>NC_135273.1:9208434-10408434 GCF_051311805.1 Agelaius phoeniceus
CACAATTTTGTTCAAGACAAACTAAATAAAGGGATTTATTACTTTATTTTCTGCTGCTTTCACCGTATGCAGAGAGAGGAAAAAGTAACTTATGAAGCTAGCAAGGAAAAGCAAAAAAAAAAAAAAAAAAAAATTACCAGAAGCAATGTCAATTTTTTTTAGGTGGCTAACACAGGATTTATAAAATCCAAAAGGTGTAACTGAGTTCAATATAGCTCCCATGTTGCAGCCCTTTGCAATAACACCCTGAATATTCTTACTTGTCTTCATAGCTATTTCAAAAAGAAAAGCAGATAAGCAGCAGCTTTGTTCTTTACATATAATTAAATTTTCAGAGTGAATTTAAAAATTAGGAATCTTTATAAAACTATAATCTTATGTTTGCAAACAAAAATGATCCTACTGCACTCTTTGCAAAAGCACAGGAGCAGACATGCAGGTGCTGTTAAAGAGATGAGAAAATGAATCGTGTTCTTCTGAAAAACCTCAGAAATCAGGCTATACAAACCCTTGCAACAATACTGTCATCTGTTTAAATACTGGGACTATTGGGGAGGGGAGCTCAGCAGTGGTGGGAAGGCTTTCATGTGGTTACATGTTTATTTTATTTAATTTTTTTTTGTTAACTCTTTTACTCTGTAGCTTTTACATATTAATATCAGCTCTATGAGAAGAGGGGGAAAATAAAACATTTGGGGAACTAGTGAAGAATCTTTGTATCACAAATACCTACCTGTTTTTAAGAATTCTCTGTAATTGTCCTTAATCTGGTTACTTTACAATTCTTTGTCATCACCATTTCTAAAACTCCCAAATCCTTTCCTGCAGAGTTCAGTATGTATTACTGATACATTACTGGGCACACATGTTCCACAAAGAAGATACCAGACAAATAAGTGATGTTAAAATACTTGTGCTTCTAAATATATTTATTCAAATACTTCACTGGTCCAAGCTTTCCATATGAAATCCTTCAGAAATCTGACCTGTAAGTAAACTTGACTTTACTCAGCCCTTCTTTTCAGTGGTTACTAGAAAATAATAAAAAATAGCAGTTCAAATACCTGCTTTGCTACAACAGTTAGCAAAAGCAGAGACTAATTTCAGAAAATATACTGAAATATTTGAGAAACTGACCATTAAAACAGGCTTCTTTCTACATATTTATGAGTCATTTTATAACTGGAAGAAAGGTATTCTGGAATACTGATCTCTAGTGTTACATCTACAGATCTACAGCACTCACAAATAAATAATAAATATTGATATGTGTGAAGGTCTCTCTACCTCTACTGTATTTTCAGTGGGTGTAAAATATCGTGTATAATACATAAGCTATTTAAATACCTCACACCAAACTCAAAACACTGTGAAATTCCGTGTAATTTTTAAAATGTTTCAGCAAGGGTTTGTACTAAAGCAATGCTTTCACTTTCAATACCAGTTTATAAATGTACTTTCCCCATCAAAGATTTTGTGATGCAAACATGATTATTACTGCACCTGATTTGATCATGGTATTCTTGGAGAGATCAAATAATAGAGTTTTTTTTCCACCCTTCTTTTTCTAGTGCCTTTTAAAAAAATTCCACTATCAAAGAATGTTAATTTCTAAGGATTGATCTAGAGATTCCTATGTAAGTATACAATTATTAGGGAAGAAGAGGCACAACAGTGAATATTTTAAAGCAATGTAATCAATATTTTTGCTTTGTGTAGATTTCCCTGCAACAATGAACAAAAAGATCTACTTCAGATTTAGAAACTCAGCTTTAAAGGGAAAGCTAGACAACAAAAAGCAAGAAAGTACTCACCTCTTCACGTAATTTTATCAACTGCAACATGAACGCACAAAAAAGATAAAAAGGAAAGAAATGGCAGGAAAGAAAGATCAGTTGTGTGACAGGATACAGAATTAACATTGACAATTTATCTGTTTACATGTTTAGCATTTAAAAATCACAGACAAACACATTAAAAGAACCTAAACATAGACTACATGCAGAGTTTTTTGAACGAATAAAGATCACTTTCTCACACTGTCACATTAAACAAAGAGAATAGTGTGAAATTCTCTTTTAAACCACATCTAAGACACCATCATGAAATAAAGGGGAATGACTTCATAGAAGTCTATATTATAAAGAAAAAAACAAGTTTACTATTCCTCTCTTCGAAGATTGTACAGCTGAAGTGGTTTTGTATATACAAGTTTTCAGAATGTTTTCTGTATATTTTAGTTGTGACAACTGATTTCTTATTTTACTAGCAGATCTAACTTATTAATAGATGACTGCATCTTTATAGCATATATTTCAGTATTTCAATTTTTATATACCTGAGTTCTACTGCAACTATATTATTTAATTTTATTATTGAACTTCATACTGAGGGTTTCTGCCAGGTAAAAAAATGAAGCAGCTTAGTTAAATGTCTCAGAATTATGATTTATTGAATAGCATATTTAAAAATAGACAAAGGAATAGGGAACAACATGAAACATATTTCCCTCAGAAAAGACCCATTCCAGGTTCTTGATCCAGACCACTATACAGTGTGTGTGTGTGTATATATATATATATATATATATATATATATATATATAAATATATACACATAGGGGGTGTGTGTATGCTTATATAGTATATAAATTTATATTTATTTATTTATGCTTGTAAATCAACACAATCTAACACAAATAATATTGCTCTGGCAGCTTTACTATAAAACTAAATAAAACCCCAGCCTGATTATCAAGCTATGTTGTAATATACTCGCCTCTTAGAGAGATAGATAAATTATTTGTACTGGAACAAAATGTATAATTACTCACAACAAATATCTGCACAAGAATGGCCCTTTATAAAAAAATTACAGTTCTCTCACCGATTCCAGTTCGAAATTACAACAGCAACACAATTATCTCAGTTTATGCTGATATGTCACCTACAGTTTCATAACATAGTTTTCAACACATGTGTAAGCTGAGAATGTTTACTACTAATAAAGTCTCACCAGCATGAAGGAAACAAAAGAACCTCCATTATTCTCTATTGTCTCATATGGCTCGTCTAAAACTGCAGGTTTGCCTCACCCCATTACCAAAAGGGACAAGAGCTCTAATGAGATGTAATTAGGGGGGCTCCTACACCACCCCAAGCTGAACGGGGCCAGCTCTTCTGCACCCAGCTAAAGGAACTTTGCTACAATTTGGTATAAAGAAAACCACACTGCTGGGCAAACCAGCGCTTAAATTCAAGTGCTTGGCCTATCATAAATTGGTCTCTTTCTCCAGCTCTTCCCCCCCTTTTTCCCCCAAAAAGGCAAACATTAAGGCTCTTTAGAAAGAGACGATCTGGGAGTTGATCACATAGCTATCTTTTCTTTCTGAGGCCACCATTCTTCAGTTGACTATGATACTTAAAGGGCCAAAGTTTAAAACGACTCTCCCGCAATAGAGCCCGGCCGGGCATGCCACCCTGCTATAATCAATGAGAGTTTTAAAATGCTGCACATTTGCTTTTTCAATAGGTCCCAAACAAAAATGTTCTATCTTGTTTGTGCTGCATGGCTGAATTTAAGCTCTGCATGGGATTTGCAGCTAAGCTAAGTAATGGGAGAGGGTTGGGGTTTTTTTTACATTGGCTGAAAGATATTCATTCAAATTAACAAAAGATGTATTTTTCCCCCATTTAACAATGCTCTTGATGAAAATGTGTTACCTTTACATTTCTATTTTGAAACATTATTTTTATTATGCTCACTCCTGAACTGTAAACAGCGTTAAGCCGTGCACAGCCACCATTTTAGGTTATGATAATCAGCATATTTTTAAAACAAAGATTTTTTTTCTTTTTCTTTTTTTTTTTTTTTTTTTTGCAATACAGAATTCGATACAAGTGGTAATCTGTTCCTTTGTAGGCTAAAAAAAAAAAAATCTGGTTTACGCTGGTTTGAACCAGTGGAATCTCTTGTGGCTAAGCCTTCTGCTGTGACTAAAATCAAAACTGCACCACAGAGAGCGAGGGAGCGAGATGGGATGTGTGAGTGAGTGTGTGTGTGTGTGTGCACGCACGCGTGTGGCCGCGAGGCTCCTCACGTGACCCAAAACTACCGAATTTTTTTTAAAAAGCTGATAACGCCACCGCCGTCTCTGTCCGCATATAGATAACGAATAAATGCTGAACTCTATTAAACGCCCTTTACACATTATCGTGGGTCGAACACACAATTTTCTGAACTTATGATGACAGTCTATTTATTTCGCTATAAACCCTCGGCATGTAACGAACAGATTTGTGTCTGGTAATGATCTGCTCTGCCAGGGCTATATGAAATGATACCGACCTTCTTTAGATCTTGGCGAATTAAATTGACCAACTTCACCCCCTGGTCTGTAGCTGAAGTTTGACACACTTTATGCACAGCAAGCCCAAATCTAATATTATCACAACTTTGTAGTCAGAAATTAAGTAGACACAAAATATTTGTTCACCATGAATCACGTATAGAATGTATGGGTATACGGATATGCAGTTTAATCCAATGTGAATTTATTTAAACTTACTAATGAACATAGCTGCAAAAGAGAAAGGAACACTGTTACACCTCAAAAAGTTGGTAATACTGAGCTTCACATAATTTCAGTCGAGAGAAGTTTCTGATTTAACCCAACATATACTTTCCCAAAAACATGACTTGCTACATAAAACAGTTCTATTATTATTAAACTGAAGCTACAACTTTAGGTAGTGTATCACTGCACTGAAAAACTCAAAACTTTCAAGGGATTTGCTAAATGTTGGTGGCCAAGATGACAAACAAGAAACCAACAGCCTTTTTAAGACCACTCTTGGAAAATAAATAATAACCCAATGCACACAGTAGTTTTTTGGGATTGGGTTTGTAAGGAGAAACTTTTATTTTTGATGCAAGAAGAGATATTTCTTGATTTTCATCCTCTGAGTGCCACATCTGACTACATTCACATGATTCAAATTAAGAAGAAATTAACATATGCTAAACAATGACTTTAGTCAACTCTAGGATCATTAAGAGCACTATATCACTACCTGTCTCATGAAAACAAGCTGCACTTATTTTAAAAGAAACTTTCAATAGCAGAATTATATAATTCTTACAACTTCTCACAGGAAATGCCTTTATGCTCTATCTGGTAAAATCAGTTAAATTTTGGTATAGCCATTAGAAGGGAACTGTATTCCAATTTATTCTGAGTGTCATCTAGACATGATGGCTGGTACTTTTGGGAGACATGTAAGGAAAATGAAGACAAAAGAAAAATCACTATTACCTATTCTTCAATCTGTTCTTCGTACTTCAATCTTTCTTCTTGAGAGAACAACTGGAAACTTATACCTACCATCCTATTCACTACAGCTTATAGCTTGGCTGTGGTTTGCTATAATTTTACCTTTGAAACTCTACTGAAAAAAGAGAAGCGGAATGAGGAAAAGATCCAGATAATTTAGTTTTCCAATAGTGATCTGTTTTATTTGTAGTTTTTTAATATGGTCATACTAGCCAGCAAGCATTAAGTTCCTTTTGTCTTCTCTCTCCACCAAAAACATCATGCAAATGTTTATCACAATGACAAAGACCAACAACTCATATCTCACAACCCTGACTACCCAGGTATTCAATATTTCTATTGGCAGATTTTACCAATTTTTGTGGTTTGGCACGGGAGCAATTCTGAGCTGGCAAGTTTTTTCAACACCTCCTCTGTCACAGTGTCTCCTCTTTCACAGTTGGTGACTGAATTGGGGAAAACAAACCCACCATTTTCCAAACTGATTGAGAAGTAAAATCCTACAATATTAGGGTCAGGATCAGTCCACGTACCGATATTTATTTCCATGAGACAAAACAAAAGCAAGCATTTGAAACATCTTCAAATATTTTACATCACTTCAAGTTATACCTGAGCATCCTTTCATCATTTACTTCAAGTTTTCTACTGATATAATAATGTATAGGAGTGAAAGCATATTAAACCTGGGGTTACTGAGTTAAACACAACAATATCTCATGCTCAGTGTCTGGTGAGGACCCAAACTTCCATGTGATTTTGAAAGCTGTACACTCTAATAAGCTCAATACCAGCTGAAGTTTTTGCACTAACTGCTTGCACCTGCATCTACATGTACATAAGTACAGGTATAAATAAAGATATTTAATGAGAAAAAGAGAATATGATATTTATTATAGAAACAACACAATAAATATTTTAAAAATCCTGGCATTCACATATTTAAAAGAAATTAGGTGACTCCTTTATAGTCCTATTTCATTATATTTTTCAAGAAAGGAATGAAGATTTTTAAAAGGTACAGAGGTAATAATTTCAAGTTGAGGTATAGAAAAGGATTTTGATCACCTAAAAAACTATACAAGAGTCCTTCAGCAGACAAATTTTTCTTCCATATAAATAGTGGTCATTTAGAAGAAAAAGCCCAAAGCTGACAAATGGTTGAAGGTATCATTTAGCTCTTTGAGATGAGAACATGTCTCTTTCACCAAGTTTGGAAAAAAGACCATCAGTCACAGCAAGTGCTCACATGAACCAGTTATTTAAACATTCTCTAAAAAGTGAAAATAAAATATTTTATCTTATCCCTACACATAAGATATTCTGTTATAAGTAAAGCTTCTTATCACAATTGCCCTTTTATGTCTGAATTCACACATTTTTTTTCTTGAAATGTAAAAGTAGCAGCACCTTAAGAGAAATAAAATGAGAACCTTAACAGTTTCACAGGACTTCATTTACAATCATGACATACAGACTGTGAAACTCTTCTCCCAAAAATAATCCTCTCCATAAAGTCATCATTTAGGTATAAAATCCCCTCTTTATTTTACTCAAATTTTGCAATGCCCCCTATCATATATAAATATGAAGATTAGCATCCTTTAAATTTAAGTCTTCACATAGATATCAGAGCTGCTATACTCCAGTCATGTCTTCAGATAATGTATCCCGTGTCTAATTTCATTCATGTATGAATTAAAGTCTATTACAGAGTTTAAAACTTCCTGAGTATGTCTAAAATACTCTATAAAATTGGGGTAATGGTGTCTGTGTTCTGAAAGTTCTTGTACAAGGTAAGTCTACAAGACTTTATTTTTTCTGTCCTCAGTGAAGCTGAGCCTATACTGAGCGTAGAAGATACAAAAAAATTTCAGAACATTGTTCTGATCCATTTCCTTATTTAATAACACATTTATCAAGTAAACATTTAAACCATTTTTTCTTTCATTGCCAAAATAATTTGGATTCTATCTGGTCAGAAGAGAAAATATGACCGGTAGGAAAACTTTCAGCTAACTTCTAACTCAAAAAATACAAGACTTGGATAACATAAATTTTACAAAGAAAAGAAATATTCTCCTTTCAGACAGAGTGTCAAACAAGTTTCATCCCAAAAAGAAATATTAACAGGTGGGTCAAAGTCTCCTGAATAAAGCCTTGCCGTCACAGTGTGTCAGGATCCTCACTGTAGTATGCAGAACAGCAATACGGGTACAAGATTTTAAAAAAGCCCCAGGATTATCAAGCTTTCATTCATTAAAAGAGGTGGATAGCACTCTGCATCCTAGTACAACATGCATTATGAAAGCACGCTCTTATTAGTACAACTTGTGTTTTTGGTACAAGGAGAGAAAATCTGGTTAAAGAAGGAATCACACAAGGAAACTGAGTGGGATACTGCCTAATTCTGAGAGCGCACTTTCATTTGTTTTGCCTGCCAGTGTTGATTTAATTATACTGCATTATTATCAAAGCTGCATTATGTACTTTTTTATTCCTTTTACATGTGTTTGAGGTGAAGACCTTGGCTTTGTCGGCAAACAGCGTGTTTCAAGTTATTTCTTAAGTACTAAATAATAAAGAAAAGAGAAGAAAAGATTTTTTTTGAGATAGCAGACAGTGATCACAAGTTAAAGGGTTAAATGTAAGATCTCCAAGAAACATTTTGAAGTTGATTAAGACCCCAGCTTTGCATTAAACAGTATCACTTCCACATGAGTTGTTGCTAATGCTGTTAAGGAGCAGCTTGAGAAGCCCAGTGTGCCAGTGACCTCCTTCACCCTCCAGCCACCCACTAGGGCTTCTTGATTAGCATCCTACCTGGTTCTCTGAGGAATTCCCGTCATCCCCTAGGAGTTCATTCCGCACCTCATCACTGTAGGCGATTCGTGACCTTTTCTGTAAAACAAAAAGAAAAAAGGGTTAGGAAGTAAAGCTCCGAAGCCATTGGTATCAAGGCTGATCATCTTAAACCTCGAGAGCCCCCTAATGGATACCTATTTGATTAAAAAAAAAATAAAATCTGCAAGTGAAAGTTATTACAAAGTTCTTCAACTGCTGTACCTTAACAAATCTGCATGGCAAAACTATAGGATTTCTAAGACAGTCACACCCTCAACATTGCAGCAACAAAAGCAACTTCTGTGAAGCTTGAGCTCTGTAACATGTGAGGCGAGGCAATATATACTAATAGTAGAAGCATTGAAAAAATGCCAGTGCAGGAACCAAACACATTTTTCTGAAGAACACTTGCTAGTAGGTCAAAGAACACAATGTTAACAGCAATGGCAGCAATACCACTAGACAGGAAAGGAAGACAGAGCTTTTCCCATATAAAAAAAAAACCAAAAAACAAAAACCGAACCTGAACAACACTAATGTGATGCATCTGATTCAATTTAAAGATGTAAAAAATTAACAAGCATTTCCTATGCTGCTAAGGCTGCTGGGAAAGGATCAGAAATTAAAGGGCAAAAGAGAGGAGAGAAAATAACACCACAAGGAAACAATGATTTTCAGCAGTTCATGGAAACACCACAAAACTGACACAGTCATCCATGGGATCATTATGACAGATAGGATATTAAGTAAATTCACAGTTTATGAGCACCAGATTTGCTCTTGAACGGATAATTATGTTGATTCTAAACTAGATCAAGTGCCAAGCACTGGAAAGCAAATGTGTGATGATTAGCAAGGTAGCAGAGGATTCAATGGAGCAATGGGGAAGGCCACAATGAGAACATCAGCCCAGCTTTCAATTTCCCTGTTAGCCAAATAACAGTCTATGACTCAGTAAATATTCCCACACTTACCATTAAAGGAGGGATTGAATTTTGAACATATTGTCCAATTTACTTTCTTTTTCAGAGTAGTTATGGTAATTTTTACACCTCATAAGAGGAAGAAACCCAAGAGCAACAAAGACTAAGCTGTAGGGCCTTCCTTTATTGATGGGGGCTTCCCTCACACCCTGCCATGATAGTGACTACCAGTAGGAACTCAGAAAAAATTAATCCCTCTTCAAACCTCCCCTGCTTGGGCCATCATGCCAAAACTTGTGCTTGGGACCGAGGCACAGGAAAAGAATGCTAGAAATTCTACTGAGCACAGGGAAATTCATCACCTTAGTAACAAAGAGGTTTGGAAGTGGGTCATCCTTTGTGCAAGGGACCTAGCAGTGAAATAAGCCTTGTATGGGTCACCTCAGAGCAAAACATTTTAGCTCTTTCTGCTGGGTAGCTCCCCTTTATTACCAACATGATCACTACAATGTTTACACATTTGTGATTCACTTGCCATCAGATCCCAAAGCTAGAGATGTGTGTAGGAAGGACAAAGCCCTGGACCATGGACCCACTGCAAGAGGTGAATTGTGCCAAATCTTTTGGAGATCTCAGCTGTCACAGTTTCATACTAACCCAGCTAAAGTAGTCTACAGCATTAAAGGAAATGAGAACCTTTAAACAGGCTGTGGTATCAGAGCTGCCTGTTTAAATTATTCATTTCATCACTATGGGGGACTAAAACACTCCACAGTATGCAAGAATATCATATGGAGATAGGTTTTGTTTTTCTCTTTTCTCACCAAAAAGCCAACAAATTGGCATAGATTGCTCAATTACGTTATTTTCCTATTTTCATTTTATACACATCAAACAAGGAAGGAAATTACAAATATATAACAATAAATATCTAATCATCTTTTCTGATTAAGATTCAATCTTAGGACCTCATTTGAGGTCTAGTAGTTCAACTGTACAGTTTCTTCCAATTTCACCAAATGACTCAGCCCCATTGATCCTGTTAGTGTTGAACATATTTATCATTATTAGACTGAGATGAGGAGCATGATGCTTCATGAGCTTGTTCTCTAGTGAACAAGCTTCCTAATAATATGTAGGGACTGAAATGGTCCTTGATTACACATCATTTATTTGAAAGATATAACTGGATGAAATTATCATTCTTAAGAGCCTGCATGGGAGAAAGGAAAAAGAATATACTTCATGGGAAAGAAATAAATGTTAATAGCAATACAATTTTTAGAGGCCCTTTATATTCCTTTATTATCATCATCAGTGAACTTAATAAATATATTTGTATCATTGTTCTTTGATTGTAATAATCTGTCAGGATCTAAAAATCAGAAATTTTATTTAAAGAAATAATGCTTTGGCTACAATTAGATAGAACTCTTTGCCATAATCAATAAATAATTTGATACTACTTTTGATCACAGTTTCACTACCAAATGAATCAATAATATAAAAGGAAAGGTCTTTGAACTAAAGTGTTCATTTATTCTTTCAGGATTTGTCCAAAATATCAATATCTTGAAACACTATTCTTATTTTTATTAAAGTATTATTGGTTAACATTTTTAAATGTGGCTATTAAGATTAATTCAGCTTGTCTGAACTCAATAAGTTTTTTTTATTATTATTTTTTATTTCATAACCTTCAGCTGTTTATAAATATATATACTTTAGCCAAATGCAAGAATGATAGTTTGAGCTGGAAATGTCACACACTCTGCTACATTTTGAAGGAACCCAATTCATAATGCATTTTATAAATAGTTAATGACTTCTATACATAAGCTAACCAGGCAAATCAAGAAATTGTCAACATTTTTAGTCTTAGTTGTCAGTTACCACTGTCTACTGGTACTTTATATGTATGTTTCTAGAAAAGACAGAAGCTTTACAGAGTTTGTAATCCAAGGCATTTCTGGGCAGCTCAATATAGGTTTAAGAGGTTCTGTGTGCAGTTTTTTGTCTGCAAAGCTCTGTCACATATAGAAGTTTTCCTTGTATTTTATATTTTCTTGTATATACCTAGACAAAAAGTCTCAGCACAGAAGTGGTTTTGCTCAATGAATGTGTTTGCAGTTGAGCATAGCGTGTGCCCAAACACAGAGACACAAAAGGGTTAAGCTACTTTCTGCAAGAACTTCAGCACTCAGAAAGTTTCAGGGGCTGTTTTAAATGTACTACAGTACCCAGACCTTCTGACAAGGAAGAATTTCTGATTCCAGGCAGATCTCTCTTGGTTTATGAACAGGATTTTTGCATACTGATTGGGTGATTTCCTTAAAGCCCTGTTCAAACAGATACACTTGCTCAGTTCTGTCTGGCAATTTGGCTTTAAACAATCTGTCTACTTGACCCAAGCCTTAACATTTCCCAATAGAACTGAATGTGTTCATAGGCAAGCCCAGCTAAATTAGAATTGAAATGAATTAACTCAGCTTAAACTAATTAGGATCTGTGATCAGCAGCACCACCCCCCTGTATGATTCTACATGTGAAGCAGGGTACACGTAACCAGACTGTAAGAATTCTGCTGTACCACTAATCTGAGCATACCAATGAAGTTCTTCTATTACTAAAGCATATGAGAAGTTAATTTCCATGGCCTACACATGGCAAAGCAATTGCTTAAATTGCCTCACCTGGGAATTTAATACAATGTTATCATCAGACCAGCCACACTGTAAATAGATTTATAATGCTTTCCATGTGCTAGGCTAGGTTGCATATGAATTAAGTAATGATCTGGTATTACAATACAATCAGCTAGTTCCCACACCTGGCAGACAGGATATTTTGCTAAATTACTACCTATACAGATACATCACAACATAAAAACAGAGAAGGTAATGGGAAGAGAAACAATCTACATGGTGTATGACCGAATTTTACACGGTAACCAAATAAGATGTAGATAGAAAGAGGTATCCAAAATAATCTATTTCCAACATCTGCACAACAGAACACATACTTATTCATTTCTATTCAATTTTGGCCTAATTTTCCGCATTCTATACTTTAATTACCATCCACATTCTGAAATGTTCCCATTAGTGAAGGCCAGAACTAGCCAGTGCCCCCTCACTCCAATGCACTTCCAGCAATCAGCCAAATAATTGATATAAAGTATTGCACATTTTCATACATGAACTAAAGAATAGCTTTCCCCCTCCTAAATGCTAAGCAGCCCCCAAACAGATGAGCAAATGTAGGTGCATTTCAGACAAAAGACCCAGCAGATCCTTTTATCCCAACCTTTCACATTTTCAGGCTCAATGTTTTAAGAACAGATTAAACAGATTTTTCTGGTGGAATAAGTGTAAACAACAAAAAGGCTTATTTATCCACAAACATCTGTTTTCATACAAAATCTATTAGAATTTCCAAGTATATATACATGTTTTTAAAAATCTCCAGGCACCTGTTTCACAGTTTGGCCCTGCTCAAAATGTAAATAAATACTTGAGATTAACATAACAAGAAATAATTTGTGGGAATATATCAGATTTTATTTTGTGTTTATTTTGTGGCAGAAGTAGTCACTTCTGCCATTTGCTAAAAGCAAGGTGAAAAAAGTGACCTGATCCCCAAATGGACAGCTAAATACTGCAGAAGATACTCCTTCATCTCTACCTTTTGGAATAGGCATTTAAGTATTTTTTGCTGAGCACAAATGGAAAAGATACAGTTGAACAAATTTAGAGGAAAAGTGGCCCTACTTAACAATCTTAAAGCTTATATTGAAACAGAAACCCAAACTGATTTCTTAGCATACAAGAAATATTGGAATTTCTTTTCTATTTGAAAAATTGTGTTCAAACATCAGTTTTCAAAATTTATACTTAATTTTAATTTTCAAAACCATATTTCTCTGTAAAGGTCATCAAGGAACAACAAACTAGACACTTCAGACTGCAATTCCAAAGGGGTTTCCAGTTCCTAAGTGCTGAGTTTTTAGCAATTGGGTGCATGAAGAAGGAAAATTGTGCTAATATACAACATGGTGCAATGCAGGACTTCCAAGCATTTCCTTAAGAAAACTGAGGAAAAAAACCCCAAATGAATACATTCCTGTCCAAAAGTAAATAAAAACTATTCCACAAATCCACTGAAACTTCTGATTGAAAGAATCAATTTAACAGTACATGTCAGCTGGCAAAAGTCAATGTCTCAGCCACCCCCAGTGCTGCCTCCCTCCCTGCACACGCAGAGAAGAGGCTGCAGGCAACTCTGGAAGAGAAACAACTCAAACCCCGTGTTCTGCCACTCTGCCAAATGTCAGCAGCTTCCTGCAACTGCACTGAGAAATCAGACTTCAAGTGCTAATGTGAAATTAATGCAGAGATCCTATCATCCATCTTAAATAGATGTCACAGGTCCATAAATCTTCTTTTCAATAATCCTCATCAAACACACTTTTAGTTTCATTATGGGGTGAGGGCAGGGAGGAAGGTCAAGCAAACCCCCATGAGGACACATTTTGTTATGTTGATGGTGAAAAATGCAGCTTCTGCCCACAAAACTACTTCCACCTCAAACTCAGGACCAGTGGATCACTTGTGTCACCAATGAGGCAGATGCTTAAACTGCTACATTGCACCTGCTGCGGGTAGGGAAGGAAACAGGTGACCTGAGAGAGAATGGAAATTCACTGTTTTTGTGAATTTATGGAGTAACAGAGGATGGTTCCTATCATGAAAAAGACAGTTCTATTTAAAAAACCAGCTTTTATTTACCTGAACTCAAACTTGTAAACTTAACAACCCAGAAATGGAAAGATTTTTTTAAAATTCAAAAGGTTGGAACTAGCTGACCTCTGCCTCATTCTGTTTTTAGAGAATGATAAAATATTCACTATGATCACTATGGAAATCTATGGAAACATCTAAAGAAACCTAATATAATGCAATACAACAGTTATAAATCCAAGCATAGAAAATTTCAGGTGAGTACTGCTTGGGCTTGAATAGTACTCTCCAAACATAAAAAGGAATGACTCCCCTTAGCCTGGCATGTAAATCAATTTTATTTTTCTTTTTATTATAACCACTCATCTTTGCTTGTTTGAATTACCACATACTAATTCCAAACCTTGGTCCCTCCATATACAGTATTTTATTCTTTCATCAGAATTTAGTTTCTCCAAGATGCCTGTAGTTCTAGGCTGTTCTGCACAGCAGTTTGCCAGCCTTTTTACTCATGTGCCATAATCTCAAAATGTGCCAGGCATCAGCTGCTGCAGGATGGAAGACTGGGTATATCTGCAAATTTAACTGTAACATCTCTGTAGGCCAACAGTGATGCATGACCTCTGCACTGCTGACTTGCAGTTATTCCACTGTCCACTGTTACCCACAGCTCACAGCCTGTTCCTGTAATGTGCTTTTCAGTACTCTAATTTCAGTATTTCATCCAACCCCCTTCTATGGATTCCTTCAAATGACCATTATTAAACTATCTTCTTTCATTACAAAGCCCATCTTTTCACATCTACTTAGCTGGCTGAGTTAACCAACTTCTCTATTCAGTCACTGGAAATTCCTTTAAATTGTGCATGAGATCACATAAATTCACTCCTTCTCAGATCCACCTTCCTGAAAAGCATGTTGCTTCCTTGTAACCACCCTCTGTGTGTTCAAAGACCAGTCTGATAATTTAGATTGTTGAATTAAAAGTTGGTTGTTGTGCTTTTTGCTTTGATACATACAGCACACATATATTGGCTAATTTGCTGACAAAGGATTTGCAACTTGCAGACCCTTTTTACTATGGCCATTTCTGTCATCAGTGCTGGAATAAAAGGCAAGAGCAAGGCTGGAAAAGGGGGAACACCCTCTCTTCCCAACTCAGAAAACAGTTTAAAATAAAGACACCTCAGGTGAAAGACCACACCTGATGCAGGTTCAAAGTAATCTACACACTGACAATTAATTGGGGTGTAGGGGGACTAAGTGGGATAAATTCTGCTATTTAGAGCATAGGTTCACAATTGGTCTTGAAGTGAAAAAGGACATGTCCAGACTGTGGCCTCAAAAGACCCCATCTGTATGCAAAGAATAGGAAGAGCCAAAATCAAGTATTCTTGATAGAGAAATTAATCCTTAATTCATGTTCAGGCTAACCTGCAGAAAATATTTAAGTATATCAATATGATCACTTAATTCATTTACTGTGTCAAATCTGAGAAGACTCTCACCCCTAAAACAGACTTTCAAAGTCATGTGAGGCATTGGAAGTCAGTCACTAATATCATACAGGCTGCTGTTTTTCTACAGAAGTCTCTGTGAGATCTGAATAACTTCCATTTAAAGACCAGCTGAACTAGGCTACAAAAATAAGCTTATTTTGAGAATGGTTTATCTACAGCAGGTTTTTGAAATGTAATATATACATGTAAGAATTACAAGTTTCTCTGCAAAACTACCTTTTAGGGAAAATTGTTAAAGGTAATGGTGGAACAGAGAACTCCTAGTGCCTTTTAAAAGCACACTACAAAGCTTATGTTTCTTTTATGAAATTTTTATTGGTTATCTCCACTCATCTCCTTGCTGTAATGACCTAAGCCATGTATTTTAGTGCTTTCTTTTATAACTATGAGTTTGGTTTTGTGCCTTTTCTAATAAAGTCTATTTTACCACACAGCTTCATCTATCCAACTAATGCTATTTAGAGGACAAGGAGCAACTACACATCACAATCATGTACTTCAGACTGTTTTGTGGTCCAAAGACTTTATGCTGTGTGGTAGTGTGTAATTAACATAAATGTTTTCTAAGCCTTGGAGATGGAAGATAAACTCCAGTGTGTTAGACCAACAGGCAGATGAACTGAGAAAATAAAAATATGGAGCCATTTTCCTCCAAGGGAGGAAGTTTAATAAGAATGCCAACTTTTAAAGAGTGCTCCCAGAGACACTAAAGCGGAGAGGAAAAAAATCTTAAGGAGGCTCAAGATTTTCTAACTAATTAGTTCACACTAATTAGCTCATGGTGAAGGATGATAAACATCTCAGATAAACCAAAACATTAAATGTTCATTAAAATACCTTTGTTTCAGCCAGTATCTCCATCTGGAGCCCAGGTTCCCATTGCTAACAGTAACAGGACACCTGCTGGTACATTCCACCAGCTCCTTCCTTTCCCAGAAAAAAAGCATCCAAGTTTCACTTCCTTCCTCTTAATTGCCTTTATCAGTCTGTACCTAACTGTAAATGAAAACCTGTAAATGGGCTGAACCAGTTGCCATTTTTGAACACTACCATCACCTTTTTCAGCTCTTCCACTCCCTGGATTTCTAACAGTAGGCAAAGCCCAGGAAAGATGGTATTTTTTAGGCTTCCCAATTAAAAGTACAATTTTGCTACAGAGCTCAGTTCTCTTAATAAATTATACATTTTGTCCACTGTGAACTCCAAGTGTAAAAGCCAAAATGAAACCATAAAGACAGATCTCATTTTGGACATCCAGAATGAGGACAGGGAGAATGAGATGTTTCTAAGGCAGCTGAATTGTCCCACCTCCATTTGTGCTACTCTGATAGGATCTATTTTAAATCAAAGAAACTTAAGCAAACCTTTCCAAAAATACTTTCTAGTCCATAAAAATCTATTTTTAGACACTGTCCTTTTTTTACTGAACACACACACTCTCAGCAGCATCTTTCCAGTCATATATTGCTATATGCTTAATTTCTGAAAATACACAGAATAAGAAATTTTCAGTTGACCCCTAAGAATATTAATCACAATGTGAAGAATCCTATTCCATGAGAGGAGGATATGATAATTCCTGACCCCACCATTAAATAATAATAAAATAATGCTTGATGCAAAGAACAATTAAATAGACACATTGTGTAATTATGGTGGTTGCATACAAACACACCCACAAGGTACTCATTCTGTGTACTTCACTGCAAACACTGAACTATAAGCAAATTAGCTGAAATTATTGATTAATGAAAAGGGAAATGAAAAATACTTTGTGTATAACATGGCCCTATCAAAACTAATTTTTGGATCTTGCTGTTCATGCTTCCTGAATTTATTATTTTTGCACTGACATGATTTAGCTGAGATTCCTTTCCTTCCTTCTAGAACATATGCACTTGCAGACAGACATGTTGCCTTGCTCGAAAAAGATAAAAAAATTGTCTGAGTTTAGTAATTTTAGTAGTTTAAGTGGCCACAATTTGGCTTTGAAGTTTGCAGCAGATTGATGGGGGAGTAAATCTGTACTTTCACTGCTCCCCACCAGGCACTACTGGGACAGCACCAGTTGTTTCATGCTGTGTTAAATCAATAGCTAATATGGTAAAATACTAACCCGATGTTCAGACATGGCATTTTCTAGTTTTATCACAAGCTGATGATGAGCAGTTCTTGCTTTGCACTACCTGAGATAAAAGTCAGTAACTAATCCACTACCTCTAATTTATTGAAAATCCACTACCTCTAATTTATCAACCCAAAGTCCTTCTCCTTTTTATACTGCCTCTCCATTTTCCAGTCTCCCCATTCAGTGAAAATACTTGTTAAAATATTCATTCAAGTGGATGAAAAAATATAATACACATAGCTACATGAAAAATAACCATACCAACCCATTCCCTACTTTGTTTATTTCTTTAGAGCTCAAGTCTTAAGCCTAATAATACAGTGTAAGGGAAAGGCAGTATACTTATAGAAAATATTGATATTTACATATATTTCGTATTTAAAGTGTCTCTCTAATAGACAAGCTCCATCTAACTTGCTGTTTTTTCCTGTTACCTGTGGCATAGTCAGGAATTCTGCCTCCAAGTGGACCAGCATACCACACAAAGAATAATGAGCAACACCAATACTGGCAGTAGCTCATTTCACACTAAACACTGATGTCCATACTCCAAAAATTCACTGAGTATTTCTGTTTTGTCCTTGTTACTATGTTGTCACCACCAATGCTTACACATTTCTATTGATCTTGTTTATAGCTGCCTAGATTTTCACTGTCAAGACAATGTAGTGTGAACCTTAAGGAAAGTCTCACTTGATGTATGACTGCATAAAGGCTGTTATCACAGTCAAAGCTTCAATTAGTCCAGAACTTGTACTGCCTCCTATAGTGGCCATTAATGGATAATAAGGAGAAATCTTAAGAAACAGAGCAAGGATGGAATTATTTTCATTTCAGTAAACGCCGCTTGTTTCTGTTGATCAGCAGTTCAGGGAGTCTGAGATACATCTAAGAGCTTCACACTTAATAATAAACCTTGGTGGTTACTGCTTAAATAATACTTCTTTTATTTAAATAACAATTGAAGAGTGGCATTCATACACAAAAAGATGTTCAGATCTCAGTATTAGGACAAAGATTAAATTCAAAAGTTATCCTACTTTTCACTTGAAAAAACTTGAGTGAAATTCCAAACAAAGAAGCTAACAATTAAAGTATCAAAAGCAATTAATTTGTACCACAGAGTGTTGTAATATCTCTTGCATGAAGCACATTTTGGTAATAAGAATTTAATTCTGAGGATCTCATCTTTACATGGTGAATTCCAGAATAAGACAATGATTACCTAATGAATTACTTCCCAATTTCAGCTCATACAAGTTAGTTGCTCTCCCAGTCTCCTAACAAGCTATGGCAAATATTCAAATTATTCATATTAGAAAAATAGAACTATACTCTACAGTCATATTATATTTCTGCTCAGTTCCTTTGAAGTGCAAGAAAGGCCCAGTACCATTTGACCAAACATCTGTCCCTCCACCCCAGCAGCTGTTCTTGCATGGCACAGTGTAGAAACTTCTGGTATAACAAAGCTGTTAGCATCAAACACAGATGATCTGATACAAAGCCAAACAAAGTTTGATAGCATATGGCAAACATAATAGTTGCAACACCAACTCATGAACCTGACATGCAAAACCAACGTGGAAAGAATATAAGGAACTAAAGGAAGAAAAAATTGTGTAGCACATATCTGAGTTTGATTCCTGAGTATTCAAGGACAGATAAATTTATGCAATAATTTCAGTTTAAAATTTCATTACCACTGTCCAATGCTACTATGAGCAGCTCTATGGTTCTACAGGACAATGACAACCTTTATCACAGGATCATAACAGATTTCAAAAATTTCTGAAGTAGTGGCCTCACATAAAAAGTTTAGAACATTGTTGGGTGACAGCTTATAGATTTTTCCCTTAAAACAAGATGTATATTCCTGATAATTCAGGATCCTGCAGTAAATCACAAGACTGATACTTGAGCATTAACTCCAAAACATAAGTGATTCCACAGTTAAGCAGGAAAATGGGAAGCATAGTTGCACATAGCTGACTAGAAGTATATTTTTATTTAAGGATGAAAAGCTATTATTGCACCTTAAAAAGTATTCTATCAGAAAGTGTTTGCTAGACCATTGGGATTCCTAGTTTGTATTTCACATTTTGTATCTAAACACCTCATCAAAAAGAGGATATTTCAGTTATTTATCACATCCTAAAAGAATCAGGGGATCAGTAGGAGCCAGTATGTGTTTTCCTAAACTGTATTTCCATAGATGGCCACTAAAACTGACACATTTGTTTGTGTCACTCTGGGAAAAACAATTGAGACCTTGTGGCTGGATTTCCTCCTCCAGTGTATTATGGATCTACTTTGACTAAACAGATAAAAGTACAGAAATCACCACAAGGCCACAAACCAGATCCATAGAATAATTTATTTAACACTATCTGCTAAAGGGGAGAAGCACTCTAAGACTTTCCCAATCACTCTAATTTCTTATAGGGGCATCCCTGATGTCAGTGTCCTGTTTTTCTCAGGGGCTGGATAGTCCCCATGGTTATTAAGAAGAAACTACCCGTCCACTATCTCAAAGAGAAAGGTGCACATACATATTTCTCCTTTGTCTGTTTGATTTACAGACCTGAGGAATATGGATTACCTCTGTTATCTGCACAAACAAGCTCTACTAGAATCTTGGCATTCAGTCAACTTTTATCTTGGGGACCCCAAATTGTACTGTTAGGCAACACAGAGCACCTATCTCGACTGAATTGTCACACAAATAGATTTTTGTCAGATGTTCAATTTGTATTGGGGAGCATGCCAGCAAAAACAAAAGTCAGCAATTTAAAACAACAAACCAGCCCCTGTGCTGACAGGAACAAATTACTATATTCCAAATGAATAAGAATTACTGTAGATCACAGATCCTCAGTATGAGCACTACACAAAGGGTGGAAAAATGTTCCTCAAATTAATTCTTTCTGGTAACTCCGTGCTCTGAAACAAAAGGAGGCTGAGTGCAAATAAAATACAATGCAAAATAATACAAATAAGTTTATAAAAGCACATAAAGAGGTACAATCAAAGAGGAATTAATTATTTAACAACTGGTAGTGCAAAGACAGGAGATGAGGAAAGACTCATTAGAGTTCAAAACTAAACTTTTGCAGTTGGTCAAACAGTGCAGCAGTGTGTTGTACTTCTAACAACTGCCAGATCTGCTTTCGAGGCAGTGACCTTACAGAGCTGAGTGCCCTGCGAGGTGATGCATGCATCTTTTCGGGCAAAGATAGAAGTAGCTGCAAAAACACAATACATTTTGTTAGCCCACCCTAGGAGCAAAACTTATTTCTGTTCTTCCACAAACCACACAGAAGGTCTAGCACTATCTTTTCAAAGAAATCTTCTGATCACTCTGTAATTATTCCTTTTCGAGTGACCCCATTCCATAACACACCATTTATGAAAAGACCTTGAAAACACTTTCCCTCTGAAACTTGGTAGTACACTACACAGACCTTAGCATTTGAACTAGGAATTATTTTTCTTTTATGGATTATAGCACTTAAAAAAGAAGCCTTCATCTACAAGCTAATTGGAATGAAATTTGTCTAATTTTTTTCTGTTTCTTTTTCTGCTGTTTGCAACATTTTTGGGGGGTTGTTTTGGGTTTGTAACTCTGTTGAAAAACTCAGCATGTTCACTCATAGTCTATCTCCTACCCTGACAAATAAAATGATTTCCAGTCTTGTCTTTGTGACTGTAATTTCTTACCTTAGAAATTACAATGCCAAAACAGCAATGTGAAATAATAATGTAACACTGAGCACTGGTATGCATAAAATTATATAAAAATCCCACCACCCTAATTAAAAAAAAAAAAAATCACCAATAATGACACTGAGAAAAAGCATGTACAAAATCAAGTAAAAGTAAAGTAATATTTATCTTCTTGAAAGTCATCTCCTGGAAAAATTTATTAAAATGCCTGCATAATGCACTTTTAGCAAACAAATAATATTAGAAAAATAAAGCTGCAAGCAGAAAAATATTTTAATTTAATTTCTGTTGGATCATTCCATTATCTGTACAGTGTATACAATGATTTTGAAACTACAGGGAAACCACCTCTTCCCATAATTTTAAGACATTCTAGAGAAACTTTACACAGAACCAGCACAAAAAAGTGAGCAGTGGAACAATAAATAGATATAATCCAGCCTCTAGCTTAATAAATTAATTTGCATATAATGGTATAAATGTAAGGCATCAGTCAAATAATTAATACTAACAAAATGGTGACAGCCTAGTTTTGTGGAAAATACAGAGCAGCCACTTTGCAGTTTACTTTTACAAACAGAGAGATGATAAACAGGTTTCATTGAACTTTGAGCAGCAACAGATACTCTGCATCTCAGCCTTGGCCCTAAGACAACAGAATCAAGATGAGTTTTGTTGAATGCTGCCATGATTAACCTAAAAGCTTGATGGCTGTATTTCCTATCTTACAGGAGTAAGTGTAAATGCAGGATGCTCCACTCCTGGCCTTTGCTCTGTCAATCCTACACGTGTTGAGAGATCAGTGGGATGGGCAGCACACAGAGGTGATGCCAGCCCTTGTCCTGCTTGTATTTGAGTCAACTCCTGGTATGACCACATTAGAGAACAAGTCTAGAAAGGGAACTATATATTTACAGATCAAAATGAGATAACATACATAATACAGACACTATACCTGCACAGAGAAGTTAGTGTCATTCTAGTCCTGCTTAGTAAACAGAAGATGAAAAAAAGCAAAACTAATGTAATTTTGAATGACGATTTCATTATTTCCCGTGACAATAAATTAAAGCATTTGGCAGTGCAGAAATTTTTTCACATTGTTACAAAATCGATTTACAATTATGAGGGTGATGGGGATTATTTGCTATTCAATCTATACCTGTCTGATTCACAATCAATACATGAACTTAAAAACCCCTAACATGTCTTTAGAGTAAAAGCTGTGTGTCGTGGAAGACTATATAAACTGTATTGATGGAAGCTATACAATGTACAGAAGCACACTGCTACCTGCTTCCTGCGGTCATTGTCTTTTTCTCATACACCGGGAAAAATACCATTCTGCTAAGATCTGAAGTTTTAATACTTGCTTTGTGGGGTTATGACTCTTTTATGTGGAATTCAGAGGCTGAAGCATAAGTACACAAGATCTACCTGCATCTTTTGACTTGAATTTTGTAAAACTGGCATGGGACGAAACCCTTTGGTGAACAAATATGCGAGGGAGATGGGAAGAGATTGATCAATTGATTACTTTTTAAACAGAAAATGTAAGAAAGCTCTTTCCCTGGCAAGATAGAACTTAATAATACAAACCCTTTTAAATCTCAGTGGCTGAAGTTCTTTCTAATGAGAGTTGATTTGGGGAAAATATCAAACTTTTCTCACTGCACAGGGACAGCATTCCTATCATATTTTCCTATTGAATGAGCAGGAAATATATGAACACCAGCTATGTGGCTGCATCAATACACTCTTTGACGCAGCAATTCATAGAGGAACGTGGCTGAAAGTCTAAAGATCAAGCACTTCAGTTTTCAAGTTTTAAAATTTAATTATTAGGAACATAACAAAGTAAAATAAAATACTGCCTTATTTTAAAAGAAGTACAACTGTGTTGTTGCATAAACCTGATATCATCAATGTGAGCATATCCTTCACTAGCAAAGCCAAGGCAAAGATCAGATACTGAAGTTCTTTGTGCAGAGAGGACATCTTTCTGACTCTGGCCACCAGGCCTGAGGGAGTTATTTGAGACCTACTGAATTACCAGTAACACAGTAATATTAGACAACACTGTTTCTCATTAACAGAAGTGCTAAGGGGGAAATACTAGGCTTGCTCTGCAGTTATATAGCTGTACTAAAAAAATTAGGAGTCTGAGTGAACTGCATTGTCACACGCAGTAGACCACAAAATACTGCTTCACACAAAAAACTCTGCACTACTAACAGAGCACTCTATAAAACATTGTATCTAAGTAAAAAACAGTAATGGTTCACATGAATTCTTAAATTGTGTGTAATATTTAATGAAATTTATACGAGGAAATTTATACAATTTATACAGTCCTTTATACAAGGACTGAGAAGTGTGTAACTATTTCAAACTCAGGTTTTGTGCTCAAACTTCCACAAAGTGGTTAAAGAAAATTTTCAAGATACCTCTTTCAACACAATCTCCTCATTTCCAGATAGGTTTCTAGGTGGTTGTTGCTTATATTGTAAGTGCTACATTTTAAAAATAAATGTGAAGTGGTAAGGGTCTGATTCCCAGCTGGATAAGTTATATAGAAACAATAACTCAAAAATGTACAGCTTAACATTTGCACTATCTTTAAGTGGGCATATAAATCCAAAGTGTACAAAGTTAAAAATATTTCCATTTACAGAGCTTTTCCTGAGAATGTTCCTATGAATGAGGCAGACATAGAAACAGATGGAATTTGTTTGTATTCCCAAATAATAGTTGTGGTATTTTCCCCACTTAAATTATAACTAGGATCACACCAGAACAAAGGAAGTCTTATTATTTTCTGTGTAGGATGAAGCTAAATATATTGATCTATCACTCCAAGTAAACCAACACATGCCTGCTATATTGTCAAAATTTAGTTGGAATAACAGGCACTGCTTACCTAAGCAAAACTTTCACTGTTCTGGGGGCCAGGAAGCTCAGACACACTGTTTATACCTCACCTGGGCACAACACTGTGGAAGTGACTGCATCCCCATCTGTGTCACATGTGGTCAGGAAAAAATGAAATTGATAAAGCTGACTTAGCCATGCTAATTCAGACCAAAGGTTTAGCATGCAGTACCCAGGAAGTGCTAATATTAGAAACCCAGAGAAGGGCTCAAAGTGCATGACCTCTGTCTGGTACCCCCTCTTTCCTCACCCACCTTGTGGTGGACTACACATCAGGCCCTTCCCAACTCTGATGCCCTCTCCTCTCTTGCATTTTAATCTCTAATTCAATAAATTAATTTGATACCACCTGACACATATTATGAACAGTAGTGAAAAACTTCTCAACACTGCACCTTCTCTATATGCCTCTCCACTTACATAATCATCTCTCTATAGAGCCCTTCCCTCTTAAACCTAGCTGAAAAATTCCTTTCCATTACCCAGTTCCTTGTACTGAGCTGCTCCAGAGCTAGTTCTGCTACTGCATTTTTGGGGAACAGGGAATTATAATCACAGAAAGAGTCAAAGGTACATAGGTAGAGAGATGACTTGTCTCAATCTCTATTCCTTTCATAGTAATTCCTTCAGTCCAATTTTCTTTTCTGAACACTATTGAGCTTAGACTTTTTACTGTATTTTCCCCAAACAGTAACACTTGCCTGTCATTGGGAATGTCAATTCAGAACTGTTTTCCTGATAGGTGCATTCCTTCTACTTATCAACAATAAGCTTCACCTCTGAGTTTAATGCTTAACAACTCAGAACACTATTCCTGAAATAATTAATTTAGGTCTTCCTCTTACTATCCTGCATATTTTAGTACCACCAGTAGCTTTGTCAATTCTTTCCTTTTTTATTATTAAGATCATCTAAAAATATGCTGAACAATACAAATAGGAAGTTGTGGGACAACAACGATGAGCTTCCTCCACTGTGAAAATTGACCATTTCTTCTTACCCTTTGGTTACTTAATTTATGAAAGCGTCTTCCCTAATGCCCCACACAGTAACTTAACTTTTTGAAAAAAGCTCTGCTGAATGGAAATCTGTGAAATCTTCTCCACATAAAATAAACTTATTAATTTTGCTTAATTAAAGAGTGGTTCAAAGTTGCTCACATCAAGTAAAATGCAATAGATGGAATTAATTAAATGAATGGTATGAAGTGCAGCTGTCTCTTCTAGACACTGACTAGTATCTATTTCCATGAATATTTCCTTATAAATTCATTTTCAGCCTCCAAACAGATTTGAGCCACACAGCCTCAAGATCTACTGTATGAATGCATACAGTTTTTAATTTATTTATCTTAAAGAGAACCTTTGCTGACACCTAGCAGATAAATGATTAATTGCACTTCTTTCCATCTTTGTGGAGCCCCTACAGCTGATATGTTAGAGCCCAAAATGAAAAGCTTATCCAGATAGAAAATAGGTGGTACTCATATTCTTAAAACCCCCCACACTCACAAAGTAAACAGAAGTGCCAGTTACAAGCATAATGAAGCATTTCCTAAAATTACATCTCTGGATACAGATATTCTCATTTGAATAATTTCTAACATCTGCTCGACTCTTAGCAGAAAATAGCCTTAAGACACAAAAATAAAAATCCATGCAATGCAGAAACACTATACAACTTCAGAACCCTGATAACTTACTAGACAGGATGCTTTGCCACCAATACTACCAGAGAAGGACCTCCTTCTACCCACAGAATAAAGTCATCCAATTACATAGGTGAAACAAATTAAAGAAAGTGAAGGAATTTTTATATAACGAATGTTATTTAGTTTTATTTAATGCACTATCATTTTCCAGGGTCTGTGCACCCCCACTCCTCCAAGAGCTTTATAGGGAGTCTGGGAACAGGTCCAAAGCAGAAGGCTGCTCATGGCTGGACCACCCATTCTTCTACCTCCATACCCAGCCCTGATATTTTTTGCCACCACTGGTTTTTAAGTTCAGTTCTTACATTTTGACACTGTAGCAATGACAAAACATTAATGAAAAAAGAAAAAAAAAATTCCACATTTGCATCCTGCTTCATCATTCCCCGAGTCTAGGGGAAAACACAACTGACTCACCCTCTGCAAAAGTTCTACTCTGATTTTTTAGTTCCCCTGATCCTGAGCCACAGCTTTAATAACTAATTCCTGTTCTGGTGATGTAGTTCTAGGTTGAAACACTACTTTTCACTCAGGAATCTCTCAGTCCCAATTGAGGAAGGCTGGAAGAGTGTAAGACTAACAACAGCACACACCTGCTTTGCCCCTGCATCCTTCTGCAGTGATCTTTTACTCACTCACAGAGAAATAACATGAAGCTATTTGGGGTTTTGATCCAACCTAATGTACTCATTCTTGTGGCAGGTGGGGATATATCAATGGGAAGTGTTTGATAGAGGTTTCAAATGTCATGTACAATTCTACTGACTTTGCTAAGCTACCCCACCTCTCTCATTTTTAGCATCGCATTCCTATAGGAAAATTTTACAACTCTTTGCTAACTGAATCGCCTGCAGTATAGATAATATTATCCTCAATAGTATGTTGTATATTTCTATATTTCTCTCAGCTATAACTTCAGTCTTGTTATCTGTCTACCTTGTAACATTATTAAAGAGGAAAATCACTCCTTTTAGTAAAGATGGAATAAGAGGTGGTAATTTTTTTTTCTTCAATAGGAGCTGTATAAGGACAAACACTCTGCATCATGCCACAGAAAAAGATGATCACTCCTCAAAGACTGTCCAGGTAACATTACAGAATTTCTTGCATTTCTTCTTTGCAACAACCAACACTTCAAAATCTTTGAGGTACTTCTGTCCCCTTCCTCAATGACTTAAGGATGAACTTTTCTATATATAAGTTTCTGATTTCATTACTTCAGCTGGTATATTCACCTACCCAAAAAGCCTCTGGATATCCTGGTTGCTTAACCATACTGGAAAGTCACATGAAAGAAAACATATCAATGAAATTCTCCAAATGGCAAGTGATTTTCTCTGAATTCATAGCTGTTCAAACCCTACCTTGCTAAGACTGAAACATGTTTCTTGTGACAAGATCATGTCAAAGGATGAAATTTCAAAAGCACTTATGTAATCTGAAAAAAAAACAAGCCCTCCTTGAACCATGAAATGAGGTGCAGGTTCCTATGTATCTTCCTTTCACAGGTTACTCATGAGAATCTGAAAATCCCACCTGAAAAGACATAAGACTAGAATTTTTAAGAGGTCTAAGCTGCTCAGCGCTGAAAGCCATTGAGGATTGAGCACTGACTCCTTCAGAGTCCTTTCTGAAAAAATCTCAACCTATATCTTTTAAGCTGCCACAGGTAAAAGCTTATAGCAGCTACAAACGATGGCTTGACAATGGGGAAAAGAAGATGATAAAGATGGCAATGGCAGTGGTCGGAGGTAATGCTTCTGCATGTTTCTGCAGACCCAGTGAGAAAGCAGCTTTTGATGGTGGCCTCAGAAGCAGCTTAATCGTCTGCACTGGGGCATGAGGCAGCTGCACTGTGGACGGCTGTAAAGGAGGAAGCAAATCAGGAGAAATAAAATGAAGGAAAACAGAAAAAAGCAGACTACCATCTAATCATGTCCTTGGTGGAAGAGAAGCTCAGAGAATTACTGGGATGAGGAAAGTTTTAAGTCAGCATCTTTCCCCTAAATGCAAAGAAAGGATCTGAAGCTGATAAATACCACTTTACCAACCTACTGCATTTAGTTCCCTTTCCTTGGACTCTCAACTGATAACTTTGTGAAAGGGCACCAAATTAAATGTTCCAATAATGCTTGGCTTCCTCAAGCCCAATTTCACCAGGAAACAGACACAGGAAATAAAATCACTGAGATACCAATTTACAGTTCTAACTAGTTGACAAAAAGTATAGAAAAACTTTTCACTTTAAAGGAATACTTCACATGAAGGTTAGTTTCAAAGAAGCAGATCTAAAGCCAGAACATTTTACAATTTCACCAAACTTTATATTCTTGAAAATGGTTTGGTCTGAAGCTTTGAAGCTTTATTCATTTTCTTGAGTTGAAAGCCTCATGAACCATTTAATTATTTTGGGTTCACAACATAGAGTCATAAACTTTGGTGTTGCCTGTAATTTTGTCCATTTCCTCCCTCTCCTCACCAGCCTCCAGAAGCAATGCAAGGACAAAATTAAATAAAATGTGTTCAAATATTAGTTTTAAATTACATATAGTTTTAATTGTCCCACAGCTGCTGCGAGCTAAACTGGGATCACTGTATTCCATACACAGCAAACAATGCACATGCATCTACACACACAAAAGAAGTATATACCTAGATCTTGCATAGATTTTGGGCAACATTAGAAAGTTTGCAAAATAGAGCAGCATTAAAGTAACATGCAGTTTGGCTGAGGAACCAAAGACACTTTGAACGAAGACAGTTCAATACAATTGCAATTTATCTTGTATCATTATTATAACTTATAGTTATAGAAATACCAGCTATGTTTACATACACTGAATTTTCTTCCTCAATCCTTCACATTTTGTTCCACATTTGTAAACAAGCAATATGCTTCATTTTATATCTCACTGCCTCCTGATCCTTAGTTACTGTCCCCACATGGAACACAAGCTTAACATTCCAAAAAGAGACAGTTGCTTGACCCTGCCTTTGTACCCAAAGAAGCTCCCTGTTGGTAGACCATGACTACCACCAATCCAGAGAAATCACTGGATTAGAGGAGTAAAACTACAAGGCTCAAATGTACCATGTCACACACTCACAGGAGAGGAACAACATAAACTTGGGAAAGGGACTTCTTTACAGGGAAGCTAGGAATAAAGTGGGCCACAAAGAAAAGCTCAGATTTAGCCAATAATACCTGAAAGAACAGCAAAAGGTCAATGATGCAATTTATCTTTCTCTGGACACATCCTTTGTCCCCCACTTACACCCACTGTGGAAGTCTTCAAACTAAAAATATCTCCTTTAGAGCCTCCATGTAAAGAAGAAAACCCCACGTTCCACAGCCACATCCATTAACATTTAGACACCTTTGAATATAATGTATTTCCTCTCAAACATCATCCAACAGTTTACCAAACCATTAGGATCTGAGCAATAAGAAGCATCAGCTGTCCAGTCAAACATCCACTAAAAGGGACAACAGTGCTGATAAGATCTTCCCAGTCCTGCCAAGTGTGCTACCACAAAGAGTGTGTGTGTGTTGGGCTCACTCCTATAACAAGGAGGGAGCAGTGGTAAGAGGGACAACTGTCTCCTTTTAGCAATCTTGTTTCTAGCTGAGGAGGTGGAAGGCTGAGCAGCTTTCCTTCCACTCCCAGCCATCTGTTAAAAACCTCAGTGAGGACAGAGCAACATCAGCAATTATTATTGATAAAACAAAAGTGCTCTGACACAACCTTTAAAACAGGATACTTCATTTTATCAGTCTACAGAGGAACTTACTCTTTCACAGAGTTACTGACTAACAGCAGTGTGGATCACTCAACCCCCCACCCACCCCTCTCCCCAATATGCAGCACATTCTGTGCCAACCATCTCCCCTGAGTTTAACGCTGTCATCTATGTTTTGGTGGTGGTGGGGGGGACGGAGAGGGGAAACCTGACCTCACGCAGCATTTTACTAGAAAAGCCTGGAAGTCATAGGGCACTAATAAAAATACCAGAAAAATAAAATTAAGGAAAAGAAAACAGAGAGAAAAAAAAATCCACAACCAAAAACACAATAGAAACAATACTTTGTGTTCCTATTTTAAGTGCCTCTCTCAATGCTATATGCATAGCAGCTAAAGGCAAGCTGGAAACCAGCCAGGTCCTGGCTGCCAGCAAAAATTTTGTCACCTCCTTTGAACATCTGAAGTATGTTTACCCAATAGATTTCATTAAATTACACTTCCATTAGGAAGCATACAATGTTGATACTCATCTCAAAGATAAAAGGGATCGCTAAGAGGCATGTCATCCTGCTCCCCAGCTGATTGCTATTTCTGGGCCAATCAAGGAAAGGAGCCAGAACAATACTTAGTTAAAAAAATGCAGCATCTCCCCAAGGACTACATACTAAGAGACTGCAGCTCCATTATCAAAATGAGCATATCATTAATGACAATACACATAGAGTATGTTATTTTAATACAACTCATACACAACAAACAAGCTGTATTTGGGTCATTAGCTGAATTTGTAAAGCAGTATTTCCAAGGGTTAGAAACTCCTTATCGAGATATGAAGTTTATAGGTTGGGAGCAGGGAGAGAACAAATATTTTATATGATCCCAAAATACAGTGACTCTAATAACAGTCTGTGGTTTGAAGTGCAATGTAGTAGCTAACAGAACAATAGGCTATTCAAACAGAAGTTCTCATATTAAAGTAAAGCAGAAGTAATTTAAAACACCAGGCACTGTTTTGCTAAACATCTATGAGGGATAATGAAAGCAAAATGCCACTGATGCAGTTTATACTGTATGCATCACCTTTTAATTTATTATTACAGTACAGTTAAAATAAAAAAAATACTCAAAGCAAATTTTACAAACATTAAAAAAATCCATAGAAAAAACAATGCTGATTGTAAGGCAAGACACTGGGGAGGGAGTAACACAGAGAATCAAATAATTTATCCTATGGTAGGCTGAGCCTTTCTAGTAGAGAGGAGGAGATATCTTTGTCTCTAAGCATTGCTGTTAGATGTATGATGTTTAGTGTGTTTCCTAATCTCCAATTCACATAACAGCAATAAAGGGAAGAGGACAAAACCCAACCCATGCTAATTAAAACCTGAAGATATAGGAAAGGGCTGGGAGGTGTTAGCTCTTTACAGTCAAGCTCTGCCTCATCGTCTTGCAGCAATCTGTGACTATTAATCTCTAAAAACACTCCTTGCTCAATATTCTGCAATCTAGACTTCAGCCAATCTCTTTCAACATGCAGAAAACCTTTTGGTTTAGCCATATTTGACATATCATATGAACTCCAATTATCCATCTTTTTGCAGTTAATCATCTCACAATTACATTTCCTGCACTTATAAGCATCCAGCTGGGAACTGAGTTTTAATCTAGGAAATAAAAAAAAGGATTCAGGTTTCTAACAAATTACTTCTAATTAACCAGAACCTTTTCTAGTCATTCCAACCTAAAGACGCCTACAGCAAATGAAAGAATTTATTGTTTGCATTCCTAATGATACTTTAAAATTTCATTTCAATTTCCCCAATGAGTAACTTTCAGGAAATTCACTGCACTTATATCTACTTAAACAAACATTCTGTTAAGCAGGAAATGCACAGCAACACAAAACCTAGGGGAAGAAAGAGAGAGCTGGTATTACACTGAGCAGAAAAGCTGCTAAACAAAGCTAAAAAATCAGAATGCTAATTAATGGCAACTTCCAGAAGTGCACTGCAGCTATGGTGCCCATGCTCTGCCAGAGTTATTTGGAATCTCAAAACTATGATCTCAAATAACAGTTTAGAAATTAAAAGTTTGGGGTTTTTATCTTTTCAGGGAAAAAATGGTCAGTTCTACTGATATAAGGCAGCAATTTGTAATCTGTACAAAGGAAGCGGATTAAATGAAGCCACCTCTCTAGATAACTCAGGAAACTAAGTCAATGCCAGTAAAACAGCACATGAAAGAGCATTGTCCCACAACTTCCAGTGATTTCCCCAGGGAAAGATTTGGAATAAAAGCATACAAAACATGCTTACTGCACAATTGGGAAGTGCTTGATACCACGGGGAGGTAAAATGAGGTAAGAATCAAATGTAACAGTTTCATTTACATTAAGTCATATCAATTTTCTCCAACTGTTTCAGAAAGTCAATGCAACCATCTGACAGAATAGGATTATTGCAAAGTAAATTATACCTTTCATGTTTTTTGGACAGTCAAATACCAGAGGGTTTTCTGTCAATTATATGGTATCACAGATATACATCCCAAATCTGTCCATCTATCTAACAACAAAATAACAATATACATCTGAAAAACACTTTTCAGAGCTATCTTCAAGTAATACATCATATATAGGTCAGTCTAACTGCAGAAATATCTGCTCAAAAGGTTGGTGTTCATTAATGCAGTAGAAAAGTTTCCACAATACAAAACAGCACTGCACTAACTGGCTGATTGATTTAATACCAAGTTAAAGTAGTTAATTATTCTGAAAAAGCGTTATTTTAATGCACCTGAAGCTTTCCAAAACTATTAAATTTTATATGCCTGCACTAACCTCCTATTACTTTGACTTTCATTAAGTACCTCTGTAGGCACTTGGAGAACACCAAATTTTTTGGTACATTTTTGTTTTTATTTATAACAGAGTTGTGACCGTGGACATTTTAACTCATTTATAATAAGGGTAAAACAACAAAACCAGTAGCAACATCCCTTACCACTGCTAAAATTTATCATACTGTAATTCCTGCCACAACAGCAACAGCTTTGATTCCAACACTCCAGCATCACAAACCAATTAATGTCCACCTCCCCTTCCCAAATTTCTGCATTTCTGGTTAACTTCTCTATCTGACACATGGAGTACATTCAATGACATAGGAGGAAGGGATGGATTCCCCCGATGAGATTCACAGATACATCCTTAGGTATTATAGAGAGAATATTCAAACCACTCAGCTGGAATTGTGTGAAACATCGTGAGATTATCTACCAACACACTTCCAATCCACCTGTGCACTTTCAGCTGTGATAAATGAAGACCTGCATGAGGCAGCAGCAAGAACACTATGGGAAGGTTCATCTTAGTTGTGAAATTGGTCACCAAAGACAGAATGGAAAGCCTGGCTGACAGAAGACAAAGTTTTTCTTCTTGAAGCTCCTCCCAAATCTAAAATGGGAAACTAAGAGACACAATTCAGACAGGCTACAGGTTTCTGTAGGAACTCTGCAGCCATCAGGATCAAGATGGGTGTTCTCATTCTGAATGCAGTGCAAGGTAGTTGGTATTTCAATGCATGCTCTAGGTCTACATTATGAAATCCCACCAAAAGTCCTGCACACTGGACACCAAAGATCCCAGGCTGCTTACCCAGACTCCAGACCTCAGGCAGAGGTGCCCAGGAAGGGGACAGAAATCACCACTGGAGCTGTTTCCATCAAGTAGTTTTAAAAGTCAGAAAGACCAAGGCCTGTGAAGTCACACGTGCCACGGACACCTGGCAGAGCTGTACAGCTCCCAGTGCCAGTGAATTCAAGCCAGAATTTTATCAGGGTGCAGCTCAGCAGGGACCACAGATGGGCAGGGCCATGGGGAGCTGAGAGCAGCATCCCACAGCACCCCCCAAGCAGGGGCAAAGAGCCCTGAAGTGGAGCCCTGGGTCATGGTGGGTGGGGACACTGCTCAGGGCCACCGAGGGCTGGTGGTGCCCTGAGGGCCCCAGCCGCTCAGAACTGACCTTAAGTCCAGCAGGATTTTATATTAATCACTGCTTGTGGAGATGTGCAACAAACGTCAAGCAGAGAACACATAATGGATTTACATCGCCACAAAGAAGACAAATTTCAAATCAGAAATATCCAGCATATGAAGCAACCCTGATGCAGGTTAAGGCCAAGGACATCTGTCTGTTGTTACAAGAAACTGCTCTAACATTTTTTGAGTTTTTGCTGCTTTACTGCCCTTGAGTCACGCAAGCCCTGAATCACTGGCAAGTAAGGAATGAACAGATAATATTGCAAAGAGATTCAGATGGTACTAGGCAAACATGAAAAATAAAAAGAATTAGAAGAAAAAACACCCTCTCAGCTGCAGTCATTTAAGTAGGAACACCACAGAGAAAAGCTCTTAAGTGCAAATCTTTCTTATTGCAGTGTTACTTTCAGTGGCACATGAAACAGCAATGATAACAGGCTCAAAAAAAACTTTGAAAATAAAGTTAAAAGATACATGTAACTTAAAACTAACATCTTTTCCTACACAGAAAGGTTAAATTGTGGGGTTGACATTTGCATTTGTTACGTTGTCAACGTTTCCTGCCTATCAGCCTATGTACAAACAATATCTAAAGATGTCATCTACATATTTATACCAAAGGAGTTTATGAACAAGACCTGTCAGTATATTTTAACACCTTTCCAAAACGTCAGCTTTCATCAGGTATAAACACAACATGTTTAATTTATTAGTTTGGTTTAATATAAAAAGTTGACAATCATGTGTCACCATAACTATTGATAAGGTAAATAAGGACTACAAGAAAACGTCAGAAAGTTATTAAAATATTTCTCAGCTTCCTGAATCAAATTGGATTTATCGGCTTTTCTCAGTCAATAAGTGCATCACAGATTTTTCTTCATATGGCTATTTTTGAAGTGATGTGTCCAACAATGAAATTTACAGACAGACTATATATCCTAGAGAATCTGAATTTCACTTTGACTTTTTGGGACAGAGGAAAGGACTTTCTTAATATTAAAGAAAACCCCAACAAATGAACACAAACACACAGATTTCTTCACCTACATTTAAACATATGCCAAAGATTTCTTACTCTAAAATATACTAAGCCTCTTAAAAAGTAAAATACAAGGCAAAAGAAACTTTGAATACAACTCTGAAGTTGAGCAAAGCAATGGATTTGTTCCCACTTTCCACAGGATTCGATTCCCTCAAGAAGATTGCTATTGCCAAAGGTCCCCCGGCTTTCTTTGTACTGTCAGAACAACCTGTTGTCACTTCATTCTGGATACCTCCCCCAAAAATGTAACAAGAAGGCAGCATAGCCACTTTTCAAGAATTTTATCCCCTCTACAGCTATACAGCCAAACACTTCACCAGTGACTCGCTCCAGCCAGACTGCAGCAGTTGGCTCTAGAGGGGAAATAAAGCATTTATCTAAATGGAAGGATGAACTCCATGGCATAGATTAGTTCAAACACTCCTGCCCAAGCCACATTCAGGCCAAGGAACAGAAGTTTAAAGGCAGGGGGTGCCAGAGAATTGTGTGAAACATCATGACATTACTGGAAGAGGCTTTTCTTCAGAAAGTCCAACTCTACACTTCAGAATTAGATACAGTAGAATTTACTATTATACAACCAAGGTCATACTAAATTTGATACTATGGACATCACAAATCATGGCATGGTCCAGTCCAGCCTCTTAACTAGTCTGTAAAATGTACCTGGCAGGGATAAATGATAGTGTTTTCTTAGAATTCACCAGACAAGCTAAATGCGCCCTCAAAGACTTGATCTGGATTTCCGGTTGCTAATTTTTGTGGGATTTTAATGGTTCATGTCACTTCTGCATCAAAAACACAAATGCAGTGAGTACAGCAGGGACCCAGGTATGGAATATCAGAAATATAAACCACTAATCCTTTTTTGCTATGAGAAATTTAGTGCTGAAGACCTTGAAAGTGGATTGGATAAAATGGAAAACCAGAGGCATTGTTTATCTGTTCAAATGGCAAGAAGGTGAAAGAACTGACACATGTTCCACCATAAGTGACTGAAAAGACAATTTCCAAAAATGAAAAATAGTCCAGATTTATTAATAAACATATTTAGTTATGCTTATTAGCCATAGAATTATCCAGGCCCATCCCTGGGAGTGTTCAAGGCCAGACTGGATGGGCTTTGAGCAGCCTGGTCTAGTGGAAGATGTCTATGCCCATGGGGAAAGGGTGTTGGAACTACATGATCTTGAAGGTCCCTTCCAACCCAAACCATTCTGTGATCCTATGATATTTCAGGCTACAGAAGCACCTGTCCTGGTTTCCTTTGTCTGATACAGGGTACAAGAAAGGGAATGGAAATTTCCACAGGGTCGAAATTTTCCACAAAGGACGGAAGGACCTCAAAAGGAAGTCTTGCTCCAAAAGAATACATTTATCTACACCAGGACCATGTTGGAGTTCTTCCACTACTTTTTCTGTAGTGTACATGATTTCAGGTTTTATTGCAGAATAGATTTGGCCCAGTTCTTAGATCAAACATCTTACCCTTCAACATGCCTCAAAGCTGCCTGAAACACCAGCATTTTGTTCAGACCCTCATGTCTGTTCAGTGCACATCTGAAATGGAGTTTCCAGTTCATTTTCCTGAAAAAGCAACTCTATTCAGACTCATATGTAGTAAGTGAGGAAAATTGGGGGATTTTGTCCAAGCAAACACCACCACTGTACAAGAAGCCCCAGATGGGAGAAAAGTCCTTAGCTAAGACATTTTTTAAAACATACAAATGGGTTGGAAACTGGTCCTACATTACGAGAGAACTCAGTGGTTCTGACCTTAGCAACAGAGTACTTTTTAGGTACAAATTAAAAGTAAAAACTTTTAACATTTGCCCCAGAAAGAGAAACAAAAAAAGGAAAAGGGAAAATGAGGGGAGAAAGGAGCAAATTTTCCTTATGTTCATTCTAAAATACATGCATTTTAAACCAAGCTCTCTACAGGGCCCAAGTGCTGAGCCACCGATCTGCATTGCTGAATGCCAGACATGTAGCTCATGAATGGAAAAAAGGGATTTAATAACACGTTTGAAAGTGACTCCAAGTATGGGTCAGGAGAAAGATGCAGCCCAGGTGCCTTCAACTGAAATAAAGATCTAACAGAGGACAACATGACAGAAGGTAAGAAAAAGACAAAAGGAGCACTAAGGGCTTAAAAAGGCTGGGAAAGCAATTCAGGTTAGCAACCCCTAACTTAATCCTGACCTTTCTGTAACTTTTTACCTTGATTTAGTTGACTGAACTAACTTTGTGGGAAGCTTACACAACTGAACCAGAGAATCTGATTTCTCCTGAGGACTGGGCAGAAAGAAGAGGGGAAACACGTGGTCACTTGAGGGTCTTAATGACATTGAATTATGAAATTATACAAAAGAGTCAGTACAAATCAAATCTTTCCTTTTGACTAAAAAAATCCTAGCAGTGGTTTAGACCCTGCCTTAGCATTATTAGCAGGGTTTAGACCCTGCCTTAGCATTATTTTACTCACAACCACATTAATCACAGACAAATGCTTCTCACTTTTTAAGGATGCTAGAAATTTTAACAGAAACTCATAACATGAAAACCTGTGGTTTCAAAGACAGCTGCTAATAGAACAACCTATAATACTGACACTAATCTGTATTTCTTAAACAAATAAAAACAATCACAAGAAACACATTAACATAACAACCCAGTCCTTTGCATAGTTCTATTTAGTTAATACTCATTACAGTGCCAAAGAGCTGTAGTCATGAGTGAGAAATCCCTTTGTGCTAGGCACTCCACAAATGGGGATCTCTGTGACAAAATAACTGCAGTTACATGTCCCAAAATACCAACCACCATAATGGAAAGTAACCTTTCAGATTTTGAAATAAGAGAATTTACTTTGATATTAATGCAGCTATTCTCTCAAATAAAATATTAAATAAACACTTTTTTTTCCTGCTTGGTGACACAACCTAGCAAAAGTTACAGCTCGATTTAATAATGGCTCAAACCTTTACTCAGGAATCAGTGAAAAGGAGGTGTTAAATTCATAATGCAGGAGCATTTTCTAACTAAGGCTCAAGCCAAGACCCACCAGACACAATACAAGCCTTTTCTTTGACTTGCCAGAATTCACATTAGAATCTTTAGTGAACAGGTACAAAGCCTGCAATTGCAATTCAGTGTTTTCCACACTGACCAGGAGGGTAAGTTGGCAAACACTACCCTTATTCATTCTAGTCTTAACTTCTCAGAAAGTAAAAAAAAAAACCAAACTAAGGGCATGTTGGAAAGTTGTGGGGGTTCCAAAAGCATGCACAAATGCCACTCAATGGGAAACATGCAGAGCCCACACACACACTCCCCCTTTTCTTTCTCTTTATATGCCAGGCACCAAATATTTAGTTAGCAAAACCCTTTTTTCATTACACCCATGTGAAATGGTTAAATGTTACTATAGAGGGAAAAATTATTCTGTTCTACTGCTGATCCCTGAAGCCACCTGCTATATTCCTTTTTACTACCTGTAATCTTTCTATTTCTACTCTAATTTTCATTGATCACCTCTTTTAGGAATGAAACCTCTGTAGTATTCATTAAATATTGGAAAAGGCTTATTTTCCTCACATTGGCACCCTAAAGGCAGTTTATAAAAAGCAAATGAAAAGTAAGGGAGGTGCTGCATTTGATCCACTTATTATAAATGTATACAAGCATTAAATTGTCAAATGTACAACTTTAGATCCTCTAGCCTTTGCAGGGATTTCCTCCCTAACTGAGCAAGAACAGCAAGTTTAAATAGACTTCATGGCCAAAAAGCACTTTTTGTTGAGGTTTGTACAGCAGCTTTAAGGGAAGCTGTATTTGGGACAGACTGCTAAATGATTGCAGAGTAAAAATAAAAAGCTACCAAACAAAAGAACAGAGATATTTTGCACTTTTTCCATATGTTGCACATAGTAAAGAACATTACTAGGAGGAGGCAGAATCACTCTAATACACTTCCAGCTCCATTTTTTTACTTTCTATTCCTTCCTCACTAAAAGCCAGAGACAAGATGACATCTCCATTGCCATAAAAGTCCATCTTTTTTTACCTGGTAGCAAGTTTTACAAAATCCTGAAGTTCCTTCTGAGCTTATTACTAATAAGTTAAAAAGAACCAGCTTAGAGCACAAAATGGGAATGTTTTTTTTTCCTGAGACAAAAGGAATGTGGTTTAGTTTTTAAATACCATTTAAAAACATTTGTAGCTAGAAAATACTAAAGAAATGTAATATTTTTTTAGTACAAATTGAAGTCTACTTACAGAAGGGAACAGCACTCTCTACAACACTGATGGCATCTGCCTAAATATCTGCTTTGTTCTAGGGTTAGAATTTGGGGTGGAGGCAGAAACAAAAATTTACTATTTTGGTTAGTAAGAAAAATCTGCATGAAAAAAGGTGGACTTACTTGATTAAATGATTTCTTTTAAGAATCCCTGACATGTTTGAATTCATCTAACACTTTAGCTTTTCACAAGGGCTGTTCAATCAATTATAGTAGACTTCTTGAGAAAAGAGCCAGAAATGCAATTTAATCGAACTGTATTTCTATTGCACTAAATTTCAGTATTCCACTTTTGGAAACCCAAGATCATAAAAATTAAACTATGCAAAACATGATACCTGGCAACTCTGATTTCTAGTAAAACACACAAGTTAACATGTAACATCACTAAATCTGTGCTGTGGAAAGCATCAGAAAGAAAGAGCAAATACATCCATCAAGAAACAAAATGTTTCTTAATATCTCTTATTAACAAATCCAGAATTACATTTACAAGAACTTGCAACTGGCACAGAAAAAATTGTATTATCCCAGTAATATCACCATAAATCTACAGTTTCCTGCTTTCTGTGGCAAAGGTTTTCAGCAGAAACAAGGTAACTAAAATATTATTAGTACTAGCAGAATATAATGAATGCTAGTATTTGTAGTGTTTGACAACTGTTTGACAACCAGACATGCAATGTATTCAGTTATGCTAAGAGATTTTTTTAAACACTCCAATATTTGCTTACAATGCCATGAGAATTTCAACAAGCATTTATTATCTAATGACCATACACAATTTTCTCCTTGAATTCTGATTGAGAAAATATCAAGATAGAGAACAAACCTCTTGAAGTTGGTTAGAAACAGTTATTTTTAACAGCAGTGCTTATATTTCAAGTTTCTCTTCATGGAAGCAACAAAACCAAGCTGGCAAAAAAAGCTATTAACCACTCATTTGCCAACTAATTTTTGACATGGGACAGTTAATCAGTCACAAATAAAAAGTTCACCATTTACCAGATGGCAACTTCACTATAAAGGGAAGCTATTTTTGACCATGGCAATTAGTCTTCTCGTGTTTCAAACACTACATTCTATTTTCACATTAATTTTTAAATCTATGTGGCTTTAACTTAAAATAAACTGTACATCAAAAGAATTGAAAATAAACAGCCAGGAACACAATTTGACGAATTGGATTTATTTAGTTTATTTAGCTAAACAGGGTCCATTGGATCTCTTTAATAGGCTGACAGTTGCACTGGGCTGGTTAATAAAACATTCAACACAGTATCTTCAGCCAATATAGAAATGCAAATCCCACCAGAAATATTTTATTCATGAAACAGTAATTTCAGTTACTACCAAAGCAAAAAAAAAAAAAAAAAAAAAAAAAAAAAGGCAAAAAGAAAAAAAAAAAAAAAAAAGAACCTGGGGGGGGGGAAAGGGGGGGAAGCGACGCTTGCATTGCAAACAAACAGCGCCACCCAGCGTCACTGCAGGGACAGCACACCGGGACATCGGGAACGGCCGGAACTCATCCGGCCCCTGCTACAGGAACCTTCTCTCTACTCTTTATCATTTACCAGCAGCACGTGTCTCTTCCTATTCAGCACTGAAATGCAAACTAGCCTCGCTCTAGCTGGAAAAAAAAATATAACCAAAAAAATCCCACAATAACAAAAAGCATCATAACACATTAAGGAAGTCGAGTGTGCAGTTCTAGCCTGAAAAGTTAACACGTTCAAATGGTGGGGGTTTTTGCTCAGTTTGTCTGATTTCTTTTTTGGTTTTTCTTTGGTAATCTTCATGTTTCAAGCTTGTGATAGAAACAAAACCAAACTTGTACTTGAAGGAGTGCAGGTGAGCAATACAATGAAGTGAGCATGAGGTACACCCTGTTTTCCTCATTCATCATTGCCCCCTACACCCATGCTCAACTACAGCACCTTGATTACTGCTGCTATCAAAGGCAGGACAGCAACAGCTGCTTCTTTTTGCACGACAGGTATGGGAGTATCACTTGGGCAGAGTAACAAACCACTCAGGGAGTGGGAAACAATAAAGCCTTCCCCCTTGTGCCCCTCCTTCCCCCCATTCACCTTTTCCATATGAAGTCACTTTACCCATCAGCTGGTCAGAAAAAAATTTGACTGAACATGGCTTCTTCCACTCTCTTTTAGAAAGAACAGCAAACATATCTAATTCTACTATTTTGAGAAGCAGAAGTTTTAACCTAAGAACAAACTCCATGGTAAACAGAGAAATTGCAGTTCTCTACTGGGGAAAGGGCTGAAATCTGAACATGTCTACAAACTAACATCTGGTCTGCACAGACCACTTTTCAGCTTACTTTAGTACAGAAACATTTTGTGTGTGAAGGGAGAAAGGAAAAAGGCATGAATGCTTACAGTGCTCTGAGTCATACACCTCCCATTATTCACAGCCCCCAGCCACACACAAGAGTTATCAGACTCACCAAATCACTTCCTGAAAACACCTTTATTTGTAATCAGTCAGCCAAGCCTAAGCTACACAAATGGGTTTTTCTTAAAATCATGTGCATCACCTCCACCACAACTTGCTGAAGGACCAACAAAGAGCCACCACAGAAGTCACCAGTCCCAGTCCTGAGTGTTAACAGATGAGACAGACACAGAATTTCCTGGGAGGGTCAAGGGGGAGTTGGTTCAGAGAAGACTCTAGTTAGGGCATTAGTTTTGCTGACATTAACAGTTTGCTGCTTGGTTGCCCTCACCCAGCATATTATCTCTTCACACATTGAGTTATGAGGTGCATAACACACTTATCGGTCAAGCACAGGATGAGTTTTTGTAAGCAATACCTACAGAATTACAAAGCCCAGGAGCTAAGGTGTGTTTCACTGGTGTGGCCACTCAGGAATCTCAGCTAAGATTATCATAACCCTTTAGATTAATTACAAATTAAGCATGTTAACTCCCATCTTTCACACTTTCCTCCACAGAAAAGCATCACATCACTAGTAAATTTCGTTATGAAATAAATTTCCTTCCATCTTCATACTTCCACACAAAATAAAAAGAAATTTAAGACATAAATAACTAAGAGCAAATTTTCTACAGGGGTTCTAAATTATACCACTTCCTAATATTTTATGAGTTTAGGCCTTGAACGTTACCAAAAAAAAAAAAGAACAGTTTTTCCTGTATCACTTTTTCCCCATTTAAAATAGCAGTAATTTCAAAAGGTGAAATGCCTCTATCTTTTTCCACCACAAAGCCACCAGGGTGGGACACAAGCGAAAATAAGCTGAGGACAATGTGGACTTAGCCTCTATAGAAAAGAGGCCAGCCTAATGCTCAGCCACAGTCAGGCAGACAAATATCATATCAGAAGTTATTAGAAAAGTACCAGAGGAAAACAAACAGTGCCTCTGTAAGGAGCAGTTTGAGTAGAATTAGAGGAGTGATTACTTATCTCAAGAAGGTGACAGTATCTGTAAAAATGGCAGTGAAGGAACTTTTGCTCACAATATGCTTTTTCAAAATTAGCTTGTCAAAGTACATTGCCAGATAATTCAAATTCTTTCTTCTGAACCTTAGTTCAACCTTGTGTGCACTAAAACAAATCCTCCACAGCCCCATTCAAAAGAGCTGTACTATCTACAGAGTGAAATCCAATCTGATTTCAGAACTTTTAAATGTGTCAACAGATCAGGTTTCATTGAAGGCACCTGTACCTGCCCAGGCAAGGTTCTTGTGCACACATGACATTTTGGCATGACAGATTCCCTGCTTTCAAGAGCACTGTTAGGATACAACAATTAAGATACATACACAACAGTCCCACACACGGCTCACACTTTTCTAAGTACAGAACATTATTGCACTATATGCTTTGTAAATCAAAATAACCCAGCAGCAACAGTGGAGTTTCTAAGTTTTAGTTCAAACTGGAGACCTGGGGAAGACTGGCCATAAAGATACAGCCAGCAACTTGTCATTTGACAAAGGGTTTCATAAGCTTATAGCCATATTTGTCTGGGTAGGTGACTGAACCTGAAATGGGGGAAGGGGTATTTGCAAAAAACAGCCAGAACAAACAGACACAGCTGTATGGGTTGTTCAGGTGAGCTTCTGGACTTAGGTAGTTTTTGAGAGTCATACGAGAGCTAACTTAATCCAATAAAATTCCATTGGTTATCTCCTTAAATGTTTTTAAAGCTTAACAGCAGCTGAAGTTTTAACAGTAATCTGAAAAAGAACCTGCAGGAGGTATAAATTGTAAATACATACCTCACAAATGACTGAAGCTATTGTTAAAAGCCAATGTTTAAATGTTTACTCAAGTCTTGTAAACATAACTTGAGTATCTATGTATCTGCAAATTTGCCCCACCCCCTTTCTTCTTTTAAAGGTTATTCTGAGAATCAGAATTACCAAAATCAGTAGCAATTCTGAGGATTTAAAAGGAATGAGCACTGTCTCCTGAACTGATAATAAATGCTACCTACAAGATTTACCTCTGTGCTGCCAACAGAATAGGAACAGTTCCTATGTAGCCTCCTTTATTTGATGGCTAGTTCTTCTTTCTCAATATGCTCATTGCATTTTCAACACTGATTGTGCAATATTCATTTTTGTAACACCAATGTTACTGTATAATGTGGTCTTACAAGATTTTTATATTTCCTCATCTATTTGAATGCCTTATATGCCAGCAGTAAGCTTTTCAGGAAAATAAATGCCTGCCTTTGGTTTTTTCTATTTTATGGTGCCCTGACATTAAGCCAGTACATGGAACCCCAGGGATAGATACAAATGCTAGGAAATAACCACATATATGCTAGGCATATAGAGTTACATTTTCACATGGACTGGGACACATTTAGCTCAAAGTAATGTTTATAAAATCTGGAAGCCTTTTACCACTATAAATCCCCACTATTTAAAGAAAACTGGCTCCTTTAAGGTAACAATTAACATAAAATGCTTTATTTCTATGAATAAACAACATCTATAGTCCATATACATAAAATACTTTTTTTGCCATCAGAACTTACTTCAAGCAGGCACTATGGACATTCTACACCTGACATAGCCAGAAAAAAAATATTTACAAGCCTGAACCTGTCACAGCATATGCCACAGCACGTGCTGCAGTCAAGAGGGCCATGATACACAGAGTGTCACACCAGACAATATCAGACGGCTTCAACCCACACAGAGTAACACCATACCACTGCAGAAGGCTTCAGGTGTCTGCCCATATGGAGTAACAACACTTCAGAAGGCTGCAAGCATCTGCCCTTCTTGTTCTTTAGCCCAACCTTTTATCCCTCATGTTGATGCACTGCCCCTGTGTGCCCTCTGCTCCTTTGGTGTTGGTCAGTGTCCCTGGGCACTCCATGGCTCATTGCTGTCAGTGCTGCTCACAGCTGTGCCCATGGGGATGGGGATCAGCCACAGCCCCACTCCCCATCCCCACACACTGTGTGCCTACCTAAACTGCACAATGGTGCATTGGTAGAAGCAGGGGAAACACTTGTGATAGGAAGATTGTTTTAAGCTTCAGGAACTCTTTTTGGCAGGTGGTCCCAAGCCATGGAGCAGCCTGGAAAGCACAAGGTCTGTGATGTGCAACTCCACTTGGGGCCACAAGATAGAGCCAGCAGCGCGCTCACAGCCCGGCAGAGCCCTGCAGTCCTTCCTGACCTAACAGGGACCAACACCCTACAGAAATGAAGGGCCGGGATGAGCTGTTGCAAATGAGATAATAAACACAAGATTTACATCTGCAAGTTAAAAAAGACAGTATAAGGCTTATCAAACAGTTTCATTCTGTTTCAGTACGTTTATCACAAGCCTGAAAGTTGGCTTTTGGAGATGTGTGCAGCTTTTCTGCAGAGAAGCATCACTTCATGCTTGCCCTGTTCTGGTATTTCTCCCCAGAGAAGACTGCAGAGCACTGAGGTGAGCATCAGTAACCACTCCTGCCTAAAGCTGAGGTGCAGTGCTCACTCTGCTCATTTTCCCCATCAGTATTCAGAGTGCTGTGCTTCCTGAGTACTTATAAACACTAAATCATGCTATTCTTTTTTTCATTATCACTGTTTCCCTTCAAGAGAAAGGGCTCAGACAGGGCAAGGTGGTTTTTTCTGCTTGGATATTATTTACTGCAATTTGTGTGTGCAGGTGCAATTGTGCAGGTGCAATCCAGTGCCTTTGCCTTCCAGTACCTTTGCAATCTTTTGCCTTCACACACCCCTGGACTGCAGAGCACTGACACCTAACTGCAAGGATTAGCAATGAGAGGAAATAAATCTCCTATTTGCAACTTTTCCCCTATTTGATTAAAAAGTTAGAGATGAAAAGCTGTGTTTGGAGTAACTCCTCTAAATACAGCTTAAATCTGAGAGCTTAAACCGGTATTTTTCAGAATATACTTCAACATAGTCAAGGTGTATGGGAAAAAAACCCCTACATATTCACAAAGATGCCACAGCACCTAATCAATAGTATTACAGTGATGGCATTTTGTCATTATTACACACACTGCTCAAGACAAAATAAACTCACCAGTTACGTATTAAATGTCAAAAATAAACTTTAATGTTGTTCATCGTGCCAGTAAAGAATGGGCAAGTGAACAATCCACAAACCTCATGTTTCCTTCTCCTGGTTTTAAACATGTTGCTATGCTGTTGTTTTCTGTAACTGTTTGGGTAAGGGCAAATTTTCAGATGCTATAAGGCATTCAAATAATCACAAGATCAATTCTCATACTATCAATGAATATAAAATAAAATTACTAGTGCTGGTTCTACATCCACTTTGAATTTGAAATACAGAACTTAATGAAAAAGACTGTGCACTGAGGTATGCAGTTTTTGCCATTAATTCTGTTCTAGAGTTTCCAACAAGTTGCTATTTTCCTGAGTAATAATCAAAAAAGAGTCTTAAATCCTTACATACAAAATTAGAAAAATATTAGTACTTTGAATCTGGAACTATGTAAGGCATTTAGTTGTAACACCACTATTTGCTATGTAAGAGATTCTTTTCAAGCACAGTTGTTTTCTTCCAGCACTTTGCTCCATCCTTTGCATCATTTTCTTCCCTTGATCTTCTGCTGAGGATCCTTGGGTTTGAGCTGCTCTTTCTATCCATTACTATGACCTGTTCCTTCCTCTTTCTCATGTTGTCTTTGCTTCTTCACTTTGAGCACAAACTTATGTTCTTGTGACCACGTAACTCCCAGTGCTATGATGCATTTCCTTGCACTCATTTCTCCTCTTCCATACAGTGTTCAGCTCTGAACTCTCTCATTCTCACTTGCCTGGGAATATGACAGTATGAATTCCACCATCTACCTACATATAGAAATAGGCCAGGAACAAATATATGCTGACAGCAAATTCTCACATATCTGAGAAGATAAACAGCATTCACAATTGGTCCAGAAATTGCTCTCTCTGGGAAGTCACTGTTTGGCCACACACAATTCCTACAGGGGAACAGATGAGACTGCCTCAAAATTTTGATGCAAGTCTTTTTATTCTAACATTCCTCAAACTTTACAAACTGCAACCATCTTCTCATACATTTTTGTGCAACTGCTCAACTTGGCAGAAGCACAGAGGAGTGACAGTCAGCTGGATTTCTTGGCTGCAGGTATAAACACTGACTCCCCTCTCCTGAAGGATTAAACTGCTGCCAGCAACCTGAGGAAATTCACAGCTCTCCAGTGAATGGAAAATACTGCCACTAGTTATTTCTTTCTCCCTACCCTGAAGGAACTGAGCTGCTGCCAATTAACATAGCATTTTCCTACACTTTGCAATCCCTTTGAACTTTTTCATGATTTTACAGGAAACAGTTTTGTCTCTATGTAAATCTATTCAGTGCAAATCCCAGCCACAAAAAAAGGACTGATAACTGTAGCAGAAGCCCCAAGACAAGGGAATCTTGTTAGTCTGCATCCATTACTCAAAAAAATGTAGTATTTATAAACAATTTGTACAAAAGCCAAGAAGAATCTAAGTGCAATGGAAAAGACAACACAGTGACTAACAAATGAAGTGCACATGAGATAAACTACATTGAAAAATTCCACAGATTGGAGATTATATTGCTTTCATGTTACTGCCCACATCACTACAAGCTGTCATTCCTTGAGAAATAGGATTAAAAGCTGACTATTTTGCATACATCATGAACACTCACAGTATCTAATGATGGAAAAACAAAAAAGTTCCAGAGTAAAGGGACAGGAGGCTAGCAACTGGAATATTGGTGTGGGACTGCTGCTAAAAGAAAAGCTTCTCTTCCCCAGTTTGGTTTTCATCTGTCCACACGCATAGCAAGACATACGCAGAACTCATCTCTCACACTAGTCAATTAGAAAAATATTAGTACTTTGAACCTGGAACTATGGTTCAAAGTACTAATATAGTACTGCAATGTTTTATTTTTAAAATTCATATTTAGAGATTTCATAAGTTAAAAACTCACAAAGTCAGCTTCAAGTTTTCCCATTTCTTGTTTGTAGCTCCTCATTCGACTGCTGTACATCCCTCGGCTTTGAGGTGGGATCTCTCGAACTTCAAGTTCCATCTGCTCAAGCTGACAAGTGAAAATAAAGAGGAGATATATAAATCAAAAGGTTAATTAAAGCAAGAACAAATTTACCTGAGTTCAAGAAATATACCTAAGTTCGGGAAATATTCCTTCTTTATAAGGAAAAATGTTGCTTATTCTGCAATATACAAACAATTTATTAAAATCTTTCCACAGTCTTAAGTCAAGAAATAAGTGACAACCTTAGTATTGTTAACACTCAGAAGGAATGATTTGAGCCAAACATTTCTGGATTTCAATTCCAGCTGTGATGAATACATCTTCTTACAAAAAAAAAAAAAAAAAAAAAAAAAAAAAAAACCCAACAAAAAAAAAAAAACCAAAAAAACCCAGGATAACTCCTACCAATGAGCATAGTTCAAAAGAAAGCCTACCTTCACCTAGCTGTGCAGTTTTGGAAACCATTGCTTGAAAAAGGTATTCTACATATATATATATATGTATATATAAAGTTTTATTTACCACCAGTCTATGTGTTTAATAAAGCAATTCTAATGTTTAATAAATTAATTCTTTTTTCTTTAAACATTGCTAACTCAGCAGACTTATATAACCTGAATTGTCTACCTAAATCTATGTCCCAAATTTTGTCTACCTAAATCCATGTCCCAAATTTATATGTAAGAATATTAAATAGCTGAATTTCAGGGTTCAATGACAATGCTATTCAAAAACTTGTATACAGTCAAATGGATTAAAAATTAGAGACATATTCTATCCTTCAAAAGCTTTTTTTATTTATTCTTGCCATGTAGATTTCTAAGGGGCCTGAAATACAAGAATATGGCACAAGGATACAGCAAATCAAAACTTGTAAATGAGGGCTGCTAATTACCTGCCCACTAGGTCCTGAAGCCTGCTCTATTTGGTGCTGTCTGCTCAGGAATTCTGTTTTGAACTGCAGAAGAATCCACACCTGCCTTTTAAAATCTTTCCAATTTACTTAAAAAAGATAAAAGAATACCTCTCCTTGGCTGCTGTAGGCTCCTGAAACAATATTTACTCACCTCCTACTGATCTTGGTTGAACAATATGGCATAGGAGCAGAAATGCTTCTCAATTAGGGTCCCAGGCTACTGGTTGCAGATCTTCACAAGGGACTGCTAGAATTTATTCCTATGTAATCACTTGCTTACACTTTGAAATTTCATCCTCATATCATAAGAAAAGCATCTGAATTTAATCAATGGAATTGCCAGATACTCAAAAGTCATTTTGCCTGATGTATTCTGATTATACAAAATTATATTCAATAATAAACTATAAAGCAGACTTTAATTAAATAGTCACTAATGAATTGAAACACACAAAGCGATTTCTAATTCTACCCAGTTCTTTAGCTCAGGCTTAACTTTCCAAAGGGGTATTATAAATTAAACCAATAGCTGGAATTAATAGCTTATTTCTTATCAATTTCATCTTAATATATTTGATCTCAAATGTTCTATAAACATTTCCCTCATATATATATATATATATGTATGTATGTATATATATATGTATGTATATGTATATTTTAATGAAGTCTCAATCCTTGTCTGTTATATAAAAACAAAAACATATACCAGTAAATCCAGAATTTTCACCAACAATCAGACCATGATCCATGACATTTAAAATGTTCATTCTAAAGAGTCAGTGTTAGAGAGTGTAAGGTCCAAGGAACAACGATGAAGCTTATTTAGGTTGACCAATATTTACCAATGTTTTTCCTCATGGTATTAAATGGGTGCATTTTGTGCCTGGGCTGAGAAATTTCCATGAGAAGCCATGCAGAACATAGTGGTCCAAGCAAGGGTGAACCTAAATGCAACCTAATTTCATGCATCTCCATTTTCAGAAATTATTTTATTGGTCATAAAATCATATTTTTCATAAACAAGCAAAAGCAGAGCAGCCCTTTGTATTTCCATTCAAAAATACAACAAAGTAGTGTGGCTGATGTTGTCCACTCCAAAATAAATCTCCCCCTCCCGCAGGAACTTCTCCATACGAATCTGCTCTGCACTCTGGAATCAGCTGCTATATTTTAAGAAACTTGTAAGCTTCACTATTTTATTCTGATTCTAAAGCCCTGGAACTAAAATAGAGATCTAAACTAAAAAACACGAGACAAGAATAACCCAGCATTTGCAACACAACAATTTCATGATGTGTCCTTCATCAAATATAAAAGAAAATAACAGAGAAAGAGTTTTGTCTTCTTTAAAACTAGAATTTCACTCAAAAATTCACAATTCTTCTGGCACATGCTAGATTTTACACTCAATTTCCCCAAGGTTAACTTAACAATCATCTTTCTTAAAAACCTGTTAAAAATAACAATTAGATACTCTACACTGGATGTAGAACAACAAGATTTCTCTCCAGAGATTTCTTACTACACAGTTCTGGCTTGAAAAGGCAGCCTGGGAGTCTGAAAGTTTTCATGTCAGTTATGCACATACATCAAATCAATTACACCAGTGATTTTACCCAAACAAAGCAGACAGTGTTTTAAAACCATCACTGGTTAGTGAACACAAATAAAATATCTCTATAATAATATTTATAATACATGAGAGTGTTATTTCCTAGCCAAGTAGGAAATAAAAATCAGTTAATCCCAGCTTTGACTACGCAAGACAATGAAGCAAACCAATGTATGAAAACTATCAGCAGCAAGGAATTAGGTTTATTTCGATTTTCTACTGTAGCCTCTAGTTTAAAATAGGATCCTCTTAATCAGTTCTGTTATTAGCAGGTTTGTTCAAATTGATTTCTAAACCCAAGCCTTGACATTAATCACAAACATGTTGGGTAATTGCTTAAAGCCAATAATTGAATCTAAAGATCTAAAACAAAAGTGTGAAAGAAAAGCCAGTACATTAAATGAAGATCATCATTAGCATAAAAATACAAATACTGGATTTATAGTTTAATCTTGTAATAAATACAAATGTAGATGATCTTTTCCTGACATAAGGAGAGAAGTAAGAAGCTGTTAACTCAATTTCTGCTCCTTCCAATCTACTTGGAGTAGAAAACCAAATCTGCATGACCACCCACACTGGAGCTCCTCTGTACTGCTCTGTCCTTTGCCATGTTAACTTGTACTGAAAATGAGCTGAAAAGCATTTCTAGATTTCTACTTTTTGCAGCTGTTTGAATATGAATATGAATTTGAATATGCAAAAAAGGCCTTAATGTATCTTCAGAATATCCTCATGAGATGAGACAATAATTTAACCCTGTGGCTCACTGGGAATACCAAATCAGAGAGTTTAGGTGCCTTGTCATACTCACAAGGCAAAACTGTAGGAAGCCATCCCAAGATCCATAGATGCTGGATGCTATTTACTGGATGCTATTCCAGTGCTCTGGTCTACAAGACTAATTCTATTTATAAACCAAAAGCACCATGTATGCCTACAAACAGTTGAGAGACCTTTTTCTTCCTATGCCACTTCAAGAAATAGATTTTATTGTTTAGTTAGTAGCCAAATAACTGATTCAAGTTTTTTGCATTACAAGAAATTCTAGGGTAGAAAAGCTAATTTCTTTCCCTATCCTAACATTCAGATTACACTTCTGACATTAGATACACCAAACCCATTTGCAAGCAATAAACAAAAACAACTTCAGGTAAGGACTATTGGCCATGTGGGAAAAAAGACAATCTCAGCTGTCATCAACACCTCTGCTCAGTTACTCCAATCTACAACACTTTACTCTTATACTCCTCCCAGATGGAAGACACGACAGGCTGTAATGGGAACAAAATAAATAAAAGAGTCACAGTTGCTTATCAAATACTGGGATTTTTTTGTCAGTGTGAACCACAAACTAATGCCTGGGAAACAGCTACATTCTTCTTGGATCAGTGACCCACACTTGTCCTCACCTTAATCTCTCACTTGCTAAAATGGACACAAAGATCTACTGCTCTACAAGACATTCTGATAGATGAAATTAAGTAGGTGCTTGGGTCTTACAAGACAAAAACAAAGTCATGGTGTGTAATATTTAATTCCATTCCTAAAGACCTAATCCACAACTGTAAGTCTGTAACTATTTATGGACTTACAGCAATAGTGCAAACCTTGCATCACTTAACAGAGGATTAAAAAAAGATACACTCTTCTTGTATTTCATATCCTCAAATAAGAACTATTTCAAGAGTACTATTTCATTTTCTAATATATCATTGTTAAGTATTTTTAGGGCATGGGTGTTAAATGTTGCTATCAATGATTCTATTACTTTTGTTAGGAATTTGCAGTTAACATATGAAAAGCCAGAACATACCAGTTCCCTCGCTTCTTCGAGCTGTTTCTCAACATTTGCAACCATCTGCTTCTTCTCATCTGAAACAGAATTGTGAAAAAGCCAATATAATTGTGTTCTTACCATGAAAGAAGAACATACCATTTCAAAAGATTGTATGTATCAGCTAAAACAGACTCGAGATTTATTCTGTGTGACATCCTCAGGCGTGGTGATACACGCATTAGTAATTAAAAAAAAAACAAAAAGACTGGAGAATCCTTGAAGTTCTGCCCTGTTATGCAGCATTTGCGAGTTAGGAAAGCACTTACAGATGCTTCAGCTGTAGGAATTATGCCTCAGCAGGCACTTGCTGGTGTGTACAAATGCATGAGAAGGCACATGCATACACTAAATGGAAAAAAAATCATTTAAGAACAAAGGCATAACAGATTCTCTTGCAAAATATGAGATGCACAAAACCAACCAAGTATCCCAATAAAAATTAATTCAGGGTCTGAAGAAAAATTATGTTTCTATTCCCATACTCCTATGCTGGGTCTAGAGTTGTTTCTTTTGGTTCAACAGATATAAAATGAATTGCCACAGGAACTACAAGAAAACCACTGTCTTCTAGCAACAGTAAAAATGGAAATTAGCAATAAAATATAGAATTTATTTTAAATTAAAATAAGTTTCAAGCTATACATAGCAATCACCATCTGCCAGGTTCCCCAGCAAGGCTACATCCCAGCTACAGAGACTTTTGACCTGCCTCCAACCATCCATTTGCAGGCAGAGAATCCAGTCTGAACTGAGAACTGAAATTCAGTGTCACATCATCACAAACATCCCAAGTGCTTCATAACTTGGTTTGTTACAGCATGAAACAAACTGAGAAATATTCAGACGTTGGATAATAAAATGTCCCCACACTGCTTCATTACTGTGGGTATTCAAGGGTTTCCATCCTACCATCACATCTTCCAGCCCTCAGACTCTAAATCCACCCATTGTGTCAATGAAGTTAACAACAAAACTGAACATACAAATGGTTTGTTTGAAACCAGGAGTCTCATGAGACATCTCTACTGGTGGTTTGCCCGATGAAGCAGATAAAAAGTGAATGTCACCAAAGTGTCTCCAGTCACAGCTCCCCAGAGGTCACGAGGGATAAGTCTATGTCAGCACAAGACTTAATCATGTGTCTCTAAACTTCAGAGCTTTGTTTTTAATCTGAATCCCCTTGCCCCTCTTCCACATGATCTCTTTGTATGCTGGAACTGACACATTAAAACCAAAAGAGACAATCTGATGATCTCCTTCCATCTTCTGCATTCCACAAAGCACTGAATTTCATGAGAACCACTTTAACAAAGGAACATAAATCAGCTTCTCACAGGCTGAAATGCCTATCCATCTATCTTCTCATTCACCTAAAATACTCTACACTGTCATTCAGGGACACAGGAACATCACAATCTGTCCTTCCTCAGTTACATATACTGGAGCTCTGCCTGCACAGAGGATCAGGCTTGGGACCATCTTTCCTGCAAATCTGAATTCACCCTGCCGCATCTGGTGGATTCTACCACAGCAGAAGATGCAGGAAAAAATTTCTGTGTAGAACTTTTAGTTTTCTGCAGGCAATGTCTTCCTTTAATTCCCCAACAGGTACTCATGATAGCACCCAGGCCAGAAAATTCAGCACTTTATCTTCCTAACACAAAAAAACTAAAAGAAATCTGCCTCTTCCCTGCCCCCCCAATACATTTCTATTCTCATATCCCAAAACACCTCTGTTCTTCCCTTCATTTGGAAGTCAGCAAGATGATGATGGACAAAAACAAAAACAATGGAAGGTATGAAATACACAACAGTATTTTATTGAAGCTGAAATAAAATTTTAAAACATAGCAGCAGAAAATAAATGTACTATAGCATTTTTGGTACTTCCCTGAGTTGTACTGGATCACAATTTTCATAGACATTTAGTAACCTGAAATTTAAGGATAGAAAGTTGGGGGTTTTTGGAATGTATTTTATACTGAGCAAATTCTGCTTGTACTTGTGATTACAAGAACTACCCAGCACTCCACTGGCCAGTAAAATCTTACTGACCACAGAGAAATTTAGCTACACACCTTTTGTAGGGAAAACTCATTAGCACAGAAAAGGGTCTAGCTAAAACTGTTCCCATAAAATTAGGAGGAGAGGGTATTCAAATGATCTCCAATGGTTTAGTTAATTAAATTTTAATCCAACTCCAGATTTTAATACTGGCCCAGGTACATAATCACCCAGATGCTGCCTTTGTTTTTGCTTCAAATACAGATATGTGATTTATACAGATATATACAGGCACATTGCAACATCCCAGCACTGCAGCTCTGGAGCAGGATTTCAGACTTCCAGGAGAGCAGCTAAACTTGTTGCAACTGCTGATCCTCCAGGGCACATAATACCATATAACCATGGTTTCCAAAGCATTTCTTTTCAGTTTTACTTTTACTTCAGTGGTTAAGCAAGGGAAACAATTTATTTCACAGCCAGAATCCCCATAGGAAGGGGGGCACAATACTCATAGGATGATTTGGTCCGAGACTGAAAGTGAGATCCCAAGGGAGTTCCTCTGGGTAAGAGAAGTTTGCCACTAATCAAGCAGATCAGGACAAACAAGTTACAATTTAATTAAAGTCTAATTAACGATGCTCATATTACTAACTGTATTAATCCACTGTGACTTAGGAGTTTTCAACCTGCCTACTCCATCACTTCCCTAACACACTTCCACAGGAAATTAAGTAAAAAGTGCTTTATAACTTTTTGTTTTGATTGAGAATTCAAATACCCTTTAGAGAAAATAAAAACCAATGCTCCATCAAATATATCTAAATGTAATTTTTTTTCCTTACATTACTAGACAGAATGTCCCAAACAAAATATTCCACATAGTTTGTACATTTTAAGTGGTGAAATTGACAAACTGTGGATAAAGACTGGAAACAAAAAGGTGTTTCCTCTGTGGAGGATAGCAAAGAAATCTGTTCTCTGTTTGTACACAAGGTTGTGTAACTTTCTTAAAAGAAACAAGCTTTCACTACATTTTCCCCAGTTCCTTCAGCTTTGCCCTGGCATTAGACACTTTCTTTGTCTCCCAAAATACAGCAGCTACAGAAAGGTGGGAATCTGTCTACAAGACTGGAAAGATAACACAGCACTGGTTTGATCTCAGAGTCAACAAAGAGATTTAAAAAACCTGGATCAAGACTGAGTAGTCCCACTGCTTGTGGAATTGCATCTTTTCATTAGCACATGCTGATGAAGAGACTGAGTAACAAAGAGCTTCAGCTCACAGGCCACTTGCTGATGTTGCTGTGCTAGCTCAGGTGGTTACATGTTCACCACTGCCAGAAGTTACTGTCCAACAGCAGAGACAAATGGAGCAGTACATGCATTTCTCTCTTTGGGTCATAAAACTGGGTTCAAGAGGCATAGCATAGTGAGTCAGACCTGAAACTGAGACAGTAAACTTCAGTGCAGGAGTACAACAGAAAATTAAAGGTGGGGCTTTCTTCAGCTAAACCTGTTAGCAACTGAAATGCAGCACTTTGATTGCCCAGCAGAAAATGCAGGTACCAAGTATCAGAAGAATGGCAGCACTCCAGCCCAAAGCCATCACAAACCAGAGGCTACTGTGCTGGGAATAGAGTAAGTATCACCATTTGTGCTGATAAAACTCTCTTTCATATCAAGCAATCAAAATCTGTATGAAGTTTTGGTCAAATCATAACACAGATGTTTCTCTGAAACACCAAGGAGCATTAATAAAACACATCAGTCAATGATCTTCATTCTTCAAACACCTGCAGCAGCAACACAGAAAATCTATTTAAAAGGCATTTCTCTATTTATAACTTTCTTTAATCCCCCAGGTGATGTCTGCCTCAACAACAGAAGACATTTCTTCCCAAGATGTTGTATTGTCCCTGCTGCTTATTGTTTCTGTGATATCAGAGAGCCTTTGTTACATTTCTTGCTGAACTACTTATGCATTTGTGACAACAGGATTGTCAGCTGAGCCATCATCCTCCTAGAACACAGGACAGCATCGTGTCCTGACAACAGGGAATGCAGGAATGTTGCAAAACCAATTAAGCAGCATTTCTCCATTGGAGCAGGTCCATCTTGGGCAGCAGAGGGAAATAACCAGGCACTAGACTTCAGGAGATCTCTCTTTATTATGCAGAGTGGCACAAGTCCTTACACCTTTCATCCTGCTTCTTCCAGCTGGGAGGAAGAAGGCCATCAGCAATCTCTCAAATCACTGCTGCTGCAAACTGCCACCTCAGCTCCCCTCCCACCTCACAATCCTCTCTTTGAGGCTGTCCCAGTCATCGCCACAAGAACTAACTGGAACTTCTGGTGATGAAGCAAAGATCTTGCAAATGTTCCTATTAAGAAACAAGGGAAAAATGTGTATTTAAAATATTTCTGATAAAGGGTTCAGCATAATCAGAGATTTCTTTTTCCAAGTGGTCAAATGCCTCTGTTAGTTAAGACTGCAGTTTGTTTTGAAGTCATGGAAATATTTTTTTTCTTGATGAAAGACAGAATAGCCCTGAAAACAGAAGCAATAGCTAAGCCATAAATGTACAGCGCAAGAAGCAGCTATAATGCAAGTCAGTTCAAACCCCATATAACCAACCACAAATATAACATGGGGGGAAAAAAAATTAACTTTTGTCTTGTCTTGACTCCATTTAGCCCAGTACCACATTTCTGGTCCTGCAGGGAACATTCATTCTGTCTCCTCCAAGAGGATGGCAAATTCTATTAAAAAAGTTACCTTCTAATGGTCTCATAAAAGAGTGATGATTTCAAAGCCTGCTGCTTCTAGGTTATGTCACTGTTGAAGCCAAAACTCTTTAAACATCTTTTATTTAAGCTCCAAAATCTCCCTAAGTGAATAAGGGAGAGTGATTCAAGGAGAGGATTATGGAAATCCGCTACTGTTATGCAGAATATTGAACAGACTCTGATGACTTCCAAAATCTATACAATAAGGAACTCAAATCTCTATTCTTTACAATTATGGAATTAAATCTTTCTTTTCCTATAAATCGGTCTGGCACTATTGATTTTCAGAGGATGAGCCAGTAGTGTATTTATGATGTCTCCCTGTTCCTATCAGAGGTCCTTAAATTTACAGTTCAAAAGTTAAGAAGCCTTTGTGAAGGATTCCCTGCATCATCTCAGTAAATGGTTGGAGTGGCCATTTACAGGTTAAATATAATTCTGAGGAGATTAAATTACACACCAGTTCTAAAATTCAATCACAGGAACTCTGATTCTCTTTCATCTTCATTTTGTAAGTTTCCATTCGAAAACAGACCAATTTTTTCACCTCAGCTGCAGGTTCTGACTGAATTATCTCTCTGTGTCCTTGCTGTTAAGATCAAGAGCAAAACATCTTTGTTAAGCCAAGGCTTAACATGGAACTCAACCCTGTTTTTTCAGAAGACTTTCCAACTTGCTAAGATTAGAATTGGACGTAACCTTCCAAAATAAAAAAGATATTTTATTCAAAATCCCCTGAGATCATACATTTTAGTTGACCACCTACCTCAAATCCTGTTTAGAGTCACTACTCATCACTTCATGATGCATTTCCCACTTTAAAAGTAGGATGTTATTCTTTGGTCCTGGATGCATGATACCTTTTCCTTTAGTCATATGGAAAAGTACACCATTAGTATGTGTTTACTTCCTTCTTACACAGTATCCACTCCCATGGTTAAGGCTCCCAAACTTTTGGGTAATATGCAAAAGAAGCAGTGGCAGAAGTATTAAATGAGCTGGAAGAGGCATTAAGCTGAGCTACAAGAGGAACAGATGGGAAAACCACGAGTATCAGCTTCCCTCCATTTCACACTCAGAGCCCTGTACTGGGGTACTGATTCCTGTGTACAGGAAGATTCAGCTGGGCTGATTAACGAGATTAAAATTTTCATCTTTCTACTCTTACAGACAGTATTGCCTCTACTGCAGGGATACATCATGAAATAGACCATGAACGCTGCAGGCAACTGACAAACACATTAAAGTAAATGAACACGGAATTCTTTGAATCTGCTCCTGCCTGTGAGTCACCACAGTCAATTATCCAAATCAAACGTACGAGGAGCAGGCAGCAAAAATACTGATTCAGATTAAGTCATGCACAAAATCTGTCTGTGCCACGGGAAAAACACTTGATTTCCATTAGTGATGTCGTGGCATGATCACAATAAAGAGGATTCAGCAGCAATGCTGGCACAGGGAGCATCCCCCAGCAGCTTTAGCTTTACTCAGCCCTTCAGGTGCACTGGCGGAACCCCAGAGCGGGGCAGAAGGGAAGGGTTGATCCTTACAGGTGACCAGCGAACAAATATTCTGTCAGAGTATCCTCAACACATCTCGCTGCTGGGACAGACGCAGGGCAGGGCGGTGACAGCGCTGCGTAAGGAGCGAGGAGTGACACCGGTGAGAGCTCACTGAACCACGCCGGCACCTCCGCCACCGCCCTGCGCGCCCACCGCCGGCTCCCGCACACGGGCCTGCGGAGCGACGGCCGCGGGGGCGGAGAGCATCTGCTCACCTCCTACCAGCTTCGGCACCTTCCCGATGCGGCCCGTGATCTCTGCCGTGAGCACGGCGAAGTCCTGCTCGTAGCTCTCGAAGTCGGAGGACATCGCGGCGATGGCGCTGCCGGTGCCGGGGGCGCCGCTCCGCACCGCGCCGCTTCCGCGTTCTGCCACACCAAAACGCGTCCCCCACCCCGATCCCAAGCTCCTCGCCACACGTTCCGGGAAAACTCGGGTGATTTAACAGGCACGACCCAGCCCCTCTCGGCCGTCCCGACAACCCCTGAGCGGCCTTGACACGCAGGATGGCGCCGCACCGCAGGCACCGAGGAGAGGCGGCAGCGGCGGGTCACTCCCGCCCCGCAGCCCCTCATGCCCCGCCTCGTAACCTGCAGGGGGCAGGAACGCTGTTGCGGCGCTACCGGCGGGCCGCTGTTTCCCGGAGGGGCCCTATTGCGAGCGGACCGCGGGCGGGCGGTGGCGGCAGCGCGGGCGCCGCTCCCGCCCCGCTCCGCCCCTTCCCCGCCCTTCCCTTCCCACTCCCTTCGCTGCCCTCCCCTTCCCACTCCCTTCCCTCTTCCCTTCCCGCCCTCTCCCTCGGCGGCCGGCGGGGGCCATGCACGGCGGCGGCGGGGCGGCGGCGGCCGGGCGGCGGTAGCGGCGATGGTGGGGCCGGGCGCGCTGCAGCGGGCCCGCCGCCTGTGCCACTGGGGCCCGGCGGTGGCGCTGGCCGTGGTGGCCGTGTGCTCCGCCACCGCCATGGCCGACGCCGCGCTCTGGTACTGGCCCCTGGACACGGCCGGGGGAAGCGTCAACTTCGTGATGCTGCTCAACTGGACCGTCATGATCCTCTACAACTACTTCAGCGCCATGTTCGTGGGCCCCGGGTACGTCCCGCTGGGGTGGACGCCGGTAAGCGCTGCCTTGCGACCGCCTCGGCCCGGGGCCTGGCGGGGTCCGGCGGGCTGCCCTGGGGCCGGGCCGGCCGCCCCGCGGTCAGGACAGTACAAATCGCGTGTCCTTCGATGCCTCTGCTTCTCCTCTGTCTCCCCAAGAACGCTGCTCGCTCTCAGGCCACTCCTTCCTCCTTATCTTGTTCCGAAATCTTTCCTTTGCCTCTCCCCGGTTTGCTCTTGCCGCTTCCAGAGTTTCCAGTACAACCGAGTTTACTCCTGATACTGAAATCGGAGAGAAAGAAACTTTCTAACACAGTTTTGCTATTAGAAAGCAGCACGCTGGACCCTTCAAATATCCTTCCTCTAATGGAGTGTGCCGAGCGTTGGGTAAACAGAGTTTTTATCAGCCACACTGATAACACATTCACTAGCTATCCCCCACTTGTTTAATGTATATGTGACGTATATGTAGTGCTTCTCTTTCCTTGTTGGAAGGCCTTATATGGCCTTTTGGGGTCTGTTTTGGTGGTCTTCCGTGGCCAGTGTTGTAATATTTGGTGGCCGTTCCTTGACCCCAGCTCCAGTAAGCACAGCACTGTTGATTTCCGTGCCTGCTGCTTTGTCAGCCTTGCAGAGCTGAGCGGGCTTCCTGCTTGCCTGAGTTACGTCCTTTATCTGCTTCTCCGGGGCTCCCTTCTGTTCTGCTGCCCTTCTCCATCCCCTCCCTGTGCTGTCACGGCTCTGCTAATGCTGCTTGGCTGGCAGCAGTTGCTGTGCTTTATTATATTAGGGGCTTCTCAAAGCAAAGCAGCAGGAAACAAGCACAGAAAGCTGGGAATGAGAACCTCAAGGTTATCTGCATGCTCCTGCAGACACCTGGTTTGGAGATTTTGCTGCTAGCAGTTACAGTTAGAAGTAATTAATTTAGAAAATTTCTTTTTTATTTTATGCAAGACAGAAAATTATATGGTTACCATCTGCTTAACACAGTGCAAGATAGAAATTTGCATTTCCTGTGCTTCAGTAATCTCTTGGAAGAGTTGTAGCCAAGAATGACACAGGTTCAGTATCTCAAGGCAGCTGCCCAGAGTTTGTGTTCCAGTGGGGTGATGCAGAGTTTAGTGCTGGTCACCTTTCTAATTGTGGAATATTACTCAGGACAGAGTCTGGGCAGAAGAGGATCCTGATAATCATCTTAGCAGGACAAATGGGTGCAAGATTTTGACCACTACTTGCTGCCTGCAAGTGTCTCTGTCTCTCATCTTGCTGTGGTTGAGGTGTGTGTAAAAGAGATAGTGAGTTGAACATTAGTGTTTACCAGTGCTGTATCTTAGTAGTAAGCTTAGAGTGGTTTATTGTGTAAAATGGAGAGAAAATGTGCTCAGGATTTTTTTTTTATTAGAACAATAACGTGCTGACTTTACTCTCAGAACTTCACTGTGAAATCCTGCTTGTACAGTTGCTCTTCCTGACGGAAGAACTGTTTATTTCTTTTAGCAGCCAGCAGTTTCAACAGTGGAAGATGGCTGTGTTGATAGCCAAGAGATTAGCTGGGAGATCATCTAATTTTGTTTTTTCCTCTCCTTGATGCCTACCATTAAGTAGGGTTGGGCTGTGAAACACACCCTGTCAGAAGAAATCAAAAGTTAGGCAAATGCCAAGATAAACATTGCCAGCAGAGTTGTGTATACATCTAACACTCCTATTCTTCTGTTTAAAGGAAAAATCTCAGGATTGCATGTATCTCCAATACTGTAAAGTGTGTCAGTCTTACAAGGCACCTCGTTCACACCACTGTCGGAAGTGTAACAGGTACTGTTCCTCTTCACAGCTGTTGAAAGCCCATTTTAGAGCAGCTTCAAACCTAATGATGGGCTGTTACCATAATTTGTGCTTCCAGCACTTGCATTGTAGTTTTTTAAAAAGCTTCCATATGAGCACTATAGCCCTTTCAAGTGTTTCCACTTTCTAGTTGTATATCTATGCAGTTTTGCTGTGTTTTAGTTTAGAAAAATGACTGTCTTTAACGTTTTCTTTATAGTTTGAAATCAGTTTCTCTTAAGAGCTTCTTGATGGTACTAACAAAACAATGCAGTCCTACTTCAGGGGTGTGAGTCTGTGTAAATACCTAAAAATCATCTGAAATTCTTTTAAAATTCTGAGTCCAAACATTGACCTGCTTAAAGAGTAGAAATACCTATTCTGTCATTTTTCCAGATGGGAATTAAATGTTGATTTGACTGGAAATTTTGGACTGCTTTTTTTTCCACTCTTCACCAAAGCAGGTTTTTGAGGGGAAGTAATAAAACCTTTTGGGTCAACTTAAGAAGTTTGCACCTTGTTGTCTTCCAACACAATGGTCCTGATACAAATGATACTTTATTATAAATACCTGTCACTAGAATTTAGTGCATCTTGAAAAAAATCAAGGCACTTCAGCTGTCTGCAGTCCAGGCAGGTTGTCCTCTGAAGGACTTCTAAGGGAGTGTCATGAAAGGATATTGCAACATATGTGTTCATTTGTTATTTCTATAAACCCAAGATGTGCAGTCGGTGCTTTTTTAGGAAACAGAAACTGAAACTCCAGAGCAGTGCTGTAATTTGGCTACATCATCCCCAGATTTAAAACTAACCACTCTTTTCCTTGAGTGACAATCTTTACACTGAGGATTGATCACTTAGGTGGTCACGTAGACTTTCACACCTGTCAAGGTAATTTGGAATGTGAACAAATCTTTATTCACTTGGGGGTTTTTTGCATCTGTGAGCTACACCAAAACAACTGGCTTTATATTGAATACAAGAGGGTCTCTAGGGTGTTTATACATGTTAAATGTATTTTGATTTGATTTTCAATGGTGTGAGGCCGATACATAGCAACTGAGAAAGCTTTCAGAGGGTTTACCACTGAAAGAAAGAGTCACTGTCACACTTCTGTCTGTACATCTTTCTTTAAATACTCTGCAATTTTTACAAGGGAATTTGATATTTCCTTTATTGTCCTGGTGTTCTGATTTTTAAAAACTGGCATTAAGAGTAGTGCTTAATTATTGTGATCATAGTTCTTACAAGTCCCATTCTATGGCTCTGTCTCCAGGCTCTGTTCTATGGTGTTTATTAGAAACTAGTTAGTTTGAGTAAAGAAGAGGACAGAAAACTGGGGAGGGTAGGACCTGGAAGCACTTTTTATTTGCTTTTTTAAATTCTACAAAATGGAAATATAATTCTGAATAGCAACTGAAAAGAAATTACTGTGTTGATCTGTCAGAAATTGGTGGGTTCAAATAAAAGAATGGAGGTTGAGAAGTAGAAAATCAGCCATCCTTTGAGTTTTTTGAGAAATATCATACATGTCCTTTATATTAATCAATATTTATTATTCACAGATGTGTGATGAAGATGGATCACCACTGTCCTTGGATCAACAACTGTTGTGGATACCAGAATCATGCATCTTTCACTCTGTTTCTCCTCTTAGCTCCACTGGGATGCATTCATGCTTCTTTCATATTTATTATGACAATGTACACTCAGCTTTACAACAGAGTAAGAAAACATACCTAAATGCTTAAAATATTATTTAAGTCAGGTGCATAATTTATCTCTGGAAGTAGGAGAGAATTTGGTTTTCTGAGAAGAAGCATGTGGAATTCCTTGTTCTTCTTCCACATGCACTCCTAGTTCTGCTATGTACCTGTAAGATGTATGGGAATGGAGGAGGATTCAGAAAAAGTTGTTTCTATTTTCATTCTTTTTTTTTTTCTTTTTTTCCTTGTGGCTTCTCATAATCACAGGGAGTTTCCTATTGCTCTACATTGACTGAAGACAGTTTCTGAGTAGCACTTTATGTAGAGAGAGAGACAGGCTGTGTTTTGGCTGGCACAGAAAACGGCTGCTATTTATTTCCAACACACAAGTTAGATCCTTTTTATATTCTTTTACTGGCCACTTTTTTTGAATTGTGTCTATTTTTTCAAGAAAAAGTACATAATTTTTGGGACTAAAGATAAATATGTTAGCTGTTGTTTTTTTTAACTGGAAAACTTCAACAGTGAGTAAAGCTTATTCTGGAATACACCCCTTACCCCAGATCCATGGTTAAGATTATAAGCTTCGATTTCAGCCTTTGTGGTTGAGTGAAGAGTTTGATAACATCACCTGAATGTAACAGATGAAGTTGTATTTATAGCAGCTGAGTTGTGTTTGCAGAGGGATAATGTTGAGAATTGCTGTCTGCAAAGCTTTCAGAGGAAGCATGCAGGCTTTCCACAGAAAACAGGGACTGTTCTGTGCAAACATTGTCCATCTGACACTGGTGAATGTGGGTTTTTGAACATACCAGAGTCCAGATTTTTTTGCTGATTTTTGGGCCTATGGAGCTTGCAAGATGGTGATTGTGGTTTCATTTTCCATCTAGGAGCAAACTTCTGAAGTTAAAAGTCTTTTGAGTACTTTTTTTTTGTTACTCTGCTTGATCTCTGTCAGATGTTGGACACTTACTTTCAGAGGCAGATTTCTTAGGGAAAACTTGCTTTTTTTCAGCAGTTGGAAAGTTCTAGAGTTGAATGGAATTTTCCTCTTTGCAGATATCTTTTGGGTGGAGTTCTGTGAAGATTGACATGAGTGCAGCCAAAAGAGACCCTCGTCCCATTATTCCCTTTGGACTGTCTGCATTTGCTGCATCTTTATTTGCCTTAGGACTGGCATTAGGAACAACTATTGCTGTTGGGATGCTGTTTATTATCCAGGTGAGTCTATGGCTCTGTTACAAAGAAGGTAAAAGCTGTAAGTTCTGTGTGCTTGTGGAGCAGAAACAGAATTCAGGATTGAGATAAGAACAGTTGTCCAGAGCTTATGTTGTTGTATAACTTTTTCAGAGATTTGTGTAGCTTTGTCCCAGTTTTTCTGCTACCACAGTTTTGGTTTTCTAAAATTATTTTTCATATTTTTAAATTATTTTTTGATTCTTTTTGATTTTCTAAAATTATTTTTAATTTTTAAAATATTTTTCTTGGATGTGAAAATCTAAGTAATTAGGAAAATATGAGATGGATTTTATAAACTCTGAAAAAGGCAAAATACTTGCCCTGTCCCTGCAAATAGGTGTAGATATGCCTGATATATTTCTTAAAATGTTGGAGATCTTTGGAAGGAAACAAAAAGACACATTTTAAGCATGAAGTGCAATACTGTGTGATACTGTCTTAAGTGTATAGTTCTAGATCATGTATCTCTGCTGAGGGTTAGCTTCTAACAAATGTTTCACTTAAGTCTATAAAAATTGTTTTGTTCTTTAAAACTAGTTTAGTTTGTTAAATGAAGCTTTCTTTGTATAGCTGATATATTTCTGCAGAAAATAAATCCTAATTTCACCTAACACTTTTATTTCAGATGAAAGTAATTTTGACAAATAAAACTTCAATCGAATCATGGATTGAAGAAAAGGTATGTTTTTATTATAATATTCTTGTACTGTTACAAAGTCTATTTTCCATATTTGTAATTTTTTTTGTTTCATCTCTGGGTTAAAACCAAAGATGTTATTTCAATTCACCACTGACCTAATACCCACAACAAGCTTTTCCTTTACCATCTCTGAAATTCACTGAAAGAAATGAGAAATCATGTAAATGAATAGATTTTTCTTTTGTTTTGGAGGAGCTTGTTGAACACAGAATAATATTTGCTTTGAAAAGATTTATCTACTTGTGGGTGTTTTCATCTGAAACTTGAGCTGTCTTAGTCATTACATCTGCCTGTAGATGTAGATTGTCCACCTCACTGACCCATTCAAAGTGGCATCTTTTGACTCATGGTTTTACCCATTTCTTACTTTGGATTGTAAGGGAGGATTTTCCTTGATTTTAAAGAAGTACTAGAAAATACCTAGTCTTCAGTGCTTTAAATTTCTCTTGGATTTCCTTATCTCTATAAAGGTTTTCACAAGACTTTTCAGGAGAAATACAGTCAAGCAACAGAAGCTAAGTTTAGAGGAAGCAAAAATGACTCAGTATTTAGAAATTAGTTTGGTTCTACCTGGTTATTTTTTGTGTAAGTCCACAAACATTTCTTTAATGTCTTGTTGTCTTTCTTTTATTTTGTGTGGCAAGTTAGCATGAGAATCTTGACTGTGTATAAGTACTTAAAGTATTGTAATGTCAACTCTTTGTATGGCTGGATCCAAGTCCTGGAATAATGGGATAATGGAACATAAGTGAAAGAAATCCCTGTTATCACTATATTGTAGAATTTGGAATAATGTGTTAAAATTTTTACTGGCTGCTAATATGTCCCTTTTGAAAGCTGAGCACAGACTCTAATACACAAATATTTAATGAAATGGCATTATTGCAACAAAGAGAACACAGTTCTGTGGCTGCTCCACTAGATGTCATCAGAACTGTGGGAACGTAAAGCTCGTGACTACAGAATGTGGGCAATTCAGATCATGCCTGTGTGTGCATTCTTAGAGGAGGAGTTGGCACTACCAGTGTTGAGTCATGTTTGTGATCATTAGCCAAAGAATTCTGAGCTGTAGAAGCTTTTGTATATAGCTGAGAAGTAGTCAGGCATTGGTCCCTAAAAATCAGTAAAGTAAGATCAGAGCATGGAGGGAATTATCAATGTTGTCAGTGGACTGTTTGTTAAAGAGTAAATGGGGGTTGACAGGGATGGGGGCACCCAAACCAGACATTCTTCTGAATTTAAGGAGTTTTTAAAGCCTGGGTTGATACAGCAGGAGTTCACTGCTCTTGCCTGAAAATATTTGCCTCTAGGTCCCATGGACCCATACAGGGCTTATGACCCTTGCTGCTTGACTGCAGTGTGTAAGGTGTTTTTATGTACTGCATTTCTTAATTATTTTCCAGGCCAAAGACAGAATCCAGTACTACCAGACGGGTGAGACCTTTATCTTCCCCTATGATATGGGAAGTAAATGGAAGAACTTCAGGCAAGTGTTTACATGGTCTGGGATTCCTGAGGGAGATGGCCTGGACTGGCCAGTTAGAGATGGATGTCACCAATACAGTTTGACGGTAACTGCTCTTCAGTGGTGTCTCAAGCTGATTCTCCCCACTATTGTCTGTTTTCCTTTGCAATAATAGACCACCTTTTTTAATAACTAAAATAGGCTTGAAATACAGGTACAGGAGTTCTGTTAAATGTTCTCCCATTGTTGATGCACTAAAAAGTTACGCTTTTGTGAGTGTTTCAAACTGCCAATGTTACTTCCTGTGTTTGTTGAATGATTTCAATACCTGGCTTCATTTTGTGTTGAATTCTGCCTAAATTTCTATTTTTAATCATTTATAGATAGAGCAATTGAAACAGAAAGCAGACAAGAGAGTAAGAAGTGTAAGTATTTGTTGAAGTTTAGTCTAAAATTATTTTGAAATAATAGAAACAGTGGTATAAATAAATGTATTTAAGTGACACAAACAATGTATAGCAATCTGCTTAGTTAATCTTGGCACTTAGCCTTTGCATTTGCTTCTTAGTTTCCAGATGGTAAGAAACGTGATAATAAAGAGGACTGTGCTTCATTGTTAAGTAGTAATTTAGAGTTTAGAGTCCCTTTGACAGCCACTGTCATTATATTTAAATCTGTGGTATGCTTGAATTGATTTTTTTAGTGTGAAACTTACCAGTAAGGCCAGAACTCCTTCAAAATGCAAATTGCTGTGTTCTGTTCCAATCTGTAGGTGCGGTATCGAGCCATAGAAGATTACAGCGGTGTCTGCTGCCCTGTGACTAAAGGTGTTAAAACATTCTTCACAACACCCTGCACTGAAGAACCTAGAATTGCACTGAGTAAAGGAGATCTGATTTTAGCCACCAGAGGCTTAAAGTTAGTGACTCTACAACTTTATATTTTGTTAAAAGAAGTATTGAGTTGAGTTCTGGCATCTAATTAATTACCTATTATGCTTCCTTCCCCAGACACTGGATGTATGGTGAGAAGATTCTCATCTCAGCTGCTGATGGTATGGAGCAGTTAATTTCACTTTTTCTGTTGAAAATTGCAAATCAATTTTATTGCTATCTAGAAATGTGGCCAATATTATATGTTCACTTCTCAAAATGTAGAATGATAACATTACTGGCACTAGCTTCTCTCTACTCTCCAAAGACTTCCCAGTTTTGATAAACGTTAATTCACTCTGTCAGACTGACACTGATATAGTAGTTTATTGAAAGTTGAGTGGTAAGGGGGACACTTCATATCCTATGGAAAAGTTAGACTTTTAGACCATAAAGAGGTTGAAGGATTATTCATTTTTTGATATTTAAATGGTGGTCTGTCTTAAACACATCCAGGCTTCCTACCTACACACTCTATGTAAGTATAGAGATTTAATCTTTGTGAGTCTTAAAAACTAGGAGACATGTCTTTGGAATAATTTCTAGAGACTTTAATATGCATTTATAAAACTAACTGGGAGTGTTGAAGATATTAAAGACTCCTGCTGATCTGCAGAGGGTCAGCATCACAACCACCTGCGCTGAAGTTTTTACATTTTTCACTTCAGACCTCTTGCTTTGGACTGAACTAAAATTTTACCTGCCAGAGGGTGTGTTGGAGTCTGTTGTTTCTTCCAAACAATTGTTAATTCATTGCACCTGCATTTCATATCCGCACAAGTGAGGCTGCCAGCAGTCACTACACTGAAAGAATCTGTGCTTTTCATGGGAGGTCTGAAACCTTCATGGGCTGGAAGTGCCCTGGCAGCTCACTCCAATAAACTCCTTCAAACATCAGATACAAATGAACACGGCAATAGTTTGTATTACATTGCTTATTGTGAAGATTAGTAGGACATATCTCCTCTGTTGAATGCTGGGTTTTTTAAATCAGCTAAAACCTGTTATGAATGGAGAACTTGATGAACCCTGAGAGGCTCGATCAGACTAGGCTTCAAAAACAGGATGAGTTTTGTTAGGAATGTATAGCAAAATACTGTAAATAAGCAGGAATAAAAAGTTGCACTACAGCAAGATGGCAAATGAAAGATTAAGTAGCAGTTCTTCTGTGGAAAAAAGACAGAATGATAATCTTAAGATGAGTCAAGACTTTCAGAAAAGAAAAGGCATACAGCTTCCCAGATGCTGAAGTAAACCTTCCATCCTCCTGAGTGTTGGCAGAGCCTCTGCTGAAATACTCCTACAAATAAAAGCATCTCAAGAAAGAGGAAGATCAACTGTAAAGGGCTGAGAGGAAAACAGAGAAAAATGAGAATTATTAGGATAATAGAAAATGTGACTTACAAAGAAAAGCCAGAAGAATTGGGATAGTTTACCTGGAGAGGAGTAGGAAATGGGAGGCAGCCTGGGTATGAACACATAGTCATCAGCTGTGTGAAAGTCTGTGGTAGAGGAGTTTGTTTTCTGCTTCCTGTGCCCTTGCTGTGTAGAAAAAGGAGCTGTAAACCTGATTTATAGACAGAAAGATTTAGTTAGGGTATGAAGATGAATTTTCTCAAGGAAGGTAGAGCACTGCAAAACTTTGGAGATGTCTGAAAACATTTTAGGTAGTTGGAGAAAATCCGTGCATCTCCAGGCAATGATGTTAGAAATGACTTAGGTGTTCTGTCTTGTAGAAGAAAATAACTTGGGTAAGTGCTTGATGTCTCTTCCAGTCCTGTGTTTTTCCTCAGTTGTGGGCCATGTTTTGTTCTAAGTTAATGCAACTTTTCGTGTCTTAAGGTGGAATAAGAGAACGAGGCTGGTTCCCTAGGAATTGTGTGGAAAAGTACCAGTATGACTCTGAAACGGATCAACCAGTGGATGGAGAGAAGAAAAGCAAATAGCCTTCTAATTTTTTTAAATATGAAATGGAATTTTTACTTCAGACCACAATCCTTTACTTGAAATTTTCTGTATATTACTTTAGACTTATGCAATGAATATGTTAGGATGAGGTTTTCTTTTCCTCACTGCTGAAAGGGTTGTATATGCCTGTGCCATGGTTTGCATACTTTTTAAACAATAAATAATTGAAGAAGCCATTCAATGGATTGCCTTCAAGATGCATCTTTTTCATCATAAGTCAGAATTGGTTTTTTCTGTTTATTCCTCAGCCGCATCTGATTGCTATGCGTGCTGCTTATCTTTTGTATTTCTCTGAAGCTGCCCCTGAAAATAAACACCTGATTCAAATTCCAGATAAAATTTGTTACCGGTGACTTTTAATTATGTGAATTGTCCACCTCAAATAAATGATACATTCATATTCACTTGTGGGTTCAATTGTTCTTAGACCTAGAAGAACTTAGTCCATAGGCATGGGAGTGTATACTGACTGGGAAGTAAACATTTAACCTTGTAAGTTGCTTTTCAAAGTTAAAAAGGCTTCAGTCGTTGCAATAGGAATATTACATCCACCACTGTCTGTTCCCTCTGAACTCTGAGCCAGTACCCAAGAGATCTTGATCTATTTTAGAGTAAAAGGAAGCTGTATCCAAGAACAAAAATTTGCTAGTAATGGTTAACAGCCTTCTCAAAGCATTTTCATTTAGCATCTAGTATGGATTATTAGAAGGAAGACCTTAAATTAGGGTAACTTATACCAGCTCAAGGCTTTTTAAATGTCTCCAAAATACAGCAGGTGCTTTTGTTCTCTCATAGGGTAGAGTTACATGTCAGCCAGGTTGAAAGGTTTTGAAAATCAGTTCATGTGGCCAAAGTGGCACACAAGAGACCAATATAAGACTAGTTTACACTTGAATTTCCATATATGTTTTATTGTTGAGGCAGTGCCATTCGCCATCCAAGCATATCTGTTCAGAGAAGCATCACTTCATTGTATCAACAGGAGTACTTCCCTGGCACTGCAGCAGGTGGCATCACAGGATTCAGCCTCGATTTCCACAGATCTCAGTTGCACTGGATTTACTCTCGCCAAATAACTTGCTCATTTTTGTGTCCACAACCAGTTCTGGGATACATTTCTTCTTCCCCATTTCTTTTTTTTTATTTTCCTCCCCAGTCTCCCCTGGGGAGAAAGATTAGGCCACCTCTGATTTCATGTCACATTACCTTAAGGAAAGGATAAGAAAGATAAGCAGCATCGTTACATGCAGTTTCAAAGATGCCTTTATAGCCTCACATTTCTGACAAGCACAGTAAGTGACACAATGGTTACCCTAAGATGTCAAGGTCTTTGGGTCCAGACTAGAAACAGAATTAGATCAGTTGTTTTTACTAGTCAAAGCTAGAGCTGCCTAACAGCAAGTGGGGATCTTTTGATAAATCTTACTTTCATTTTGGGATAGCTGAGCAAGAGCATTAAAGAGGGAGAGGAAAAGCCACTAGCTGTCTGAACAAGACAAGGAAGACAATTTTTGTCTGCAGTCGAATTGGCCTAGGAAAACTACAGATAGACCTTCCCCATGTTGCATCCTTGTTAGCACTGCCTTTTGAACTACTAGAGCTGACTACTGCAAGGACAGGGAGGAGCTCTCAGCAGAGACAGCACAGACTGATGGAAGACCTAAGACAGTTTTCATCTTGCTTAAATCATTTTCTGAAGCAGCAGCTTAACACAAGAAAATCTCACATCTTATTTCATGTGGTAAATTCATTCTTTCACCTCAGCCTAAGCTGAGGACAAGGGAAAGAAAATTGTTAGAGGAGCAACTAGACTACAGGAGCAAACCTGGACTACACTACATTATTGCCTCATGTCTGGAGCTGTGGCTGACCAGTGGCAGCATAGGGAACAAGTTCACGTTCTGCAGCAGTTGTGTTCTAGCTGCAGCCATACAGAGCCAGGCAGCTGACAATGTGGTTGCAGCAGAGCCACAAGTAGTTCACACAGGCTTTAATTTGATTGTGCAGTCTCAATTTATTGCATCCTATAACCTTAGGATTGACAGCTAAAGTTTTACACTTATTAGGCTCAAATTAGTAAGTGTATAGGCTTTAACACTGCCATTTCATTTGAAAATGTGCAAAAACTAATCCAGTGCCTCTTAAACAATGAACATTTGCTGTAGACAAATGTATTTTGCAAATGATTACTCATTTTCATTATTAACAACTTGTACCATATGGTCCAGGACTAGGAACAGGAAATTCACTTCTGTATTTGCTAAACAGATGTTAGCATGAATTCATACTGTGTTCAGTCTGATTGCAGATCAGTCCACAACGGGTCACAGTGGAGTTTGTAGTTTCAGCAGGAAAACCAGATTTGCTTTTGACAATGAGAGGTGCAAACAGCTGTCTTTTAAAGGCTGAGGTTCTTGCATGTTACTGCATTTCAGGCACAGTCCAAGAAAGATGGAAGTTCTGGCTTAGCCTAGGCAGTTGATGCTCAGTCCCACAGGATGTTAACACTGCTAGTTGTCAGTTATACTACAGCCATCTTCATCCACAAGTCATTTTTCAAACTTAAATTTATTTAAGTTCCTGTTCCCGTCCACTCAAGCCTGTCTTCACCATAGGCCATGTAGTGTCACTGATTTAACTACTCCATGCAGTTTGAGTTAAACTGGTTATTTACTCCTGAGTAGACGAATAGAGGGCCTCAATCTCCTTCTGGAAGAATTTAACAACGTCTCCTCGCTTTGCCTTCAGTGTTGGCGTCAAGAGTCCATTTTCTACAGAAAACAACTCTGTGTGGATGTACAGGTCTTTAACCTATTAAAAGAAAACCATTTAGTGCATGACACATTAGAAGACAAACAACAGTTCTTCCCAGCTTCCTTGGGCAGGAATTCAGTCCCAGGAGATCCAGTAACTGAACTCGTTTTTTGGCTGACACAGCAAGAGGGTGGAATTCCAGAACAGCCCCTACAGCCTGTTGGGAGCCTCCACTCCATCTCTTGGCAATTACTACAGTTGCCTTTCACAGCTCCTGGTCTCCTGGTAAAGGGACAGGCAGCCAACGTTTCACTGACTGCATCAATCAGGTGTCTGGGGCAGCTGCCTCAGGGCCCCTCCTGGAACAGGCAGTAGCAGGAATGGAGACTTCCCAGCCACTGTGTTAGCAATACAGGTGCTAGTGACAAGCAGGATTTGAAAATACTCACTTGTTCAAAGGATTTAAGGCCAGCCTCTCTCCCCAGTTGGATCATATCATCTAAAATAGCTTTCTTCACTGCCTAGAAGAAACACAGCAGAAGCAGAGTGGGCAAACCTGTCATTCTGTAATTGCAGCTCAAAACCATAACCATTTGCCCAGTCAGGGACAACTGAGGATGGCAAGAATACGTATTTCAACATTAAAGATTTCTCATATTAAGGCCACTACAGAGTCATGTCTCTCTTCTCACTGGAAAAGGAGTAGTGATAGCCCTTGAAACAAGAGACACCTATACTCAGTTCCAGTTTTTGCTGTAAGGGTGCTTGCATGACTCACCCAGCATTAAACCAGTTCAAATTACTGAAAAGAGGTGGATAGAACAAATTCAGAGCAATGTAGGATTGGACTTAGAATTAAATGCTGTCTCTAACCCGCTAAACACAATGCCACTCACAGGGTTTTTGCAGAGCTCTTCAAAGGAACCTTTGACTCCCAGTTTTGCTGCAAATTCTGGAAGCATTTCAGCATCAGGAACCACTATACCTATTAGAAAAGACTGAAAACAAGTGGAAATAGTCAGGCTGAGACCAAGCTAAGGAATACTAAATGTCTTTGTGAGCTTGATGGCGGGCAGTATTTCTATGACAAGTCAAATTTACATTTCCATTCATTTTCAGAGTTTCAAAGGTAGCTATGACGATTTCCAAGTCACTGAGAGTTGTGACAGCAGTAATTGAAGTACTGACACCGTTTGTTATGTGTGCTGAATGGTCCAGCAATTACTTTTGGCTGTTTACAGACTGAAGACTGGCCTCTGCTAGCATAGGTAACACCTCTGGCAAAGGGATGGAGAAACACTTCTGCTGTTCAGAAAGTCTGAGAGAAGTGGGGTTGTTCAGTATGAAAAAGAGAAGGCTCCAGGAAGACTTTTTTGTGGTCTTTCAAAACTAAAAGGGAGCTTGCAAGAAGTATGAGGACAAATTTTTAGTAGGGCTTGTGGCAATAAAACAAGAGGTAATTGTTTAAAACTATAAAATAGTAAATTTATATTAAATACAAGGAATTTCTTTTAAGTGTGAGGGTGGTGAAACAATGGCAGAGGTTGCCCAGAGAGGTGGCAAATGCCCCTTCCCTAGAAACATTCAAGGTCAGGCTGAATGGGGTTCTGAACAATCTAATCTAGTTGAAGGTGTCCCTGCTTATTGCAGGGTGGACTGTTCTGTGAATCTAAACTGCACAGAAGTGACCTGACATACAAATCCCACACAAGTATGTAATTAACCTTTGCCCAGCTTGCAGCAATGCCAGTTTTCACTTGGCAAGTCTGTAGGTCTGAGAACATCTTCCTATAAACTCAGCTCTCTTTGGAACAGATTTTGTTCAAAGACTTGTGCATGCATACATTTGTGCCCTGATCATCCAGAACTCGTAGTGGAAGGAAATCTTGCAGGATACTCCTAACATCACTTACCCTCAGACTTTCCCCATGCACAAAGACCTGGGCTACAGGAGCACTTCTGATATAGACATTTTCTATCTTCTCTGGAGCAATGTATTCTCCTTGTGCAAGTTTAAATATATTCTTCTTCCTATCAATGATCTTCAGCGTTCCATTCTAGAAGTTAAAAGTGGAGGTCATTAGTTCCAAGTCACTGTCTTATATAAGAGAAGATAAATAGGCTTTGTTTAGTTGTATGAAAGGCACATCTGGAACTAGTCTAGAAACTACATACTAGTCTTTGCTTTCTACAGAGAGAAGGGTTTGTGTAATTTCTCCAGTTAGCTCAGGGCATGATTAGACATCGCCTTTATTCTCCTCTGACAGAAACCAAGCCACCTTGTTATATCTCTTCTACAGTGAAGAATAGTCGTAACTATGGGCCTAGGAGGTGTTATTTGATACCCTGTAACCTAATTGGTCTTTGGAGCTTTGACTGGAGTTACCTAGTGAATCTACTGTGTAGGACTTTTATCCTAGAATTCCATCTTTAGAGAATACTGTGAAGTAACAGGAATTAACATGCCAAGAGATGGTTTGTGTTAAGCAACTACTCACTGGCAACCACTTCCCTATGTCTCCAGTGTGGAGCCAGCCATCTTTATCAATTGCTTCTGCTGTCTTCTCAGGATCTTTCAGATAACCCTTGAACACATTTGGTCCTTTAATGCAGACCTATAGCAAGTAGAGAACACTGTTAGTCACCAAGTCTTATGTTTCAGTATTTCTTGACATGCACAGGAGATGGTGCCTACCTCGCCTTCATTGTTAGAAGAGAAGTAGCTCATTTCTTCCACATCATCTAGTTTTATGATATTACAAGCCAGAGGAGCCCCAACATGGCCTAAGAGAAAAAAACAAAAACAAAACAACAAAAAAGGCTGCAGTGATAGTAGATACTTACTGGGTTTGTTCACTGCTTTAACATGAACCAGTATTATTTAAAGGAGTATGGCATCAAATGTTCAAGCAAGTTGTTGCAATGCCATTTTCAGACAGGTAATGTAGGACAAATAGCAGCTAAGTCTTGATGCTTAGAGCACTATTGGTGTCATCTACCACACCAGCCACGAAGCACTGAACCACTCGTGCCTCCTCAGGACCCCCTCTCATAGATCCTGGTATTCATTTGCATTTCATCCTCATTATGCTCTGCAATTACTGTGTTCACAAAGATGATGACTTGAGTCTGAATTTAGAATATCCAGTATTGCTAAAATAAAAGCTAAATCTTCAAGGTCCTTCAGGAAAATAGTCAAGTATCATGTCTAATATTTTTGAGTAAAACATATCATTTAGGAGACAAAGCTGGTTTCTTAAGGCCATTTGGGACGTCTCTATCCAGTTTGCTCAGCTCTCTCTATTCCTTTCCTATATTCTGGAACAAAGTCTAGACTGACCTGTGACACTACACTGGGGTTCCTCATCTGGTTGAGTCAAGAATTTTAGTACCTATTAAACAGACAGGTGACTGCTGCTACCAAGAATCACTTTGAGTACCTACAGCACCTAGGCTTGAGTGCCCCTTTATGTGGACAGCTCTGGGAGACTTCACAAGTCTCAGCTCCCATACCTGTTGTCCAGTCTCCAGGCATTGAGAAAGTGGATCCAGCTGAGCATTCAGTCTGGCCATAAGCTTCAAAGATCTGTGTGAGAAAGGATGAGTATTCCTTGAACATCAAGTCCTTGGTGTGAAAGGCCTCAGTTTTGACTGTGCCCATGCTCAAGTTTTCTTAGGAAGGAAGCCAAAACAACCTTTGCCTTTAAGATATCTTGATCTTATTGGTGTAACCAGATGTTAAGGTTCACCTATTCAAACTTTGCTTTGGTCACTTCATTTTCTGTTCTCAAATGTGCTACATTGGAAGCTCATTAACTGTCAGAATAAGCCACAACACTCAGAGGCAACTGCCTGACTATGAGTGCTGCATGTTCCTATTTCTGCTGCTCCATTCTTCTTCTCAAAGCCTACAGCTTAGTTTTTTGGTAGTGTAGTTTAAAGTGGGCCCTGCAGAATTTTTTTTCCTGTTACAGTTAACTCAGATGAAGCAGTCTGTAAATGCCTGAGACTTGACAGCATTGAGCTGGACCCCAGCTATATCACTGGTCACTCATTTGTGCATAGTCAAACCAGGCTTACTTTTAAAGAAAACTCAGCTTACCTGACAGCCTAATGCTGCTCTAAGAAATGTCAGGACAGAGGGAGATATAGGGGCTGCACCTGTCACCATGATACGCACTCTTCCACCCATGGTTTCCTACAAGTAAAAAGAAGTCATCAGCTCCTCCAATATTACCTTGCTTAGCTCCCTTACACTTGGAATAATTTACCTGAACTTTTTTGAAGATTAGCTTGTCCCAAATGCTGTCATTTCGAATGATGCCCTGTTTTATTTCAGCTGTCTTCATAAACACAGCAAATTTTAACAGGAAATTCTTTAGTGGGGTGTTTGCACCACTCTGGATCTGCAAGGAAAAGTAGTAGTGACTCTTGGGTTTAACTCACATCTGTACATCTCAGTCTTGCCTTATTAAGAGGCACCAAATCTTACTTCAGTGTTCTAGGGCCTGTCTTCACCACTGCAGTACCTAGGAGGTGACTCAAAAGGCAATACTAATTCATGTTACTACTGAAACACTACAGCCATAGCTTTGAGGAACAGGGATCCTGTTAGCTGTGCACTTGATTCATTTGCATTACAAAAGTAAACAAAGTTTTTGTCTCTTAACAGCAACAAACATAGCCCAGTCATGACTGGATATGCTGTTCTTATACTCCCAGAACGCTTTCCATCTCCTCAGAAAGGATTCTAAAACGTTCTTTTTGCTAAGGGGTAATTAGCTAGTGGTGATGTTATGACTTATTCAATACTATTTTGTATTTGTATGCTTGTTTGGATATATGAACACAAAGAACACAGCTAAAATTGCTCACATACCTTGTCATAGACTCTGTTGAGCAGTCTTGGTACAACTGGAAATAGCGTTGGCTTCAAGGTTTTCATGTCATCTGTTAGCAGCTTGATATCTCCTTGGAAGAAGCCAACTTTTGCTCCACAACTGTATACCACAGTCTAAAAATTGACCAGACTAACCTTAGTCAAGCAGAATTCCTAGCTTCACTAGCTATAATTATTAGTCTATGAAAAGCAGCATGATTTCCAGTGCCCAGTTATTACAAAATCGGGAAAGTTATTGTGTGAATAGGTTTTGAGGACATACACATTGCTAATGTCTTTTACAATAATTTGGTTCATAAAAGCTCAGATACATATATCTGTACATACCTGCACAACTCTCTCAAACATGTGAGCCAGAGGAAGATAGGAAATGACAACATCTGAACTTGTACACTCAATTGTGTTCTAGAGGGAAAGGAAGTAGAAGTAGGTTAGCATTTTCTATGCCTACCTGAATTACTTTTACGTAGAACGTAAATAAAATTGGGATCATTATGAGTACTTTGAGACAGACACTTTCAATGACTGAAGCAACTCAGTCTCATCCATCACCTCTTCAAGATTTGCAGCTGTCACTCAGCCACACTAAATCAAAATTAGTTTAATGTTTTGGCAAATCTTGAAATAGATGGTTTAGTACTCTTGGTATTTAGGACTGACTCATTCTAGAATAACTTCTATGTACAAGTTCTTGTTCAATTCAGACCAAGTTTCTTGCAGTAGTGTTGTCTCATTGAAAAAGGGGCACTTAGGAAAGCATCAGTTTCTGGGAGTGAATGGTTTACAGAAAATGCCCACAATAAAGCTGGTTTCATGACTGAGGGACATATCCTGGAAAGCAGCTTACCTCTGTGCATCTAAGGAAGGCAGCAGCATTTGAAACAACATTCTGATGTGTCAGCATGGCTCCTTTAGGGTTACCTTTGGAGAGATCAAGCAAGGTGAGCTGTGGCTCTGACTGCTTCTGCTGGCAGTTCCCATGTCTAGTTTGGCTCAGCTTGAACTATCTCAGTACTAGGCTCAGTCCCAGCAATTATTCTCATGAGAGATCACAAATATGCCTCATCTTGAGTGCTTTCAGCTATGGATGTTACATAAAGGAGATGGATAGTGAAACAGCAGAGCAATTGGGAGTAGCATAGAGAATGCTGAAACAAGATTTTTGCTTTAGCCCCTGAGGACCAAAATACACAGTTGAACAACCAATCTCTTGAACATTAAGGCTGCATTTTTCATAGGGTATGATAGCATGAATTTGGCTTTTCTTGCCCCCAGTTTTAAGAAGCTTTATCACAGTGCACTTCACTTGTAATAACAATATCCCAAGTAAAACTGCAAGAGCAGTTTGACATTGCTCTAATTTACTGGTTTACTTCCATGTTCATAGGATTTCTTTACTTTTGTGCAGGGAAGCTGCATGGGGAGGCTCTTTCAGTGGGGAAGCATCACTATAAATTCTTACCTGTGGTTCCACTTGTAAAACACACAACAGAAAGATCTTCGGGCCTAGGAGGCTAGAGAGAAAAAGCCACATAAAGTCAGCGTGAGGTTATGATGGTTATCTGTAACTACATACAATTCTTAACTGTCATGAATCAGGAATTCTGGGTCACAAAAAAATCTGCCAGCCTCCTCTACTAGCAGCATAGCCAGAGTTCTTTCCAGAGACTAGTTTTACAAGTCTTTAGGTGTTTCATAGAGATACTTACAACTGGTTCTCTGATGTTGTTTTTTCCCAGCTCCTGTGTTAGAAAAAAAACACAGTTTAAGAGATGTGCACAATAGGTGAAAAGATAATTGCATTTCAAATGCAACACTTGTTTTACTACTTTGCCTCTTGATACTCTATCTTATTCAAACAGAAACCTCTTCCTGAATCCAATACACAGAACTCTGAAAAACTGTCTGCTGCAAGTGTGGAAAGGACACATTTGAATGTGTGGAAAGTGATCAGAACTACTTTAGGAATGTGGAAGTCCTGAGTGGAGAGGTTTCCTTTTATGTAGGCCACATCTCTTTACATGTATGCAAGCTTAAGCCTGGTATTGGGATGTCTATGCAGCCAGTAATTTGCACTTACAGTTCCAATTAGATTCAACTGCCAGCTTAGAAGCCAAATAAATCCTGTTACAACAGGATCACAAATTAAGCTAAGCAAGTCTTGGCTGTTCACAGCACATGGGCACAACTTTAGTCAACTGTTTCAACTCTGCAACTCTGTTTAGCTAAAGATATCAAGTTTCAAAATGACTGCTCATTAAGATGTCAGGTACAGGCATGACAACTGGGTAATGCTTACATTAAAGTGTCATTGCTGCCACAGAAGATCAAGATGTTTAAGCTGGTAAAGTATTACAGAAGCCTTTATCCACCTACCTCAACCTCCTGCAGTGACAGAATTTCAATTCCCACTTTAGCTCCTCTGTCCTTGAGCTCTTTATCAAAGAGATCCATGAGAACAATAATCTTCAGACATGGGGTCTTTTTGTCCTCACAGTTCTTAAGCAAGACCTCTGCCTTTGCAGGCGTGTCACAGATCACCACGCTTATGTCAGCTACAGAAAAGAAATTATCAGAAGTCTGTTTAGAAGACATGAGGCCAGTGACAGCTCAGCAGCACATACTTTAAGAACATATCATTGGTTTGGTGCCATTTGCATTTGTTTATATGGATTCAGTGGCTGGCTTACAGTGCTGAGAAGGTTCCTCCTACCATACTCAACTGATTGGGCAAACCTGATGTCCTGGCAGTATAAAGTGAGGGCAAATGCTGAAGAGCTGAAAAGAAATATCATTGCTCATAGTCAAGATGGGCATTGAAACTTTTGGTATTGCCATGATATTGTTTAGGTTTAGCCATCTTCCTTAAATCAAAAGAAATTTAAGCCCAATTGAAAGAGGTAGCTAAAAATAATGAGTTAATACTTCAGCTTCCCTGTAGATGCAGTTACAAAAGCCTTTTCCTTTAAGTTAGCAAAGGACCTGGATTTGCTTGAGCCTGCCAGTTCCCAGTTAGATTGGTAAATTACAGCTGTGTAATCAATCCCAAAACAACACCTGTTTCCAAGATTCACCACCATAACTCTTGAAGTGGTTTTGCTTGGCAAATCCTATTTTTGGGATGGATACCAGATCACTGTAACAACAGTGGACATTTATTCCCCCATATCTCTCCTAAGACTGGGGGAAGAAAGTCTGAAGATTTATTTAACTTCCTTGCCTGTTTATTCCATGTTCGCCTGCTGGGTGTTGTTTCTGTAGAACAGGCAATAGCCAGATAGATTTAACAGATTTAGGCAAATCTTTACCCTTCCCTCCTCCACTCTTTTCATCCTACAGACATATACAGACAGACATATAAATCTAGTCTTAATTTACATGCAAGTCTGGCTGCATTCTCTGTTTGTTTGGCAGTGTGGGAGTTCAAGATTGCAAAATCTCAAATAGCAAATAGTTGAGCACTGATTGCAGAATGATCCACAGGACCTAGCAGATCCTTCAGTGGTCTTGCAATCAAGACACTAGGAGACATAGAAAGCCCCCTGGATTCTTGTTGGCATTGAACCATGTGCCCTGCAAAGCAGCTTCACTAAGTGTCTATAAGAGCAGTAAGGTTAAAGCTACTCTGATTTTTGCAAATTCCCTTGAACTTAGCCCTCCCAAAACAAAGTTTCCTAGAAAAATCCTTATGAAAGAGTGGAAGTCAATATTTACCTTTGTTAACAATATATACAATGGCCTCTGGTCCCAGAGTGTCGTAGAGTGGAACAGCAACCATTGAGTAGGTGTAGCAGGCATATTCTGAAATGATCCACTGAAAAGAGAAAACAGCACAACTAAGGAAAACTAGGAGCCTTCAAGACAGGATTGCCTACAGACTTCATACAGCTTGACAAGCCCATGCACTTGGTAGTGGGGGGTATGGAAGGAGCACACCCATGAGAATAAGAGTTGTGAGAGGTCATTGTATTACATGCTTGGAATGGTATGTGCTCAGTCAGTAAAAAGGGAATTGGAAAGGAAAAGTGATTGTTCCTGATGTGGCCTGAAGCTATTTAAACACAGACTCTCCTCTCGCCCCAAGGCGTCAAAATAGTGCAGGAAAGAATACACAATTTTTGCTTACCTCTGGCCTATTCTGAGCAAAAATGCCAATATACTGGCTTGATGATGGTTGGCATCCTTTTTGCAGGAGTCCCGATCCCAGGTATTTAGTTCTGTCTGAAACCTGCAAGATAGTTATTCCCCCACTTTAGTGTTACAAGGCAGAATCCCCAATTAATTCATCTGTCATGTACAATACTCACCTGTTTATATGTCAGCCACTGATAAGGTTGCTTGGGTTTCCTGTAGCCTAGACAGTCACCATTTCCTAATGAAAGAGTTCAGAAAAGCAATTTCAAAGCTCAGTACTGAAGTTGCATAACACTAAACACTTGAAGTGGGAAATGTTTTCTGTCAGGCATTCAGGGAACTGCATGGAGAGCAGGTCAGTGTCCATAGTTAAGCACTTTGCCCAAACCAAGGCTGTAAGACTGTTAGCTTTATCCTTACAAGCAATACTTCTAAGATCTGGTGATATTTGTTCAATTGCACAACCCATGTGAGGTTGAAATAGCTTGCAAACCATCACACATTTCCATGCATAGGACTTGTGAAGTGACATGCACAAATTCATATCTGTTGTAAACAGGCAGTAATTTCACAGGAAAACTCACATCATAAGACAAAGGAGAGGTGTTTCCCCCCCAGTTCCTCTGATGCTTCGTATCTGCTGACTCTTGACTGAACTCTACCATCTTCAGCTTCTGGTATTTGTTCCTGCCCAGTCTCCCAAATAAGACTAGTACTAAATTGGGACAGGGAGAAATATGGTCACTTGTCTCTCCACCCCACAGAAGGTTAGAAGAGCTGTTGCTAGCCTGCATTATTACCACAGCCAAGACACAAGGAAAAGGATCTTGGAAAAATTTTGTTTATTTGTCATAGACAAGTACTAACTACCAGATGCAAAGCTTACCAGAAATACTCACTCCTCTCTGGAAAACTTCATACAGGGTTTTAGCATCTTCAAAGTAATAAGAAAGCAGGTTATTATCTGTCAAGAGTGCAGCTCTTCTGGCTCCTCCCTAGGAACAGAGCATGGTTATGAAACAGTGCAGACCAGATAAAATATCATTTGTTCCATTCCCTCATCAATCCCATTTAAAGCATTTCAATAGCATTGTATTGTTAGGGAAATCTTTTCCCTTCCTGATTTTGATCTACTCAGTCACATGCAGAGGGATTTTCTAGATGGCCCACCTTTATGTTGAGTTACAGGTTATTGAGAGGCCTTGACTGAGTGCTACCACTTCCCTTGTTACATGAAGTCTAGCACCAGTTTCAAAGCTGATGCAATGCATTCAAAATACAAAAGGAAAGTCAGTGACAGCCAAAGCCATCTGGTAAAAATCCCACCTAACCCTGGTTGGAACAAGCTGCTGTTTCTCATCTTAGCATCTTAAGATCTCCCATCTCCCCACTGTGCTTTTGAGTTGTACACCTGGGAGAGAAGGCTGTGCACATCGGACAGGAGAGCTTCCACTGACACCCAGAGTCAGAATGGATCAGTATTCAGATGAAGCTCCAAAACAGACCATGCCCACAAGCAGAGAAAGCATTACCTCAATCCCTATCGACTGCTTGTTCAAGTCAACAGGAGGTAAAAGGGGTTTTGGCCTGCTTATCACCCACAGGAAGATGACAGCTCCAAATGCAATGAGACTGATCAATGCTGGTGTTGGGAGCGGTGAGAACAACACTTGAAGTATCCAGATCATTGTACTGGATCAATGGAGCCAGAGCTGAACCTGAAACAAATAGGAGGTTTAGTAGACTTGAGTTAGAAGCTTTAATTACCTATGAGCCATGGTTACTTAAGTAGCTTGTTAAATAATACTGCAAATCATTTCAGCAGTTTGCCCCTGGAGAGTCCTGGTACAATAGTGAAGCACATTTATGCAATGCTTTAGGCCTCTTAAGAGATCTTAAGTCACCTGTCCCCATAAATCTTAATCTATGCTGCATCCACCTCCACAGAAAGCCAAAGCCTGATGAAGTCAGACAAGGAACAAATTCTTTCCATCCTTAAGTAAAAAAATCTGCCTGAAGAAAACCAGTATATAATTTCCCAAATATATCTCCCCAAGTATAACTAAAAAATGCCTATGGTTCAGTGATGTGAATTGTGGAAGTAAGAAAATTCCTCAATATTGTTAGTGTTCAATAGGAAATGGTTTTGCTGAAATAGGAAGATAAATTATATGTTTGGTACATCTACATATATGTCTGCAGGACAAACAGTATATTCACTGTCAGCTGCTTTTCCTGGTCATGCCAGACAAATATTTCAGAGAGTGACAGTGTGGTCAGCCAAAAAAAACACCAGCACAAATCAAAACTGTGAAAGCCACTTTCCACTAGGAAGTGGTCACCTGGAAGTCAATGTGTGCAATAGAAGTCAACTGGGAAATACAGAAACAATTCTGCTGCTTGTATTCCCCAGGTTATCTTCCATCAAGGACAGGGAAGCAAAATCTGAGAATGCAGACTTTCTTGTAAGACACAGAGACCTGAGCTTTTTTCCTTAGAAACAAGCATTTCATCTCCAAAATGTTCTGACGTGTTTTAAGATTGAATTGCCAAAAGGAAGGACTGCTTTCTGTCTGAATCAGCTCAGATATCAGCAACTTGTATTTGCTAGTGTCTAAATATCTATGCAGGACACACCACCGCACACTTTGCAAGATGAACAACACTCTTTCAAACTCCTTCATACAGAATCAAAGGAACCCCATCAGTAGATAATATGTCATCTATCAACTAAATCCCTGTACAAGAAGAATACCAGGAGTCCTGATGCAATGAGTTCCAGTTACCTTTTAACTATAATTCTAATGAAGTTGAAGGTATTTTACAAACCAAGAGTAAGTTCAGACAGGACCTGAAGTCAGAATTTGAGTGTCTGAGCCCAGACTGCTCATTTAGATTACCCATATCTATTTTACAATTTTGTAGTTTCTAGTGGCAGGGTCAATCAGCAATCCTGGTGTGTTCTCTGGTAAAAAAGGCATGCTCTGCCTGCTCTGCATCTGAATAAGAAAGGGTATCTCAGAGGCTTTTCAGCTAGTCCAAGCTGCCAGATGCACATCACCTACATATCTGAGAAATACCAACTCCCTAGTCCTCTTTCCTACTCTAAACCTTAGTTGCCACATGCCCTTCAAACTCCTGACCTTGGCTTCAGAGTCCAAAAAGATTGTGCTACAGCCTGAAAGGCAGGAACTGCCCTTGGGACTACTGATAGGCAATTCCAGTCACTGGGCATATTGATCCTGTGGGAGCACAAACCTGTTTGTACACAGCATATCACTCATCTCCCTTTGGACCTTTATCAATTGAGCCTGGATTAAAAAAAAAAAAAAAAAAAAAAAGCAGAACCTAAATCCAGGCCTGCTGATCAAGTTTACATTCAGGACAAAGCTACTTAGCAGTTTAGGTTTAGCACTGCTTGGTTTGGAAAACTGAAGATTATTAATTAAGTGAATTTGGTAATCAGCTGTTCTTGGCACTATATATATCTGGACCATTATTGGAGCAGTTAGCAAGCAGCTTTCTGCAGTGATTAAACTGCATAGGGTTTGTGGTTTATATTTCCTCTTTCACTACCATGAGCAAGACACTTTTTTACAGCATGAGCACTGAGCAGCTAGGTAGAGGCATTTCCATTCTCCATCATGAAAGGTGGAATATACAAACTCTATTCCTTTAGCTCAGAGCCCACTACTAAATCCAAGTGACAGAGCAAATCACATTTGCACCATTTGTATGTCGGAAGCTTTCTAGACTGACTAAGGAGTTCACACTCACTGCATTTCACATGACTCTTCCCTGGTCATTTTTCAATCAGCAGTGAGAGAACAGAGCTATATGCAGGTAACCAGAGACACCACAGGCCTGTACAGCTGCACCAGTTTTATTGGCTGAAGTGTGCTCTCGTCTGCTTATTTTAACAGTACTTTTAAGATGATTTTACAGAAACCACGAATGATAGGTTGTTTTTAAAGTATCATGCTAGAGTTAAGAAACAAAACTATCTTATTTATGGCACCAAGTCCTCTTCTTTAACTTATTTATATGGCTTACCATTAACACTGTCTGACTAGGTCAGACAGATCAGAGCAGTTGTCACAAATAGCTACTGTCTGTTACATGGACTTATTGGACAGAAAATTTACTGAAGACATTTGTCTGACCTTTTTGTGACAAGGATCAGAGAACCCAGTAACCCCAAATGCTCCATGCAGCAGTAGACAAGTCACTGAAAATTTTTCCATCAGAGTATTTCCCTATTCTCACTGACTAACATGCAAAGTACCTTGTACCAGGACATGTAAGAGGACTGAACATCAAACCCTGAAGGATATGATTTTTTTGCTTGCAGCAAAGAACTCAAAGTCCAGAGAGAACACCTAATCAAGAAATGATCATTTAATAAAGCAAAACTTTTGCCTTCAGTTTCTGCCTTTCTGAAAAAGGCTTTCACAAGCCTTTTGCATAAAGAGTAAAGGAAAGATCAGGCAGTAGTTTAATCCCATTGCCCACCCAGCATACCTGTAGGGAGTCAAGGATGATTTTCAATTATATTTGAATGAATTTTTCATTTAAAGAAAGACCTGTTGACAAATTTCTTTAAAGTCTGGGAAGTATTATATGCTCATTAACTTCTAGGGTTTGGTGGGTGTTTGCAGTAACTTTGAGTCTTCATTAGCCCTCTTACAGCCTTGACTGAAACTACATATGCAGGACTTTGCATATATACCCTTTAAAGATAGAGAGCTTAGTGTTGCATATAAAAAAGTACAGATGCACAAAAACACAGATCTAGGTAATACAAAACAATGTTTTTCATATCTGAAAAACTATTTTCAACACCTTTACTTTATTAATAGAATAGTGACCATGTTTTCTTTTACTTTCCAACAATGTTTCCACAAAAGGGCTTTAGTTTCTTCAGTCAAAGCACATAGGGTGTGTTAATCTGTGGCAAGAGATTGTCAGCAAATTTGTCTCAATTCCCAGAATTAGGACAGTTGTTTCCTATGCCTAGAGCTTTTACTGTAACTATTTGTCAATCCAAGTAGCTGCTAATTTATCACCTCTGGCATCATCCAAATGCCATTTAATCCTGCTGCCATCAAAACAGAAAAGCCAGAGAGAGAGCAGGAATCTGTACTTGATAGACCTTCCTGTCCATAGTGAGAGAACAGCTGCAGCCTAAATCTGTGCTATGGAACAGCTACAACCAGAGTTCATCCCACAAATCCAAGTGCCCCTGCATACATAATACCTGATCTACATCAATTTAGTGAAAACTCAGTGCAGAACAAGAAAAAAAAAACAAAGCATTTTGGACAGACACCCACTTCCACTGCAGGGTAAGTCTGAGCACCAGTTGCCTTTCTAAACTTCAGAGGGGTCAGAGGTGGAGTGTCTGACACCCCTGAGTTCTGAGGGCTCAACTCCCAGGGACACAAAATGCACAGGATGTCTCAAGCCACCTGTTAAACTTCTTGTGCAATTAGATGCTGGACAGTTGAAAGTGTACTTAGGTTGTCTGCCCTGATCAATGGTCAATGGGATAAGATTGACCCACTAAAGCCCCAGAGTCAAAGGCTTCATTTTTATCAGAAGAGATTACAGGGATACCATTTACAGCCTTGAGTTCAGGAGTACACATTCTCATTTCCACTGTACCTCCCCCTTTACAGCTATTCCTTCATTACCTAAAAGGAATTAAAGTTATTCTCTATCTTCTCCACGTGAGATTCTCTCCACTGGAAAGTGGCTGATCTTTGTACTTTTGATTACATAAATATGAAGAAAAATCAGTGTCATCTCCATTGCAAGAGTTCATTATGGACAACAATGCAACCTCTGATACTTGCACAATTTTGGAAGCAACAGTCTGCACTGCCTGGGAGAATGTCTTCTGCAGTTATGTACTTTGCATCAAGTTTGCCTAAGCTTTTGGCGTGATCATGACATCTTTTTTCTCATCATTAGTAAGGCAACACTGACTGTTTACAAGCAGGAAAAGTGGAGTACAGCCACCTACACTAATTAGTTACTTAACCATCAGTAACTCACTCTTTCCACCTGCTTACACAGTGCAGCTCTTGCCTGGTGTCGTCCTGCAGACGTGAGCCACTTTGCCAGTTCTTACTCCTTGGAAACTTTGTATTGCATATTCCTCCTTGATGCAGCTGAAGTCTTGTGTTCCACAGGGTTTAGGAACATCAAACTTTGAGCATCCAGAGGGAAGTTAAAGCACAGAAGCTCAGCAGTGATTGCTGAGCAGAGCCATGCAAAATACAAAGCAAAATGCTCAGTAACCTGCATTAAGCCCAGGATATGCTTCAGTGAGGCTTTGCTTTTAGAGTACCTCTTCAGAGAGTCAGAGCCAAACAGTTCAAGCACTCTTAGCTGAGAAACACCCTGCTAGAGGGTGGGAAAGGACAAGGCCTCAGTAACTTTCAGGAAGCAGAGTGCTGTGGTTTCTGAGCCTTGCTGATGAAACCAATTGAATTCAAGCTTTCAGTATGTTTAAATAGAAAGAACATTTTTTTTTACATAAGGAATTTTACTGTCCTGGATATTACTGTCTCTCCATCAGGAGGGCAACAACATCATGACACTACTTAGTACTAAAAGTTTTTTTCGCAGATAAATTGAAAAGCCAATATTTCATATAGTCTTTATATCAGATTTTCTCTTTGAAACTACCTACTCAGAAACATGCACAACTGGCCCTTTGAAGCTTTTAAGAATTTAAAATACACTCAGTATAGCAGGTTCTGTTACTGTTTATCCTATTGGATAATACAGGTTCACTCTTGCAAAAATGCAAGAAGTGCCTCAAAAAAAGTGCATTCATGCATCAAAACTATATTAATAGGAAGTTTTCTCTAGTGATAGGGCATGGTTTTAAGAGCAAGGACTTAAGCTTGACTTGAAAATTCAAATAGAACTCCTAAGAAAATTAGAATATTATCACTAGGCACCTTAGCCACACAGAGAAAAGGTAGCACTTAAAGTTTCTAGATATTAATGTCCATTACTTCATATTATCACAGCACTTCAATTATGAAGAGCAAAGAACAAACACATATCTGAACTTAACTCAGCCCAAGGTCCACATTTAACTGATAGCACACTACCAGAGATTTCCTAGGAGGCTCCTGAAAAACTCATTATCTTGAACCCTGCATCTAATCACGGCACTTGCACATTGGATTTACTAAAGCCCATGTGAGTAACAACAAGCAAATCATGAGCAATAAAACAAATACAGTAAAACTTCATTACTTACACAGAAAATCTGGCAAAGCATGTATAGAGATGAGAACTAGTGATAAAGGCACCTACCATTTTGAATATAGGGTAGGAAATCAACCTCTTCTTAAATAAAAGGGAGCCTTAGTAGCACAGTACAAAACCAACACCACTTAGGTAACACTCATGTCAAAAACTACAGCCAGTTTCTTGTCCCCAGTTTAAATAAATCAGCAAGCAGAAAAGCACATTAGTAATCAATTTGGGCACTTTTGGGAGGGGAGCTTTAAGGGAGGAACTTGCATGGGGAAATGAGTGATTAAAAAAAATAAACCAAAAATAAAAACCCCCAACAATCCACCCACACAAGAGGAAGTAATTAAGGTTTTTTGTTCGTTAATGAAAACAGCTTGAAGTAGATCTAAATGAAAAGTAAACCAAAACATTTTGAAATTATATTTATAGTTTATTCTTTCTAAGCTGTTTTATTATTTATTTATTTAAGTTTATTTCTTTCTTTGCTATTATCTTTCCTATGTATAAAGCTTGTATTCTCAACAATAGAAATTTTCTGTCTATAGCTGCATATATGTTATGGTGAGCAAAGCTTTGTAGCCTGTAATACCAACAAAATGATTTGACTACAGCATCTCTCATATACTGCTGCAATGGGCTTGCTGGTGGGCTGGATTTCTGCTGATGGTTTTGTTTTATTTGGTTTTGATGTTAGTTTTCTAGTTGCTGTTGTTGGGTTTTTTCTTTTCTTTTTGTTTTTTCCCCCAAAAAGCTACCTAGTTCTTTCTGTTCTGTTATAGACATACATAGCTGCAATTATTTGTACCAGGTAACAGTGAATCATGTTTCAAGCTTCAGTTTTGTTTTCTGCTGTGACATGGACTTTTTAAAATGATTTCACAGTTTTATTTCTTTGTTTATAAGTTTATAGCTGTTGCAGTTTCCCTTTTCCTCTTCAATCCTTGTCTAAATAACTGGAATTTTGCAGTAGGTTTGGAGGGATGGGAAACACAGTAACTTCACCTCTCTTCTTAAGTGCCTTAATCTCAGATTTTAGAATTGTTTTCTCTACGTAGAAGTTTCTCATCTGACAGTTTTCCTATGCTGCATGATTTCAGAATAATCTGCTTAGCTAGACAAACTGTAAAGCTGAGATGGAATTAACACAGCATGTACTTGCATCCAAAATACAACCTGTACTGGACCTTGGCTTGCTAAAACACGTAGCCCCTACTAATTGCAATTATATTTTTATTGCTGCTGTAATCTTTATACTATTAAGGTAGAACTAGCTTACATGTAGTTGTGGCATTATTTAGCCATGTAGGTATCTTTTAGGGAAACTGAGGGTTGATTCACTGTTTTTCCTGCAAGCTGTGCATAAAAAAGAAATAGCTTTTTCTTCATGAAACTTCTTTGCCTTTGGCTTTTCCTTCCCAGACTTCTTCCTGTGGCATTTCAGAGAAGCTATGAGCTTCAGCTTTAATAGTGCCTGTCAGGGGGCATTTGTGAGGCTTATAGAGAGGAGACAAGGCCAGGCTCCCAGCCCAGCCAGGCCCATTAGCACCCATTCTGTGTGCCTCTCTTAGCATTTTCCCCCTTCAGATATCTGGCCTCGGGCTGTTATTTTTCCAGGAGCAAGAGAAGAAGTTGCCCTGTCACTGGTCAGCTGTTGGATAGCAGTCTGTGTATCTCAGGTGCATTCACTTTGCTGCAGGGTGGGAGAGCATGCCCACAGCACGGTCCTGCCTGGCCTGCCAGGAGCCCAGGATGTGACCCAGAGCTCTGTAAAGCTACACTCTATTGCCTGGGCTCACTGGGTGTCACAGCTCCAACACAAATTGGATTAAAGGATGCACATAGGAAAGCTTCTCCTTAATGATCATGTCTGTTCAATGCTCATAAATTAGAATACAGGTGACACTCTTCCCCAGTTACACATAACAAGTGACATGCAAATATTGAGGCTTTTAATTTTTCATAAATGATTTGAATAAACTCCAGATTTTTGAAAGGCACAGATCTTTTTTTGCAAGTAATTTTCTGTCAAAATCAAAGCAGAGTTATGAATCTCAACCTTTGCTTCTCTTTGTGCATGTATATAAAATTTACACCTACACCCATCATACCCATTAGTGACTTAAGATGAGCAGTAGGTAGCTTATGCATATGGGCAGTTCATGTTGTTTCCTTTCTGTTGTCACTGTCAAAAAAGTTTTGCAAAGAGGATGAATCAGGTGAGCTTTTGTAACAAACCTTAAGGTCATAGCACAACATGAGCTTTTGTTATCCAAAGATGCTGAAATAACCTTTCTATATATAGGAAATAGCAGACAATGTAAATAAGTGAAAGGAAAGCATAAACTCCACTTAGTTAGCATTTACTCTGTTGTCCCTTCAAAACTTAGATTTAAATTTGTGAGTCTGTGGGAGGTGTAAGCTCACTTCATTTGAATGATTTTAAATTCCAGTTTGTTTTCGTAATGCTGTAAACACAATAATTCTTTATTGCTCTGTTCTGCTTTTCAAGGGCCATGTCCAGCTTTGTAAAGCAGAATAACTGCACTGGAACATAAATTATCTTCTCAGAACACAAGTGAGTTCCTCAGGAAACGAGGTAGGGATAGGAGATGGGCTTAGGACTTGCAAGAGCAGCATAATTTTTTCCAGTTCTCTTGCTTGCAGCTTGATTTCAGGTTGATCTTTGTCTCCACCACCCTCTTTGTACACAAGCAAGAGCTTGGAGAAGGCTCCATCTCTATAGCTAGAACAAGCAGTTGCCATTGGCATTGCCTAGTACCAAGGCAATGGCAACAGTCTGGTGTGCCCTACCCTATGATATGGGTTTTAAACCATTACAAAAGGCATTATAGCCACATCTTCTATCTTCCTAGTTAGGGATTAAGCTAGATTCTGTTGTATAAAATGTTGCCAATAAGCTTGTGCATGTAAATGACCTAGCATATTGCAGCCTTTTACTGCTTGTGATGCTGTGAAAACAAATATTCTTATATTTTTGGAACCTGGTTTAAACATTAGTGTGAGTGGGAGCCTGGCACTGCTACTTTGTACACTTTATCTTTAAACAGGCATAACTAACAAATTGATAAGAAAATGGCTTCAACCTGGACTGTAGACAGGTTTCTACTTGCAGCTAGCCTATAGCAACAGGGAGTGTTCAGGTGGCTGCTCTCATTCAAGCTGTGATTTCCCTGTGTGCCCCCCCTGAGCCCAGACTTGCTTCTTTAATAACATCCAGCTGTTGCCTTTAACAGCACACAGGGTGATAAGAAGGGTGCATTGGATCCAGGTATTGCAACAAATTGGGGTTATTATCCCACTTGCAGTATTTCTCTGCAGGAACAGGAAGCCCAATACTTGGGAAACACAGGCTCTGACTAGGAGGGATTTTCTTACCTTCCTTCAGTGCTGGAGGAGGGTGGAGGGGCTGGTACAGTTTGCTTCCTTTGCTGCTTTACAACTCCCAAGGGGTGTTCTAGGGTTGGTTCTTCCCCAGCTCCAGTGGTGCTTCCCCAGCTCCCGTGGCAGGACTAAGCCCCGAATCATCAGAGTGTGGCTTTAATAAACAGGCGACACTGCACCCAGGTAACCTTTGAACCTGCCTTGCAACAGGTCCAAAGGTAAAAAAAAAAAATTATTCCTGATCAAATATAAAGAGCGAGCAATTTTGGCTGGTTAAAAATGTTAAACATACAAGTCTTGCACAAGAGCGTTAGAAGAGAGCAGTGCATTGTGAAAACTAAACCCAGCCCTGTGAAAGCTGCAGCCCTGGGTTTTTCATAGAGCTCTCATTTACTCCAGGTGTGCAGAGGCACTGAATAAGTCTTGCTTCACTGAGAAAAGGAGCCTCTTAGATTGCACTTTGAGCAAGCAAACATATTCCAGTATTTTTCACCAGATACTTTGTGTAGACTCCTGTCCTTAACATGTCCAGCCTTTGAGGCACGGGTTTCCCTTGCAGCTCCAGGGGTCTGTGAAGTAGGCACTCCTTTAGGGTCAGGGCTCCCAGCCCCTTTGGGATGTACAGGGTGCTGGAAATCTCACCATTGTGCACCTTCCCTTTTGACACTGTGCAAAGGTTAGTGCACTTGCTCAACTGCCAAGTAGACCAAGCCTGTTTTGTGAGAGATTTTTCATGTTGATTTAAACAACTGTGGTTTTGGTTTGGGTTTTTTTGCCTTCCTCTATATCTGAAATGGGAATAAGCACCTGTGCTTAATGCTGTGTGAGAAAGACAGCTTGTTGTGAGGTGAGGTATGAAAGCTGGGCTAGCAGCTGGAGCTTCCTAGCTTTGCTTCCAAAGGCTGTGGGTATGATCTGTGGAAGACATTTTCTGCGCATGATCCAAGAGATAGAGCTAAATAGCAAAGTCCTTTCAGCACTCACTTATTAGAGAGCATCCAAAGGAGGGTAACAAAGATGGTGAAGGGCCTTGAGGGGAAGCCATATGAGGAGCTGCCGAGGGCTCTTGGTTTGTTCAGCCTGGAGGAGACAGGGGAACAGCTTCCTCGTGACTGGGAGAGGACAGGCAGGCAGTTCTTCTGTTTGGTGACCAGTGACAGGACCCAAGGGAATGGAAGCTGTGTCAGGAGAGGTTTAGTTTAGATATTAGAAAAAGATTCTTCACCCAGGTGGTGTTTGGGCACTGGAACAGGCTCCCCAGGGAAGTGGTCACAGCACCAGTCCTCACAGAGCTCAAAGAGTATTTGGACAATGCTCCTAGGCACAGGGGGTGATCCTTGGGAATGGTTCTGTTCAGGGTAAGGAGTTGGACTCGATGATCCTCGTGGATCCCTTCTAACTCAGAATATTCTGTGATTCTGTGACTGGTCAAGATAATAAGGCTTTTGTTGATCTGGGTCTGGTTTGTCTGAAGAATAAACTAATACTAACACTTCTCACTTAAGACCTTAGGTATTCTTAATTGGTGTAAGGGAACCTGGCTGTATCAGTGGGTATGAATAGAAGTGAAAGTACCTGTGCCAACACAGCATCCTAGACCTTGTGGTTCAAACTTCCTCTTAGGTTTTAGAAAATGTCAGTTTAAGGAGGATGAAAGAAAATTCATAGGGGGGTTTTCCATACTTGGTGCAAGGAGGTGACACCAATGTTGAAGTCTCTTGGCTTGTGTCTGTGGTGCATCTTGCATGTGGGAAACAATGCAGTTGATTCAAGGTTTTTACAAGGTATGCAACAGATACTAATAATTAGTAGTTGGGCAGGTCCCCGTTCAGCCTAAGTGGATATTGCATCATCATCTCAAAAGATCTGGAGTGACTGACACCATCTGTGTTTTTGGCTCCTAGATGTGTTTTATAAACCAGTGGGGGTGGGGAGGAAGGCGAGGAAGCGTAGCAGAGTCACTTGACAAGGAAACAAAGCCAATTACCTGAGCCATCTGTGTGTATAAAGCTGTAACTGCTTTTCCTTCTCCACCCTTTCTCTCTGGTACATAAAGTACATGGCACTTTACCTCATTTGAACAGCAAATTTGTCCAAGTTGTGGTGTTTTGTCACCTTTCACCTATACAGTTTATTCCTAATGAATTAAAACTATTGATTAATTCAATGTTAAAAACTGTGATCTGAGCCACTTGGAACAGTGAGTGGGTCGTCCTTGAGTCTGGCACAGGAGGCTCTTGGTCAGATGTCCTGCTGAACTGCTAATAGTGGGTAACCTTTTGTCAGCTTGTTTTGAAAGTAGGTGTGAGAAAACACACTCATAAGTCCTGGAAAACAATGGGCTATGTTCTGTACTGCAGGCTTGTCTCTGCACATCATCTGTGCTCCTTGTGGTTTCCAAATGAGTGATGCTGTAGTTTGTGATCTCAGTGACCAAAGCACACAACCAATGACATAAAATAACCTAAATCAGCTGTGCAAACATCACCTATGTCCCAGTTCTGAAAATGACGAGCTGAAGGCAGACCCACAAACACTGGGTGTTTTTTTCATAAGATTGGAAAAAAAATTCTAGTAATGAAAATAATAATTTTCCCCCTCAAGACTTAATTATTAAGAAAATGGATGACAAGTGCCATGATGACTTCTCTGTAGAATAGCAGGGGTTCCATGAGTTTTAACAGGCTAGTCATTTTTGAAGTCTGAGCAGTTATGGCTCAATATTTATTCAAACTATTACTTTTTGACAGAAGTGTCTGCATGCATGGGGTTTTCAAGATGGTGACAATTTGATTTTTCCTTTGCTATTTGTTATAGGTGACAGAAAGCTCAATAGTTTCCCTTCTTTGTTTAAATCCACTTTCTGTGCTGATCTAAAGTATCACTGGTTCAGATTAACACATCTTTCAAATGTAATCATTTGCCCCTTGTGCAATTCACTTGACTCTTGAATAATGAAGAAAGAGACCAAAAGGGAGCAAAAGAAATTAAAAAGAGTGTGTCTTCCAGCCTTTTTCGAGCTCCATTACTGAATGCAGGATTCAGAGGTGTATTTTAGATACCTACCAATGAGCATACAAATGTAGGATATCCCTGAATGCTGCTTAAAAGTTATTCGTACTGTGGTTGTGCAACCAGTCTGAGCCATGAAAGAGTGGAGCTAAAGGTCATTACTACACAAGCTGGAGTTTAATCACTTCTAGGTACCATATAAAAAGCCCTTTTTTTTATTGGTCTTGTGAAATCTACTCAAATGCAATAGGTTGTTGAATTATAAACACAAAATAAACTCTAACCCTTCAGCCTAAATAGTCGCCCTTACATAGTAAAATTTGGGGCCAGGATATTATAAATAATTTTTTACTGTGTTAAAACATTTGTGTGAAAGGCATAGCTGTGTCATTGAACTCTTTTAACAATTAAGGAGGCTGCACGTGTATTTGCAGTTACTCCCTAGTGCCCAAGAACAGCTGCACACTACTTTTGTTGCAGGATGTGGCTGCTGCATAAAATAGAAGAATCTGAGTGAATTTGCTGCTTCCATGTTACCATTGACAATCTTGCATTCACCTCTCTTCATGCAAAGTTGAGTGGTGTGTGTGCCTGTGTCTATGGTTTTAAAAACAGACCAAACAGAATGCTGAGATAACTGTAGGTGTTAAATACATACAAGTATGAACTGGTACTCTCTACCTTGCATGGGAAAAAAGCATCTGATTTCTATCTTGACCTACTGACTCTAAGCATAACAACTGACATAATTCTACTGATTTGACTGGAAACTTTTTAATATGTTATAGAGTGTATTTACATTGGTATATTTGGGATAAGAATTTGTCCTCAAAAGATTAATTTTTCTGAGCTCTGATACAAAAGAAATATTTGGCATTGATCTCTTCTGTTTAATCTGATAAGATGCATAGATGATCCAAAAACTGAAGCTGCTGATTCATTTGCTCAGTAGTTTTCCAAATCCAGTTCTCTTGTTCCACTTACACATTTACTTGTACATTTTGCTGTACTGCCAGGATAAAATGTGGACAGCATAAGCAGACATGAAAGTTTATGAACAGAGACTTTGACTATTGACCATTCAAACTGGAAGTAGGAAGATGGAGCAAATCTCTCCCAGTGACTTTAGACTTTGGATTTTCATACTAATAAAAGGAAAAAGCTGATGTTCAAAGTGAGCAATATCTGACGTGTAATATTTCGATGAGGAAAGTTTAAAGACCACTTGGATTGCTTCTAAGTGTTATCAGTGCCGTAATTTCATTAGGTGGCTAAATTCTTGTTGAAACAACTAAATTCCAATTTTTGTTTTCAAGATAACAAGCTTTTGATGTTGCAGTGGTAAATAAAATGGTTTGCTAAGATGTCTGTTACAGTCCTCTATGTGTTGTGTCTTGGACCTCATCTGTCCACCTGTGCTTAACAGAAAGGATAAGCCTTGGAGTTTAGCACTTTTTCTGATATTCTGAGGAGCCTTGAGCTCCATCTCTTATTTAGAAACTGTCTAATACAGGGACTCTTTTTTTCCTTTTAGGCTGAGATAATGCCATTGATGTTGGTTACCAATAATTATAAACCAATAGAGGTTCAGCCTTTAAAAATGGCAGATCTTCAACTTACAGACTGTTATAGAAACAATGCAGAATGTCTGTAATTTCTGAAATCTATTCCCTTGACCTGTGCTTCAGCTCAAGCTTTCACTGAGTCAGTTTTGCCCCAGCTAGAGACCAGGTTAAATATAAGAAGTTCAAGACATTGTGAGATTAGGTGTTCCAATGCTTTCATGGTTTTATTCTCTGGTTTTCATTAGATACATAGATTTAAAGGACCAATAAATTATGCTGTTGGATTGGTACTGCCATGGTCTTTAATTTCCATATGTATCTCTTTAGAAATCTGTGTAAACAGACCACTGGAGCTAAATTTTAGAAGGTTTTTGAGATCACTGTCATGCAAGATCATAAAGAGAAGCATTGCTTTGAACTGAGAATTTAGATTTTAATTAAGTCTCTCTTGTTGAAGTTGCTTATATAATGATTAAAGCACTTGTATTTTGGCACCTAAACATGGGTTCAGAAATGGAGAGACTGTGAGGTAGTTTCAATAGCCCATGTGGGTTTTCAGGGTTGTACAGATAAAGAATTTTCAAATTCAATTTTGTTCCATGTGAAGCTACTGACTTTGAAAAAGCTAATTGCTTGACTAAAAACCCATAGTTGTATATTGCAGTTCAGGGGAATACATTGAGGAAAAAAAGTAGTGCTATTCAAATTCAGGCAATCAGTACTTCCTGTGGCTAAACTGTAACCCCTGGGTCATGTTTAGTAAGGGTTTGGAGCAAGGTGAGTACATGACTTTGCATACCTGATTAAGTACAGTGTGATTCAGAATCAGTGTGTGATATATGGGGTTGTAAATGCTCCAATGCCCTTCAAAAGCATTTCCTCTGCAGTCACTGCAATAGATTTGCAAAAGAGATGGATCTGATGCTTTTAATTGAGCTACAGCAGATATGATTGTCAAAAGGTACTGTAGGAAGTCATGACAAATCACTAATCAGATGTGTCATGGTGAGCACTTAAGTACAGACACTTCTGTTGAATTTCTATTGTGTTCAGTGTGACTTCTTATGTGTTTTAAAACTAGCATGTTTCCCAGATTTGGACAGAAAGGATCTGCAATAAATATGTAACAAGAACAGGGATTTCTCTTGGATTAGGATGGCAGCAGAAGTGTTTGCTTTTCTGTCCAGGAAGAGAATTTCTACCTGTGCTGTATAATAGAGAATGTTACTTCTGGTTTAAATAGAGAGAGATGAACACCACTACCACTGAGGCAATCTTGCACTTCACTGTGGTATTTGCCTCATCCTCAATTACTCTTTTACTGTATCAAATATACCCAGTTGTTTTCCTTCCAGCTGAAGTGTGATAAACAATATATGATAACCTGTAAAATCTGAGCTGCCCTGGGTTGCAATATATATTGAGTCCAAATTCAGGATGCCATTGAAACAATTAAACCAAAATGCTCTGATTAATTATTATTTAATTAATATCTGGTGACACATAAAGAAGTCAGAGCCAGCAGAATATAAAATGAAATAAGAGGAAAGTATAGAGTCTGAGGTATGGCTGTACTGCCACTTGCTGACAGCACATCTCACTGTGCCCTTCAGTGCCACTCCTGCCTGTCAGTGCTGCAATAGCTCTTGCTCTGGTGAACCTTGCCAATGCTTTGGTTAATGTGCCAGACACCTCTGAGCTTGTTTGGGCATCTCAGGCACCTTGGAATGCTTCCTACCCACATGGCAGTGAGAAGCTGGGCTCAGCTCTCCAGATTGCTGTCAGCAGCCAGTCGTCCTTAGGTAACTTTAGCCCAGCTTTTGTTTAGGCTGATTGTGTTTGCAATGCCAGGGAGTCTTCTGATGCCTTCACCTGTCAGGTTCAGCAGGAGAATGTTTCATCCCTTTTCGACCAGGTTGCTCGAAGCCTGAAGTGGAGTTTCTGTTTCTGTGGTTTTCTTGCTTCGCCCTCCAAGTCCTGGGATTCTGGGGCTCGGGTATTTGAGAACAGCTTGGACCAATGTCTCTCCAGTTTCAGTGGGAAATGGGAGAATGCTGGCATGGGAGAAGGCTTTGTCTAATTTTTGACTCAGACTTGTACCTGTCTTTTTTGGTGAAACCCAGTTTGACTGCTACTTTCCCACAGATGCTGTGTTCTGTTTCCAGGCTTTTCTAGAGGAGTGCTTTGGAGTAAGACTATTGCTCTGAGGAGCCAGGAGGATTTTGTCAGGGGCTCTGTACCCTCTGGCATTGTTTCCTCTGTGTCTCAGCTCAAAGGTTACTGCAGTGCATGCACCTCACTTTCTCCCTCGGTATAAAGTTCTGAAATTCTTGTGATGACCCCGTGCACCTACCTGCCAGTAGTTGCTAAAATGACATGAGACTTTGGACAACAAGCTGGGAAATAGGGCATGGGGAGGAAATTGAAAATTGCTGCCTCTCTGTAAGTCTTTTGTGTAAGTTAACATAGTGTTAACACAGTTTTCCTGTGGCTTCTCATCTGCTTGTGGTGAGAATTTCCTTTGATACAGATTGCTTTGTGCCTGTGCCAGATCTGGAAGCATAATTCCTTCTGCTGGGAAGCTGGTACTTGCTGTTAGGAAATGGGATGGAAGGGGGCTTGTTTGGTAATTATAACAAATGACAGAAGGGTAAGCATATAACAGCAAAACCAGGCAAGTAGTGCTCTTCAGCTGTACTGAACTTGAGTCAGCCTTTTTTGCAGTCAGCTCTATCATTTTCTCTGATGAGAAGCTGATTTCTGTTCAGGCTGTTTCCCACAAAATACTTTCTAGAAGACCTCAGACATATTTAGGAAGGAGTTTTATTTGGTCTTCAGCAGTTTCAGAAAGCTGAACCCTATTTTGCTGTGAGGATCTTTCAAACTTTAAAAAGCAAGAGAACAGTTTAAGCTGAACAGAATTGCATTTTTTTTTTTTCTGAAATGCTGAAGCACAATGTCTTCACTTAATTTCCAGCTGAGTTTGGGTGTTTTGCAATATGATTGGCTGCAGTTGATACCAGCCTTGAGAAATACTTTAACTAGTCAGAAGCAGACTGCATTTTCATCCCCAGTCTTGTACATCCTGGGGTGGTACTTCAGGCACTGGCTCAGGCTGCCTTGAGTACCTTTTAAGCCTGAGGCAGCACTGCCAGGATTAATCTCTGTACCATGGGATGTTTCTGTACTTGAGGCTGCTTGGAGCTCCTGAGTGTTTCCTCTTCTTTGGCACACAGCCTGCTCATTTCTCAGCCTTTCAAACACAACACCCACCATGGTATAGTTTGCCCCAAAACTGTGCTTTGAGCTTCTCTGGCAGTCTGCCCATAGCTTTAGATGAATTTGCTATGACTGCAGTCACAGCATTTTGACTCACTCTGTAGCAATCCAAAGAAGGCTCTTCCTGGTAGAGGTATGCAATGCAAATGCTGGAAAATATTCCTGCAATACCCCATATCTCTGTTTATAACTGGTAACCTCCAACTTCAAACCTTCCTTGAGGAAATGATGGCATTTAAGCTGGGCTCATGTCCTATAGCACATATGGAAATCTGTCTCTGTTAGCAGGAGCATGCAATAAATGCTGTAAATACTATAAATGTCAAATCATCATCACCAGTGAGAAATGGATCATTAATTATATGAGCTTTATGCAGCTGATTCTGAACAGCAGAGGAACACTTGAAGAGTGTTAAACTGTTCAGTCACTTTGTAAATACTAAAAACTGCTAGAATATAGTAAGCAGTATCTGCTCCATATGCTGTGCATACACCCCACAACAGAGACTTCTTCTGTGCTAACACCCTCTGTTGTCCTCTTCTGGCTGCTGACATCCCCATCTTACTCATGTTTCAGTCCATGGTGCGGAGTGCAGATCATTGCAAGACTTCCTCCTGAGGTGCTGTCACGTGCCACACTTCATTTCATACACCCACATATTGTTGTAAAACCTTTGGTGTAACTGATATAATTAATTATTCCATATTAGAGTAATACATCCCGAACCCATCTTGTTGACCAAATGTAAGGAAAGGGTCCCATATTCCCACAGAGCTGGAGCTTCTATAGGAGGTGCTTGACTTCAGCCTCCCAACACAGCTGGAGGACAACCCAAGGCTCTGGAGATTCTGACGAGTGCTGGAAATGATGAGTCTTTCTTTCCTTTTCTTTCCTTCTCTTCTATTCCATTCAAAATTGGTGCACTCTGGTGGTTTTCATTTTTTTAATTAAGTTTCTGCAAGAAGACACATTAGGAAACACTTCTGTAACACCCAGATGGATTTCATCTCATTTGCATTCTCATCTCCAAATTTTGCAATCTGTGTTTGTTTAAAAAAAAAAATTAATAAAAAAAAAGGAAAAAAACCACCCCAAAACTAAGGAGGTATATCCAGGCAGTAGAATTGATGGCTTCATTTAGCTCTGTGTAGTCACTAGGGTACTTAATATTCTGTAGTACTACTTCATCATTTGAAAAAAAAGCATCCATGCTGTTGCTGGGATCCTTCTTTTTATCTTCTGGGTTGAAGTGCTATTTGCTTTCTTCCAGTCTTGCAGTAATTCCATATGCTTTTCAAAAATTCATACCAGTATACATTGATTCATTATCTCACATATTTCCATGTATCAAATAGTTGTCATAGAATGTAAGAATGTAGAATTTTTATTTCTCCTATCTCCATCCCCTTTCTTTTTCTCATTTCCACCCCAAAAGTGCAAATGCACCAAGCAAGTGGTCACACAGTAGCTGTTAGTCAAGACTGGTAAATGGAACTAGATACTCTAAAGAGGATACTCCTCACAAATAAAACCATAAAAATCCCCTAGCATCTTCTAATGAGCTTACTATGAAAGATCAAAACACGCATTATGACACACGAGAGAGCAGAAGAGATCAACAATATCATTGAAGTCTTAACTCTGAGGCAACAGGGAGTTGTTAACTTCAGCTAAGCACCTTTGCCCAAGAAATGGATAAAGCAAGCAAATTTTTTTACATTTTTTTTTTCTTTAGGTTATTTTTGCCTTAAGTCACTTACCTCTTTCAGTAGAATATCAGTTGTTGTTTCTTTAATCTCCTTAGCACTCTTGTTAGCTTCCTGCTTTTTGCTATTCGATCTGCTTACTCAACCATCTTTTATACTGTGACAGCTACACCCTCACGTAATAACAACTTGTTTTTATGCAGTGCATTCACCTCAGTGATTTACCCAGCCTACTCAAAACCTTACAAACCTGAAAACACTGTTTTAATGGGATGCTGTCTACCCTCTAGTTGTCTAATCTATTAGTGGTATTTTTTCTGTGATTTTAAGATTACTTCCGTGTGGCTTCAAGGATCCATAGCAAATGGTATAGATTTACAATAGATCAATATGGTAAAGAATTTCAGTCTGAAATTGATTTTTCCCATTCAATTGAAATGATTCACAAAAGGACTTTCTCAATGAATCGACTTTGATAGGAGAATTTCCATACGCTTGTCAGACATCGAAACTTTTCTAATGGAAGTTCAGTGTCCAGACTTAACAGAGCTTAAAATTGAAGTAAATTACCTTTTCATCCAGAGCCCTTGTGATTGTTGTTCCTAGTCACCTTAAGACAATGCATTTAAGTGACTGCCAGTTACATGGACTTTTATCAGAGTTGGGGGGAAGTCCCTCTTGGTAACTCCCCAGTTTGCATGGCCAGAAGCTCGAGCAGTTGCCTCTTGGTGCAGAGATTGTTATTTTCTAAAAAAGTCTCTCAGAGTGGTCTTGCTGTTTGACACTCTTTCAATGAGACCCAGCTAAAGGTTGTCCAAGAGCAGCTAATGCAGCTGTTCCTGCTCACATCTGCCTCTCTGGGCTCCTCTCAGGTGGCAGGGAGGGATTAGCAGTTCTCTGTGCTGCCGCAGGGCTGGCGCAAAGAGCACCAAGAGTGGTTAGCTTTCATCTTGCAACATCTTTGTTTGCTCTGTTACTTTTTTTTCATTACTTACTGACCTTTTCTCAAGTCAAATGATTTTTTAATTTTTTTTTTTTTAATCAGAGGCTTGAGAGCAAAACTTGTCATCCCTGGATATAAATCTTGATACAGATATACATCATAGGGAAAAAAATGTATTTTTGCTGATTGCCTAATATTTACTTAGGTAACACATGATCCTGTGTAGTTAATTCTGTCTGCTGATTTGGATCACTGTCATCTGTTGCATCCTCTACCTCTCCTGCAAGCTCCTCAGTTTCAGTATTCCCTTTCAGTATGAATGTCAGGCCAAAAACATAGAAATTTTTTGTTTGATCTAGGTATTCTAGTATTGTAAAGATCAGCCATGTTTTGGAAGAGGAATTTAGACAAATATATGTTAGTTAAATAATTGGGAAAAACACATACCTGTAGCTTTTTCTGGAGCTTAACAAGTGCTGTGTGAAAATCCTTCTGAAGCTATCATGGTAAGGAATGCATTACATAGTACTATAAAATATGCAAACACCTGAAATCTGTGGGAGGCCAATAAATCCAAATTGACATACAAGAAGAAAATAAGTCAGTAGCAATTGGAATTATTGAAGATGATTAAACAATTCAGAGTTTCTCTACAGAACAGCTTTTTCCTTTTTATTTTCTGGCACAAAATAAAAGGCGATCTTCTTGTGACTATCTTTAGAGCACTTTTTTTTGGTCTTCTGACTGAAACATCCCAGTGTGTTGGCATGGTCAGACAGTAAGGCTGGACAATGTCTTTCTCTGACACTTCTGTCAAAATTGTGTCCCCTCTGCAATGAGTAGGACAAGCACTTTATAAACATTCTCTGACAGGACCTCCAGTTAGCTGGAACCTCACCTGAGGCGCATATTTGGGTTTTAACAGTAAATAAATGCTTCCTAGTTAGTTATGGCTAACATACAAGTGTGAACACTTGGTCAAAAACAGTCTGGTTTTAAGGTTTTATGTGGTTCCCAAAGACAGCAGTGTTTCCAAATCTCTGTGGACTCTGTTCTTACTGTTGGTTGTTTAGAGGATGATTATGTTTCTTAGCAGCTCTTGCAGAAAGCCTGTGCAGCTTTGCAAAGAGGAAATGTTCCTCTTGTGCAGCCTACCCATCCCCAGTGGGATCAGCAACACTGAGGAAATATCTGTTATGTCTCTGAAATTCCTGAGTGCTGTGATTCCTTCAGAGACAGGCCATGTATCCAGACAGAAGCTGAAACTGCATTGTTGGCCTTCACACAAGCCAAGAGCCCAGGTCTGGCTGGCTGGGAGGGGGTGAGGGTCAGGCACAGGGGAGGGTAAGGACTGCCACCCTCTGAGGCACAGTGACACCTAGCTCAAGTGTGGGGGAAAAAATGTTGATGTAAGCTTCCTCCCAGGTTATTAACCTTTGAGTTTTATTTTATGTTAGCTATGGATAGTTGTGATTTGTTACTGTGTGTCACCAGGTACATAATAAATTGTGTATCAGAAGCCTGGAATTTATTGTATTGATTTTCTGTATATATGGATTTTCTCTTTCCAATACAGATAAAATAAATGCAAAATTTGCAAGTTTTCTCAATTCACAACTCATTCTCAGAAGTATCAGATCTATCTACCTATTTTTCCTTGATTAATATTCTATTAGTCCAGTAACAGTCCCCTCTACTGGAATGAGTGCCAATTTGATATGTCCCTCTGCCATGACCTGCTCATGACATCCTTTACATGTCAGATTTTCTCAGTTTGTAAAGAGAAGATTAAATCTTCCAGATGAATCAGTTATTGGTCTTAGAGTACTTTGAAGTATTCACTATAAGGTGCTAGCACAGAAGTGTTGGGCATGGAGACAGTAAGAAGTGCTCAGAATGTTCTTATCAGCATTGATTAATCACCATGTAATTTTATAGTGCTGGGCAAACATTTTACAGTGATAAGATGTCTGTTTTAGCATTAGACCTTTGCTTTAGCATTAGGCCTCAGCTTTAGTGTTCTCCAAGCTGTAGGATCTATGTACCCCACTTCCTATCATGCCTTACTGCATCATTTGCACTCTGCAGAATGTGCTTATGGAAAAGCAGAATGAAATTTAAACCTTCAAGATCTTCTCAAAACACATTTCAGGGCCATGTTACTGACAAGTCTGTGCTACCTATTGTATATTGTCTTTTTATGATGAAGTTAATTTAATATACATCCTGATTGTGTCTGAGGTGTGTTGATGTGCTTGCTCTCAGAAGAAAAATGCTGATGTTATTTTTCTGTTAGGAGCAGGTGAGTGCAAGCAGAAGAGCAACAGGGTAGGATCCCTTCCAGTGGATGCTTTGTATCACAGTGTGTAAAATCTCAGAGAAAGGTGGTCTGTGAGAGGAGGGTATTAATGTGGATGAGATCACATGCAGAGAAAATTTAGCAGGGGAGGAGGCACAGGCTGCCAGAAAGCAATCTGGGAAGGCTGGAGACTGGTTGCACTCCAGAGCAGCAGTTTGCATTGCAGGTGGGCTTCATACCATGGAATCTCACAATATTTCTCTTAGAACCTTATACATAATAGGTTCTAATATGCCTATTAAATTCTAATACCTATTAGAACCAGAGCATATCTAAGATAATTTTTAAAGAGGTATGTTCTAGGTTTTCCCTGTAACAACAAAGTTAAAAAAAATATATTGGAAAGTAGGGCTGGTCTCTGCTTCTCAGTGCAATGTGGCTTCATATAGAGCTCAGGACACCTTTCTTAGCCTTGTGTGCCTGACTGCGAGGCTGCAAGAATTACTATTTATTTCTCAGAAGCCACTGAACTTGACCTTTGAAGGGCTGCAGTGATATGCTACATGAAAGGACCATGGGGTCCAATCCATCAGTAGCTATTTTTTTCCTCTGCACCTGTGAGCTGCCCTTTGGATGGGAATAACTTGAAAAGACTTGATCTTCAGAGAGGTGAGAGGTTCACTCCTAATACAGACCATGTACATCTATGATGTGTTTTGCAGGTAGTGAGTCATGATACTGTTCTGAGGTAGGGTTTTTCCTTGTCCCTGACTTGGACATTTAAACAAAATCTCATGGGTTTAGAGAATAAAGAGATAAAGATGGTATTTAAATGAGGATTAAGACTGGGGAGTTTCTATACATGGCATCTGGATCTGGGGCATTGCCTGTGTTTATATTGTGTAATGTATTGCCAATTCTGGCAGCACATGCACTGTTAACCTCAGTGTGTGTATCTCAGAGCTGAGATCCCCCTACAGAAAGGCTTTTCAAGGAGGGATGTGCTTCCCCCTAGCAGGGGCTGCACAAGGTGGGCATGTCAGGTCAGACCCAGCCTGGCATCTGTGCAGCAGGATCGTGTGCATGTCCCCCAGCAAACACCTACTGAGGTTTAATTCTAAAGTTTGTATTTGAAATTGTGAGATCCTAGCACAGGACATGAGGCATTAATGACTGACCATAATTAATTCTGACTTGACAGTCTTGGTACTTCCTCCTTCTTCACTATTGAGCATGGGGCGGCAGGACAGGAATCACAGTGCCAACAGCACTGCTTGTTTGGGAATACTAAGGATAGATTGTCCACAATAGAAGGTACTAGCTTGCATTGTGGCATTCTTGCTCATTTTGTGTAAGATTTGACTCATTCTTTCATTGGCAGTTTTTATTGGACCTCTTCTGAATTGTTATTTGCATCTGCAGCGACTGTCAAATAAAGGCCACCCAGGTTAATGCTGTTTACCATTTGCAAGTGAGAAGTGAACCTCTATGTAATGAAGAAAATATTGTGTAAAGTGTGTCACTGTACTGGCAACATTGTGCTGCAACCTGTGTTGTTATCATCATGAAGCCTGTGTGTGTTCATTTCTCTCCTACTTCTTGTCATGACCTCTGTGACCTTGTGCTTCAGCATTGCAGTGCCAAACTGTGGGAAGGAAAGCATGCAGAAATTCATGTCTCATTAGAGTTCATCCAAATGGAAGGAAGAACTGGGACAAAGCCCAACTGGAATCTTTGTGGAGACAAATGTTGGGTTCTAAACAGATTATCTGCATCCTCCCTAAATAATCTTCCTGTCCCTATGTTTCCATGGGGAGACTTGTGTTTGGCTTTCAGATGCAGAGATCAACGCAAGCATCTTCATGCCCTGACTAGAAAAGACTGGATTTTACTCCATCTGAAATGATGAAGTCAATCCAACTTCATCTTGTGCTAAAATCTTTAGCAATCATTGCATTTTCTGATGCATTTTCTGATAACCCATATGCTAGGTTGGGAAAAAAGAAGGTGGATATTTTTTTATGCAAACTATTTAGGATGGACAACATTTGCTTTCTTATGGAGCAGTACTTCTTGAGCTGAAACCTGTTCATGTGTTGCTGTCTTCTCCAACAGATAGACCTTTTCACAGTCCTGGCAGCTCTTTTTCAGTTGTGTTGTGATAGTTTTTGGCAATAAGCCATTTCTAGGCTGTTGGGAGACAGTGATACGGAGCAGAGCAGGCAGGAGGGCTGCCCAAGCCCTGCTCAGTGCAGGAGCATGGACAGATGCATGTGCCACGGGGACAGGAGATGTGTGTGCCACAGGGACAGGAGATGTGTGTGCCACAGGGACAGGAGAGGCATGTGCCACAGGGACAGGAGATGTGTGAGCCACACAGGCAGGAGATGTGTGAGCCACAGGGACAGGAGATGTGTGGGCCACAGGGACAGGAGATGTGTGTGCCACGGGGACAGGAGATGTGTGTGCCACAGGGACAGGAGATGTGTGTGCCACAGGGACAGGAGATGTGTGTGCCACACAGATGTGTGTGCCGTGGGGACAGGAGATGTGTGAGCCACATGGGCAGGAGATGTGTGTGCCATGGGGACAGGAGATGTGTGTGCCACAGGGACAGGAGATGTGTGTGCCACAGGAACAGGAGATGTGTGTGCCATGGGGACAGGAGATGTGTGTGCCATGGGGACAGGAGATGTGTGTGCCACACGGACAGGAGATGTGTGTGCCATGGGGACAGGAGATGTGTGTGCCACACGAACAGATGTGTGTGCCACAGGGACAGGAGATGCGTGTGCCACAGGGACAGGAGATGTGTGTGCCATGGGGACAGGAGATGTGTGAGCCACAGGGACAGGAGATGCGTGTGCCACAGGGACAGGAGATGTCTGTGCCACACAGGAGATGTGCGTGCCACAGGGACAGGAGATGTGTGTGCCACACGGACAGGAGATGTGTGTGCCACAGGAACAGGAGATACGTGCCACACGGACAGATGTGTGTGCACAGGCACGGCGGGAGCGGCCTGGGAATCCACAGGCGCATGCACAGCTCCTGAAATCCTGCACGGTTGGTTCCAAAGCCACACTTCTTGCATAACCAGAAAGGAATGAACCAACCTGCCAAGTCTTTCTGCACAAAACAGCCGCGACAGGAGTGCAGTGACTATTGTAAAAGCAAGGCAAAAGAAACAAGCTTCAGAGAAGGACAAGAATTTGAAGAGGCAAACGCCGCTCGGAGGTGCTGAAACGCGGGGTGTCAGTGGGAGGAGAGCAGAGGAGAGGGAAGGAATGCAGCAAACGCGGCCCAGAGCCTCAGTGGCGACTATCCCGGTCAGAACGTCCTGCGGAGCAACGGGCAGAGAAGAGGAGAGCAGAGGAGAGGGAGGAGAGCAGAGGAGAGGGAGGGAATGCGGAGAAGAGCAGAGGAGAGGAGAAGAGCAGAGGAGAGGGAGGAGAGCAGAGAAGAGCAGAGGAGAGGAGAAGAGCAGAGGAGAGGGAGGAGAGCAGAGGAAGGAGAGGGAGGAGAGGGAGGGAATGCGGCAAACGCGGCCCAGAGCCTGAGGGACGATGATCCCGGATCAGAACGTCCTGCGGAGAAGCCGCGGGCCCGGCGGAGCTCGGCGCTGTCCCCGCAGCGCCCTCTGCTGTGCCCGGCGGGGAACGGCGCCCGCTCCCCGCGCCCTCCGCGCCCGGCAGCACCCACGGACCGAGCCTGCCCCGGGAGCAGCGAAAGGAGCCCCTGGAAATGCACTGAAATGTGCTTATTTTACCGCTGGGGTGTAATGGATGCGTGTTCTAGCTTTGCGTTATCTTCATTACAATGAGCTTTTACCGAAAATGAGCTTTACCAGGGAGCTGAAAATGAGCTTTGTAAGGGAGCTGAAAATCCTTCAGAGAGTTATTCAGGAGGCTCCCTCTCTACAAACAATAGTAAAAGAATCTGTAATGCGCTTTTGCTTCAGTGTGTGCAAGCACAGGTACACCCACCGTGTTCGTTAATTGGAAGTGTAACAACTGTAGTCATTCTTCCCTCTTTCACATTTAGGATCCTGGAAGTTTCATGGAAAAGTTCTAAGGATGTTTCTGACACTTTCAAGGGTTTTTTTTTTCAATATTGTTCAAGTAACTAATGGAAGTAAGGAACATACTGTTATGCTTTTGGGGAATTGCTTTGTGTCTTGACATTTCCTGCTATTTATAAATCATGATTTCCCTTTCCACTGCTTTTGTCTTGCTGTTGTTGCTCAGGTACAGACCTAACACCTGGACCCTGCTGTGTCTGCCACTGGCTATGTCTTCAAGGAAGTGCAAAGCTCATTATATTGTTTTCCAGTCTCAGATGTGCTCAATAGGCACCCACACCATGTAACCATCCAGTACTGAGCCTGTCCAGTCAGCAAGACATCCTACTCCTACAGTGTGCTCTACTTAATCCAACCAATCAATACTGACAACACTGAGAATCAGGAAAGAAATGTCAGGTAATTAACTCTGAGCACCTTCTAATTACTGCTACATGAAAAGCGCCCTTTCCTCCCATCCTTGACATGTTAGGCTGGTATTTGTTTTGTTGCAAGACTTCACAGAACAAACTGGGACTTTGGAAGGCCAGGCCTGGAGGGGAGTTTGGTACCACACTGAGACTGGCAGGGAAGGGGGACCCTGAAGGTAAATTTGGCACTGAAAAATGCTGAGTTTGCACATCTCTGTATTCTGTTCAGAAACAAGTCCTACTGCCATCACAGCTTTTTGCAAGGAGGCACTGGCAGAATACATAACCCAAGGGTCTTCACTAGTTCAAAATGCCAGCAGAGACTTGGGAGAAGCAAATCTGCTTTGGGATTTTCCAGAATTTGAGGCACAAAGCTCATAGAATGTTTTATTTATCTGGTAAAATGGTGCACAAGGATTTTTAGTGGCTTTCCTTTTTCCTCTGCAACATAAACATCTTTAGTAAAGAAGTCCAGGTCCAAACAGGATCGAGGAAAGTTACGAAGTACAGCTGGGCTGCATTTTATAATGAAATAGCAGAAAATCCAATCACAAAAAGTAGGTGGAAGATGACATCTGCAAGAGAAACACAGGCTATATGTGAGTACTTCCCTGTCAGCTCCCTTTCACCTTCTCTTCCCACGCTATTCAATAAAACTGCATGCCCTAATGTGACTCTGTCAACATATCTAGTGTTAACAAATAGACTTTGAAAGGTGTGTTTCAAAGCCTTTCCAATCAGAAATGCTTTCAGACACCCCTGTTAACCCAGTAAAACATGATTGTTCCTTTTTGGGAAGAGGGCGTGACAATTAGAGAAAGAGATTGTTCTGTATTGGAAGTAATTGCTGTGATTTTATTGAATGGTGTGAGGGATGTACCAAAAGAAGGAAAACAAAGTATATTACACTAGGAAATAAAAACTGATTTTGAAATGTTCATTCTTCTGTCAAATTTACTGATATTTCAGGTTTTTTCTTTCAGCTATGGATTTTATGTTGACAAAGACACTCAAAATGCATATTTGGGATTGATACTTTCATTGTCATACTTTGCTGTTTACCTGAGAGTGTGTAAAATCTGGAGATACCTTTGCCTGTATAAAAGAGGAAGAAAAAGATTACATCAGGATGATGATTAAAATAGGAAAAGTGCACCGGTGTGCTTTGTAAAAGTACAGGAAACATTTTCACATTTTGAAATTCTGAATATTTCTTCCTCTTGGATTTACTGTTTGAAGTTATAAAAGGATCCTCAGTTCTTTTACCTTCAAACATTGATAGGGGTTTACTGGTGCAACATAATGGATTGTAATAATTCCACTGTGTCTGTATTTGTGATTTTAAATTGGCTTTCAGATTGGTGCAGATACAGTTGATAAACTAGTATAAAGGGCTCTAGTAAAAACACTGTTTGTTCCAAGGACTTGTTTCAAAAGATGAACCAGCTCAGAGAGAAATCCCTGGTGCCTGCAGGAGGTAGCAGTTGGAGGGAACGTTGCTCTGCTGTGGGGAAGGCCGATGGCAGTGCCATCAGCGTTTCAGGAGGGATAGGCACAAACCATCGCTGCAACATATGAGAGTGTTGTGGATATGCTAAAGTACGGACCCACAGCGTAAAGAAAAGCTTTCCTGCTGCTTCTGACCTCTCTCCCACTCCTGTGCAACCTGTCAGAGCATGTCTGAACTGCTGCTGAGGTCACAGGCAGGTGAGCAGAGCTTTCACTGCCAGCTCTGTGTGTCAGTGGTTTGGCCATTTATCATAAATGCCAAAGGGGTGCCCTGACTCACTTGGCAAGCGAAGAGAATGTCACTGAGCTCTTCTGCCAAGAGTTGGAGGGGACCAAGACTCCAGCTGCCCCAGGGGAAAGGGGTCTGGCAGAGGGCTGTGGCTCCCTCTGCTTGCTCCTATCTGCCAGCTTCATTGCTTCCCAAAGGGAGGAGCACCCCCAGAGCCCAGGCACTTACTGCGCACGGTGATCTCCGCCACCAGAACACCTCCGGTTTGTTCTGCGCGCTGCTTGCGCTTGTCGCATGTCTCAAGAGAGCAGAGAGAAACCCATGTATACCAAAACAATTAAGAATTATTAAAAAACCCCACAGGCACAATTCTTATGTTTCCAACCAAGGAAATTGCTGCATATTTTCTAGGGATTTTTTTTTTTCTGTGTGTAATTTATTGGGGATTTTAGTGCAGGAGAGATTTAAAGAGAGCCTTACAGTTCATTTTTTTGAAGATTTTGGCGGGCTGCCTTTCCCACCCTGCCTTAAACAAAACTCCTGTCAAGAAGAGGGAAATTGAGCTCCATCTGTTTAACCCCTGACCTCTGTGAAGGCTTCTGGGTTGTTTATTGCTGATGATAATTGTTGCCCATTGGATAGAAACAGGAAGCACCAAATCCTTTCCAAATTGATCAGCTCATGTCCAGCACTAATGATGCCTGTCACAGCTGACAAGGTCTGTATTGGAGGCAGTGCTCTGCAGATTAAAGGTCCTTGTGCATCTCCTGACCTTTGCAGATCCCCAGCTGGGGGCATTTTTGTTACAAACTCAGCATGCAGTAATTCTGGTTATGAGTTGCTTGTAAGCACAGGCCACCGGCTTGGTTCAACCTTAATTGCAGGAGACCCCCAGCTGCATTTTTGAGTGGGAACTGGACTCGAGGGATGTTGCCTGATTGAGCAATTATCCTGCACTGGAGGGTGAGGTGGGAATTCCACACAGTGCCTGAAAGGATGATGTAGGTGTTTGACAGTACTGCCAGAAAGGCACATATGAAGTAATGGGTTTGTGGGTTTTTTTTAACTCTGATCTGTGGCTGGATAAAAAGTTGAAGAAATCTTAAAAATCTACAAAATTGTAGAGTTTTTTCTGTTGCTTTTGAATCTTAGAATTTCTAACAATGTGCTTTTGTCAGACATGCAAATTTTTCACAAGTCACTTCCTCCTGCTTAGCACTGAGGCTGTATATTGCAAAATGCTGCCTTAATTTGCTCTTGGAGTGAGAAAGGGGTTAGAATGAAAAATTGGGCTCACCAGGAGGCGTAATGTTTTCTCTTCTCCAGCAAGAAACATTTGTTGTTGAAATGACAGCATGTTGGCCAAGGAGTATTTTGTGCTTTCATTTTAGGTTAAATAAAATTCTATTTCATTGCATGAGAGAAAGAATGGCAAAGCTCTGACATGGTCAAGGGTGGAGAGAGAAGTCTTTAAAGAAAGACATTTTATGGGCACCTGCCCTTGTTAAATTATATGCCTGTATAGCACCCTCACCATACTCCCATCTAAGGACACAAGAATCCACTCTTCTACCTCAGTTCCTGCTCCAGAGACAATTTATGTATTTTATGCAGAGTAGGATGTCTGCAAGAGCAATAACTTACTGCAGCATGGCAGGGAGGACTTTCCTTGGGAAGGGGGACTGGGAGCTTTGGGACTCCCACTGCCCCCAGGGTGCTCTTAGCACCAAGATACTTGGTAAAATGGAAAAAGCTCAACTTTCTCCTTTTTTCTAGGCTTGTGTTTAACTGTAGCTGTTTGTCAGACAGGACTGCAGTCTGGGATATCGACAGGAGCTGAGTTTTTAATGGCTACCTTATTTCTCAATACATTTAAACAAGTTTCCCAATATTGCCTGTGACATGACAGGGGTTGGGCTGCACAGCTGGGCTCACCCAGTGCCTGCCTCCATCTGCTGCGAGCCCTGGCGCTGGCTCTGCGCCTGCACACCCTCGGGGAGGGCTGGCCATCCTCTGTCTGAAGGTGGCACCGTGTGTTTCTCTTACCACGGGGCAGGAGAACTTCTCGCTGTCGCAGACGTGCGTCTCGCAGTGCAGCCAGACCTTGGACAGCTTGGGGATGTTGCGGAAGCGGAAGGCGTTGAACTGGAACGTGGCCCGGTTCGTTTTCCCGTTCTCGTGCACTAGGATGGAGTAGTCCGTGGCACACCTGTGTTGTGTGTGGAGAAGCAGTGTCAGAGCCCCCGTGGCCTCAGTGAGACATCTCTGAGGTGACATCTGATGAAAGCATTTGCCCTGCTGTGGGCCAGCTTTTCCTTTGCTCCCTTATACCCCACAACCAGCTTCGCAGTCATCCTCAGGGCTGGGCTGAGTAGAGGGGCTCCCCAAGGTCCCACCAGCACCTACCCCTTGGTGATCAAAGGCCAGTGGATCTGGTAGAAATACTCTGAGGAGGGAGTTGCCCAGCAGTTGTTGAGAACAACTTTAAACCTGGGGAGATACAAACCCCAGATTAGCAAGGAATGTCCCAATTGCCAATTTATCACTCATTCCCCCTTCCTTTGCCTACCTGTCACTTAAGCCCTTGGCTTCCACTCCAGCAAATATGTCAGAACCAATTTCTGATGTTTCAACCACAAAGGGGGCTTCCTTTATACTTGAGAACTTGGCATTCTTTGAAAGACAAAGGCAAAGGCATCATACATTACTTGTAACATGCAAAGCAAGGCATGATTCAACTTCAGACACCACTGCAGAGATGGGCCCCAGAAAATCTGGGTTCTTATAACCTGCAACCTCCAAACTCTACACTGCTAGTAGGACTATTGCAAACCCAAGATGATGTTTAAAAATATTTTTATTAATATTTGGTGTATAATGATGATCAGTGAGAAAACTTGATGCTGTTGGGGTTGTAGCATGTATTGCATGTATTCCCACAGAGCATGGGTGGGAAGCAAGCTTGCTGCTGCTGCTTCTGGTGGTGGGGGAAGCTGGTGGGTGTGAGAGTGAAGGTGAGTGTATAGAATGGGAATGGAGTTGGGACATGGCCACGTGTTGGAGAAAAGGAAGGAAGACAAGCAGAAATCACAAGAAAAAAGCCAGTCTGCTGAACATGGAGCAGTGTGGTGCTCAGGTGAAAAGGTTTTGTTACAAATACAGTGAAATGCCTACTTTAAATCCCAATGCTTCTTGTTGGGTAAGATGGTAACAAAGCTAGCACCAGAACTGTAAAAAGAATATCAGGTTTAGTCCTAACTTACCTAGTGGTAAATACTCCTTTTACCTGGCCTATAATTTTAACACAGTATGTTCTTAGTTGTGCTTTTTCTAGCTGTGCTAAAATAGAAAGGCTGTTTTGGAGCTTTTGACTGTGCTTTTGTGGAGAAAAGATTCCAGGATTAGGAGCTGGCTGTTCCAGCAGTGCAGTGGAGCTACAGAGAGGAGAGGGATGCTCCAAAAGATCTGCCTGATATCAAGGGACAATATTTTGTTGGCAACAAAAGTCCAGCATGACCTAAAGATCTGTGGGGTATATGAAATATCTGTCAGGTGAGAGGATCAGGGAGAAAGCTGCAAGAGAAATGCAGGGAGCTTTGCTGTGTCTATAGAGGCCATGCAAGGCCAGGAGTATGTGCAGATTCATGCTGATCTTGCAGTGGGACTACACACAAGTTTTCATTTTTCTTATAAAACCTGTCAGCAGGTTAGAAATGTACCTCTCAGCAGAAAAAACAGAAAAATACAATAGAAAACATGTCTGATTCTGAGGGATTAAAAGAACACTTGGCATGAGTCTGCTCTGTTCACTTTAAGTGTATCCCTGTTAATCAGCAGAAACAAGAACCCCTGCTAATCTCACTGCAATTATCTGTTCCAGGCTAGTAATGTGCTCCATGACACATAAAAGTCAGGAGCAGCAGCCCTGTTTTTTCCAGCCCTTTGGCTGAAGCCCTTGTAAGGTAAAGGTGAAGGTGAAGGTAAAGGTGTGAGTGGCAAAGAGCACTTACAGAGTAGAAGTTGAGGCTCAGCTGGCTTTCAAATGAGCCGGAGCTCCCGTTCTTCACATGGACAGTGGCCACCCTGGGGACAGGACAAAATTCTGCATGAGTGAGGCATGGGGATGAGGACAGGGTGAGACACACTCCCAGGAGAGGATATACCTTTGGTCAAAGGCAGCCTGGTTCACCAGGTAGTTGGCATTGTATGTGCAGGTGAATGAGTAATTCACAGGCTGGCTCTTCACAATCACTGAGGAGTCATTGGAGACGATGGAGTTATAGAAGTGATACACGGGATTCTTGAACTGTGGATGGTGAGACAGAGAAATATGGGCAGTACTGAGTCCTTGAGGCATCAGGAATAAACTTTGAAACATGAAGACTCTGGTGTCAAAACAGGCTCCCCAAGGAAACATGGTTTGGTAGCTCTTTATATGCTGTGCTGCCTATTCATATGCCTTACTAAACATAAGTTCTGTGTAACACAGGTGCAGGTGAACAGCAGACTAATATTCCTAAGCCAGTGAGCATTTTGCCTGGAACTGAAAAGCACAGCTGTGTGATTCTTCCTTCTGCTTCACTCTGCAGTTTGCCTCCTTCTTCCATTGGTACCTAAAGCTTACTTCAAGCTGAAGAGGATAGAACTCTCTCAAGTGAGTGCAGCCATTTCCTGAGTCAGAAATGCTGACCTTCATAGTCTTACCTCTGATTGGGTGCCACAGTATGATTTGTTTTTAGGTGACAGGTCTGGGATTGTGAATTGGTAATATCCTGAATCGTGGATCCCATTGTAGCAAATGCCTCCAAGTGCCAGCTGATTAACCTCCCATCCATAAGGACACTCTGGAATTCTGGTAATGATGGTTTTAGGATAGCAGTACACCAGAATTACATCTGGAAGGAAAATGATACACCTGGAGTTATTCAGGAGTAACTTCCTTTCAAAGAGGTAGGTCCACCCACTTACTTTCCATTGGGCTTAACCTTCTGTGAACAGGGGTGTGTGCTGGAAGGTCTCCTAATGAGAGCAGCTTTTGCTACACAAAATAGACCTTTAGGTTGTTAAATTCTGTCCTCTTTGGAGGAGTTTAGCCTTTGCCTTCTAATCAATGCAGAACTTTGTGAAAATTTTTTATCTTTCTGGAATAGCTGATTGAAAAGCAGAGATACTGCCGAGGAACCTGAAGTAAAAAAGGACTGCACTGAAAATGTCTCATTAAATTATGCTGCAAAGCTGGCTTCTGTAACACCACTGACTCTGTAAAAATAATACTGGTGAGGTTGTTTGGTAGGTTTTGTAGATCTGCACTGTTTTGTACTGGTGTATAAATCTTGGCCACAATAGATATTCTGCCTTTTTTTTTCTTGGACTGGCACTAGAAATCCAGCACAAACTGAATTTTTCCAATTGTCAAGTCAAAAACCAAGATCTAAAACTGAACCTAGGCCTGCTAACAACAATAGGAAATGACCCAAACTCCCAGCCCTGTTAACAGCAGTGCTGTGTATTTCCAGACATGGTGATTGCTAATACACACATGAATGCTGAACATCATAACAGACAGACAGACTGATACCTTCGTGACAGCAGAATTGGATATTTTTCACAGGCACAGCTAATTTGAACATCCGATGGAAATTTTAAGGGCAAATATTGACTAACCATTAGTGACCTGAAAACTGAGGAAGACTTCCAATTACTAGAGTGAGAAAAAAAGGTACCCTCCCTGGAATTATTCAGTTACTTCTTTTAAAGCCCTTGCCACTCTCATTTTTTCTGCTAAAAGCCTCATTTTGCAGCCTTTCCATGTCTGCTAGGGAATAATCTGGGAAAGTCAAGTAGAGATATTAACAATTTGCTTTTTCTGATTAACAAACCTTCAGCACATGCAAGCTGATTCTGCTTGTGTTAATGCTCAGATTTAAAACTGGCATCTTAGAGCTATGAAAATTTCTGTAGTTAAGAGAAAGCGCTTGTGCAAATAAAGGTACTGAAATAAATGGCTAGAAGGCCAAATACTTTAGATATACCATGAAATGACTGACAGCAACCTGACAGCAGTCATGCACTAAGAAGCAAACACTAAATTGTGGCATATTCCAACACATTTCTAGAGCACATTTTGTACTTGTAGTGAAATCTATTTTACAAGTCTGGCAATCTGACTGTAGTCTGTGGGACTACAGCCCAGTTTGGGCAGCAAAGATCTGCTACATCTAGCCTGTACTATTACAGAAAATTTCTAATTGTTTTTGTTCCCTTTGCTACTTTATGCTTTTGTGATTAACTCTCTTGCACTATGGTTATTACACAGAATTAGATACATGCCTAATTCTTGGTGGGGTTAGGACTTGTATGGAACATTCTTTACTGTGCTAGCTCAAAACAGGTCATTAAAAGAAATTTAGGGATTAGCTCTACAGAATCCACAGTTTAACTTTCTGAAGGAAAACCTTTTGATTTTGAATGAAAAAACCCCGTGGCATCTTAATTACAGGAGAAGATCTTAGGAGATTTAAGTTATTTTACCTGCTTTATTTGGAGTGCAAGGCCCTGCAAGAGCTCGAGCCAAGATGACCAGCAGATAAATAGCAAGAGTCACCATTTCTTGCAATGATCTGAGGACACAGGAAATAAAAGCTGAAAATGTCTTTAAAAGTGGAAATAAAAACAAATAATTGTCTGCAGTCCTGAGCTTGTAGTAGCTACTGTTAAAACGTAATTTTTGCAGAGAGAAAAAATAACATTACTGATATCCTGTCACCCAATCTAATTGCAAATATAGGGTAAATCTTTCAAAGACCATTGCTATAACTGGGTCACTATTGTGACAATTTCACTATTTCAGTTTAGTGGTGGCTTTTAATTATTCTAGTTTGATTTCTTGCAAATAGTCTAAACCTAAAGTGTTAATATAACCAAATGAAACTGAAAAAGTGGGATTTGAAAAAAAGAGAAAATAGAAATTACAAGAAGAAATATGACACAAGAACATATATAACATGCTTAAAATTTAGTGCTGAAAGTATTCTCTGTGGTGATTGGTATTCTGATGCATATAAACTTAAGATAGCTCAGTTTTGGTGAATTATGCATTTTCTCTTTTGCTGCTAAATGTTGAGTTTCATTGAGTTTCATGTTTTTTGAGGAAAACATCCATAGAAGTTATTTACATTTACATTTCAGGCCTCCAACCTGAAAGTTGTTTCCCACAGGGGAAAAACATATACAGCCTGTGGGATTGGGACTGCAGTTCTCATAATTTCCCTTTGAAGACACTCTTCATTATCAGCCCTCATACACACATCACTAAGCAGACTAAGTCAGAAGTAAGAAATATCATTTACAGGAAAAAAAAATCATTCCATTTCAGTAATTCTAACAAAACCAATCAATTTCAACATTTTCACTCAGCCTCTATTTTAAAAATATATAAATATATATGAGTTTATAAAAGGGTCTTAAAGTGCATAGCAGTGACAATTCCTTCTAATTATCATCCCATGCATTCTACAAGAAATTAAGGGTTATACCTACGAGACAGGAAGGAGCCAATTATTTCAGATTTTCATTCCAGTCTTATTCCAAAAGCAGCGCTGTCAGCTCTTTCCAAGATGTCCTCTTTCAAATGAACCCAGGTGGTGTTATCTTCGCTTTATATAAGCAATCTTGTAAAAGGAGCCCATCTCTGGTTAAATCTCAACCTGCCAGTATTGTCCACTGTGAGAGGAAAAAAAGAGTTATAGAAAAGCAGTTCTCTTCCCCTAGATGAGTCTGCATTGCTGCTATTTGATTTTTACAAATCTTTTTACAGTGTTCTTTTACTGATCTTGCAAACAAGTGAACAGAAACCTGCTGAAGGTACAAAACTTTTTGGTTTGTGAGTTTATTAGGAAGATGTAAAATTTCTGGAGAGGTGAAGGTACAGCTGCCTTCTAGAATTCAGTGAAAACTTATTTATATGAATTAGCTGCTTGTCTTACATGGCTTATTGAGAATGTCAAGCTTTTGTGCCATACAAATGAACAAAAGTAGTGACAACAGATCATATACTACCTTTGGAGTTGTTTTTTTTACTTATTTTTTTCCTAAAAGCTCACAGGCAGGTAATCTGAGTTTAGGCAGGCTCTTCTATAAACCTTAGCATTATGCTACATAATACTAAATGCACATAAGACTGTGTAATATACATTGAATATTAAACTGTAGATTGTATAAAATTTACCATTGTACAGAAAACTGAAACAAATTTACTCTTTGTATGACCACCAGTCATGAAGTTGCCTGTGAAAGTCTTGTCTAGCTGGTGGGATTTTCTGGTGCCCCATTACATCCTGTTTGTGTCAGTTTATAGTGAAAGGCCCAGAAATAGTGGGTGCACTACTGCTATTTTATACAGAATATGGGCTTTAAACAGTCTTGCCATGGGAACTGGCCCAGGCTCAGCTTTGGGCACTGTGTCCCAAGCCCTACCCAGTCCCATGTGCTGTTGAACCACCTCCAATACCTGTCTTGAGTCACTAAACACCTGTGGGGCTCCTCACAGATGGTCTGGTAGCTCCTCTTGTGCAGAACCTTGTTCTGCCCCATCCATGGCAGGACTTTGGTGTGGATCTGCCTTCTCTCATGCAGTGTTTGGCAAACAGGGTGGCACAGTAATAAAGCTGTACCAGTTGTCAACAGTCTGGAGTTTTTGAAGGAGATAGTGGAATGGAAGAGCACGGTGGCCCTGACCTAAACCTGAAATGCTCAACAAGGAGTTTTTAGCTGGCCTGTGAGTGAGGACAGCATTCACTACAAGAAGTCTCAAGCCAGAAGATCTGAGCAAAGCAAGGCCATGGGTGCACCTGCATTGTGAGGGCCGCTCGGCGATGGTCATGCAGTGACATGAAGAATTAAGTGATCAGGGTGACTTCGTCTGGCAAACTGATCCAAAGCCCTAAACAAAGGTTGAAAAGCTGATCCAAAGCCCTAAAAGGCTGAAAAGCCATGTTGATGCTCAATTTCAAATATCAAGTCTGAACCAAGATTGAAGCTTTGTAAGGAGTTGCTCTTACTGCTCTTGTGAGCCTGCAAGCCACCACATTCTGATTTAAATGAGATTACTTAAAGATGGACACATGGATAAAATCCTCTGGGCAGGATTTGTTGTTATTTTAATTGAATTAAAGAACAATCCACTGAACAAGAAGCAAAGCTCATCTATCATTTCTAATTATTGATCTCTCTAACTAGAGATTATCCTCATCAGAAATCCTAAAGCAAGGAAGATTTAACTCTAGGTGTCTATTTTCTAGCCTCACCCCAATCCTGCAGGGATTCAGGCCTAATTATGATTTCCTAAGGCTAAATCTAAATAATACACTGTGTCAACATGCACTATTTTTTGTCTTTCTGTCTGAGGGTGTATTTGGTCTGGAAGAAGAAACCAGGGTTTCTGGTGAGACTTTATGATCAACCCTGTTGACAAGAATATTTAGCCCAGAAACAAGGGGACACTTGCAGAAGAGGGCTTGTGACTTGGGCATGAGAAAGGACTCATGGCTGTGTACAAGCTAATTCTTCAAACTCAAAGAATCAGATTCAGTCCTGAGGTTGGACTTGGCCTATCAGGCCTGCACACACAGGGCTGATTTGGAGCATAAGATATTTGGCTAACCTTGATTAGGCATAGTGTAAATGCCTTGCTAAAAATTATGTAAGTGGTCCACCTCACCATAATATTAACAAAGCACTTAAAACACAGATTAGCTTTTTACTGATAATTTTTAGCAAATACTCTAATTAAATTATCATTGGTATAACAGTACATGTTTCAGTGGAATTACTCCAAAATGGATCTAATCCCATAATTTGTATGAGAAAATAAATATCTCACTATCTTCTCACAGAAAACTTATCTCCATGTACATAATACTCCTTTTGGGCAAAAGGTAGAAAACAGAATGAAAACCATGAAACAAATTTGGCCGTGGTGCCAGCTGGTGTATAGTAGTTTGCATTTGCATGAGAAACAAGCACAGAATGTACCTAAGCCAACCAGCATTTGATACCTGCACTGATCAGAGGTAAAGGCTTGGGGAAGGGTTATGTTTCTCTCAGTAAATGCTCACACTGAAAAAGGAAAGCCATTAACTTGCAAAGCAGACCATTGAGGATTGTTGCAGTTCCCTGAGTCTTTCCAAGACCATTGAATAATCTCAGCAACCTAAGTATTTGTACAGATTTCAACCAAGAGCAAATGAAGGCCTTATTGTGGATTCCACCTACAAGGGCAGCTTGTGTCTCCAGCCTTGTTCCTCACATTGTCATGGAAAGCTGTGTGAGTATCAACTGTCTGACTCTTACATGAAGCAAATCAGGTTCTGCTGTTTGAACCTGCAAGGGATATAGCAACATCCAGTTTTCATTGGTTTTGGACAAAACAATAAACCTGAAGAGTGCCTCAGATATATGGAAGGACATGGGATAATGAGGATCAATGGACACAGGGCAAGGCAGATCAGCTGACACTCATCTAGAGGCTGCAATGTATATAAATGATGGTGTTTCCACATACCAAAACCTGGCATACTCAGTTTTGTCTAAGATAAGAGGTGTACTTATCCCACAGGCATAGCAGACATCCATGCTGGGTCTGGAAGCATAGCAGCTGTATTTATATTTGGCCTGATCTGAGTGGATCCTCTTGGAAGTGCAGCACTGTGTTAGTACAATCAAATTTTTCTGAAGCCTGATTGAGCTGTGCTGTGTAGACTTATTCCCTCAAGTCATAAATACCTTAGGGATTTAGGATTGTTTTGCCTTTTACAGTGTAAATACCTTTCCAGTAGTTTATTACTCATGGCATGTGGCTGGTCACTCACTTCAGCACATGACTGAGTCACCATCCCTGGAGGTACATGCAGATGTGGCACTAAAGGACATGCTTAGTGGTGGTCTTGGCAGTTAGCACAGTTGGACCTCAAGAGCTTTTTCCAACCTAAATGATTCTACAGTTCTATTCTATGAATGTTTTAGCCCTGTGAGCAGATTATTGCGCAATGCATGAACGTACAGAGAGCCTGGGACACACAGATCTCCTGCACCCCAAGTCTCCAAGTGGCTGATATTCTTCAGTAACTGGCACAAGACCTATCAGAAGAAGGGGAGATTAGAGGAAACTGTCCTTGTGGAAAAGTCACATAAAAACCAGAGATGGATGTTCAGGCCACTGGAAGAGACAGTGTTCTGCTCTTGACTTACTCATGTGTTAGCTGTCTGTCTGTGTAACTACGCAACACTGAATCATAATTTTTCAGCAATCACCTGCAGCCATGAGCTTGGTGAGACAGTGCTGCTGCTGGTACATGCACTCGTGGGGTGTGAGAGAGGACAGTCTCTCAGCTGAAGAAGCCTTGATAATTCTGCTGTTCAAAACAGATATTTACAACAGCAAATCTTGCTGAACACAAAATCGTGGCTGAAGTCAATAATCATATTTCATGCTCATTTGAATGCCTGATTCTATTGCTGTTTAGCTTTGCCAGCATATTTAATGTTTTTTGGATGCTTCTCCAGAAAATTCCTGCCTGTTTTGCAGTTTGCTGCTGTTGGAACAGAACATCAGTTTGCAGCTGAGTTTCCTTGAAGCCTTTGTGTGGGTAAGTGCTTTATTTGTTCTAATTTTTTAGGAGATGTCTTGGAGTAGCTAGTTATGAAGGATAAGACTTTGGAGGTTGGTTTAATAAAGACATGGTGCTTGATTTAATGAATGTATGAGACATGTAAAACAGGTCATGCGAGCCCAGAACTGATGACTAACACCAGTCATGTGAGACCTCAGTCCTTGGACTGCCTCTAGTTGGAGATGCCTAAACTTGCTATGTACTTAATTAATTTGTCTAAATGAGGCATGTGTTGCATTAGCAACTGCTGTAAGGTGGCCAAGATATCTGCACAGATATCTGTAAGGTGCCCAAGATATCCCGTGACACAGGACCTCTGGGACACTCAGGCACTTTTGGAGCAGGAACTGGAAGCCAAGGATAGTCAGGACATCTTAAATGACACTGGATGTCTGTGTGTGGGCAGCTGAGTGGAGACCAGCCAGACACACTGCTCTGGTTGGCTTGGCATTCATTTTTGCTCGCCTTGGGAGCCTGAGCAGCCTTGCAAAGTCAGCAGCACACATGCCTGAGCCTGCTCCAGCACCCTCCAATTACTCACTGAGTGCCCAAGGACAGCTTCAAGGCAGAAGCTGGAGCACTTCTGGGGAAAGATAGCTTTGATCTCAACAAGCAAGAATTGGGTTTCCTGTAATCCTGGGCGAGGGCTCTGACCACCAGTCTGCTCCAGCTGTTCTTTGAAGAGGGTGTGGCTGTGGCTGCTGGGCTCCACTGTGTCCAGAGCTGCTGTCCCATCTGGGATCTGCCAGAGCAGAACTGCAGGGATTTTCTGCTGAGAACACAGGGATTAAGTATTTTGTAATGGCTGGTTACTGCTGTGGAATAGCATTCTGTAATCACCTGAATGTGGCCTGAATGGCTTCTGAGGTACCTAAGTGCTTTTTTGGATCTCAATCATGCCATCCTGTATAACATCTTGTAAACCTTTTAGTTCTTGTTATCTCAACAACAGGTCCTGATCTCTTGGCAGTGTGGGTGAGGATCTCACCTCAGTGTGGGGGAGGATTTTAAGAGGAAGGTGACAAAAAAGGAAGAATGGACTCTTTGTGTCATTCATTTGTTTAATCTTCTCAGTTTGGCAGCTGGCTCTGACACAGTGACCATTCTCTTCTTGGTCCAGTAATGCTCTGTTTTCTGGGCATTATCCCACTGGTGCTGGGAAGGTTGCTGAAATATGCTGCTTCTCATTTTGGGCTGGGCTACGTCACCACAACTTTTAAGAGTCTGCAGCAGATGTCTGATCTTCTGCCTCATTCCTGGCCATGTGTGTTGGCCATAAATAATGCTGCTCACCCAGCCTGCATGCTTTGCTACTGAAAACCTGACAAAAACAGGACTGCAGTGCAGTGAAACATAAAAAGTATACTAAAAGCAAATTTATCCTCTGGGGTCCCTCAGTGGCAATTCCACTGATTGCTCAGAAACTGATCCTAAATGTATGCTGTTCATTTTAAAAATATGGTAAAGGAAGAAAAAAGCAAAACAAAGACAAATGAAGGGGCAAACTGATAAAGAAATTTCAGAAGCAGGAGGAATGCTGAATTACAATAAAGGACTTGATTGCCATGTAGCTTGGAAGGGCCTCATATTCCCAAGCCCGGAAACCTTTCCTCAGACTTGCAATCTGTATTGCCCTGGGAGCCTGGAGTGCTCCTGCTCCCTCTTTAACCCCTCTACCCTTACCTCAGCTACAGAGCTCTTCTCCAGCTTCCTTAGTTCTCCATGGTCTGATCCAGCTGAACTATAAACCTGCTTTGTGGGATCCAGATAGGAATGCACACATGAAGGACTGGTAAAAATCATGTTCTTGAAACGCTCTCCATAAATTCATACCCTTTGAAGAGTTAAGATCCATTTGTTTTCCCTATGAAATAAGCTTTCAGTATCTGTAGAGCTGCAGTCTCAAATCCAACACAAACCTTTGCACTTCTATCAGTGGCAGCTGCTGATTAAAATCACAGTTTTGGTTTCCCAAGCTACATAATCCTGCTAGTTCAATCTTAGACCTACTTTTCTCAGCACACTGTATCCATTATACCAGTGTTGTCCTCATTTTTGAAAGTTTGTGATTTTTGGCAGTCTGATAGCATCATCCTTGGAGACAGTCTCTTTTGCTGTGAAAGGGATCTGTTTGTTGTAAAGAGTTATGTGGCTCTGAGAGCTACATGTATCAAACTTAGCTGCATTAATTAGCTGGTGCTGTGCTTGTAAACTGATCATAATAATGCTTATCACAATCTTAGTACCATTATCTCTGTTTTGCAGATAATGGAACTGAGCCACAGAATGGCAAAGCTCAGTGTAGGGCTCTTGATCTGCCTATCCTGCTCTTACTTTTCCTTTGCCACTGAAATAAGCAGCTTGGAGCAGGAAGTGTCCAAGCAAACTCTGCATGGGTTTGTCTGTGAATGAGAAAAGCTTTCTGGGAAGCTGGAATGATTGTTTGGAGTGCCAGGTCATGTCTTCTGGAACAGAGGACTCACATGTCAGAGGCTCTTTTGCCACCTAAAGTAGTAAACTCCCCCTTGCTTGTCAGTTCACCATTTCCACTGGCCTTTATGGCTTTTTGACAGTGATTTGGTGACTTGATTACCAGTTGAGTGTCTCAGTGGGTTTGCCATAAACAAAGCTTCTCACTTAGTCAAGACACATTCTTTAGCATTCAGCCACCAAAAAGGTCACTTTCTGAGACTTCCCACAGATAACAGATCAATTTTCAGATCAGTTAAAGGGTATTGTTTTCTTCAAATTGCACCAACACACTATTGGTGACATCTGAACACTGAGATGGTTCTTTCAGTTCACCATGTTTCATACTAGCAGAGAAATGTAACAGCTTCATGCAGTGGAATGGAGAAGAGCAATTGATCTAAAAGTTTCAGGCACTCAGCTGGGTTTTCATTTCCTTCACTATGACTCAACCAATACCAAATAAAATCCAGATACTACTTTTTAAATTGGCTGGATCATTAATTTTAATTACTATTAAAATTTTATATTATTATTGATCTTAATTACTTATTGTAGAATTCACTTAAACACCAAATGCAAGAGGTGGCTGTGGTCCATGTACATTTCTCCAGAGATTTTCATGGGTTCCCTCTGATAGTCAGGTTTGAGAAAGCTGACACCTTTGTGTTTTCTTCTGCTGAGCTGTAGCTGGTGTTGTATTGATCACTCAAAATCAATTCAACCATCCTGGGCAAAAGTACTATTTGCTAGCTTTTAAAATGACAGTTTCTCCTTTCTGATGTAGCTTCCAGTGATGTAATTGGAGGAAATACTCAGTCTGCAGCAAACCATCCTTTTGATCTAAGCTGGCTGAACAGAGCATTGTGGTCATAAAAATGTTTGCAATTATGATACCAATGGCATTCATGTAGTATTTCCTACAAGCTATTCCAGAAAGTATGACACTGTAGTTCCCTTTTATGAAAATCCCTCAGGAATACAATAATGTGATTACCTTCCAAGGGATTCATAGAGTTGTTCTCCTCCACAACCCATCACAGCTTCAAGTACTCAATCCTCCAGGACAGACTGTGCCCAAGACTCCAGATTGATTATGCTGTTAATGACACAGGAAGCTCTGCTGTTTTTTTCAATTCTAAGATTAGCTAAAATTAGAAGTTGACCTTATGTTCCTGAATTAATTTAAAAACAAAAATTCAAGTTGCTGATTCTGATGATTTCTTTTCTGGAAATATGATCTTTAAAGCCACACTCCTTGAGCTGTGAGTCAGTTCTGAAGTGATTTTGAAATGAAAGGTGTCTGGCCCAACTGATACATAGGAGCAATAAACCCTGAGCAGTCTCCAAGGTAATGCCCTTTCATGTATACTGGGCATCTACAGATATGTAAGATTTTGAAAGATCAAGAAGATGTCAAATCCTTGTTTTAAATGCTTGAAAACAGCTGGATAAATTCAGTAAATAGACCTCGAACTACTGACTGCTTGGATATACCAAAAGCACGTGAAGTTGAGGAGTTACTCTTTGCATCTCTGGATGGTCTTGATATCTTACAAAAAAAAAAAAAAAAAAAAGAGAGAATAAGAAGAGCAGGGAATACTGAATCTTTTACAGCAATAGGCTGGTAAGATACATTATTGATGCTTCAGAAAGTGTGTAAGGCTTAAAGTGCTGAACTTGAAATACTAGGAAAGGATCTGTTTTCACAGCTTTTTTCTTAATATCAGTTTTGTTTTTTTTCTCAGTGGGCTCCAAAACAAAATGTACCTAAATACATCAATCAATAGACAGTTCTGAAAATGTAAGCTGATTTGAGAGTATTCGGATACATCTTCCTGGAAGTCCTTTGGGAAAAAAGGATGTAGTTGGAATGCCCACTCCCTACATCTAATTCTGGGGGTGGGTATGGTATTATTTGGGTGTAGGTGAAATCAGTGGATATGAATGTAGAGAAGATATGGCAACAATAGTGTTTTCTGTGTTTGCAATACCATTCATTTCAGGCTCTCTGAGACCTTCACAAAGATTTTAGTCCAGACACCAACTGGCCAGGAGATGGTGTTAGTGATGTACTATAAACAGACACATGAGGCAGAGAAAGGCAAAGTGATTCATGAAATCTGGTGAAGACATCTCTGAGTGGTGCCCATCTTTTGGACCCTTCCTTGGCCTGTTCTGATTATTTTCATTGTCTATAATAATTATTATTTAGTGTTGCTATTTCAATATGGCAAGCAAGTACAATATGAGAGCAAACATAATTTTCTTGTATCTTTGTCAATACATTTGTTAACTAATAATGTAGATAATTTATTAACAGATAAGTAAAAATAGAATGGATCAAAGCCTACATCACTCAGGAATAGCAGACGTGAATGAAATAAGTTCAGTCATCCAGACCTTTTTAACCTCTCTTGCAAGCCTTAATCTTGTGGCTAGTAACAAGTAGTTTGGAAAGATGTTTCTCTCTAGGACAACAAATGCTCTATATTTCTTTCCTTCTGTACCTCCTGTCAGGACCCAACTCAGCTGAGATCCCCAGCCTTTCAGTCAGCTTTGTGAATTCCTGTACCAGTTCATTTCTCCACTTCCCAGTCTTCATTTTCTTCATGTGATTGCAACCCTTATGCTCTGTCCTATATGCCACTAAACCCACAATGTCTGAAGGTGTTACTATGTAATGTCACCTTCTGGTATTCTCACCTTCCCACCTCTTTCCATGTTTCCTGTCCCACCACCTCTCTGTGCACTATCCCTCCACTGAGCTCAGCAAACACTGCTGCTCCATCAATCTCCTCCATTTCATGACTTTGCCCATGCTACTTAAATTTGCTTGTGTGTGAAATATTGGTTGTAAATCTTTCCTTCTGAGATTCCTTTGCTTTGTGCAGGGTTTCCATAGTGGTTTCCTGCTGGCTTTTTACCTCTGCTCCTTTCACCAGCAGTATGATATTGGCCAGAAATGGCTCTGCAGGCAGGAGCTGGTGTTGGGCAGACAATGCTGGTCAGCTAACACGATTCCTTGGCTGCAGGCTGCTGCTGTGATCTCAGGTTATACATCCCTGGGGTTGCACTTTTTAAAGCTATTTTAATCATGACCATCAAAAGAGAAGGAAATAAAGGCTCTTGTGCTTCCTGCTTTGCTGCACACTCACAGCCAGCCTGGACCCTTTAGTCTCAGTCTAACCAGGGTCTCCTAAAGTGAAGTGAGGAGGCCACATACAGCCTGGCTCCAGGAGCTCAGAGCATGAAGAGGGAAACTGTACCTTGATATTTCATTTCTCTGCCCTCCTCAGGAGGTTTCTGAAGCTCACTGTGCAAAGGGAACCTACCCCTGCCTTCCCTGAGGTGTGGACTGCCCTTTCCTCTCAATTTGCACACAGGAGGGGCAGTTCCTCTGGTTCTCTTATCTCTTATTTGCCTGTCCATGCCAAAGTTGGGGGCATCCTGACTAGTGGGCAATGTAGCTCAGGTGAAGGGACAAGCCCTGGTATTTGTATCTAAATGCTGTATATAGCTATCTTATCTACAATGGTTATTATCTTTTAGCCGTAACACGCTGGACAGAGTGTCCTGGATGGCTTGGGAAAAGAGCCATTGGGATTAAAGGTCACTGAGCTCAATCATGCTGATGATTCATTTAAGTGCTTGACAATTGTGAGTTTTTTGCTTGGCAAGTATGCTTTTTTATTATTATTATTTTAAATTATGTGATATTCTCTGCAAGACTTCCTGTTTATGAGCAAATATCTTAGGTCTAGGGAGCTTGGTACCTAAATACCTTTTAAAAATTGATCTAAGAGATTTAGATGACTAACTCATATACTTAAAAAAAGTTAGTTAGGAATCTAAATCTAGTTATTTTCAGGATTGCAAAACTGATGGACTTTTCTCCACTATTATTAGCACTGGAAAAATGTTTTCCTCTATATTTGCCAAATAGATCTATTGAATTTTGAGTTTCATGCACTAAAGCCTTTTAAAAATTAACTCCTATCTTTCACCAAGTACCTTTTCCAATGACACTACTTTGTCTGCAGTGACTTTACAACGAGGCTGTTGAGCTCACCATGTATTCTTCAGATTGGTCTTTATCCTCCAAGTACAGGAGCCTCCAGCACTACTAAGGGCAGCTTAGAGTTATTGCCCTGACAATTCTGGCAGAGAGGGCCATTTGGAAAAGCAGTGTTCAATCTGAAAAGGGTTTGTTGCCCTTAAGTTATTTAAAAATGAATACTGGTGAGGAGATAATGCTCTATCCCATCAGGGAAGTATATCTTTAGGATACATCTATATTTCTATAGAATTTGTTATTTCCATTTTTAAACCAAATTCTATAGAGAATGAATGTGGAAATATTGCAATGCTCTTCAGGATTGAAAGTCTGGTATTTGATCAGTTGTGCTTATGAATCTGAAAGCACTTTTTGTTTGGGAAATTTTTCTCTGTCACAGAATTCTCTGAAGCAGAAGCCTTTTCTCCCAAGAGTAATTTAGACTGAAATTTTTACTTAGGAAAAACACACTTATTTGGTGTGTTTCTTTTTAAAGATTGGTCTTTAGGAATTGAAAATGCCTGAGTGTGTGCATAAAATTATATTTAAATACAAAGGACTGGTTAATACAAAGCGAATACAAAATTGGAAATTTGTGTATGAGAATGTAAAGAAGCAGAAAATAGGCAAATGTGTTCAGGGTACACACATATATGGAATCCTAAGGAAAACAGCAGTAGAATTCAGGAAATATTTAATCAGTGGTTTGACCATACCTTTGGCTCAAGCTTGGTAAATATGTGACTACTCAAGGTAAGGATGCCAGAGCAAGAACATTTTTAACAGGTCACTGACTGTTATTTTAAATGGACTCATAGCTTCATGGCTCCCTTAGATATAATGTTAAGAAATTCCTTGTGTGGAATGGCATCCTGTTCTGTTGAAATATTTTATTATGTTTACCAGGCTGACAAATCTTTTGATTGCCATTTAATTTAATACAATTTAATTGCTACTAGTAGGATACCCTTCAGGAGCTTACTATCCTCACTCTTGCTGGAATTCCTGTTGCTGTAGTGATGATGTTTTCCAAACATTGTTTTGGAAAAAGAAATCTAGGGTTATCATTAATATATAATTATGATAATGAATTACGATAGCTTCAGTTTGCCTTCCTGTAACACTGTGTGCATAGCTACAATAAGATAAGAGCCTTTAGGTAACATTTACATTAATTATATTAATTAGAGAGTTGTTAGGGTAGTATTACTACTTTATAGCCCTTGTACTGACTATTTTGATAGCCCATGTGCAAGGGCATTGCTTCCTCTAATTTTGGTGAATAAGGACTATCACAGTTACCTGGGAAGAGGACTGTGAGTGCACCTGTGGCTGTGCAGCAGAGCACCCCATGTCCAGTCATCCAAAACGACCAGTTTCAGGGCATGGCAGCCTTTACTTTCTTCTGCAGACATGATTAATGTGAAATATATTTCTGAGGAACTGGAAGAAATTCAAGAAATAAAAAATAATTTGCATGTGTGGGCCAGAGACATTAAACTGCATAAGACCCCAAGTAAGACTGTGTTTGTGATTTGCAATTTTAATTTTTCTCATTTTTCTTTTTTTCCTGTTTATCTTTTAGTGCTCATACTTATTGAACTTGAGAGTGTTAACTGCATCCATTTAGACAGAAATTAAAATGAAAAGTTCTCTTCTTTTTCTATTATATTGATAAGCTCTTTTTGTCACTGTGATGGAGGGTACACATCTACATGCAGAATACATTATAATTTTGGAAGATGGAATAAATCCATTTTTTATTAATTTCCCTCTTATTGATAGTGTTGAAAGGACTTCAGGATTAGCACCAACAATACAGTTGATTGAATGGCCTTGGTGGGACTTCAATCACAGTTAAAACAGATTCTGTTGCATGAAAGGCTAAGGAAAGGAAATTACAGAGCCTGGTTTAGTGAAGGATTTAAGAATGATACACGTATGCATGAAGGACTAGCGTGCCAAAGCAGGCTGGAGAATTCTGGAGTGGTCTGGCAAGCTCCAAGACAGAACTGAATTCAACAGTTTTGTGCAGATCTTGATAGCTCGAAAAATGCCATTTTTAAAATTATACAAAAGAAGTGTGGCTTCCTTTAATCATTATAGAAGGCTCTGAGAGGCAGAGGTAAAGGAGAAAGGGGCAGGCTGATCAGTCCAGGCATTAATTAGGGCCAAGGTCTCTTTTGGAAGTTAATGAGTTTCTAAATAGCTAACGAGCAGCTGATAGGGATCGGAAGAATACTTAGCCTCTGCATCCTGCTTTTATTTCTGCCCTAAAATGAGAGATACCTCTAGGAGATACAGACAGTGTTTTGTGCTCAAAAGTCTTCTATATCTGCTTCTCAGGTGAAAATCCTTTTCTTACACAATGCAAGGGAAAATTTAAATAAATTTTTAGTCTCCTGAGATTCAGAATGATTTACGAGAGCATTTTTTGAGCCTTACTGCAGTGCTCAGGATAGGACTTGAGTGATTTTAACTGTTCTGGTCTCTCTGACCCTGCCTTTGTCTATGCTTCTGAAAGTGTCTGACATAACTGCTCTTGTTTGCCCTTCTCCCTCATCCTTGTAAGCCAGATGGTTTTTGCCATCTTCCTGACCCTGCCGGGTAGACATTGCACTGACACAGCTTTTGCACAGCAATCATTTGATTTTGAAAAACGTTGAAAGGCAAAAGAAATGCAACCAGATAAGTGAACGAGAAAAAAAGAAATAAGATGGGAAGCCAACTGAGCACAAAGCAGGGGGGGATCTGCTCTTAGGGCAGACCAGAGAGGGGGTTCAGGCACTTCTTCAGTGTGTGCATGGCTGTGCAGGCACGCTGTCCTGAGCAGAGCCAGAGGTGCAGCCTGGTGTGTGTGTGTGGAGCTGTGAGTGTGATACACCCTTAGCTAAGCACCCACCTGGGATACAGGAATCCAGCATGTAGAGACAGTGGGGATTTACTCACTCCAGTTCCCAGCTTAGGAGGGTCTGGCCTTTCTGAACCACTTGCACAGCAGATCTGACTTCAGCAATTTTCCCCCCTGCCCCACAAGATTCTCTGCTACTCATGTCTTAATAGGTATTTAATAACATGCATGAGTTAAATAGAATATTCTTTTATCTGCTCTAAGATTCCCTTTTATTTTCACCACCTTACCACTGCATCAGGAAAGACCAGTGCATTTCTTTGCAGTTTGAAATACTTGTCATTCTTGTGGTGGCTCTTTTCTGAGTCACAGCTTTTCTAACCAATATAGAAGTAACATTAATATAGCAACAAGTAATTTAAAAAAACTGGAATCTATTTGGCTCACACTACAATTGAGTATGATTCCATAGCTGTAATTAACTAGGCAGTGTCTGGAAGTGTGTTGCATCCACCACCTGCCTCTCCTGTGCTAAATTTCTACTCCCTGTGTTGTTCTTACAAAGAGCAATGAAAAGCAAGGCTCAGAGCAGAAACATTTCTTGATTGAATGCCATGGAGGCCAGGAATCCTCCTGTGATGTGTTGGAATGTCTTGTGCTGTTCTTGAAACAACCCACAGTGGTAGCTTAAGTCCTAGGATCTTAACACTGAGGACATTCAGCCTTTCCAAAACAAATTGCCTGCTATCTACTTTTTGGTAAAAATTAATTCTCTCCCATGTGTAAAACAGGTAGCTGCTAATTCACCTAAAGGTTATAGTCTGCTTTTATGTGATGACAGTTTTTCTTAGATGTAATGGCCTAAAGATATGGTTTTACTTATGCCATGCTCATCCTTCTCTGGTAACTGCTTTTGGTTAATAATCTTTGGCTCAGGACTCTGGTTAGTAGACAATGCACATCACAGCCAACCCCTGTATAAACTGGTTATCTGAACAGGATGTAGATGTCTGTATGGGCAGAATGTGAACTTCTATATCATTCCCTTTAAACTGGCATATGAAAGGGAATTGCCAATGAGTCATGTGCTGTTTGCAGATTAGAGCTTTCCAGAACCTGGTGCCAAGGAAACTGACTTATTCTCTGTTATTACTTTGCTATTCATTACGTTGTGCAATACATCAATTGCAAGCATAAATACATTGTGTAGTCCATGGATGGGAATAAATCTTGGTATGTTAAAGTACGTACATGCCAGGTGCTAGCCCTGCACAGGGAATCACATACAGTGTGCAGTTTCCTTGGATTTTTCATGTTCTATTCGTAGGACTTTGAGGTTTTGTTTTGTTTTGTTTTCATTTGGCTGCTTCATTTTTGATCCTAACTTTGAAGAAATGACTTGAACAAAATATTTTGGGCTTTTTTCAGAAACTCACAGTGCTCACTGAGGGTCTCTCATGTATTTTCAGCCTCTGGGTATCTTTGACAGCTCCAGAAACTTTTGGGAGGACGTAATTTCCCCTTGACTTTCCCACCAAGGTTCTTCAGCTAAGGTATGTTTGTTTGTATTGGGTTTTGTATTGGTTAAGTTTTGTAAGGTATGGAATACAGAAAGAATCTGTCATATTACATAGAACATATTTCTGTTTTTTACATCTCCTTGTGTTCAGCCTGCAAGAAATTGGGGAACTTTGGGGTAGTACAAAGCCCCTTTCCAGATCTGTGTGTCCGGTTCAGGAAGGATTGGTGCTTTTCCTTGGATCTCTCCTGATTTCTGCAATGGTTTCTGTAAAACAGCTTTCTGATCCAACTGGAGACTGCTCCAAATCCACTCCCACTGCTGATCCCATTGGTGGTGGTGGGATCATTTAGCAGCAGATTCTGCCAGCTGTGCCCTTGCACTGATGGTGAACTTTGGCTTCATGTTAACTTAGGACAGTGAAAGACATCATTCCATGCAACACTTTTTTTTCCCTACAACCTCTAGAGGCCCTGGGCACAGGCCAGCTGTGTGACCACAGACACAGAATATCACCCTGTGCCTTTGGCTGCCCTTCAGCCTCTGCTTTATATTTTTAGCTTTCAGTCCTCTTACCAGGAGAATTGTCTCTTCTTACAATATTTGTATCACACTGGGTGGATTAGCAGTTCTGCTCTCTCCTCCTCTGATCTCTAGTAAAAAGCAAATATTAAAAAATGACTCCTTAATTTTGATTAAGGAAGAATTGTACTTCGTAACACTGCATGACAAAACATCCTTGTTTAAAGGACTTTGTTTGAACTGGCATCTAAACTTGGATGTCTCTGTCACACAGCAGGCACTTCAGATCACTAATCTCCTGCAGTACAAGCTGGTATTTATTCCTGTCCACTCTCAGATCCTTTTACTTGGCATAGCAAAGCATACCATGCACCCCACAAATTGTGCTGGTGAACATATTTAATTGTACATCAGCAGGTTACCTATAATTAACTCCATCACAGTGAGAGCCTTGGATATCCTCATTGGGAGGACTAATGTCTTCTCCAAGGACAGAAGCAACCCTGCAGGGAAGATGGAGCTGCAAGGTTCTGCTGGCAGAGATTTGAGCTGGTTAAAGCCTTTGATGATCAATCTGAAGTTGTTTATATTTCAACGTCCAGGCTTTGACTTCCTTGAGCTGTAGCACTGGGAGTAACTACAAATATCTCAGGGTTTCCTAACAGTCCTGTGCATCTAGATAAACTCTTCCTTGATTTGCTCTAATACCAGACTATCAAGGTGGTCAGCTGGGATGAGGCTTGGCATGACTAGCAGTCAATGGTTTGTCTATGTTTGGAATAGCCAACTTAAATTTTATATTCAGTGCAGAGAAACTGGGTCCTTCAAAGCCTGTTATGAGTGAGGCATCTGCTCTGGGATCAGAAAGCCTGTGCACTAGAAATGAATGTTTCTTCCTAGTGTGAGAGACAGATATAAACATCTAGGCTTACCTGGGTGAAGCCAGGTAATGTGTTGGTCCTTCAACTTTCCAGTTCAACTTTCCTTAGCCTCTCAGTAATCCCTCACTATTAGCAGGACTCAGCAGGACCTTAGGACAATTTTTCTAGGCACAAACAAAGCAGATGAAAGAGCAAGGTGTGGCAAATCATTTGTATCATTGAGATCTGTAAGTCCACTCCAGTTTTGTGCTAATAATGCTTTAAAAAAAAAAAAAACAAACCTCCAAATTATCACCCCTTCTGACTGTACCAGAGCACCACCTGCTACCTTGCAGACCTTGTTGGTCTCACAGATGCCCAGGGAGGCAGAATCACAGCTCCTCTCAGGCTAGAGCTGGGGCTACAATTGTGGTCACAAGGTATGCAATACTGCCCCAGATGGTTAACTCCTCTGAATTAAGAACCCTTAATGGTTTTCTGTGTTGCTATTTCAGACTTTCCCACTTGATTAGCACCACGTCTGTTTTCACTCATCTGAGTATCTACTAGATATATCAGCAACTGGATTTTCCTAGGCAATATATAATAATCTAATTTCTTATAGGGATAAATTTAAGAAGACTAAATAATGAATCTTCTGATTTGGAGTGAGCCGTGTCTATCCCCCTATTTTGTCTTTTATTGCCATTGCATTTTCAATCTTATTCTTTCCAAAATTAATATCCAGGAGTTGAAATGGAAATTTTGAAGGTGTGTTATGAACACTAAGGCATGCTGATGTAAAAATGTGAGAACTCCTCATAGCTTTCATTCTGCCTTGTTTCCTCTCCATGGCAAGTGCTGAAGTATGGCACAGCAGCAGCCACCAGCTCATCCCAGTTGCTGTGGAGAGGTGTCTGCTGCAGTACATTGCTGTTACACTGGTGCTGAATGGCTGTAGGTTTTTGTTACCCTCTCTGCTGGATAGCTAAAATGTGTGTATCTGTGTGAGCCTGCAATTAGGACAGCTGAAACCACACATGCATAATAAGCTGGATGTGGATTTCCAGCCTTGCACCATGGCTCCTGTGAGTAATGCATATGTCACAGGCCTCTTCAGCATCACTGAAATTCCTCTCCTGAGAAGGAACCATTCAGTTCAAGTGTTTGAGGGTCAGGACTTTAATTTGTATTAATATAATCTATTAATGCTTTTCTGCCTCAAACTTCCCTGCATGTCCAAACTTATTGGAAATATTGCTCTGTGTGTGTGCAATGGTGTTCATTGTACACACACAGAGCAATATTTCCAGTAAGTTTGGACATGCAGGGAAGGTGTCATGTAAACAGAACAGAGAAAAGTTTGTCTGTGATCACAAACTCATCCACAGATTTCAAAGAGAGAAAACTGAAAAGCTTTTCTATTCAGAAATATCACTGCAAAGACCTTGGGAGATGCATTTAGGTGCATGGACTCCTATCTCAGACAAAATCTCTCAAGGTGCATTATACCAGGGCAGATGTTGCAGAACATATGACAAAGATCCTGGCATGGAGAGGAGAATGAAGGCAGGATGCTGCCTTTGGACTGCATCTCTCCTGAAACACAATGATATTGTTGATATCAAGCTATCACTATTAAACTGTGATCTCATCCTCTTTCTCCATAAGTGTTGCGTTATTTCTGAACTGACATCTTCATTTTTCAGCAAGTGATTGGGACAAAATTGCTCTTATTTTTAGATTTAAATGAGAGATGATTAACAACAAAAATTCCCCATAAAGATTAACTTTATGCAATAATTCTATCCATTTTTCATGCAAAAATATCCAACCAGATCTAGGGCAAGACATTACTAAAACCTGTTAAAAACACTTTTGATTTGGTTGGATCCTACATCTGACTATACCATATTAAGGTTAATGCATTAAATTAGTCTTAAAGCTTATATTGGTTACAGCTGAAATAGCCAAGATATTTCAGCATGAAGATATGAAAGGTGGAAGCTTTCCAAAGTCACCCAAACGGGTGCATTGTGTGAAACTCTCCAGCATTGTTGAAATCAGTTCCAGTCCAACCCCTCTGATTTTCATTAACCTTGAATTGTCACCAGTAAAAGTTAAAATGTATTAAATACATGCTGAAAACATCCTTCAGTGCATTGCTGCAATGGTGCTGCTGCAGAATTTGTCTTTGGCACATTTGGTGCTCTGGAACTTCATGACTATTGTTCTTGTACGCTTTTTCCTTGGTACCTTTATTGGTTGCAGGTTTTCTGTCATGAGGATTTTTCTAGGTAGCTACAACATACCATTGTGGCTTTAGAAACAAGAATAAAAAATATAATTTGTCTTAGTGAAATTATTTAAAAAGCATTATCATGAAGTCTGAAGCAAATTAATGCTGCCTAAGCTTATTGAGCATGAACTTGAATTGGCATCAGAGAATAGTTGAGGTTGGAAGGGACCCATAGAGGTCATCTAGTCCAGCTTCCAAAAGATGGGCAATATAGTAATCCACTGTGTTAGAAAGATGGTACTGGATGAAAAATGCTTGGATGGGACTGTAAAATGAGGTGTTTTAATGGAAAACATGTCAACATACGGGGCACATTACTTTTCATTGACAGGTGTTATCCAAACCTGTTATTAATTAAGCAATCCAGCCTTGCTTGTTTCTTGCTGTAAGGGCTGCAGAGGTGATGACATAGGTGTGTGTTAATCAAGTGTCAGTGGATCACATACTTCTCTCTCTTGCAGGACTTAACACTCATCAGTCTAAGACCATCTCAAAATAATAGCTAATTATCCTACCCAACATCCTACCAGGTCGGTAAGTATTCTGCCATTTTACAGATAAAGATAAGTATAAAAATACCAAAAATTTCTGACTGGGAATCATAAAAAAATTGTGTAAAGAGCATTTTTCCTCCACTTGTGGTAAAGCACCTGTATAGAATTTATGGACTACTGTGTTACTCAGCCCAGCAGCACTGGGTACCTCTACAGGAGAAGCTACCAGGTGACATCAGTCATCAAACTCAACTTACATCACACAGGGTAGATGGTACCATGCCAGTGTCCCATGCAGAAATGTCACTGCTGGCTTCAGTAAATTAACAAGATCACATTCATATATTTATAGTTTGGGGATGACTTCTTCATGTATGTAAGTAGGGATGTTTTGCTTCCAAATCAGTTTCAGGTACAATGTTGCCTTAAAACATGATCTGATAATCAAACTGTGAAAACCTAGAGGCATGAGTAGCTTAACAACATTTTCATCTAATTAGAATTTTATGACCACATGGACAATGGGGGAAATACAGTCTTACTCAGCACTCTGTGATTAAAATTATTGACTGGAATGGACATTTAGAAGCCTTGTTATGAAATACATTTATCTTGACAATCATAGTGGAAGAGCACTTGTTGTGCACTAAAAGAAGTTGCTGCAAGTCATTTCAGCCATTGGTTCATGTCCAGTAACACTTCCAAGATGGGACCTCTTGACTATTTTAGCATGAATGCTTGAGAAACAATTGGATGCTTTGGGAATGAGGTTAGGTGATGATTTATATAGGAATGGTCAATAAACACCTTCTACCCACCAAGAGCATGTGAAGCTTATGCAATGATCTTCTTCAAGCTTCTGACCCAGGATAACCCATGTTATCTGTCCATCCCATTTGAGTGTTGTAAGAACAGCTGTATGGCCTTATATATTCTGGTATCACAGTAATGGGAGCTGTAACTGCCTCAGCAAGACAGATAAAATAGCAGAGGACAGAGATCATCCCTGGCACCTCTCCTGGTACCTCCTCTCTATGGATGAATCATTCTTTACCCAGGCAGATTTTATATATGTCCTTTCTCATGACCACATACATATGTGGCTGGATTGGCAGGCCATGGTAATGCACAGGTTATTTTGCTATATTTTTGGCATAAAAGAAAATACAGTCAGAAAATACATATAGTGCTCAGGATACTTGCAGAAAATAAATGAGAAAATAAATGTTTCTCAGGTGTCATAGAATGAAGAAATATGCAAAGTGGAGCAGCCTAGTTTTTTTCTGAATCACTGCCTGTTTTACAGTTATCTTTTTATGTGTTCTTTCTTCACTATTTTTTAATTGAACACGAGAAATCACTGATTAAAAATAACTCTGTGGAATGATGTTTGTATGTACCTCTCAGTTAAAACAATACAATTAGGATGTTGTAGATGACAGTTCTGGAATAACCAGTACAAAGAACACTTAAAAAATTAAGATATGAAGGTCAGAAGATGATACATAAAAGCTTCATCACATTCCCAGATTTTTTCTGTCCTAATAGATCCTGTAGTTTGTAAGTAGAGGTTTAACTGATCATATAGAGATAAAATGGCAGTTTGCCAATAGTAGGCAAGGAAAGAAGCCATCCTATATGGCAGCACACAGGTTTCCAAACTGTAGGTGGTAGAAACCACTTTGGAAACCTATTTCATTAAAGAAAGAATGGTGTTCCTGTCAAACACAATTACAGTGTTCTCAAGCATGGCTGAATTGGGTGTACCTTGTAGCAATACTTCAGGAAAACACCTTGATCAAGAAAAGAATGCTTTGGTGATTAATTCCATTGACATTACTGTTGCCTAAAGGGCTCTGACAAATGCAATGCAATTTTAATTAGGGAATTAATACAAATATATTCTGATAAATTGAATTGTTGGCATGAAAACAAACTGGTTTTATTTATTTATTTTTAAACTGGGAATTTAAATGAGAGAAAAATATGTTATCAGTATTTAGGCTATTTTCCTTTTTTTACTCCCAGAAAACAAAATTAAACCCCAACTTGGATAATCATGTGAAAGATGTACTTATTAAAGCCACAATTTGACATCACTCTCCATGAAGTCTCTTTTCATTCTGGGGCTCTCCTTCAATAACAGGAAACAAGGCTACTCCTCAGAAGCAATGGGATGTGACTGTCTGAGCACAGCTCAGACACTGGTTCTAATGGCTCTGCTACTCTACACAGCTCCAGCCCCTCCCTCAGTTACTCCTCACACCCTCCCACTGCCACTGCAGTTCTTCCAGTGTGATGGTTGATGAGGACTTCTCTTTCAGGTGGATAATTTCCCCTCTCCAGATCACTGCACACCTCCCTGATGAGAGGGATATATTTTGCCACCAGCATGTTTTAACCAAAAAATTCCAAAGGTGTGTTTTCTTGAGAGGTGGGAATAAAATGCAAAAACTGAACAAGGAAGGCTCAGGTCTTCCTTGATAACAGATACCAAGATAACAGATACAATTTCTTGAGTTTAGAATAGAGGTGTGGATAGCCATAACTGCCTGACTTTAGGCATACCTTGTTAAGGTAACTAAGTTAACCACTGAGATTAAAGTATTGCCTGAATTAACAGTTTTAATTAAAGGACACTAATAACCTTTGTGCACTAAAAAATGGAGTATGTCCTACCCCTGTCCTAAATTTGAGAGAGCTGCTGTGCCCTGGCATCATGAAGACACACTCAGACATCAAACTCTAAGTGTCTGAACAGTGAGTGAAAAATGGGATGACAGGAGGAGAAAGGCCCAAGTAACCTCAGTGCACAGAAGTAACCTGTTTGCTGATGAACTGTTTGTTTTAGACCAAAAGTTTATTATTGCAGTCAGTAAAGATATGAGTTGAACTGCACACACATTTTCTGGCAGCGTTGGTCAAAGTTTGTATTAACAGGTTTTGAAGGATAAAAACTTCACAATGAAAATCCACTTTGTGGCAGACTATTAGGCCCACCAGCAACAGAACTACAGAGCATCCCAGGAAATGGATTTAACACAAACCCCTGTTTTCTGCAGGTAGAATTTACTTTCTGGCACTGCTTTGATGATTACTCAAGATCCTGTGTGTGCCATGGATTTTCATCTGCTGGTGGTGTTTGCATTAAGTTGTGTAACTGCTCCTTAATGCCTGTTACGTAAGGATGCATAGATTGCAGCTCCCTCAGGTGTCCTGCACAAGCCACAGCTGATAGTGGGAGCCTGCTTTCAAAGGTTACTCTCGGCTGAATTAATTTTACATTAATTAAGTGCTCCCTGCTTAAGTTACGTTAATACAGAAGTGTGGAGTATAAGCTCAAGTAGGGCTCAGAAAGGGCCTGTGGTTGTCCTGTAATAGAGTATATAAGTTTTGTGATTTTTGTACCATACACCACTGTGATGCAGCTTTCCTGGTCAAGGGGGGAGATTTGCTATTGGCTTTTGCCATGCTATGATTTTACCCCAAGGATCTCAGGCTATATGAGATGAAATAAAAATAACATGTAGGTAGAGAAGATGTCAGATGACATACAACATTCATACAACATCCAAAAGAGGGTTTGGTGGTTTTTTTTAATATACTAAGTTTACTGTTTTAGCCATTTTTCTTGTATTTAATTTTAATTAGGCTAAGTCAGGATCTGTACTGAGGAAAAAGAGTAAAGATATCTTGGACACTGCACTAAATACAGAATGAAGTGTAAAATGGAAGAAAATGAAGAGAATGCAGATGAGAAAAGAAGTCTCAGTTTAGCAAAAATGAAAGTTTAAATCTGAAGGATTGTAGACACAGTTGGCATTTAAAATATTTTAGCTATAATATTACCTCCTTTCCTTCTCTATCCTTAATTTATCACTTTTCTAAATGATTCATTTGAATTCCCATAGCAGACACAAGTTACATTTAAGGCATTTCTTCACTGGAGGGCTCCACCAGGATATATTTTCTAGTGTGGTCCTCTGAAAATGCACTCCTTATGCAGCCTCTTAAAACTCTGAACATTAAATGACTACAGGGATATCACATATATCTATGGTCAGGAAACATCTACATAGGGTCTATTCTAGTTTTCTATTCCTAGTCTATTCTAGTTTTCTATTCCTCTGGGAATAGTTTCTATTCCCAGAGGAATAGAAAAATCAGAGAAGCAAAGACACACAAAGAAGTGGATCATACTACTGACCATAAAGTTGCAAAATGGCAGACTCTAACTGTGCATTGTTCTGCTTCCAGATATTCTAAGTACAGACATGGATGACTTTTTCTCCACATCTACCTTTTTACAAGATTTAAAAATGCCTAGATTAGAAAATAAATATTATTTCAAAATATATTGGCTCTTATTTTGAGGGCTGATCAGAAGCAGATAAGGTATCTATGCCAGTCCTTGAAGTATTAGTTAAAATATAGTAACCAAGTTATTTTTAGTAGCAGGTATTGCTTGGGTAAACAAGCTATGAAATTTTGCTTCATGTTTCATCATACTGGGTAGGATTGCTGATGGTACTTCCTGGTCCATACATACTAATGATCTACCAGAAAAGCTGAAACTGAATGAGGAATGGTCAAAAATGTCAGATGATGCCACAGTGTAAGCTGGACTTGGGGCTGATATTTGCAGCATACCTCTTTTGGAAGACTGTTCCAGAAATAACTTGCTAAGTGCACAGGAGCCTTCTCCAGTTTCCGATCTGGCTGCTGCTTCCCAAGTATTTTTCATGCATTAACTTAATTAGCACATTCTAAGCACGTGTCATGTAATATATACTAAACACTAACTATTCACAAACATGTATCTGAGCCATGTCACAGATGAAAATGCACAGAAAGTTCTTTTGTGAAAAAAGCTGGTGGGGAAACACAACTGAGCTTGATTGGAGAAGCTCAGTTTAATCTCAGAGACACTGCAGTAGCTCAGGATGAGAAGAACACTTTTTGCAAGGAAGAGCCATAGGCAAATGCATGCCCAATATATTTTGACCACTAAAGCAGATTCCTGAATGCACATTCAAAGTGCACTGGTCTGCTTATTACTTTTTGTATTTCATATATGACATTTATCACTTATTATTATCATTATAATATTTACAAACTGAAAGAGGGGAAACTTTGGTTAGATATTAGGAAAATGTTCTTCACTGGGAGGGTGGGGAGATACTGGAACAGGAGGGAGGTTGTGGATGCCCCAATCCTGGAAGAGTTCAAGGCCAGGTGGATAAGGCCTTGAGCAATTTGGTCAACTGGGACAGGTCCCTGCCCATGGTAGGTGGGCTTGGGACTAGATAACCTTTAAGGTTCCTTCCTAACCCTTAAGATTCTATGATTCTATTATACCGGTATAGTCAATCCATAACATTAATTAAAAAGTTCAGTCAGAAAATGCAGAGGTGGTTATCTGCAGTTTGCTAATGTTTTTCCCCAGAAGAAGTAAGACACTGTGGCTTCAGGGGGCTCCTCTTCTTGCTTTTCAGCCTGAGTTCTATTGCCTGTTAACAGCAATTCTAGTTTACCTGAACTACTGTGATGCTTTCAGTAAATTATGCTGATAAACAGGTGCTCAAATTTGCTCAATTTTTTTATTCTGGATGAAATGTTTTTTCTTTGTACCTTTGTGTCTCTGAAAGACAGCACTTTTAAAGCTAAAATCTGATATAATCTTCACTTGTACCTCAGGTTAAGTTGATGACATTCAGTTGATTACAAAGGCACCAGTCACTTCTCTCCCTCAAAAGACCTGGCTCAAAACATCTCTGTCCTACAGCCTGGGGTACTTTGCTTCTGGAAATATTTAGTCTCTCTTTGTAGGTAAAGGTAGAATAAACCAGAATCCTCCAGAAACCACTCTTGCTTTATTCATCCTGTGGAAATAATGAAAGGGGAAAGTGTAGCAAGAATAAAGTCAGCATGTATGACACTCTATTATCCTAAATCTGAAAGAGCTGTGGGGTGACTTAGCCCACAAGCAGCTTTATGCATCCAACCTGTCCTGCTGTGACCCATGCAAGTTTCTTGAAGCAATGGCTGGTCATGTGTGAAATACCAGGTTAGTAATATGTTCTGTTGTTTTATAAAGGGGAAAGACAGGACCTGCAAAAACATCATCTAGAAATAGATTATAACCTTTTCAAGTCCTCTGCCACTTCAGGTGAATATCCTGCAATAACTAGGCAATTTAAGAGTTTAGGGTATACAAATAAAAAGATTTCTGTTCTCATGAAGGTATAAGGTACTTAGGAAAGTATTAGGTTATGCTTCAAACAGTGAAAAAATAACCTGTGTAAGATTTTATCATGATATGAGTTGAATATCTGTAATTTAGTAACTGAAAAAGTATACTTTTGCTGGGTCAGTTGGTATGTTTTGGTCAAATGATCACCCACAGTTTTTGAAATCCATCATTGTAATACAAGTTCAATGGTTGGCTGGATCTTAGGACTTAAGGGCATTTTTCTGCAGTTCCCAGATGCAAGAGACACATAAGTGGGAGTGGGAAAAATGCCTTTGTTTGGAAAACACACTGTGGGAAAATTGCTCAACATGATTTGAGTGTCAGAATTGGAATGTAACAACTGGTGTAGCCAGATTAGTCCAGAGAGAAGGCCAAAAGCAAAAAACTGCTTTTTGTCAGGGTTCTCAGTTAATTTTGTCGTGCTGAGACAACATTTATAGTTGACTTTTTGTTGATTGTGTTCATAGATAAAATTTCAGTTACATAAAATTAGTTATGTATATCTATGGTAAACTGCAGACTGGAGACCTTCTATTTTTTAGTGAAACTGGCTTACACAAAGGAAATATATCTAGACATCTATAGGGATTTTTAGTTCCTTTGTGCTTTTTGCAAAGCCAAAATCAGCAAATCTGTTTTGTTAGCTTAGATAAACTGGGGAGCAGGGACCCTTTGTAGGTGTCTCTCTGTTCATCTATATGAGATAATCACAGAAGGGATTTGGAGTGTAAAGCCTGCAGTGGAATATAAGGCAGACTGCATCAGGACCATTGCATCAGAGCAGAAATGATGCCCAGACACTTTCATAACTCTCCCAGGTTGTTTCAGAAGATGTCCCCAAAATTCTGTGGAAATTTCCCAACCATCAGATCTTGTGTCTTTCACTGCAAAGGCGTTAAGACTCTTCCAGTGTCCCCCCAGCAGTGCCTTGATTAAGGTCCCTAATACCTGAAAATGAGGGGAGGGGTGGGGTATCAGGAGATTCAACACCCGGGTCACACAATCTGTTGCAAAGCCTCTTGTGCACTGTTGTTGAAAGAGCTGTCTGTGATCCCAGCTTCCAGTATCTACAGTACTTTACAAGATGTGACAAGTCCTTCAAAAGCCAACAGCTGCACAATAGAGCAAACCTGAGCAGTGAAAAGTGCCTCCTTTTCAGCTACTGATGAAACACTTGCCTAGAACCTCATATTAATTAGGGGTTGTGTTATTCTAGAAAAATTCACTGTTCTGTGACTCAAGGATAAGTCACAACAAATTTGATAAGATCACGATTTTGTGATTTTTCTGTAAGATGCCATTTTTTTCAAAATGGCCCATACTGCCCTTAGCTCTCAGATTTCTCCATTTTCTATTATATTCTTTGCTTTCTTTTTTGGAAGGGTAGAAAGCAGTTCTGGATTCCTGGAGGGGGAACTAGATGAGAAGAAAGTCTTTGCTTTTTGCGGAGAAATTGACAACAAGTACAAGTTTATTTGGCTTGGCAATAAAGTTATTAGTGAAACTTGAAGTACCTGCAAATGCAATTTATCCTTTAAACACCAGAGTCCCCCACACATACCAGTTTGTAATGATTTACAAATGGATAATAATTTGGCATATCCAACAGAATTTAGGGCCTATATGCCATAAATTAGTTGCTTCATCTGTTGTTTTTTACATAAAATTAGGTCTTGGATAGAATGTCAGCTTTGCAAATACCCTCAAGAAACAAAAGTGGAAAAGTGCAACCACCCTTGTAATACATCCCGCTTGCTCTCAGCAGGCAGGGGGAAGCCTGCATTATTATGGCAGATAATTGCTCAAGGCACAAGTATGGGACAATCTTGTTCCAAATTCTGCCATTCCTCATTGCTAAAGTTAAAATGCTGGCAAATCCCTTTGGATAGTTAGGATTTTCTGATTTGTACAAAAAGCAAGTCTGTGTGTAATTTCTTGATAGAAAAATGGTGCTAAGTTTGGAAGTGTAAAAGTTAGTTATACTGGGTCTAACCCAGTTAGGTATACTGGATCTTGCTGTTAGAACAAAAGCCTTTTTTGTACTAATGTGAGTAACAAGGAGTTCAAGGGAAAAGCTAGGAGCAGCTTGGGCTAAAATGCCCTTATCTTTTCAAAATTACAGAAACACAATATATTTCATAGGAGAGAGTCACTGTACTCCTAATGAATTTTGTATTTGTTCTCAAGATAAGGGGGATGAAATAGAAAAGAAAAAATCATTTGTCTTGAAAGGAGATATTAAGTATACCCAAAGCATTTTTACATACAATCTTATCAGACCATTTTGTGGCCACTTGCCACTCTCAGATGCTCTTAATATATTGTATACCAAAGGCAATAGTGCTGACACTGAGTTCTGCCACTGCCAAACTGCATATTCATTATTGTTCATAGTCATGTGAGGTCAAGTTCGGTCACTGCAAACAAAGAACCTTTGTCTGGATCTTTACTCCCTCCTCACACAGTTTTTGGTTTCCTAACTTTTGTAATGCTCCCCAAGTTGAAAGTTTCTTTTTAAAGAGGATGCTGTGTACTCCTTTGTAAACATGTCTCCATTACTAAAAGTGACATCATGGGAATCGCTGGAAATGAGCTCAGAGAACAGAGCCAGGGCAGAGCCGATGTAAAAAGAAGTCCCCTTGTCCCTGCTCCCTCCTCCTCTGCACAGAATTGTCCAGCAAACAGGTACTTTGTTGAACTCTGCTGGAAGCTTCATGAGGAATTTAAACATAGGAAGGACTAATCATTATTTTAGAAAAAAAGAGTCCTGCCAGCTCTTTCTCCTCTGCAGGCTGCTATGCGCGAATGTGGTCAGCAGCTTATTCACACAAAGCCAGGGTTCTGCTCATTGGCCATCATATGCAAATCACCTCCCTGGACTCATTGGCACAGCAAACACTTCAGTTTAAGGACTTTAAAAAGATGGACTGCAAAACTCAGGCATGCTCCCGCTCCTACTGAGATCAGTGGCAAGCCTCCCATTGGCTTCATTGGAAGCAGGAGAGAATCTCCCTTTTCTGGAAGTGAAAACCCAGCGGTATTTGGGCTTTTTGGAGCACATGCAGCTCTGAAAGTCTGTTCCTTCGGGGCATTCCAAAATTTTTCCCATTTGCTTGATTCCATGGCAACACAACATCACCATCAAGCTTTCAATACTGAAATGAGATTTTACTACTAAGCCTGAGGATTTATACAAGTGTTAAAAGATCTCGCTAAACTGCAATTCCCATTAGACTAATTCAGGATCCTTTTCAAATGAGTGACGAAATTATCTCTGGATTTATTTTACAATCAGCCAAAAATTTTTTAAGGTTAGAAAAATGGGAAAATTGCTCTACAATCATATAAGAAACATTTTTCATTATTACACAGAATCACTGTTTAAGTAAAACACTGTATCTATTTACTATCCTTTTCAAAACAGTCTAAAGAATAGCCTAAGCAGTTTTCTCATAAATTATACTAAAATCAGACTCTAGAGACTGCACAAAATTACAACAAAGCCATTGAAGCTTTTCTTCTGATTTTTTGTGTTACATATATCACAGAAGTAACTGTTTTGCAACCAGAAAAAATATACCAGTGTGAAAGTGTAGAATGAAAAAACAAGCCAAAAGCTCCTGTTAGGTTTTAAATGTACTATAGTTCATCTTTTATAGAGGGAAGCAAAGCAGACAAGCTGGCTTTACACTCAGTGGTTGAGAGTTTGCTGTGAGTTACACACAGCACACTGAAAACAAGTCCCCTCTTTGAGCCCCTATTTTTATGAGTGGAAGGGGAAAAAAATCAATGTGATTCCACACCTAGAGAAGGTTGTGGGTAAGCAGTATTGAGGGTCTTTCATAAAGTACCTACTAAAAAGCTCACAAATAACACCACAAATGCAGTGAAACAAATTATTCAACATCAGTAAGAATTTTAAGGGCCTTATGTTTCCTGCATTTTCTTAGACTTGATATATAATTTCCATCTCTCTTATATTCAGCTTTCATGTAATCCAGCTCTTGAATCATCTCCTCCAATGTGATTTCTATGATTCAAGCTCTGACTCCCCTCACTGCACAGACTCACGCTGGAAGCAATGATCAAGATGTGGGCTGCAGCATTTTATTAGGACATGCTTCTGTGATCTGCTCCTTATACAAGGAGAGTTACAAAAGCACAGGATGTAACAGTGGATTTCACTTTTCTGATTGGAATTCAGAGCTTCCCCTTTCGATGCTTCCAACACCCCTGGGTCAAACCCTGAGTGTTTGATGGGATGTGGCCCTGCTGCCGATCACCAGATCAAAGACACAAATACTGGACTGCTTATTGCCAGAAACACAAACTTTATATGAGTTGTACATTTCATGTTTGGACATTTCACAGTTGTACATTTCTAGCTCATATCTTCTTGTATTTTTTAATTTGAAAAGTAGGTGTCTTTTATTCCAACAGCCACGTTGCAACAAAATAAAGTATTTTTCCTTGCTAAAGGAGGAAAATTCAGACTCAAAATCCCTTCTGACCCACAAACTGCAGAGTGCTCTTCGTAAACTACCAGCTCTAATACTCCAGTGGTATTCCCTGGAGGCACTCAGTTGTGGGAACTAGGGCACTTCTCCTATGCATGCAGCAGTTAGGGTTCTATCTACGCATTTTCCTTAATGTATGAAAGGCAGTTGTAATTCTTACAATTCTCATTTATAATAATTTCAAAACAACATCTAGAAGGACGACCTCAAGGGGAAAACTAACACTTTTTGCTACTTAAATCTCTAAGCAGAGTATTTGCATTCGTATAAACAGTATCTTTTATTTTGTCACTTTATTCCTGTATTGCACTGCTGTGATTTGGACATTCAAAGAAGAAATATAGGCACGAGCCTTTCTGCTGGGCTGTAACTCAAGCCACAGAGAAACTGTCTTTAAATAGCCCAGGAATGCCAAAGCCAAACAATATTCTCGCCCTTGTCTGGTTACATGCAGCAATCTCAATCAACATTTACTTTTGCGCTCAGTAAAAGGCAAACTGGCACTGCTGCAAGGCCGGGCGGGCAGATCGATACCTGTCCTGAAATTTCTGCGATTGCTCGCAGCGGCAACTCTGAGTCGCTGCAAACCCATTTAAAGAACACTTCACATCACTTTTCTAGCGTTTTCCTGTTCAGCAGCTCAGATTTGAGAGCTAAACAGCCGTGAGTCGCTGCTCTCTCTGGGCTGGGGGAGGTGGGCGGTGGAAGCGGCTGTTGAACCATGCAGGGGCTGCACCAGGGCAGGGCTGGGCACGGCCGCGGGGCGAGGGCTGTGAGGGCGGGAGGGCAGCGCCGGGGGCCGGGGCTCGGGGCCGGGCAGGGCCGCGCTGCGGACCGGGCGCTCAGGAAGTCGCGTCAGGCGCGGCGCCGCCGCGGGCCCGGCGGGAGGGCTGGGGCAGCAGCGGAGCCCGCGGTGAGTGCGGGCCCGGGGCCGGCGGCGGTGCGGAGCGGAGTGGTGCGGAGCAGAGTGGAGCGGAGCGGGCAGCGTGTACGGGCCGGGCGGCAGGCGCGGGCGGCGCGGGCCGGGCCGCGCGGGCGGTGCTGCCCCCGGCGGCGGGGCGGGGCAGCGCAGCGGCTGCCGCGTGGCGGGAGGGGCGGTGCGGCCGGAGCAGCGCGGGGCAGCCGGCGGAGCGGCAGCGGCGGTGCGGAGGGCGCGGGCCGGCTGAGGGGCAGCGCGGGCCGGGCGGCGGGCACGGGGCCAGGTGAGCGAGGGGAACCTCGGCCGTCCCCGCGGGGTTCCGGGGGCCGGTGCCGGCGACTCTCCGCGGCCGGCGCTCGCCCCTCGCGGCGGCCGTGGAGGCGCGGGGCGGCCCCTTGGCAGCAGCGGTGCCCGGGGCCCTGCGCACCCCCACCGCGCTCAGCGCCGCGGTTTTATTTATAGCAGGTCTGGTGAGCGGCGGGGCTGGAGCCCGGAGCGCTGCCGAGGGAGCCCTGGTGAGCCCGGAGCGCTGCTGGAGCCCGCGGGGATGGCGGTGGCCGGCAGGTGAACAGCGCCAGCGCCGCAGCGGGCAGCGGGCGCTCGGGGGGCGGGTTGGCTCACAGGTACGTATGCAGCTGCTGCTGCTGCTGCTCAAACGGGCTTTTAATTGCGTATTTTTTAAAGTTCATCTTTTGTGTATACCGGTGCAGCCAAGGTCACCTTGAGCACGAGCGGGACGCATTTCGGTTCCAGTATTAGAGGTCTTCAGGCTTTTTTTTTTTTTTTTTTTTTGTATTTATTGGGAGGGTTATATAGTAACTTGCCTGAGGACTAATTTAAATAAAAGGCGGATTGGATGTAACAGCCAGCAAAGATAAAGGGATGAGTTCGGTACTTGGGCTGTGCAAGGATACGCATGGTCTGCATGGTTATACCGGTTCGGACTCCAGGTTGTAGTGGGAGCTCTCTGCGTGCACGTATTACGGGATGGGTTTGTGGCAACTTGGGGAGGGCACTAGGAAAAGCAGAAAGGTTGGACTAAAGTTTTAGGTCTTGCTCTTGCAGGTGTTAGCTTAGCATTCTGGGTGGGAACAATCTCTTTCCTGATGGCCCACAGCTTGGCCACGATAGAAGTTTCCTTGCAGTGACAGATGGAAGAGGAGGTTTTGCCTCTTTAAAATGCTGGGATTCTTATTTCAGTGGCTCTCAATAACAAAGCAGTTTAATTTGTAGTCTTTTGCAAATACATTGTACAACAGTAAGTTGTTTTAGTATGTTTGCTGTTCCTTTTTTCATTGGCCAAGGGAGAATTATTTACTGTGCTCATTATATGAGCTACAAAACTTCCATTTCAAAATAATTAATCAAGTTGAGATTTTCTTACTTCTCTTTAATCCCACAAGAGTGAAATGTCACTTATCAGCTGCATGTTCACATTTAGATGTGTGCTTTTTTATTGAGCACTCCTTCTTCCCAAGGAATTTGCAAACTGGTTTGACTACAGCTGGACCAGACACATAAAATATACTGTGGGATAGGATTAGGTGAGAACATTAATGACAGTTTTTGTAGATCATAGGTGTCCTTGAAAAGCAAATTATGAAAGAGCAAGGTCAGAGTGCAAGAGAATAGTAAACTTATGAAAGTGTCTGACATGCGTATCCTTATGCCTGCGGGGTTTAAACCATGCAGTAAAGACCAGTGGAAAATTACAAGGGGACTATAGTGACCTGTTATGGGAAGAAGGGCAGGGAGAGAAAAGTGTGCAGGAAGCTGGTTGGTGTGCTGTGTTTTTGGAAGTCAAATGTGCTGGGGTTTTAGCATATTAAAATCATGCCAATTTCTAGCTGCAAGGAAGTGTCTTTGGAACTGAACTTTTACTGAAGGGTGAAAAAATACCAGTTGCCTAATTTATTGCTAGATGCCTGGCACTGAATTTGGGTGTGTGTTTCTGTGCATGCATATAAATATATGAATATACAGATAAAAAGGATATATATATATATATATATATATGCACATGTTATTATTTTGCAGTTTGTGATCTTCAGTTCAATTCCTGTGTCATGGATGAAACTGCTTTGTCCCTTGGAACAATAGATGTTTCCTATTTATCCACCTCAGCAGACTGCAGCATCAGTAGATGTAAGCATTCCACTGAAGAGTGGGTAAGTAAAAATTGGGAATGTTACTGGCCCTATTTATCTTACTATTTCTTCAACTTGAATGTGGACTTTTTATTGTTATGAAGAATGAAGATAAGGAATTATGTCTCTCATGCATGATAAAGTTTGGTTTTGATTTAACTTGAAACATGGGGAGGAACCAACAGTTCAATTTTGTGCCAAAGAATAATGTTGCTAGAAAAGTAAAATCCTGTCAGACTCTCTTGGTAGTCTTACAGTCGTCTGGTGTAACATTGCTAATCATTTTATATAGCAGTAAATGTAGAGAATGCCATTCTGGAGTAGCCAAAGTCAAACAGAAAGTCAACTAGGAAGCTTGTTGCTCTTCTGGGTAATGTAATTTAAAGTGTGCAGGTGAAATGGAGCTTGATGCTGAAGTTGCACAGTCATATAAGCATTGAAGCTGGAGCAGGAGTGCAGTCCAGGAGGCAGAAAAAATTGGTGGATATAAATAAGGAGCCTATTAAAAGTCTGTGTCCTCCATTGAGTGAGTCTTGGGATTTGGAGGGGACAAAGGAGACAGCAGAGTGGTCTGGGTGGAGCCAAGAGCCACATGGGGACTGTTCTGGTGGTACATGGTTTAGCAGCATAGGTCAGGAGGAATTAGACATGGATCTGGAGAGGAGGAGCTTGAACTTGATACAGAAGAAGAATTGGAAACATGGTCAGAGTTGAGGGAAAGGGCAGATGTCTTGGCAGCTGGGATTTCTATCTAGCTAGATCTAAGTTCCATGGAACAGCAAGCTGCAGTAACCAGGAGGTCTGTGAGAAAGTGGAGTAAGGGCAAGCAAGTCAGAAGAGATAGAAAAGAGGTTTTGTAAGAAAATGCTGGAGAGGTATGTCAGGGATTGGAGGCAAGCAGAAGGAAGATGACATTGTTAGAAAGTTGGTTTGTTTTGGAGTTAGCATTAAAGGAGGTGGTAGAGGAGGGATTATGGCAGGCTTAGCATCTTGATATTTGTTTATTTCAGATGGAAGAGTTAGCCTTGGAATATTTGCCAGTTTGTGCTGCTTGCCAAATATGATACATGCACAATTTAGTTTTTAAACATCTTCAGCATCGCTTTTGACTTTCTGGGAGTTTCTCACTGGGCTGAGTATGTGATGATCTGCATTTGTGTCTTCAGTCTTGGTTCTACCCTATTGCTCTGCCACTTAAACGTTCTGTTTTAAACAACGTTTTGGTTTGGTTTGTTTCTGTAACTTCTCTTTTAATACTGGAAGTGACTTTCTTCTCAATAAAATATGTGGTTTAAAAATGGCAACCCGGTTCTCATTCTCAAGCAAGCAATAATTCAGTAGACTTTAATGGAAATAATCAGGGTCTTTGGAAATATAGTTAACTACAATTTTTGCATTATGTCCTAACATAGAGAATGAGTTCTGTGAATGCAGTCACTCTGGATTTTTTTTGTTCTGTAATCTTCAGATAGACAGTGTAACTTTGGAGAAGGCACAGGAGTTCCTTTTTCATATCACTCTGCCTGAAACTGCTGCAAGTGCCTACAGAGTCTATGGAGTTGATATTTTTGGTACATTGAGTCTTCTTGCAGATTTACAGGGTGATATTCAGTTGAACTTTAAAATACATTGTTTATATTGCAAGCACCCTTACATTATTGAGAATGTAGTGTACTGTTAATTTCTTTCAGTTTTCTCAGCTGGCAGTTTCTTTGGTGTTTCTTAATTACAGTTATCATTCCTTTGAAAATTTTGTGTATCAGCTCAGGCAGCAGTGCTTACATAAGTACAACACTGAGATTTTGCTTTTATTTTTTTAAATTGTAGAGAAATGTTGGAAATAATTATACTTTACATAATTGAGGGGTAATTTTTTGTGTGTGTCTGGCAGCTCCTCTTCCTCAAATCTTTCCCATACACAGCAGAGCACATATTTCTGCATATTTACACAGTGGTCTTTGTTCTGCAGGGAGAGTGTAACTCTCGTCCCACTCTGTTCCGATCTGCCACTTTAAGATGGAAGGAGGCTCTGCTGAGCAGGAAAAGGCCGTTTGTGGGACGATGTTGCTATGTATGCACTCCCCAGAGCCGGGTAAGAAGATTATGGGATGGATTATGTTTGACAATAATGCATAGTTGCAGCGTAATGAAGTTGCAGTAGTTTCCTTACTTTCAGAATTAAGGTCACAATGTTTTTTTACTTCATGAAGTGCTATAGTTTTTTACTGTTGTTTTCACTCCTTTCACTGTGGTTATATTTAATTTGTCATGGAATTAAAGCATGGCACACACCTGGTTTGCTGCTTAGTCTCCCACCTCCCAGTGCAGACTTACTCCTTGCACAAAACTCTCCAGCTCCTCAGAATTACTACTAGGAAATGGGATAGCAAAATTATCTGGTGTGTTAGATTAATAATGGGAATTTGGAGCATATAAACGTGTGAAAGTTTGCTTTTAGGACACTTTAATTCTCTATCCACTGAGTAAATACAGTTTCCAACTTGCTTAGTCCTGTACTTGAGAGAACAAGTTAATTTTCTGCACCTGGCTGATTTTCTGCACCTGCCTCTCTGCCCAGCCTGGAAACAAGGACTGCCAGTTGTGATAGTGGGGATATTTGTCTGCTGGGAACAGTGTCAGGATGGTGGCTCTAGAGAGGTTGTGCAAGCTGATTTAAAATGTGAACTTTATTGAACGGAATTGGGCAGGCTTCCTGTAAGCTCAAGATGCAAAATGCTGATAAATGGCACAATACAGTCTGCAACCAGTTCATCATGTAATTTGGCTATGTGTACACCCTGAGCTTTAGACTGCACTCAGTTACACCTTCATTGGCTGGGCTAGAGGGAAAATTTGCTTCCCTCTTTGACCAAAGAGAAGTTATTTCACTCTGTTCCTCTGCCAGAACAGAAAATTGCAGCAATGACATACAAATGTGATAAAGAAATCCAAATGTATTGTGAAGGCTGTGTATGATATAGGCAACAAGACAAACAATTAGATAAACTGAGACTACTTCAAACAGACAAGTCAAGTGTTTTGACTTACAAAAAGGTGTGTGTGAATCCTCAGCTTAGGGCTTTATGCATTTAGTAATTAGCCTGTTAGTAATTAGGCTGTTCCTCTCAAACTGGGAATTATGCATTAAAAATAACAATCTTGTTCTGTATTTTGTCCATTTAATAAGAGACTAATTAACTATCCTGAGATCCCACTTAAGAATGGAGCATGACCTATTAAGCCCTTTGTTGCTTTCTGCTGTAAAGGAAAAAATACTGTCCCTGCACAGACAGTAACAAAGATAATGATCTCATTAGATTCTAAATACTTTTTTTGGAGCTGCCTTTTTCATTATTTTTCTTAAGAAAATAAATAAATGAGGCAAATTTAAGTGTGCTGACCATACTAGCAACTTGCCAATGCTAAGAGTGGAAAGTCTTGCTTCTCCCTCTCATTTTCCTTCCTGCTCTCCTGAGGGCTGATCAAGTTCACTAACCAAGCAGAAAACTACCTGCTTTATTCATTCAGTCTCTCTATCTTAGTTTTTTAACTTGTCTGCATGAAGTTGGGATGTTAAAGGGTGTAATGAATGCTAGAGGTGTTCCAAGAGGTGAGGCATAGAGATCAGCAGGAAAGGCCAGGATGTGGTGGTGGGAGCTGGGCTTGTTCTTTGTGCCAGCAGGGAGATCCTGTATTGGCTCAGTTGGTTTCACAGAACCACATGCTCTGCCTGACACAGGACTGGAGAGGAGTTAAATGAGGAAAAGCTGAAGTGTAACAGTACTGCTGGAGGATGAGTTTTGTAGTGAGGTTTAACCTGACACTTGGAGCACTGGTATATACAGGTATAGACTGGCATTCAGTGGTACTGTACTTTGTTGCTGATTGTTTGGGAGACCAAGAACAAGTCATCTTCTCTTTGCCAGAACACATCATCAGCTTATCACATCCACAAAAAGTCACCAGTGTATAGTCAAAAAAATTAGCATAACATGGAAGTTTCCTCTTAAGGCCTCAGAGCAACAATTGGTTGATTGTACAGCATGGTTGTGCTTTAGCAGGGAGCAGAAGACTCTGCTCTCACTGTAGCACGTAATTTCTACCTGATTTGCAAATGATGTAGGACAGTCATATATTTTAATTTTGTGGTAAATGGTGTGTCCTAAACAAAATACAAATGACTCTTACCTGACTCCCATTGCAGAATTGGTGGTGAGATTGTTTTGCAGCTCTGCTGTTGCTGGTGACCATCTTTCTCTTTGCTGTCCTTTTTTTTGTCTTCTTTGGCATGTACAGTTCCAGTAGTTTTAGCTGTAGTTCACTGCTGGCAAGGTACCAATTTTATAATTCTATATCATTTAGGTAGAAAGAAATCAACCTTTTGGTCAAAGTATTCACTTGGACTATGGAAGAGTAGAATTTAGGTCTTCCTGCTAAGGAATATTTGTTGTGGAAGTGCTCCTAAACTCACCCCACTTAATACCTTGGCATGTGGAGTCTGTAACAAGGCTGGACTGAGTTTGTTGTTCAGGCAGAGCAGGAATGTGGAGATTTGCCACCTAACCATGGATGGATATCCTGACCCTTGGGCTGTTGTGACATGATGCTTGTTCTGCTGGCAAACTGGATTCTACAGACTGAGCATCAAATGCTGGTGGTTACAGTAATGCCCAGTGTGGCTTAATAAAGTTCTGTCTCAAAGATGAGTTCTGTATTATGATAAGTCCTGGTTTATATTACATCAGAATCTGCTGAAATACTGTGGCTTGAAGAGTCTAACAGTACAACCACACAGTAAAGCCTAGAGAATGCTTTGAAAGTATTGGACTTGGGAATAGTGATTAGAATTCCATTTTCATTTTAGGAGTTTGTGTACTGTATAGGCAGGTTCAACACTTCTCTGGTTTTGGCTTTGCTTATAGTACAAATAAAGAACATTGCATTATCTTAAATGTTATGATGAATGTAACAGACAAAGCTATTTTTATGTAATGAAATAGTCCATCAATCTTTTTTTTTTCTTGGTTTTACAGGATAACTTCTTCAATTCTAGTATTCCTTCTTTGGGTCTACGTAATGTCATATATATCAATGAAACACATACCAGGTATTGTAGCAAGTGTTTCTTTTGCTTTTAAAATTCAATGTGCTCTGATTTTATGACAGAGAAATCTTTATTATGATCTGGACTGAATTGGTATATATTGTGGTCCTAAAATGCAGAGATTTGGTGCTGACTTCAGTATCGTGCTTGTTAAATCTGGCTGTGTGTATTTGGGAACTGGGCAAAGTCCTTTGGGGTTATAGACAAGAAGTATAGGGGTCAAACCTGTTTCACAAAAAACCCGAAATTTTTTCACAAAAAAAGTTCTTTCTTCTTTCATGCAAATGGCAGCAGCATCTGTGGCATAATATTGAGGGCACCCAATTTATTCCCTTATGCAGAATGACTTCAGGCTGCCCTTTAATTTACTGAGCAGATCTGGCTCACAAGTTAGGTGTTGACTATTACCTCTTATGGCAATTAACCTGATTATGTCTTATGAATCTGTCTCTTCTCTGTCTCAGTGGCAGAGTGCAGGTTCTGAAATGTGTGGTATAATTAAAAAAAAATCTCAAAAATGAAGATGGGTCTTTGCGCTGTTGGAATCATATCTTATGTTCTGGGATGAAGATACTGGAATTGCACAAAAATATTCTGTTCTTTGGAAAGTTAATAATGCTTGCTAAGTTTTTCTTACAGAAATCATTAGCATAAGTAGGTCCTGCAGTGTTTGTTGTAGAGTCAGAGCAAACAAAGAGAGGCCAGCAGCCTGAAAGAAATGAGCCAAAGTGTCTGAGAGAAAGAAAGGCAGCATTGTGTGTGCTTGAGAGGGAGAAAGCTAATGTTAGAAGCTGGTCTTTATTAAATTTATTTTAATTATGGGTTTTTTAAGAGTTGAGCTTGTAGTTTGGAGTACAGAAAAATAACAGAAATACTGTTTTACTTTTTAAAAATCAGTTTCGAAAGTCTAATGCTTGAATGGTTTTGAATGGTCAAAGTTACTTGAATTGAAAATATTAGGAGAAAAAAATACGGGTTAATGAATTAGTCTGAAATAAACACATCTAGCTCAGAATAGTGAGAAATATAGTGTCATTATAGTGTGAAAATGGGCAATTTTAATGAAGTTCTGATGTCTCATGGGTTACACAGTCACAGGTCCCTGGCTCTAGAAAGCAAGAGGGGTTCTCTTTAACTGCCAGCATGCTGTAATGTACTGACAGCCTTTATCTGAGGTACAACTGCCAGTTTTAAATGTCTCTTGACTGGTTCATTCTGTGTCATTTTTGTCTTCTCTTATTGATACATGATCAGAAACCAGATTTTTCCAATTAAACTACATTATGTCTAAGCTGTAAAATGAATGTAGAAGCTTTCATACCTTGACAGATCCCTGCAATAGCTGTGTGCTGTTCTGATATGTTCATAGTTACCAAAGAATATTGTCAGAAAGCATGTCCTTTGCTTTCTAGAAAAATCAGTAAGGCTCTCAAACTTTAAAGAGAAGGGGAATAAAGGAAAAAAGCAATTAAAACTGGGTCACCAGTCTTCTCTGACAGCACAAATAGCTGGTCTGAAAATTTATGTGATCATTCCATGCCGCGGTGTGCCCATGGCTCGTGCATGTGCACCCATCTTAATTACAGTTCACTCTAGGGCTTTGGCCTTTTGCAGTGTAAAAGTTCTGTCTCATCTTTCCTTGCTGTTTTTAACACATGTATAAATTTACTGAAGTGTGGTAGGGAGGTTTAACAGCCAAGATCAGTAACTCGAGTGATGACAGCGGGTGAGACGTTGGCGGGGCTCCAGCATGGAAACCACCATGAGCTTTGTCACCCATGGTTCAGTTTGGGACACTCACTGGAGCAGCAGCCAGGCATTGCACCAGCAGACCCTGGTGCAGGTCAGCAGACAGGACAGGAGTTTTGCATAATACTTATTGCTCTGGGCTTAGAAATTGCCAGAATTTAATTTTTCATCCAGCTATTAATTCTGCCCCATCACATCATCTCTGCTGTTTGGGGGTCCCAGGTGTTTGGTTTGTGTAAGTGGTGGCTTGTCCTGGTAAATGAGGGAGTGAGGAGAGGAATAGTGATGAATATCCACTGTGGGGAAAGGGGTGTAAGCCATTCCTGTGTCACAGGCATCTTCTGTGATATTGGATATTCCAAATAACATTTTCTCAAGTGATTTCTGCTTGTATGACTGAGAGAGTAGAGGACAGGGTTAATTAAAAAACAAGGGACTGTCTTCATAAATTACCTTAAACACTTGAATTTGTAGTGAGATTTACTGATTATTTTGTGGTTATACTCTTGCTAAAACTTTACTAGGAGAAGTAATGGAGAAGACACATAGGACTGGGTGTTTGAGGACACTGTAAAGGAAGAAAAGCTAACTAAAAAAGTGGGTTTAGTTTTGATGGCTAATGCAAGCACATTTTCCAAAGTGTTTGTGAGAGTTTACCCTGTGCTTACGTGAGCAGCTTTCCCAAGAGGACTTGGTGTTCCTTGAAGAAGTTGACAAACCTCTCAGCTGGGCATTTACTTTCCTTGGTGAAAAGGGGCACTAAATTGGAAATCAACACTATCGCTTCTTTTGGCCTCACTGAGCTGGCGAGTTGGTTCTGGGGACAGACAAAATGTATCTACTGGTTTGGTTGCTGTACTCCTGTGATTCTCTGGGTGTTTTAAGGCCAGTGTCACCCTGAGTTGAAGGGGTGCCGATGTTGGCTCAGATGTTTTGTGCTATGCATGAGTTGTTTCATCTATAACATGAAGATATTGGCAATTTACTGGAAGATACAGAAGCTTTTAGACAGCCATTTATAAAATTTTACTTACTTTTGCTTCTTAATTGCATTTTTAGTTGTTTTTAATGCTATTGTTTTTGGAAGCAAAATATTTTGAGGATCACACTGAGATACCCTTCATATTTTTGTAGGTACAGAGGGTGGCTTGCGAGACGCTTTTGCTACGTCCTTTTTGTGCAAGAGAGAGATGTTCATAAGGGTATGTTTGCCAAGAATCTGACAGAAAATGTGCTGAATAGCAGCAGGTAAGATAACACAAAATTAATTATTTTAAAAATTTATACTACATTAAAATATGCCTTAATTTAGAAACTGCAAGTCAGTTTCTAAAATCAGACTATTTAAAATGCTAGTAGATGCAGTATCTTTAGCACAGTCTTTCAGGAATGTAGCTTGCAGTTTCTGTTAGAATAGTAAAAGAGGGGGGTTTAAGGATTACAGGTCTCTGAATGAATGGTGTGTAGTGGGGGAACAGCAGACAGTACACAGAAAAATAAATTGATACATGAGAGCTCTTCAAACTTCTGTTTATCTAATTCATATGTAAGTCATTACCACTGAAGTCATACTGCAGTCATCAGAAATTGTCAGTATTTCAGGTAATAGGAAAGCAGCATTTTGGAGTACTCTGAGTGTACACCTGGAGAGTACAGCAAAAAATGGAAAAAGGCTGTAGAATGGAGTACCAAGCCTTAATTTTGTGGGGCTTGTTTTCTGTTTCATATGCCTCACTTTAAATGGCATCTTGAGCCCCTGATCAGCTGTTCAGGTGTCAGTTTTCTTTGGACACAAAGAAATTCAACCACCTGCTTGCTCCTTGAGGCTACTTTTGTCAGAGGGCACACACTGCCTACATTAACATTCCTAATTCTCCTGAATTTTTAAAGCTTGAGTCACATCTGAAGATGATAGTGTTGCTTTTGAAAAGTAAAGCAGACTGTGTTGTGCTACAGTCAGGGTGTCTTAAAGCTACTTACGGTCTCTTGGGTATGTTTTAAAGGGGGAAAATAGCCTGTATAAAATTTTGTTAGACTGGGTAAAACTGAGAATTCAAGGGCAAAAATAATCTAGAAGTTCAAAATAGTAACTGCATAAATCTGTCTAATGAGGTATGTGAAATTGCTGTGGCATGAAAAAGAAAGCATTAACAAAAATGAGACTGCACCTGTTCCCCCTGAATTTTTAACTTTATTAACCATTTCAGAAAATTGGCAGTCACTTAATATTTTAATATTAGTACCTGTGAATTGTGTATGTACTGTTTCATGTAGTCACCTTTGAGCCCATTCAGTCATCACCTGCCTCTTAAATTAGAGCTTATAAAACTGAATCAAGTTTAATGCATTTGGAGTACACAATAGTTTAGTGTGGATGCTTTTTATGTTTGCAAGTTACTCCTGTAATAATATGTAGCTCATTCCTAGCTGTTGTTGTCTGTATTTTCGACTCTTCTGTTGTGGGGCTGTCTCATAATCTTTACTTTTTAATATTAGAGTCCAGAAGGCCATTGTAGATGAAGCTTCTGAGCCAAGTACTCCAGGCACTTTTGTTCAGACAGATCCTAAAGCTATCAACAAAGTGAAGAAAAAAGCTAGGAAAATTCTCCAGGAGATGGTAGCAAACGTGTCCCCTGCTTTAATCAGGTAAGAAAAATGTCTCATCACTATTGTCAGTGAGTGGAAGAATAGACAAGCTCTTTCTGCATAATGCCAACAAAAATAGTAGTTGTTCTTCATTTTTAGATGCAGCAGAAGTCTTCTGCCTTTATGAGGAATATATTTTATGATAAGATTAAATACAAACTTTTCCTTCTCTCACAAACCTAGTTTTGGTGCTAATGCTTGGATCAGTATTGGCAGCATTTGTTATTTCAGGCTCATATGGGCAAGAACAGCTATCTGCAGCATCACAGACCAAAAGATAATTTTTCCATTAGCCTATTCAGTGTTATAATTTGTAGATATAAGTATCTCAGGGAGAGTCTTATTTTAGATAAAATCTTCTCCTGTGGTATCTACATTTACTACTAGGGATGATTTTGTCTCTGTCATGTTCCTAGTTCACAGCCTTCACTGAGGTTGATACAAGATTTTTGTCATAACTGCAGGAGGCTGAAATGTGGCTACTAACCATAGGCAAAACCTCGTTTAACAATTGGATTTTATAGTAATTTTCGTTTTTTGAGTTGCGTTTGTTTTCCCTTAGGTTGACTGGCTGGGTGTTACTGAAGTTGTTTAACAGCTTCTTCTGGAATATCCAGATCCACAGAGGTCAAATTGAAATGGTCAAAGCAGCAACAGAGGTAAGGGAGGGTGGGAAAATGCAGTAAGGCGGATTTCTGAAGTAGTTTCTAATAATATTTGCAGCACTTCTCTTTTTGTGAGAGTTCCACTAAGTCTGTATGAAATGCAATTGTAGGTAGAACTGTATTGTACCTGAAATACAATAAGAACACTGTGAAATAATGTTCATTATTAAATATATGCTCCTAGAGTTGTGTAACCTAAAATACTATGTGAACTCTGAGTTCACCTTTGATTCAGGATCAAATTTTAACTATTAGGCTGAATCATTATCTCAGATGACCTTGCATCCAACATAATTTCTGCTTTTTGAGCTGAGGCAGCCAGTAATAAATTAGTAGATCTAGTCAGGATTTTTCACTTTCACTTTGATTTGGAATGAAAACCTTTAAGAAACAACTTTTCCCATTTCTTACTAGAAATCTGTTTCCAGTTTTTCAGTATTTATTGAAATTGGTCAAACAACCTCCTGAATGCTACCATTTTCTTTACACTCAAATGAATCAACTTGTCTTGAAGGATTTACCTTAGCTATATTGATTAGATAAATGAAACAAATAAAAAAGTTCTGTTCTTTTCTGGGTTTTTTTGAATATTGTGTTTGGGAAACTCACTATTCATAAATCCTTGCTAATATCTAATAGAATTACCAGTACTTTCGTGTCAGTGAGGATTTTCCACATCACTTTAATTGTTTGATTAGTGTCTCAGAGCTGTGAGTCTGAAGAAACTGGGAGTATTTGTTTCCATTATATTAACAATGATTACACTGTTAATGTAATGGATACAATTGAAAACTACAGTCCATGAAAACTAATACTAAAGACAAGTTGACTAAAATGTTCTCATTGTCTGAGCTGAAGGAAAACCAGAAGTATACAAACTCAATTATGGTAACTGGAAAATACCATCAGTTTAGATGAGATGATGCTAGCAATCTCAACAGTGGATTTAGAAAAGGAGTAATATTCCATGTTTCTTACCAACTGACTTGTATCTTATTCCTTCTCTCCCCACCATAGATGAATTTGCCTCTTATCTTTTTGCCTGTTCACAAATCCCACATCGACTATCTGCTGCTTACATTCATTCTTTTCTGCCATAACATCAAAGCACCCTACATAGCTGCAGGGAACAATCTCAACATCCCCATCTTCAGGTAATAACCTCTCCTTGTTTGAAATAAGACTGGGGTGGTGGGATCTGATCTACTGCACAAAATGTCTTAAGTGTAAAATTATCTGAAAGTTATTGGGCCGTCATGTAGAACTACTTTGGTTCCTATGACATGTTCAGAGAGGGAGCATCACAACATCCTTCTGAGAAACTCTGTTACAGCCTTAGTAGGGTAAGGAGAAAGGATATTCCTTTTTTGGAGTCTCAGAGTGTTTAGATGAGTAAGGAAAGATGATAAGGGAGAAAGAGTTGTGAATGGACAGCTCTTCGTGCAGTTTAGTGAGCTGGCTAACGAGCAGCAACAGTACTGAGTGAATAATACTTTGTGGAAAAGTATTCCCCTTGAGCCTGTGTTTAAATTATATTTCTGGTGGCTGAAGAACCTGAGCTATTTTAGATAATGTTTTGCCACTTAGACAGAATTTGGGCATATTTGGTATCTAAAGAATGACTGGATATTATAGGAAATGATGAGGAAAGAAGGGGACTGCCTTGGCTTCAAGGGTGTTTTACACCCTGTAGGTGCTGGTCTGTAAAAATCCCAGTGAAAAAGGCATTCATATAAATTAGCAATTGAAATGCTAGTTCTTAGTGCCAACAGAAGAAAGAAAGTTTAGCATAGATAATCTTAACATTACTTTAGGCACTGGGCACCCTGAGTTCTGCAGCATTCAGCAGGCCCATGATCCACACATAGCATCCTGTCTGCAGAAAAGTATATTCCTATTTGGTCTTTTGAGCCAATAAAGGATTTTGTTTCAAGAAAACAGCCCTATTCATCATTGCTTCTGTCAAGCAGAAGGGATATCCTCATGAGAACTCCTTGCTGCACTGTGAGATAAATGCAGGACCATGCAGGTGGTGTAATTGCTGGTGCCAAGTGGGAGCTGCCTGCAGATTGCTCTGTTAAAATCAGCTGGGTGAGCTGATTCTGCAGCTGAGGGGAGTGTGCGTCACACCATGGGCATGCAGGCTGTGCAGCACAGCATGGACTGGGGCCAGCTCAGGTGAACTCTTACATGGGTCACCAGCATCTCAGTGTGCAAGAACCTCTTGGTCAGTGACCTGTCAAGGCAGTGAAGTGGAGCAAGACAGTGCAAAGAAGCCAGTTCATAAGTGAAATAGAAATTTGTGTAGTCCCATCATGTGCAAGTAGTGTAATACAGTTTAGTCTTTAAGAATTTCAGTTATTTGAATCCCTGTTGTGTGCAAGAAATTATTTGTTGGAGATGTAGTAGTTTCCTGCAAGCTGAAATCAATGAGTCTAATCCTTCTTTGGTGTGTAGCACATTGATCCGCAAGCTGGGAGGATTTTTCATTCGTCGGAAGTTGGATCAGAACCCTGACGGTCGTAAGGATTTCCTGTACAGAGCTTTGCTCTATGTGGTGTGTATTTCTTGTCTTTCTTTCTGTAGGCAGTGTTTCACTTGGGTGGCAAGTGGGAAAAGTGAGTTCCATCACTTTGGAGATGTATTTATTGCTTTAAATTTGTCTTAAGTTTTATGCTGTAAAAGGGGATTCATTTTTGTATGAAGGTTTGAATTTATAGAATTAAGAAAACTGCATGCTCAGCTCTTTTGAGGATGAGCAGATATCCACCTTGCATAATCCTTATTAAAGAATGTGGAATTAATGCTCTCTGAGTTAACTTATGCTTGTTTCACTGATGTCTTTTGTTGTGAAGCATCTCTACACTGATTCAGTTAATACAATGGAAGTCTGTTCATGATGGGCTGATGTAATCCTTTGTGCCATTCAGTGTAGTAGCTGTATTTGCATCTTGGAAGATGGGATGTGCTGGGGAACCAGAAGGAAAGATGAATGTGAATCAACTGCATCAACCATTGCTAGAGATGCTTTTTGAATAAATGTCATTATACTGCTTGTATATTCATGCAAATTCAGTTGCACATAGGTCTGGGCTTGTGTCAGGCATAAATTACTGGGGTTTTTTCCCACAAGTACTCATGCCAAGTCATGATCTTCCATTGCTTTTAAAAGGAAATGGTTGCCAACAATATACCTGAAATATAATTGTATGTTATTATATATATATGTATGCCAGTATCATTAGATACTTACTTATTTTTTCTCTTTTCCAATCTTCTTGTATTCAGCACATAGAAGAACTGTTGAGACAGCAGCAGTTTCTAGAAATATTCTTGGAAGGCACACGGTCTCGAAGTGGAAAGACATCTGGAGCTAGAGCAGGTCTCCTGTCAGTGGTGGTGGATGCTCTCTTCTCAAATGCTACTCCTGATGTCCTAATTATACCTGTGGGAATCTCCTATGATCGCATAATTGAAGGTCACTATAACAGTGAGCAGCTGGTAAGAGCAATCAAACAACTTGCTTTGCCTAGGGGATTTTCTGCTTGTGTGCAGGAAAACCTATTACATAGTTAAAGGTTGTGCTAGTCCTCTGTTCATGGACTCAGGGTTCGAGTTGAGCCATGAGTCACAAAATGTCTCTGACAGGGAGTGCTGAGGTACAGGTGACAATCTTCTAAATGCAAATTCATGACATGACAAGTAATATGTTCAAGGGGATATCCACAGAGAAAAATAGTTCTCTAGATGTACTTGAAGTTATAAGGTGTGTCAAAAGCTTTGGGCTTGCTTTGTCTGCTGTTGCATGCATTTTAATTTTAAACATAACCTTTTAATTGCAAAGTGGAAGAAAAGCAAAACAACCACCTATGTTTTCTAGGGCAAGCCTAAGAAGAATGAAAGTCTTTGGAGTATAGCTAGAGGAGTCTTCAGAATGCTGCGGAAGAATTATGGGTGTGTCAGAGTAGATTTTGCACAACCATTTTCCTTAAGAGTAAGTTTGATATCTTAAAGTTCTTTTTGAAGGTTCGACATTTTTGGTTTTTCAATAGTGGGACACATTTATTTTGATTTTTTCATTGTGGGTTATCATCACTAGCATTATCTGATGCAGTCCATTCTGGCAGGACAAAAGTATCTCTGTTTTTGATGAGTGTTTGAATCTTTGGACACATCTGTATTAAGCTGAAATAGTCTCAGAGTTGATATATTAGTTTTGAAACAGTCTAAGTATTCTTTCTGGTGGGGTTATTTGTTTGTTTAACAAGTGATCTGTAAAATGATCCTAATACTGTCTAGTAATTCTTTACATTTGGAGTTGAACAACATTTGGAGTTGATGGAAGCTGAATACTGTTTTCCAGTTAATTTAATGACATCTGCACTGGTTGAGGAAGGGCATTTATCTCACTGGATTTTTAAAATTGCTAAGAAAATTAGTAGCTATAAAAGTGTCATGGGTAATATATCATGAAAATCTGTATATTCTTTGAAAGTCATCATTCATTATTAGTTCACAACTATTACCTAGTTTCTCAGGGAATGGGATAGTGTGGCAGTATCTGCCTTTACTCTAAATTTTCTCAGATCTCTTTGCAGAATATGCTGGTACTAATCTCTATTTCACTAATCTGTATTCTGCCACAGTATACCTTATTTTTAGTGTGACTTTAATAAGATTAAGCACTGCAACAACAACTTACTAGAACATTATTCAAATTAATTAGGTGTTCTTCTTTCTGCCCTATTTCTCTCAGAAAAAGCAGTAGGGTTGGAGAGCTTTGGAGGGTTCAGTTACCACAGCATGAAATTATTGTGACCAGCTGCACTGCATTATAATTAGTGTAGTAGGGAAAGATACCAGTTCACTTCCAAAGGAGAAGGCTTGGGCTATTCTTGGAAGGGAGTTAACAACTCTTCTTGGATCAGTGTAAGGAAAGGAGGGCTATCTGCCCTCTTAATCTAGTGAAAGCTAATCACTCTGTACCTTCCCAGCAGCCTCTGTCAGGTCTCATTTGTACCTGTGTTCCTTATTGTGCCTTAGAATGGTGATAAATGACAAAAATCCTTAAAGTGTGCCTTAGCTCACATTTGGAGAAGTGTAACTGTAGTTGTGTCACTGCAGGTTTTTCTAAAGCACATGAGCTTTGGGGGTTAATTTTGGGCATCTGCAGTTCTATGAGCACAGGCTTGGAAGCAGAAGAGTGTGTGAAAGAGGCTGTGGAACTCTTTTAAGCAGCTTTCCTGGGAAGGAGCTGTTTTCCTGACCAGCAGGTTAAGTGGCTCTTTAGTTTCCCATTCTTTACAGAAACTGAGGGAACACAGTGTCCTGAAAACAGAAGAGTGTAAATTTTAACCTATAAGGAGAGGAGTTTGGCTTTTGAGAAATTTGGGATTCAGGAATTCCAAGCATGCAGTACCCTGCCTCCTTCCTGGGGGCTTTAGTTTGTGTCTTGCAACCAGAGTTTTGTACAGCAGTGTTTCCCTCTCTCCTGGTGTTTGAGGGAGGCAGGAGTAAGCAATAATTACAGTCTCCATGCTGGTTCTGAATGGGTGCTAGCTTTTGTTCTCATTCACGTTAATGAGGCAGTTCTCATTAATTTAATTGTGGAACTCATCTCAAAGGAGTTGTTCACAGCAGGGTGCTGACAGAGGTTATGTATTGTTTTCATTGCAAGTTTTTTTATGAAGTACAGATTCCTTGCTGTGGGAAGTCTACTTTTTGCATAACATAAAGTAAAAAGTGAATAAGCTGTTGAAAACTTTTAATATCTCTGACCTTATTACTGCTTTTTTAGTGTGAGCTATTTTTAACCAGTTGAATTTTTGAATAATTGCCTTTTTCCTGTAATAGCAGTATTAGTTGCATGCAAGAATAAGGTGGAAAAAGTATAAAAAATAATGAGCCTTTTTTTTAACAGGAATATGTAAACAGCCAAAGCCAAAAACCTGTGCCTGCTCCTTTTTCTTTGGAACAAGCTTTGTTACCAGCTATACTTCCATCAAGGTAGAGATTTTTTTGGGGTATTGTTGAAAGGGAGGACAGGTTGGGATTCATTTGTTAGTTTATCTTTTTAGTGTTCTGTATTACATTCCAAGCAGTGCTTGAAGTCCCCATGGATAATCTAATTGTTTATAGAAAAGTGCAAAACTTAGGCAATTCTAACTGCAATTTATTCAATTTATTATAAGAGTTACATTCTTCCTGATGAGCTCTGTTCCAATAAATTTAGGTAGACTTTTTTTTTTTTAAGTAATCTCTGTTGGTTTGTTTATAAATTTTATGGAATAATTTAGGGGGGAAAATGCCATGCTTAGGGAAAAGTAAAGGATTTGTTTTTAAACCTCACAAACATTTCACAAGGTTTTTGGAATAATTCCAAAGCAAATAGGACCTGTGAGTTGAGTACTCCTTGTTTTCAAGGAGATGACTGTCAGAACTGCAAAACTGCTTAAGGATTAGTTCTACATTTGTTACATAGATAGACATTTTAGCTGGTTTTTTTAGGAGTTACACAAACCTATGTGGTCCTGGTGGGGGCAAAGTCAGTTCTGTACCTTTAGAAAGTTGTAAGTCCATACAAAAGACCATTTCTAGTTTGTAGAGGAGCTGGACTCTGTCTTTCAGGTAAAGTTGTTTTTTCTACTGTTGTCCATATTCGTTGAAGAAAAAAGAGCAATTGGTGTTACAGCAAAGTCATGAGTAGCCATAGAAAATCTTGCAATTTTTCTTCTGGTAGTCTTATCATGGATTGTTCTGCAATGCAAAGAAATAATCAAGAAAAGTTGGTAGAGCTTTTTGCTGATAATATTTTCTGCCCCTACCAGACTGTAGTGGTATTTTGTGTTGTAGTTAATGTTAAGTGTACATTAAAAAAATCAGTTTATATTGTTTTGATCAGAATCCAAATGTCATCATATTTATTTTTGTTCTGCATTCAGACCTAATGATACTGTGGATGAAGGTGCAGAAGCCTCACTGCCCAACTCCAGGGATATCACCAGTGAACCCTTCAGAAGAGAGCTGATATCCAACTTGGCTGAGCACATTCTGTTCAGTAAGTGTTGAAGAGTATCACTACCACAGAATCATAGGGTGATGAGGATAGGAAGGAACCTTAAAGATCATCTCATTTCAACCCCCCTGCCATGGGCAATGACACCTTCCACTGGAGCTGTCAGCTGCCTGTTTGGTTTTGCTAAAACATGAATTTTCTGTGTAGTAATGTCACACTTCCTAATTGTCTCCATCCAGGTGATCATTTCATGACTTACATAATCTTGACAATTGTCCATCCTTTGTCTCCCTCCTTTCTCTTCAAAGTTTAATAAACTCCTTTTCTGATCAAGTAGAAGATTTTTATTCTGTTTGTTGGACTAGTACACTAAACTTTCTGTACTTTGAAGTGCTTGATTGTCATATTGATGCACTCAATGCTTGTCTCTTCATGTAAGGAGCTATTGGAGTGTCTTAATGGCATTATTTAAGATCATATATGAGCTCATCTAGCTGCATGGACCAGTGTTGCCAGGTTTTATAGGTTATGTGATGTATGCTTCAGTCAGTAGTATGTGGCTTTTGGTACTAGAGATACACAGGAAGCAGTACTTACCTTAGTAAATATTTAATCTTTATTTGGCCTTCTTAGTCCAAGTTACTTTGATTACTTTAATATTGTTTCTAGATACACATAATACACTTTGTATTTTATTCAGTGGGTACAGTTCTGTGCCCACATCCATGTAACTAGCTTTTAAATAGTGGGTACTCTTTCATTTGTAATGGTATTTGGAATGTCTCAGATGCTCAGCAAGTTTATCTTGTTTACCTCTAGCTGCTGACAAGTCCTGTGCTGTGATGTCTACCCACATTGTTGCCTGTTTGTTGCTGTACAGACACAGGCAGGTAAGGCTTCTGTGTTGCTTAAATAGCCAAACATTGTTTTGGCCTTATTAAATTATTAAAAAAAAAGTATGGATTTTACTATTGCATGATACTGATTAAAAAAAGAAAGAGGCATTTGAATTAAAGTGGATTTCAGGTAGTCTGAGTGCTGATATTTTAGTTAACAGTGGGTGCTTGAACACAAGCCATTACTGATGGGATGATAATAAATGCTCATGTGGCAATATATCTTTGTAATTCAAAATGTTATGTTTTTATTAAAGATTACATGGGTTTCATTTACTGTGTTAGGGTTGTTTTTTAGATCTCAAAACACATTCACTACTGAATACTCTAGAAACTGTTCCATTAATTTCCAAATTGATTTTACTGTTTCTCAGTATTAAAATAATCTATCACAATGGCAGAATGATACTAATGTTTACCTGAGGTCTTGTGCATGAAAGTTTGAAGAATTTTTTTTTCCTCCTACAAGTTTGTTTTGTATTTTTTCTAAAAGTCCTTCAAGTCTGAACATTTTATTGCTTGTAAATTGAGAACAAATGGAAAAATATTGGTCACTTGTATAATCCTGCTTGTGGAGGAAGTGTTACCATTCTCATCAGTCCAGTCTTCCCAATTTCCTAACACAGTGGAATCAAATAAGCATTTTACAATGTGATCTGACTCCATCTTGAGAGAAAACAAGAAAAGGAGTTGCCTGAGGAAAGTCTTTTCCTCATGGTCCACACCAGTTGTTCCATTCTGTTAAGTGCAATATTCCCAGCTAATTGATCATTCACTTTATAGCATAGGTAATGGAAACATGATACTTCTGACCTGGTCTTGAGGTATCTTGAGGTATTCATGTCTCTGCAGGCTGTGAAATAAACCAAGAAGCAAAGAAAAACCTTGCATTCCCAAATAGTTCCATGGCTGTAAAATATAATTGCATGTAATTCAAAACATGTGGAACTACTTCATCAAAACCTCAGTGAAAATCACTTTTTCTGATATGACTGTTGTGCTTTGGATTATTGGTTAGTGTATTGTGTTTGATATATACCTGATTATGTGGTTTACTGATAGATTCCTGTGCAGAAAAATTGTTTAACTCGGTGATTCTGTGTTTATTTGTAGGGAACTGATCTTTCCAGACTGGTAGAAGATTTCTTCTCTATGAAGGAGGAGGTCCTAGCCCGTGACTTTGACTTGGGATTTTCAGGGAACTCAGATGATGTTGTCATGCATGCCATCCACTTGTTGGGGAACTGTGTAAATATCACAAACACGAGCAGAAACAATGAGTTCTTCGTCACTCCCAGCATCACAATACCTGCTGTCTTTGAGCTCAACTTCTACAGCAATGGAATACTTCATGTATTCATTAAAGAGGCTGTTATTGGTATGTTTTGGGGTTTATCAGGGAAAGACTTCTGTGTAACCCTTGAAGTCAGAGTATCTGCACAAAAATCCCCATCAGTTTCTCGTGTTATTTCCTTTAATACAAATTTTCACTTCCTGTTTCAACTCACGTTTACCTTAACAAACAATTTTAAAGCAAACTTGTATTTTGTTTGAGGAACATTCCCATTCTTTTTCCCCCTCATCCTTTATCTTTCTTTGGAAGTATTTTTGTATTGGTCACTGCCATAGGCAAGGCACTATCAGAGTTCTGAGCCAACATGGCAAAAGCTGTGTTTTGGCGAGCAGTATTTTAATGAGATTTTGTTTTGATCTGACATTACTGGACAAAACATAGTGGTTAAGTCTATCTTTATTCCTGAATGGCATGTGTAATATTTGACTGCTTTTAGCCCCAGAAGTGAATGAAACAGAAGTTTGATGTTTCCTTTGCCATAAAGCTCTTTGGAAAATTAAACTTTGCCTGTGTTTGTTTCTGCTCCAGCCTGCAGTCTTCACGCGATTCAGAGCAGGAGGTACAGAAATGGTACCAGTGGTGCTTCTCCCAGTTTAATCAGTCAAGAGCACCTGGTCAGAAAAGCTGCCAGCTTGTGCTACTTGCTTTCCAATGAATTCTCTGTGTCTTTGGTAAGTAATTGCATTAATGGTCCAGTTTCTGTTCTGCTTGCTACTTTAAAATTACAGGATGCTTTCTACAAGTGTCTGTTCACTGTCAGTGCAGTGTGATGGTGATGGGTATCAGTGGCTGAGTTCCACCTGCTGCTCCTGCCAGTGCTGAAGTGGGTGATGCTGGGCTGGGCCTGGGACGTTTCTGCTGTGCTTTAGGCCTTTCCTGAGCAAGGCAGCATTAAGAAGCCCACCTCGAGTTGTGGGAAGCTGAGAGAGCAGCTTCTCTAACCTATTCTGTATCATTCCTGTCATTAGCTCATCACAGCTGTATTTGCATTTTGCCCAAAATATTCATTTATTTATTTTCTTACCTAAAGAAACAAAAGTCTTTGTGAGTACCCAGCTCCTGTGAGTTTGCACAGGTGATTGAAATTGTGTTGGGAAGTAAGGCTCCATATTCTAAAGATATCCCTTATTTGCATAGGAGTGCAGTTCTCATGTTGTGCCACACCTGGTACTTAGTGGAAATTTTAAACATGGCCTGACTTCAGTTTTTGTTGTTACAAAACACTGACGAGAGTTGATATTATCTCACTTTTCAGACACTGCATACTTCCAATTTTAAGTGCTAGATGTTATTTTCTCTTATGTGTAGAAGTTGCTTAAAATTCTAGAGATTCTTCAATTAGCTCTTACATTTGTACTCATATTTGACTTGTGCATTTTTACAGAAGCATAAGCCAAATTTAGTATTTTTGTCTGGGTAGTAACGTTAGCTCATATACTGGAGTTCTTTAGTAATATTTTCCTTCTGCTTTCAGAGTTAATAATTGATTATTATTTTTTTAACTAAGAATATATTTCCTAAATTATTATGAATAATGTAAAAGAAGTTGGATTTTTTTTATTCCATTTCAAAACACGTAAGAGAATTTCTTGGAAGTGTCATTTCCTTTAAATTCCAAATAGATCACTGTTATGAGTTTCAATAATTTTAATTTTATGATGATTTTATTCCAGAACTGTTAACAAACTAAAATTTGGTTAGAGGCTATTAAAAAGGGAGAATATTTAATGTGTCTTTCTACCAGTGGTAATGCATTTTGGAAAAATCTTGGACATGTTTTAAATATCCTATTTCACTACAATTTTTTTTAATGCCTGCCAGGATAAACACAAGAGTGGTGCAGTGGGATTATGCTGATAAAAGTTTAACAGCTTGCATAAAAGAAATAATTCTGCTATATCTAAAATATTCATACTGAGCAGGGAATGATGTTGCTGTAATGGGTGTAATGAATGTGCCTTTTTCACTGCATTCCTTTTGTGTTGTGCAGCCTTGCCAGGTGATCTATCAAGTTTGCCACGAGTCTGTGGAAAGGCTGATCCAGTATGGCATTCTCCTGGTGGCTGAGGTAAAGTGGCAGAGATGTTGTAGGATGGTGTGCTGTACTATGGGTGGTTTATGCTCCTTAGTTGTGAGACTTGTTCTAAGTGTATGTTGTTACTGAAAGCTTGTACAATGTGCCCAGGACTGAGGCTGCTTCACTCCTCTGTTCCTAAGTGTCAGACAGTTGGGTACAGTCAGCCTGTGATGCTTCATGACTCTGTGTGTAATTTCATTTTACCAGTAAGGCTACTAAGGAAGATACCTATTTTTGTACTGTCTTGAAACTTGGGATTTATTTTATTATTGGAGCCCTTTCAAATGTAGCATAGCTACATGGATTTTTTTACTTTCCACTCTACAGGAGTCAGGAGTCCAGACCTTTTGTCATTCTTTAATTCCTTTGCATTGATCTCAGAATTACTGTAAAACTCCTCAGCTTGCAGTTTCAGGGTTGTAGGGGAGTCTCTGTATGGTGCAGTTTGCCAGAGGTGGAGAGTGCAAAGAAAACCTTAGGACTGGAGGCAGCTGATTCAGCGTGTCTTTGCTTCATAAACTTTTTCTTTGTGTGCACAGTAAACAAACCTTGACACCCAGGAGGAAGCAAGAAAAAAACCCAGTCTTTTTCACCAAATGTCTCTTCTCTCTCCTTTTCTCAATGCTGCCTATAATTGAGTCTCACCTGCATCCATTAAATGGTGGTTAATAAATGCATTAAGTCAGATGAAATTATAAAAGAAACCTATTGCTTGCCTGGATTTGGAGTTTTACCTATTTACCACCTTGTTTTTGAAATTTAAGCAGGATGATCAGGAGGATGTTAGCCCCAGTCTTACAGAACAGCAGTGGAATAAAAAACTCCCTGAGCCATTATCTTGGAGAAGTGATGAGGAAGATGAAGACAGTGATTTTGGAGAGGAGCAGAGAGATTGCTACCTGAAGGTAATATTTTCCTTGTAATGTTGAACACTCTTGTGAGAATTATAAATTACTTTGGTTATTCAGGACAGGTACTGATAACTTTTTTTGGTGGGTGGGTTTTTGTTGGTTTGCAATGTTAGTATTTTTGTACAGTCCATTTGTCTCCTTCACATGAGGAAAATAGCTAAAGAACCATAAACAGTCTTTACAGGGAGGTGGGGGAGCAAAGGGTTAGAGTCCTGAAAACTGAAAAAGACTCAAGTACCTTGGGTTTATTCCTTACAGGCAGCCTAAAAGAGGCACATCCAGCTGGTATTTATATTCAGCCTGTGTTTCACTTCATAGATTGCTTATGTTGATTTTAGGTATATTACTAGTTTTCTCAGAGCTGACACAAACACTTTAGGATATCTCGTTAACACATGGAAACTTCTGTCTGTCTCTGTGAATGTAGGGCAGCCCTTCTGCTGGCTGCAGAACAGCATGATGTCTTTAATTTTATCTTGGGAAAATAGTAATACTCTGGAGGAGGAAAAAATAGCCTTGGTCTGTAATGTTCAGTGCTTGTTTTGTCCCTCGTGATAAGCCTCTTTTTTCTGCTATGCTCCCATTTTGTGCTGTGCTCCCACACTTGTTTTTGTACAGGTTTTTGTGCTTTTGGTGTTTCAACATGTTATGCCTTGCAGGTCATTTCTGGTTTCCACTGGTCTCTGTCACTGAACCTTTTGTTGCCTTTCCTTAGGTGAGCCAGTCTCAGGAGCACCAGCAGTACATCACTTTCCTGCAGAGGTTACTGGGACCATTACTGGAGGCATACAGCTCTGCTGTCATCTTTGTGCACAATTTTAGTGGTCCTGTTTTAGAGTCTGAATATATTCAGAAGCTACACAGGCACTTAATAAGCAGGACAGAGAGGAATGTTGCTGTGTATGGTATGTTAAACTGGTTTTGGAACTGGGTTTGATGCATTCTGTTCTTTCTACCACAAGGTAGCCCAAATTGAATTTCAGTTTGTTTATCTCTGGGTTTTCTCTCTTGCAGCTGAGAGTGCTACCTACAGTCATGTGAAAAATGCAGTGAAAGTCTTCAAGGAAATTGGAGTAAGTGTTTGCTGCTCAGAGCTGGGGACTGTTAAGTTTCAGTTCAATAATGAGCACAATTTGGACATTTCATGGAATCTGTTCAGTGTAATTTTAAAATCAGTGATTATATCTGTGGAAATGTATTTGGGTTTGGAGCATTTTGGTTTCCTTTAGGCTGAGGGCTGTAACAGAGACCACAAGCTGCAGAACAGGGCATTTCTTGCCTCTGGGAAGGCAAGAATCCTCTGTCTGGATGGATGGGTGACTAGACATTTTTATTCACAGCAAATGAAGTTCCTCTGTTCTACTCTGTGTCCCTATTGAACAATATTGAAAGGCTGAGAGCATGTTCTGTGCTCAGTAACAGCTCAATTTAATTTTGAAGTCTACTTAAATCTTTATAAAAAAGCATTAGTTATTGAGTTTTGGCTTAGCAGTGATTGATGCTTCAGAAGAACCATCCTTATACACCTTCAGTGTTCACCATGAGGACACAGGTCTTCTTTAAGATAAATATTTAATTTTGTACTTTACCACTAGTATTTCAAATCATCAGTACCCGTCTAGATTTTGCAAGTGAAATGTTTTTCTTTCATCAGGCTGGCATGGATTCCTGAATGCCACATAAGATACAGCATTATAATTTGGAAACTATTGACGTGTAGGCAAAATGTTGCTGGGTATGGGTTTTGAAGTTTTTGCCTTTAAATTCCAGTGTATTGAATAATCCAGCAATAGTTGGCCAAGTAAAGCTTTCTTTCTGTAGACTGAATAGCTGTGAGGAAAGCACATACTGAATCCATCATTTTCCAGCAGCAGGATAAACCAGAATGAGAAGTGGAACTAGATAATGTTTGTTGAGCACCTTTTATAGCATAGCATCTGAATTCTTGTTTTTACAGTGCTTCCACTTTCAATCAGATGCCTTTGATTGGTTCTTTTTTCCCTCACTGTTAAGATTTGGCTGTTTATCACGCACTGTACTTATTTCTCAATTTCTTTTCTTCCATAACCCCTGAAGGGCTTCAACCTTGAGTGAATTCTAATAATACCTCAAGGCATTGCCATCTAAGCCTTCAAGAAATGAAAAGAAAGAAATCTTGTAAATGAGGGAAATCTTAGTATAGACCATAACATTTTAATCTCAGAAGAAGGAAGATTCCTTTAACATGGTGATGCTTACATGTGTTCATGCTGTGCTTCAGGTTTTCAAGCAGACTCAGCAGAGGAAAGACACCATTTTGGAACTTGGCACTACGTTCCTACCTCAGAGCAACAGGCAGAAACTGCTGGAATTTGTCATGAGCTTCATGGTGTTATAGACCACACACAGCACCTTTGTCCAGGGACACGAGGACAGGTTTTGAGACTGTGGCAAAGCCTGGGGACATTTGCTAATCCTTCAAACTGTAAGGTGCCACTGTCTGGGTAAGGCCTTCTCTGACTTGAACTACTGGAAGACAAGTGCCTTCTTACGTGTGCATTTATGGGTTTCTTACAGTCCCAGTCACGTTGTAATACAGCGATACTCAGATGACACTTTCGATACAAGCAATTTACCTTGTTGCAAAAAATGAGATAAATTATTAGACTTAGATGTAAAAAAAAAAAAAAAATTTTATCAGTGTTACATTTTAAATAAACTTTTAAAGACTGTAACAGATGCACAAATACACATATTGGTGTTCTGTAGCTAACCCTGAGATCTTGAGTTTAGTGGCAACACAGCTTATGGCTTAACCAAGTAACTTTCATTCCAATTCAGTTTTATTGTTTTAATAAATGGCTCAAAAATTTTGCTTAGGCAAGCTATATACTTCATGGATAAAGCCATAGTTTTTCATAAGTGTTAACATAAATGCCAACATTCTAATGAAAATTACAGGTATACAGACATCTGAGAATAATGATCATGTAGCAGGTGATTGTGAGAAAAGTCAGCAGGCACACCTTGCACTATTAAAACTGTGTAGTGCAGTGGTAAATTGCACTAATCACTGCTGTCAGGAAGAATGTGAGTAGTGTTCTTGCTTTTATTATGGCATCTGTCATTCAGCCAGATGAGTCAGGAGACAGTTGCCTGAATGTGAATATCTTGTAAAATCTTAGATTATTATTTAATTGAATAAAAAAACCTAATAAGTTCAGGGTTTTTTTTTTTTTGGTTTGGTTTTTTTAATTAATAGGATGTCAGATTTTTTTTAAGTGGAGTAAAGTCTTGATTTGGTGAAATAAGTTTTAATTTTGACCCTAAAAATTTCAGCAATAATTTTGTCAATTCTTTGGAAACAAGTGTTCATATTATATTCTGTTGTTGAGCAGACCTAAATTGGTATGAAGTAGTACCTCTAGAAACACAGAAATATAAACAATGTACTTTAGACTGTGATCTAACTGACTTACAAATGAAATTAATTCACAGGCAAAACTGAATGATTAATAAATTCTGTCCTATGAAACAGGACTCTGGTGTTGCAATTTGATCCTTTTTCATGGAGGAATTGCACTGTAGATTTCATCTTCTCTTCATGTGAGGGCAGATTAGATTGCAACCTGTAGTCCTGTATTTTAGTACAGCTGATTTGGCTGAAGCAATAATTTGGTGGTATGTGAAGATGGTTTGCTTGTGAAATGTGTTTTCCCTCCTTTATGCCTTCTAGGTGAGGGAAATTAAACATTTCCTTTGCTGCATTGCTTTGCTTGATTCTCACATCCTGGCCTTGTGAGCAGAAAATCCTCCAAACTTCATCATGTAATCTCTGTTGCTTAACATAAACATGGAAAATCATACTTGAATCCCAGCACTTGCACTGTTATGCCAGCACAAAACTGATGCACACAATTAGAGTTGTGGCCAAGGAGCTTGCATTTGTACTGCACATTTGTCAACAAGAATATTTCTGTAAGTTTTTTTATTAAATGCTATTAATATTTGAAAGCTGCAGTTTATAGTTTATTAGCATTATACTGTTAGCACTGTGAGATGCATGTGTTTTGTCACTAAACCAGGTGCTCTACAACACTTAAAGAATTTCTGAACCAAAGCTACATTAATATGGATAAACACTGACCCTTGAGTCGCTTGTGTTCTTATGTCCTTCTGCTGTCTCAGCAGGACTGACTACATCACTCATAATTTGTTTTGTGAAGGCTACCAGCTGTTTAGAAAACAGTTTCATCTCATACTCACTGATGTGCACTGTTCATCCACCTGATGAATTCTCCATACAATGTTTGTTGCTGATGGCTTCCATTTAATATCAAAAAAAGTCTAGGTGCTTCTGAATAACGAGCTCTCATAGTTTACTGCACTTCAGCAGATCTGGGGTGTACTAACAGCAATGTTTGTACATAATTTTTTTTTTAAAAATGAAGCAATATGAAGCAAACAAAACTTGAGTCATTTTATTAAGAATGTTTTGCCAACGGAGGTATTGGTTACCATAAAACCCAGGAGTACTGTGGTCACTGGAGTGTTCTGGCTAGGTGTTGCAACTAAAATAATTTATAGCTTACATTAAAAAAAATTAAATAAATCTGGTTAACATAAATCAATGAGTTGGTAATAATGCATGTGAATACACTTTAATGGATACTTATATATGCAGGGGGAGGGCCACCTCTAAAACTGTTTTGGTTTTGTATGAAAAAAAAACCAAACCTGCATGTGATAGATTGGTACTATGAATCATATGCCACTGGAAGCCCTTGCATTCTGCAGCAAGTGTGTATGATGTATACATGTATATATGCTAGTATGTATGTTCTGAAACACAACATCTATGCTTTTCCCTAAAATTAAAGCACAGAATGTAAAATTATCAGGCTATAACAGTCAAAGAGACTGTACCAACACTTGCACTGTATTTACACCTTCAGTGTCTTCTGATTTTATTAACTTTTCATGTTTGCTTTGCTGTTAAAATTCCAGGTCAAGTTGATTCAGTAAAGTTAACCAGTAAAAGAGAAAAGACTGGCCCTGAATTACCATAACTGTATTTTAAGACTTTATAAAGACTTACATGGATCTCGTAATTCTTATGAGCATAATACTCAGGTGTGCAAACCTTTTTGGGCCAGTGTCTTTTCATGCTATGAGAAATTTAACCTCTCCACGCCCATCCTGTAGATGTCCCATTTTTAGAGAGATGGAAATGTGGGATGGCACTCCCCGTGTTCCATGAGTTCACTGCCTGTAGCCTGGGCAGGGCATTGGCTCTGTGCTCTGGGCAGGGCAGGGCTGCACTCGCCACCTCTGATCAGGAAGCATAGACACACACTTGCATTCAGCTGCCTGCCTGCTCCTCAGAGAAGTGCCCCAAGCACCAGGTGGAAGAAGGTTGAGCTGGGAGGTGATGTAAGATACTGTTGTTTTTGTGTTTCTGTGCTGAGAGCCGGGAACTGCTGACTGGAGAATGTTACTGTGTTTTACCTGTTATGTGTAATGCGTGTTTGTTGTAGAAGCACAGAGGTGTACTGGAGTCATTTTAATAAATTAAAACTGTTTGCTAATGTGACATTTAACAAGCTCTTCTAGTGTTCTTTTGATTTATTTTTTTGTTGTTGTGGGTTTTTTAAAATAACTCGCTGAGATAATTCATTCAACAACTTTGTTACACTGCAGGTAGTTTCTGAAATGAAACCATTAAAATCCCTCATTGTAGATGTATCTCTACCAGTGTATGAGCTGGTGCAGAGACACTTAAAAAGCAGGTTGAAGTGACATCCCAACTCCTGAGCCACTGTTTTTTTGCAAAGTGGAGGTGCCATTTTGCCTCTCTGTTCCCCCATCCCCACAAGGTTATTGCACATGGAGTTCTTTTGCAGTTCCTTTCTCCTCATGGGGGTGTTTGTGTGTCATTCAGCAGCCTGGGATGGCTCTGATGCTGCAGACTTCCCTTCTTATGGTGATTTCAAGCTGACCTGGAGTGTAATAAACACCTGTCAGCAATTGTGACAGCATCTGGCAAATGTGAATTAATTGGAATGGGGCTTTAATAGAATAAAACCTGCATAGATGATCATTACCTAAATTGAGAAGGAGGGATGCTGCTTCACTCTTCATGAAAAAAAAGTTGTAATCAGCTGATTCTGTAAGAGGCCTCTAGCAATGTTCACATGCAAGCTAGGCTCAATTAATTGACAACTCTAGGCTGAAGCAGGAAACTTAGAATTCAATTATTGTCAGTATCTTGAATTAAACCCAATTCTTGTTAGTGATGACCTTATATGTTATTTCTGTAAATGTCTTCCTATTTCTCAGTCTTTTGAAATCCCAAATGTCAGATAAAGCACTTATCTCTAGTTTTTGTTTAATTCAGTTTTTATATAATAAAAGCTTGTCAGGCTTATTTAGAAAGATCATTGCTTTGAGCTCTCTGCTTTGTTCTCTTATGGTACATCATGTTTTGAGTAGCCCTGTGTTTTGAAGGTAAGATCCACATTGATCTGAGCTGCTGCTTGAAAGATTTTCTCTTCAGTTTTTATTTATAGATGTTCCTTGTGTTTTGCACTGCTGGGCAAGAATTATTGTCCTTATTTATTCTCCTGTAAGTCGGCCAACCTGTTAATGTAATTATCCAGAAGGTATTAGCATAGTTGATGCTATCTTTAGAATAAGGGACTTTCTGTCTTTTCTAAGGAAACATGTAGAAAATGTTCATCACTGTGTGTTGTGCCAGAGTTCGAGCCTGAGAGACCATAAACCCCAAAAGATTTTCAGTTTTCATCTGTCATAAAGCATCGGCAGTAAGAGAAACAAAAGCTATTTAATTAATTGCCAAGTAACTATTAGTTATATAAATCTATGTAGGCATGTAATTATGCAGTGCAAAATTACAGTAAAACACACATAGCATAATTGCTGTGAGTAATTTGCATGAAAAGGTTGTTCTCCAGCACAGTAATTATGTTGGTTGTTAAGCTGATAGTATTTGCAATGCCTTGGTCTCAAAGTGACAGTCCCTGAGATGTGAGGAAACCCAGATATGGAGATCAGATGATGTAAATTAGGCTCAAATATTCACTGAACCCATGCATGGTCTTAGACACATCACTTCTGATGCTGTTTTTTTCATTAGGAAGTAATTTGAGGTGCACGTATGAAGTCGATTTTTTCCTCTCCTTGAAGCACAAGTCACAGCCAGAATGAAAGAATTTTGGAGTTGAAGGATTACTATTAGGAGTGGGCACGATTTTAGATCTGTTCTTGTCTGTTCAGTATCTTCATTAATGACCTTGGGAATGGAAGAGAATTTGCTCTTTACATTTGTAGGCAATAAGATCTGGGAGAGCCAGGTAGTCCAGTGGAGAACATCATGATCCCAGGGGTAATGATATGTTTTAAGAAAAGATCTGAAGGCAAAAAGAAGAAAGCCATTCCAGCCAGGGAAGTACAGTGCATTACATCTGAGAGAGGACCAGCTGATGTACAGGCACAGGAGAGAAAATAAACCAGCTGTGTAGCAATTCTTTGGAGAAAACTCCAATTTACTGGCAGACCACAAGCAGAAAGTGCCTTAGAAGGGTCCTGCTGCCATGGGAAGGGCAGGTGTCATGTAATGATACCCTTACTCCTGCACATGAATGACAAACACAAGGCAAAACTTGGCAGGCCACAAGGTCTCAGCTGGGATACCATATTCTGTTTGAGGAGTTCTGCTTGAAGGATGCTACAGGCAAGATGGAAGGGGAAATAAAGGTTTTCCCTTTCAGCCCCCTATACAGAGAAAAAAAGAATCTGGATTACACCCTGGCTATTGGATAAAAGTAGTGAATTTAGTCTTCAGTTGCACTGAAAATAACCAGGGTAGATAATTTAAATTTTTTTTTACTGTGAGCAAAGAGAAGTGCTGAGACAAATGCCTTCCTGGTCTGGGCATCTTTCCTGGGCAAAGTAGAAATGGGTCTGTACAAAAGCAGTTTGGTCTGGCTGCTTTGGCTGGTGATCTGGCTGATTCTTTGCGTTTTTGATCAGGAGCAGCTGTAGTATGAATTATACTTCTTGTCCCTGTAATCATTGTAATCATAAAATATATGAGGGTTTTATTAAGGTTGTTCTGTAAAAATGTTTTCTTAATGTTTCTGCTGGTCAGAAAACAGATGGAGTGCCAGCAGGGAGCAGGCAAGGACTGGGGAAGAAATCAGACATGACATTGTCTTAGTGTGTTGTGGGAGCCTTTTCATAGAGAAAGGTGTAGGAGTCTCCTGCCTCAGCCAGTAGTAAAATCCCTGGTGACTGGAAAAGGGGTGAGGAATCCTGCCCCTGGCATTTTCATCTTCCAGAGTGTTCCTGGCAGATAACAATAATAAATTACAAATTAACCCTGTAATCTGTTAACAGTTTACAGTTTAACTCTGGCACTGCTTTGGAAACACTGAAAGCCAAGTGATATTTCCTGAGCTTTGGGCTTACTGCTGGCTTGACTATTGCATTATCTCAGGAGTTCAGGCTCTAGTGATTGTATCTACACAAAGAAAACAACATTTATAAATGCCACAGAATTGACAGTGGCACTCTTTTAATGCATTTTCACTGGAAGAGTTTCCAGGATGCCCCCAAAAGTACTTAAGCAGCCTCTGTCAGAGAGCTCTGTGCTCTGTAATTGGTACCTGGGATGGTTTGTTGGCTGCTCACTGTGGTGTGCCTGTAAAACCACTGTCACACCTTTGATTTGGTGTCCCTCTTCAGATGAGGCTGAGGAAGGGCTGAGGTTTTGTTCCCAGTTAAACATTTTGCATCTCTGTGGATGATTTCAGGGGCTCACCTTACAGCTCTGTTAATGTGCAGGTTTTTTTAGATTTAGCTGAAGCCTAATTTTAACCACGGTGTTCAGCTTTTTTAAAATCAGGCTTCCTCTTGTCTCTGCAGGATGGAGAAGGCCAATTAAGCTACTACCTGTCAGAAGGCAGTAAAAGCCTTTTTCTGTGTTTATATTTCCTCTTCATTAAGCTAAATTACCATAGTTCACCACCTTCGCCTGCAAATCTCTGTCTCGCTGGTTGGCTGGCCATTTATAACCTCCAGTTTCCTTAGTGTACCCTTGAAAAAGTGTTTAATAATCCCTCAAAATAAATCATTGTGTGTTATAAAATGAATGTTCCCTTTCCTAGGAGATGAGGAAGTTTAAACATGTTTTGTGTTTACATTTTTGTAGTTTTTAGATACAATGTGAGTTAATTCTGGTACTGGGCTTTAAAACTCCTGCTTTCTTTCCTCAAAACTGCAGATTCTGTCCCTTTTACCCCAAAATGTTTCTTCTTGTCAAAGAGTTTAGGAAAACTGGTTTAGATATTAGGAGAATTCCATCCCTTTACCAGCTGTAATCATTAACCCAGGTTGTAATTTACAGAAGTCTGAAGCAAAGAAGCATGAAAATATTAGAAGCTGGTATTTCTGGGTATACTCCTGAGAGCTGGAAGAGCAAACCAGGGCAGGAGTTTGTGTGTGTGGGTCTTTGTCTTTTAGCTGGTTTATATGAAGTTATCCCTTTGTCAATGCAGATGGCAGTAAAAATGAAAAATGTTGGAAACAGTGACACATGTAGTTAATTTTCTGAACTAAGTAAATTAAGAACAAATTGGTTATTAATAATTCAAAGGAAAATGCTAGATAAGAAATTAGAGCAGCTTTTCTATCACTTTCAACTAAAAGATTAGTCTGAGCACAGCAGTCCAGAGCTCCCTTATCTCTTATTAAAGCCCCAATTCTTCATCTATTAAAGAATCAGATCTAAATGATGCAGCAGGCCTGAGATGTTGCTGCTGCAGTTGCCTGGTGTGTTGAGCTGGGCTGCAGATTCAGTTAAGCCTAAGGTAGGTTTGTGCAGGAAATTTTGGGTTTGCAGGACCTCCTGGAGGTAACTGTGACACAGTGAGACTCCTGGTCCAACTAGCTCAGGGTGATTTTCCTCTTCAGTACAGCCTCTCTCTTTCTTCAGTTCTCCCTGTTGCTCCTGTGTGTCTGCAGCACTGATTTCTTTCTCCCAGCTCATTCTCACACAAGGGGTGAACCCAGAGTCTGGCTGCTCACTGCTGTGTAAACAACGTAAGAGGGCTCTCTTTAAATTGCCTAAAAAACACTCTTTCCCCACTGTTTGCCTGCTTTAACATTCAGGGTGTACTTTTACAAACTGTGTCTCAGATCTAGCGCAGCTACCATAAAATTAAATAAAACCAGGCTTTCCAAAGGAGATGTGTGGTTGCCACTTATGTCCATGAGTATAAAAAAATCCCTGATGGCTGTAAAACAGGATTAAGGACTTTGCATTTTAAACTTTTTTTCTTTAGAGAAGTATTGTCATTTTGCTCGTAGCAAAACACGAACGAGCCCAGCTGCATCCCCGGAGTGTCCAGCAGATGGTGGTGGAGCTTCACCTACAGCTGCAGTTCCCTCGGCGGGACCGGGCACCACATTCCCGAACCTCAGTGCCCAGGCTGTCCCTAGAAACAAAACATCATTTCCTTGGCAGCCAGCTGCAGTATTTGCTGGACACGGGAAGCACTTCATTTGGAGCTGGTTTTATCTGTGGTTGTGGTTGATTTTTATAGTCTCAGGAGTCAGGCTGGTTTGACACAAACACCACCTTGAAAGACCATGTGGAGTTGTCTTCAAGTGAAAGTGTGCATTAGGAGAGAAGCTCTTCACCCATCTTCCTGCACTCTCTGGTGCAGACAGGCATTTTAAAGGAAGGAAACCATCACTCCAAGACCAGACCTGAGCATGGTTCAGGTTTGGAACTATCCCAAATGCAGGACCACAGTTCTGTGTTGAGGATCTATATCAGACCCCCTCCCCTTGCACTGTGTAAACCAATACTCCTTACAGCTGTGGGAGGCAGAGAACTGGATCTTCTGCAAGGTGGAAAGGAGAGGGCAGGGCTGCCAGCTCAGCTTATCCCCCTTTAGATATAAACCTTCCTCTGATGCTGCAGGACAGCTCCAAGACTTTGTCTGAGTATGGGTACAAGGTGTGATCACAGTATCACAGCATCTTCATAATTATCCTGCAAAGCAGTATAAGCACTAATTTAATTTTAAAGTATTCTGCAGGCTTTTTCTTGTGCAGATAACCTTCTTGATCTCAAGCATCCCAGAAAGAAGTCATTAAAACACCAGTGAGCATGCTAATACATCAGCACACAGAGGTTTTTTACTTAAAACACCTCCTGATGGCCCCTCTAGTGCAAAGCAGATTTGAACCTGCCCTCAATAAAAATGGAGGAGTCCACTGAGTTTAGGAAATCCTTTAGGTAAGGGGGACAGTGCTGCACAGCTCACAGATGTGGGGCTGGACAGGGAGATGGCTGAGACCCTGCTGAGCAGCTTTGTCCCAGTGTCCAGGTGGCTTTGTGCACCTCAGAGATGTCACTCGTGCATATCTTGGCAAGACTGTTTGGGTTTGTTGATCCCAGCAAATCCTGATCTTTCCCTTCCCTCTCCCTCCTTAGTTCTCCCCAGTGCTGTGTCCCCTGTCCCTGGCAGCTGGCTTGAGGCTTTGCTGGGAGCACAGCTGAATGAAATTCTGCACCTTCACCCCCTCCATCCCTTTTCTTATGGATTATTTTTCCGGCACATCAAAGTCCCGGCTCAGCTCCCTCTGACCTCTGGTCACTGTCAGCGTTTCTGGATCAGAAACATGGAGCTGGCACCAGGGGGGCAAGTGAAGGCAAGATGGACCCACATGAGTCCCACACTTCAATCAGAGTGTGCTGCCAAGGCACTGTGGTTTGGGAGCTTGGTCCACTGATCCCTTGCCTTGATACAGAGCAGGGACGAGATCATTCAAACGCCTGCAGGAAGCAGCTGTAGGCACTGTATGTCAAGAAATAAACCAACTTGCAGCTTTCCATCTCAGAAGCAGCTCATGCCACCCCTCACCTCCTCACGAGGGGTGGGAGCAGCACTTGGATCACACAGCAGCAGGTGGCTGTGGGGACAGGCAGCCACATCCCAAGGACCCTGAGGAGCTCAGGAAGCCTTTCCTGAGGGGCTGGAGGATGTCAGCACTGCCTATGGGGGCAGAAAGCCCCAGGTTACTTGCTGAATTATGCCACATTGAATCATCCCACATTAGACAAATCCATGGGCTTGATGATTTCCCTTTTCCATCACAGCTGAGTGGAGATGCAAACACACACAAAACACATTCTCTGTAATTTTCCTCTGCCTGGTGGATGTGACCTGAAAAATAAACACATGTTTCCCTGTGGGCTGTGATGTTTCTCTGACTGATGCTTGTGTTTGCCAGCTGTAGCACATCCCTTCCAGTCTGGTGCCTTTGCTGAGACCCCCACTGCATCTCTTTGCTAGTGCCCTGCAGCAGGGTGGGACTGTTTCCACTCTGCTCCAGCCTCAGTTCAACAGTGTTTTGTTTCTCTGCTGGCACCAGGAGCTGTTTGCAAGTGAGGCTGAGGTAGAAGCCTGACATCACTGAGAGGCCTCAAGAGCCTCAGTCTGGTCTGGTCTGCTTGTGGCTGTGCTTGGCAATTTTAAGGAATGAAGTTCTTCAGACAGCTGGGATGTCTGTCTTCTTTTTCAGACAATTTCCAGCGAACTTGCAGAAGCCTGGGTGCTTGCAGGTGTTCTAAGGAGCTCTCCTGCCACCACAGTGCAGTTCAGCCCTCTCTGGATGCAGCAGGCAGAGGCTGAGCTGCCCACCCTGAGCATCTCTCAGTGGCCTTGGATCAGCTCCTGCCTGAGGCACCCTGTGCCTGTGCCATGATGGCAAAGGGCTGGGGGAAGATGTCTTGGTGGGGTGGTTAGAGGAGACAGAACATGGACTCACAGGAAACATTGCTTTTGCTGTTTGTGCCTTGCCATCCTTTACAAGTATAAATAGGTTATGCACTTTTTAAAACTCCCTGTGTTACTGGCTTCTGGGCATTGCCTGTTTCCACACAACCCATAGGGGACACAATTGCTGCTGGAAAATGAAGGGGAAAAACGAGTCTTTAATTTGACCTGCAACATCAGAGAATTTGAAAAATTGTGAGTGTTTTTATAGAGCTTTTATATCATCACCCTTTTCAACTGAGCATCCTGAATGCTTTATAAATATTAATTAAGTCTCATGTGGCTCCTCTGAATTACGTAAAGACAGAATTGCCTCATCCATCAGAAGAGAGGATTCAGAAACTGCTTAACAATTTGAGACACCATTAAATGACACCAGTTCAGTGAATAAGAACCTAACACCCACTTGAAACTTCTGGGTAGGAGAAAATGTGAGGCAACTAGACTGTATCCTTCCACTCTTGCAAAAGGTAGTGTTGGAGCATGAAGGGCTCTTCTCTTCTCTTCTCTTCTCTTCTCTTCTCTTCTCTTCTCTTCTCTTCTCTTCTCTTCTCTTCTCTTCTCTTCTCTTCTCTTCTCTTCTCTTCTCTTCTCTTCTCTTCTCTTCTCTTCTCTTCTCTTCTCTTCTCTTCTCTTCTCTTCTCTGTTAATCCTGAAAGCCTCCGTGCTGCTTCTTCATACACATCAGGAAAATATGCAAAGTTACAGCAATCAGTTACAGCATGGCTGCAATGAATCTGGTGTTAGTCAGGCAAGGCACAATATATGAAGACTGATGCAGGAGGAAAGTGGTGAAAGTGTTTTTTTTTTAATTTAAATGGTCTCAGTTCAATCAATTTTTTTTTCTTCTCAGCATGATAACCCCATCATGATTGTCTCTGTGAAACAAGAGGATTGACAGCACTTTAATGTGTAATTTCATTTTACAGCAATTGTTTTCCTACACATAATATTTGTGAAGGAAAACTAACAAAACCTAAGTAAATGAAAATAAAGTTAATTATAAGGTAGATTTCTCTGTCTTCTTCCTCTATAGAATCTGTATGTCTTTTCTGGTTTTTTGCTTTAAAAAAAAAAAATTACTTTTTAAAGAAATGCTGCATAAATAACATCTAATAAACACCAATCTCTTGCCTTTCCAGTCAGGCAAAAAAGGAGTATGTCAGTACATTGCAAAGAAACAAATGGTAACAAAAGAGTGCTGGGAGCAGCTCAGTCAGGTTATAACTTTGCCCTCATCCAAAGGAGTTTGTGAAGAGCACTATAAATTTCCAGTGACATGAAGGAGGATTTCAGCAGTGACTTACCATTTGTCTTTGTTCCAATTAATGGTTTGGCTCCCAGGTAAAATAACAGAAAGCACAGACATACTCAGAAATTCTTTCATTTCTTTCCCCTCTCTGTTTTTCATATTTTGTGAATCATGCATAGTAAACAATGTGTCAACACTGCCATTAAAAACCTCTGGTTCTGGTTTTATACATGTGAACTGTAAAAAAATTTGCTTCAGGCTCCAAATTTGCAGGGTCTTGTACATGAGATCCTGTAAAACATTTTATGAATTCATAAAAATGTGTTAGATTCTGCTCCAGCTCCTGGATTCAGTCTCTTGAATCTCTACCACAAAACTTGAATAATGTGTTTTCAATACACTTTTATTAGTGAATTTCTTAGAGAGCCAATTATAAAATTTTGATCAGAGTTTCCTTATAGCTTTGTTTCTTCTTATCACAAATTAAAAAACAAGTTTGCTTTTTCTGCTTTGTTAGAAATTGATTCTTGACTCAGGTAATCACCACACCATTTTTCTCTCAGAAAGGTTATCACAAACTCGCACAACTCTCACATTTCCCTCACTTCAGCCTCTCCACTCTGCTTGTTTTAAATAGTTCTGGAAGGATTTTGGGTGGCATGGGCAGCCTGGTAGCAATCTTTAAACAGTGTTACTGTACCTACAAAATCTCCCTGGGGAGGATTTTAATTCAGCAGAGGGCCTCTCCAAAGTGGATGAGGGAATTAGGTTTCCAGAAGGGAACCACCCAGGATTTTGATTTGCTCAGCAGAGCTGAAATAAAGTGAATTATCTGTGATATTGTAGAGTTAATAACCACAACCCTTAACATGACTCTTTAGTTTCTGTGGAGTGTCAAAATGCAGGATTTGTCCTGCTGTGAGAAAACCATGTCTGTGTCACCCTGCCCCTGACAGCAGCTTGGGGCGTGGGCTAAGACATCAGTCAAAAAACCCTCCCAGTTAAATAACTTGGCTTAAAAATGAACTTCCAGATCTCCAAGTTCATGCCTGAGAGCCCAGGCTGAGATGCAGGGCAGCTTTCATTGTGTGATCTCCTGTGTCCCTCAGTGGTGCAGCATCAACGAGTCTCAAAGGCTCCTCAGTGTTTGCATGAATTGCTCCTGCACAGGGACAGGCATTTCCTCTGAGCAGCTTGCAAAGGGTTTCCAATTCACATTAACTGGATTATCTCTTTCCTTTCATGAGGATATGTGCAGGAGAGCTCTGTTCCTATATCCCACTTGATATTTTACAACTCTATCTCCCCCTCTTCTCTTAAAACTGCTGTTCCTGCTCTGCAGCTGATCTTTGGATTAGATGTTGGGGTGTCCATCAGCATATGAGAAAGAAATATTAAGTCTGGAATAGGCCTTTTGGTGGTCTATATGAATGTGACATTTATTGTTTCTGATACCGAATTATGTTGTAAAGTTTATTTTTTCTGATGGTCAATTCTGCTCACAGGCTGCCTTTTAGCTGGGGGGCACTGCATCACACTCTGTGTCAGGGTAATTTTTCCTGCTGTGGGATAATTTTTAAGCAAATGTCAGTATTATCCCTCACTTCTACAACAGAGCAGGATGGTTGTAGTGGTATGGAGTGGTATGGTATTGAGACTCAGCCAATCAGAGAAAACACAGCAGGAATCAGCTCCTGCTCCCTGGTGAGATCTGGGCAGTGTGGATGTGCCCTGCCTGTGGTGTCTGTGTGTGTGCAGGAGCAGAGAGTCCCTCCTAACCCCTCCTTGGCAGGGTGTGCTCTGACCCTGTGAACTCAGCCTCTGTCACACTTTTGATTTCATAAAGCTGCTGCCTGACTTGGGGAAGAAATTAGAACTTTCAAAATTAGGACTTTTTGTTCAAAAATAAAAGCTAAAACTCAGAACCAGGTTGCTGTTTGTTCCTTTTATTTCCCTCTGCCCTGGCAGGCTCCTCCTTCCCAAGAGCAGCCTGTCAGTGTGGGTTGCAGGGTCCCATCTCTGCAGGTGCCAGGCCACAGCTCTGTGAGTGCATCCCTCCTGCTGATCTCAACACTGCCCTAAAAGCCTAGAAGAGATTCTTCTCCCCATCATTCAGGAATTGGGCTCTTGGGTTACTTCATGGCCTTACCACTGAACTGACATGGTCAATGACTGTAATTTCTCATGTAGAGAACTCTGAAAGCCACCCAGGACATTGAAGGTACTTTGAAAAAGAGCTTGTGTGGCAGAAAGATGGAGTTTTCTTGTTACTTTGTTCTGTAGTAGATCTCCGTTTAGATGCTTTAAGAAAGGAGTTTTACTTTTTTTTCTTTCAATACTGCCCATGTATGAAACTGTCTGAAAGCAGCAAGGGAAATGACCCTGGAAGGAAAGACATGGGAGCAGATTTCTTGTCACCTGGATGAGGAAGGTGACAGGAGGAAGTTACTGCCCTTTCAATACCTCTCTGCTAAGGTTAACAAATGCTTCAAACCACATCCCAAGTTTGGTCTCCTGTAGAATATTAAAAGCCACTAAACTGAATCCTGTGGAAGCTATGTTCTTTAGCAAGCTCCTGTGACTGCTGGCACCACAAATGTGCTCCATCCCTGCAGGCAGAGGGAAGATTACCCTGGAGAGGGACCACAGGGCTGGAGGGGAGGCACAGCACTCCTGAACAGAGCTTTGCACTTCAGACTTTGTGCAGAGCTGTAGTGCAGGAGCCCTCCAGTGAGTCTCTGTAGTGTGCCACACTGCACAGCCATTCAGAAAGAGCTGTTTTGTGTAGCAGTCATCTCTCTGCATCTGCAGTGGGACAGACAAAAGTATCACAGTCTCACTAAATTCCTGTGAAATCTCCTATGACTGACCCAACAAATGATGCTTACCTGGCTAAACCTCATCTTTAGAGAAAACTGAAATAAAATCTGAGGCTTGAATGTTTGTGTTCCTTGAATCATCAGGATAAACATCTGAAGGTTGTGGTAGTGCCTTGGGTCCATCAGTAATAAAATATATGTGTGAGCTTGTGCTGTCATTTGTTTCATTTCCAGTAGCACTTTACCTGGTAGAAGCAAGCAGAGAGACTGAATGGCCAGGAGTGATAAACTGCTGTGTCAGAGAGTCAGTAAACCTTAGCCACAGAGTCCTTCTGCTTGTCACAAGCAAGTGATTTAAAACTTTTATATGTTAGCTTCTGCCAGCACATTATGCACAGATCGTCTTTCTTCACTCCACCTTGCAGCTGTCACCTCCAACAGAGAGCCCAGAAACGATGAAAAAATCACCTCTGCAAACAGGACTAAGAAACCACAAAGAAAACTCATTAACTCATTGCTTGTTGTAATCAGTTCAGCAAGAGCTGCAAATGAGTGCTTTCCCCGTGGCATCTCTTACCAAAAGCTTTCCTTTAAAGGAAAGCTTAGACATGAAAATGAGGGTAAAATGCTTGATGGTCCCTAAGGTTTTGGAGCATTCAGTTCCTTCTACAATTAATGGAATTTGGGCCTGTAAATGCCTTATGTGGCTTTGAACATCCTGCTTGACTGATATTGGAGCTGCCAGAGCTCATCAGGAGCTGCCAGGGGCGAGCACTGGCAGGGCCTCCCGGGAGCAGAGAATTCCAGCAGCCAGGAAGGAGGAGGATGGGCTCCTCCATGTGGCTATGAAATGCTTTGCTTTCATAGCTGCAAAGCCACAGTGGTTACAGATCTTCAGTGGGCACCTTCAAGTCTTCGATTTCATGTCTTCATATGTTCCAGAAGTCTTCAATTAATTAATTAGGCAATTATCTTTTAATAGCTCTTTTCTGCTGCACTGGGCTACACATGTCCCTTTGGCTGGCTGCTATGTGACTTTATTCAGGGATCAAACATTCTATTTCTACCTTTAGCAGTGCTCAGAGTTCTCCTTCAGCCCAAGACCACCTGGTCTGCATTGCTGGCTGTGTCTACACTGAGCACAAAGTGGAATTTGTGGCAATGACTGTGACCTGCAAGGCCTGGCCCCAGCTGGGGGCATCAGTGGGCACCACTGCCATGGCAAGCTGTGGGGCAATTATTGGGGTCACATTGCAGGTAAGCTTTGGAATGAGAACTCACATTGAGGGTGTTTAGGTACCTGTTGGCAACTCTCCTGTAGCTCTTGTGAGATCTACCTGAATGCCCACCACAATGGTCAATACAAATGCTGCAGCTGGTTCCGTGTGAAGTGGGAATGTTGCACCTTTGGTGTGACTCCTGCTTGGAAGATGTGACTGAACACATTGTGTCTTGTCTGGTTCCCACTGCTGGAGGCTGCTGCCACAAGAAAGGTGATGCTCAGAATCACTCCTTGCACAATGCAAACTGCAGAATAAATCCCAGGAAAATTTGGCAAAAAGTCATGGACTTTAATCTCCGAGCTGAAGTGTGTTTGTTTTAGTAGCTGGTTTGGGAGGCACACTTTGAACTCCTTCTTAAAAAAAGGCTTGTTTTAAAATGGTGAAAGATTGTATTTCTGCAGATTTCATATTGATCTTCTGTCATTTGAGGTTTTTAAAATAGAATTGTTTCTTTTTGCTAGTTCTAAAATATAAAGATTTTCTACTTCCAGAAAATCCAGGAGCAGAAAAATTCAATAGTCCTAGGATGGATCATGCCCCCACTGGCAGTCTCAAAATAGGACATCTAAAAAAGTGAGTTGTTGGCATGAAATTTATCTGCTTATACCAGAGAGAATTTTCTTTGGTGCAGCTCTCTTTTAGGAAATCTTACAATATTAATCCCACAGTGATAGCCAGAAATTTTCTCCATCCAAACAATGATGAACAATTTGAAAAAAAACCAAAAAAAGCACAGAGACTGTGATGAACTGTACAAAATCATCCCTGTGGCTGGCAACTTTGTGTTCAGCAGTAGAATAGGACAATTAGAACTGAATAATAATATTTCCCCTTTCATTTGTGTACCTCATGTTAGGTTTGAGAAATGTTCTATAGGATTTTCAAGTCCTTGCAAAATGTTGATAAATATTTTTTTCCCAGGTGATGGGAAATGAAGGTGAATGGCAGATGGCACCCCATGGGACTGGCAAATGAAGTCAGGGATTTGAGAGATGGTAGAGAGGCCTGAGGATGCCTGGAAAGTCAGAGGCAAAGAATGAAATCCAGCTTCTAACCCCTGGCTCATACAGGTCTGCCAGCTCTCAGGAAATATTTGTAAATCTTAGAGAAGTTTTTGGCTAAGAACCCTGATGCAGGAAAGGGAAAAAGAAAATCAGCATAGTTTGGATTGACTTTCCAGTTCTGAGAGAAAACTTTAAAGGTGTCAGGGATCTAATTGTGCCTTAATTGCCTGTGTAATGGGACACAGTTACTTTGGAATATGCATTTCAGTGAGCCAGGGGTTGTAAGAAGCCATGTAAATTATGCAAACTGCATAAAATAGGGTTGAATAAAGCATTTCTGTGGGTCCAACTCTCTTATGTTTTACGATTTAAGATCAAGAAATTAATGTACAGTGATTTAAACAGCTCAAAATACTGCACAAGAGATAATTCATCCAAAAGGACTTACAGGCAATAATTCAGTCAGCTGGTGAACTGAGTGCTAATGATGAGCAAGGAAGACTTCCAGCATTTGAGAACTGTTAGCTGGATCACCTAATCTGCTACTGAAGATAATTGCCTAGCAATATCTTTGAAAAAAACAAACTGAAAAAAAAAGTTTAATCCCAGCAAGTGTTCATGTAGTTGAAGGAGAGCCCAGAAAGCTGCTGAGATCATAAAATGGAAGTTTATTTTTTGTTGGCTTCTATACTGGAGTTAACATTTGCAAATGTAATCCTTCAAGTGCAGGATGGGTCACTCTGGCAGCCCTGGAGGGTTCTCATGGCCCCGTGTGTCCCTGCCCTGCCCCTGCTCCAGGAGACCCACACCAGCTCAGGCAGGGCTCTGGCTGTGACCCTGGCTCCTGCCTGGACCTGGACCTGCTCTGTGAGGAGCCCTTGTCCCAGGTTAATCCCTTGGAAACCTCTCACAGCTTTGTCTCCAGTCCAGTCATTCTGAAATGCCCTTTGCTGCCATCTCCCAGATGCAGAAGCCATCCACTAAACAGTTTCTCCAGTGTTTTCTTGGATGGTTGACTGCTTCTGCCCATTCTTCACTTTTTGGGCTAAAATGCTGTGGAGCAAATGCTCCTGAGTTCTGTGCGAGGAAAGGCAGCAACCAACACTCAGACCACAAACCTGTGGGTTTGTTATGGAATGGGAAACAGTGAATCAGCTGAGAATCAGGATTAAAGAAAGAGATATGCTCCAGGTTTCCAAACTCTGGGGAAATAAATCAGCTGCTGAACACTTCTTAGCCAAAGAAGAACCCACCAAGTTACATCCTGCAGCCCTCAGGAGAAATTGTGACACCCCAGAGCAGGGAGCTGCCCTGACCAAGTAATTTGTGTTCTCCTGTTTTTCTTTTGAGGTGAAATGTGGGTGCTTTGATGAAGCCACTTCTGGATGGGATCTTACCAAATGTTTGGCAGTGTTTGAAAAAGTAAAACAGTATCTTTATCCAGCTGGGCTCTGGGAAAGCTGATTTGGGCCAGTGGAGCCCTCTTCAATTACAGTGACTGGAAAGTCAAGCACATGCTTCTGTACTGGAGACACCTGTAGTACCTGGGAAGAATAAAGTATCTTAGGGAAAGAAAAGGAAATAATCAAATAAGCATTTTACCCATCAACCAGAAGAGCAGCAAGCAGGTTAAAAAGTGACAGTTCCACACAAAAAAAACCCCAAAAAACCAAAAATCAAAAATAAGTAAGCTGTAAGCTGGACAAAAGACTGAGAGGAAGGGAAATGTGTTTGGGATTTTTGTTTATTTGCTTGTTTTTCACGCTAAAACTCAATTTAATTTTTAGTGAAAGATTGCACATCAAAAATACAGCTTTTTCTTCTATGGCAGATTTAATGCCCAAGCATGTTTAACAATGCATCTCCTTGCCCAGCTGCTTCCATGGATTTCCTGGGAAGTTGGAGAGCTTCACTTTGGTCCAATCCCAAATGATAACATCTGTATTAGCAGGGTGGAGAAATATAATTTTTTTTTGTTTGCCTGCAGCTGTTGGAAGCATCTCTGAGCTTCCTCTTATTCTCTAAGGAGAAAAGTACAGGTGCAGGAGATTTAGACTCTGCAGCTTTGTGACCACAGGCTATTTATTATCATTGCAAAGCAAAGAAAGATACTGTTTACTTTTTATTTAATTACAGTATATTCCCACAATACTTTAATGGGAGTTCATACTAAATCTCTGTGGTAATTTTCTCTGCCTCTTTGGACTCAAGACCTTATGAAGATTTTGGCGATTTGTTTCAAAATCCGTTCTCTTGTGGGCTTGTAGGGGTTTTGTGATGACAATTGCTGCACTAATTCTTACTTGCTGCACAATGTGCTAATTAGTTTTGAAAACAATTTTGCTGGGAAAATATAAAAGCAATTGTTTTAGTTGCCAGTAGAAAATAGTGTGGACAGGAATGGTGACTGAAGGTTTGTCCATGATACTTAGAGGAACATGTGCGTGATGTGTTTCTGTTATGTGGTCAAAACAGTGCACCCTGTTTTAATTCAACAGCAGTAGCAACAAAACAAAAATAAAAGCCAAATTCCTTGGGTGATGCATTGTGTGTCATGACTTTCCTAACTGATAGCACTGGTGTTGGTATTGCTACAATACTAACAAGTTTATATTTATTATCAATTCTGTTTCATGGTTCTGCTCGTTTGTCAGGTAATATCCAGAACACAAACTGCTATTCAGTGGAAAACAGCAATAAAATTACTGTATAGCTTCCTCCTGCCTTTTAATTAACCAAAGAAAAGGCTCTGGGTGGAACAGAGGTAATTCTGGCTAAGGAACAAAGGTGAAACATTTAACTACCCCATTAGATAACCTCAACCAAAAGACACATGAAGCTGAGTGAAAGAAGGGGGAAGCTTCTCTGTAAGCACAGGGAAAACTTAAAGTGGAAGTTAGCTGAAAAAGAGAATTGGGCTGAGTCTAGAGGAGCAAAATTGGTAACTACAGTGTGAGGGGAGTGGGGACTTCAGGATTCTATTGCTATGGTGAGATGTTCTGTGCTTAATACTTGGAGATCAGTCCTAACCAAAACCAAGTTCAGTCTGATATGAAAATGCTTGAGCTGCTCTTTACTGTACAAATAAACTTGTAAGGAAGAAAGAAAACATCTTGGTAGGAGATGAGAAACAAAGACCCACTGCCACTTTCACAGGTGGAGAACTTGAGCCTTACTCTGAGATCCCACAGGCAGCAGATGGGGCATTCAGGGAGGTTGCAGGGTGCCAGAAAAACTGAATCACATTCAAAGGGTTTCAAGGAGAGCTAAAGAGAGCTCAGAAATGCTCCTGGTTTATTCTGGACTAAGGTCCAGGAAAGTCTGTGGAAATGCTTGTGTTTTCTCTAGTGGATTCAGAAGGACACCCAAAATATTTCTTCTTACAAAACCTGTTCATGGCACATGAAAAGAAAGCATGCAATTAACTGTGAACAGCCAGCTGTTGGAAGGGAACCTGGAGAATAATGATTTACAGGAGTGAATCACAGCCTACCCACCGCTTGTCTCCTGTCTTTTATGCCTAGGCCTTAATGTCAAAAATGTCATCAGACCACCTAAACTGAGCTCTGTCATCCAGCTCTTCTTACTGAGCTTGTAAATTCCATCTGATCAGCCAGTTTTGTCACATTGCTCTGATTTAGCTGCTAACTTCATCAAAAGAACAACTTTCCTGCAGAGAAAAACCATACAAAGATTTCTCATGCCAGTTTTTGAGTAATCAGCTGCTCTGGGAACTTCCTTCCCTTCAGTAAAAGTAAATTAATCCTGTACCTCTTAGGAGGGGCACATCCATTCCTAACTCATGCATCTGAAGCGCTGCAGATATTAACAACAGCTGACCCAGTCCTTTTCTACTCAGATCACCTTCTAATGCATTTTCCCCTCAGTTCTGTAAAAAGACTCATGTTTTACCAATGTTACATGATTTGTATGGTTCATTGCTCACACCTGCAATATGAGACCTTCTCCATTTGCTCCAAGTGAAGCTGAGTTGCTGGCTCAATTAACCAGTTCTTTGAAGAAGATAAAACCTGAAGGAAGAGGCTAAGTTGGGAGTGGTTGTGTTTTCCTCTATGGCTCTTTGTGGGCAGAAGGTGCCCTTTTAATAAGGAATTGTTAAAGGTATTTTCAGGGTCCTGCTGGGCTAAAATAAGAGAAATCTGAAAGTTGGCTGAAGTGGTCATGTGTCTGAAGATGAGGTATGTAATTGTATTGTAGTTGTGACTATTCTTAATGTCTGCTGATTTCTGAAAATGTTGGAGCTGTTTGGTTGAATGGCATCTATGTATGTATATAAAAGTACTGTACCATATATATAAAAGCCTTGATTAGCTGATAGTGGTGAACTACAGCTAAGTCATCATTAGTCCTGAGGAAAATTAGGTACAAGCTCTTGCTGTGGGATCCCTTCCAAGGGCTGGTTTGGGAGCTCTTTATTCTGTGTCAAAATAGTAACCAGAAGAACTCCAGATATAGGTGTAGGCTTCCTGCCCTCCTGAACAGAGGAGATCTAGTTCACTTCTTTCCTTAAAACAGTAATTTCTGTAGAGGGTGTGGTATTGCTTTAGATGACATTTAGTGGAGGCTAATCCTCTTGCAGGAGATGTTGATGCCTGTAACAGGGCTCTAGGCAAATGTGGCAGAGACTTGGAGCATTGCTTTTTGTTTGTTTCTTAATGTGGAAGAGATTCTGTTACTAAAATCTATTTGTCTCCAGGTGCTCTTCATGGTCTATTTAATGCAAGCATTTTCTTGTTACACTACTGCCTGCCTCTCTGCACAGTTCCAAAATAATGATTAAAACCTGCAGTGACTCAAGGCTTTTCTCTGGGAAAAATCCCAACTAATTCTAGTAAGAATGTTTACACTAAGATTCTCTGAAGTAGTTCTGAGTCTTTTAGTAAAGTGCAACTGTGGAGGAGATCATGTGCTTTACCCAAAACTGTGCAGGCTGCTATCCAGGATTAGATGTTTAGAATCCACCTCTTAGGAGGGTGCATCAGTGCTTCTGATGCACTTCTGAAAAGAAATGCTGGATTTTTAATAAAAGTAATGAATAAAATTGTTTATCTGTAAAGCACATGGCAGGAATGTCATAGGAACTTCTTGCTCTCCCACATCCTTTTCTTCCCTGTGCCTGGGGTTTGTGACAGGAGCTGCAGAAGTTCTATCCAGAGGTGTAAGCCTTACTTTCACTGTACCTTGGTGTAGCTGCTGGATTTGTACTTCATTTGGGATTGACACCTTTTCTTGGAAGACAAAAGATGCTGGAAGATATAGGGTGAATTCTGACCTGGAGATTAACCCAGTTCCTTGTGTCAAATGCTATCACCTGAACTTGGCAGGCTGAAACTGATTCTGGTTTCAGAGTAAGGGCTGTAAAACAAATCAAGTTAAGCTTTATAGGACATAATAAGCAAAGAATGTATCAAACTTCTTTTTAAGAAGGTAGAATTCATTTAGTGAAGACTGCTTAATTAGTGATGGACTACTCAGTGATAGAAAGTCTGTGGTGTAATACAGGTACAGATTTTGTATTTTGTGCTGTTAATTGTATTTCTCTCTTCTAAGTTAAATGACACTTTGCTTTCTTGTCAAGGTGTTTCTGAATCAAGAAATCATAACTAACTTAACCATCTGTTTTATTGGTATGCTGGTTATAGTAGCAGCCAGAGGTTTTTGTTTAACTGAACTATGAGGAGCCAAGAATTGTACTCAAGTTTTAGTTTAGGGAAATGTAATGGACATCTTTCATATCAGCTCAATTTGAATTTTCAGACAATTTACAGATGAAAGGTGATAGATTAAATAGTGGGTACAATACATGCATTTGCAGTCCTCTGTAACCTTCAGAGCAGACAGTGGGTTGCTGCAACACAGAGCCAAATCCTGATGCAGTGTTCTCTGCAGGTGGTGATAAATGGAGTGTATTACTCAGCAGGGAGTGGGTCTTCCTCAAAGAGTTGAAGGATGATGCAGTGAGAGTGGAGGGAAATAAGGCTTTTCTTGTGTGTGTATGCGGTAAGGCTGCTTTTAGTCTAGTACATAGCAAGTGGCCTCAAAAAATAAATCAAAAATCTCAGCCTTATGCCCAATTTCAGGAAAATGCTGTGCTAGACTAAGTAGGAAAAATGAGGTGTTGGAAGGGTGAGGTTGACTGAATGGAATAACTGTATGAGTAATATACTGTTTTGGTTTCTAACAAACACTGCTGTGTGACTAATGGTCTTTCACTGGATGAAGACCTTATTCAGCAACCCAGCTTTGAGAAGCTGAGCGAACAGGTAAATGCTCAGCAATACCTATAAACAAGGGTGCTGCATGAAGAAACAAATGAGTGTGGGGGTGGCTGTTGGACCTGCTCAGGAAGCTTGGTAGATATTCACGTATGATCAAGAGGGGGCTTGCAGAGCTGCTGGGGACATTTGCTCCCAGATCTCTGTGAAGGCTCTCACTGCAGCTCTCCCCCCTTGTCCCACTGCAGGGGGATAGAATGTGAGAAAATAAAGATAGTGCAGGAGGCAGTCTCACACCTGAGGAGCTGCAACTGTACTGATCACCAAAGATTAGGAACAGGCCTGCCCTTAACAGGCCATGGCTGTGTCCAATAAGAAGACGAGTGCTACAAAAGAGTGGGGTAGCTGGGTTTAGGGAGAGATGGAGTTTGTTGGCTGTGCTGTGAAGATGGTGGAGTCAGTGCTGTGAGGGGCTGCACATGAGAAATCACTGAGAAGGGATGGAACTTTTGAAATAAGTTGACAACATCCCACACTGTGGGTCTGTACCTATTCTGGTTTATCTATGTGGCACCTAGGTAGCTGCTTCCATCTGATCATCTTCATGCTCTTTCACAAAGAGGGAGGAATGGAAGATTTTTTTCCTTTCTAGTGGAATACTCCCTATTTTACTTTAAAATATAGATTAAAGCATTTTGAAATATTTTAATGATCCTTCTCTAAGGAGAGGAAGGCACCAACTGGCATATGAAAAACTTACTGGTAGATTTTAGAGATTAGGTCTTCTCCCTGTTCAGCCGGGCCCTCAGCCACGAGGCTGTGGCTGAACAGGGAGAAGACCTAATTTGCAAAAGTATCTCCAAATGTAGTGTTGGTTCTTGGTTCAAATGAGTCTCTGTTCCAATGCATTTAGACAGCTCAAGCCCCAACCCAATGGTGACTTACTGGTATCCACCCTGCATGTCCTTGTGACTGCCAGGCTCACATGAATGCCCCCAAAGTGGCTGTGGAATTCTGGGCACAAATTCTGCTCAGGCATGTCCAGATATCCTTTGCTAAACTCCAGTGTTTCAAAACTGTCCTCAGTGCTCACAAAAAAAAAACAAAAAAAAAAACTTCTTAGGGTGCTATGTATTCCTGTGGGCATTCAGGCCATTCCAAAGACAAGTGAAGCCTTGCAAGTCTGAGTGGGACAATACAAACGCCCACATTGACTTTATGGCTTTGGTGCTAAGAAATGTCTGTTCCCTCTGTTCTTTGTGAATTCCAAGGTGCAGCATTGCTCTATAGGATTATTTTTATCTTGAACAGTCACTTTCATTGTGGAAGATGCCCATACTGAAAGGAAATGTGACAGTAGCCTGCAAGCTGTTGGAGCCCTTTGCAATAGAGCTATTATGGATTTCTTTCCCTTTGTAAAAGGTGCTGTGTTAAGGATGGATCACGTACCCTGTCTCACAAAGCCCATGATGTGACTCATGAGAGTTCTGCTCTGACCTGCTGGGCTGAAGAAAAATGAAAATAAATCATTGTGCTCTGTGATGTTTTTTATTTTATTTCAAATCAGCCTGCCCTATTAATTTTCTTTCTTTTTTTTTTTTTTTGAATCTGTGCTATTCTGTTTCTCATCTGGAATTCCTCTTATGCAACATCAAGCTTCAGATTTATGGTTCAGCTTTGTGTGTCTTTGGGACCCTTAAGATTTCTTGCAGTTGATTGTGTTTTGAGGAGATGTAAAATCTGCTTGAATACAAGTGTGCTTCAGGGGGTTTGATTAGAGCTGAGGCAGAGTGTGGTGCTGGCAGTGACGTTCGTGATCTGCCTGCTCTGATGGGGTGTTTGATATAGATTCTGTTGTAGCCCTCTGCTGGAGACTCTGTCCTCCCTTTTGTTGTTTTCATGCCCTAAAAATGTGCTTGCCTTGACTTTGAGAGCAGCTTTAGCTTGTTCATTTTTTAGTCTCTTTCATCTGATTCACGAGTGATCCACTGTTATTGAGATACTCTGAAGGCAGGGCCCTGGGGCATGTGGTTTTTAATGTATGACAAAACCTTACTGTGTGTTTAGGGCAGTTATGAACTTTAAAGAAATTAAAGAACTTCAGGCTGGTGTGGTGCCTCTGTGGGAAGGAGTAAGATCAAGAGTCAGTGAAGTACATTTTGGAAGGTGATCAGGAATTCTGTCCTAATACTTGGCAGCATTGAGTGCATGAAACTTTGCTGTGAAGGTCAGGGATGATGTTTGAAGTACTTTGACTGCTCCTGACAACGCAGCTCTGTGTCTGAGGAGAGATGATCACCTCTGGAACAGTCTGGATGTGTCTGTTGCAGCACTGGGTCCTGCCCAGCTTGCCCCAGTAGGGTGTGCAGGCAGGGGGGACAGATCCCTTCCCAGGTACTTCCAGCACTTTTTGTGTTGGCTTGCTTCAAAGCTGAAGGGATTCAGTGTGGGGCATGTTCAGGGCTTGTGTGGGTGGGCTCCCCACACTTAATTGGCATTAAAACTCGTGGTCTGGGTGTTCAGTGCAAGGTTGCAAAAGGAACTTCTGAGTCTGGGCCGAGGGAATTCTGGTAGAATTTTCTCACACTGCCTTGGTTTAGATGAAATTGCTTGTTGGCCTTAATTACAGTAGGATGAAATTGTCAGCAATGTTTTGATCCTGGTTGTGTGGGTTGGTTACAGATGTTCAAGAACACAGTACCAGTATCTTGTTTGCAGTCTTGTTTCTGCTGCTCTCTAATTGGTCTCAATCATATCACTGAATAGAGGTTTTTATTCCTTTTTGCCTCCTGAAGTGACTGGAAACACCTGCTCAAGTCTATTTAGCACTACAGGTAGAACTTGAGGGAAAAAAGCAAACTCTTTCATTTTTTTTCTAGCCTTCAGTATGAGAAATTGGCCAATGGACTATGTTCTGAAAAGCCTATTTGTCTTTCCTTATTTTTACCTGCCTCATGAGGAATTTAGGAACTTGTCTCTTGTGAGCTAAGCAATGTGACTCAACATTAAGCAACTTAGAAAACATTGTGTTTCAGCCTAGCCTACAGTGAGTAGACAACTGATGGCGCTTCTCAATTTTTAAGAAAGCAATTGTCATGAGAGGTAGCCCTTGCTACTTGGCCAGGGGATTGGTCTTTACTTGTTTTCATCAAAACACTCAGACTTTCTGAATAATGTCCTGAAGGGAAATGGTTCTTGGCAAAGGAGTTCTTAATTACATTCTATTTCAAATTTATTTTACATTCTGATCTTTAGCAAGCAAGTGTAATGGGTTACTTCTGAGAAACTGGCATTGTGGCCTGCCCCCTGGGGACTTCTGGGGCGGCACAGAGAATTACAGCTGTTATTAAACTTCTTGCAGTAATCACAAATTGAAAACACAAGAAGCCAGGAAAAGTGTCTTGCAATTATCTTTGAGTCACAAACTTGCAGCAGTGCCTAATTCACCTCTAAATTAGAAAGGAGATGTTCTAGTGCTGAGAAATATGCCTGCATATTTTAGTGACATGATGAATTGCTTAGATGCTTTCAATCTGTTGTCATTTAGTGTTGACATTAACTGCATTCAGTATTTTAATTAGTACAAACAAAAATTAGGTAACAATGGTAAAGTCTTCATCAAGAATGAATCAGTATCTGTTTATATACCTTACTAGAGTCACATGGGAAATAGTGTAGGGAATACTTAATAACCTCTGAAAGAGGATTAAAAAGCCCTTTGGTTCATATATATGTACTAATAAGCCTGGTGGTGATACAAAATGTAAATAATGGATGTAGTACCTTGTCTTGAACAACTCCTTTCTTGCTCTGCTGGTGGGAATACTTTTATGTGGCAGCTGGATAATGAGCATAACTGCTGTACCTTCCCCCTTTGAATGCTGCAGCTATGCCATGGAAAGCAGTTTGTTCTCCAAATGCAGCTATGGTTCTGGAGATCAGCATTGTTCTCTTGTACAAGGTCACCTGGGGCCAGAGTGGGAGCTTGAATTTCCTGGCAGGGGTCACCTGGGCTGTTCCCAGCAAGTCCCTCTGCTTGGCAGGGGTTGGTGCATCTCAGGCTCCTCTCTGGGAAGAGCCTTGTGGTAACAGAGACTCTGGGGAGGGGCAGAGCTTTGCCTTTGGCTCCAGTTCCTTCTGGGCACCAACTCTTGCTGTGTCAGCAGCACAGCAGCTCCTGTGGGCTGCTGGGCTCAGCCTGGCAGCTCCAGAGCTGGGAGTGAGCTCTGCCTGTGAGCTGCAAGATGCTGTTGGATGAGAAGGACAGCCCTGCTCCTGACAAATGCCCCTCAAGGTGGACATGATGACATTTAGAATAACTCCAAAACCTGAGCACCAGCAGCTCTGCTTTCACCTGAAGTGATGTGAAGCCATCCTGCCTCATGGGAGAGTTCCCTGCTTTTGTTTCTCTGGAAAAACCAGTTCCTGCTGGTCTTGGATTGTCACCATTTAATTTCTGCTCCATGTATGGTGTTGATGAAAGCTTCCCAAACAGAAAATGGCTTCTGACATTGAAAAGCATACAACTCCCTTGTTTTCACTCTGAAACTGTGCTGCCACTCTGTGTGCTCTGTCCCTACATGAAGCTAAGTTTTTGAGTAACCTTCCTCTGAATTTGGTCAACCCTGTAAATTGCTGGCACCAAAGGAAAATTCCTGTTGTTTGCAATAAACACAATGTTTATACTTATGTGGTGGTCAGGGACATTTTATTAAAAACTTACTTTGGAAATCACTGCTGAATTAGGCAAATTTGTGCATTTGCTGACAACTGTAGTGCAGAATCATTAATGCCTTTTGTGAGTTACTTCTTTAGGGTATGGGATTTACTTCTCAAGAAAAAAAATAGGAATAATAGTAATTACCAATTCCCTGGGCAACATCTAATTTCAAGCCTGAATTTCAGTGTATAAAACAATACCTGAATAGAAATAAATCTTTAGATGTACTCTGGGAGGACTCTGCCTATTAGAGCAATTTAAAATATAAGAAATAATAATTAATGCTTTCATCCTTTTAGCAAAACTCTGCATGCCCATTAACTAATTACTCTCCCTGCCTGCTGATATTAAACTTAATGCTGAAACATTGCATTCATATTCACAGCTACCATTTTGGTCTAGAAATAATTGTAATAAGGCACACATAAAATTGTAAAGCACCTTCATTTTTCCACACGGTACTGAGATTTAGTTATTGAGTACATGTAAAGAAGGGATTTGGGGTAAATAACTCTGAAAACCATGACTAAAGTATATAATAGTTATTCTACAAAACAAATATTTTCATGCCCTCAGTGTTTTAGGTCAGGCTGTGAGACTTGATGCTTTTATTTGCTCTCTCCATTTTGACGACTTTCCAGGCAAAATTTTAGACTATATTTTTCTGCTAGAATTTTCCTACTGATAGAGCCTAAGGTAAGCTCTGCTGATCCCAGAGCAGCCTGGGGTTCTTTTCTATGGCTCTCTGATATCTAAGAAGACATGAATTTCCCTCCTAAAGCTTTTCATAGCTCCGTTGCTTGCATCCTCTTCCCTCTGGGTAGATTTTGAAGTCATTCACACCTGAATGCTCCATAGCAAGTTTTTTACAACCCCAAGATGCACTCTTGAGTCTCCTACCCTTCTTGAGGCAAGAACCCCCTTCAGTTTGCAGGAATTCCTAGGGAGAGTTGCTTGGCTCATCCTTGTGGGTTTCTAATGTGGGCACTGGGCTGCTGGGTTTTCTTTGTCTGGAGAAAAACTTTGGGCTTCTTGGTGTGCTCTGGCTCTCCCTGATGTTACCAGGCTACTTCTGATCCCAGCCAGGCTGTGTTCCCTCTGGGTCCTGGATCTAAAGGGGCTGCTGAATGGAAGGGAGGGCAGGACTGGTGGTGTCTGCATGAAAATTCCACTCCATGGAGATCCCTCACTTTGAGCTGTCTGAGCAGTAGGGCTCTGCAGTAACCAGTGGAGAGAAAGGACAGAGGCTTTTTTTGGCTTCATTGCTCCCTTTTTGCTTCACTTAAATCCCCCAAATGTGGAGCCCCTTAGCTTTTAATATAAAATGCTGTGGGAAAGAAGTCTTCTTTCTGGAAGCTCATCTCTAGTGTCAGCTTCTAAGGTGGCATTTATTTTTGTCCATGTTACAGGACTTTTCAAGTGGGAAAACTAAAGTTAATTTCTCTGAGCTGCACTGGATCTGTCATGCCAGGCCCTGATCAATAATGGCATTTTGAGGGCCCCTCTAGCACTGCACCCTGACTCTGGCAAAGGGCTAAGTGAAGGCTTAGGGAAGAATGAATGAATTGTCTTGAGTGTCCCCCTCTCCTCTTTTTTCAGCCCAGAGAATTTTCTGAGCTAGGAATGATTTCTTTCTATATTAATCAGCAAAATCCTCTTGACCTAACTTCTAGGGACACTTAGTAACTTCAGCACACTCTTCCCAAGAAGGAATAACTTGCACCCTAAAACTGAACAGTCCTTAGCTTATTAGGTCAAATTAATTTGTTTAATAAACACCAACTTTCTTTTTTAATCCTTATCCTGTCACAATAAAAAATATGAAGTTGGAAGCTAGACAGAGCATCCAAGTCCTGAGGCCACTATTTCTGCAAAGGTAGTAACCTGCTAATGTGGCTATTGAATAAAACTGTGGTAGAAGAGTATTTATTTTCATCATGGAATATCCTGGGAGTCTGTAGAGCAGAGGTCACAGAGGCTGAGTTTCTTCCCAGGCTCTTTCCTATTTCCTGACATGAAACTCCTATTTAACTGGAGCTGTCAGACACAGAAAGATAAGCAAGGTTGTGGCCAGGCCTTGGGCCAGGTTTGGGAGAGCACATCCCCATTCCCCAGGCAGGAGACATAGGGACTGACATATGTTTGCACAGAGAGTACTGGAAAAGCCAAAAGTGATAGTGATGCAAGGTGTTTTTTGATTAAGACATGTCAGTTTTGAAGGTAAAGAAACTGTCTGGGGAAAAATTGAGTTGGGTCTGGTACAGCCGACTCTCTTAAAAGAAGAACAAGAAGTCTGTCTTGCTGTGTGAGCTGACACAAAGTGCTTGTGTCAAGGCAGAGCTGTGCAGTGCCAGAGCACTCCTGCAGACATCTGAATCTTGCTCCTTGGGCTGTGCCTGTTCCTGTGGTGAGTGGCACTGCCCTCTCAGCACAGAGGGGCCTGCATTTGGCTCTGCTGCTGCAGCAGCATTCTTGTTCCTGTGTCCTGCAGCCCAGTGGTTTCTACTCTGCTTTTATGTGCTTGTTTTCCAGCTTCCAAGGGCTCCATCTGCTCCCTTGTTTTGCTCCTCTTGTTCCCCCAGGCTGTTCTCTGCCTCCCTAGGAGGCTGCTGGGCTCCTGTACGGCCCAGAAAGAGCCACAGCAGCGTCCTGGGCCACTGAGCTGCCCCTCCATTCTTTTCCTCTTCTGTGCAACAGCAGCTCACTGCACAAATCTGCACAGTTCTTTACTATCACCCACAAGGTAGGCAAGAACACGTCCCTCCTCCAGGAGGAATGAGCAGAACATGCTTGAGTTAGTGCTGCAGAGCTCTTTAGGTCTGTTTTGGTCTCACTCAGCAGTGTGGCTCACTGTAGGAACAGACAGTTCTTTCCTTGAACTACTGGTGGGATTCTGAGGAAAGCTAAAAAGTTGAAGAAATGTAAAAGCATGCTTTTAAGAAGTTATTTCTGTTACTTGTTTTCCTATTTAATAGGAAAAAACATTTCTTCTTTTGTCCATCCTTAGTAAAGTTGTTATTGGGGCAGAGGATTGTGAACCAGGTCTGAATATTTGCTTTCTTCCTGAACTGGAGCACTTTTTGACACTTATAAAATGTCTGGTTGTTTTGGTGCTTTGGCTTTTCTTCTGAGTGGCAGAGCAGAACTGTCATCAGAAGCACTGGGTTGAGGACATGTGTAACCTGATGGAAATAAGTAACAGACCACTTCAGGTGGAGCCTGATTGTCTAAGACCTTTTAAATCAAAGTAGAAAATATAAGTGGGGAGCTTTTTCCTTTCATCCTCTATCTTGGAGGCATAAATATTCAGGGATTTTTTTTTTCTCTTAAATACTACTTTTTTCTAGGCCCAGCACAGGGATTGATTTTCTAATCTGGTTTACTTCTGATTACTCTGAAGTGTTCTCATTCCAAGGAAGGCTTAAGTGATTCTTACACTTTGCTTACTACCTAGCACTGTTATAAAATGTTTTCTTGTGGGCTTTTGCACTGAGTTCCTATGGGTTCCAAACAGGAAACTTTTTGGTAAAAACAGGAGATGTGGATGCATGCATTATGTTTGTAGGAGTGTCTTGATGTACATTTAGTACCTTAATAATGTGAGAATAAATATGAACTTCTTAAACATAGTTTCTATTTATAAATAAATATTGAAGCCTATTGGTTTCCATGTTGCCTTAGTTGTAATTTAGTGTAACTTTGGGCTGTTTCTGTACTATTTCCTGCTGTGTTTTGAAGTTTCCTCTAGACTGACCAAGATCCAAGCCAAGAACAGGTGTGTTCATTTTGATGAAGCTTCCATGATGAGGATTTGGAGATGCCCTTAGGCTGAGAAGATGCACCCAGGATTTGAACCAAGCTCTGGTGATCCCTTTGGCAATGCTTTGTCATCAGGAGAATTCCCTGTTTCTTAGTGACAGAATCAGTTGCATTTTTCCTACCAAACCCACGTTTTTCACTTAGCTGACCTGCCTCTGTGTTTTGTGTAGCTTGGTTTAGTCAGAGAGCTTTTTCCTCCAGCTGAGAATGGACTAATCAGTTGTCAGCTGCTGCCATGCTTGTTTTCACCCAACTTGAAGCGAAGCAGCTGCCTCTGGAGCTGATGGGATTTCCTGTGTGTGGAAATCTAGAGTACAGCATTTTAATGCAGGCCTTAGGCTTTGACTGGCAAGAAATAAATTGGAAAGGGAGATTGTGGTTTCTTCTGGAGTTGTGAGGATGGCCATGGGGACTGCTGAACTCTGGCACCTGGCAGCACAGCAGGGGCTCTGCTGCAGGTGCTGCCTTATGGCTCAGCTTGTTGGGTTTGCTCATTAGTTACAGTTTAAGTGAGATGCTTGGGATGCAGCACAGTGGGAATGGAGAGCAGATGAAGCACTGCTCAAATTGATTTTGGAGACAACTGCAAGCATCTCTTCTTCCCGTCTCCTCTTTTTCCTTCCCTCCCATTTCTCACTCCCTTGAAAATAGAATTGTTTGTGGAGAGATGTTTGAGTTTGCAATGTGTGAGGAGGAAGTGCCTTAGCAGGGAGACTCAGTAAAAGCTGATGTAGAATCCATTTAAGTGGTATTATATCAGTTGTTCAAATAAAGGAAAAGACAGAAAAGTTAAGGAATAAGATAAGTGCATCAGTTTCTCTCTGATCTGGGTGGAGATTGCTGTTGTCCTGTGGGATAATGCATTGCCCTGTCCAAGAGAGATTTGTGAGGCTCAGTAGTTGTCACTTTTTCCCAACAAACTGTGGGAAGGAAAAGTCATTATCTGCCACTCAAACCCTGGACTGAGTTCTAGTCACAGCCATGCTCATGGGGGGACAACTCAGATTTATTATTATTACTGTTATTATTTGTGTGTGTGTAAAATGTACCTCTCCTGAATTGCTATATCCATCATGAGCTGGAATAAGGCAGTATTATTAAAAAAATCTTTAGTTTGTAAGATGGAATAATTAAATCATCAAATTTGAAACACTGTCATTTCTCTTTGTGGGCAAATTAATCATGAAGTTTGAAATAAATATTTTAAAACAATTTTATTAGTCAAACATTATCAAAACAAGTAATCTTAATGCTGCTTCATTTAAATATATTGTTTTCAAAGATTTCCTTTCATCAAAAAACCCAAAACAGTTAATGAGAAACTCTGCTCTGCCTGTGTGAAGTTTGATGGGTTAGTGAGGGAGGCAGTCAGCCCCTGGGGATTTGATTCTATACAGAAATGGATAACTTGTGTTCTCTGCTATTATTTATGATTTAATTAGTAGGCAGAAAAGGCTTTTTCTCCCTCCAGATCCCCTCACCCTGCCCCAGTTTTTCACTGATTATGCAAGTCAGAATCTGAGAAAACAAGTTGTCTAGGTGATATGCAGTATAATGGATTTACAAACTTATTCAGGTCCATCAATAATGACTTTTCTAAGGCTTTAGAGTTCCTTCATAATAGGGTTGGAAAACATAATACTGTGCTTTCCCTGACTTCAGTAATAATTGTCCTGGCTGCTCTGTCTGCTAAAGTTAATTTCTTCCCTGGTGTTAGTGGCAGCAGGGAAGACAACAGGCAGAGACTGACGCCTTTAGAATGTGCTGCAGGCTGGGAGTGTCAGGAGCACCCAGGGATTGGGCTTTACTGGGAGAAAAATTGATTGGTCCTGGTGAATTTGATGTTGAGGGAACAACCAGAGAAACCTGAGTGTGTGCAGATGTTTGACCAGCATTGTGTGTTTCCTTGATTTAATCTAAAGCACTTGTAATGCTAGGTACAGATGCAGTCCATCATGGGCATTGTGCTTGGCCTTCAAATAGCAAGAATTGTGCACTTTGGTGTTGTGCTGAATGAAGGCCCAGGTGAGTGGGCTGACAAATCACTGCCCAAATCAGACTGCTGGGCACAGCCAGGGACAAACTGTACAGTAAAAAAGAGTGACTGAGGTAGCCTGCACATGCACTGCTCCTCTTGCTGCACATGCACTGCTGCTTTGCTGAGGGATGTAGTTCTTCCCCTTAGAAAATGGGTGATTGCCAACTGGCATGAATCTCCTAAATAATCTTTGTAGGGTTTTGCCATGTTGCCCCATAGTTCTGGCTTCTCTAGACATTCTGAGGTGGAAAATGGCTTTGCAGACTGGAAGATGTACCAGTTCTATCTGTACCAATTCCATTCCTCTTGGCTTAGCTGGGACTGCATCTCCAGGCCAGCAGGAGGATTCTTTTGCTTCCTGACCCTTTAAATTAAAGGGGAAGGGGGAAAATAACCAAGCAGTCTCTTGCTTGCAGAGAGGAGCCTGTGGTAACTTCTAGCCTGCTGTGTCTGTATGCACAGACAGCAGCAGAAATTGGCATAGAGGATAAAAATATCTGGAGTAGAAATTAGGAAAAACTATACAAAACATAATTATCACCCTTATCCTGCAAACTCTCCTGAGCTTGTGAAATGGCCTCTGAGTTAGTCAGCACAGCTCACTTCCGTAGCTGTCCTACATGTTATTGTTCTTTAAATTTCAACCAAAATGTCAGAAAATTACTTCTTCCTGTGACTTCTGGAGCTCCTGCCTCTGATCATGTGAGCAGCTTGCTGAAGGCAAGTAATTAAGCAGCACTTCTGGGTGCCTAGTGAGAACCTCATGGAATATTGCAGTGATGACAGAGCCAAATGAAAATAATGTTCTAAAATAAGTGATTGATGTGCGAGACTGCAGTGAAACAACATCAGGAAGAAACAGATGCTGGGATAACAAAACCCACAAGTAGTGGGTGGGAGAGTAAAAAAAAATGACTGGAAGGGTACAAAAGAACAGAAATTTCTTAGTAGAATACAAGGAAAAAGATAACTGATGGTGATCAAGAAAAAAGAAAATTGATGGTGATACACAAGGTGAAGGGGGAAAAGAACAAGATGATTTGCAAATGCAGCAAAAGTAACATTAAGAATCTGCCATTCCCTGGGAACTAAATGTGGCTTTTAGACATGAAGGATGCAAAAAGAAAGCAGAAGGAAGGAGAGTGAGAAAAGAGTGAGTTAAGTGCTATAAGATACTGCTATAAAATGATTTAATCCTTAGTTATACATATTTAAAAGTCCATGGGGTCATAAAGACCAAGAAGTGTTTCTCTATGAAATTTAGATGTGCCTCAATTGACTTACTTTAGCAGGTCAAAGCTATTCACTTCTGTGGTATTATGCTGGAGTTTGATCTTCATCAGGTTGAAACTGATGTGTCTTGTAGAAGAGATGAGCAGAACAGTGTCCTGATATTCCTGGGGTGGAGATATTCAGTCACACTTGCCTGGAAGTTCCTGGGACAATTCCAGCATGAAAAGAAGTGAGGATGCACCTTACCAGCAGATCAGGATGTGCAGGGATAAAAAGGGGTCACAGAAACTCGACTTGGGCACCAGATTGCTGCCTAGAACAGGATGCCATGGAGGGGTCCTCAAGAGCACAGAATAATCTGTCTGCAGAGAACTTGAGTCCTCTGCTGGAAGTGGTGAAAAACATGAACTTGTTAGAATACATGTGTTGACTTTTGACTCCTCTAAGGTTTATTTACAGAAGTGGGGACAGAACATTCTGCTACCTGTAATCTCAAATAGTTGAGTGGATCACTTTATTCTGACTAGTCTGTAGATTAAGAATTGATCTGAAAGTAACAGTTTGGCTTGTAACTGGATGGCATATTTTGGCAGAAAAAAACCCAAATCTCTTTTGTCAGAGCTGATAAGTACATTTTCCTGCAAAAACATAGGGAAACAAGGCAAATTTTTTTTCCAGATCCCATCAATATCTCAGCTGGATTATACCAAAGTTTTGTAAAAGATGCGTGAAAACTCAAATCATGTACAGGAAAGGAGAATTTTTTCTTTGGTCATAATTTTCAGTAGGTCATTGGGCTGACTTAAGTTTTTAGGAATGGAAAATGTCATTTTGACTCTGGTAGGATTTGCATGAATTTAGGTGACTAGATACCTTTAAGACAAAGTGCCTGACAAATCAGAGTATTGATAAGACCTGAAGCATTTACTGAGGCTTTTTTTGAACCAAGGTCATCTTTTGTCTTAAGTTCTTGGGAAAGTCTTGGGATGATAGCAATAGAAGCCAGCCATACATAAGAAAAAAGAAATTTGGTAATTTTACTAGACTTTAAATTTCATTTAATTGTGTTCTGCCACTACCTTTTAAATACTGCACTTTAAGTCTGAGACACTTTTACTGGAGTCTTGGGTGCTATTTCTTCTTCTCATGAGGAATAAGATTAATTATCCCAGTAGCATTGAAAAGGGCCCTTTAAATTGGTTGGTGTGGCAAACCATGCCTTTGTGGAAATTCTTGAGCTAATGCCTGTATGCCAGATTCTAGAGTCAAGAATCTGAAAATAGGGTTAACAAATTTGTATATCTTTGGTCATGGTCAGGTGAAATTTGGGAATGCCTGAGGTTTTTGGGAGATAGCAATGTAACTTTCAGAGTGCTCTAGACAAATGCTCCTGGTATGCTGGGGGAAAAGGATGCTGTTGGGCTTGACAAAGCAACTGAAAGATGTTAATTTGAGGGCTAAGTCTTGCAAGTATTTTATCTGTCTGAATTTGATTAATTAAAAAATGCCTTGCAAAAAACAGAATTATTAGCTTTGGAGGATATTTGGAAATAATTTTTTCTGCCTGGGGTTTAGTTGTGAATATTTTTCTTGCTGTTCTTTTCCAAAAATGTTCTTTCTCTTAATTATTGGAATTTTAAAAAGGAGGAATCAAACAAAAATACATGCTGCTGATATTGCAAGGAGTGAGATGCATCTATTTAAATGTCATGGAGATTCTTTCTGTCCTTGAGCCACAAAATATTTGAGCAAATAAATCACAATAACAGCTCAACAAACTTGTGCTGATGTGGCACTGAGGCTGACACAAAGGAGGGTTTGTAAAGGCCATAAGCATCAGTCTATCTGTGTCAGCCTCTGTGAACTCTCTCTACTCTGAGATTGCTTTTCCACCCCAAAGACTTGGGAAATGTTTAAAATCTGTTTTGACTTGGAGTCACAACAGGAGTAGTTAGGAGTAAATAACCTTTCCCTTTCTTGTGAAAACTTTGCAGCCCTTCACTGGAAAATCACATCTTGAGGGGAAAAGAGTCTGCCTGAAATGGGATGTCCTGTGTGAGCTTTCTGTTGCTGTCTGGCCATTGCCTTGAGAGTGCTGCTCTAGCTGGAGCAGTTCAGCTGTGTTCCTATAACTCTGCTGCAAGCTTTTATCCTCTGAATGTTGCTACAGTTTTCCCCCTTTCTTGGATTTAACAAATCACCTCATTTAAATGTTTCATTTAGGAGCTTTGTCATGTGGTAATGACACACTTCTGTGGCTTTATGGAGGAGAAATGCAGTTGAGAAGAGAACCACAGTGTCAACAGCAACACCCAATAAAACCATAATCAGTATCTCAATTACTGTACTCCTTCATCCTAGCAATGATTGTGTTGTATTCCAGAACCTCAGGAAATGAAGCTTTCAATAATTCATTCTGGTTTTTGGGCTTCCTTTTGAGATGAGAATGCAGTTTCTAATTGGTATGTGTGTCTGTGGCATGGTTTCAGGTAGAGAGCTGCTCATCTCCAGTCAGCTGCTGCCCAGAGGGGGCATTACTGCCTGAAGGTAATAACCTGCTGTGATCCTGCCCCAGCTCTTGTAGCTGGTGGCATTTAGTCTTTTCCTGCTCCACTTGTCACTCCAGGTCCTCTGTGGAGAGCAGGACCACCACTGCTCCCACCTGGTCTCTCAGGTGCAATCCAGTTCCCCTCCTGCAGCAGAGTGGTACTGAAGGAATTCCCAAGGACTTTCTGCAGCTTTCCTTTAGAGTTCCAAAGTGACAGTCTTTCCTTCCAGACTGATAATAAAGCCCTTTTACTTTGGACCTCTGCTTCTGCTTTCCAGTGTATGATTTTATAGTTTTCCTGATTAGAGAGAGAAATGCAAACCCCACAAACAAAAGCAGTGGCTGGTGCTCTCCATCTGCTATACCTTTTGCCTGGGATGTTTCTACCCAGAGATGCTATCTAAAAGTGACTCTTTGTTACATCCTCCAAGCTGATTCAATTTCTCCCTGACTAGATCAAGTCTGATTTTTCTCCGCTGCTTCTTTCACTATCACACTTTATAGAGGGGGAGAGTGCAGGGTCCATGGAGAATTTAAAAAATACAATTTGAGAAATTGCTCTGCTTATTATCTCATCCTCATCTTTTGTTCTCTGAGTAGAAAAAGCTTTTCCCTGCCTCTTATATGTGGATATAAGAGTATGAAAATAAGTGCAGGTACTTGATGTCAATTATAGTCATACTATTTAAATGCAAATTCTGTTTTTGTCAGGCTGATCCAATAAGATGAATAGAGGGCATTTATGTAAATAAGCATATTGTAATAAGACAATGAAGTATTTGTAATTTTGGTTGTTAGCATTTTCCTTTCTCCCAGAGGATGAGTTGACTAGGTTTTTAGGAACACAGGTGAGGAATGGGAGTGGCACTTGACATTCAGTGTTTGGGATAAAATTGTATTGAGGCTGCAGACTGAAACAAATCAGGCTCATTAGAAGCCTAGCAGAAGAAATGGCGTGCAATTTCTCATTAGCAGGATGCAAACAGGAAAACTGTAGGGAAGCAATCTAATGTCAACCTTCAGAGACATGAAACAGATGATTTTTAGAGTATAATAACAATTTACTTTTTTTTTTACAGTTGTGATATTTTTCTCCCTCTTTGGATATCTATTGTTAATATACCCACTAACAGACATATGAATAAAATCATTCTTATACAAATTACCTGTGTATGTCAAGCAAATTACTTTCATACTGGATGATAAAATTATCTTTAGCATAATGGCACCACCAATGAAGTATCAAGAAACTTCAAATGTTGAGGTCTACTTTATTTGGGCATAGTGCTCAAGCTCCCTCTGTAGTCAATGGAGACCAAGCAACACCTGCAGATAGACTTGGAATGGAAAAAATTTCTCTCAAAATGTGTTTTCTAATTCCATAGATTATGGAAAGACTCTGGATTAGTTATTTAATTTAGATAACTATCAAATTAACATAGGAAGAGAATTGAACCCTGATGGGCTTTGTAGAAGTTCTTGCTGCTGTAAGAGTCTGCATGCATGGATTTGGGTTATGTGGGCTTCTAGTGGAAGCAGTCTGGGATTCAGCTCTGTTACAATGGAATCCCCTCTGAAATTTGTAACTAGGTAATTTCTATTTAAAATTAATAATGATTTTGCATTATATTTTTTACAAATGTTTAGTGCCTTGAATGACACCACTGCATTGTCATGCTCCTGGGAACTGGTGATTGGCCTGAATTTTGATATCAGCATAATTTCAGATATTGCAGGCTGCACATAGACTATAAAATCTCAAAGTTCTTTCAAAGAGGACTGATGTTAACAGTGTGAGTGGTATAACTACAGTAGTGGTGCTGTGTCCCTACCCCTGGTCCAGCAGTGCCCTTGGGCAGTTGATGAAGCTGAGGGTGCCACTGCACTCTGGCCATTTCCATAGCAGGCAACCCTGCATTTGTGATGATTGGAGCATGACTGCCAGAGATTGCTACTGACCATGTGCAGTGTTAGACCACTCAAACTGCAGGGTAGGACTTCACTTGCTTATGCTGACCTTCTGCATGTGCTCAATATAAGAATGACCAATGAATTACTTATATGACCAAATTCTTTTGATCTACCTCCCTTATAGGAAGTTTCCTTTACCTTAGGACTATGATGCTTCAAAGGCACTGGTGTCTAGTACTGCTTTGCTCTCTTTGAAGTGGAAAATTGACTCCAGGAGTTCTGTCTGAGGTACAAGGCACTACACTGGATTAAAAATGTCCATTCATTTTGGGAACTGATGAATTTGATGTAATTGTCACTTGTAGATTTGGATGTATCATGTGGCTTTAAAACCTCTTTTCCATCTCATTTGCTTAGTAGGTAAAGGCCATTTTTTTTTAATCTGTGCATAGAATGAGAACACAAGGTATTTTTTTCTAACCCCTTAAAGAAAATTCTGAGAAATGAATAAGCTTTAAAGTTCTGAAACTTTTTTTCTACTTTATTCTGAAAAGAACTGTGTGATAGAATTTTCTACAGAAGTAACAAGTAAATTTTACCATATTTCAGTTATAGAAGCATGCTGATGGCTCAGTAGAGCTACAAAAGTGAAGTAATTTCTTCTAAACTACACAGAGATTTAGAATAATTGTTACACTGTCCTATTGTGTTACATTCCATCTGCATTTTCTGTGATAGTATGCTGAATAAATAACTTCTAGAAAATAATCCATCTGGCAGTTCTGGCTCCCTACATCTCTTCCTGGAACATCTACTGCTATGTTGTAACTTTTTCAAACTAATTACCAGAATTGTGTCATGAATGCTTATAGATAATTGAGAGTCTCTGTTGTAGACACAGGGGTATTCTAGTTTTGTTGTCTTCGTGATATTTGAAATGTGCCTGGGAAGCCACAATTGTAGAAAAGAGTGTGCTGTAAGAACCTGTCAGGAGGATGACTGTGACCACTCTCTTGGAACCAATGGATAAAAAGAACCCAAAAGTGCTTTGAGGGAACTTTTTTCTGATGTTCACCAGCTGCTTCTCACAGGTGACCTAGAAATGGAATCATTCCTCAGAGGACAGTGACAATGTTCTCACTGAACAAAATCTCATCTTATGATTTGAAATCCCTGGCTTTCCAAAGGCTTGTATTTACCACAAATTGCTTCCTAGAATGTGTCATCTTGCTGTTTATGGAAAACCATGATCTAAACCTTTGATCTACTATTAGGGAAAGTTCTTGGACCCAAATTAAGAAGTTTCTTTCTTGTATGACTTCACCATAATGTAAAAGTTGACAGTAAGAGGAAATCAGGATTTCAGTGCCTATTTCACACTGTCATGTTGCCCCCTCTTCCAGGGGTGGGAGTTGTGCCTTCAGGATTCAAAATACACAATGCTCCTAACAACTGGGCAGAGAGAAGCTGAAGAAAAGGTGACTCTGTCTTCAAGGCTCTTTAAAGATTGGTTTGTGAGGGTTTAAAGACATGATTGACCCCAGTGCAAATCAATGGTATTGACCAGGGGAGACAAAATATCCTATAAGACTTAAGGGATTGGTAGGGGAGATGAGTAAAAGAAATAAATTTGAGAGCTGTGATGGAGCTGGGAAGCAGGGTGGTGTGCTTTAACCAATGTTACCTTCTTTCCTCTCTCTGCTTAAGTGGCTCCTATGAACTTCCTCTATGTAATATGCAAAAGGCTTCTATGCATCCATGTGTTACAGCTGCCAAAAGATTGCTGACTATATTAAAAAGTTTCCAGTCTGGTTAGAAGCTCTTTGAAGTCAAAGCTTAAAACAAAAGGTGCCCAACCTTCCCATAGAATCTTTGAGGTGGGCAAAAATTTAAAGCACTGTGCAAGTGGACGAACTGCAGAGCTGCCAGCCCTCCTGAAGATGACTGTGATTAAAGCAGGGAATAACCTATCAAAGCTGTTTTCCTGCAGCTGAGACCTCTCTGTCATATAGCTTCCATATTTGCTGTTGGAATTTTGTTCTAGCACAGTTTAGTTATTCATTTCCTAAGAGGTTTTTATATATGGTAAGAGTCATTTTGATCTAGCTTTCTTTCTGAATCTTTTTACTATGCAGTTTTGAATCATAGGTCCCACTACTCTCATTTTATTGACAGTAGTAGGCCTACTAGAGAGGGTTTGGTAGGAGGCATTTTTAATAATTAGCCTGTGATGTACACATGAATAATTTGAGTTAGCTGGAGCTTGGCAATCAAAATCGCCACTCTTTGGACAAGTTTTGTCAGAAAGGCTCATGCTTTTCTTATAAGGATTAATTCTAATAAAGCCAGGAGATGGAATGAGGACCCTTAAGAGAATTGTGTTTCAGTGGAGGCCAAATTAATTGTGAGTGTATTAAAAGAGGAGATATGAGTTGTGATATTAAAAACAGAATAAATGATGGTTAACTACTCAAAACTCTGCAACTTCCTTATTCTGCAGCATGTAAGGGAGATTTTTTTCTTCAATAATTCAAACTTGACTCATCCCTACCAGTGGTCTTGGAGCAACTACCATCTCCACAGCTGGTAGGACTCTCAGTGAAGACTGAATAGAGCAAAGAGAGCTAATTTAGCTCAAACCCCTGATAGCAGCTGCTTTGTTCAGGATTAGGAAAACTTTTAGTGAGCATTGGAGTGTCGTAAATGGACGGGAGGGATGATCTACAGGTGCCAGATGATAACAAATGCATAGTGAGGGTAGCCTGCCAAATTGCTTCTCTGGCAATGGTGAGAGGGTGTCCATGTGTTGGTGACAGGCTGCAGAGCTGCCTGCTGCTTCCCATGCTGGGTCCAGGTCAGCTGGAGTTAGCCTTGGGTTCCCTGCATCAGTGAACCTTTCATTTGGAAGCCCCACCTCTCTTGTGGGGCTTCCACTACTTCTTTTCATGGTGTTCTAATAATAATGAGCTAAGGGTTATGGCACCCTTGGGGCTTTTTTCCCCCTCACTTTGGCCACACTCAGTTCAAATGTTCACAACTATAAAAGACATCACGATTTGATGTGCCAGATATGGGTCACATGAATGTTATCTGGAACAGGGGCAGAGCAACACTGGCATTTCCCATCAGTTTTTGCAGGAAGAAAATGGCAATGGACCTCTTCAAACAGTTTTACCCTCAAATTGGAAACAATTGTGAAATATCTGTGCCATCAGAAGTGTTTTGGGGGGAACATTCCTTTTAGGCATTGTAGCAGCAGAAAAAAGTCAGGGTTTTTGAAGAAAACTTATGTTATTCACTTCTTGCAGAGCATCAAAGGTCTCAAAACTGTCAAGAGCAGGTGGCATCAGGATCACTGACTTCACTTTCTGGGCTGACGTTGGAGCTCTGAAGTGGAATATGCTCAGGCCTTATGGCCTTTGTTCACTCTCTCTAGATCTGGAACATTTTGTGCCTTTGACCATGAGCTCAAGCTCTAGCAGAAGTCCCCAGAAGGCATGTGATGTGTGGGCCTTGAAGGATATTTTTGAAGCTGGAGAATTTCAGCTTGAAGTCCTACTGCAGGCTTTTAGGGAAGCAGATGAAGTGTTTAGTGCTCCATCCTGTTACTTGAAGCTGTCAGCCCATGCTGCATTTCTTGGTTGATGTGAGATACAGCAACCACTGTACAGCAGCTTCAAGATGTTGAGCTGTTGAGACTTTATGCCAAAATGTTTGTGTTGCCTCAACTCTATTGCTCTTCTGGACTCTAACCTGTGCCCTGAGGTAGCTGGGAAGAATATTTGCAGTCCTTCTGGACTGTTAAAGCATATGCCTGGTCCTGGAACCTCCTCTCTCACATATGGCAGCTTTAAAGAGAAGGTGGTAAGACTGCAGTACTAGTCATGATGAGAAAAAACCCTCAGATGTAAAGGAAAACAGGGGTATAATTAGAAGCAAAATCTAGGACATCTGGATTCAGTTTCTAGTTCCTGCAATTTATAACCATGCATTCAGTTCTGTGGTTGTTTTGGTAAAATGGTGTGTTCTCAGTAGCTGCGGTGTGCTTTGAGACTGCAGTAAAAAGACAAGGAATAACTCTGTAGCTGGCACAGTAACAGATGCAAGAAGTGAATAACACAAGGCCAAAACTTCTGTCCTCTTCCTGTTTGCTGCAGGGAGGAAAAGCCTGAAGTGTTGGTTCTGAAGGTGAGACTAGACTTGCAGATGTGTGAGGAGTTCAGTGACAAGCAACAGGATTTTGCAGAAATGAGCCTTTTACAAGTTAATCCACTTTATCAGCAGTTTGCATGCTCATAGCTTAATGCTGATTTCCTCTATATCTACTGAAAACAGCTAGGAAATACTCTAGTGCTCCTTCAGCTGAAAGCAGCAGCCACACTTGTGCCAGTCTCTGTTTGAAGTGAACTCTTATGTTAAAAAGTTCCAACCTAGTAATATTTCTGCTCAGTTTTTCTCCCTGAAGTGGCATCATTTAGTGTGTGAAAAAGAAAAGGTGAAAATTAACAGCCTGTCTTGTTTGCCAACACTGTGCCTCTAACTTACACTTTACAGATCACTTATTTATCAGGCTTGAGAATAAAGCATAATTTTTTTTTGCAGTAAAGATTCAAACAACTTTCTAGGAAGACTAAAATATCTAAAAGGTGAGATTTTGTGACTACACAGATGAAGAATACAAATTTTCCTGTGAAAATCCTTAACAATACATACCTGTATCCTTAGAAACCAAATGCTTTTGGAATTCAAGCTATGGTGGCAAGGACATTGAGAAGAGTCATTGATTCCAGGGTGGATTATTTTTTTCTAGCATGTGGCCTAATCAGAATGTCAGCTTCTAAATGCAATAATTTTGGTGAAGGTCTTTATATAAGTCAAGGTAAATGGAATTGAAAGAGCTGACAATGTGAGTCAGAATGACTGACTACTGCAAGTGAACTTTTGTGAACATTTGATCACATATTTCACTCATGGTCTATGAATGTGAATCTTCCTACTTGGTGCTGTTGCCTTGTGAGATGCAGAGGCATAAAAAAAAACATAAAAAACTTTACATACCTGCAAGTGCTTCCTTCTCTGGCAAGTATGCCACTGAAAGGATTCAAGTGTCTTTGCATCTCTGACTTGGAGATTGGGATGAAGATGTTAGTGAGTGGTTGCTCCTGAGGCTTGTGCAGAGACTAGAGATTTGGTCTAACCACTGAAATGTTTGTTGTATTTTATTAAGGGACAGTTCTGACAGCAAACAGCTTGTACAACTCACAGAAAAACAAGTTCTGGAATTACCTTTGTGAGGAGCATACTTATACAAACCCCAAGGCAGATGTACCTCACCAGAAGTTGTTTACTGAGGACTTGCTGTGCCTCCTAGGACCCCATTTTTCTTGTACTAACACTATGGCCTTGCTGCTAAGTAAAAATTGTGACCAGCCACAAGAGGTGATATGAAATTAATGGCAGTAACATAGACATAAGTTGCTGCTTTCATGTGAACGAAAGAAAAATTTCTGTCAAGGGCATTTAATTTAATTGTAGTGGTCTTGAGTGGCTGTACTAAAATTACCACTTTGCTCAGAGCTCCTTCAATCTTTAGGTATGTTTAAAAGTGAGTACAGAACAAACTTCTTTCTAGAAAAATGTATTGTGGCTTTAGCTGGGTACAAGAAAACTGTTTCTAATGTATTAGATGGTTAATGGGCTGTGTCAGGCTTGTGGAAAGTAATGTGCAGAACCAAGCTCATATGTTAGTTGAGCTTGGACTCCAATAAAGATACTCTTGAGTAGATTTCTGTGGTATGATTGAAATGTTTACAAACAAAATTCCTTATATGCTTTTTGACATGTTTCTACAGTTCAGAGATTTTACTTAAGTGTGTTTACTGAAGCTGTTCTTTGGCTGTGTCCGGGTGTTTTGTTGTTTCATTGATCTTGGGCTTCTGGGTCTATAGAGAAGTTACTGGAGGGTGTTCAGGTTGATATTAAAAAAAAAAAAAATCTCCTGTGCTGCTAAAATTCCTGTCTTGTGGGAAGATGGGGGAAATAAAGAAAACCCCAATAACTTGCCAAGTTTTACTTTAATCCCACGAGTGACTGCTGGCTGACTGGAAAAGCTACTGGAGCTATGGAGTTCCTGCCCAGCCCATGGCTGTGCTGGCAGCTGGACCTTACTAAAAAGTCATTTATCTAGTGTCATTGGAAAAAAGCCCTGAAGCATGAGATAGCTGGGAGCTCTGGGAGAGAAAGAATTCATGTTGCCAAATGCCATTCTGAGGAAAACGTTTTGAGAACTTCCGTTGGGAAAGATTCAGTCCCTTTTTGTTTTTTCCCCTAAGTGACCTATGAGTTTTTTAAAAAAATAAATGGCATTTGAACAAAACACCTTGGCCTTGTAAACCATTATGTCTTACTTAAATTTTAAGTGTTTTAAGATACTTGTAAGGGCAACTAAATGGAAGTGTAGTGCTTATGCAGACAATATTCCTAGGAAAAAAAGGCTTTTTTATTCCTGTGCACTCAACCTGATGTAAATTTGCCTTTTCTGTGCCATAACCCACCATTTCTCTGGACTGTGTAAACTTGCATGGGAGCTGTGAAGGTTCCAGATATTTGCAGTAATGCTATTATGATAATTTTGCACATGATTATTGATTCCACTGTAAGAATGTAGGTTAGTGCTTATTCCCCACCACCATTATACCAATCACTGCAAACAATCTGTGGCCATTTATGTGGATGTGTGCTTTTCTGAGCACTTTCAGTAATCAGGGATGAAAGCTAGCATTTCACTCCTGATCTGATTCTGAATGCTCATTTCCTTTCATAAACTGAATTAGTCCCATGTAATGCAACTCTTTTCCAAACACCTCTTCAGTGAGAAGGAACTGGACAATCCAACATCCAAGCAGATGACTTAGTGTTTTAAAGCTGGTTAACTTAATGTCTTCTATGCTTTCTTTCTGCCTGAGACAGCTACAGCATCCATTGGAATGACAACCAGGTGGATGGCAGGAGTTTGGGGATGGGGGGAGGCAGAATAAAAAATTCTATTTGCCCTGCTCTCTCTATCCTGACAAGGCTAGGAAATTACATTGTCCTGGTTTCAGCTGGGATAGAGTTAACTTCTTCTCAGATTTATTTATTAATGGATTTATCACCCTTATTTATTCCTTTGTAGAGCATCAGAGGTGTGTACAACATTGCTCAATAGGTGGGAAAAGGCCAAGAAAACATGTTCTCACTACAGACCTTATAATTTAGAAGCAAATTGTGCAGTCACAACACAGTGCACTTCATTAAGTTGTCTTATTGGTCTAATAATTGCTTGTCTAATAAATGAGCTTGTTTTCTATGTTAAAGTTGTGTTCTTTGAATACTGACCTCATTCTTTTGTCTTTGCCTTTTGTTAAGTATAGGGTGCAGGGTTTATCTTTTGTGCTCATACAAGGCTGAGTGGCAGCTCTCCCTTCTGAGCATGCATCTCTATGGTCTTTGCCAGAGGAAAATGGTAAAGAAAATTACATTCCCCATCATAAAGGTGCATTGGCTCATTTGGAAATAATTTTGATTAGTACCTATCTCATATTTGTGGGATTAATTAAATATTATCTCCAAGTAAGTAAATGTGCCTATTACACAAGAGCCAGTTGCAGATCAAGGTCTGCAACCATGATTTTCTAAACCCTGGCCAGTTGTACTGAAACAAAGCCTGGCAGTTGTTGAGTTACATTTGGTATGCTACAGAAAAGCATGCTAGAACATCTCCAGGGATGGGCAATCTTTTGTGCATTGTTTCTACAGCTCTCTAAGCTGCTTCCATTACTTTTTGAATAAACAAGAAAGGAAACATGAAAGGGAACAAAGCTGCCTGCCTAGCAAACCAAGGAAAGCATCCATGACCAGCTGGTTTATTCTATCCACATTCCTGGTTTTATTGGCTGTCCAGTAAAGGCCTTGCAAAATTCTGTTATTGCTTGAAGACACAGGAAACTTTCTCAAAAGTGTGTAGCACAGTGCAGGCACCACAACAGTGATGTTCATGAACCTGTGAAGTCTGGAGACCGCAAGCAATGAAGCTTTGCTCTGTGCCATAGAATGAATGCATGTACAGAGGAGAGACTGCTCTGGATTGGTCACTCCCATGTTTATCAGGAGCCCTTTTGTGAAGAGCTTTGCTTGTATCTTGCTGAGAAACACCAGTAGAGGCTAGCAACACCAGGCAGAATCCCTTGTGGGAGACCCTGATGAGATGGCTTAAGTGTAAAATCCTTCCTCTGGATGGATTTTTACAGCTACCAGGAATGGTAAACAGCACCAGAGCTTTGTGCTGCTCACTGTGATTACAAGTGGATAACTTGTCTAACTTTCTTGATCTATCTTTGTGTTCAGGCCATTTCTGCAATAGCATTCTGCCTGCTTGGATTCTCCTCTCCTCACAAGAGCAGGATCCAAACCTCAGACTGCAGCTAGAAATCAGTGTGTTTTTCTCACTGCTTGTCACCTATTGTAAGATAATATTGTGTTAGATGCCTTCAAATTTATTCTGGGAGACTGCTCTGAGAAGATTAACAGAAGGTGTAAAGCATCAATTTGGAGCTTATGAGGAAGTGGCAGTCAGGTTTTGGTGAGCCATTAGAAATTTTTAAGCACTTGCTGTGTCACACATCCCGAATCTTCTGAATGGTTACTCATCTAATATTTTAATAAGAGAAAAAAATACTGGGCAGCATTAAGCATTTAACAAGGGAGGGGAAGCCTGGTAACTTGAGCACAACCCTGTTTACCACAGCTGCTTGAACTGCAGACTGATGTGAGTTAATTAGAGCTCAAGCAGAAGATGTGCTGTGAAACAAGACTGGAACATGTGGCTCCTTAATGAAGCTGTGGTATCCATCATGGACAAAGTGCTCAGCAGACAGCAATTTGCTGGCTCAGGGACTCTCTAAACTGCTGCTCATCTACTCCTTTCCTGCTGCCACAGCTGATTTTGCCCATGTGTCTCAGGGCAGCAGCATTTCAGATACCTGTATAAATTAATCAAAAATGTATAGGGCAGCAAAGCAGGGCTCACAGAAGTGAAGGACATCAAATGAGAGGCTTTGGGTGATTAGAAACCTGTGTTTTGCAGTGCCTCTGTATCATTCTGAAAGCTGCTGCATTTGACCTCCTTGAGGAGGGAAGGACAAGCTCAGTGTCAGCACAGCTCTGCTGCTCTCAGCAGCTGGAGGAGTTTCATGAGGAAGAGCCAAACCAGAGCACAGGTGGGCAGCTCCCAGCTGAAGCTTTGAGCCATGCAACACTTGCTGCATGCCACAGCTTGACCTGCATCTGTAGAAACCGATGCAGTGAGGAGCCAGCTGAAATGGTGCTGGCACATGGCATTCCCAGGCTTCTCTCTCAGGTACTGCACAAATCTGGTGGGAGCTTCATGTCTTGGGATGGTCTAAAGAGATGGTGGACCCTTAGTGGTTGCTGAAACAAAGAGCTACTGGTACTTGATCTATAAATTCTTGAGACATTATGGGAGTTGTTGTACCAAAGCTTGGTCATTCAGATAAAGCACTTTCTTTCAACTGTTACTGAAAAATGATAGTTTTAACTGCTACTGAGTAGTCAGCATTTGTATTTCCTGCTACTGCCAGTGGCTGGATCACAGACACATGATTTCAGAAGCCTGGGCTCACTCTGCTCTACTCTTTTGTCTACTTTACTTCACTGAAATTTTTCCAGTGAAATGTGTGAATCTCCACATACCAGAAGTAATTCTATCACTAGAGAGTTTGACCTTCCACTGCAAGTGAAGCACCTGAAATCTAGCTAAATAATGTCCTTAAGGGACAGTAGATTGAATTTAAATTGTCTAAGATTTTTTTGGTGTCTGCTTAACAGGTTAGGCAGCTGGCTATAGATTAAAATGGGAACTGGACATTAGAGATAATGGGGTTCAAATTTTACGTCAAATGCTCCTCTCTGTTCCTCTGAAATTTGCTTCTCTAAAGACTATTGGAGTTCCTGCTCCTTTAGGGGAGGCTTTTCTCATGCTGTTCCTGGCATTGATGTTTCCTTCCTGGCTGAAGGGTTTTTACTGTCACTGTATATCCAGCATAACATATGAAACATGCTTTTTAAACTAAAGTGTCCCCAAACAGGGACACCTTTGAAAGCACTGGAGAATATGCTTCTACCTGTCTTTGGTCTTCAGTTTCTTTCAGTGCAGAATTAAGTTTGGGATTTGTTTTTTGGGGAGAGAGTGATCCAAGAGGAAGATGAAAGAACATCCCCCTGCTTCATATAAAACAGATGTAATTGCATCATACAATTCACTACTGGGAAGTGTTTCCTTAATGAAGGTAATGAAATACCCCATAGAGAACAGAGTAGGCATCTGCTTGACTCTGTTGGTTCAGCTTTCTGCTTTTGAGTGGCAGAACACTTCAGCAGTGGTTCTGAAGTTACACAAGAAATAGTTTTGGGGTTGAATGGCATTGATCTCCTCCCCAAGCCAAACTGAAACCTTAATACACCACTTTTCTGTAGATTTCATAGTAGATTAAGTCAAATATTTAGACTGGGTTGTGTCAGCAAATACCTTCCCAGCTGGAAGTGCCTGTCTGAGAAATTGGGTTTCCTCTAGGGAGCCCAGTGGTTCTGCCCCTGCTGGAAGTCTTGGCTGTTGAACCCTGTGGTGCCTCTCATGGGACCAGGGCTGGAAGCTGAGCTTTTATTCACAGGTCAGAGCAATTGTGGGTGAGCAGCACCCTGTGTGTGTGAAGTGCTGGAGTGTTGACCTTTTCAAATTCTGGTAGGAATGCTGTCTGAGGAAAAGGAAAGCACCAAACTCTGTATGTCCAATATTTTGTTCATTCATGATAAACATGTTTTTGGTCTCATTAGAAAAACTGAAAAACCAATTACTGTTCAGCTTGTTTGTTCTCATAGAAAAGCTCAGTAGGAGTTGAAAACATACTAATTTGTAACAAGATTCATGCTGTCATGTAAAATTTAGCAGTCTGGTTCCAGCACTGAAAATTTCTGGGATGTAGTTATTCCCTCAATGCTACTTGGTAGTTTAAGGAAAAGTTATAGAAACAAGATTATACTATCTAAAAATTCAGAAGGTGCTTGTAACTGTTCATTTACAATCTGTTACACTTCTGTAGGGCCTATTTCTTTTATGCTTGTTGCAATTTGGAAAGATTTTCTGGGGAAAAGGGAAAACATTTTTTTAAAACCACCTCTACTTCCAGCATTTGAACTGCCTAATACTCACAGAAACATGCCTTTAAATGTGACTAAAAGTTATTACACTGTTTGTAGTCATTATATCTGTGCTGGTGAAGGCAAAGGTATCAAACAGGATAAAAAGTGAAGCTTGCACAAGCTGTTTTTTATTGTCTAAACTAAAAGAAAAGATACACTATGAAAAAAACCCAAAAAAACAAACCTGCTTTTAAACACCAAGCCTGTTGTCATACAAGGGCTTTATTTTAAACTACTACTGATTCTTTGAAGCTTTGGAAATAATTCAAGGAGTCTGAGGTTTAGGCAAAGATGAAGCCCACACAAACCTGTTCAGCTGAAATTCAGTGTCTCTGTAAGAGCTAACAATTGGAAAGCAGGTTGAATCTAATACTTGTTAAATTGAGTTAACTGACATGTTTTTACACAACACAACCTATGCTGTGTTCTCTTTAAATGGGTTCACTGATGAGTAACTGAACATGTGTTTGGGTGGAAATTGAATCTGTGTAGGTATCTGACTAATTGATCTGTAGGTGCTAAAAGTAGTTAAGTGTTGAGGTGCAGAGAGCACAGAGTTCATTTCTACAGGAGGAAATGAGGTGTTTTCAGTACTGAGAAAAGTGCTGCTTTTTCTGGTGCTGCTTGCAATTAACTTTAATCACACCTTTGTGTTGAGTGGTAATGAGGAGCATGGTCAGAAAATCTGGTTCAAAGGGGAAAGCTGTCTTTGTTCTGCATCAGTATTACTCACTAAAACTGCAGGAATCTTTGAAGAGGCTGGATGAGGGCAGTATTTTCTTGCTGAAGAAAGAGAATAAGTGCTGTGATAAGGTGGGGTTGATGTTTCGATTAAGCAAAGAGCAAAGTCCCTCACTCCAGCCAGGTTTGCAGGCAAGAGGGGGAGAATGTGGAAAATGGCTACAAATTGAAAATAAAATCAAGACTGGCCCAGAGCTCAGAAAGTCAATAGGAGCTCTGTAGAAGCTGAAGTATGTCCATCCCTTTTTTTTTTTTTTCTAATGGTTATTTAAAATGTGACAGGGACATAGGTGGAATTGAATCTCAAGGCATAACTTTGTGTTAGACCTGTGTGGTTTAGCTATTTGTCATGTAGAGTTGTGCAAGAGCTGTGTCTCGTGTAGAGCTGTGTCTGGGTGTTCATCAGGCACACACAAAGCAGCCACTAGCTGGGAGGCAGAGCTCATGCCCATGTGAGAAGAATCAAGAAGCTGCAGAGATTTTTAAGGTATTCTGATACAAGGAGGCCACACTATCTGTACTTGGATTTGAAGAAATTTTCAGAGCATTGTCATGGTAAATAGAAATGTAAACAGTACAAATCTGAAAGCTCTCACATCATAAAATGCAAAGTGCACAAACAAATTGTCACTAATTTCACTTTTCTTGTTGTTCTGACGTGTTGAAAATATCTTCCCAAACACTTCTAAATGCTCATGTTCCCTTCTCCCATAAAATTGATTTTTATAATCCTGAATCTCCTGATCTCAGAACTTTTAGAAATGCACAGCTTTTGCAGTATCAGACCAAATAGAAGCTGTGGGAATCCTGGCTATCACGCACACAGCTGGTCACGAGTGATAATTACCAAACAGCACCAAAAACTTGTCTGAAAATCTTTCTCCTATGTCTTAATTCACTCCAGGAACTCAAGATGAACAGGACCATAGTGTCAGCTGCAGTTAACACTATATACCAAAAAGAGTTGGAACTTGCACCAAGAAACTCGAGGGGAAAGGAAGGTTTAACTCTCCATCTGTGCAGACCTGATCCCAGAGCTCCTGCCTGGGGTGGTGGTGCTGGTGGGTGGGTGAGAGGACTGAGTTTGTGCCCATGAGCAAGATGTTTAAGTAACTGCCTCCTCATAGGTTAGAGAAGGGCTTGGAACAGGGGAGGCGTTCACCCACCTGCTGGCCTTGTTCCCTGTACAGCACCCCGAGCCAGAAACACTGGGGTGAGCCAAGGCAGAGCTGCTTTGGGCTGGGGCTGGGCACAGCAGCTGAGAGCATGGGAGGGAGCTTCTTAGCTGCTGATTTCAGCGGATTTTCCTCCTTAAGAGGATTACTCTGGTCCCTGGTGTTTGTTTCTCCTTCCACATGTCTGAATTTAAGCAATGGAAATTACAAACAAAGTAATATTTCCTGCTGAACCACAGGGCATAATGTGCCTTACCATGAGACAGGAGAGTTGGCTTGCTCTTAGGATGAGAAGAGACACAGTTATTCATTAGGAGCAATGCTTGCTTAGATTGGTTGGTAAATGCACAGAATTTTGGGGTGCTGTCTGCACAGAATCACCTTCTTTAAGTCACTCCTCAGTGTGGGACAGAATGTGATGACTTAAAAAATTAATGTGCTTTTGACTAAACAGACCTACCATCCTTGCTCTTTTACCTTCAAACACCTTTGTGTAGCAGCACATTGAAAGACCATTTCTGGCAATTACAGTTACACAAAATGAATCTGCTGAGATAAAGGTCTAAGACAATGAGAAAAAATGATGAGGATATGCATTATTCTCCTGTTGCATGCTCACTGGATGGGAAACATTCCAATGAGTATCACCATGGATTCTAGGCTCTCAATCCAGAGGAAAATTTTGGAAAGAAGGAGGAAGATTGTGGTTTTGCAAAGTACCTGTTTGAAGAGATGGTTTCAAGATAAGTAAAATAAATTATTGTAATGAATATTTGAACAGGAGGCATTTATTGCAATTGCTGTGAAAAGGTAGAAAAGAAAATGCTGAACCTTCCAGGAGAGTTCTCAGTTCTCCAGTTTATGCCTTTTGACATCCATTATTCATGGAGTGTCCTACATTCACCCTTCTTGCCAACTGTGTTCACTCCTTCCTCTTACCCTGTGCTGCATTCCAAATTTGGCTTTTTTTTTTTCCTGAGATACTGCCATAGCATGTACAGTACACAAGACAAGAAAAATTTAGAAATATAATTGACCTCTATGAATTAGTTACAGAAAGGCCCAAAACTCACTAACTTCAAGCAAAGAGGAATGGGGAAGAATATGGGTGTGTTGAGGAAACCCTGACTAGTGTTTAATTAATTTATTAGAATTCACCTTCACTGATGAGATGCTCAGATCTGTTCCCTCTTACAAGCTCTCTGAGCTTGGGGAAGTCACATCACAGTCATTCAGAGAGGAGAGGTGTCCCTCAGGGTCTGCAGTGTCACTGAGACCTTTCACACCTTTGTCAATGCCATGGTGGGACTGAACGCCCCTGCAGTAAATTTGGACAAGCTCCAGCAGTGGGCCCTGGGCACCTCAGGAGGTTCAACAAGGCCAAGTCCAAGGTCCTACACCTGTGTCAGGGCAATCCCTGGTATCAACACAGGATGAACAGATGGAGGGCAGCCCTGCCCAGAAGGACTTGGGGGTGCTGGTGGAGGAGAGGCTGGACATGGGCTGGCAATGTGCACCCACAGCCCAGTTCACTGTGTCCTGGGCTCCATTAAAAGACACCAAAGACCAAGGGTGAGGGAGGGGATTCTGCTGCTCTGCTCTGGTGAGACCCTGGAGTGCTGCATCCAGCTCCTGGACCCTCAGCACAGGAGAGATATGGATCTGTTAGAGTGGGTCCAGAGGAGGGCCATGAAAATGGCCATAGCATGGAATGCCTTTCCTATGAAGCTGTGAGACTTGGGGCTGTTGAGTCTGGAGAAGAGAAGCCTCTGGGAAGAACCCATTGCAGCCTTTCAATTCCTAATTGTGTTTATAGGAAAGATGGGGACAGGATTTTTTAGTTGGACCGTTGCAATGAGGTGAGGGGTAATGGCTTTAAACTAAAACCAGATTCAGGCTAGATACAAGGAATAATTTTTCTGCATGGGAAGTGGTGAAGCACTGGAACAGGTTGTTCAAAGATTTGGCAAATGTCCCTGGAAACATTCAAGATCAGGTTGGATGGGGCTTTGAGTAACCTGATCTAGTTCAAGATGTTCCTGCTTGTTGTAGGGGAATTGGAGATAATCTTTAAAGGTCCCTTCCAACCCAAACTCTTTAATGATTCTCTTTTATTTAAAGTGAACTGAAGAAGAAACTCATTGATGGGTGTATGGTCTTGCTAGCATAAATGCATTTACTGGCTTCCCAGAGCATTTACAAAGGATCTGTCCTGTTAATTTAAGAACTAGATGACCATTTCTGGAAATAGCTTTTTGGACCTGATGCTGGGAACCCAAGCCCTTGGTTTGTAATGCTTGAGTGGCCCTGCCTTGTTGCCTTGAATGCACTCTAAAGCAGGAGAAGGTGCTGAGCTCAGCTGCTCTCAGCTCAGGGCTGTCTTGAGATGGAAGCACTGATGTGTGCGTGCACATGGGTGCTGACAAAGAAAGGCAGAGATCCTTGAAAGCTGGGGGATGCTCACTGTCATTAGCACTTCTGTTGCTGCCTCTAAGACCAGAAGTAATGTTGATATTTGACACAGCAATAGTTCTTTTGAATGTTAAGTTTCACCTTTAATGTCTCATGGCAGCCTGTGTCTCTAGTAAATATCTCTGTGCTACAAGTCATTTTAATGTCTATCACTAATGCTTTTTGAGGTATTTATCCTATTCCTCTGGATATTTTTTATTGTAGAGGTGTTCTCTGGAATGGTTAGCACACTGATTTGATAAAATGTAATACATACTCACTTCTGACTGATTGCTGTTGTCACTCACTACATGTTTGCAGCTCCTTCAAAGGCACAGCCCTCTGAGATCTGCCAGGCAGTGCCTAGAGCTCCTGGCTGCTGACTGCCAGCTTTCATCAGCACTGAGCAGACAGAAAGCTGCCCTTTCCCAAATCACTTTACTTGCACTCCTGTTGCTTATAAAATTTGTTTCTCTTAAGTGTTCATCTCTTTCTCTGGTGATCAGAGAGCCAGAAGCCTGTACTGCTCACTTCAGTCCTGTTCTGTGAACTGCTGAGAGCTCTGGATCTGAACACAACAAACACCAAAGATTTCCTTTTGCTTTTTCACCTTTTTCTTTCACATAGTTATGCTCACAGGGTTAGATAATCCCTTTAGTCTAAAGAGAAAGGAGATTTAAGCATCTTCTCCCTAATACAAATGCAATGATATTTATGGGTATCTCCAGTTCAGTGGTCTTAACAATTTTGATCCAGATTTGTGTGTCCTGGAGTCCAACAGCTATATTTTTCCCACATAGAACCCCATAAGCTACCCTTGCTAAACTCCCACTTCCATTACTCCCAAAAAAATTCCAAACATTTCTCTTTCCACACTATCCTTTCCCCCCACAGCTTGCCAGCACTCTCATTATGATCCTGTAAGAGGAAGGTTCACTCAAAGCCCTTATGTTCTGTGTGCATTCAGGTTATCTGAGTATTACAGAACCAGTTCTTTTAAAGGAGAGGGGTAGAATACAGGTAAGAAGACAGCAGTGACCAGGCTCAGACAAAAAATTCAGGATTTGTCCCATTCACAATTGTCATCCAGTTAATTATAGATGAGGAATTATTTTAATTTTACCCCCATAATTCAGATCCTACAACTTTCCCCTTGTTACCTTCAAGGATTTGCATGCTTAGTTAGGAAATATTTTACATCTGGTGGGAATCTGTAAGAATTGCACCTAGACAACAACTTCCTTATTTTGTGTATGGCTTTTCCTGTATGTTTTGGGAACTGTGGTGGGGTAGTTTTTTGTGTTAGTGAGAGGTGCCACCTTCTTCACCTTACATATAAGATTGTACTTCTTTTTGAGTGGATCCCAGCTATATCATCAAGGGGTGAGCCTGCTTCTGATGCCAACAGCACCCTATCAACCCTCCCATTGCTTTTCAAATAATTTGGTCATAATCTCACAAGTTTAGCCAAGCAATGTGGAATAAATAAGGCATACAAAATGAGGGAAAAAGAAACTAAATGTGGTTAATGAGAAGGTATATTTGGATATAGATTTGTCAAGGGATCCAAGGGTATGGGGTTAGTTCTGTGTGAAAGTAGCAGTGCACAACCTTCCTGTTTCTGCCTGAGGTGGATGCTTATCCTGGTGGGGGTTAGAGGTTGATTCTGTTCAAAACTCCTTATCTTTGTTATGAGTGCTACAAGGACACAGAGATATATTTATCTTTCTGCCAAACCTTTCTGGAACATTGCAAATGGCTGTGTTCTTGTCAAGTATCAGAGCCAGAGTTGGCCCAAGAAAATCCATCAGAAACCCAAAGTGCAGTGGATTTCTATATAAAGCTTGTCAAAAGTTGCCACCAAAGTGCAAGAAGGTCATTTAAATTTATATTGCTTTTCTTTTCTATGGTATGCATACTTAGCTGCTTTTAATTTACTTTGCTCTCTTCCTTGTTTTTGCTGTTTTTTCACGCCCACACAGGTTTTTATGATTTGATAAAGAACAGGCTGTTCTTACTGGAAGTGGAAAAACCAAGCTTCTTTTACTGGAAAAGGGAGGTAAAGAAGGACTACCCCTCCCTTCCCAAAAGGGAACCAAAAAAGTTCTAATAAGGTTGAGTGGCAAGTGCTTGTATTGGGGATGATTGACCAAGATTTCAAAAAGAAAGAAAATGCAAAATAATTTAACTGATTCCAGATTTAAATCCCCCAAACCATGGAAAATAGCTGCTACTTGTTATTAAAATATATGTCTATTCATTTTAATGTGTCCTTTAGGGAGAAGTTGCAATTCTTCATTTTTATACAAGTAAATATATATATTTGTGAAGGTGAATGACCTGAATACTGTGGTATAGCTAGTTGCCTTAAAAAAACCTAAAAAAACCCAAAAAAACCCTTTTGGTTAGTTTTAGCCAGAGGTTTCTGTAGTAACTAAGCTGTAATAACTAATTGTGTAGTAATAACTAATTCTGTAGTAACTAATTGTGCAAATGATACATTTTGAGAGGTAGTTTGGAAAAAAAAGTCAGTTTGTGCAAGAGGCAAAACTGTATGTCCCTAACAATAGGGAAAAGGGGTGAGTGGAAGGAGAGAATTGAGACTTGATACAGGAGCAGGAGGACTCATCATCCTAAATTTCAGAACATGAACATGGCAAAATAATTCTATTTTAGTAAAATCAAAGTAATGAACATGAACACATTCCCTTAACTGAATGTGTGCACTGCTGGGCTTGGAATGAAATACTGTCATTCAGGAAAGAGATGGTGAATGATGTTTTCAGTCAGGACGAGAACTTGGAAGGCCAAATGAAATAATGTAGAAAGTCTGAACAAAAATAACTTTGAAGGCAGTGTCAGCAATATAATTGTGTGCTGTGTAGAATGTGTTTTGAAGGCCAAGAATACAGAAGGCCGTGGAAGTAGGATCCATCAAGAGTGCCTAAGGAGAGGATGGCAATGCAAACTCCTTGTGCTGGTTTTGCTGAGGCAGAGTTTTTTCCTAGGTAGCTGTTATGGAGGTGTATTTTGGATCAGTGTTGATAACAAAGATGTGTTTGTTGTTGCTGCTGAGCAGTGCTCACAGAGTCAGGGCCTCTTCTGTTCCCCACTGCAGCAGTGAGCAGCCTGGGGCTGCAGGAGGAGCTGGGAGGGGACAGAGCCTGCACAGCTGAGCACAGGGATATTCCAAACCATGTGGCACCTTGCCCAGGATGTACAGCTGGGGAAAAAGGAATGGAGGGAGGGATGTTGGGAGTGGTGTTTGTTTTCCCAAGGGATCAGTTCATGTCAGTGAGCCCTGCTCTCCTGGGGATGACTCAACATCTGCTGATGGCAAGCAGCAAATGAATTCCTTGATTTGCCTTGCTTGTGTGCATGGCTTCTTCTTTACAGGTTGAAGTGTCTTTATCTCAACCCATGAATTTTCCTACCTTTACTCTTCTGATTCTCTCCCCATCCCACTGAATGAAGACTGAGTGAGAAGCTGTGTGGTACTTAGGTGCCAACTGGGGTTAAACCCTGAGAGTTCTGCTCCCAAGTATTCCCAAACAAGGTTTGCTGTAGATTATACACCACTAGGTATAAAGCTACTTCTTCAAGCATGTGTTGGGGGTTTAGTACTAAACAAACACTCTAGTTTGTTACAAGTGACTGCTAGAAGGTTAAGAGCCTCTTTTGTTTGCAAAAAGAATAAAATAGCCAAACTCAACTTCTTCATGCATGGGGTATCTGGGAAAGGTTAAATACTGTGTGTTTTCACAAGCTGAAATGTGAAAGCTCTTTGGGAAGATCAGTGTAACAAGGGAAGGACAAATCCTCAACATAGCTGATTAACCTGGAGCTTTACTATAACAACTGTATGTGTACCTTTTCCATGCCATAAAACCAGGTTAGGGAAGGGCAGCTTTCAGTTTCAAATGACATAGAGTTTCAGGCTTTTACCTTATTTCTGTGCAGAGGATAATGGTGAGAATGTAGAACTTTCCCTATCTAGCTGGAGTGATTTTAAATTATTGTCATTCATCACCACTTACGTATCATATGATGTCAGCAGCAGGAGTGGAAATAAGTTTAGAGTCCCAATTCTCCACCTGTGATAAGACACAATACTGAAAAGACTGGTGTTTCTGGTATTTGAAGGTGTTAGGAGGAAAGTTTTTGAGGTTTAACCCAAAAATGAGGGGAAACTTGGAAAAGGGTAGCAATTACAAAGGTAGCAAAGGAGTGCAATTCAAGGTGTTCCCATAGTAGGAAGAAAATGGTTTTCTAGCTCAATATTCCTTTTCCTTGGAAGTGAACATTTTAACTGAGGTCATTGAGATCATGAAAGACATCATGGGTAAAGAGCCTCACAGTTTCAAAGGTCAGAGCTGGAGAATGGAGGAAACTCATTCCAGGAGGAACTTTCCTCAGTATCTGACATTTTGATGCAGAAAGTTAACAGATGTCTTTCTGGACAAGAAAGAATTACATGAAAGTTTCACTAATCCCAAGAAAAATGGAGACTTGTAGGGAACAGTTTTAGTAAGAGATAGAGTGAAATAACTGAGAGGTTATTTATAAATGATGAGTATTCTTTTCAAGGAATAAAACAGATTCTACATTACTGTGGTAGCAATAATGGAAAATGGCTTTCTGACTGGCAGAGAGGTATTGTCAGCAGAAGAACAGGGAAGTGATTTACTGACTTTTTTACTTTAGATACAAAACTTTTTCTTCGGTCAAATGTCAGTAGAAAATATCTTTTACAGTATGGTCAGTTAAAAAAAAATTGACCAACATGATGATAAAATAGAAGGGTTTCTTCCCTGCAAGTGGATTATTTCTCAAAGCTTTAACTTGCTTCAAATGCAGCACAATGTTTTATTGTCATCTGTACTTCCCCCATCTCAGACTTTGCAGCTCAGAGTTCAAGGCTCTCTGAACCCCCTCAGCAATGTGACATAAGGGTTTTCTAAGAAAAAATTCCTGCTTGAATTGTAGCATCCTGTTTGATGGGGAAAATGTCCACTCTGATTCTAAATATATTCTTTGGTGTAGAAATGACCACAGCTGACTAATTTTGGGTGAACGGTTTGCAACATCTTTTTTGTTGGAGGAAATAAGAGTGTACTTTTATTTTTAGTCTGAGTACATTGTCCTGGCAGAGAAATAGCCTGAGAACCTGAACTGGACATTGAGTCCTGGCTCTTTCTAATGATGCAAGAAAGTTCCCATTTAGAATAATTCCTTCAGCTCTCTATTCCTCATTCATTGCTTTAATGTCAGGATGATAATACCTGTGCCTTTTCTGCCTGTTTCCTGCAAAGCAACAGGAAAATACCATCCTGTGTAACCAGCTCTCTTGCATTCCCTGCTGCTGGCTGAGGATGGCTGACTCTTCCTTTTTAAATGAAAATTGAGTGGTGAATGCTGTCCTTCCTTATCTTTCTGCCTGCAGTGGGCATAGGATAAACCTGAAGAGGGGAGTCCAAACACAGTCATGGATGGCTGTCCAAATCACCAAAATACAGAAAGAGAGCACTTGTGTCAGCACAGAGAGAAAGGTGTTCTTCATAGTCTGGTCTTGGGTCTAAGCCGGTCATTGGCAAATTGTGGTCAAGTTTAGTGGCTTTTGCTGCCTCCCTGCTGCAAAGCACAGAAAGAATTCTTGCTGCCTTTGGGCCTTCAGAGGCAAGAGAGTCATTTAATTAGCAAGATGGGGTGTAGCTAATGGGCTTAAGAATTTGTGGGTGCTGGGCCTGTGGGAAATCAGGAATCCCATCATAACAGCTACTCGGAATTATCATAACAGAAAAAATAGAATTTTTTTCATGGAAAAAAGTTTCTTTTGAGATACTCGAAAACAAGAAGTTTTATTATTAAAAGGTTTCTCACAGTGCTGCTGCATTATACAAGGTACTGTGCTTTTCAACATTACAACCATTCTATTATGTGAGAAGTATAAATCTCTACTGGAAAAATCACTATTGCATAACTTTAATGAAATATTTCAAATAATTTTTGGAGGAATTTCAGAATCTTCTGCTGTACAATGGTTTGATCTGTATGCTCTGAGATAGAGAGGAAAGGATTTCTTTGCCAAAATGAAATTTTTCTACCAGAAAGTTTATCTCACCCTTTATCTCCACGTGTTTGACTAGGGCAGAAGTCATGATTCCTTGTCCAAATCATCTCCTTCTGGTGGACAAAGTTCTAAATAATACCTTGCATTTTAATGTTTATAAAATGCAGAGCTGTCAGATCTCTTCCTGTCTAATCTTGTCTGGAATTTTTTTTAGAAGCTGTGTGACCCTGCAAACCCTTCTGTTGTCTCTCATGGTTTCCCTTACTTCAGGGAGAAAGGGTTTTGAAAAGTCAATGACCCATTGTGCTAACAGGTTGCTGACTTGCATGAAAATAAGATTGAGATTTTTGTCTTAATTTAAAAATCTTAAGAATCTTGCTGAGGTTTTGATTATTTGTGAAATATCTTCAAGAGAGTAAAACCATAGAGAGAGGAGTTTTACTTAACACAACTTCCCTGCCTTAGAAAACCACCCTGCATTCTTATACAGCCAGTGATGCTGCCAGCTAGAAACCCTAGAAATAATTTATTCTGCTTCTCCTTGCCAAAAGAACATCCTGCAACACAATAGAAGGTTCTAGCTCATCTAGCTGAATGTATACATGGAGCACTGAGAAGTTGATGATGACCAAAATTTTGTCCTGCTCATGAAATGAATTTTCAAAATTAAAATATAAAGTACAGTAAAACATTTAAAACCACCTAAAGAAAGCCATGAATTATAAAAATAAAACCAAACTAAAAAACTGTTTGAGTCTCAATAATACTCAAGATTACCTTTTGTGAGGCTTGAACTGGATTGTTCAATAAAGTGTAGCAGTACTTTTGCTAATGGGCAATAATCTTGTTTTGAGTTGTAAATATTTTTATTGCTACTGCTAAGGCTTTAGTCTGTAATTAGAAAAGCTTAAATCTTCCTCTGTGTTTTGGAGTTGATATTTACTCTGCTCCAGCAATAAATTCTAATTTCTACATTTGAGTAGTGTAGAATTAAATTTTCTAATTTCATACAGTTTGGGATTAGGCATTAGGATAAGGTTTTAATAGAAAAACCTGGATTCAGGTGACTGTGTATCTTTTCCTGGACAACTAATATTGCAATAAACTCTCTCAAATTTGCTGCCTTTGAGTTTTTTGCTCTTGTTTGAACACTCATCATCTGCTGTGGCTGCAGACCCATGCTGAAGCTTTTTAGCTGTTTGCAGTGTGATTATCACCAGCTGTGTATAGAGAATGAGAGAGAGCTGTATTGGTGAATAAATATAGAGAATGAGTAGGCAAGGTATTGGTGAAAGAGCTGATATTTGCCACCAAGGGATATGTGGTTGATTTCTAGATGGCAGCTGAATATAAATTATTATTTTACCCTTTATTTTTCTCTGCATTGGAAGTGGTGCAGGGATTATGAGAGGACCAACAAGTGGCTGTCAGAACCACAATCACAGAATGGTTTAGGTCAGAAAGCACCTTAAAGATTCATTAGTTTCATGAAGATTCATTCCTTGCCCTGGGCAGGAACACCTTCCACTGGTCCAGCTTGCTGAAAGCCCTGTCCAGCCTCTCCTTGAACACTTCCAGGGCTGGGATCTCCACACCTTCTGTGGACAACCTGTGCCAGTGTCTCCTCCTGTTGTGCCAGCACGTGGGCCAGATGTTGGTGTGTGGGCAGGGGAATCCCATGGAGCAGCACCAGCTCAGCAGTTTGAGGAGTTTCACAGCTGGGGGAGTCAGGCAGGGGGGCAGTGAGCTGTGCTGAGCAGAGAGGGCTCATGGACAGCCCCAGAAGCTCCTCTCCCAGCAATATTAATAGAGGTGGTGACATCCCTGCTCAGTCTCCTGGTTTTTGAGAATTGCCTGTTGTCCTTTCCCAGGGCTCCACAGACATCTGGTTTCCAACAAGCTGAAAGTTTAACTGGAAATGACTTCTTATAAGTTGGTGCCAGAACAGTCAAGAAAACATTATCGTATTTGATTTCTCTTATTTCATGAAATTAAGTTATGTTTATAAGAACAATTTTTTTTCTGTTATAAAATTGAAGTGTTTTGTTCTCAATGGACACAGTTGGGTAAAAGTTGGCCTGTGCATGGGTAAAGTAAAAGCTTACAAATCAGTAGTAAATAGTCAGAAAAATGAAAATAACCCCTTATCAGTTTTTCTACTTTGCTGAATAATAAATAACTTCAGTGTGAAGTATTATTCCCCCCTTCTTTTCATTGTACCTTTGAACTAAAGCATGTATTCATATTATGCACCCAATTACACCACTGCTGCCTTCCATGGCATTTTTCTGGGTAAACAAAGCCAATGAATGCATGGAATATACTTAAAAGCTATTCTCAGTAGTGGGACATTCTCTCTCCTCCTCCACACTCCACTGCATCAATGGGCATGGTCATACTGTGGTAATTACATTTTTCCCTACATTTATTTATCAAAAAAAAAAAAACCAACCAAAAAAACAAACCCCATCTAGGCAAGCAGAGGGGCCCTCCTGCTCTGTTGCCTAGGTTATTCCATGGGCTACAAAGCAGCCTGAGAGCTATCTGCAATTGTGCAGTAAAGCCAAAGCATGAGGTGAAGAACCCCACAGTGGTCTCAGCTCCAGGAATGTCCCTAACCCCCCTGTGGGCAGAATTTTGCCCTCTACCACTGCCTAGTGCTGGGAGTGAAGCAACAGTCGCTTATTTCTGTAACTAAACAGCAGAGAACAAAGTGGTAATTGCCAGGCCCAGGTGATGCTAAAAAATGTGTGAATACTGCCCAGGCTGACCTGGAACACAGAGGAGCTGTGGCCTCTTGCCCTGATTGAGAAACTCTTTCACTGGTGTGTGAGGAAGATGCACTTTTGTGTGTGTATGTGTTTTGAAACTGATTTATCATTTCCCTCTGCCCTTTGAGTAAATTACTCTGGCAGCCCACAGTGCCTGCCAAATTTACCAGGAGAGGTTGTGAGGGAAACTGCTGGAGGTGGATGAGGCCAAGTCTGTGGTGGGGAAGGACTATAACAAAGGAAAAGCTGGGCTGTTTGGAGCCCTGCTCAAGGAGCTTTGCAAGTGCCCTACAGGCCTGGATCTGCCCTCTGAGGTGGCCTCAGCCCCTGGGAAGGGAAGTCCTGCCCTGTCCCTTGCTGTGCTGGGTGAGGCTGTAGCAATGCCTGGAGTATCCCAGAGAGAGGAGGGATGAAGTGCAGAAGGGGAGTGTTGGCTTTGTGTCTAGGGTGAGGGAAGGGGAGGAATATCAAGTGAGCATCAGTCTGTGACCACAGGAGCAATTGCCTGTACCTTCCCAGCCACTGTTTTCATTAAAGTCATCTGTGCTGGGTATTTTACTTCCTCTCTACTGCTAATTTATTTCACCATTCAGTACTGCTTGTTATTAGCAGTCCTTGCCACCAGCACACTTTTCCATCTGCCACCAAATCTGTGCTCTCTTTGTCATGCTGCCCTGGAGGTGAGACCCAGGGGTGCTGCACTTTGACCAGGGAGAGGGATTGTGACCTCCTGGATTGTCACACTTCTGGGAGGAGCTGGCTGTGCTCACCCAGCTTCCTTTTGGGTTGTTCCACCCCATGGGGCAGGGGGTGGAAATCACTGCATGTGATAAGGAATAACTTTGACTTCGCTGTAGTTTTAATGTATCAAAGCCATCTTCAACACCCTAGAGGCAGATGGGAAAAGATGATCAGATGCTAACAAGCTGGTAAATCAACAAGAATAAGAGCTAATTAAGTTGTAACCATTATGCTAATATATGCTACAATCTAAACTGAGCTGAGAAGTTGCTTCCTATCACATCTCAGAAAGAGCTGGAACATTGTCCTGTGAGACTGGGTAACAGGGGACATGGACAAAGCTCAGACTTACCAGGATTTGCCATTTTGGCTAAGAACCTTGCAAAATGGAGGTAAGATGGTAAAAAGTATCAAAGGGTATTCCTCACCCTTCACAAGCAGACTTGATGCCTAATCTAATTATCCAGGTATTGGTCTATGAACTTATGCACCCATGGGAACTACAGTCAATAATATAAATCTGTTTAGTTGCTGTATTGCAGTAAATAATAGAGTTTCTTTGAAGAGATGTATATGAACTATCTCCCTTTTAATAAAACCAAAATTAAAACAAAAAATCCAAATCCAAGAGTAATAACAATAGAAGGTCCCCCCCAGCAAAACAACCCAGATTCACAGAACACCACCACCAAACTTAAAAAAAACCAAAACAAAACAAAAAACCAAAACAAAAAACCAACCAAAAAACCCCAACTGCCCAAACCTATTAGCACTACAGATCTGAAAGTAAAGCATCTGTGGGTAACTTAGACCTTATCTTGCAAATGCATGCGGTAAATGGATCTTTCTCAATCAGAAACAATCTTTATCAAACTGACTTTCCCAAGAGAAGGGGGAGCAGGTGAATTTTGGCCTGTTGTTTTCCCAGAGGAGGGAGGGACACCCCTGAGGACATGGTGTCTCTCTTGGACCACAGCTGCCAGCACTGAGCTGCTCTGCAGGGCTAGAGGGGGAGCTGGGAGGTGCAAACAGCAATCAAACCCACAGCTCCTGGGGTAATTAGGCTCTGTTTTCCTCCCATAGATGCACAGTTTTGGAGATCTCTGACTCATGGTAATGTGAAGAGCTAAAAAAGCAGTCTTAGCTCCTTCAGGTCATCATCTGTTTGCCTTGCACAGTAATAGCAGCCTAGGATGTGCTCAGACCTAAATGTGTGAGTGTGGGAAGTGAGTACAGCTGGACTGAAAAAATAATGGTTGTTGGATGTTCATGTTATCTTTTTCTATCCTGGAAACCATCAGTGGGAGTCTAATGACTTGTTTAGAAGATTGCAGGAGACAATTGCTAAAGCAATCAGCAAATATGATTATAACGTCTCTAGACTTTCTATCTTAAGTAGATTTGGAAGTGAAACTCCAAAAAAGCAGTAGAAGAGGAAGAGAGCATTTTTCCTAAACCAAAAATTGTCAGTTATTTCACTGTTAGTTATTCAGTATTTCACTCAAATTGTACTTTTTAATGTTGTATTTATATTTTGTTTTGCAGCTGTAGTTAAATAGGTTTTGAATGGAAGAAAAAGGGAAATGAAATGTATGTGTCTTGCTTGAAGGGAGAATTCTTGGGTGTAAATAATGAATGAGAGAGACTTCAGCAGAAAAATGAAGGGTTTTGGAGGCTTCAGAATTGGTCCCCTTTCATATCATTAATAAAAAATGAACTATTGCAACAGCCAAAGTGCTTTGTATAGTCACCGGGTAATTTACAAAGTACAGCTTTACTTTAGACAACTGAAAGTTGGAGTTTGGTTTCTCTTTTTGGTTTGGTGTTTAATTTTGGTTGGTTGGATTTTTTACCAGCTCATATGCTACTTGTGTCCTGGGTTTATTTTTAAGGTGGGCAAGTGCTGCTGGCCTGGTGCATGCAAATCACAGCTGTGAAAGGGTTGTGATGGCAGCCAGGATGAGGAGGAAGAAGGGTCTGGTTCCCCCCACTCCCACCTCACAAGGCAGGGAAGGACAAGAGGGAGGCTTGTTTGCTCTCCCAAGGCAAGGAGAGAAGATTTAAACTGCTGCTCAGTCCAATTTTAAATGATTGCTGGACTGATGATAACTTTCTTTTGGGAAGGTGATTGCTTTACCTTAAAAGATCCCTAAAAAGAGTATTGCCTTTGTTGTTAGGTTACACATTTGATTATTTTCTTGAAGCAGCTGGACAGTTGCTATCAGCTCTGCATGGCTGAAATTTGGTAAAAAAAGGTCTTGAATAGACAAACCTACATTAAAAAGCACAGTTTCCAGGTGATGAGGAGTTTCTCACCTGTTCTGTGCCATCAGATCAGTGCAGAACAGGTGGAGTAATTGCCCAGCAAAGCCAATCATCACATTTACACTCTGGTATAATAATCCTACAAGTGAGTGCACAAATACAGATGGTAAATTAGGTCAATTAGCAGGAGCTTTGTGTATCTCTTAAACAAGAGACTTTAAAGGCAGTAACAAATTTCAATAAACTAAATAATAGACAAAAATCTACTTATGAGCTTTTAAGCATGATGCCTTTCCAGTAGAGTACTCAGCTTCTGTTAAAATGCAAATTTTGACTCATCACTTGGGAGAGTAGTGAACACTAGAGGAAATACTAGAGGCAACTAAATGTATCCAGTTCATTAAAATACATAATCTTCTAATAAAAAGTAGCATTGTCTCAGGAGGGCTGTATACTTTAGCCTACTTCTCTGTGAGGAAATACTTGCCAAGAGTTTTTAGTGATACAAAGGGAAGTGGAGGAAGACTTGCAGATCTCATTTGAGCCTAGACCTTTTAGGTCTTATAGAATTTTCATGTTCTATCTCACTCTTATTGCAGCAAGTATCCTAGGGGGTGATTTTTAGAAATTGTTTTTCTAACTGGCAAAATAAATATGATTTTTTTCTTATTGTTTCTGTCAAAAATGGACTTTGGAGACAGAAGCTCTCTCAATCTTAAGAAAGCACGAACTTTAATACCGAAAATTAAATCTACAAAGAACAAGTTTTCCCCACAGAAAATGCTGATGTGTTTAGCAATACACATGTAGGCATGCACACAAATATTTAGAGAAAATTGTATTTTTGATAAAAAGAGGCAAAATATATCTTGTGTATTTTGTTTTCAAAACATGAAAATTTTAGACTTTCAGCTAAAAATAAACTTTTCAATAAAAGCCATACAATTTAAGAGGTTAACCAAAAAGCCAATACCTCAAATTCTCTAATAAAGACAGTGGAAAAAATGTCAGGTGGTCATACCATTTGTTGGTTAAGTTGAATGTGTATTGTGGGGTTTCCTCAATGGAGAGATAACTGGTGTTCTGTTACTGCATCATGTTAATACAGTTTAATGAAATGCAACAGTATTACCCCTTCTGTACTTACGCAAAAGTTCTTACAAATGTATTTCATCCTGAAATTCAGTAATTTTTGTATCTCGTGCTGGCATCATCATAATTCCCATTCCAGGGACCTTAGTTCATTTTGCATTCATCGGTCTAAAGAAAAGAAAATCCAAATCTCTCGAAATCTGTGTCTTTCTTTCTGTGAAATTTGCCCCAAAACCATGAGACTAAATGGTGTTTGACAAGGCAGCCATGCACATCCTTCTGTGTATTAGTATATTGGCTTTTCTTTATATTGCAGCTGCTAGAGGATAAAATCAGTTCTTAATGTTGATTTCTGACACATCCAAAAGGCTACAATAAAACAGAAAAAAGAGAGATTGACGTAGCAATATCCCTTGATGTGCTTGTTCCTCATCCAATCCCTGTAAGTAATTACCTGTCTGAAGTTGTACAAGCACTTCAGTTTGGTTAGAGACAGCTATTGATTTAGAAATCAGATGTGCTTGGGCTTGGTTAAAAAAAAAAAAACAACAACTTTTTAAATTAATTTTTTTTCTCAGCCTGCTGTGGCCATGAATAAGCATCATTCATTTTATGCAATTTCCATTTGAAACATTTCTGTACTGAGAATTTGTTTACCACTTGTGGCCTGCTAGTCTGAAAATTAGTTTTCTAAATATGCCTTCTAACCAAGCATTTGAAATGCTCCATTAAATTTTATAGGTTTGGAGATTTTTTTATCTATTGTTTATGGAAATGTTTTCTGTCTGTCTCTATACAGGGTAATATGATGTATTTTAAAATATGCAAAAACCTGGATTTTCATGATCTTAGAGTGTTTATTTTGATTATTTAGTTTATTTTTTACAAGGCTGAGCTGCCGTAAGAGCCACAAAATTAATACTTGAGGAGTTCTGGCCATGGCAAAATTTAATCAAGGGATAAATATTCCTCTACCTTTTCTCTCTTAGGAATTACCCTTACAACTGGTTAAGCAAAAACTTGAGCCTGAGAAGTTGAAAATGTTTCCTGTAGAAAACACATGTTGAGTGCAATTTTTAGATAAAAAGTCATGGGCCAAGGTAGAATGTGATTTATCGGAGTTAGTGGGAGAGGGAAAAAACTGCTGTGAAATAAAGGAAATCTGGAAAATAAATGTGCACGCTCCAAGCTGCACATGCCATTATTGAGTCCCTAGATTTTCTTGAGAACCTCAGAGAGATTTAATCCTTGTAGGAATGGGGGGGTGGTCACAGCCTGAGCACTAAAGGATGATTAAAAAAATATCTGAACAGTTTAATGGCTCTTGTGGTTTAAAAGCAGGAGATGTGGGGCAAGTCATGTTGATTTCCACTGTCAACTGTGGCTCATTACTGCCAGGAACCAGGTGGTAGAGCTGGTGATGTTCATTTGAACCCATCTATATGCATTAGTCACTTCCAGATTGCCTGGCTGTGCTTTCCACACGCTGCCTGGATTTTCCAGACAATGCCTTTTCTTGAGGCACTGATGGAAGCTCCTTGTGAGCAGCCTTTTCTCCTGTGCTTTGCATGCTCCTGTGCAGGGGGAGTGTTAGTGGAGCCTGCAAGACAAAGCCCTCAGTGATTGCACAAATGAAGGCAATTTAGGGTCTGGGTGAGGGATGTGTGGGAGTGGAGGTGAAGTGCTTCTGTATCTCTCTGACCTAAGCAACTCTAATGGGATTTTTTTCCTCCTTCCCCAGTAATTGGTTAAGTCTCTTCAGACTTCGTTTCTTCCTTCAGAAATGTGTATGAAAACTATTCTTTTTCAAATATTCCTCTGGAAATAAACTTTACCCCATTGTTGTGGGGTTTAAGCCCAGCTGGAAATTAATCAGGCAGCTGCTTGCTCAAACCCCCCTATCTGCCCTTACCCCAGTGGAATGGAGAAGAAAATCAATAGTAAAACTTGTAGGCTGAGATAAGAGCAGTTTCATTGAAAAAAAAAAAAAAAAGGTAAAATATAATAGTAATGATGTTAATAATAAGGGAAAGAAAAAGCCAAGAAGCAAACCAAGTGGTGCACAATACAATTGCACCATCACCTGCTGACTGATGCTGACCCCTGATTGCCCCCCCTTTCCCAGGCACTGTTTATGTATTTCCTGGACAAAGTGTTCTATGGTGTGAATATCTGGAATATCCCTTGGGCCAGTTCAGGTCACCTGTCCCATCTGTGCTGCCTCCCATTTTTTTTTAGTGTACCTCCTCCAGGTACTGGCAGAACATGAGACACACACACACACAAACAGTGCTTGACTTGGGATAAACATGACTTAGCAAAGCCCAAAACATCAGTATGTTATCAACACCATTCTCATTTCGTGTCCAAAACACAGCCCTGCACCAGCTACTGAGAAGAAATTAACTCTACATCATCTGAAACCAAGGTACCCATTCAGCAGACCTGAGAATTTGTACTGCTAGAGATGATTGAAAATCTGAATATTCTCTAGCAATTTGTGCTCATTGAAGCCTCTTCTAATATTAAGAGATTCATAACTGTATCAGGAGAGGTTACACTGAATTAAAAATTACTGGATTTGTAGTTTCTAAAAAAGATCAACTACTGATATATGCTATTAAATTAAAAAAAAAAATGGAAATGAAAAAATGAAGATTCCTGAAAAGCTTCCAGAGGGTGAGCAAAGTCAGGGCAGTGGAAGTTTGAAGGGAAATCTCATGCAGGGACCAAGGTGGGTGGTGGGGGTGGATTCCCAGATCTGTGCTCCTGTCCTCAGGAGCAGAGCAGGAGCCCCTGGTACCAAACACTTTGGGCAGGGTTGGGGGAAGAGAGAGCTCCTTTGTTTCCCAAGTGCAGGAGACATCTGGATGGGAATTTGACTCTGCTCAGATGTTTGTGCTGCTGCGATCTGAAGCGTGGATTGACCCTAGCTCTGCCTGTGTGACTCAACCACAGCACTCCCTTCTGCTCTCTGGGCTGTCTAGCAGGTATAATGAGACCTTCTGGGATGCTGCTCCTGGCCCTGATGTTTCCAACACTGCTCCCATCACTCTCTGGAGTTTGGAGATTGCTTACATCTAATCTTGAATTTCTGGGTATTTATTCCTTTAGCAATTGTGGCACCTGCAACCTAAAATACTGCTGCAGACATAAAAACAGCAGAAGTAAAAAAGCCAACTTCTTGAGAGGTTTCCCATCTCCTCTTTTTTTTCCAGACTGAAATGAAAATGTTGTACAAGGCAGGTAAATGTCAACAAACTCTGTTTGGGTTGTTTTAGGTGAGACATCTAAATTATCTATTGCTATTATACAAAGAAAAAAGGTTTTGGTGTAGGAGTATCAGGTTCATTATGTCAACCACAAAAGAGACAGGATTTATTATTTTCAATAAACTCCAGTAAGAAACACAATGATCTTTAGCTTCACAAAGCTTAAAGGGAGGGAAAGGGTATCTGCTCCTGTATTTTTTTCTGATTGCACTTCTATATTTATTTAAATTATGCTTATTACTGCTGAGAATTGAGTTGGCTGACCACACAGCCATATTTTTTAATTGGCTTTGTGGCTGTCACAAAGTCTGTGAGTTTATTGCTTGTGTTCTGTGTTGTATTGTCTTCTGCTGTACCCAGGAGCATGAAATGCTGTTATAGAGAATCCAGTCTCAGATCAAGCTGGTAGGTTCAAGGCCATCTGGCTTGATTTGCCATGTGCTTATGAGAGGATCCCAAACAACAAGTTACACTCTAAGGGTTTGTGGATGAAGCCCTCAAATTCAGACCTTTGAAGTGGTCAGAGATCTTACTCCTCTGCCCTTTTGGTGCCTCTGTGAAGGTACATGCCACACACCGTGGCACCTCTGCAGAGATCCCTTTGTTACCTGCAGTCTTTTTCCTGTTGGTGGCTTAGGGATTCATGAGGAAGCAAGAGATGGATAGCCACGTTCCTAGCTAGTCTTTCAATATCAGATCATCCTGGAGGACATGGTTTAGTGCAGGCATTTACACACTTAAAAATGTGTTGATGCTGTGGTCCTTGTACATGAAATATTATGTGAACCTCATAAATTAGCAAGGAGGAAAGGAATTTTATATTCTGACTTCACATGGGGAAAAAAAAGTGGGAAAGTGTATCTTTGTCATCTATGTGAGCTAATGACCTTGAGTCCAGAACATGATTTCAAGAATCAAGATGTGTTGAATATCTATGGCTACTGCTTTAGCTGCTGAGTTGGAGCACAAGACCAGAACACTGGTCACCATGATGATTGCAGCTGTGGAAATTGTCCAGCATGGCTTCTTGTTCATATCTTGTTGATATGAATTTTGAACTTCTGCAAGGACCTGCTTTACCAGCTCCAATATTACTTTATCTTGCCAAAACTGGTGTTCCCAGGACACTTTCTTTTTCTTTCTTGATTGTTAAAATTTCGTTTAGAAGAGGAAAGGTGAGAGGGTTGCAGGAGCTAGAGATTATTGAGATAAATACCTAGAAAAATCATTCTCCAGGAGCAGAAAAAAATTTCTATGCCAATGGAGAGAAAGAGGGAGTAATGTTTACAAACTATGTTCAAGTACAAGGCTGAAAGGAATTGTGAGAAGGCAAGAGCAAAGTTTGCCAACACTTCAGCTCATAGCAGGTAAGAAGGAGTGAGCTGGCCTGGTAGGCAGTTGTAGTGGTTGCATTTACCATTTGTCAGAAATGAAACTACTTGCAAATAATGTGATTTTAAACTAAATTACTCTGTTCTGTAGCAGCACTTATGGACTTTAATATTTTCCCCTGGGTTGTCTGCTGTTAAAAACAACAACAACAAACAACATCTGTATATCCTTGTTCTCTTTTAAAAGACTGCTGGGATGATTTGACATCAATTTGCTGTAGTAGAAAAGTAGGAGGAGAAATGGATTACTGGTGATAGATGACTGTCTGCCATCTGGAGAGACTTTGTGGCTGATAAAATGTGTGATTTGGGCACAGATGTGTGTTTGATCCTGTTTCAGTGCAATGGCTGTCAGAAAGAGCTGTGAAGAGACAGCCTTGGGTCAAGGGAGTACCAACAGCTGTGGAAGGAGGAGCAGGTGCCATTGCCTCACCTTGTGGGCAGAGGCTAGGCTTTGGAAAGGTCTTGGATGTTATCAAATGATATATCAGATCCCCAGAAGTTGGAATTATTTCCTTTTCCAGAGAACAGTGTAAATCTTTTATCCTTTCCATGGTCCTTGTTCCTCCCAGTGCTGCCCAGAGCTCAGCTCCCAGCAGGACATTGCTCTTTCCACAACTCTCCTCAGGTTCTCTCTCTGTCCTTGGGTTCTGATTTCTGTCCAGTCCTTTTGGGCAAGTCTCCTGCTTCTCACTCAGCTCATTTTTCTTACCAGGCATCTCCTTCCTTGAGGATATTGCTGTAGGCCTCACCAGTAATGGAGGGAACACATCTAATCTGGTTTCACTGGAATATGTGAAATTTGATAGGTGTTTTCCACTTTCCAGCAGGCTCTCTCCTTGGAGTCCAAGGCTGTCACCATGTCAAAGGCTCCTTTTGCTCCCAATATATAAACCCCATCCTCCTCTAAATCCTAGTTATGATCCTGTTGTTTATAGAAAGTTAGTGCTGCATTTTTTCTGTCCTGCCATACCTGCATTCAGCCAACTTGTTCTTTCCAGCTATGTCTGACAAAGCAAAGCAAAAGTACCCAGAGCCCCTTTTTCTCATTTTTGTCTCTGTAAAAGTTTTCTTTTAATGTTAATGTGAAGTATCTTTTTTCTCTATAGAAAGGGAAAGGTTTCAGCAATCACAGGTGAGACATGAGCTACTGTTCAATGTAGATTGGTCAAAAGGGGAGGATTTATAACACTGTCAAGAAGTGTTATACACCTTGTAAGCCCTCAAGAGCCTCTATTTCAAACCAGAAAAATTCAGTGTACACAAATAATACACTAGAGTAGGTTTGTTGACAATTTCCCTGCACTCCAGCCTTTACTCTTCTGCACAAAGTGCATTTTGTTTTCAAACTCTGGATAGGGTTATATTTTAAATCATCTGTCTTAGCTCATGTACATTTTGACTCCTATGAGGCTGCTTATCTGACTAGTGAGTTACTGTTGAATATTCAACACAAAACCAGTCTAATAAGTCCCACCACTATTGTGAACCTGACAAGGAGAGCAGTGTTATGCAAATATTCTGTTGCTGAAGAAAACATTTCTAACAGATTGAATGTAGACAGATGATGTATTCCTTTCAAGTAACAATGGAAATTTGTTTTCCTTAGTCTGAGGAGAAAGGAAAAATAGTATTAAGGAGCTAAAAACTAGGCCCATGTCCTCTCAAACACAGGATAACATTAGTGTTAATGTGTCTTTTCCATTCAGCTGCTCCTCATGGCTTTTTATGGTCCTAAATGTAGGTATGTGTGCACACAGTCCTTTAGCTTTACGTGGAGAAGGGAAAATAAGCAATCCTCTACTGTGTCAGAGCCAATATTCTCAGCTCTTAATCAAGCAGGGGCTGGTTTTATCCTTCCTAGGCATGTGCAGCTTTCTTTTCTTTGGAACTTGGTGTTTCTTGTTGACATTTTGAAATCACGTGCATTCAAACCTATGAACTCTTCAAACAGATTTTCAAAGAAATTGTTCACCTGAACAAGAGGTGACTGGGTGGGGTTTGGCCATAGTGGCTGGGTAAAGTTTCATTTCTTAACTTTCATGTCCTTTGTTTCTTCAAAACTGAGATAAAAATCTCATTTTCTGACACCTGTGTTTCTGTTTTTCACTTACCCTAAAAGAAAGACATGGCCACTTGTTTTGTGAGGCATCCACCCTCTCCATAAAACACACGTTGGATGAAGCAGGAAAGGGTTTGCTTTATGATTAAATACATTTAGAGATTTTCTCTGCTTATTATTTTAATCAAGTCCCTGACACAGGGAACTCAACTTTTGGTTCTACACTAACGAGAGCTTCTTACAGCTCAGTGGATAGTACAGTGAATACTGCAGCTCTCTCTAAATGTGGTATGCTAATAGAAAAGGCCACAGAATCCTTGAGGAGTGCTAGACACAGAGGTTCATCCAGAGATATTAGTAATTGTCAACACAAAACCTCTGCTGTACATTAAAGGAAAATAGCATTATAGAAAATAAGCAAGGTTCAGAGAAAAATCCCGTCAACCCTCTAGACTCCTCATGTCATTACTGACTCCTGTCCTTTCTGTAATTTCTGAAATAACCTCTCTGTCAGGTTTTGTTTCAGCCTTCAGGTTTCCTGGCTGTGATATTTATTTCTGCAGGGGTAATGCTTCATCATTTCAATTTTCCATCTGTTGAGAGCTGTGCTCCCGGATTCTGTTTCCTAAAAGCTCTGCTTATTCAGCTTTCACAGCAGGTATGTACAATTATGAGTTCCAGGACATGATAGATTAGTTTTCAAAAATGTGCTTTTAGGACTTGAGCAGTGAGAAATCAGAGTTGTTTGGGTTTAGTCTGTGATTCTGCTACCTGACAGTAGGCTTTGCCAGATATATTTGATTTATCTGATTGGCAGAAACCCTTCACCTTCAAGAGGCTGGTGTCATCTTCTGAATCATAGAACCATCAAGGGTGGCAGAGACCTTTATGATCATCCAGTCCAACCATGGATCAAGAATTCTTGTTTAGAAGTTCCTTCTGCAAAAACTTTAGATTTGTCTTGATCTTTCCTGTGTCAGAAACAGAACTAGAAGATTTTTGAGGGAGACAGGTGAAACAAGAAGTACTTCAAAAAAGTTGCAGGCTATGTTTGTTTCTGGCAATCTGTCTGTCCTCTCCCTGTGTTCTGTGAGAGAGACAAGGATCCCCTGTGCCTAGGGCTAAAGTGGTCACTGGCTAACCATGTGACAGGAGGCATGAATTTGTGTAGGGTTAAAAATTTGTGAGGTTTTTTAGTTTATCAGGGGTTTCTACTGACATTTCTCAGCTTTGACAATCTGAGGCAATCTCAGCACTTCCTGAATACAGAAAGTGGTGAAACCCACCACTTCCAGACCACAATATTCCAGTATTTCATATAACTTCCAGAGGTCTCACTGTTTAAATTCCAGCTTAGAAGATTTGAGAAGGTCCAAATTATCTTATTGCTTACAGTCCTGGCTCTTTCCTTACCAATTACCCACTGTCCCAAGTGACTGATGTTCAGAAATGATGTAGGTGAACTCAAGATTTGAGTGCTCATAAAGAAAAAGGTCCCTAACCCCATCACTCAGGATATAAGTATTTCCCTTGGTGTCAGGAGAAGAGGCTGAGGGGTTATTCATGCCCTTGGCCACCATTTCTGACAAGGCTGTGTGAAGCAGCCCATTTCAATATGTGTGCCTGGCAGGCTTTAGATTCTTGCTTGTTCCACCTTATATACTGGAAAGGACCAATTATATCAGGAAGAAAGTGGTGGGAGTGAAACAAATCTGCTCTCTTATGTCTCTGGCAGCTGCTGTGGGAATCCTCAGAAACCTTTCCCTGTGTGCAGCAGAGCCTCTGGCTCCAGTGCAGAGGGAGGCTGATGGATTCAGAGCTCTTCTGAGAGAAGCAGAGCTCCTAATGATTGATGGCTGTCTGCCCCATGAGCCATTTGTAGTGGCAATTTTTCACTCCAGCCCTGCTTTATCTCCTTTTCCTGGAAGGAAAACAATTGGAGAGGGTTGTCAAGGTCCATCCAGAGCTCCTGTTTTCCCCAGCTGCCTTAGAATCAGAGTGGAGGGGGCAGATGAAACCTGTGAAAACAGGTACAGAAATGATCTTCCTTTCAGTACATGAGTTTGCACTTTTAACTGTGTCTTGTTAAGTTACTCCTGTTTTGTGTTTTATTTTCAGTACTTGTATGATGGATTAATCAGCAATTTTTATGCCACACTTGTTCTCTCACACCACCCTTTAAGATATTTCTAAAGATATGTGTATTTATGCCTTACTCCAGGCTCAAAAAACCCCCAAAAACACAATACAAGCACATAAAAGGAAAATAAGCATAAAGTACAATTTAGCCAGCTGGCATGACATTTCCACCCCAAAGCTGGTCAAGAGCAGCAGGATTTGCAACCCACACAAAAAATACAGAAACCATTGAGTTGTCTTTGCAAAGAAATGTTCTTATTTGTATTGTTTTGATTTTTTAAATGGTATTTATGTAAAAATGGTTCAGCTCCTCACAGCTAGACCTGGATGACATTTGCCCAAAGAACAGTAACTTTGTCACAAATTTAAAAAGGTGAGGAGGGGAACAAGGAAAACAGCATCATAAGAACTAAAAGTACTTGGGAAGGTGACTCATCTTACAAGAACTTAGGACAATAGATGAATAAATGGTGATGATTGTTTAAATATTATTCCATGTCCTCCCATGTTAAAAAATTCCTTATTTTGTTAGTGCTGATATCTTTTGGTTTGTGAGGTTTTGAAATTGAAATTTTGGGGGTTGATTTCCAAATTACATTTTCTCCCACACTCTTTTTTAAGTGCACCCTCTATGAACAAAAATCTGAAATGAACAAAATGAGCTGCCATAAAATATTACTTCTAACTTTTAGCCATGTCTTTTTATGAAAGAAAAAGCCTATTTGACTTGAACTCATGTTGACAATCAGAGAAACTGAAGATTAGGAAAATCTCTTTAAACAAAAAAATATCTTCAAAACTTGAATTCTGAGCTTCCAAATGTCAGTCAAATATTTAAACATTGGGCCATTTTTCTCTCTATTATCAACAAAATATTGGAAAAAATATAAAAACCTGGTATAGCTTAGAACCTCACTCTGTTTTAGGGTTGTATTTTGTATTTTAAAGGATTACATTGGAAAATCTTGGATTTAACTAAAAATTAGCTCAAATTCTTATTTATCTGAGATCCTAGTCGCAGTGGGAAAGGGAATTAGTATTAGTGAACACAGGTACTTTTCCTGTCAAGGCTTGCAGACCATATAAGTATTTGACATTTGAAGGTTCAGACTGGCACTTGCAGGGACTTACTAAGAAAATCCCACCTTTAGACCCATTAACACCTTGAAAATCTGTCTGGAGGTCTCCTGTGGGATCATGCTGGAAAGCATAACTGCATGAGCATTTTTTTAAAATTCAATTTTATTTTCTGTGTCTGCTTATGTTACTGAGGGATTTTTTCTTCCATTTGGCTGCACAACGTATACATTCATGAGTATTTCTCCTTCCAAAGCTCAATTTATCTGAACCATTTAAGAGGACAGTCACTGAATTTGCCTCCACATTTTTCCTCTCCTGTCTCATTCCAGCCAATGTGGATAAGATGCCTGGTTTTTGTTTTATCTGGAATGGAGTAATTTTCCTGGGGCAGATAAAGGAAGTCAGTGAGGAAATTGTTTGCAGATACACAAGACTTCAGCATTCAAAATAGGTTATGAGCCTGAGCTGTTCTCAACTCTGTGGTGTCCTGCTCAAGGGATGTGAAAGGAAGAGTTGAATCCTTGGAGCCAGAACTGTTCCAAGTGCTGTTGCTCACTTTGTTTACTAAACCCCAGTAAGATCTGAAGGTGCCAGCAGACAGGAGAGAGCACTTCTCATCAAGTGTCTATTATTTTGTGCTCTCTGCACACCTCTCCTTAATAGACCTCAAGAGCTCTACTGCAGTAGAATGAAAATCACATCATTATATTGCTAACACCCTTCCTTTACCTGTGAGGAGCTTTTGAGTCCTGCATCATGAACCCTTGTAATTTTTATACTTTTCCTCTAAAGGCCTTTTCATTGAATGTTGTGGTAGCATATGGGAGGTTCTCTTTGACCCTCTTGGTCTAAATATCTGTTTATTTGCATTTGCACAATTCCCACATTAGTAAAAAGATTTCTAGTTAGGATGGCATTTCAAGTAGTGATGTGGGAGCAGATGCCTTGCAAGAAGCTAACAGAGGATGACTAATGACAAGTTAAGGAATAATGGTGCAGAGAGGCGTCAAGAAATCAAGAGATTTGTTTTCAACCTGCAATTAAATGCAGAGGAGAGAACAACTTGAAAAGATTTTCCTAAAACTCCAAAATTATGCTATTTTGTACAGAAATGTTTTAAGAGTAAAACAAATAATTTTGCATGTGGAATGAGAATGGAGCACTCCTACAAAATGGAGACTTTGTAGGCCATCCAGTGCAGGGAGGCAGATTTTGTGTTTGTCCATCCTGAGCTAACAGGCTAGCAGAAGGACAGGTCTATATAAAAAGGATTCAATACCAAATGAAAATACCTATGGGGCTTCTGTATCTAAGCTGCTGAATGTGCACCATGAAAACAGACTTCAGCCATATGGATTTCCACTAGATCTCTTTTCTTCCCTGTTGTTTCCAGTGGTAAAATGTCAGCTAACAAAAGAAATCTTGTCAGGAAGTGTTGTAAGAAGCTTATTTTTTCTATTTTCTTGAAGTAGTATAGTATAGTATATCTTCTTTACTGCATAAGTCTGTTTTTATATTCTTTGTAGTTAATCTAGAAGAAACCTCTAACAATGAAAAGTAACGATATCTGCTGACAAGAAAAAACAATTAAAATATTTAAGACATTTTAGAAATAATTATTTTTGAAACTGCAGACCTCACTGTAGAAAATTTCAGTAATAATCTGTAAAACTAAGTGCATTAGCTCCTTGTGTACCAAAGCATAAATTAGCACTAGGGAGCAAAAGTGAAGTAACAAAAATTTGATTCGGCCTGGGGCTGTGCAAATTTTTATCTTCTGTGTGCTCTGATCTGTTAACTTTGTTAAGCACTAAATGTCTTCCTATTGATTTCACTGCACTTTGTGTCAGAGCTTGAAAAGTGATTTGAGGTTTTTGAAACTACCAAAAGGACTTATTTGAGGTATTAAGCAATCAAATCTATTATTCAGTTTTGACAGTCTCAGTATCAGTGTGTCCCGTCCCCCCGCCAAATGCCTTCCTGTCATTTCTGTCTTTTCTATTCATTAATCTTCTGTCATTTTGTGTGTGATTGGATATACTTGTGTGGGCACACAGTGTGTGGGGATGGGGAGTGGGGCTGTGGCTGATCCCCATCCCCAATGGGTGCAGCTGTGAGCAGCACTGACAGCAATGAGCCATGGAGTGCCCAGGGACACTGAGCAACACCAAAGGAGCAGAGGGCACACAGGGGCAGGGCATCAGCATGAGGGGTAAAAGGTTGGGCTAAAGAACAAGAAGGGCAGATGCTTGCAGCCTGCTGAAGTGGTGTGGTGCTGCTCTGTATATCATGGCTATCTCAACTGCAACATCCTTGCTGCTCTACATGATGTCGCAGAGGTAAGGCTGAGTGTGTAAAAGATGGGTTCACATTTTCCTTTTGGAACACAGCACAGCAGTGACAAGATTTTGTGGCTGGATTTGGTCAGTAAGGCAGTGTCTGTGTCCTGGAGAGCTGGTCCACACACTATGGAGTCTGGAGAGATTTCTTGCTCTTTCAGCTGGACTGCAAGTGTGAAAGGGTGTTACCACTGCTATTCTTAAAAGCTGAATGCAGCTTCTGTTCTGATAGGGGTCTGAGCATTGTAAACTTTGGTACAATTTTTCTGTCTCATGATGCTGGTGTTGAGTAAGTTCAGGCAAAAGGCAAAGCAAGACTAAAGTGAAAATTAAGCTGTTTTGATGCTACTGTAAGAAACTGTCACCTGTGGTTGAGGAAGCTTCACTAAGTAGAAAATTGGAAAAGCTGTTTTACTCTTCCCCCCTGGTATGACTCTGTAGTCAATGCCAAGAGTCACTCTGTTTGTTTGAAAACTCTAGGTGTGTCTCCTGTCTCTGAGAGGTCAAGTGTTGAAAGGGATGAGGTGCTGAGGTTTGTCAGGATTGCAAACTGTTGATAGAACTGTAGGTCAGGTAACAAACAGCAGGAGAAAGCGCTTGAGATGGTGGGAGAAGGATGTGTTTGGACATCTCTCCTCCGACAGAAATACTGGTGTGAACTTAGCATCCTCTAAGATACAGCACCTGAAATCCCACATCTTGCAAAGAATAATTTAGCCTCAGGGATTCTACTCAGTACTGTAAGTTAAACCTTGTGTTGTTCTTTTGTGCAGCATATTTGCACATGACATGACTGCATTTCTTTCTGAACTTTTCTTCCAATCTTCCTGGCCGGTCTCACTTCCCCACAAATCCACCACACATCCATCTTGGAGGGAATACAGAGGTACCTCAGTCAAATAGGGATTTCTTTAGAGACTTCTAATTCTTTGCCAAGCTCAGGGCTTCAACCCCTCCAGTTGCATTTCCTGGAACACTGTAAATTCTTTGAGACTTTCTTCAGCTGACTGTGACATTGCATAACTGGGTTTTGTTGGTTGGATAGTTTCTTTTTTTCATATTCTCATATTACAGAGAATCAATAAGAGTAAGTAATAAGTTTAGGATAACTTTTAAAAGGCAAATTACAAATATATTGATGGCCAAATAGAAGCCAATGGAATAAAATAATGCACTATTATTATGTTGGCTAATATTACTGTAAAAGAGTTTTAATTACCTGAGTTCCCTCAAGGCTAATAACAAGACTGTACCACCTGTAGGTACTTGAAGGTGGTTGCCCATTAAGGAGGAATTGATGAAATTATTGCTCATATGAATACTATTCTGTTTGCCAGTTTGCACTAGGATGGATCAAACAAGGCAAATCATATTCAGCAGCAGGAACCCAGGTGAGGTGTGCCCAGAAATAGAATTATTTCTCCAGTTACGGTGCTCAGAATAGTTCTCTCTTCACTGAACTGTCTCTGCTATGTTGATCCAGAGAGAAAGTCACAGGATTCCTGTGAAGAAAATTCTTAATGATCTCTTGAGGTTTGTGTCATGGAACTTTCTCAAAAATGCAAAATTTTCCCCCTTCCCTGTGAATCACTCGTTCTTCCTCCTTGCTGGTGGTGCTGAGTGCAGGATTGCTTTGCAGCCCTCAGCACTGGATTCTGGTGCTATCCTATTAAATGTGTGACCTTGTGTCATTTGCTGCTCCTCAGGTATTTAACAAGTGTTTTCTAAAATATAACCCCTGGAGTTCTTGGAATTCAGTAATGGTATCAAATAATTAAGTGAAGGTCAGAGACAGTCCCTGCTACATCTCATTTGTAAGCAGCTGTTGAGGAGAAGCTGCATGTGGTGTACATTCTAATGAAGTTCTCCCTTTCAGAACATATTATAAGAGTCCTTGGGGATAATAGTGGCACAAGTTCAGATGTTTAGGAAACTGTAAATACAGACTTCAGGCAGGTGCTGCTGTCAGTGTGCTTCATGTAAAGTTTACAATCACTGAAGGCTGCTCTTGGATATAAGCACGTGTCACGTTCCATTCCGGTTCAAACGTGTGCTCTGCTGCTTTAGCATGTGGCTGTCTGCAGAAAATCTCTTTATAAACAGCAAGAAACAATGTTCCATTTCAGGAGAAAGGGTAAGGTCCCTCCTTAGCTGGAAATCTTGTGCTGGACCCAAAAGAAGCCATGTTTGCAGTGAACAGTTATGCTCAGCTTCTAAATAAAATTCCTGAAAAATAAGATTTGAATCCATACATTTAGATTACTGTGTTGCCAAGCTGAAGAAATTTTTTAAAAAAAGAGGAATTTATGGTTAATATAGGATTTTTAGCCTCTTTGAGATCTCTCATAAGATAGCATGATTCTGAGGTAGTGTTTTCAGACATAAATTTTTGGTTTTCATATATATAAAACCAGGTGTCTTAAAATGCCCCTTGGGAAACAAATCTTTAGATTTATCTAGATAGACTCAATCTTTAGATTTATCTAGATCTATTTCTTTCGATTTTTAAAAAATTAAAAATATTTGTGGCACACTAATAAAACCTATTTGAGCAGTCTGCAAGTTGTATAACATATCACTTAACAATGAATTTTTTCAAGATTTTAATTAGGCAAAACATAATTAATTGTTGAACTGGTTAATCTGACTTAGTGTTTAGCTGAAAATTCTTTCACAATCCAAACCAAATTTTCCATTGGCAAAATTTTTTTTGACCTGAAGCTGAATTCTTTTGTTCACACACAGGAAGTCTTTGGTGAGGAAAAACAATTCAGCCTTACTTTCTTTTGTATTGGGTGTTGTTGAAGGATTTTGATGTGTTATTTATCTCCAAAGGATATTTGGAGAATATTGGAGACATATAATGATACACCGGACTCGTGTATCATTATATGTCTCTATATGACAATATTTTTCTAGGTAACCAAATATTTTCCACACTTTTAGCGTCCTAATGTGTATTTAACAAAACACTGATGGATAAGCTATTGGACAAATAGATTTTAGGTATCTTCATGATTTTCCATCCCTAATTCTCTTCATTTAAGAGCACAATGGTTCCATGCAGGAACTAAATTTTATCTTTTTTCTGAAAATGGTTCATGAAAATTATGAAAAAAGATAACTTTGATAGCAGGGACTTCAGTTTAATCTAATTTTGGATAAAAAAATACAGCAGTAGACAAAGAGTACTTTTCACTGCTTCTTTCAGCTTTATGATCCTTGGTTAGTTGTGATAACTCTTCTGCTTCGCCCAGCACACAGCAACAGCAAAATACACCCAGCAAGGAGCACCCTCTGAGGAGTTTTGTCAGAAAGTGGCCTGTGCAGGTGGCATCCTCAGGTTTGCTGAGACACAAATCACCAGTGGGGTTGTGTTGAGACTGGGGGACCCAGCACAATGCTCTGCTGTCCCCAGATGGGGCTGGTGCTCCACGCTGCCACAGTGACACAATGTGAAATCCCTTCCTATCAGCTGCAGAGTGTTTTTCACGGGATAATTGAGAAGATGGGGAAAAGAAGAAAGGAGGGAAGCACCCTGAAGCAATTAGAGGGAAAGCAAGAGATGGGTCAGTTTTGTATTTGATTCTTGGTGCAGGTAACATTAGAACAGCTGAAGTTTATGGGGGTTATTCCAGGTCACACATAGTGTTCTACCTAGCTGCAGGAATCAACCATACTGCTACTGATGATACAAAAAGAAAAAAAGGTGGAAGGTGAAGAAACATCAGTTTCTTTCATTGTTGGCTGTTTGGCTTCTTTCCTTGCCCCAGGTGACACAGGAAGATGAAGACAGTGGAGATAAAAGTACAGGAGCTTCAGATTTGTCAAAGACACTATACTTTCTGGCAACAAACCAGGAAAATTATATGTGCAGTTGTTAGTATTTTCTTTACTTTTGTCAAAACTAATTTGAAGACAAGGCATAGGCTAGTGCACCACACCTTTAGAAATTTGTGCTGTGTACAGAACAAGTTGAAGAACTGGAATATTTACCTGCCTGGGGTGAAAAAGAAGTCTTTATAATTCCATCCAAGGGTGTCTTTTTAAACAACTGAGAGACTTGCTGACAAATTAGGGCCATCCATGGAGCAAGAGCAGGGCTGTGATTCACCACACCCTCCTGGGAGCTCATACCCAGCTGTTACAGCAAGATTGTGCTGGAATGTTTGATATTGATTCCTGGAAACCTGTGTGACAGGGCAGATGAGCTTTGACTGAGAGCCCTGTGTCCTGACATAAATGGGCAAATCATTATTTTAATCTGAGTTTGAGCAATTGGAAATTCAAAACTGAATATTGGTTTAACTGTGTAAGCTCATATCCATCCTAGGGCATGGGGAACAGTGATAAAGGTCTTTTAACTTCCACACCTACAAGAATTTCACAAGCTGTAAGATTTTCTCCCTAGAGTGCCAGTGCTGCCTCAGTTTGGGAAAGTTTCTTGTGCTGACTCATTGGGGAATTTTTGTTGTTGTTTTTCCTAGTACCTGTGCAATATATTTGAAGCAACAGACATTTCTTCATACTACTGGAAATCAGGGGAGTATGAACTGATTTGTGAGTTAGAGCACTTCTCTTCCCCACTCAAGGAATGATATTTTGTCCATAAAGCTGGTGTGGCTCTGCTGCTGGCTCAGTCTTGGCCAGCTGTGGTGGCATCCCTTCAACTGGCTGGCAGGCTGCTTCACCCTGACCTTTTCCAGCCAAAAGGGGGATATCAGCTCTCTGACATCACCTCTAAAGCCAGCCACAGTCAATGGATACATGAATCTCTGTGTAAGACTGAGGAATATTCAGCAATATATACACAGGATAGCTTCAATGTACCTGGGACAAAGGCATGAGGAGATACAGAGTGTACCTTGTTTGTTAAAAGCTCTGGGTCTCAAGCTGAACATCCAGAAAGGAAATAAAGGTTTTGCTTCACCTTTCTGCAAAAATTGATTTGGTATATCTTGTTTGTCATAGGCTTTTCTCTGTATTATTGGGCAGGATAATAAAAGCAGCACTGTATAACCCTTATCCACAGACACACAAAGTCTTTAGGAAGCTGGGTAAGAAGCTCAATTTCGGGGAAGAGAAGATAAGGCTCACTAACCCTGAGCCCAGATTTTCTAGAGCTGGAGGGGATTTTGCACTGAAATTCCTTTGGAAATCAAACGTAATGAACACCTATTTCTTTAATAGCCTTTGAGAATTACCCCTTAACAATTTGTGCTGCATGATTCTTGGAAGAAGTTAGTCAGTAAAAGACTGACCAGTCTCAGGACTCCTGTTATATAGGCTTTATAAGTATTTCACTATGTTCACAAGTTTCTTAACTTCTCTAATGGAGAAGTCAAGCAGCAAGTGCATTTTTTTTTCTGTCTCACACCTTGCTCTATGGTAAATGTCTTATCTGTCAACTGGATTTCTCTCTCCTCCTACCTCTACAGAAGGAGCTGAGGGGTTTAAGCACAAAGGGAGAAAGAAATGGCTTTAATTAAACACATCACTTTTTTTTCTCTAATATTCAATCATAGTACCTTACTATGAAGAATACCCTATGCATGAGGCATCAAAAGGTGGATGGCTACAGGAGGGGATGCTGTCACCAGCAGCAATGGCAGAGTGTTACTTTCCAGCATTTAAGTGCCCTTGGAATCATGCTTCATCATGGTGTTAAAGGAATAATGCAGTCCTGGCTCATGCTGGCAAACATCAAAAAGTAATCCCAAATCCTGTCACAATGCAGTGAATAATCACAATGAGCTATGTAGGCTGCTGGATATGCTACCAAGAAAAGCAGGAAAGAAAGCTTCAGCATCTGGCTCTGCATTGCAGCTCCCAAAGACCTGCCTGGGTCTGTCCTGCAGAGCTGCCAGCTCAGCCATATGTAGGATTTTTAGCTGTTATGGGACAGGCACCCTTTGGAGCCCTGCACTGAATTGTTTCACTGCGTGTCTGCCACATTGGTAGAGGAAATAAAGCAGCTGGCTGGAGGCAGAACTGCTGGGGGAGAAACAGCAGGGAGATGTGTGTGTCTGTGAGAGGCCCAAGAAGGTAGAAAACCAGAGGAAAATAGAGGAGGAGACAGTGGGAGTGGGATTTGGTGCTTGTTTGTGCCCTAGGGAACGGCTGACAGATTGCAAAGAGAGTGGGAATGGGGAGAACCTGCTTGCAAGCTGCCAGCCAGGACTAAGGACAAACACTGGGGCATTTCAGGGATCCTGCCCTGATGCAAAGGAATTCAGGCTGGAGCAGTGGAGCAGAGTTTCCCCATGGATAACACCTTGTGCTGCTCCCTGGGAGCAGGAAGGTGCAGTGTGATGGGCATGGGCTGTTCTGTGCTCTTGCCTCATGCCAAGGACTTGAATAGTCCTAGGGCCAGTCAAAATAATCTGTCTGTTCCTAAGCAGATCTAATATTTAATTTCAGTTCTCTAAAATAGGCATGAAAGGAATACAGAAATTGTCATTACAGTTCATACATAAAATCATACCAGCTGCTTATCTGTAGCTATGCTGGTTGTTTTCAGGTGTTGTGAAAAAGAATAAGCAGCTCTGCAGATGATGAATAGTCTAATGAAGTCAGGGAAAGCTGCATAATTAAGCAAGGTTGAGGTAAAACCACAGCTATTTTGGAGGAGTTCTAACTTTAACAAGGCCAAGATTTTACCTCAGGTCTTCATAGAATAGTTTACCACCAAAGAATTTTTTTTCCTTAGCCCTGAAGGATGAAGGCTTATAGCCTTAATTTTATTTATCCCTTCTTACGTAACCATGAGTGCTCTCATTAGCCATATAAATGTCTAATACCCTTCCAAATGCTGGTAAACCCAGCCACTCATTAGTAGCCCAAGGGCAAAATAATTCTTTTCACCAGTGCTGCAGATTTATAAAGTTTGAGCCTTATAACATTTTTCTCTTAGGTGGGGCAGGAATATGCCTAATTCATTTCCTTATAGTTAGAAAATTACTATTAAAGTTTTAAAAGTTTAGCTATTGGAAAACATCTGCATTTTGTTCTTTGGATCTTTTAAACTTGAGAAATCATTGCAAATATTCATTGAGATCAACTTATGTGGAGGTTTCAGTCACACTTTTCAAATTTCCTGCATTTTGAAGAATAACACACACAGTTCTGTGGGGCTGATTTACTTCCCTTCCACACAGATCCAATCACCCTCACTTTGACTGTAGAAAACTATTTCCACTGTGAATTTAAAAATATGGTAGCATGATTTTCACTCTAAAAGAAATGGCTTTCTGTTTCTCTATGGCTCTTATTTTTCAGTGTTTCATTTGGAGTTTTCATTGCATGTGTGTTTTCACATTTAGCCTCTGGCAGGTTTTTGTGTGTGATTTATGATGTAGTCAACATGTTTTGACTGAACTCCAGCTGATCAAGAAGAAGCTATTTTAAAAAGAAAAGATGACAGTGCACAGGAAAAAGCCCAATATTCTCAAAAAAAAAATTAAAATAAATTGGATGGTAATGGTAATAGCTTTGTTCAAACACTGCTGTGTGAGGGGTCTTGGTAAACAGCTCTGTCATTGAATGGTTGTGTGATAACAGGTAAATGACTTCCCTACAAATATTGTTTTCCCTAATCCCTCTCATGTGCTTCTTGTCAGCACGGATATCTCCAGAGGCAAGATGGGCTATTTGCTCTTGCAGTGCCTGCAGTGATGCTGGGGATGCAGGAGGCAGCTGAGCTGCTCACAGCTCACTGAGATGAAAGAGTGAGATCCCTCTCCCTCCTTCTGGCTCTGGCACTCACCTGTTTGCATGGGGAGCCAATCTGCCTCTCTAACCCAACTAAGGGCTTTGCTTTTTGCCAAGGCAATTTTCTGCTCTTTTGTTAAATGGAATTGATGCACCGTGGGGTCAGATCTGAGCCACAGCTGTCTCAAGGTAAAGCATTGGCAGTGCATGGCATGGAATTAAGGAAAAAGCAAGAGAGGACTGGGTGATGAGTTGCTGATTTGGTCTGAAAACTGCTGTAATCTGTGTAATGATGTGAGTTGTTGCATTTCTCTACCCCAGTACAAGCTTCCATTATGAGCTTGGATGAGCAATGCTGTGGTCTTCTGCCCGAGATCTGTGTTACTACAGCAGACAGGCTAAACATCAATGGTGTGGCTGCAAGCTGTTTGTTGAGAGTCACAAGAATTCAGAGCACTGATTGTTACTATATCAACATAAGCCAACATTTTCAACAATACTTGCTTTTAAGTAAATATCCAAGTTACCAAGTATTCAATTGTCATCACTTCACCTCCCTATTTTTCACTTTGTTTTGTTTTATCAGTGATGGATAAATCTGAATGTAGGTTGTTACCATATGTGGGTCAGACTGTATAGATTTTGGAGGGTTGCATCAGGCTGGCAGGTTTGACAAACCAGGCCACTATTTTGACAGAGATGTCTTTTTATCTTCCTTTCTGGGCTGAAACTCAATGCTTGTCACAGAGATGTTCCTTTAGCAGCCTCAGAAAGGAGCTGAAATCTGTCAAGTAAGAAACTACAGTACCAGGGCTTTGTGCTGCTAATGTGACTGGGGAAGGGGACAAGGCATCCTGGCAGCAAGTGTTCCTGTCCCTGCTAGCATGGATGAGCTCTTGGCTGTGTCCCTCTCCTTTCTGTAAAGTACAGATGGCCATGGGTGAGATGAGGCTGTGTTTTGGCAGATGACAGTGACCCAGAGGGGTGTGCAGACATGCAGTTTGTTGCTAACCAATATACAAACTTCCTAGCTGCTGTCATCCTCTGCAGATGTTCACCCTCTGAATTTTCCTGTGAGCAGTATGAAATTTCCTCTTCCCAGTATGCAAAGCAGCAGCTCACCTGTCACTGAAATTTGTGTGGTGTTTTAGAGCAGCCAATTGTGCAGAGGCTTGCTGATTAAAGACACTTTTAAAAACCAGCAGCTGTTGTCAAATGTGGCTGATGCAGGTTTCAGAGACATTGCATGCTGTGGGAACACATCCCTGACAGATTTTGGCTAAAAGAACATCATTTCTGCCTCTAGTCCATGGCTGGCCCTTGCTGGCTCACCAGTCCCACCACGCTGCTGGTGGAGGGAACTGGGCAAAGTTATTCCCTGTCTCACTTCAGGACAATCATCTGCACTAGCACAACCCTTTGGGCCTTTCAGAAATGCAGCTGAGTGTGTCCAAAGTGGACTCAGGGATTCTCATGCTGCCCCAGTGGCTGGCAGAGCTGTGGGGATGCAGCCCCAGGAAGAAAACACTCACAGGCAGAGGGAAGACCTCTCCCCAAACCCAGTGCCATGGTCATCAAGGCTCATGGCCATCATTTGCCTGTGGACTCACACTTATGGGCAGTGCAGTCTATCCAAAATGTGTTTTAACTCCAGAACACACAGCCTGAGAGCTGGGGCCTGGCTCTTTAGCCCATCCCATGGGCAGCCTATCTCTTGCATGTTCATTGAACTGTGTCTGATTTAGTGCTTTAAGCTTGGAGAGAAAAGGCTCATGAATTTGGACACAAAGGTCTCAGCCCAGTGCTCACATTTCACTGAGGGTTCTCTGGCACCTTTTTTCTTCTACTAAAGAGTGCTGTGCCCTAGAGACAATTTTCCTGTTAAATAGAAGAGTGTTATTGTAATTTTCTCCTGCGGTATATACTCCAGATCACAAAGACATACCACAGCTATATTGGCCATTATGGTTCCTCTGAGTTTTCCTCCATTAACCATAACAAAATTTAATTAACTATTTAGGAAGTGAAACCTCTAAACACACTTCTGGTTTCACTGTTTTTTTGTTACATCCCGTAGTGAACAAGGTGGACAGAAAGGATTATTTAAAAATAGCTTTGAGGTAACACATTACTGAAGTAATTTCAAACAATCTGAAGGAGTCATTTGGAATGACAGCTTTTATTACTTCCTCTGTTAGTAGATTAGGGGATAAAATGCAAGTGATTGAAATGAAGCAAGAAATATTTTTCCAGGTGTTTGTAGATGATACATTAAATAATTTAGTAGCTGGGAACAATGTGTCATGCAGTCATTCAGCAAAAAGAAGAAAATTGAGGGTATAAAATTCCCCCAGCTACTATTCTGGTCTTTCTGATGTTTACATCAGCAAAGAGATGGAATAACAAGTGACAAATCTGGCCAGTATAGTCGCTGTTTCATTCCAGTATGCATTTTCTATTTGAAAACATACAACTGAGAGGCCCCCAGGTGTCTCTCTAATATCTTCCTGTTGCTGTAATTTTTTCTTCTTTCATAATTACAAGTTCCTCCAAATTATTAGCTACATGTGCACTCTGATTTTATATCCTTCCCTTCCTAGAGGCCTTGTCTTTTCCTAAGTATGGGGTACGTATTTTGTACTCATTAACATCTAGTTTTCCCTTTGATCTTAGCTAATATCTCTAGCCTAGACTGGGCTATAACATCTTTTTTAAGACATACAACTAGGAGCATATAAGAGTGAGGTATAAGCTAGCAGAGATTTTCATTTGCATCACTTTCATCGGGAAATAACATAATAATGCCACTAATACAGTTTCAGTGCAGCTCCCAGTCTGGCACAGATAAAATAGCTTATGGCTGTAGAGACTCATATTGATTCAAAACAGTTTGGTTAATGAAGATAATAGACACCATTGTTCATTTTAAATAGGAGAGAGTGATGATGATGAGACAGACTACAAGTGGGTAAATAACTTTCATATATTTGTGCAAATTACTAACCCACTTGTAGCTTGAATGGCTATGTAGTTCATTTAATTTGATCATCTTTCTCAAAAAAACATCTACAAATGGAATAGACTCTTCTCAAACATGAGCATCAGTTGCTGTTGTTGGTCAGAGGGGTCACCTGAGTCTGAATCTGCAGATGGTTTGTGAACACTCTCTTATGGAAGGCTTTATTCGTTGGACTGTCTTCATTTTTGTTTTGGCAAACAAAAGGAGTTTTTGGTTAAGGATGTCAAAATTAAATTTTCGCCTGAGCTCTGCTTCAGAGAATCCAAACTACTGACAAACTGGGGCATTGGACTCTGACAAGAAACTTCTTTGAGATGATGAGAAGCTGAAAATTTCTGGTTTCATATCCTCGTGATTGCCTGCTGTAATTGGATAGTTTATCAAGAGAAGTTGTGTTATATCCGTTTGTGGGAGTTTTCAGGACAGTTTCATTTGAAGTGGCAGGCTGGATTCAGAGGTTACTTTCCAGCAATATTTCCGTAGCTTTGTGATTTAAGGCATTTGGGATTACCTAAAAATCAACTGTGAGTTCTTCAGAATGTGAAACTTGCCATTTTCCTCTCTGAATGTTACCTATTGTGATGTAATGTTGGAAACTCCACAAAAGTGAGAGTCTGGATTTCACTAATTTTCACTGTTTTCCCCTTTAAAGCTTCTCTGATTGTATAAATGTCATGCTCTTACATGATGCATCTACACACAAAGGGACATTTACACGAGAGGTTACAAAGGTCAGGAGTGAGGCAAGTTTTAGGAGAGAACCAGATACTTGTAGGGATTTTGAATCTTTGATTTAGTTTACACAGAACAGAAGAAAATACTGGATTAATCTATGTTTCTCTGTATCACTGCAAAAATTTGAAAATTGTGATCCACAGCTCAATAATTCTCAAGGAAGGAGTTAAAATAATGGTTTGATTTTCCTTTTCTTTTTTGACCTGTATTATTTCTGAGTTTCTAAAATTAATTTCCTATTCCCTCCCACTTTCCGGCCCTTCAGCTTTTGCTAATTTTAGAAATGTTATTTCGCTGCTTAAATTAGGTAGCTTTATCTTTTTTTAAAAAATATTTTATTATCTTTTTTTTTTCCCCTTTGGTATGGATCATTTGCTGTGAAGCAAATAGTATAGTCATTGTTTTGGTAGTCAACACTGTATTTTATAAATTCTCCTTACTACTGATTTAGATACTTTGCATATGGACGTGTATAGAAATATGACTGAGTGAATGGAGAAATTATACTCTATTCATCTGGTCTGATCCATCAATGCATAGTGCTTTTCATTTTTATATTACTCCAGTGCTTGGAATAAGCAGCAGCCCCAGCCTTCCCTCTCCCAGTACTGTCAACTGCAACAAGATCTTAGCTTGCACAAATAATTGTTTTCTCTAGAGCACTTGGCTTCTGACCTCAGCATTGACAAAAATTCCTGAGGCCCTGCTGCTGCTGGGCTTCTTGGGGCTTTAAGTGCTGTCCTGGCACAGAGTCTGCATCAGGTACTTTGAAGCTCTTGGAAGAAAATCTTTAATTTTAGAAAGCAGATGAAATAAGATTAACCTTGGTGTTTGTGCCTTTATATGAAACACGTTGTTTTCTTTAAATGTAAGGAATTGGCCTGACATTTTCAGAAGCACCACTGTGATTATGTGGCAAAAGTTTCCAAATATCAGACTTGAATTATACTCAGTTCCAAGCAGCTATTGCCTTCTCTCCTCTGAACTGTGTTTTGTTAAACACACATTCAAGTCTCAGAGCAGTTTGGAGAAAAACAGGTTCCTATTCTAGCAACAGTGTTCTAAGAAGAGAATTTAGATAACCTTCACCCAAAAGACCTTTCTAAACCAGCTGCATAAAGAAAATATGATAATGTGTGAAAAAACAATCCTGAGGCTCATCTTGCCCTGGTTGCATGTAGATCAGCTTTGCACTTGGCCTTGTGTTTCCATGCATATTTAAATTACTTGTCTCTCCTTTGACAAAATCTGGTTGTGGATCTCACTGGAAATCTGAGGTCCTGGTTTGCACTTCTACCTTGTTGATAAATCAGAAGCTCATAATTTTAGGCAAGGATGTTGTTCTCCCCTGTTGTAGGGCAATATTTTGGAAAAAAAAGCACACTTCTGAGTTTATAAAGAGAGCAGAAAAGCTTCTGTTTCCTTTGAAGTTATACAAGTCTCTTTGCAGACAAGCTGTGCCCCTGTGCCTGAGTTTACCGTTTTCATTTCCTTTCATGCCGACTACAAGAACTTTGAAAGTCAAGTTTTGACATAGATTGGTAGCAGTGGCAAATCGAAAAGCACTTGAAACACACAGAGTGGTCTGAGGTCTTTGCTTTGCAGCTTTTGCACGCTCTGAAGTAACTTCTGAGTGGTGAAAGATCTCTCAGTACATGAAAACCTCGAGCTGCCAAACTCCGTGTGAGCTGAAGGGAGTCTGCGTCTGATCTGCACCTCAGGTTGCCCTCTTGATCTGTCCCTGCCTCTGATTCTATCTGTGTTACTTTTGATGATTATTTTTCCTATAGATCAATAGTTTTGGAGTGTGGGTGTCTGGCAGACTGCTTCAGGCAGATCCTTACTACTCCTTAATAAAAAAGAGAGGCCAAGCTGAAACGTAGCAGAAAATGAGAACAGCGATGAGAATAAGGCTGAGACAGAGTGAATGAGAAAAAGAGAGCTAACACAGGCTAGGTATTGCTGGTGTCTGTGTTAGAGGAGATTTGATAAGGCTACTGTGTTGCCCTTCCTTTAAAAGTTGTAATAAATTCCTGTCTAACAATTGGTTATTTGATGCTTAATTAAAAAACTTGGAACTTGCAATTTTCTTCTTAATCTATGCATATTATCCTCCTTCTCCTTCTGAGAGGGATAATTTAAATAGAAATTTTGTTAAAGTAGATTTGAAGGGATGATAGAAGGCTTTTACAACCCTTAATCAAACAGAAACAGTTTCCCGTGGAATTTTTTTTTCTCAAATAAATAGATGCTGGTTTGCAAGTCCAATTTTGAAGCAGTGGGATTCTTTAGAATTCTCTGCTCATTAAAAAGCCAAACTTGCATTAGTGAAAAGCAGGTCTCTCTCTAGCTGCTTTCTGGAAGAAAAGTAATGACTGAGGAAAGAGAAGGAAAAGCATAAATCAAATATTCCTTATATTCCTTCTGTAATTCTCTCACTTATGAACTACCAGTATTTTAAATTAGGGTGATAATTGCTGTACCTGCGTTCTCAGAGGACAAAGCACAGTATAGAGCCTTTCACCATTACAGAAATGTAACCACCTCTGAGGTGAGAGACTTGATCCCAGACAATGGATGAGAAAACATGTTCCCATCCCACTGAATGCTGGCATACCATCCTTGCCATTTCAAACACTTGCAGTCTTCCTCCCAGTTCATCTTGTGCTTCCCCACAGCACAGACAAAGGAAAATGGCTTTTCCTTTATACCCTGGGTAAGGGGCTATGTGTGTGCTCTGCTATCCAAGGTCCTGCACACAGTAACCTCATCTCTCACAATGGACAGACTCAATATTTCTCTGCATAAAAAAGGCACAGTAAATATGATATTCTATATCAAAGCACCGTTGCCTGGTGCTGCATCAGAAATAACATGGTATTGTAGGGGCTCAGATCCTTATTGATTAAAGCTCTTCCAGGACTGCAAGCAAACACTTGAAGAACATTTGTTACTTTCTATGGAACTGACAAAATGTTCCCATAAATATTTGTCCTTTATGGTTAGAAAGAAAATCTATATTACCACAGGTCATATTATTCCAGGATGTATTTGCTTAGTGTTTCTAAAAGAAATGCATGACAAATACAGATGCTTTTGTGCCCATGTAAGCTGACTTTGAACTGGTCTTTTTCAAAGGTCAAAACCTCATTATTGACCTGAGCTTGCTAACAGCTGCTGGGGTAACAGCAATTATGACTTACCTTGTGCAAGCACACTTGATATTGACCCAAAATCTGCATGTTTGGAGATCTGTTAAAAGCTTCAAAAAAAAAAAAAAAAAAAAGCTATTGTAATTGCTAAGAAAAAATGTACTAAAATGGGAATGCTAACAAAACCAGTGCAAAACTGCAGAATAATCTAGGATATTATATTAGCATAAAATATAATAAAAAATAATAATTTATATCTAAAGAATGAAAACATGAAATGAATGGACTTGCTTTAGTTTTTTCTATTTGAAATATTTTCAGTTTCCAAAAGGGAAAGGGCTGAAAATGTTGGCTACCCTGAAATCTACATCTTCTCCATATTGCTTTCTCACAAATTTTTGCACACTTTCAATATTATTATGTCCCAATACCTCATATCATAGGTGAGAAACTATTATCTACCATGAAAAATGCTGTGCTTTGAATGTCAACTCTTATATTCCCAAACTGTTACCACAAGCAACCCTCACTGCTTGTGTGAACCACCTGTGGTTTTTGCAGTAGTGAGCAGTGTATTTATTGCACTGGCACTTCAGAAACTGCATTTTTGTTTCCAGTTCTGGCACTGAGGTATGAGACCTTATACTTTCCTTTCCCCTCTGCCCTCTATCTGTTTAGTTTTGTGAAATTTTATACCTCAAGTACTGCAGCTTAATTCATACTTTAAAATGTCTGTTCAATGAGCCTTGATTTCAAGCAATTACTTTAGAGCATCTCACAGAAGAAATGCATGATAATGACTATAAAAACAAGAAATGTGGCACCCAACAATATCCATTTTAATGCCCTTGAGAGAGCATGTTTTTTCTGGCTTTGCTGTCTGGGGCACAGCTTCACTCTTTTGTTCCTGTTGTGTTGAAAGGAATATCAAAGTTGCACGTGAAATGTAAGAACAGGAGGTAAAAGAGGGTGTAAGAGAGGTGACAAAGAAAGGGCAAATTCATTAATGTTTTAAGAAGTACATCTGGCTCTCTAGGTGCCTGTGTGATAAGTTAATGCCTTTTGATTTTCATACCAGTCTTTTCCTTCTCTTCAATTTACAAACTTTGATGTGCTACTTTAGAAGGAAAAATGTGCAAATGATTTAATTATGGGGTTTTTCATTTCCCTGGCAGCTGTGGTCCAGTAATACTGAGACATTCAGATGAATTCCTGCCTCTCCCCTGCACAGGATCTCTTTGGGGTAATAGCCATAGGAACACACCTTGCACTGTAGCTGCAGTCAAAGCATTTTCCTTCTTTCCTGTTTGTTGGTGAATCCTCAGCCTCATCCAGATTATTTTTTTTTTCCCAGATGATTTTCAGACAGATTTTTTTCCTCTCACCAGATTAAGAGTGAGACCAGGGTGACAAGGAGCAATGTTTCCAATACCTTTGACCAGCAAGCCTTGCTCCCCATGGCAATCTGACAGAAATGTCACAGGACTGTGTCTCTTTCCTTCCTGCCTCATCACAAAATCTGTACATTTTCCTTCTTTAGTATGCAGTGCAGCACTGATCTGCCACATCACTGCAGCTCTTACAATCATTCTTGTCATAATCAGGCATACTATAAAATCATTAGATTAATTAGAGTAACCTTGCAGTAATAAGACTTGTTGTGCAATTACCACAGGAATTACATAAAACAGTTGTGTGCCAGGTTTGCCTTCTGCTTCTTGTAGAAACACAGAGCACTTAGGCACCCTCCCCTCTCAGAGCTGCTCCTCCTTGTACAACACCAGCAATGCAGACAGATGGAGATGGAAATTTCTTCCAGGTCTCAGCTCTTTTTATTTAAACTGTCACTATCATATTGTTTGTTGTTAAAATCTGTATTTCTTGGGTTTAAACTGAGGCTTGTTGAAAGGCTTCTGCAAAATACCTTGAAACTCTCTCCTGCCTTAGCCATTCTTGTGACAAGAACATTTCCTGAAGTTTTTTGTGTGATTGTCTTTAAAATGCAACATTATTAATAATGTTTGATCCTAAACTTGAACAGTGGTGTAGATGAATGAATCATTTTTACAAGAAGTGATCCAAAAACATGAGATGATAAAGAATTTCTTAGCTTGCAAGCTGACTGTGCAACAGATTTATCCTTCTTAGAGTCACAGAGCGTTTGCATGACTGTGAATTACTCTTGGGAGTCAGCTCTCCGGTTATGCAGCTGTGCAGGGAAGGTAGGGTTGTTTCTTTTTTGAGACATTGTGAAGCTGAAGAACAATTATTGAAAAAGATATTGTGTGGAAGAGTTCACTAATAAAGCAAGGAGCTTTCTGTAATAGTTGCATGGTTTGTATCAAGGAAGGATTGTCATAATTTTGAGAACTTTCAGTGTGACTTCAGCTTGCATCTTGTTAGTTAACAGTGCAACGTTGTGTTGGCTAGATGAGATCCTGAGCTAATAGCTCTTTTTCACCTCTGTTTTGCAGTGTAATTTGTTCTTAGCTCTTACCTAAGATGTTAGTCTCCTGTACTGCTTTGATATTATTAAGAAATTATTATTCTAAGCACAGAACTAAATTTCGCTGGCAGAAAGAGCATCTTCAGGGGTTGCTATAGCAAATATAATGTTGAAATCCCCTTGGCAGCAGTGAGATGGAGCCCTGTTAATATGCAGAGTATTAACAGGTTAGAAAAAAAATCCTAGTTCAGAAAATCATGCATAATTTTGCTTGATTCTATTAATGCCCCAACATATTTATTTCAGTTGCATGAGTACAATTGGTCAGATATGAAAGAAAACCTTTTTCCCTGTTAAGTTGCATTATGTGTAAATTATGGGGGAGAGTCGGTAGTGACATTTTAGGCAGGTAGCATTGTATGGGTTCATGGGAAGCAAGAGAAGCTGTTTCTGTGCAGTTGGGTCCATCACAGATTTTTGCTTCTATTTCCTGAAGTGAATGGCAATACCTGAGCTTTTACTGTTCTGCAGCTCTGACAGTGTTGGTTATCTGGAAGTTTGGGGAAATCATGCCATGTGTCAATTTAGAACCTGAGCTGGGTTTTTCCCAGTCTTTATGCATCCACATTTATGGTTCTGTGTAATGTAAAATGTTTCTCTGCTGTTCCAAGTGCTGTTTCCTAGCAAAAATCCTGAAGAAGTAACACAGCAAGCCAGAGCTGATGCAGCTGTGCTTGCAAGTAAGGGATGAGCCAGTGTTCCAGTAAGGCAAATGCATTTCCTTGTCTCTGTGTTGCATGAAGATGTGCTGTAGGGTCTGTATTGGGATTTTTGACTTGTGAATGCATTGCAGAATTGCAGCCACCTAGGAGCAATATGGGTCACTTCCAGGCAACTTCATAAGTTGCCTTTTGCAAATTAACCAAACAGAGTTAAAGACAGTGTAAGAATCGTTTCTCATTGCTATAAAACAACATTACACTCTAATGGTTGCACTGAAATTATTCAACTTTTAAGATTTATTTCTGAATGAGCACTTATGCACTGATAAAATACAGCTTGAACTGATTTACACTCCCTGGGGGGAAAAAAAAAAACAAAAAAAACCAACAAACCTGTAAATTACCACTTATTTGCTCTTTAAAGTATCCCTTGTTTTCTCAAAACACAGAGGGGTGATGTTTCCATAAGTCTTCAAACTTATTGATTTGCTCCTTGCCAAGGCCCCAGATCACTTGTTAACCAATCTCTGGCCAGTTTGTATCTGTGAGGGGCTGGGTCTGTTATCACCAACATGTTTTGTGCTGGGCTCAGGCAGAGCTCCTGCAAGGCTCTCATACAGTCATGCTGGCTGAGGTATTGTACCAGTCTGAGGTGATGAAACTCAGAATTTTGTTCAGGGTTCATGTTTAAAATGAAAATTTCAAAGCACTTCCATAGAAATAAGTGTCCCTGATCTGCAGGCCCTGCTTGTGCAGATAAATGCAATTGTCCTCCTGGAGAATGGCTGCTGCTGCTCAGACCCCCAGCTAGGCCCTGCCTTCTCCTGTCTTTACTCACTTTCAAAGCTTTCAAGAGCCTCTTTTCTCGTGCTACAGTGACTAATTTCAGAATTAGCTCCTTTATTCACAGAGCAGCAAGAGATAAGCACTTCATGGAGAGTAGCAAAACCTGCTCCATTCCTTTTCCTTATTTCTTAACCTCAATGGGATGAGGTAATGTCAGCTCTGGCAGGCAGGAGGAGGCAGGTGTGATCAGCTGACAAATGAAAATCCCTCTGACACCAACAGCAGACAGAGAAAAATGCTCAGATGGGCCAGAGGTGACAATTTAAGTAGGTATAAGAATTTGAGAGAATCTCTGGAATCTCTGACAAAACATGGTTGTGTAGCACAAGGAATTTTGACCTCCAGTCTTCTATTCTCTTTCTGGAGATGGGAGAATGAATGGTTGGTCCAGGGTCAAACCAAAACAACATAGGGGAAAAAAAAGTAGTACAGTTCATCTTTGTTTGAAGCAAATCCATAAAAGGTGCTCCTGCTAAATCAGAAGGCAAATTGTGTTGCTCAGTCAAGCTACTAAACTATCAGACCAAGAATCACAGAGAAAATTCCCTTTTGTTTTGCATTGACCCTTCTTGGTTTGCTTTGGGATGCCCTTTGTTTTGTCCTGTCTAAGTCAGCTCCTTGCTGCAGTCTGTCTGCAAGGTGTCAAAACATGGGGCACAGTGGTTGATTTTCCCTCTCTATGCAGTGGAAATGAAGGCCTGTCCATGGAAGGAAGGAGTTTGTTACATCCAAGCTGATTCAGCACAGCTACAGTGGATTAAATATTATATGGAACAATTGTATTCTCCTCTTGATGACTGTTGAGCAAATAGCTTAACTGGAGAGGAAATTTGCATAATGGGATATCCCAGCTATTTATTAACAAAATTCCTTTGTTGTTCGAATTCCCTGCTGTATCTTGGTTTTAAAGCACCACAATCAGGACTAAAAGGGTGTAAGATCTTGTACAGATCTCAAGTGAAGGACACCTGGGAAAAGAATAGGTTCTCAGGGACAATCAAAATGAAAAGTCTTCAGAAACCAGTTATGCTGCTAAAGGGTGATTCAGAGCTTTGCAGTCCTCAAGTGTCTGGTAATGCTATTTCTTCAAAAAACCCTTTCAAATCTTTCACTTTAGATCATGTTTAAGGCACACTTCAGAATTCCTTTCTACAGTAAGTATTAGATCTTTAGAGGCTTAGTGAATATTTCCCAGTTAATACGTTTTCTTGAGGGACTCTTTAATCCTCACCTGTTGAGTTTTTATGCTCTGTCCAAATGTGCCCAAGTACATAAACACTATGAAAAATCCACTGATAAATGGTTGCATGTTTCTTAATCTCCTCCTGCACTCCTTTCCAGTAAGAGCTCTGAGCATCTGGTTATTAGAGCTATTTACTCTTCTTGGGTTCAGGTATTTCTTGTATTTTATCCCTGCACTCCTTTGTATCTCTCTAGCTGCCAGAAGAACAATTCCTTGGGAGTGCACTCTGTTCCCTATCAGCTCTCAGTCAGGGATTGGGTGATTTTTCTTTAAGCAGACAGCTTTATAGGCTCAGCTTCTTTCACTTCTGCTTTTTAATTGTGGGGTCTTAGATACCTGGACATAACATTCCATCAAGGCTACAACTATTTTCTGCCCCTATACCAAAATCAGTTTCCTTTTCCCCATCTAAGCATTCTTTCCTGAGAGAACTGCTAGCATGGGACTGCTCCAATGCTGAGCTGTCCTCTGTGCTCCTACAAAGGGAACTGCCTCCCACTGCTAAATATCCAAATACACTAGCTTGCAGATATTTTCTGAGCTCCACAACAGCTTCTCTTTCTTAACCCTTAATCAATAATATTTAAATAATGTAGTGAAAGATAATTTGTGATTGTTTCTGCCATTTCTCCATTTTTTTCTCAACCATTTTACCAAATCCCAGCCAAATAACCTTCTGGAACTCAGAGCATTGCTAAAGGTTATTTAAGAAAAAATATTCTAATTTGGAGTAAATGCATGCTCTTTTATCTGCATACAGTGCAATAGATGCTCTTTTTCCTGTATTTGGCATTTATGAGGAGTGGCATTGTGAAGACAAGTGCTTTAAAAAGTTCAATGGGTTTGGACAGCTTCAGCAAAAGCAGTGATTTTAGATACAGAAAAGGCACCTTATAAATGAGACATTAAAAAGCCCAGTGTCTTTGAGTTATTTGGAAGGAAAATAAGACATGAGTTTAACAACCCCTAAAACAACCTATGTGGAGAGAAGATGTGATAGAAAAGGGTAAGTAAAGGGATAATAATTTACAGGCTGAAATTTGAAGACACACTTAATCTAGAAATAAAATGCAAATGGTTGCTAGGACAACTTGTTATTTGGTAAAGTTTTCATCATATTAGGGCCTTAAAGAAGGACAAGAGGTCCTTTTGAAAAGTCAGATCAGTCAGAAATAATGGGCTTCCCTTGGAAGCATGTTTAAGTCAATTTATGGTGGTAATCCTTCTATCACTGTTCTTGCTCTGTTCCTCATGCCCTTTTCCCCTGCTCTTTTTTCTTTCTTGGAAATAGGAATATTTGGCCAGGACTTTGTAAATTAGACTTAACACTAGAAAGGGAATTTTAAGCTGCTGTACTCATCTCCATGTGTAGTAGGACAAAACCATGAAATGGCTTTATGATGTATCCTCATTTTTGTGCTCCCTCATGGGGACCAACTTCCCCTCTGTGCAATATATGGTGATGACAGCCTGATGACTATATTGTATCTTAGCTATCCACTGGAGTTGTTGAATATGTTTAAGTAAGCAATTATGGTCCTTAAAACACCCATAAGAATTGGAATTTTTTTTCTGTGAACTGATGAGTCTGAAGTTACTGTAATAATAAATCCTTAAATTCAGGAAATATTGTTTTTCTATTTTTCTAGAAACAATAAGCACCTCCCAATTGTCCTACAGTTCCAACCCAACAACATTCACTTATGTCTTTCCATAATAAGTCTTCAAAGGCACCAGAATTCTCCCAGGACTAAAAAATCTTACAAAGAAACATATTGCATATGGAAAATACCAATAATGAACAATATTTAAAAATCCCAAAAAACTCTCCAAGAAATTCTGCAAGTAAGTATGTATTAATGCCTTCCTCAAGAAGAATAACATCTGTCACAATGTTGTGTGCTTTGGGTGAGAATGGGTCTTCTCAGCAATAATGAGTGACATTGTGTATCACTTAATAATGAGTATTAGCTAATTGCAGCCATGTTCAGAAATAGAGCCATGTCACTGAGACACAACAGGAATTATAGAGAACTTCAAGGGAAGCAAGTCCAGAGAACAAGGAACCTAAAGGACCTGAAAACCATCCTCAAGCTATTCACCATTTATAACACAGTACATTTAACACATAGAAATGTAAAGATTGGCACAATATCATATAACAAACCTAAAGCAAAAATATTTCAGAGTAGATTTTTAAATTACTTTGTAGGGTCTTCATCAGAACATCTACAAAGATTTTTGCTTATGATAGCACTTTATGTGATAACAACTGAAAGAACAGTTAAATAATCCAGGTAATTTTCTTTTGGTTAGATACTGGTCTTTAAAGAATACCTTTAAGAAAGAGAACAAAACTAGTAACCTTAATCACATCCTGAGCCAGACTGAAATTAGTTCTGCTGTTGTCTTCAGTTTCTTTTTGCTAGAAAAAGTGACTGTATTTAGGCTAAGTAACCATCCATTTATTTATAAGCAGTGGACAGCAGCCAGCTGGTAACAGTTAAAATTTCTGCAGCAGCTAAACAGAGAGTTTATGCATCTTTAGTATGCATTGTTTCACATCAGGTAATTGAAATTGTAACAAGTTAAATTTATATTAATACATCCCAATGAGAATTGTCAGTCATTATACCCTTAGACTTTTGCTCTGGCAGTTGGAGAGTGGAACATCCTCAGCTCTAAGGCTGAAGGCAGCTGGTGTGGTTTCATACAGCAGTGTCATTTAAATCACTAAATCCATCTGTGGCTTAATTTCAGAACAGGTTGTGAGTCACAGTCACAAGACTTGTAAGTTCATTGGCTAACTTGTAAGTTTGCATGGCTGTGGTAATTGCTGTCCTGTAATGTTGTTTCAGGTTTTATCTATAACATGGAAATCATAATGACTGACTTGATCCTCTCTTTCCTTAGTTTTTCAAAGCTTTGCCTGAGTCAAGATCTTTGAATTATTACAGCTGTTAATATAAAGATCTTCCCTCCTCATCTGGGGCTAAAGCTATGCAAATTATATTAGAATTGATAACAATCTTTGTCATGTTTGATCATGGCTTTTGAATTATAATTAGAAGGGAACTGATTTTGGTGAAGAAGGCAAAAATCAATAGTTTAAGAAGAAAGTTCTTCACTGAGGTAAATATAGTCATTGACTGTAGTGGGTTTTGACTTTGCACATTTGATTTTTCCACATTTTCTCTCAATTCAAATTAGCCTTTCAGCACTTGAATCTCAATCAGCAAATCTCTCTGATTTAATTCAAATAGACTCAGATGTTCAGAGTATCTGAAAAAGGTTGTTTTTTAATTTTTTGTACTGAACAGCCAGTGAGTTGGAAGGCATTTATTGCCTGGCTGTATAAATTGCTCATATAAGGCTTCCAGGGAAAGACAAACTCATGTTGAGCAGTGCTGCTTTACTGCACATGGCAAAGATAATTCTCAAGCAATGTCCTGCAGGGGAAGTGTCTGGGCTTTTCCACTACTCCATGGAAGATGTGGAAGAGCTTCCAGACACATCAGTTGTGTCAGGCATCTGCTTCTTAAAAGTTTTTGTTCCAGTGTAGTTGAGGAACAGGTACTGGGAAAGGTGAAGTTGTGACATCATTTCTGTGCTCTCCTTTTCCTTCCCATCTTTAAGCAAAAACCAAATTCTGTATTGACCCAGCAGGCTTCTTACAGTGCATTTCTCATTCTACCTGCTCTGCTGCAAGACACGTGGAAATAAAGAATAAAAAAGCCACAAGCACTGCCTTTACTCTGTACTCAACCTCAAGGGTTGCTTGTTTTTCCACAAGATCTGATGATGGATTTGTTACTTAAACAAAAGAGACTGGGGCCCAGGGAATCCAGGACCCTCCACTCAGAAAGACTTGGAATGAGGACAGGTCTGAAAACCTGAATTTTTGCCAAATGCTGTGGTTTGGGGGTCTTCAGTGAAACAAAACAAAGCTCAGTGATGTTTCTAGCAACCTGTTCGTTTCTTCCTAATCCTTTGCAGGTGAAAAGAATGTCTTCTTACTGAGTCCCCTCCCCATTTTTGTTATTTCAAATTATGCCATTCCCTAGAGCAGAGTACAGCTTTAAGGACTTGAGGATTTTGCTAACACCTCTCACAAATGGACCTTGCCAGCAAAACTCTGCTGAAAGTGAAAAATCCAGTTCTGTGAAGGATTATGAATGTTGTTTTTCTCCAGTTCAGAATTAATCCTGAATTCAGCTGGATATGCATAAAGTTTTGAAAGATAAATATTTCATTTTAGATGCCTTGAAACTGAATAATATATTTTTTGCTTCTTAATATATTGTTTATAAGCACAGAGAAATGGAGAAAAAATAGAGCAACATATCTGTGATTAATTTGAGGCTGTTTAAATTAATTCCCTTTACTCTCCATCTAAATGTTTTGGCCAAATCAGTTCTTTTATACAAAGTGTTGCTTTTAATTTTTGATTAAACTGTGTTTTCCTCTAGAAAATAGTTTAAATGTTCCAAGTTAGTTCTTTGTTATTATGCTGTGGACTTTGATTTCCAATACATAGTTTAGATCCTCACTTCTCATAACCTCAAACCTAAATCATGTATCTGAGATGGTTAAATTCAACCTTTAACTTGATAGAAATTTTCAAGTGATGAGATTATATTTTCTTGATGCATTTGTTGTTCAGAGTAACACAGAGAACATGAACACGATGTACCTTGAATTAATACCCATGTTACAACGTTGCAATTACTGTCATCCAGCTACTATTTCTATATAAGTGGCTTCTGTTCTCAATTTCCCCACTCATCTGTGTAAGAAAAAAGTCTGTGGGCAGGAAATTTAGCACAATCATTCATAAAAACATGGATATTAATAGCCAGGTATACTAGGTCAGGTTGTTAACAATCAAATTAGGATATATCAAAAATAAAAATGAGAGGTGATTTCATCTTGTGGCTGATAAATCCCCTTTTGCCAATTTTAAAGAAGGAATTTTTAGATTTTTTGCAAAAATCTTTCCTTAATCCATCTTTTTTTCCCTCTTCTTCTTTGTATTATGCAAACCGATTTCTTTTGGAAGATACATTTTTTTCTTGGCACCTTTTTTTAATATCTTAGTAAGATTACTCACTAAAACTTCAGGCTGTTGCTTTCTCCCCAATCCTCACAATACAGAGAAAATTGTATCACACAATGAGTTTCTAAAGAGAACAGATGATGACTTCACAGGAATGAATAAGGGGAACAGATTTAAATAGAGCTTCATTTGATAGTTTGTGAAGACAAAAATGCAGATATATCTGTGTCTTGGTGCAGGACAATATCCTGAAGCATTCAGCTGAATGCTAAGTAATAAAGGAAAACTATTTTTAATGTCTGTTGGAGGTATCTGATTGGGTTGTAATTATCTACCTGCATGGTTTTCCAGGGAGGAACAGGGCATTGGCTATAGTGGAAAAATTTGCTCTTTGAGATGGTATCTACTTACATTAAAATCTTGTCTTTTACTGCTGCATGCAGCACTCAATGAGAGTGAATATTACTGATTACGAGTCTAGTGATGCACTGTCTTGCTTAACCAGCAATTATTGTATTAAAATATACATCAAAACAAATTCCTTTCATACTCTGATCTTTGCCCTCCTTAAGCTCAGCTTCAATAACAGACTGCACTCCCAATTACCAAACCTGAGAAAGAAGTGCCTTGTCCTTTGGAGCAGGAATGTGCTGTGCCTGTGATGTTTGCTTCCCCACAGCTTCAGGTTGAATGTGTGGGTCTGGAAATGCTGCTCATCCCCATCTCCTTGGTGCTATACAAACAGACACAGAAGAAGCAGTTTTTCTAAATCTAATGATTTTATTCTTGCATTCACCTGAAAAATAAAACCCAAAACAACAGAAATAGATCATGATGTCTCAATTCAAACAGATCCGAAGCTGGATTTTTTTTTTTTTATTTTTTTTTTTTTGGTGAGTTAGTTTTTGATAAGAAGCTAATTAATTCTTTTCCTGATCCCTGAACTTGTTCTAGGCATTGACTTGGAGGCTGACTTTAATGAAGAGTTTAATTCCAGCTAACCCCAGCTGTTCATACCAGAAGCCTCCTATGCCCTCCCGTTCATTAGGGGCTTTAGTTACTCATTTAACCTGAATAACCTCAGGTCTGCTAATCCATGGAGCAGTCACAGAGCTGCTCTCCCTGGGAGTTTGGGGGTGATAGGGGAAGCAAGCTTGAGCACAGTCCATGCCTTAGAGTGACTAAGGTGTTCCAAATCAGAGTAGTTTTAATCACTGCATAAATCATGGAATAAATAATCATGGAAGCAATGCATAAGGATGTGAAGATAAGGACAGACTTAGAAGACACTATGGAGATGAATAAAAGTTACCTGAATTTGTGAGAAACAAGGCATGTCTGGCCAGTCTTACTGGGGTTTTGGGCTCTGTGTTTTCACAGGACAAAGCCAGCATCCCAAAAGGGATCCAGTACATTGGGCACCAGCTCTGCTGTGAGAGGCAGTAGGATGGGGGTTGCTGAGTGCTGACAAGTCTGAGACATGGGAGGCTGGAAGGCTGATATGCAGGGATAGAAAAAACTGGGAAATGCTGTGGGGAGACCTGCAACAGGAATGAGGAAGCTGGGAAATGGGAAGCCTGGAGCTCTCCTTTGTGGTAGGGATCTTCTGTGGTAGAAGAAGGAGGTTCAGAAGTGTGAGATATTCTGGGTTCTAGAAGACCATGCCCTCTAGTTGTGTAGCAGGACTCTGGTAAGGGGCTGCTGCTTCCTTTCTGTACTTTCTTTCTGCTTTCCTGAGTCTTAGCAGGGTGACACAGCTACAGCCTTGAGTAAAAGAGCCTCAAGCACTCTTATTGTATAAGCTTTCTAGGGTAGCCAAGGGAAACAGTGCCCTTTTTCAACTTTTCATGATATAGCTCTTATCGGTTTTAAAGATAATGAAAAATTCTTGAATTATTTTTCCCCTGGAATATGTTTTCCCCAAACAGAAGCAAATAACCATTTGTTTTTGGAATAACTTCCTACCTCATGTAATACTGTTTTTTTAATGCTAGAAGTTATGGAAAACATTAAGAAAAATTCATAAGGTCTGTTGGTTAGAAATTACCATTTCACAGTAGTCCCTCAGAGATGCTGTTGAAGACATAAACCCAAAGTTGATGTCTACTCAGATGTCAGCATGAAAGCACAAGACTTCACAAGGGGCTGCCCATTGCAAGAGACAAGTCACTAGAAGTGGTCATAGATGCTACAGCAACCAGGAGGAAGAAATTTGTCTTTGATCTTTCCCTTGAGAGTCTTCTAAGCCCTCTGGGAGTGTTCGTCCCAGCAGAGCTCAGGTCAGAGTGTTCAAAACTGAGCTGAGAGAATTACACTGGACGGGCTCTGTCTGCAATGTCTGACACAGTTTCAAGTGCTGCAGACTTTCTGAAGAACCTCAGACAGTCAGTCCTTAATAAGTGCTCCCAGCCTGGCTTCTTCTAAATATCATGCCTATCATGCCCAAAATACCTCCCATAAGAATATAATCTTGTTTTTAATTATTCCCGTTATCAGCCATTCCAAGAAGATGGAATTTACATAAATTTCTAGTTTCTAATACTCCACTTTCACATGTTCTGTTACTTTTTATCTATTAGAGAACAGCTAGAAGATAATACTGCTCCATTTCCAAAGCAAGTTATTTTTTTGTTTGTATCAGAAAAGCAAACCAATAAATTCCTGCAACAAAATTATTTCCCAAAGAATGCAGAGCTAATGCCATAAAACATAATTATACTGAAAATAACTGTAGTGAATTAGCATTCTGTTGGGTTCTGAATTTGTCTGCATGTGCTTTTTTATTATGTTAGATGATATTCCATGGGACATAAAGTAAATGTTGTATTTCTTAAAGGTTTATGAGACATGGCAGGAATTCCGGAAATTACAGGCACATTTTGGAGAAATATACTCATTCTCTTTTTATCATGTTTGTGATTTTTCCTATAGTTCTATGATGGGCATAAAAGTCCTCTGCCCTCTTGGAGGAATGCTGCCACATGCAGATGCTTTAGACAACAGCTGAAAGTCTCCTCTCTGAGGAGAATCTGTGAATCTGATGGGCATAATGCAAACAGTCATCCATCTCTTTCAAAATATAGTTAAGAGAAGTTTAGAACCCCAAAAACTTGTTTTAATCTAAATAGTCCAGGTAGCTCGTCTAGATTAGAACTGCAATCCCTGTAACACACAATGATTCCTTTTGTTATTGTTTAAAATCTATGTTGGAAACCCCAAAGAAACCATAAATATGAAACAGAAAATTAGTGATGAAGAATCCAATGAGGTAGAAAAATCTGAGCTAATTTCCATATTGGGTGCTAATGCTTTTTTGTAGCTGGCCAGTATGTTCCATGTGTCAGTGGAAGTTTTGTAAGCTAAATATCCTCAGGACAAGAATACAGCTTCCTTTTCCCTTATCTGTATCATGCTCTCGTTGCTTGTTTCCTTTAAGTATTTTCATTTCAGATACTGAGCCTGATGTTATAACATTACGTTCTCCTGGATTTTTTCACTACTTTATCATCTTTCTGTAGCAGTACAGCCTGTCCTTCAGTCATAAGGACAAAGTTCAGAATGGAAGGTACCAGGATTTAGAGTTTAGTCTTTCATAAAAGTTAAAATAAACAGCCTTTCATTCTACTGTAAGGTACTTACTGACACAACAAACACAGTTTATTTGCTACAGGAATGGAGAAAATTCTATTAAGTCAGAAAAAGGGATTCTGAGCTTTTACTTTTGTTGCCTAAAATCTGGTTTCCTCTGAATTCTCCTCTTAAAAGATTGTGGAGAAGTTGGTTACTCTGTTGATATTAGAGGGGAAAAAGTTAAATAAAGCTCCCAAGTGTTACTGTGCTCAAGTGCCCTGTCGGTGCACACAAGCTGTTATGGTTTCTCTACAGCAATTTACTTAATCTTGGCATGAAAATGTTGTCATGAAAGACCTTTCAGTTAAGACCAAGAGGGAAAGGAAACCACTCTCTCCAGAGATGGGAACTGGAGGATTATGCATGTTGTTTTTGAAAACAGACTGTGGTAGTTTGCCTCCTCTCCAACACAATTCACCTTGTCAGAGGAGTCAAGAGACTTGGCTGTTCTATGAAATATCAAGGGTTAGGACAACAGGTAAATAATGAATAGCAGAGAGATCTGCTTGCTTTACTTCCACTTCTCTTTAAGATGCAATGGATCAGAAGATGAGTATGCTGTGTAATGCTCAGGAATTCTCTGAGGTAGCTGTTAAATCTTAAGCTACTTATCAGACGTCTTGTGTTGGTGCTCAAGAGCCTTGCTGACCATGACTAATTTGTCCTCAAGTTCCATTGAAATGTCTCAGGCTCCTTGAAAGGCTCTGCCTAATAATGCATTACAAACACAATCCCATCTGTTTAAACTCAGTGTATCTTTGGCCTTGTTACAGCTGTGAAATGATATGTTCCTGGAGTGAGACTGCACAAGCAGTTTATTTGAAGATTATGTGGGTTTGACACAGACAGCAAATTATTACATCTTTATAATTCTAGTTCTATCCTTGATGAACTCAAGAATGCGTTAAAAATATTATTTTTAGCAAATAAGAATTTTAATATGCTTATTCTACTTTTTTTTTATTTTTTACCAATAGTTTGAGTTAGTAAAAAAATATAATTGACTCTGTATATGTATAATGTGTATATATATACACACAATATACATATATGTGACTGCATATATGTATAATGTATAATGGCTGTATGTATTCATGGCTAGATAGCTAAGAATCATAATTACTAGATTTTAATAACTTCATCACGTTTTAATTGTCAACAACTACCTGAAAATATCTTAATATATTGCAACTTCAAGTTTTTATTGTCTTGACAAAATCTTATCACAATTTTAGATCCAAAAAGCCAAACCCAAACAAAACCACAAAACAGACAAAAAACTCAACAAAACAAAGAAACAAAAACAACACAAACCTCAGACCTGCATTTCCCACACCAATGAGCTCAACAGAAGCAATGACACAAGAATATCCTCTTCTTCCCACCTCTTTTCCTTATGAGCCTCCTTGATGAGGCTCAGCTGGGTCACTATGACTGTCATGCAGCATCATGAGAAATATAAATACACATGATCAGTTCTTGGCATGCTGCAGACCTGCAATAGTCATAGCAGGCACTGGCTGAGCATATGGGTGTAAACCTCAGTTTCCTACCAGCAGGATGTTCCATATGTTCTTCAGAATCTTGCAAACCAGGAGGGGTGGATTTCTTATCTTGTTTTCTTCAAACATTTCAGTAATGTCAGAAAGCTACAAGTGTTTTGTACTCCCCAGGCCCTGGTACAAAGCTGCCCTTGGCTGACCATCACCAGCCTCATCCATTTTTTTCTGTCTTCTTGGCATGTCTTAACACCTAACAAAAGAAATTTTATGATTTTGGTGCCAATGTACCTTAGGCAAGTTTGAACTGTGCTTTACCCTTATGCCCCTTGCCTTAACAAGGGAAAAGCTTTCATGTCACTGCATACATGCAGATTCAGACCCCAATTCATATAATTAATTATTATGAAGACTTCTAGGTCTAAAGAAGATGAGGTAAAGTATGTTACTGTATTTTTTTTCCTTTTAGTATTCAATCACTAAATAAAAGCCAGGGTAGAGGAGAAGAGAACATGCCTCCTTTAACTGGTATCTAGTGATGTCTGAGAGGCAAGGTTGTGACAGTCACTTTTGAGTTACCTCTGTTGTAGATGCTGTGGCAAATCTTTCAGAGACATTCTTTTGTGAAGATCATTTTTACCTTTGGCCTTGTGAATTTGAAGCAAGATTGAGCTAGGAAGTCCTTCAGAGTGCTGTGGTATGGACAGTGTATGTTTTAAGTAGTACACACAAAAAGGGGGAGGTTATTAACAACTTCCCAGTGTGGTTTGTGCTGAATGTTAAAGAGAAAAGAAACAGTTGTGCACAATTCACTGAAGCAGACTTCACTTTTCCTTACTCTTTGCCTTCCACCTCAGAAGAACACTGCTGCTTACTTCATCTGATAACAGTCTAATAATCCCAAGGAAAGCTGCTTTTGTAAGATTTTAGCTGTCCAATGTACCATTACATCTGTACACAGATTGCAGTGCAGTCAATTATCACACATTTGTACATATCCAGGGACAGCTGCAGGCTTTACCCTTTAAATATAAATAATATAGCTTTATTGATATTACTGGACTAGTCTTTTAGTTTAATAAACTTTCCTGAGCTGCGCTGCTGGCATGGTTTGACCATGCTGTAATGAGAAGATGCTGATGGGAGGTTAATTTAAAAACAGCCTAAACCAGGGTTAATAAATGTAGAATGTGACAGAGCAGAGCTCAGCATGTGAGGCCAGATTTGCACCAGCCCCCAAAGGGCAACCAAACTGTTGCAGCAGCTTATTAACTGAACACATAATCTGTTCCAGAGGTGTCTCTGGTGATAGGAGGTGCCAAGTGTGATCTTTCCATCCAAATGGGCTTGGTGAGGTTCATGCCCACCTGACCCAGGAGGAGGTTGGAGGTAGCTGGACCCTCAGCACACATGGATTGCTGTTATTTAATATCTTCATTTCGAGTTTGGAGGCCCACCAGCCTGAATCCTTCTCTCTGGCAGTGCATGAGGAGCATGGGAGAGCCCAGCTGTGCTCTGTAACTCCACTCCATCATCCCTGTGTTAGGAGCTGAGGAGGACAGGCTGGGCTGATCTTTACCCAAGAGAAGTGTCTGACTAAACCAAACTGACACTGCAGCCACATGTGCAGCTGAGCTTTTGGTCTTTGACTGTCTGTAACTTTATTTGCACTTCCACAGGAAGAGAATTGCTTATAGATCAGCATGCATTGAAATTATTTTGACTTCATTTTGATATATGAAAGTGTTCTGTATGTGCACTTTTGGTACTCAGAGTCTACTGTAACTTTAATTAAAATTCTATGTGCTTTTTTGAAAAAAACTCTTAGTAATAAATAATTAATTGAAATAATAAATAAGTAATTGTAGGAATTATACATATGTGCTTCCCTTGGGTCTCTGCAGAGTTATTTTAATTAAGGCTAAGGTCTCTATTTGAATAAATGAATGACAATAGGGATATTTTTTTTAAAGTCATATTGATTCCTTCAATATCAATGTTTCACTAAGAAAGTTTATTAAAAAGAATGAAGTGATTCAGATAGATTTTTTGGTTCTTGGCAAATACAATCTGTGTTCTTTCAGAAATCTAATTTTCTAGATTAGTGGCTTGTATGTGAAATTATGAATAAGTAAATGCTTATTGCTTCTATAATATAGCATGGAAAACAATGTAGCCAATATGGATATTTTTCTTGGGTCAGTGTTTCAGCAGTATTAATGCTTAACAGGCTGCAACTACGCAATGCTTCTGAGAGTTGTGCATTTATTTAGTCAGGGCTCTGACTTTTTGGCAGAATAAAAACATTTTTTACAAGATATAGCAACATAAGGAGATAAGCCTTCTAGTATTTCCACTTGTTTCTTTACAAAGTTGATTATAGGCAGTAGTAGCTTGATTCATAAAAGAGGTAATTAAATGGGAGTATTAAAACTGGAAGCAGATCTCCATTTTTCTAGACAAAAATTGAATGTTTTGCTTTTAATAAATGCATCTGTCCTCCATTTTTTAATGGAATAGTAATGATAAAATGTCTTCACAGAGTAATCTACACATACAATGTAAAGAGATTCAAATGAAGTAATGTTTAAATTGAGCAAAGGATTTAGCCCTTTTGACTCCCAGCATGCATGCTGCACAGATCACATTGACTCAGCAGGAAAGGGATCAGATGGAAGGAAAATAGGACTGGACAACATTTTTAGTGATCAGTTTCTCCATTCCTTTGCCCTAGATCCAGATCAGCCTTAATCAATCCTGACAAATGTCTGCCAACCCTGTTCTTAAAAACCTTCAGGGCTCCAATGTTCTATATCAGATTTTCCTATTATTTCACCTCAGCCTTTCTGGCTGCACCAAGACCCATTGCATCTTGTAAAGAGGATAATCCTCCTCTTTGTAAATGCATTTTATGTACCTCAGGATTTACCACATCCTTATTCATGCTCAGCATTGGGGGGTTTTTTAACCTTTTTTTGCAGAGGCTGTGCTTTCTGGACCTGAAGTAGTTCTGTTGTTTTCCTGGCATCCTTCTAGTCCATCTGTGTCTTTAGGAAACTATCCCCTAAACTGAACAGCCTTCTTGGGCTGTAGCTCTTTAGTAGCAGAGTAGAAGAATTATTTCACACATCCCATTTAGATGTCCTGGAATAAACTTAGAAAAATAAACTTTGCCTAAAATAGTCTTTGGCTCATAGTACTAAAGGCAGCAAAGAGCATAGAGAAAAATGTCTGTGCGAATTGTGGGAGTGTTTGTGGTCCAAAATTGATGAAATGAGTTTTTCATACAGATGCAAGCAGAATTTTTTCTGTGATTGATAGCTCAAACCACCTGCCTAACTTGAGATGACATTTGAATTTCATTGCTGGTGATGGTTTTGTGGGGGTTTTTTCCCAAAAAGAGAAAAGGTTTATTTTTCTGTCACTGCCAGGCTTTTAAGTTAAATTTCCTCTTCTGCTGGCTGGGATTCATAGTGAAAAATGAGAAAGGAAAAGGTTTCTATTATGAGATAGCCTGTAACATCTTGCTGCTTAAGAAGGTAATATGAAACAGAGATTACAAACTGTTCAGTGAACAGGTTTTTTCCTGTTTTATAAAGGATAAACTTTATCTGCCCCTGAGTTTCTGATGCTGTGAGTGCACAGGGCTGCTGAGGCCAGCAAGGGTCCCACGCAGTGACCCTGTCCTTCTGGTGTGCACTGCAGGGTCCAGCCCTGTGCCACACAGTGGGTCAATATGAGCAGTAATTTAAAGCTTTTCATACTCATGAGACTCCTTAACATTTTCACCTCTGCTATGCTACCTGCCTGCTCTGACAGCTGTTGCTGACAGTGGACTAAAGTTTAATATCAACTTTAATACCTTATTTTAATTTTTTTTAATAAAATACACTAGCCTAAGTGTATTTTGTCCTTTATTTTCTATATTTATGTGGGGTCAGTTCTGATCACTTAGAAATATTGACTTATTAATTGGTATTTGAATGTACTGTGTGAAAATCTGTATTAACATTTAGCCCCTAACTGGAATATGTGTTTTAAAATGCTGAACACATTACAGAGATGTGTAGTTTTAACCAATGTCTGCTCATTAGCATAAAATTAGCATTATTGAACATGATAAAACTTTGCTTTGGTTATGGACTGCATCCCAGTTTTGTAGTTTGGTTTGAACTTCTATTGTGAATAAGAAATCTTTCAAGCATTGAATACCACATTTTCATAGAAAGGAGTCCCCTTTTTCTCCAGCTGCAGGTTAGATTCTGTTCTTTGCTCTTCATTTTCTTGGTTGCAACACACTTAGCTTTTAGCCAAATTACTTTGTAAACATACCTCAGCTACCAGTAAGTAATATGTATTAAAATTTAAAAAAAAATCAAAACCAAAGTCACATAATGTTCATAACTTTCACACCACTGCTTTAGTTTAACAATTATAGGTGAATCATCCAGGATTCAAACCAATTAATCCTGTTTACTGCTACTCTTGGTTCTGTCCAATTCATCTGTCCAGTTCCTGTAAAAGATCAGGGTGCAGTCCAAGAACCAAAGCTTTGTTGATTTAATCATTGCCAAAGACACCTGATCACCTGAGGCTCAGCCCATTTCTGAACTTGGATATTCTGATGCCATGACAAGCTGGTTTTGAGCATGAGAAGGGCTGTGCTGAGCAGCACCAATGCTCTGTGTCACATGCAGGCTCTGAGAGGGGATGTAGGGGAGTACAAGGCTGGGGGAAGTAGAAGACAAGCACATAAAATTCCTCCCTTTAAAAATCTCCTCAGTTATTTTCACATCAGGGACTTTGGGATGATTTCAGGGAATGTAATAATCCTCAATGCATTGCTCTTGCATTAGTTAGTAAAATATCTTCATTAGCTCAGCTGATATTTGGATACCTACAGAATACTTTGGTAGGGATGGCCCCACATCTGCTACCCCAAAGTAGGTGCAGGGCTGGAGGAAGTGTAGAGAAAATCATGGTGGCTTTCCTAAATTATGGTGTGGATTATGTGGTGCTATGGAAAACACACAAAACACTAAAAGGAGATTAGAGGAGTAAAAAGGATGCAGATCACAAAGAAAGCCTTTAATTCATAAATATGTGCATAAAGAGAGTGTGCAACAAGGTAACAAATGATGCATTTTTCTATTTTTTCTTATAACTCCCAAATGAAACAGTTAATAAAATTACTGTGCTGCTAGACAGTGGAATTTGATGGAATTTGCGGTGAGGATTACAAATATGTCTGGAGTTACTAAGTGATAACAACTTTGGCAGAAGATGTTAAACCTCTTGATTTCAGGACCCAAACTAATCTCTTGCCCACCCTGATCTGCTCCTTCCTCTGGTGTGGTGGAGGTTGTGACACCCAGGCAGGCTCTCACAGCTGCCCTGGTGACCATTGTGAGCCAATGAGAAATTCTCTGCTCGTTCTCTTACTCTTTATTTGAGTTCAATTTTTTTTCCTTAAACGTAGATTTTTTCAATAATACTAATTTTTGAAGATAATGTAAAAGGAGTTTTCAGATATGTGCTTTTAAAAATTTAGCAAGTAAGCAGGTGATCTTAAAATGCCAAAACTTTCCCTGCCACTTTGCATGTCTTTAGTAGTTGAGCAGAAGACACTTTTCCATTAACTCTACAATGAGAAACAGGTTCGCTGGCTATGAAAATCCAGTGTAAAGAATCCATTTTTTTCATAATCTGTATTGCTATGTAACAATTTGAAAAACCTATTTAAAGAATATGGGCTTACTATTCCTATTAGTACCTTCCTGTAGTTTTCAAAATTTAATTTGTGGTTCTGTTACCAAAAATATTTTCCAAACAACAGTAGAGGCAAATCCTCTTAAACACTGGATCTCAGATTTACTAATTTCATTACCACACAACATGTTAAATGCAGAGGACAAAACATGTGGTGCCCCTCTAATGATAACAAGTAGCATTATATAAGGGTGGTTTTTTTTTTTATTTTGGTCATAGTTGTTTGTGTGGTTTCCAGCTGAGAAAGAGAAAATACCTACTGGTACAGAGTCTGTTTCCTTAAGATAAGATAAAGGAGAACCAGGAATATATGAAGAGGACCTGAGGGATTTTTGAGAGGGGAACCAGACATTTCCACTCACAGAACCACTTAGGTAGGGGTAGTGCTGGCTTCTACTGCAAGAAAAAATAAAGCCTTATTCTGATGTAAATCAGCGTGAATATGAAGCTGGGGAAATAAGCACCATGTGAAAAACAGATCTGAAGATGGGATCTTTTCCTGTAAATAAATACTTAGGCTAAGACTTGCAGACTGAAAAGGTGCATTCATCTTAGTTCTGAACTTTATCTAGGAGCCAATTCCTTTTGATCATGTTACAGAAAGACAGATGTAGTTTAGCCATACCATTAGTGCTAATTGGGTGTGCAATGTTAGTACAGGAGCATTATTGTCTCCACTGGCAATTAATGCAAGTAATTTTGACATCTGAAAGATACTGTAATTTGAGCAATTAAAACCTTACTGCCTGTGCAATCCTGTGATAAGTAAAGTAAAATATCATTACAAGCCTAATTTTATGCAATTTTTTTTCATATTTAAGAGAATGTCTTATAATTTTCACAGGAAAGGCATTTAATGAATCCTTTACTGATACCCCAGGCAGCAGATCCCACAAACTCATCAGAACGTCAAAGCTATGATTAGACACAGAAATGTCTGCATGCACAGAGCATCTGCTCAACTGACAGAAATCTGCTCATTGTCTCTCCATTTCAGAACAAGCAGAAGGGAGAATGAGATTTCCTGAATCACTGATCCAATTAAAAGCTTCAGGAGCCTTAAAGGTGCTTTCTTCCTTCCCTGGTTCTATCTTTTATTTCCTTTGACAGAGTGCAGAAGAGAGTTTATGCCTCAACAAGAAAAAATTGCCTTCAATTTCAGGGGCCAGGAAACTGCCAGGTAGATCCTCAGCATTTTGTTGGTTCCATATTTCATTCTTTGGACACATGAACACAAGCAGTAAACACAAATCTGTGCAAGTGGATTAGAAGGATGATTGCTTGGTGATGCATTTGAATTGTCAAGATAGACGTGCTTTTAGTTCACCTAGATAATGGATTGGAGCTACTGACAAAGATTAGGCTGGACTTCAATATAAATTCAGCCTTCCAGCTCCCAGGGTGTTCAAAATTAGCTAATTTCAGATTAACATTGAGATAATCTGAAAAGCAAAACAGGAAAGCATTTTAGAGAGCATATTTAAAAGCATATTTAGCATTTGAAAACATATTTAGAGAGTAAAGCTAAACTTTGCAAAGAAAAACTTCCCTGAAAATTTATGACCAATGCTTGCTTGTCTTGTGAGCAATTTCTCTGTCATTTTGTAGCATTAATCCTAGAACATGAGGGTCTATCCATTAGCCATTCATAGATTAGCAACTGAAGAGAGATCTTGGACTGGTCAATGTGAGCTAGCAAAGTAGAAATAATAAAAAATCAAAGTGTGTTGCCGCTGCCAAAATGAATCCATTATCTTGTCATGTTTACCCTTTTAATAGGGTACACTGAGCAGGTCACACTGTGAAGTAAGAAACTACATGTTGAAGGCACCAATTTATAGTCCAGTGGTTTTCATCGAACGCTTCAATTTCTAAAATGTGATAACCAGAGAACATAAGGACAGCCATATATGAGGCAATTTTCTGTGATGTCCTGTGCTTTGAGACTATTCTGTTGCACCTCCATTATGAACAGGGTCCCTGAGCCCATTAGTCTCTGGATTTCCATGGGATAATTGTCACATTCCAGTTGTCTAAATCAGCTATTTAAGCATCTTTGATTGACTGTAAGCAGCAGTGGATAATACACCTTTCCTGGTGCATGGATTTGTGCTATCCAGTAGCCAAACCCCCAGTCTAGGGGGAAAAGCAGACATATGGCTAAGTGTTTTGTTGGATGGGGGCCATAAGTGAGAGAATTAAAAAATGGTGTTCTGTTTCTCCCTTTGGTGAGGATCCTACATAGCAGAAGCAATGCTTTTCAAAAATGAATCTTTGTACCATTGTGGATGAAAAGATGTTATCCATTTGTATTTGCAAAAAAAATATATAGATGTTTATACCTTTGCAAGAACAGAAATGGGGGAAGTAATACACAATGTTAAAAAGAGAAAGCTAACAATTCAATCAGGTCTAAAGGCGTAATTGTTGAGGAAATCCAGCATTGTGCTTGTGTTCCACATTACACAAAAAATTTGCTAATTGGATTCAGTATTTGATTAGTGGGTGTGGAAAAATGTCATGGTCTGAAGTTACTAATGCAACCTAACTTCTGATTGCACTGGAAAAAGATTTGACAGTGAGGGCTGTGGAAACAAAGGGATTAATTTATATCTGGTTTCACACCCATGCAGATCCGCAGGCTCTGTTGATGTAACTTGCTCATGCTGCCGTAATCAGGCTCCAAGGCTTGAAAATACAATGAATTCATATTTCAGTAGGTAGATCCAGATGTATTTTTCAAACACCCAAAACTGGGAGCTATTTTCCTCAGAACAGAGATGTGTTTATGCTGCAGAATGCCAGACAGCACACAGCAGTGGTTTTGAACCTGTGGGCAAAGGAATCCACATAGCACAGCTGAGGAAAGCCTCCTGTTAGTAGAGTAAATTTGCTCTCAGGGGGCTGGGAGTGCATCTCTGTTGGAAAATTTTAGAACTTTACAAGTCAGGAAAGACTGAAAACTACTTGTTCAGAGTCAATCAGTTAGCTTAAAAACCAGAGGCAATCTACCTCTGCGTCGCTATGCAGAGCTTTGGTTTGTCCCGTGTCTTTCAGGAAAATAAAGAATATTGGCAGGAACTTGATTATTTGAAAATAGCCTATAAAGAGAGACAATTACACTTAAGATATTTTTAAAAAGCTAATGCAGAACTAATGGGGAATTTGTGCTTCTTAGTGTTAGAGAAATCACGACTCCAGTGTGTAAAAATTGTCACGGTTTCTTTTAGTTTGTAATGAAGCAATGAAAATTACCATGTGTGGAGAATTTTCCTGCTTTTATTTTTCAGAACAATACTCAAATTTCCCAGGGCTCTGAAGTTTCAATCTTTTCCCTCCCCAAATAAATCTGTAAAATTCTTATGTTTGAACAGCAGGTTAGTTATTATTTATTCAATCCTTTCAGCAGCCAAGGCTGGCAGAGCAAGTGCACAGTACATTTGAAAACAGGGCAGAAAAAGGAGATTATGGAGGAATGCAGTAACTTTCCCCAACATCTCAAAAAAGGTTTCTGTTAGAGGTGGGGTTAGCAGCAAATCCTTGTACTCCAGATGAGTCAGAACCCAGGGAGACAGTGCAAGGAAACAGGAGAGCCTGGCTTTCCTCAGACCACAAGAGTTATGCACTACCACACACCTGCTGTACTTCACAGGGGGACTGTGAAATGGAAATTCCACCCTAAGATGAACCCCCCCTGAGCTGTGGCTCCATGCATATCTTGGAGATATGGCACCTACCTTCTTTATTTGGAACCTTGCCTGCCTCTATCCTGGTGTTTATGGAAAACAAGCTTTATTGTCAAGGCTAGCAAACATCCCAAACTAATTCCCTCCAAAAAGCTTGCACCTCAGTGAAAAAAAAAAACAACAAATCCTTGGTCTATAGACTTAAGCAAATCTCTTAACTGCTTAAAAGCAACTCACTGATCTTTTTTTTCTTATCTAATCTTCTGTCTGGACCTCCCATATGTTGTTTTTTTTTTCTGTGCTTCCCTTCTGCATGTGCTACCCCACCAGGACTTTGCCCCAGAAACATCTCAGAATGTGTTTGCAGTGGCCCCAGCCAAGCTGCATGGTACCTGCGGGTGGCTTTGCCATGGATTGCAGGGACACATTCAGATCTCTGGCCACTTGATGGAGCTGCTATGAAGAATGTGAAAGAGCAAACCTGCAGCCAAACCAGAAGTCTGAGCAAAGTGCTGGGCTGAGGCCACGTTACACACTCTCACTAGAATTCATTCCAAGCACTCAGGTGATCAGGGAGTTAGGTGTAAAACAAGTGTGAGAGAAAGAAGATCTCAATATTTTAGACTACTTGTGTTTGGGAATGTAAATGGAAAAATGCTGCTTTCATTTTGTTCAGTTTCAATAACAGGTGATTTAAGGTACATGAGCTTGGAGCACTTAAATGAACACTGAACTGCTTGCAGAAGTGTGGTGAAACTGAATTTAGCTGTCCATGCCAGCAGCATTCTCACAGAGGATCCTTGGTTTTGCCTGATGAAATTGAAATTTTACACTGTGGGGAAGAGTAAGAGAATTTTGCAATTTAATGCCAAAAATTATGGAAAATAGAAAAAATCTAAATTGAAATTTTTTTAAAGTATCAGAAATGGTCAGTTTTAGAACTCTAAAAGAAAGAAGATTACAGAGGGAGCATAAATTCTCTTGTACGTTCTTTCTGGAATTGTCTTTTAAAATTTCAAAAGTTATATTACTTTTGAAAAGAATTCTATTTATGTAGCAAATAAAATGTAGAAAAATTGAATATTTTTTTAACACATACTTTCTAGACCTGTCTATTTACTCTGATTTCAGAATGATCACCCGAGGGAGACAGTCATTGGGAAACATGGTAGGAGGTGGGGTTTTATTCATGATTGCTGTTTTTTGTGATTGGAGAGGGTTTCTTTGTCTTTATACAGTTCACCTGGATGGATTGATTCTTATGGGATACTCTAAATTCTGCCCTGGATTGGGTTAAGATTTGTGAGGGGTTGGGTTTGATTTTTCTGGGGGCAGCTGTGCAAAAAAATAAATATAAGTATTTCATGTGGTTAGAAAATATGGTAAAATGATATCACAATTCAGAAAAAAGTATACCAGTGATTCTTTATTTCTGTAAACATTTCCATTGGAATATTCATGAAGGTCCTCAACTCACATTTGAATTCATATGAAAATTAATAGAAAATAATGCTGTGATTGGACATATTTAGGTCACCTCCTGGTCATCCTCCTGGGGAAGAGGCTTGTGCTGATTTTCCAGCAGGGCTGAGCCCACTGAGGACACAGTTGCCATGGGGAAACACATTTCTTATCCATGCTGCCTATGTTCTGTGGATAAATGAGAGATTTCATGCACAGCAGTTGTCAAGGCACATTTTATAGGTATGAAAGTCACTGTGTAAAACTTCTTATAGTTTTGTACTGCTTCACAGCAGGACATGCTTAATTAATACACCAGAGGGTCATTTATCCTTTGCAAAATATGAGCCCATCAGTGCCACTGAAAGCTCTGACATTGTGGGGATGTGAGTCACATCAGTGAAAGCTGCCTGAGGCTGCATTTAACCTTGTGCACTGAAGCTGAAAAGTAATTAATAAATACTCTCAAGTGTTATGTTTTTCCCTCCCACCAACTCAACATCTTAATTACAAGGGAATAGGTACAGAGAAACTGCTCTGTTCATAGCTGTCCTGCCCTTCTTTGCAACCTTTCTTACCAAAAAATGCTCATAGTCTCAGACAAAAATACCTTTAGTGATATCACCAAAGTAATCTCAGACCTTACATATGTAGGAATACTTTTCTTCTTTAAATTGCAAGCTTTGGATGGATTATTTCTAGTTCTTTATCCAATGCCAAGGATCCTGGTCCCAGGTGGAGCCTTAGGCATTATGGTAAGAAAGACAATAATGGTAGAAAATAAAAATAAATCTACTATCTCCACATGATCTCTATTCTGACATCCTAAACTCTGGATGTGTTTCTACACCTATCCAAAGGAGACAGCCCAGAAAGTGCTTTCAGGGATCCAAGTGACATTGATAACAGGGAAATGCTAGACATAAGAGTAGGCATGGAATTGCATTTTCATATTTGTCATTCCTATTGCAAGACAAAACAATATTCAAAGTTTAAGTAAAATTTGACAAATGATCATGGGGCAAAAAGTAGATTTTCATGTGTCAGGTACTCCCTACCTCTAGAGAAATGTTGATACTTGTAGAAATGTAGAAAATTGTGAGTAACAGAAATTCTAGAAGGAATCAGCAAAGGATCCTTTCACTTTTGCAGCTGAGGCCAGAGTGTTGGCCTGGTTCTGTAGGGTTCTTCCTCCTCTCTTAATGAGAGGGGAAGTCAGCCAAAAATCTCAAGGGTTGTTATTCAATCCAATTAATTTAGTGTTCTACTGTTTGCACATCATGACTTATTTTAAAGAGATTTAGACAGTAGAGAAGGTCTTAAAGGGTTGCATCTGGACAAAGACACTGCAGTGTCTGGAGAGGTCAGAGCTTGGTTGTAGATTTGCTCTAGGTTTGCTATCAGAGTAAGAAAAGGTATAGGAGGAGAGGTCAATGAGAACACAAGTAGTGAAGGCAAAGTGAGGGAATGGGACAGTGTGCTCCTGCTGGGATTGGCTTAATGAATTTGTTTATAGATTTTATTCCATTATAGGTCACAACCACTGAAAATATCTAACTGTGAGACAGCCTGTTGGAAAAGAAGGACACCTGAAACCGAGAAAGCCTGGTTCAGAATTAAAACTTGCAAATATATAGTCTTCAGTCTATGCCAGTAAATTTCCAATGATTTTGAAAATTATTCCTGATAAATATGGTGGAAAACATTTGTGTTGCCAACACGAGGGACAGGATTCTCTTGGCTATAAAGGAGTAGAGAGAATAGGCTGAAATGTAGTTGCTTACTATGTTGGTATGGAAATTGGTCAAATACTGACCTCGATTTTTGAAATAGCAGAGATGATGGGTGAGGTCTCCAGGTTCCTAAACTTGGACTTTTTATATGCTTGTTGTGTTTTTCATGCACTTAGAGGCTGACTTGGCTAACTTTTTCTCTGCCCCAGGCTAAGCTAGTGATCTCATGCAAAATAAAATCAGAGTTCTTTTTGTAATCACCTGAGGCCAAGAGCTGGATAAAGTAAAAACACTTCACTCAGCCAAATATTGATAGGTTTTGCACTACAGCCACAAGAGCTGACAGTTCTGATTTGTTGACTTCATTTCAGTTCTCCTCTGCTGCATCTTCATCACTTGCTTTCCTCACAAGCTTAATTCAGATGTAATCTTGGAAACAGTCACATTTTACACTTGTGAATAAAGATGACACGCTGCCTTGTTTTTCCTCTTCCTGATTCCACCTTCCATTGATTTATTAAACCCCTGAGTTGTGATGACAAAGTGTGTTTCATCATTCTTCTCTGAAGGGGCCTTTATCATAAGTAGATCATTGTTGATGTGTTGATTCATACCTTCTCTGGAGAGCAGCGATTTTGGATTGTCTTATGCTCACATTTCCTCTCAGGCTATTCTGAAATAAACAGTTTTCATGCTTAATTTTATTGACATGCTTTTGATGTGGTTTTGGGCTTGTTGTTGTCACCCCCCTTCCTTTCTGAATTGCTCTGTCATATTCTGGATGGGTTTGTTGAGGTATGAGTCACGGAAATGGAGCAGTATTAAGGTATTTAGTGCTTTCAAACAGATCACACTTAATAGAACAATAATGCATTATGCTGGGTGTTGTTCCATGGGCTAATTACCCAATCAGATCATGTTGGGGAAGCAAACTTGTAGCAGACATTAATTATTGATGCATGGACTGGCAGTATTTGCAGTGGAATATAAGTTGATGGTTCAGTGGATTAATTAAAGCCTATACAATTTCATGGCCTCCTCTCAAAACGTGGTGTAATAACAACTGTGTGCTTTCTAAAGAAAGAAAACAATATTTAGCTGTGGTTCTTTAACTGAATAGATTTTCCTGCAAGCAGAGAGTCAAAGGAATAGTCAATTTCCCAAAAATTACCTTTGTTGCTTCTATTTGCCTTGGGAGTGCTCAGAATGGGCATGGCAAATAATGGGTAATTATTGTACATTAACAATACATTAACAATTGTGGAAACAGGGGATAGGTGTAGTCATGTCCTTTTCTTCACATCTGTTTCTCTGTAGAATTCTATTCCATTTTGCATTGTCTGCTGGTCAAATTAATCTACAACACTTCTCCTTTTTGTCTTCACCCTGAACTTTATGAGAACCTGCCAGGGTCTCTAGCTGCTCAGAGTGACCCCGAGAAATATTAGAAAGTCTCTTTTCCCAGCCCAGCGCTTGAAGAAGGAGTCAGGGCTCTCCATTTCCAGTATCAAGGTTGTTTCTTGTATCTTATCTATAAAATTCCTTCTCCTGCCCTGCTGAGGTCTGTCCAGCAGGACAGTTCCAGGCACTCTGCCTGCCCCCAGGGCGGTGTTATGTCTTTATACTAAAAACTATATATACAGTGTTTACAATTACTTTCCAATACCTATCACCCATGTTAGACAGTGAGCTTCTACTCTAAACCAATCTGTGAGTGCCAACATCACAGCAGAAGATGGAGGCCAAGAAGAAGAAGGAGAAAGGCAGGACATGCCCAGATATCTCCATCTTGCCCCCTGAATCCCCATTTTAAAAACCCCAAAATCCACCTTTTCACCTTGTGATAATTCACTATCATTCTACTTAAGTTGTCATGGCTTGCAGATCTTCATCTAAGGTTGGTAACTTGCTCCATGGGTCATAATCAAAACCACAGGCATTTTGGGCTCTGTGCCAGGGTCTCTGAGACCCCTGGCAGGGGTCTTGGCTGCCCAGGAGAGCCAGAGGGATGTCCTGGGTCCTGACAAGAATCCTGATACATCTTCTCTACAGATTGGACATGGTTTGAATAATCTCAACACAAAAAAAACCCCCATGAACATAACTTTTGTCTGGCCAAAACCTAAGGCTATTCCAGCTCAGATCTGAGGGAAGAACACATGTGGCCAACTTCCACCAGGAGGGCATTTTCTGCTGGGGAAACCCTGACCCATTATCCTGAATCATCCTCAGGATTAAGTCATTAAGTGAAGATGCTGCTCAGCAGTGCTCTGTGGGCTCTGAAAACCATGGCTTTCCCAGGGGTGAGCTGCAGTGCTTTGGAACTTAGGGAGCCTTCCAGGGAGGTCAGCTAGAGCCCTCCACATGCACCAGTGCTGCATGGACATCTCCTAAAGAAACATCTCTGCATCAGTGGGGAGCTTCAAGGGCTGCCAAGCACATCCAGACTTGTTTGGGTAGCATGGCTCATCAGAAGCAAGCACTGAAGTGAAAAGGACTCTGACAAGAGCTCCCTTATTACTGCTTGCTGTGACAAATTGGTGAGGAGTGTGAGAGGCATGGCATCACGTGATCTATTCATAAAGGAAGCAAAAGCAATAAGTGCTGAGACACTAATGAGGTATAAAATATCTCAACTGACAGTCACCAACACATACAGGTCTTGTTATTTTTTTCTCTCAGCAATACGAGCTCAGCCTAGATTTTATTATCTCCTGCTGGCTGTAAACGTTATATAAGGGACAAACCCAAGACATTATACTCCCTCTGTAAGATATAAATAAGTTTAAAGATGCAACAGTTAAGTTTATTGTCAGTTTTTGAACTTTTGACAGTGAATATCTGATTTGGCAAGCAATAAACTCACAGTACCTGGCACTTTTATGCGCACATCTCAGTTTTTGTCACTGTTGCTTTTGCATAGATCATATCTATGCAAGCCTCAATCCTCCTCCCACAGATACCAGGGTAAATTAAGAATAACTTTACTGAGGGTTACAATGCACTGCTGTAAACTGCTTGAAAGGACTGGAAAAATTCAAAAATATGTATTTTTGTTTACATAATATTAGTCAATAAAGACTTGTGCCTGGTCAGTAGGAAAGAAATTATTATTCCTCCCAGAGTCCAGAAGAATCCCTCACAGGCATAATTCCCTTCTTGTTTAACAAAAAATGTCTTTTTAATTCCCTTTTTCCTTTTTTTTTTTTTATTTGCTGTGAAATCTCTCTAGAAATGAAGGCTGAATCTTCCTGAGTAACAGAGGGTATTTGAATTTCCTGTTTGTCTTGCCTCCTCAAATAATTTCAGTGCATTTGGATTTCTTAACTAAGTACTGAGATATCCATTTCCAAACCACCTTCAATATAAAAATAAAAAAAAATCATTAATGAGAGGTAATAACCAGATTTCTTCCTTTCTTCCAGTTCAGTCAGGAAGGTTGGAAGCTGTCTCATGGCAAAGTGCATGGTTTTTTTTTTCCTTGATTTAGGTATGTGAGGACACTCCATCCTGCATCTGTAGATCTGTTTGTTTCTAACAAACATTTGAGAAGTTCAATAGTTTTTCATGACTAAGGGCTAATGGAAAGCTTAAAAGTGGAAAAAAGGTACTTAAAGGATTGAAGTCTTGACAGTTTCATGCCATAGGCTGGACTGCTTGGAAAATATTCCCAGTCCAAGAGAGCAGGAGTAATTACCATTGTGTTCTGGCTCATTGTTGCACCCATTTCTGGGCACAGCTCTCCAGCTGTGAGAGCACCAGCTTGATGAGTTGACTCTACCTTTATTTTTCCATTCTATGACACAGAGCTAGTCCAACAAATCAATCCCATCAGGACTTAGTGGCACTTTCTTGCTGACTCCCTGGTGTTTCATGACTTCCTTGAGGCTAAGGCTTCCTAGTGCTCCTAAATCCAGTGCTCAGTTTTAATTTTGAAATATTGTTTTTCCGAACTTCATTCAATATATTTCTCATAGGTTTCAGCAGTCACAAAGCACGTTTCCACAGTAACAAATAGAGCAATGTAATTGTCTGTGAACCCTGCCATAAATCCTTCAGGTGGTGATTTTTAAAATGTGGAAAGTATAAGGACTTGAACAACTTTGCTGTTTCACAGTAAACTTGCAGATTTCAGAGTATCAGCCAAAAGATTTCCCACAGAGTTTCACTCAGCTGGAGATGTGGATGTCTCTGAGATAACTCACATGCCAATTTTTTTTGGTGCTGTTTTGTTTGTGTGTCTGTCATTCCTCTTCCCTACCAGTGGGACAAGTACAATCAGACACAGGGCAGGACTTGCCAATATTCTGGCTGTTGGCTGCCATGACCCTCAGCAGGAGCACAGGGCAGGAGAGGAGGAGCTCTTTGCCAGCTGGGAATCCAGGGTGGTAATTACAGCTCGGGGAGGGGAGCTGCTGTAACCTCCCTGAGCACCTCCAGGTGTAATCTCCTCCAGTGCTGCATGTTCCCATCAAAGAGCTCTGTGATCGGAGCCACGTTCATTTGTAGCAAGCAGCCAGCAAAATGTTTATGAATTTTCAACTAGATTTCATTCAATATTAGAAAAGAAGGCTGGACAGAACCCTGAGAACTCCTCTAGGCTTGAGGCCATGCTGGTCAGCAAAGCTTCCTTGTGAACTCCCCTTGCTATCTCTCCTGTTTCAGACAGCTCTTCTCTGCCCATCTCTAACTGAGCTCTAACTGTGGGCACTCCTCAGCCTCTCCAGGTGATTCCCTACAGACTTTACCCAAGTTAGGGTTGTTTTTGTATTTCCCTGCCAACATCTAACATAAATCCCTCTGCAACTGAATGAAAAGCATTAGATTGACAGGACATTGTGTGGATTTGTGCCAAGGACAGTGTGTGATGCTTCCAGCAGGATGGATAAAAATGGAGCAGTTCTACATTGGCTTCCACGAGGCCAATCTCAACCTTTGCGGCTGAGCTCCTGTAAAACCCAGTTAAACCACATGATGCTGGCCAGGGAATCCACTGCATCCACAACACAAAGCAGTTGTGTGTTCTGTCAGCACAGAGGCACCAGGCAGGGATTTGCCCAGGTTCAAAGGCAGGAGCACTGCTGGAGTGGAGTGAACTGCAGGGGAGCACAACATCCCAATCTCCCAATATCCCAACATCCCAATCTCCCAGTATCCCAGTATCCCAGCCTCTGCTGTTGTTTGGTGCCTGTTAGACCAAGCTGCTACATCAGCCTGTCCCCCCAAGCCTCCTCTCTGTGTGAATGGAGTTCAGTGTGCTGGGAAATGACGCTCCATACAAGGATTTGATATCAGTGTGATAGCATATATTGGAATAGCATTATATCTAATTTAAAGTATATTAACCTGTCTCCTGCCCTGATTACTAAAATCCTGTCTGCATCTGTGGAAGTCTTCATATCAAACAACTGCATGGAAAGCACAGAGAGTAACAAGAACAAGAAATACATGCTGATAATCCATTTAAATGCAAATACCTGGCTATTTGACCTGGGATGCAAATGTTGAAATATATTCAATATTAAAGTCATAGATCAAACTCTCAACAACAGTAGTTTTAAAATATGTGCATATTCTTCTGTGAGCAAATTATTTCAAAGTTAAATTCAATAAATTTCAGCTGCTGCAAACAGAAAAAGGACCATTTCTTATTAAACTACAGCACAATACTCAGGTCCATGCAAGAATCTTCTCTGTTTGAAACCCCCAATTTTATTTTGCTTTCAAAAATCTCAGAACAGGGCTGATTGGTTTATTTAATTGATGAGTGACTTTTTTTAAGTAGTGTAATAAATTCTTAATCATCATGAGTTGAACATGTAAATTGCAAGGTTATTTGGTTTGTTATTGTAATTTTATAAAAATATAGATATTTGGTTTAATTTATCTTTTGGGCTATATTCTGCATATATTTAATTTTAAAAATATATTTATTTTTCACAATCCTAGAAATTGGAACATAATTTTCACCTGGAGGTGAAAAAACTTCATGGTCAGCTGGTTGTAAGCACTGCAGCTTTAAGGGGGAAAAAGAAGTAAAAAAAAATTAAATGTTCTGATTGATTTAAAATAAAAATTCCATAAATCTATTTTCACTGGGTTTTTCAGACAGTCTCAGAATCTGTATGTTCAAGATCTCATTTCAGAGATATTTACAACTAGTTTGTCCAATTTTGTATAAGAACAACATATTTCTTTTTATATTTTTTTAACTTGGCTCATGGCCTGCATTACTGCATAATGAACAACTCTGAAACCTGAGTTAGTCTCTCTTTAGGGTAACTCAGGTCTAAGGAAAAAACATAACTTAACCTGGACCCTTTGTAAACTGCTTCTAAACTTGGTATTTTCGCTCTTTCAAATTCTTGCAATGAATTTTGATTGTTCTTCACCTTCCTTGGCACAGGCTCAGGTTTGGGAGAGGTATTTGCTATGGAACAGTTCAGCAGCAATCTTGGATGTCTCTCTGACAGAAATGCTTCTAAACTCCCTCAGATGCTCAGTCTGCAGCTTTGCTGCCTGTCCCCTGCAAATGATGCTCAGGCTCCACTTCTGGTGCCCCTTTTCACTGGAATTTGGAGTCATCTTTCCCCTTGGAGTGAGACATTTGCACATTCAGGCTGCCTGTATGCTCGGTTTGAGTGCAGTCCTGATGGGCTTTTTATTGTGTGGGCATTAAGGTCAGGGGCATCCATTTTCCACCCCAGGCCCAGTCACACCCACTGCCCATCATTTTAAAGTCTGTTACTTTTGCTGCTCCCCAGCAAGATGAGGATGCTGCTGAGGAGAGGAAATAATGAGCCTTACTCTGGTGCTGTCCAAAATCCATTTCAACAAGTCTTCCTTTGCCATAAAGAATAAATTTGCACAAGAATTACACTTGAGTATGTGAATACACCTGGCCAAGGTAATTAGAATATAATTCTATTGCCTTAGCTCTGTTTGTGTGTTAGAAAGTGAATAGTTGGATGCCAGGGAAAAGGATTCATTGTGCATAGTTTCTATTATTGCAGATGCAACTTGTTAGCAAGAAGTGTTCCTGAGGCTCTGCTGGCTGTTTATATATTTGTCTTTGCTTAAAATATAGATATGCTGACACTTTCCAGTTTATAAAAAAAATACAACAATAGATAATTTTTCTGACTAATGTAACTTTTGTACTCCTGGGGATCACATGAATATCAATTTATATTTTTCTTGGCTTGTTATTTAAGGATCACTGAAGTCTTCATGGCAGATTGTGAAATGTTTTTCCTTAAAACAGGTCTCTATCAGAATATTTTTTTTACTCATCTTTTTGCATCAGCTGAGCCTGCAGACCACAGTGATGGCTGGGGTAAAACTGGCTCTGCAGAGGTGACAGTTGTCAACCCAAACAGCAGGAAGGGCACAGCTAAAGTGGAAAACTGGGCAGATTTGTGGCTCAGGTAAGTCTACTGAAAAAAATGTTGTCTTTATGTTTAAACTTAAAATAAGGTAGGTTGGCATTTAAACATTGTCTTTTCTTTTCCTCTCTTGTAGTGAAAGTGCTCCTGCAAAAGGAGAAATGAAGCAATTTGTAGGACAGAAAGTGTTGCTTCTCTCTAAAACTTTTCATATGATCAGCTGCCAAGCAGCAAAATCATCATTCCCATCTTCTCGCTCAGAGACTTCACAGGAAAGAATCTTCCCTCCTTCTCTCCTCTAGAGAAAACATCTGATGCAGTTTTCCTACCAGGTTCCTACCAAAATAACTCTGGGGTCCATTAACATCTGGAGTTTGAATGGCTACACACAGGATGTTTCAGCAATGAGTTTTTTAAGGTGGAAGAGCAGAGCTGCTGTGTTTTATCTTTAGGGAATACTGCTAGCTCAGTCAGTGCCTTTGCCACATTAAAATGAAGTTGGATTTCAGAAGAGATTTCTTCACATCATCGTGATTCAGATTAGCACATTGCTCTCCAAGCACACAAAAGTCGACAGGACATGAAGAGCTTTCATAACTAATGACTTAATCACAGGGTTTTGACTGCCTTTTTCCTTAATGCAGACATTATGACTCTGAGCAGATTGGAAGGTGGGCCTTTGGTTTGCAAGAGTAACCTCTGTTAGCTCTGACACCTTTTGAACTTTCAATTCAAATGCAAATTTTGGGAAGGAGGGAGTTGTGAGCAAGAGGGACAGGGGAAAAAAGAAGAGAGCAGGATTCCTGCAAGCACACAGCATTGCAGAAGGGCTCTCCCAGCCCCTCAGGCTGGCACAGAAATGCACCTGCCCCACACTGACTCTGCCACATTCAGGAATAACACTGGAACACCCAATGCTCGTGACTTGCTTCATCCTTCTCTCCTTCCACTTTCCCTGTTCTCATAGCTAAAATTGTCTAGAGAAATAATGACTACAGACACCAAACCCTGCCACTAATTTGGGGTAACCAGGCTGAGCAATTTACACTGTGATTAGCCAGAGCAGCTCAGCATTACAGGACCTGCTCTTCACACAGTGGTGTCTGTCTCCCTCTTCTTAGGCTGTGCTGGTACACAATTAAGTACAGGAGCAGTCTTTGCCAAGGCAAGGACAAGGAACATTTTAGCCTTCCTTGTGTCACCCATGCTGTCTCCCCATTCAGCAGCAGACCCAGCTTTTCCCAGAAATTCTCTTGAAATATCTGTTGAATCCCTTCTTATAGGTCTGGACATCCTTTGCTAGTTTTTCCTCCACCTGGGATTTACTCCTGCCAAAGCAGTGCTTTCATATTCATGCTGTTTATCTCTTTCCCCCCCCCCCATTTATTCTCTCTTTACATTTCATTTCAGTTATTAAGAAGCCCCTTTTCTGGGCAACTGGCCTTCTGAAGGAATTCCCAGTCTTTCCCTGGAATTAAATGTAAGCTTGTAAGCTCTTAGTAAGTTTTCTGTAGATGTCTCCTGGCAAACCTTTTACTCACGTGGCTGTTTCACAGCTGATTTCTTTCAGAAATGAGCACAGATGTAGAAATCTTGAACACCTTTTAGGGGCTTGGGGAGATATCTTCTCCATTATATGCATACACTTCATTTTGTTCCCTTCAAATTAGTCCCTGATCTTTTTTCTTCTCCCCATGCCTTTGCTGTTTTCCTAAAATAATGCATTAACACATCTGGTGAGCAAGCATAGCTGTTGAAGAAATTCAATTCCAATCAATTTGATCAGGGTGATTTGCTTATGATCTGTTTCCAAAGCAAAAGTTATCACACAGCTTTTATGTCTGCAAGTCTCCTAGCCTGGCCTGAGCACACTTCTCAGATAAGCCAAGTGAACAGATGTATGCAGAAACTGCAACTATGGAATTTTGCCAGTCTCAAAGGAGAAGACAAGTGAAGTTGGAATCTTTAATGTGTTAAAACAGGTCTATTAATGCTGCTGGTTCCCTTATTTTTTTGACATTTCCAGGTAAAGGACCTTAATTTTGCTTCACAGAAGTACCAGTCCTATGACTGTGGGTCACAGAACTTTAATCCTTCCTCATGAGCTCTTCCTGCAGTGCCTGTTGTTTCATTTGTAATTGCAATGGATTGCTTCATACTACTCTTACCCATTACTTTTCTGCACATTTTTTTCTAACTTCTGAAACTGCAAAATACACAGGATCATCAGGAATATCTACATTTCATAACCAACTTCCCTTAGTAAATTAATTCCTGACAATTTTTAGTTCTTACAAAACCTATGGTATTAAAATAAATGTGCAGTGTCTTTCATAACTTGTTTTTTAAAGCAAACTCCACAGAATTGTCAGTACATTAGATTTCAGCATGCCCATATGTGGGAAGCAGAGCTCTGAGACTGGACCAGAGCATGATTCTCTAGAAGAAATCTTTGAAGGTTAAAATAACAGATTATGAAGTTCCTAGAGAATACATGATGTGTAAATTGCATTTTTCTCATTGCTTGATCAAATTTGGACAGTTTTTTCAGATGGCAAAACACAGTGACAAGATTTTATTCTGTTCCCAAATGTAAATGACCTCTACAGAGGCTGGGGGAAAAATAATTATTTAAAAAAAATGAAGAGCAGGACTCTTTGCATTCAAACCAGTTTAATGTAATTTCCCTTCACCATGATTTCAAAAGAATCATTTTGGTTGGAATTACCCAGTCTGTCAGTTGTGGGTGGGCAGACAAAAAGATGCAATGTTCAAACTTTGTGTCCAAGTGGTAGCCAAAATTCTGATTAATTGATCATGGAGAGTGGGTAACACAGCAAATTCACTCTCAGTGCTGTCAGCTGTGCTTGTAGTAGGTGTCACTGCTTACCAAGCCATTAGAGCACAACTCCCATGTCCTCAGCCAGGATATTAAAGAAGTCAGTGCACCACTGCTAAGAGTGCCAACCTGGCTAAAGAGTTAAGTTATAGGCTGCTTGCTGGAACAGAAAATCAGAGGTAAATTTTCATGGTAACATCTGCTGTAGTCATTTGTATTTCACTGCTGAAGGGACTGCAATAAAATTATTTTGCCTTCCCATCAGCTGATGTTTGAATTAATATGGTACTGTCCTCATTTAGATCCTGTTCTCAGGCTCACATTCTCGTGTAGTAAGAAAGATGAATCAACTGAGACTGAGTTGATCAAGATGTGGAACAATGCCTAGCTGGAGCAAATGAATATGGATTCAAAGGACAGCAGTACTGAAAGGTTCAAATGAGTTGAGCAGGGATTTGAGGATATTTATCTACTGAAAAACACTGATTTTATTGAAATTTAACCTGCACCAGTAAAGAGCCGAGGTCAACACATGTTCCATTTGAAAATTAATTTGATAAATGTTGCTATGTAACTCTGGAATTGGGTCTATTTATGTCACTGGGTTCTTTTCCAGCACAGGCAACCAGTTGGTAGAAGCCCAGAGTACAGGAAATCAGAGAGCATCTCTGCACATCAGATACTGGTGGTTCTGCAGGACAGTCTGGTGGGTCTGCATCAGCTTTGCTAGAACTGGGATCACATCAGCACTCAAAGTCACTCTCTGACTGACCTGTCAGGATGCATCCTCTTCACTGCAGTTTCAGGTGAAAAGCCCCATTTTGTGACAGAATTGCAGCTGGTTTTGAGGCACCTGGCCTTCAATTTCACTTACCAGTGCTTTCAATAAACTGATTTGGAAATAATCCAGGGCTTGATTTTGACACACTAAACAACCAGAGATTTTCTTATAATCTGAAGTGCCTTTTTTTTTTTGCTTTGCTTTTTTTGTTTTAAAATTTCACTTGCAGAAGTAGCTCCACCTCTGGTGAAAGGGAAAACAGAGTATAAAACTAGGCAAAATTTGATCTGGTTTTTGGGAGATTTTCATTTTGTGAAATTTTTGGTGTCTTTTGTGTCCTTTTATGGAAGGTAAAAATGTTTCAAAATCTGGTAAGTTTTCTTTGGGTAAGGAGATGCTTTCTCTCTAAGGTTTTGTTCTGGTCATGTATTGTGAGGTAACCAAAGCAAACAGAATAAATAATAAGGAAAGAAAGAATGCAGTTTCCAGACTGTTTTGACATATAATGTGAAAACAAAATCCCTTCTCTTTTGGTTTCAGAGGGACTTGGTGACTTCATTGCAATTTTTAATTGCACAATAGAAATATAAGATTTGCCATGGATTCTAAATGCTCAGGGGCACTACAGACTGCTGGCAATTTGCTGGTGGAAACAATAGTTTCCTTTTCCGTCTTGCTTCACTTACATGTACATGGCAAGACTGTTCTTGGTCTTGATAAGAACCCCTCTCTTTTCCAGTGGTGTGAGTCACTTGGACTGAACAAGGTCAGTGTGATCTCCCAAAAGTTCTCCAGTTCCACTGCAGCAATCAGCTCTCATGCCTGGTCAGAACATGATGCCTCCATCAGTCCAATTTCTTGCCCCCCTCAAGGGCTGACCCTGACCCTGCAAAAAATAATAATAAAGAAGGGGCAAAGTCCCAACTTCCCAACTGAACAAAGGAAATCTGGTTTGAAGTTTCTGATTCAGTCTTTTTAGCAGAATCTGTCATTATTTTGAATTATATCCAATCTCCCAGCAGTTTCAAAAAGTGTTACAGGCATGCAGTGCAAAGCTGCTGCCATATAACTCTGTGCACAATGTAATGTCTGAGAGAAATACAGATTTTTCACAGAACACAAAAACCAGGAAAATAGGAAAACATTTTCACATGACCTTGGCCTTCTGCAAGAATAGCCTAATGTTCTTATCTTGTTTTATACTTGTCTGGAGGCCTTTGTGGAGCTTTCCTGAAGACCATAACATTAGCTGCAATATGGAAGTATTTAGCAGTTCTCTGTAGATTTAGGTTGCTCTTTCATTTTTCTGTAAGTTTTTTTTCCCTGTGTGAATTGAGATGCATTCTGGGGCATTGTGGGGTAGTTTAGCCATCTGAAACTAACTTTACCATCACAAAACCAAATGTTTATCTCCCACTTGGGTACTGTTTGTTTTGACATCCTACTTAGGGACTTCTGGGCAAGAAGAGAGAAAAGACTAAAGGAAACAAATCTAATGAGACTGAATAGTAAAGTACTTGAGCCTTCACTAGGTTCCTCAGGCTGCCTGTTTGTGATGGATTTAAGATAATCTAAGTGGACAGCTGTAGTCCCACCCTGTTCTCAGTTTTAAACCTCCTGGAAGTCGTGGCAACAAAATTTGGGTTTGGACTACAGGGAAGCTTTCCATACTACTTCATAAAGCTGCCATGAGAAACAGAAAATCTCTGGTCAGTTCAGAGATCTGAACTATAACTTCAGAGAACTGGCTGCTTAATTTTTTTTTTTTTCTTTGTTAGTATGAGGAATATGTCTGTGCCATGTTCTTTATATCTAATGTAACATCAACACTAGTAAAAAAATCTTCAGTTGCATTATTTCCAAACATGGTTTTCATAAATTAGTCTTCTAAACTCATAAATGGAAATGTAATCAAGATACTATTGTGCTTTTTGGAACAGCAAGGCAGCCATAAATGCCATTAGAGCTCATGATGCTCATGAGTCCTGAAGACAATTCCAACATTAACAAATGTCATTTGTGTTTGTGTCCCCACTGACATAAACAAAAAGTTGTTATTATGATGGGTGAAATGAGCACTTCAAACCTTTGTGCTGTGCTCAGTACCTTGGGTGAGATGCTGCAGCCATCGACCAGGAGCCCACAGACATCCTCAAATAAGGCAGAAAGGGTGGCAGAGGGTCCTGAGAGCAGAACTGCTGTGGATGCTGAGACTGAGTTTGATCTCTGCCTGATTCAGGTACCACTCAGCATCTGCTCTCCTCATACCACTGGAGACTGCAGCATAAAATACTATTGTGGCATGTAAAGGAATGAAACCTTTTGTAAAATTGGGTAAAATGAACTTTAACACCAAGTACTGGGACACTTCATTGATCTTTCAACATGGAATTAACAGGGAATATATTTCTTCTTGTAGGCTTCTCTCTGGAGACTATGGCTGTGGAAGACTAGTTAAATTAATGGAGGACAGGATATAAATCCAGTGATTAATTCTTTTTAGATGCTAAATCAATAACTCCAGTTGTGCAGATTAAATTCTTTGCATCACTTAAGGCTTTATTTTATAGCATAAAAAGAACATAAGTAAAGAAATGAAAATTTAAAAATTAGGCTTCTTGCAAAAATTTCAAAAGGAAATGTGTGTGTTTTCAAAGTTGGATGTGAAGTACAGGCAACTTACAAATTTAACTTCAATTTAAAGATGGAAAGATGGATATAATGAAGTTTTAAATCTGTTTATACCATTTTATCACCTGGCATAGGTTCTGCTATTGAACCAATGTCACCCCCTGAACTAAACAGAAACATCAGAAGGAAATGTGAGAAGAGTAGAGGATGGAAAAAACACCTGAGATTTTTTTAAGTTAGTGCTGAAACCAGCATTGTTAAAGGGAGGAAATAACAACCTTCTCCACCCTTTCTGCCTTTCTTGCAAGCCTTTGAGACCACAGCCTCCACCAAAGTTATCAGTCACCCTTTGGTCAAGGTTTTACTGAAGGTTGGAGGAATAAAGTGTGCCATAAAAAAAAATTAATCTTCCACCTGGAGCATCATTTATTTTCCCACTGCTGCCATATCTGAATATGTGCTCTTTCTGTTCTTGACTCTGTTTCCTTTCTTCCTTCTTTGCATTTTACTAAAGAAAAGAATCTACTGTGAGGAGGAGCATCTGGCTGTGCTGCTCTGAGCCTGTGACCAGGAGGGCAGCTCTGTCTGAAACACCCTGTTAGAGATGGGTGTTTGTCCAGGCAGCTCAGGGATGTTTACCAACCCTTGTTTCTCTTACAGAAACACTTCATGCCATGGTCTGCAGGATCAGAAGCAGCACATTTTTCTTTGTTTTTCTTTCTTCCTCACTCTCTGGTCTTATTTTGTCTCCAAGAAAAAATATTCACGGTCATAGGAGAAATCAACAGAAGAAGCTTCTGTTAGCTCATTTTGAGTAACAATGACTTGCAAGAGGGCAATTAAGGCCACCTCCACTACCCACAGAGAGACACTCCAGGAGGCAGCATCACAAAAAATTTCTCTGTACCTAAATAGAAAAAAGAGCTGATGTTAAAGTTAAATCTTTCCTTATTTGTTTAAGTTTTAACTGTTTTAACTGTCTGGGGTTTTGTTAGTTTGCCAGGGATGCTTTTTACTGTTGCTTAAATTCTGTTGTTAGTAAAAAAAGCATTTGCCAAAGACCTAAGCTGACCAAGGTTTCAACTCAGTGTTCAGCCTTTCTTAAAGGAAGAAATATAATATTCACTCTGGATTCTCTCAATTTTTTTTTTTTTTTGTTCTACTAAAAGTAGTGCATTAATTGACTCTGCTGGATCACAGTGGGAGTTTAGGGGTTTAACCTTGATTAAGGTGGTTTCGTAGTTTCAGCAAGATGCCTGTGGTTTGGAACATTCCCTAACTGTAAAGCAGAATGTTACCTTCAAAAGAGTAAATTTGCTCTTGTAACTACTGGCACTATGTTAAAGTAGTTAAGAGATCTAAAGAAGGAATCCAGATGTCCTCAGCATTTGAAGGTTGTGGTTTAAGCTGGTTGATAACTGAACACCACACAACTGCTCACTCCGCCTCCTCCAGCCTCCCTGGGACAGGGAGGGAACCAGAAAAGTGAGAGTAAGAAAGCTCCAGGGTTGAGATAAGAACAGTTTAATAATTGAATAATAATAATAACAAACTGATAATTTTAATTAAGAAGAAAATAGCAGCAAGAGGGTGAAATGAAATTCAAGAAAAACAAGTGATGTAAATGCAAAACAATTGCTCATTACCAACCAGCTGATACCCAGTCAGTTCTTGAGCATCCACCCCCAGCCTTCTTTTCCCCAAGCTGAGCACAGTGGTCTGGAAAATCCCTCAGCTGTCCTGAGTGTCCCCTCCCAGCTCCTGGTGCCCCCCAAGCCTCCTCCCTGGCAGGGCAGAGAAGCTGGCAAGTCCTGTGAATTCTGCTCAGCAACAACCAGAACATCCCTGGCTTATCAACATCTTTCTCAAAGCCAATCCCAAACACAGCACTGGACCAGCTACCAGGAAGAAAATTAACTCTATCCCAGCTGAATCCAGGACACTGGATAATTGCTTTTTGCCTAAAATTATCCTCAAGTCAAGAAAATGTAAAGAGCAAAGCAGTCATACTGCTGAGCTATATGGTGCTATTAGCCAAAAATCCTCTTTACCACCAGTCTAATAAAATACCAGCAGAGTCTAAAAGATGTTTTGCAAAAGGGCATCATCTGGTCCCTGAAATTTGAATAAAACATTAACAGGCCTAGATTTTTTAAATCTTCCCAATAAATCCCATTATTAAAAATCTATTCCAGACATTGTCACCATCCATGGGAAATTGTCAATGAGGTTTGCCATGAGGTGCTATAAATAAAAATCATTAACCTTTAGCTAACATAAAAATCACAGGTTTAAGAATTATTGTAACTTCTGAGAGTTGAAGATGAAAGACATGAAATGAAAAAGCTTTTAGCTGATTTTTTACCATTAACACATTAACACTGCAGCTTTGACATGCTCTTGATAGTCCCTGAATGCTTTCCTTGCCTGTCTCCTTCCTTTGTATTTTGACTTGTTCTCTCATCAAAAATAACCACCCCGTAATGATTTCAACTCTATTTCTTCTTTCATTGAACATGTCAGGTTGTGACAGATGTGTGTGTTTCTAACCTGAGCCTTCAGGATGTGGAAATTTCATGCAAATGCCCTTAATTACATGCAGCACATTTGAATAGCAAACTCCTGGGCACAGCAATGTTCTCCCAGCCCCTTTTTGCCACAGAGGCATTCAGACTGGGAGAAATCAAACCTTTTATCTGTACCCAGCAGTGCTGTAGGCATTAAATGACCACTGGATTCAGAGGTAGCTTTCTTCTGAAGACAGTTTGGTAAAACTCTATTCTGGCTGCATGTGTCCCCCTATTCCTACTGTATGAAATGCACAGGTTTTATGCACGTCTCAGCTTCACAGTAGTTCTCATGGCAATGCTGTCACTCCTTCATGTCAGCAGGCAAAAACTGCTTTTCAGTCAGGATGTTGCATATGGAAAGGCCACCCAGCACACAGAGAGTCAGAGGTTTCATGGCTACCAAATTCTCATGTCTGACTGTATTTTTTTCATCCACTAAGCTCAGCCCTGGTGCTTCCTGACAAGTGATTACTTCTTCCATAAAAACAGAGCCCTTTTTTCTCATTGTGAATTTTGTTCTGGGTCTTTCTCAAGATTTGGAATGAAAATGAGAAAAATATCATATGAGTTAATCCTTTTTATGGTGGTTTGGTCTGCATCTACCAGATGGATCTTGTTTTTCCAAAGCGCAGAGCTAAAATTTGGGAATCTGATTGAGTGAATCAGACAAGCTTGATGCAAAGAGCCAAGAAATGTAGAATCAAAATACCTTGGTATGTTTTGCTTGAAAAAAGAAGTGTTTAAATTTTCACCAATATTTTTTCATTGAAAGCTCAGAAGAATATTTTGGAATTTAGGAGATTTTGTTGTTTTGTTGGGTTTTTTTCTGGTAATGTACCATTTTCTAATTGTCTATAGTGAATGTCTGTAAAGCACTTTCATATTTTAATTATTCAGGTATGATATGTCATTGCCAAGTACCTTCAGACCCATGTATGTTACCATGTCTTCTTGGGGCAGAAGTATGCTTTTGAAGCAAATTCCATTTATCATACTTTGGTTCCTACAGCAGGGGAATTTTAGGAGATGTAAATGGTCTGGGACCCTGTCTGATGTAAATCTGACAATCAAAAAATGACATAAAAACCAAAATAAGCCCAGTGATATTTGGTCCTCAGCACCAGCCATTTTTCTTTACAGATTCATTTCCAGTGGCATGAATATAAGCACAGACACTATTCAGACCAATTAGATTTAGTAGTTTACATCCAAATTGCACCAACAATCACCAATGTGAAGTTTTGTTCAGGCTACCCTGATCTTTCAAGTTCACCAAACCTGTCCAGCAGTTCCACAGCATGCTTTCTCATGAGATTTCCCATGCCTGGGGTCTCAGACAGGAATTCCTTCAGAGTTGCAGTGCCTCATCTTTGGTTCTCATTCTGGCTGGAGCCCTGAAATTCGTAAGGAATATGAAATGAGGAGGAAAGCTCCATCAGGATAAAACCATGGATGGAGGTTACAGCCATTCACACACAGGTTAGGACTGTGTCCTTGCAGATTCCTTTACAGAAGTACAATTACTTGAAGGAGAATTAGGCATAGATCTGGAATGTCTATCTTTGCTCCATTCTTTGTCAATTAGAGCTGTAAGTTGTACAGGCTTTTCTTGCTATTAACAGGCACTGCCCATCTCATCTTTGACTCTGCATGCCTGCAGTGTGCTCTATCCCACAGCTTAGAATAAGCAAATAATGTTTTTGCTGGATTTTTTGAAGTTCTTTATAAACACTTTGTGGTTTAAAGAACAGAACAATGCAGCAGAACCAGTGCAGGGTACACACATGAAGAATATCACAAAAGGACTGAGAAGTGTTTACATTTGTAGCATCTTGGTTTGTTTTCTCTTGCCTTACTGTTTCTGTTTCTCCTTTCATTTGCTTATGTTCTCATTTAGTTCAGTCCCATAGGAGAGTGCTTGTGTGCCATCACACGTTCAGCCTCTCACAGCACAACAGATGCTTTCAATCCCTGACTGCACCAAGCAGATCACAAAATTTTACGCTCAGGTCTGACATATTAAACTGCTATGGTGCAATTCCTCCATGACTTGATGAGAAACACTCACTGCCACCTCTGCAGCAGCTGCTCTGCCCTGCTGTCTGGAGCAGCTCCTCCTGCTATATCAACTAAATTGGGCATCCTGGGACACAAGTCACCCAAGCCCAGCGCCTAATATGTGGTTGAGTGTCTGCCTCTTATGTATCTTGTTAGTGGTTCTGGGCACAGAGGAAGCATTTTCTGAAGATGTATCATTAGTTCATTGCCCATTAATGGCCTGCCTTATGTGTAAATGTCTCTGGACAGTCCCATGTGTTTAATCTGCTCCCTTTATCATTCAAAGATATTATCTCTGGCCCAGGCTTCACTTTGCTGTGGTTACACTCAAGCATAAGAGTTTTTCCCATGACCCTTGTTTTGGATTTAAGGCATTGGAAAGACCTCAGCATTTCTAAAATGTTGTTACCAAATCAAGTAAGAAAAGCAACCAGAACTACAGATGGGAGGTTGCAGAATACTAGTCTGTGTTAGCCAAGCAAACAGGAAACCCTGAAATACACACACAGTATTATCAAAATCAGATTAGATGTGAGGACTTTCATGTAGAGGACTCACTTTCTCTCTAGATTAAGTAGATTTGCGTAGGTGTCATAAAAAATTTGAACTAATATTTTGAACATAGGAGATTTTGTTGTTAAATAAAAAATTTGTTGTTTTGGAGATTTTGTTGTTAAATAAACTTGTGCTGACAAGTTTATTTAATTTCTCAAAAGCCAAGAAATTCCTTGTTAAGGCCTGCAAAGGACTTTAGATCTCTGATGTAGAGAGATGCATGGAAGATGTTTTGTTACAGCTACAGCTGTGAGAACAAATGATCTCTAAAATGAAATTATGGGTGTCATGACTTGTTGTGACTTGAATCAGCAAAGAAACCACTGGTCTTGCTCTGCTTTAGCTATTTTTATGCTAAAGGTATTTATGCTACTTTTATGCTGATTTTATTCAAGTCCATTGATCTTTTAGTGCTGCTGTAGATCTGACTTCTTTCATGCTGTGAATACCCTAGCAAATATTTACATTATATTTTAAAAGCCAGAATCTTTTAAGACAGGGAAGATCAAGAAAATCACACCAATTCTGTAGTGATAAAATTGATGCTCTCATGTTGAAGAAAAAAACCAGAAATACAAGATTTCTCTTACTGACACAGTCAGCTTTTTAAGGCTGAGTCTTTCCAAGGAAAAGACTTCAGCAATGGGCTAGCCATCTGTGCAAACAAATCAGGAGAACCTCACTGTTGCCAAAAAATGAAGGTGGTTAATATGGTTCCAAAATCTAGATAAGCAAATAAAATTATCACTTAAAAAAAAAAAATCACAGTCAACTAGGAACAACAAGATCAACAAGGTTAATTCACCTTTTTATTGTGTATTAGCAGGATACTGGAAGGAATACAGCCAGCTCTTGCCTTTCAGCAGTGTGTTTATAATTCTCAGATGTCAGATGCTAATTCCCCAAAATGTGTCAGCTTCATCACTTGAAGCTGTCTGGAATTTGCTGACCATCTTCCTGTGCAGCTGAGGACCTGGAAGATTTAGTCCCTTCTTGCTTTTCTGATTGTCACCTGCTGTACCAAATAAATTGTGAAATGTCATGGCAGCTAGGGCTGTCTCCCACAAAACTGCCCATTGAGCTGCAGGAAGAACTTGCTTACTTGTTTAGTTTGGTATTTCTTCTTTATGATAGAATTTGGCAAGTTGTCCAAATTGGAATTTGTCCCTGGGCCCTACAAATGCCCCCTGGAGGTTTGTGGAAATGTTGAAAGGGTTGTGGCTCCTTGCACATCTCCATCACCATGATCCCTCTGCCCTCCCAGCTGGTGCCTCCGGAGCTCCTCAGAGGAGCCATTCCCCTGGTGCTGTGCATCTCCAATGTTCCTTCTGTCTTTGTCCGCAAAATTGTCCAGTTTTTGCATGTTCAAATATCAATCCAAATGCTTGTTGGCACAGATGGGCTGTTTACCTCATCCTTCTAAGGCTCGCTCAGTCCCTTCAGGGCTGATGGTGAAGCAGCAGTGCCTGGCTGTGTCAGGCCATGAGTGATGTTTGCACAGGGACAGGATCACAGCTCCATGGGGTTTTGGTGTTTTTCCCTTTCCCAAGGCAAGATCCAAGGCTTCTCCCAGAGCAGGGTCACATTTGTCTTCAGGCTACTCTAATGCAAACAGGAGTCTTTTGAGGAGACAGGAAGGTGCATTCCAGAAGAGCAAAAAAATCCACTTCAAAATGAAGACAAGCAACAATCTTCCTGCAAGAACTTTTGGAAAAAAAATAAACACTTTTTCCTACCTGAACTCCTGATCTCAACAGGCAGCAATGCTTTAGAAGCATCTTTGCTACGCTGTTTAAAGGAAATAATTCAGCAGGAAAATTTTGGCAAAGTGAGACACTGTCTGAAACAGAACATTTTCAGTAGATAATATTAATGGAAAAAATCACAACTCCAGCATTTTCAAGAGTAAATTCGTATTATGTTTGTCAGGAAAACTACAGTAGTCTCTTTTTCTGTCTCTATCCATTTTTTGAAGGCACATGAAAATGTCTTTCTAGATCAGATTATCTTCACTCTTTTTGTTTCTTTTCAGACAAAAAATGTTCTTTCTGATGTTTTCATGTTTCTTCAGAGAACAACACTAATTGGCTTCCATCGCAAGAAAATAACTCTCTAGAAGAAAAAACAGTGTCTGTTGTTCCTTTACATCAATTTTATGTTTCTTAGTTGCGTCAGCACAGAGGATGACTGATTCTGTTCCTTGAGAAAGGGTATGGTTCCTGCCAAATTTTTATTTATTCATTACTACTGAAGGTAGATATGAAATAAATAGAGGGAGTTGAAAAGATTTTAGTTAGGGACTGTACTCCTTTTTATTTGCTTTGCTCTGAAATAAATTGGGTTTATAATCTTTTTTTTTTTTTTTGTCTCCTTCAGGCTTAGTTTACTTCACTAGTCACAAAAAGGCAACAGGAAGAAGACTGAATGGGCTCCACATGTAGACAATAGAAACGTGGAAGTTCATGTGCGTAGCAAGGTACTTTTTTAAAACTTTTGCCTTGAACACTTCAGTGCTGTTTGCAGAGCAAATGTCACCTAAAAACAGTAATTGAGAAGAATAATAACCTACCATTTTGGTTGTGAAACCTCAAATTACTCTTAGAGGAGTTTGTCTTCCCATTTGTGATAGGGGCTTCATCTACCCTACAAAGTGCAGTGCTGAAATGCTACTACAGACCCAGAGAGCTCCTGAGCTGTGTCAGCTCAGCCCAGACTCTGCCTAGAGTGAGGAGCTTCAAATAGGTACCTGAGGATACAATCTTGGCATTCCCAAGAACTAGAACTTTTTCTATAACCAGTTTACTAGTTGGATAGCAAGAGAATAATAATTTTTCTACATAACTCTTGGTCCATATTTTCTATTTAAACCCCAGATGGCCAAACAATGGTTTGTGGGCTTGGATCCCCCAGGTCAGCTGTGGCTCTGTTTTAGGATTATAGCACCCAAAAGGCTGTAAGAGATTTCCTTCAGCTACGCAGTGCTGTCACAGTGTGTGGGGACAGCAAGTGCCAACTCAGTAACACAGTCTGAACCTTCAGTCTTGCATTACTTTGATTGTTTAGGACACACTGAAGTTAATGTGGGTGTATTTCTTGCTTAACCTTTTGTGGGTCTCTCTAGGCATTCTCACAGCTCCATGTTTTAGAGCTGATTCTTGTTCTCAGATTTTTGATACCACGCTCCAAGGACTTTTGGAGAACATCTCTAAACCCAGGCACTCAAATAGCACCAGTCTTTCAGAAAAATGGGCAAAGAGTACTGGACCTTTGATGCTGTTCCAGATACTGTGGATGCCTTCTGTGCCTCTTGCTGCATTCTGCATTAGTCAGCAAACAAACGGGACTCGACAGACAAGCAAGGAAAGGACCTGCTTCATCCATCCATTGGTTCAGGGTCAAAACTTCAGGGGTCATAAACTGGAGTGGCTCTGACAATGTCACCTGCCTTTTTCACATTAGTGAATGTCTTTTGGTTTGCATTTGGTGAATATTTGGCCCTACTTTTGTAGAACTGCCAGCTCCAGAGGAACTCAAAGACTCCCCAGTTTTTTGCGTTTCCAAGAGCACACCTGAAAGAAGGTCACAAAAGAGATCAGGGTATTTCTAAAATGCCCACATATCTAAATCCCACACAAGCTGATAGCTTATTTGGCCAAGTACTGATGAATTATGAAATTTGGGTCCCATTCTATTTAGCAAACTGATACAGATGTGTCCTTGCAGCTGAGAATTGTCACCATGCTTTTCTCCATGCAGGACCAAATCAGCTCTGTTGTGACACAGGAATATCAAGTCTGTCAAAACAAGGGAATTTCTAAACCACAAGATAGCACTGGTTCATTTGATGTCTGAGAATGATGAGGGTATTTTCAGCAAAGGAAGATGAAAAATTGCAGCCATGTCACTGACTATTCCAATCAGTCACCATTTGTGCTCTAGGGTAGACATTCAGAGGAAGGACTTATTCCTGAACTAAACTGGTGTTCACTTCATACCCTAAAGCACAAAATTAAATGAAACTTTTAATTTTATCCCAGGTATTATAACTGCCCCTATCCAATCCTTTTATCTCTGCTGTGACATTTTCATATCTCATTTTTCTACCAGTAACCTCAGAATAACAGAGATGATTTTCGTGTTCCAGGTGTGTGGCCATACAGAAGCCTTGTGACCAGCTGAATTATTAGACAGCACACCACAAAAAGCTTTTTCATCATCTCTCTAGAGGAAGAAATTTGCTTTATGACAAAGGTAATTATTAGATTTTATCTTCAGTTCAGTAAAGTACCAGAAATACCATGATGTGCATTTGTGGCCCTGCTATTCTTAACATTTTCTGTAGGGTGAATAAAAGGACAAAGCTCCAAGCAAACCAGAATTTTTAATTACATACACACAAATTTCCAACATCCTTGAGCATCAGAAGCATTAATGCAGCGAGAAGTCCTCAGCATAATTTCCTTTAAAAACAAAACCTGTATTGAACCTTTGTAATTTTGAAGACAATAGTGAAAATGAAAAGAGATGTAAATCAAATAAGTATCATATGGAACATCCTTGGGAAATCATCTTAATCACTTGGAATAAATCCTCAGGCACACACTGTATGCTGGGTGATTAAGATGGGCAGGAACAATTACTGTTGAAGAAGTGGATCAGAAAATTGTTGTTTCATAGGTCAGTCTGAAAAGACCAAAAAAATAGCTGAAAAAAAACCCTGTTACAGAACAGAAAAATAGTATCACTTGCTTTAGTACAAAGTTTTAGAAAATTCAATTGAGCTTAAATGAGCAACAGACTACATGAGAGGGAGTTAAATTGGAGGGAGTTAAAACAAAACCAAATAAGCAAACAAACAAAAACCCAAATACAAAACACAAGCCAAAAAACCCAGGCCAACTCTGTAAATGTTTCTGATCCCACAGCATTTAACATCAAAGTGTCTTCCTCAGGCTACTGAGAATAGCAGTATCAGCTGGATATTTTATAATGAGCCTAGACAAAGAAGAATAATTAATAGATACTAAAAGGCTAAATGACCTGCATAATTACAAGCAAAATAACATTTTTATTTTCTTTTTTCTTATCTGAATTGACTACTTTTTTGAGGGAAAAACATTGCTCCTGTTTGGGAAAAAAGACATTATTTCTCCTGGTTTGCAGAAAAGTTTTGAACACAGTGTTGTAAATTCTTTAAAAGCCCAGTCAAGGCAGTGGAATATCTGGTGGAGAAAGCCATGTGATCTCCTTTGTGGTGTCCCTCATCCATCTTCCCCTGTGCTTTTGTTTCTGTGGAGCTCTGCCAAAGCACACAAATTGGGTTTTTCTCTGTGCAAAGCACTGGGAGATCCTTGGCTAATTCCTCTCTGTACTTATGGAGAAGGTATAAATGATTCAGGAAGCTGAGTCTCCCAGACCCCTGAAGTCCTCTGACACCTTTGCAATATCCTGTTTTCTCTGTGTTCAGTTCCTGCCTAGAAGATTTGATTGCTAGCAAAGCTTGCAAGGCCTGATTTCTACTTTGACAGAATATGTTGCTTTTGTGCACAGGTCCTGTCAAGCAGTGGCTGAAGGGCACTCAGGCTGCCCAAACTTGCCTGAGGAACCTTGTGCTGCTGAGCAGACATCATATTATATGGAATATCCCTTTGGTCATTTTGGATCAGCTGTCCTGGCTCTGTCCCCCTCCCACGATGGGGGCAATGCTGGAGGGACAGTGCTGATGCTGATGCTGTGCCAGCACTGCGCAGCAGTAGCTAAAACACTGCTGTGTTATCAACACCTTTCCATCTTCTGATGCAAAAGCACAGCTCCAAGGCTGCCCTGGGAAGATCAGCTCATCTCAGTCAGGCCCAATACCCCTCTGATGGGGAGATGACAGCAAACAGATAAATTGGAAGCAAGGAAAAAACCTGAGTGCAGAATTGGGCCAGGATGCCAAGGAAGAAAACTGCAAAAGAAGCACTATTTGCCAGAGAGAGATCCTCAGCAGGAGTAAATGAGAGAAGGGACTGTATTATCAGTGCTTAACAATAACCTAATATATGGCATGGAACAAGCTTATTCAGAGTATTCAGTTTTTGAGACCATTTACATGACATTTCTACAGCCATACCTGAGCTGTTAAAAGGAGTAGAAATACATGTTCTACCTCACAGTGCTACATGAGCTGGATCTGTCAAGTGAACATTTATATTTTTTAACCTTTCTGCTTCCTTCTTTAATGTTCTCTCTGTTCACATAACTTTTTTTTTTCTGAATTGCAGGGACAGCAAGGTTACTAGCTGAGGTCACTACCCTAATATACAACGTGCTGCACAGGAGAGGAACATTGCTGGAAGTCATCTCCTAGCTACACAAAGGTGAACAGAAGACAAAAAACTTGGCCCTGCTCATAGTCTGGCAAGGTCACCACCAAAATCAAGTTCAACTAAACTCACTTTTACAAAGAAACTTGGCACAATCAAAGGTCAGCCTCTGAGATCCCAGAAATCTCACTCCTGAGTCTGCCCAAGCCACATGCACAAGGTTGGAATGGGGAGTGTTTTAGGCTCCCCAGTGTCAGTGTCACTTTCTGTCATTTTTATTGCACACTGGTAATGTAGATCTTCTCTTTATGTGTGAGTCAAGCTTTCCACCCATTTTTCTATTTCACCAGGCTTCCTTAGGAGGAGGACACATTACCCTTGGAGCAAGAGAAAAACATAAACTGAAGTGAAAACATGTCAAAGAAGCCTGTGGGTGAAGAGGGAGCGAGGAGAGGAAGGTGATAAATTGAGCTGGACAGCAGCTGGCCTTTGAGAAAGGTAGAAAGAATAATCTCTGGTATTTTCTTCATTTGCAATGCTGAATATTCTGTTGCATTAATCAGTGGCTACTTGAGCAGCAGTAGCAGCAGAAAAAAAATAGGATTTAAAAAAATGTCTAGACCACCACTGTGAGGAATTAATCCATCTTTGAAGCATAGTAATGAATTAATTTGCTACAAAAAATATGAAATAATAGAAATATGTTTCCTGGTCTCTTTACCCCAGAAGGGTTCTAATGTGTGAGTTCTCATTAGTATTCATTTTTGTCAAATAGAAGGGTTATGCACCTTTATTGGATAATGTTTAAATGTCAAAAATGTTTGCATTGCTGTCTTAAATTAGTGATTCTTTTTGCAGTCATCTAACCCATTTGTATGTAGTGCACAGATGTAGTTTGAAATTGAGGCTATAACAAAATGGGAAATTTCCAAATTCTAGGCCAACACAGTAATAGTCTGTCCCCAAGCCTTTAGCTCCTGCTCATTTCTCACTTGAGGAATTAGACATGGACATATGTTAATTCATATCTCTCTTCCCCATTCAAATGCTGGTATGGCAGAGGCTTTAAGGAGAAAATAGGAAGGGTCCACAGAGGGAAATGAGTTTAATCATTAGCATCTGCAGATGCAGCCATATATCCCTGACTGCTGAAAACTGCAGCCTCACATAGCTTTGGGGTAGTTGCTTCCCCAGAGGTAATCTTGATACCTGGTTAAATTTCTAAAGGAAATGTTCTGGTTCTCCAGTACAATATTGGATTGAATGTTGTGGTGGTTTGACAGGAAATGTGTTTTTTGGGATGCTGTGTTTTTGGCCAATGGATATTCAGACTTTAATATTGGCATTTAACCTGGCCATTGAGACATGGACACGCCTCTGAGAACACGGGGTTAAAAGCAGGGCTCTCCCCTGGGAGGGTCCTCTTGGGTTTCCGGCGGGAAAGAGTTCGGGTCTCTCCCCCGGCCCAGCTGCTGGCTGGGCAGGGGGAGGGGAAAGCCATGTGGCTGAGAGAGGTAGGCCTGAGCCCCGGGGTGGAAGGGTGGAAGAGAGAAAGAGAGACACCGGGAGCCATTGGGTGCCCCCCCCTGAGAGACAGAGAGAGAGAGAGAGAAAGAGCCGCTGCCTGAGACTGTGACCTTGAAGCTTAATAAACATGGGCCTGTGCCGGCAGCACGGCTGGGACGGAGAAGAGGGGGGGGTTCAGCCGGCCGCTTGTAGGAGCTTTTAACCCCTTTTTGGAGAATGAGAACTTCACAGAACATTGACCTTTCCTAGAAGGGCAAGTGGGAGATGGAAAAGGAAATGGGCCAGTGTGAGAGAGGTCTGGGCGAGTGAGAGGTAGTAGAAGAGTAGAGAAGAATCCTAGTGGGAAGAGATGATGGAGTGGCTTTTGCTGGACTCTTTTTGTATAGCCATGGACAGAACCATGTTCCTTGTGACACAGAGACTGCATTCTAGGGGGAGGCAATGGCCTCAGAGCCAAGAGGGTTCAGTGTTGATGCCCCTCGGCCCCAGGGGGTGAAAAAATATGGGGGGGACAGGTGTCCCAAAGGAGAGATTGTGGGGACAGGTGTCCCAAAGGAGAGACTGTGCCTTTTTTGGATCGGGACAGAGCATCCTTAAAAGACAACCCTAGAAGCAGTTCTGGTCCGTGTTCAGTGGTGAGAGCACTGGACATGAAAAGGAAGAAGTCACGACGGCAGATGTACTCCGGGCGGTGCCACGAGTGACACAGGAAACACATGAGGCTTCAGCTGTGTTTCCAGGGGAAGCCCATGGCACAAGAAGGACTCCTCTCCTCTTGATGAACTGAGGATTGATTGTTTGAAGGGTGGTGCAGGACTGAGAGTTGGTGATTTGAGGATCAAATGTTGTGTTGAAATTTGGTGGGGGGAGGAGGAAATGCATTTGTGAGGTTTTCATTTTCCCTGTGTGTGTGTTCCTTTTTCTTTGTAGTTGTAGAGTAGTTAATAAAGTTCTAGTTCTTTTTTCCCTAAGTAAGAGCCTGCTTTGCTTATTCCTGGTCACATCTCACAGCAGAAACCAGGGAGAAGGTATCTTCATGGGGGCACTGGCATTGTGCCAGTGTCAAACCATGACATTTTTGGTTCCCTGACCGGGAATCGAACCTTGGGGGGAATGATAAGATAAAGTTGTGAGTAAAGCTGTGAGATGGGACCAAAGAAGAATAAGAACAAAGCATGTATTGAGTTAAGGTAGCTGCATAGTAAAAATCTGGGGATGAAGGTTTTCCTGTTTTGTAGAAGTGTTGAAGTGTTTTGTAATTTTGTTAATAATTTTAGAAAGTGTGTTCTCAGAGGCGAAGGGTGGAATGTGGTGGTTTGACAGGAAATGTGTTTTTTGGGATGCTGTGTTTTTGGCCAATGGATATTCAGACTTTAATATTGGCATTTAACCTGGCCATTGAGACATGGACACGCCTCTGAGAACACGGGGTTAAAAGCAGGGCTCTCCCCTGGGAGGGTCCTCTTGGGTTTCCGGCGGGAAAGAGTTCGGGTCTCTCCCCCGGCCCAGCTGCTGGCTGGGCAGGGGGAGGGGAAAGCCATGTGGCTGAGAGAGGTAGGCCTGAGCCCCGGGGTGGAAGGGTGGAAGAGAGAAAGAGAGACACCGGGAGCCATTGGGTGCCCCCCCCTGAGAGACAGAGAGAGAGAGAGAGAGAAAGAGCCGCTGCCTGAGACTGTGACCTTGAAGCTTAATAAACATGGGCTTGTGCCGGCAGCACGGCTGGGACGGAGAAGAGGGGGGGGTTCAGCCGGCCGCTTGTAGGAGCTTTTAACCCCTTTTTGGAGAATGAGAACTTCACAGAACATTGACCTTTCCTAGAAGGGCAAGTGGGAGATGGAAAAGGAAATGGGCCAGTGTGAGAGAGGTCTGGGCGAGTGAGAGGTAGTAGAAGAGTAGAGAAGAATCCTAGTGGGAAGAGATGATGGAGTGGCTTTTGCTGGACTCTTTTTGTATAGCCATGGACAGAACCATGTTCCTTGTGACACAGAGACTGCATTCTAGGGGGAGGCAATGGCCTCAGAGCCAAGAGGGTTCAGTGTTGATGCCCCTCGGCCCCAGGGGGTGAAAAAATATGGGGGGGACAGGTGTCCCAAAGGAGAGATTGTGGGGACAGGTGTCCCAAAGGAGAGACTGTGCCTTTTTTGGATCGGGACAGAGCATCCTTAAAAGACAACCCTAGAAGCAGTTCTGGTCCGTGTTCAGTGGTGAGAGCACTGGACATGAAAAGGAAGAGGTCACGATGGCAGATGTACTCCGGGCGGTGCCACAAGTGACACAGGAAACACATGAGGCTTCAGCTGTGTTTCCAGGGGAAGCCCATGGCACAAGAAGGACTCCTCTCCTCTTGATGAACTGAGGATTGATTGTTTGAAGGGTGGTGCAGGACTGAGAGTTGGTGATTTGAGGATCAAATGTTGTGTTGAAATTTGGTGGGGGGAGGAGGAAATGCATTTGTGAGGTTTTCATTTTCCCTGTGTGTGTGTTCCTTTTTCTTTGTAGTTGTAGAGTAGTTAATAAAGTTCTAGTTCTTTTTTCCCTAAGTAAGAGCCTGCTTTGCTTATTCCTGGTCACATCTCACAGCAGAAACCAGGGAGAAGGTATCTTCATGGGGGCACTGGCATTGTGCCAGTGTCAAACCATGACAAATGTGGAGATGATTGCATGATATTCTACAGCCTGTGTTGAGAGGAGGTCAAACAAAATCAGAAGTGTCCCTCTGTTCTTAAAAAATATGCCTTTCTCTCAGCAGTTTAATATGTCCTATTGGATGTCAAGTAGTGTTTTCATTTTTATGATTTATAATGTGGTAGAACACTAAGTTTGTGGTGGACTTTCTCAATTTTAACCTCCAGGAAAGTAGACAGCAAGGTCTCTACTCCAGTGCTCTTCTATTCTACAGCACCACTTGGAGGGAAAAGAGAAAGCAATATCTGTATGACAGAGAGGAACAGGCAAAGGGAGAAAAGTGGGAGGAAAACAATCAGATTGAGTCAAAAATACTTCAGGAGCCGGGAAAATAATCAGATCAGTCAAAGGAGACTTCAGGAAGGGGTTAAAGTGATAGAAATTTGGTGGTAAATGGCAAGAAAATAATAAGATTAATCATCCATTCATAGTCTGAGTCAACTTAATGAGACTGAAGTGGATAACTTTTGAAGCATCAGTCTTGACTGATTTCTCTGAACTAAATTCAGATGCCCTCTTTGGTGGGGCAGTGTGACAGCCATGAACATGCTACCACAGTTTATGACACTTGCAAAGGTGACACTTATTAGGGAAGACCAACAAATTTATATAGGCAAAAGTCTCTGCCAAGTGTTTTTCCATCCTTGGTGGTGCTTGAAGTGCCAAATGATGTTTCAGCAGATTTGCTTCAGTGTGTCTCACTCCTTTCCTCAAGAAAGACACTGTGTTGGAAATACTCCAGACACAGGGAAAGTGATCAGAAAGGAAATCAGATTTTATCACTAGAGATCAGCTGTAGCTCAGGTTGAGTGTGCTGCTATTGTAAGTGGTTTGAGATTTATGCTGGCCAAGAGTGCAAACAGCTGCTCCTTGCTATTTCGAATGACTGCTACCAGTTTTATTATTCCCAGGCAGGTAAGGAAAATGCTGTGAAAAATACCAACATTTCAAACATGGACTGCTCAGATAATGCATATTACTGCCTCAGAGTCCTCTTATTGTCTATCTTTGCGAACAGCTGGCAACAGCTCTTGGTAAATAATATCATCTTGGTGAGTGTGAGAGCTGAGGGACCCCCAGGGTGCAGAGGAAGATTTGGTAGCCAGCTCCACCACCAGCCCCTCTGGCTTTGCTATTTTCTTGCTCTCTGCTCCAGTTTTTCTTGGTGAACATAGGATAAAAATTACTTCATTCCTTAACAAGTGAAATGTGTGCTGACTACAGCTGAATGACCCCTCTCTTGCCCTCTCCAGGCCCCTGTGCAGGATGGGCAGCTAAGGACATGCAGTGACACCACTTTACCTACATTTCCATTTGTTCAGTGTTAGGTTTCATCTCCTGCTGAAGAGCTTTGGTGGCAGACAGCATATGGTGCTGTAGTATCTCAGAACCCACCTGCTGTACGAGCTGCTTGGCACAACCACTGCTGCTACTCCTGTCAGACATAGTATTTTTGCCCTTTAAAGCTGGATTGTTTTAAAAAATCTGACAGGCTGTCACCCAACAGCTGGTCTTTTCACAGCCGCCAGAAAATTAATCTCCAAAATGATACTTTCTTCCATCAAGGGTTTTGTGATAAACAACTGTTTAAAGCAACTAGAGCTGGAAGGGGAGAGGCTACAGCAGCAGGGTGAGCGTGGCCATGGACAAGTGTTCTGTGCTGCCTCTGCTTTCCATCACTTCACACGTCAGTGGTGACCAATGCAAAGCAAACTCATTAATCCTGCTGCTAGAAAATTAAAATCCCTGTGTTGAAATTGCATATTTACTCACATCTCAACTTGAAATAATCACAGGGCATGACAGAACTACTGTTCATTACTTTGTCTGATCACATTCTTAATTAGTGTTACGCAAATTTAGTGAGTAATGTTGAGACTCCAGGACAAGGAAGCAGCAAACAGAATGAAGCACTGGGCCAGTCCCCAAGGAGCTTTAGCTCTGTGCAGAAACTCACTGACCCAGGGCAAGTCAGCCACACTTGCAGGTGTGTTTAAATACACTGTGGATACTTATTTACTGAGCCACAAGAAGATAATTCCTTGTTATGCCCTGCTCTGAACCTTGATGAATGAGAAATCCTAGACAGAGTTATTTCAAACTCTGATAAATATTTATCTGTCAGAAAATAAAAATGAGAGACTTAGACCTTCATCTTCTAACTCGTAAATGACTAATGAATTTTAATGTCCACAATTTCAAGTCTCTCAGAAGACATGGTTAACACAAAGTCCCAAGGATCTCTCTGCTGAAAAACCCATCCTTTCCTGTGAAAGTGAAAAGTTTCTGCCTTTTAACTTCCAACTTATTTTCTTTTCATGTTCATGAGAAGTTTCCAGGCAGAGTGGCTTTGCCTGGAAAAGACTATCCTGTGGATAAGGTGACCAGTCAGAGGAAGACAGTAACTCCTCCTTCTCTGTCACACAAGGGCCACCTTCAATTTTACATCTACATGGTGAGATATGAATGCCTGTACTTTGGACCAGCTTTATCACTGTCACAGAAGGTGTCATTATCACCTACAGGAGTGACTGCTTCCCTCAGCAATGTGATGACAAAGTGTTTCAGTGATTTCCTTTGAGAATGAACTTTGAATTTTGGAAAGCAAAATCCATTTACGCTCTCATGCGCACTCCCAGATTATGAGAGCGTTGTTATGAGCTCACCCATAAGAGTTAGGAAACAGATCATTAGAGTCATTCACTCAATACGGTTACACCAAAGTTAATTCACTTTTCAGCCATGTAATAAGATCCCACAGGGTCATTACTTCTTTGCTACATCATCAAAAAGAATGAGATTCATTTTTCTCAGTTTATGTGGAAATAGACACTGCCTCTTATCATCTCCAGCTGAGTGAAATTGAAAACTGCAGCATTTTCTTTCTTGAAGTTTTCCAAGGTGAAAAACCGTTATTTAAAATGTAAGATTTAATGCATTAATACCAGAGACTTGGATTGTCTCACCCTGGCAGTTGAACCTTTTATCACTAGCAGGATGCATAGACAGATGAACAGCTATGAAAATAAGATTTTTGTATATTATTTCTGAAAAAAAAAAAAAAGGTATTTGTCAGGTTCATCAGTAAAAGAAAAATAGGACAAAAAATGTGCTAATACAAAAATTGATTGCCTTCATAAGTAGTATAAATCAGAAAGCTTTGCTTATGTGCTTGACAAGCACTGTCTTAAAACATGAAGCAAGGCACAGAGACTGTAAGTTGCTTGAAGGATCCATAAGTTTAGGAAAGGCATATGCTAGGCTCTTCATAATGATGCCTGTGCAGGCAAATGTTCCTTCACCCAGGGTAACACTCGTTATTTCAGCAGCCATCCTATCACATAATAGGTGGGGTTTTAACTTTTTAGGTTCTTTCCAGTAATATGCATTGCTCATCTCTCTGAAGATGCCTAAATTACATTAGACCAGCTACTGCCTGATGATTTTTTAACCAGTATGGATCAGCTGATTCATTGGAAATAGAGGAACTATAAACCACTGACTTTTTCGGTCAAGTAAAATGTCTGTTAGAATTTATTTTTTTTATTACAGCGTCTCTTTTTATACCATTTCACACTGTGCAGGACTGTGTTCAGGAGCCTACAATTCATCCCAGAAGTATATATAGAGTCTGACCAATGTTTACACCCCAAGCACTGTCAGGACAGAGAGAGATGATAATAGTGTAGAAAACACAGAAAACCTTCCAGTCTACAGACATGAATGGGGAAAAAAAACCTGGAAATACACAGAAAATATGTTTTGTTCAGCAAAGTCATAGCAAGCATGAGGACAAAGTGTTGATTTCCTGGTTTTTATTTATCCTAAGTGTTGTCAGGTCTAAATATGGGCATGCTGCTGACAGAAAGGTGTCCACTGAAGGAGAATATTATTTATAACAACAGAGGAAGTCAGAATTTCCTGAACCAAGAAAAGTGGTTTCACAGCAACCTAGGGGGATTGTTTGTTTCTGTGCAGGGTACTCTTTGCAAGGACCCCATACAGACCTCATTGCCCCCCTGCCTACACAGGAAACTCAGTTCCTGGTCTGGACAGGTGCTGTGGGTCTTTCATCCACCTACCCAGTTAATGTAGTGCTAGCAGATGCTCAGGAGGCTGTTGATAGTGTGTCCTGGTGGCTTTTCACAGTGCTGTGATACAACCCATGGAGGGACTGAAAGTACACAGCTCCTGAGACGCCTTTCTGAGCCAAAAGCAGATTTATGGAGCCTCCTTCTTCTCCTTTAATTCTGAAGAACAGGTGCTAAAAGTTGACTTGCTCTGACAGAAATCCAGGGAAAAGCAGCTGACAGGCAGCCCCCTTGGGAAGAAGCCATCACATTTCCAAGCCGTGCCTGTTCCGCGCAGCCAGCGCTTCCCTACTGACAGCGCTCCAGCACCCCGGGTTCCTGTGCTGGCAGCAAGGAGACCCTGAGCAAATTCCACTCTTGTAGGCATCTTTGTGAAAGAGTCACTGTGCAGGAGATTGCACGTCAGGAAATCTGACTTTGAATGGCAAGTGTCTCCCCTGTGGTAAATTAGCAAAGTCACGCTGAATTTCAGTAAGGCTGCATCAGTTTGTGCTGGTTAAGGATCTGATTGCTTCAGTTGACTTATTATACTTCCTATCTTAGGCAATAGCTGAGCATTAAAATCACTCCTTGTATGTCAGCTTAATTAGAAGTGACTAATTTCCTGAATGAAATGTAATTAATGTTCATTACGCCATGCAAAGATCTTATTTCAACAAGCCAGATAGATTTTTCTTTCTCTTGTAACTGTAGCAGCATGGTTGCATTTGATCAACATAATAAAAAGTACAGCTGCAGACTATAGGGTGAGACTATATACTAAAGGTATATAACTTGCAGGCCTTCACTGGGAACATGAATTGCCTATTTACAAGCACTCAGTGCATCAGGCATGGACATTCTGAACCCTAAATTAGGTTTGATTCTATTCCAGTTGAACTAGAGTAAAGAGGAATCAGCTCTTTTCAAGACAAAGAAATTTCATGGACATAAAAATAGTAAAACCAGAAAGAATCAGATCTTGTTGTCTCCCAGAATCCTACCTCCATTCAATGGATTCAGAAGCACTTCTGTCAGGACTGAAAAATTAAATTACAATAAGATGTGGAACTCCTTATTTTCAGATGCAAAGACAAATAAATTTGGGCAAAATGAAAATCATAAACTACCTCCAAAGTCCAGAAGATCACACAATGAAGTAATTGACTATATTAATGAATAATGTGCCTGAGCAGAACAGAGTATAAAATGAATATGTATCAAGGTTATAAATAATAAATAATAAAGTCAACACAAGTTTTATCTTTTGAACTAAGATGAAAAAGAAAATACTTAAACATGCATACAAATATAAATAATGTGGAAAATAAGGTACCTCAAGCTGTATATGCTATGACAGCTCAGATTCAGATAGCTCAAGTGATACTTTAATTGTATTAATTTTCAACAGTATAAAGATGTCCCCCAGCATTTAAGGACAGCTGCCTTACTGAACTATAGTAGTGTTCTTGTACATACCTCCATCTCTTTAATGCTCATATTAGATATGCTCAATTTAGTCTCTCTGGATATATTACAAAGAATTTATCCTTAATATGCATAAAATGAACTTTTCATTTTTTATGGCACATAATAATAATCTCCAATATCATAGTTCTCCCTGTAGACTAAAACAAAACCCTCAGATCTCGAGAGCTTTATCAGGGTTTTCAGTATTCTTGTTCTCACAATTATTTGAGGCATTTTGGTCCTTATAATTTTGTCAAAGTAGAATCAGAACCAGAACAGCCTCCAAAAAACACTGCCAACAACTGCAATTCAATCATAAGCATAATATTTATTAAATAACCTATTTACACTTAGTTGGCAACACTAGCAAAGTAGGCAGTGCAAAATCAAATTTGGTGGTAAGGAAGCTTCTTATCTCTGCATGAGCATGACATCCATTAAATTGACTTATCAATCTACTTTCCCCTGGAGATAACAGCAGAATGTGTACAGACTACAGCAGAATCAGGTTTGTCCTTTTGGGTGTGCAGACTCTTGCTATTACAAATTATGCTGGCATGCTGGGGAAAGGACTGTGGATAGGGCATCATTCCACTGCATGAGTCAAACCTGTTAAAGGATGTTATGAACAAAAGAGGAATCCACTAAAACATGTACAGTCTTGTCTTAGATGGAGCCATAACTGTATCACTGGTGTTCTGATAGTCAGCTTATTTTATATCTTTATTTCTCACCTAAAAGCACATACTTAATGCTACAGCTATAGCTCACCATGTGGCAGGGATCCCATCAGAATCAAAATCTCAGTGGCAGTCACCTGCTTCATTTATTTCTTGATGTGAGCCTAATGAGAAAACAGCCAGAGATATCCTGAGAAGCTGAGAGGAGAAATATCACTTTTCCAGGGGTACCAAGAAATTCCAGCTTTTCTGAATATGGGAGACAGAAAGAGCTGCTGAAATATAAAAAAATATCACTGTGAAAGGAATAACTATCTCATTCTTAGTGTGATGGATTTAGATTGTACTTGTCAGAGTCAGAGGAAGGGAAAAATGGGAATTGGGCAAAAACTTACCCAAAGCCTGAGGAATTAAAGTTTATCTAATGGCTTCAATTCAAGAAATTCCACTGCACCAGTGTTATTTACACTTTCCCTTGTGAGCAAAGATCTCTCAGAATGCCCAAGCAAAGCACATCCCCAAGGTTATTTTACTAACTCCTACATGTGCAGCAGAATTGGTATTTCAGAGAATAACAGTGCTATAGATGATCATTTTGGGAGGAATATGTGATACAGAATATAATGGTTATGTAGGAAGATGGACATTAAGATAATGGCAAGTTTTCAGTCAGGCAAGAGAGTGAGGCAGCACTTCTCATAGAAAAGTGGATGCCTATTCCCTTTTCTGATTATTTATTTGGTCTGCCAAGTCAGAAGAAACCATTGTGGTTTCCTTGAAAGGAAGAATTTCCTTTCAGAAAAGGGGGTGAAATCCTTCTGTTTCAATGATGATCAATCTGGGCAAGCTTCAGGCCATATTTCTGCACTTCAAGTCATCCCATTGGCTTTTCTGGTGTCCAACCAAAACCAGATATTTGTTTGTTTTTTTCCTTTGAAGTTTTAGTTCTGTTTCTCTTCTGTATCTTTGTTTCCCTTTTTCTTTCCCAATTTTAGGGATTTCAAAGGGAATAATTTGGGAAAGTTTTGGTTCTTTTATCTGCACCACATTTCATCTCAGTACAAGAGGTTATAGCCGCTCTAATTCAAATTTCCTGGATTTTTCAGTTTCATTTTGGATTGACCATATCACCTTTCTGGAGTCTTGTTGAATAATGTGACAACTCAAATCAGGACTTTCAGTTCTTCAGAGGAACATTAGCTGTAAGAACTCTCTGACTAGGCAGCATGTTGATGTTCAGGGATGACATTATTTCTTTTAATGAGCAAATAGCACAGCAAATACAAAAAGTAATTTCACTGTATTTGCCAGAAAAGTGTCTTACAATGGAAAGACTAAAGATGGTTGTTCAGCTGAAGAGAGACAGAAGTTTGAGCATGGGAATCCTCATGGAAACAACAGTCATCCTGGCATTGCTCCCAGGAAAAACAAGCTAAGTGGGAACTGATCAGGTGTCTAATATAAAAAATTATTATTCTTTGCTGTTACAAGCTTGATGGGTGTCCAAATTCCTGTATTGCTCCTTCCCTACCTGCAGCTTCACCTCAGCTAATATAAAATATTGCCTTTTCCTGTTGTCCCCTAATCTTATGACTCTGTGACAACAGGCACTGAGCCAGGCTGGCTTCCAGCAGCCCCAGCTCTCAGATATTGTTTGCCTGGCTGTTTTCATGCTCAATTCCACTCACTTTATGGCAGATAAAGATGTCAGGTCATTCTGTTCCTGCTGTGTCAGTGATCACATACTGCAAACCCTTAGGTTTAACACCAGGACCCCAACACACAACAAACATTTCTCTTCTCTACAGAACCAGGATGGAATTAATGCATTTTTTACAGACACCAGAGGCTGTGTTGTGCAGGTGTGCACTTAACCACCTATGTCCAAAGGAAAATTTATATCCTTTGTCCTTGGCAGGTTTAAGAGGTAGGAAATCACACAAAGGCTGGGGAAGGAAAAATGGAAAACCTGGCCTTAATTATTTTGATGCCATTTATCATTTCTGCTCCCTATATATTTTTTCCCACATGAGCTGCAGCTTCTAACACAGTCTAAGATGAAGAAGTACTGAGTGGCACTTGATCAGGTTAGAATAACCAAACCACAGGGATGGATAAGGAATTCTAACTTTGTATCACACAGGGGAAAAAGAAACAACATTTTTATTTCACTTTCACACACTGTAGGATGTCAGACTCTGCTTCTTTTTAGGATATTCAGTGAGAGAATTGAGTGCAGAGGTAATGATACCTCAGTGGGAGATGTGCCTCAGTGAAAGAGAAATAAAAACTGACTGCAGACACCAAGGTGTATGTGAGAGAGAGCCCAAATTGTATGTGTGGATGTGCAAAAATGAGGAGGAGGAGAGAAGTTTTCTCTCTTCCCAGATCCATTTTGTGCAAATTGTCCAAGGATTCAGGCCCAGCTGTTGTCAGCAAAATCCCACTTGCAGGAGAAACAAGAAAGGTTGGAATACCCAGAAGGGACACAAAGCAGTGCCTCCACTTGCATATGTGTCAAAGCCTTAAAATCTTTTCTAAACATGAGTTTACTTCCCCCTGTACCTGGGACCATTAGAGGTATTCTGAGTACTTTTCCCAGCTTGCTCCCTTCCACCACAACTTTTAGGAGCTCTGAACAGTACCATGGTGATTTGTTGCAGAAGAAAAGGGAGGAGTTTAAGAAAAAAATACATGTATATACCAAATAAAATGGTTTCTTCTTGTGTCACCAGAGGTCCCCACTAGCAGTGCTTGGTGTTGATGCAGCTGCCATGTGCTTGTCCCTTTGCCTCTGAAAAAAATAGAGATTTATAAGAAGTCAGGCCAAAAGTATGCCCTGGATGGAAAATAAGTTTTCTTCTCTACCCTGAAAAGGGAAGAAGGCAGAAAATTTCTTTGTGTTTTCCATGCTTTTTATTAAATATCTGCTGTCATTGGTGTATACTTTGCCCAATTTCCAGAATACTAAACACAAAAGAATCCTCAGAACAACAGACCTGGCTACTTTCTTGCTGGGTATCTCAGTGCTTTTGGGATTTTCTCCACAGTCATTTTGATAGAAAGGAGATTGTACATTAGGCATCAGTGTAGCAGATTGTACATTGCAAGGCATTAGTGCAGTTTAGCAGGCAGGAGCATGACAGCCAGGCTTGCAGAACTGTATCTGCTCACAGAGTGTGGGGCCTCTGGAATACTCCTTTCAGCACATTTCAGTTTAGCTTTGTTTTGCAGCCAATAATTCTTCACTGCTTCCTACCATGGTGACATGAGAGTCACATCCCTAGAGAGATGGTTTGGAATAATTCCTTAAAAAGAGACAGTCTCCAAGCAGATGTGATGAAATTTTAATTTTTTTTTTTTTTTTTCTGGCAGTCTCCACCCAAGAATATTAATAAATTTGTTAAGTTTTCCCTCAGGTATTACAGGGCCTAAGGCAGGAAGAACTCATGGACCTTCCCTCCTTGGGCATGGCAGTAACTGGCTTCCAGCCCAGACCTGCTGAGTGTTCCTGTGAACCTGGAATCCCACTTGGAGAAGGTCCCAGGAGGAGCAAACTCCTCCCCACTGCCTGCTGAGAGCTTTGCTTCTTCAGCCACACACAGGGAGCCCTTTCCCTCCACACTCAGCAGGGGTGAGCATAGAAAACTGAGGTGCAGAAATTTGAGTCCAGAAATTTGATTGCAAAGGCCATCCCAGCTGCCTCTTTGCAAGACCAATGTCTCAGTGCAGTTTTGATGTCTCCAGAAAACATTGTGATAAAAAATATACAAAAAGGACTTGTTATTTCACACATTTAGGGTCATCACTAAGGATGTCTGGTTTTCAACTTTTCCATCATCTTGCTGTAGATAGATTGTAAGGAAAAAACTTTTTTTTCTAGAGAGGAAAAAAAAAAAGAGAAAAGGAAACAACAGTTTAAAAAGGCCTTTAAATTCCCATTTTTTCAGCAAAATGGCTCATTTATTCTGCACAAGATAAAGGCATATATAAAACAATAGTATTCTGCCTTTTGAGGCATCTTGTATTTTTTGACAGCCTTAGCCCACAGCCTTTGATTAGATAAAGGCCTTAATATTGCATTACAGCAGAATTACCTACATTATGGCAGCTGCTTGTTGCAATTGTGTTGACATGACTGGCTTCTCCTGTGAATGTATTCTGCTCTTTCTAATCTCTTTAGCATCAGCAGCAGGACATTTTATTTGCAATTGATTTTTAAATTTAGGAGTAATTGAAGTTTAAGTGCAGCTACCTTCTTGCAACAGGGACAGGTTGATACTGTTTAAATTCTAATTATGCACTGATTAAAAGTGATTGCATTGCCAAAGAAGCAAGGGCTACAATTTGTTTCATTCTTAAAGGCTCAGCATAGAGAATTAATTGTATTTCCAGGAAAACAGATCAACATAAAGAGGAAGCAATTAAGAGTTCATTGTTGAATCATAAATTTCCTAGTAATTTTTGGAAGGTAGACAAGGTAGACTTAACTTTGAAAGCAGATCTTGTTTTCAACAAGGATTAGTCATTTAATGATTTTGGTACTTGATGGTAGAAGCTTTACCTACCATCACTCATGCTAAATCTTGGTAAAACAGGGAAGGCAGAAATGGGCTTGTTTTCATGTAGTTCAGTCTTGTAGTGATCTGGTGTTTGCTTTGTTTTCAAATTTAATAATGAAATGACAGCCTACAAATTGTTCTCATATTACAAGTAGGATAAACAAAACCACTCACACTTTTCCTATGACCAGGAATCACTTCATAAGCACCATAAAAAATAAGAAAGCATGAGGGAAACAGAGCAGCAGCATTTATTTAAACATGTTGTGTTTGTATAGTGGGCTCTCCTGTTGCATCTGCTTTCTCATTAATGGACTGTCAGCATCCCCAATGAAGTGTAAAGGCAGTACATGCCTGCACCATGGAGGCAGTTTAAAGAGGGTTTTTTTGAGGTTTCTTTCCTCGTTTCTTCTCTATAGAAAACACTGGATTTATAAATTCCTACCAGCCTGTTACCAGCAGGAAAAATTTCACTCATGGCCAACAGAATCTGCAAACAGAATTTGCACAGTGCCCTGGCTCAACTCAGCACTCTTTCAGACAGGTGTGTCCCAGCACTGCTGGTTCCCCAGGAGACAGGGAACTCCATTTCTTTCATCAGGCTTTGAGAAATCTCCCAGGATTTCACTGCCAGTGCAGGGAACAGTGCCACTGCTGTGTTAGGCTTCATAACGTAGCAATTAGTAGTAAAGTGCATCAGTATTACCCAGAACAGCACTCACACAGTTTATCCACCCCTTCCTCCTTCTGGAACATTGAGTTGGATGGAGTGGTTCCAGTGGGTAGAACAAGTGGGCACTGGGAGACCACTGGGGTACAGGAACTGTGAATTCTGCAGTCCTCTTCATATCACTTCACCAAATGATGGATACAGCCAGTTCCCATTTTGGGGATTGTGCAGAAAGGTTCCAGTTCAAGTTTGTTTTTAGCCTGGCTCCTTATGAAAGCTGGGCTCACACATTACTCTCTGTGTCACTGAATTACTTTTGAACCCTTTTAGCCTACGTGTTTCCAGGGTAGCAGGGGAGATGAGTTGCCAAAATATAACTTAGTTCTCATACAATTTGCAAGTTCAGTCAAAAACAGCAACCCAAATTTCATCAGCACCATTTTTTCTGCTTTAAGGAAAAAACTCAGAAAAACAGAAACAGCAGTGGAGAACTCTATGATTACATAATGAGAATGTAGTAAATCTGGTTTTTTCTCATTGTAATCCATTCATTGGGAGATACATATCCCTAAGAAAACAGACATACAGAAACCTATATTCTTTTTCTTAAATTTGTCAATAAGTATTGAAATCAAACACAAGGGTTCATGTCAAAAGAAAAAAATTGAATTATGGGCTGAGGTAAGTCTTGACTTATAGCAATAATGTGAAAAGCCACTATCAAAAGTGTGTAGCTTCAACTGAAATGTTAGACATACCAGGATCAATGCATAGCAATTCCACTGCAATGAAAAGCTGATTTAAAAGGTGAATAGTTAAATAGCATGTAACAATAGTCCTTCAGAAAGCCACTGTCATTTTGGGTGACTCTGGAAGTCAGTGGATTGTCTTCAGGAATATACTGGTTGTACTGAGGAGAAACCATTGGTAGTTCTGAATTCTGGTCATGAGTTTAGGTAGCAATTTCTGTCTCCTTAGTGACATTCTATTGTGGTTGAAACATAAACAGTTTCAATGGCTCTACTCAATACTTGCTTACTGTCTGTAGTATGCTTTTTCCCAAACCTTTCTTGAACCATAATGATCACCTAGGGAGCTCTGAGTGCAGTCCATCCTGGGCATTGGTCCAGGATAGTACAAAATAAAAATGACTTTGCTATAATTCCTTTTATGTGCATTGGTTTCTCAATTATGTGATTTATAGGAACTTTCAGGCTCAATTGCTACATTTGAGAAGATGCAGGAAAAGAGCAGGTCTAACACAGGGTGGCATGTAAGCCTGAATGTCTTTAGGGAATGCTGTTCCAAAGCCCAATGAAATGAGTAGAAATGAGTAGACTTTTTTTTTTTTTTTCACTGCCTTCAGTGGGATTTGTGCAGTATCAGAGAACATTTACAGGTTGCAGAGTACTGAATTAGAATCATGGAAGTGTTAATGTGTAATAAATGCATAATAATAGAATGGTGATTAGAAATCAACATTTGACATTTGTCTAATGCAAAAGTCATCAAAATATGCTACTCCTGGGATTTAATGCAGAGTTAATATTAAAAAAACAAAACCCAGGGCTAATGTTTTTCTGTGCTCCAAGAATTAAGATGTTTCTAAGACTAATCAAAATCTTTCACACACTCTTTTTTCCCATGTTGTAAATGGATCAAAAGTCTGAAAATGTAACTGAAGTTATTATGTTTGCATGGATATTTTAAAATGTATAAACAAGACCTTTACTTTGTAAGCAACTTCTGTATGGAAAAAAATCCATTTCCCATAAAGGATTCACAGGAAGAGCTGTATGTTCAAAATGTACTTTCTATTTATTTCACCTCATTTGGTCGTCTGAACAACTTCCTTTTCAGGAAGGAGGATAACTGAAAACATCTGCTTACTTATTCAATATTTTCTTTAACTTCTTGAATTTCAGTAATAAGGAGATAAATTTGACTCAACCTGACCTAAGGATGGATAAAGACTTGTGATACAGTTGTTAAACTTTCCACAGCTTCAGAGCCAACAGAATGTAGCAACAGAGATATTTCCCACATCCCTTTCTGCATCAGATTTTTCTCCTGACTTGTGACTAAAATTTTATGAAAGCTTCAGCAAACATGACTAAATCTATTAAAGAGAATGATCTCAGGTCATGGTACCAATATCACTTTGTGATGAAGCAGTTTCTCTTTACAGGCAGTTGTGAGCACTGACCTGCTGTCCAGTGGAGGGGTCAGCCTGGTAAACTTTTGCAATCTTCCTTCTTGTTCAACAGCCTTTATTTCTGTTTGGAGAATCTGTTTTCTGTTAAAATGTTTGGGTAACCAAGTATAGCTCCCTTCAATATTGCCAGTCACCCACTAAATGTTTGCAGAACGTTTGTGGATTTCCCAAGACATTCCTGACCTGATGGTGGTCTCCCATGATTTCCAGGAAAATGCATACAACTGTGACAAGTCAGATACCTTGGACTTACAAGAAAAGAGATCACTAACAGTTTTGAAATATGAATAGATATTGCCAAGCTGCTTGGAAAATTAAGCCAAGCCAGCATTTTCTTTTGATGGTTGGAGGGAACACTCTGCTGAGCCTGTTTGATCTTTTTTTGTTATCTGAGTCCATATGGGATTAAATGAGAAAGACAAGGTCCTGTTTTACATTTTTATCATTACAGAATACTATGTCTATTATACAGATGAATACAAAGGCTTGTCCCAAATGTTTCACTGTAAGATCTCTATCTCCTCCTTCAGACTTTTCCTATCACTATACAACCAAGATGAGCAGACTGTATTAACCATTTTTTTTTCACTTTTAAACTGCTCATGATGGCATCAACTATTTGTCTTCTTTCAATTTTATCTTTCTTTTGATTCAAAAAAAATTGTGACCCACTCAAAATGCTACTTAGGAATTGTTAAATCTTACAAAGAATGTTTTTCTGCTACAGGTGAATTTCATCTCCAGTCCTTCAGGTGAATTTAATCCCAAATCAAATCCCTGCTCCCTGCAACCACCTGCACAGAATTGAGCCAGTATAGAAGTCTTGTATTAGCTGTAATTTTTTTGGTGGGGCGAGTTATTTTATTTAGGTGCTGTGATTAGTGGTGAATATGTGGGGATTTATTTCTTGCGATGGAGCAGTCTGAGCAACAATCATCTCTGGTTCAGCAAGCTGAGGTGAGTGCTATGAAGAGGTTCTATAATGCACTATGAAATCAGTTGTTTAGTGGAAATTTTTTTCTCAAGACTTTTAGTGGTTTACTGGCTGTTCAGGAAAAGGTTTAATCCTGCATTTTTGAATGGCAATGATACCTACCTACAACCTAAAGAAGCCTATGGGTACTTTGTAGGCAGGGTACTGCTGGTTTTAAGCTGGCTTGTGGCTGGCTGCTTGAAGTTAAAGCTCTGTGTTCAAAGGCTGTGCTAGTTAATGAATCCTGCTTCGGGCAAACAAGAGACTCAATCAGTGTCCTTGAATCAATCTTCCTTTCAGCATTTTATATATAAAAAAGAAACCCTAGATTTAGAGGTCTTGCTATTCTTTAATTTTGGGATTGGTGTCCAGTTACCCATTTATATGCTTTCTTTCTGAAGTCAGCACAAAACCTTCCATAGCTCTTGGTTTTCATACATTCCTGAGTGTGGGCATAAAGTCAAAAGAAGGAATCGTGGAACAGTGTGTTACATAGCAGAACAGAGCTTGGGAAAGGAAGCTTAGATAGACACTTACTTGCTAAATCTAGCAGCAAATAAAATTTAGAATTCCACCCCTATAATCTTGTAATTAAAACTTGGCAAACTGTTGTGGGGTTTTATTATTATTTTTGTATCATTTTAGCAATGCAAGAAGTAGAACATCTTAATGATCAAAATGACCTAGTACAAAAATGTCATAGGACCTGTTATTTTTAGACCAGTTTTTATTACTATATCTATAAAAAAGTAATGCAAATATTTTGATACATCAACTTTAAATTAATACAGGAATAAAAACACTTAATTTTATTTCAAACTGTTTATGAAGTATGGGTAAGCTTAAGAATAAGAGTAGTTCTGGACTTCAACCTCAGCTTCTGACACCACTCTTTGGACTGAAATTTCAGTTGAAATAGAGGCCAAAACCCTTCCTTCCTTACACCCATGTGTGATATTGCTACAGAAAAAAAGTGAAAGCAGTAAGTGTATGAGCTAAAATGTATTTTTCTAGACAAGATCAATTAGAGAATAAAACTGTTTTCTTTATTACTTTTTAATAGTCACCTGTAGACTCAGAGGCATGTGGTTTGAAAGGTTCTTTTGGTAGATACATCTGGCTGGAATGAAGCATTTTGGGCACTGGAGATGGGTGAGATGGTTTTGTTTCTTAAAATAAGAGCAGCAGAGAGCAAGTTTGGATCTGCAGATCCCTTTGGGGAAAGATTTAGTGTTGAGCAGCACAGGCTGGGAGGGGGGAAAGGGTCAGCAACAGTGACAGATCAGTAACAAACAAAAAGAACCCCAATAATTGTTTTCACGGAAATTTTGAAACAGCTCTATAGTGGAAGGATTTCTTCCCTCTGCGCTGCACCCTCTAAAGTAATAGCATTCCGAATGACAACTTTACAGGCAGATTTACCTTTTTTTATTATTAGGAAACTCCATTGAAAAAGATACATTAACATGGGAATTTACAGAACTCTGTCTGAGTGCATCCTATCCTCCATCATAAAAAGAGACAGCTCACCTGTAAAAGTGGCAGTTGTGTTGTAAATTTATTCTGCTCTATCCTGCAAAGGTTATTATTCAGCTTATCCAAACTGTCTTCATTCATAAATCTACAACTTGTAATATATGAAAAGTTATAACATTGACTGTGAATTTCTGTCTATTTTGTGGATAAAAAGGGCAAGTTCCTTGCTCTAGTGCTGAGTTGAGCATCAAGTGCTATTTGTTACTATTTGTGAAATGAGTTAACTCTGGAGATAAAAGGACAAACATCTTTCCCACCAAAAGCCACCATTAAAACTAGTGGTTTTGGTGGGGAATATGTGCAAAAGGATCAGTGATTAATTTTGCAGGAATGCCTTTGTGCTATTCTAAGTTTCCTCTCCACATGGGGCATTCTGAGCTGGTTGACCTATCTGGATCCTAAAGACCTTTCACACAGCTGAAGTCACAGTGGAGCCAGTCAGTTGACACAAAAGGTCAAGAGATGCCGTTAAAGCTGGAATTGGTTAGGAATGTCTTAGTGTTCTGGGGGTTTTGTAAGAAAATGTTTTGTGTTGGTTTTGGGTTTTTTCCCAACTTGACCTTGGATGGAGTTTCTCACTCAAACACAAGAGATCACAGAATGGTTTTGATTAGAAGGGACCTTAAAAATCATCTTGTTCCAACTCCCCTGCCATGGACCAGGACACGTCCCGCTCCACCAGGCTGCTCAGAGGCTCATCCAGCCTGTCCTTGAACACTTGCAGGAATGGGGCATCCACAGCTTCTCTGGGCAACCTGTGCCAGGGCCTCACGACAATTAGAGCAAAGAATTTATTCCTAATAGCTGATCTAAACCTACCCTTTTTCAATGTTAAAGACATTTCCCCTTTTCCTATCCACCCATGTAATTTTAAAAAGCCCTTCTCCATTTCACATAGCCCCTTTATGTACTGAAAGATTTTAGTTTCTCCTCAAACTGTCTCTTCAGGCAGAACATCCTCAATTCACTTGGAAAGAAAGAAACTTCAGAATTAGAGTATTTGCTTAAGAAAAGGAATTCTAACTCTACGGTTCAAACCAATAATATGAAGCTGTGTTTTCTACATTCATGCATAGCAAATAAACATTTGCAATTTATTACCTGGAAGGATTCCTGTGTCATAATCTCTGGTACTACATAACAGTTAAAAAAACACATATCAAGTGCTGAGAGGAAACACAGCTGGAGTCAGACACTATATTGCTTTATAATTTTTTGTTTATTATAGAAAAAATTATTATGGTTCCAGGCACCTCAGTGGCAGAATTCAGTGAGGAGACATTACCTGTAAGATGAGTCAGGGAGAGTACAAAATGTAGGATCCAGTTCAGTTTAAATGTTGCACTTAGAAATCAGGTTGTAACTGTTGTTCTTGCCTCTGTCTGAAGATGGAACTAGGTAGGCACTTAAACATGATCATTTAAATTTCTACTAGCTTGACATAAAAAGCAATGCTATCTAGAAATCTCAATTTCTCTCCATTTTCACAAAGTGTCTTCTATTGTCATTAAATCTGGCTGTGGTGTTTAACAGTGTGGCTTTACAACTCTCAGAATTCAGAGGTGCACCAGGTTGAAACAAAGTCTGTTTGCCTGGAAATAGCTGTGACCTATACCAGAATTTATGGTAAGAAAAATTAAAGGATCCAGTTAGGTTAATTCTGGACGCAATTAATCAGAATATTTACCCTTTACCCCTCAGTCTTCACCCTTAACTTTTATCTTCACCAGCTCATCTGGAAGATTTGTAGCATAGAATAGATCTAAGGATGTGATAAAACCCTCCAGTAAATCTAGGTGGGGTTTCTTGATGCCAGCAAATCCTTTTCAGAACATTTCAGTAACTTTTACAGAACCTGTTTATCTGTGTTCTTGCATCCTAGTAAATTTGGAATGACCTCTCCTTAGCCTTGGGGAAAATGAATATAATCCCACTGTTTGTATTTTTCACAGCAGTCCGTAAGTCCATCCTATCATGTGTTCAAGATCTCGTGGGACTTCATTCTTTTTGGATGATTTCCATTGAACGCCAGAAAACATTGCTCTTTGGTAGAGGTCTGTAGATAAAATAACAAGACTGTTTCTACTTCAGAATCTCTTGGTTCAAAGCACTGTTTTGTGCTTGAAACTTAGTTCCGTGCAGGTTGTTTTTGTAGCAGAGTGATGGTGAGATGAGAAGAGGGAGAAGCAGAGGTTCGGGAGCTACCCTTTGAAAATCTGAAGTTTAGGGTTTTCTAGTAACTTTAAAATAGCATCTACAAGCTTCAAAGTGGATAAAATTCACGTGTTTGTAAACACAGCAAAATTGTTGTGGGTTTATTATTGACAATGTAATACTGGCTGCCTCTTTAGAGAAATGACCCTAAAAGCCCTATATGACCAGTCTTTCATAAAAAACCCCATCAAGCTCTAAGCCCTTATGTCTGCAGTGAAAAGCTGAAAGATGCCACAAAGTGCAGAAAAATCATGTTCTGAATTTTACATGGTTTGAGCTAAATGCAGTGAAGGGAAGAATGCTTGGCTTGGACTTTTAATCAGAATAGGCAAAACAAATAAAACTGAAATTATCGACCCACTCTTCCAGATGAGGAAAAATAAGATAAGTAGACTAAGTCAGTTGCTGGAAATATGAAGGAAATCCTGTGCCAGTGCAGTGAATAGATTCTTTCCTTGAAGCCAGGCACGTTTCTTGACAGCAGAGTTTCCTTGTCTGGCATGCTGAGAGCAGGGGCTCAGCAGAGACAGGGAGCAGCGTCATGTTGGGGCTCCCAGCTCCTTTCCTTGGCTCTTTAGGTGCTGGCTGGACACTCTTCACCTGCTTTTGTAGCTCCTGTGGGGAGCTGTATGGTTCATGCTGGAGGGAAGATGTGACCAGGACTTAACTCCTGAAAAGTTTTTCTTCAACAGAATTATAACAGGAGATATTTGGGGATGTTTGAGAAATAATGGACTGTCCAAACATTCTTCAGTCAATAAGTCTAAGAAGTAATTGGAAATTTTGGTTTCACTGGATATAGGTTTCACCTTCTGCTTTTGGTTTGATTAGTAGAGCAGAACTTCTCTGCTGCTTTGTCTGCATCCCTTTCTTGCTCTACCTCCTGCCCATTTCCCTTTTGAGCCCTTTGCCATTGTCTTATTGCCCTTGATTTTTCTCTGCTTCTCTTTACCACAAAGTAAATTAATCCTCATTAGAACCCTATCTTCTGGGTTTTTTGTACCCAGATTCAGAATGTCCCACAAAATATCACCTAAAGTGTTGTTGTCTGGGAAAAGCAACTATTTTCTTATTGATATTTTCTGCAATACACGTAGGAATAGTTTCTTGCTTGCTGTATTCAGTGGTAACTGAGTGGAAAGAACATTGAGCTAGATTTAAGATCTGAGAATATATTGGTTACAATAAAATGGAGGAGTCTCTGCATTTTTTTTTTCTCTCAAGTACTTTCTGATTTATTTCTTCCCACACAGAGCAAAGGGCAAAAGTCTACAATTTGATACAAAGGGAATTTCAGTGAAACTCTTCATCTGCTCCAAGCACTTTTTTTGCTGGGTTATTAGTTTTTAATACTTATCCTTTACAATGCCTCCTTCTGTACTTTGACATTTAACTTTAATCTTTGTGTAGCCATAAACACCACTTCTATGCTTAGATTGGGGTCTGCCCCAGTGCCCTTGAATGAGCTCACAGAGGTGAAGAATATCAGAGGAACATGGCAACCATGTCATAAGAACAGATTATAAAAATCAAACGCCATCACAAGTTGTTTTTTTAGATATTAAGATCTAACACAAAATCCCCTGAATATGAATCCAAGAGAGGTTTAAACCAGAAAGAAATTAAATTCATACAAATATCTTTTCATTGCAATTAGGCAGGGAGAGACCTACATAAATGTCAAGAGTCTGTTTGGCTTTTCATTTCCAGGGGTTTGTGATGAACACCAGAGAATTATTTGAATTTCATACTGATCAGCTAACTTACATCCTGATTTTCTTTACTAGACAAAAACTGGAAAAGTTGAACTAGAATAGATCTCAAAAGCTCAGCTATTGCAAGCCACCTTGCCATCAAACAGGATCAGATGTGTCTGTGCAGGAAATAGCATTGGGCTTGAGGGAGTGGTGTTTTTGAGAGGAAAGGAATGTCATATTTCCATGGCCAGAAGCTGTGTTCACATACAGTGTCAGAAACATTTTCCCTCAAAATATTATGCACTTTGTCCCGGGTAATGGGATGTTTCACCGGGATGTGGCCATCATGGTGCTTTTAATACTGCCTTCAGAACACTGTCAAGCTCCTTGCAGTCTGTCTGTGAAGAGAGCAGGCAAGCCCTCTGTACAGCTGTACTCATGTTACTCACAATCAAAACTGCTGATGCCTGGGTGGTTTTCTGGAGGATTCCCTCCTGCAGAGATCAGCTGTACTGCCCAAGGCAAGGGAGAGAAAAGATGGACTGTTAGGCTGACAAATGCTTTTGTCATATTTAATTGGGATTATCCATTTAGCCCCCTCCATTTTCCCTGCAGAGGTTAATCACTAACACACACACAAAAAAGGCCTAAGCCAGGATCTGAACAGGAAATGCAAAATATTTCAGAATCACAGCAGTTAATGAGCAGCCTGATTTACCATCTACATTCTCTCCACAGTGCTCAAAGGACTTTGCCTTAAAATTATGTTAAACAAAAGCAGCCAGTGAGCATCTTATTCAACATGTATAATTAAGGCTCTATTCAGGGTTTGCTTTGGTTTTTGTTGTTAGCTTTTTCTTCTTTGTTCCTTGGTGTTTTTAATCCGTTTTTTCCTTGAAGAATGTTTCCTGCACTGTAAGGCAACTTCTGCTCCACCACATTGCACGTGATTAAGAAAACATTTATTTCCCTCCAAAATGGGAAGAACTAGGAATAATCTTTTGATGTGTTTTTATTTCCAAGCTATGCAATACCCCTACTGTTTTCCCTCCTACTATTATCTAATACCTCATTTGCATCCTAAGCACAGATTGTTTTCTGTTGTTCAGATCTCCATGATGGTATACAGACATCTAATATTTTGTTGGTTTGGGCTTAGATTTTATTTCTAGGACAAAAGACATAGATAACAGGTTTCTTTAGAATATGATTGAGTGCTGGGCTATGCTAAGTTTTGGGCACCACAATATATGAAAGGTATAAAGCTATTAGAAGGCATCCAAAGGAGAGTTAAGAAGGTGATGAAGGGTCTGGAGAAGAAACCATACAAGGAACAGCTGAGGTCACTTGGCTTGTTCAGCCTAAACTAGAGACTGGGGTGAGACCTTGTAGCACCCTGCAGCTTCTTCATGATGGGGAGAGTCAGATACTGCTTGCTCTGGTGTCTGGGTGTGAAGCTGTGTCAGGGGAGGTTTAGGTTGGATAACAGGGAAAGGTTTTTCCCCCAGAGGGTGTTTGGGTACTGGAGCAGCTCCCCAGGGCAGTGATCACAGGAGTGCTGTGATCAGCACAGAGCTCCAGAAGAGTTTGGACACTGCTCTCAGGCACATGGTGTGACTCTGGGGGATGATCCTGTGCAGGGCTGGCACTTGAGCTCTGTGACCCTTGTGGGCCCCTTCCAAATTAGGAAATTCTCTGATTTTAAGAATCTTTTGTGATTTCCCCAGCTAGACCAGATTCAGACTCAACAGTCCTGCACAGTAATTTTTATTCTAATCACATCAGAAGTAGCTGTTCCTTTTGCAATTTTTCATTAAGCCCAGGTCACAAAATACACTTTTCCACTAGCAACACCATGTGGTCAACATACAATACACCTGTCTGTTATGTCCCAAAAGACATTAACCTGCCTCTCAGTTAGCCTTTTATGCTTAGGGTGGAACAGGGTATCCTTCCTGTGTTGGAGACCTGTAATTGCTATGCCTGTGCAGATCTTCCAGCCTGTGCCCAGTCCCAGTGTTTAACCCAGCCAATGGGATGCTTCCACCATATTTTTATGGCAGATGTTGATGTGTCTTCATATGTTTGGATACCTCTATGTGTGTTTCTGTGTTTTTGGGTTGGAATCACTGGTGTTTTTGGGTTAGAATCACTGAAGTCTCTGGCTGTGAGTGTTGTTGCAGCTCAGAATCAACCTGTTGAAGGAGTTGTGGATTGTGGTCCAGGATGTGCAGAACCTGTAGTGAGGCTCAGTGCATTGCTTTGGCAACCGTGTTCCCTGTGCTTTGCCTTCTAGGAAACCTCAGAGCATGGTGTCATTTCCACAACCTCTTCTCCAAACCTTACAGCCCTTTCTGAAATACTTGTTCTGTCCATGGTCAACCCATGTTGATAAGCATTGAAGCCTTTCATCATTCACTTCATGTGTTCCAGAACATCTCCTGAGGAGATGGCATCTGGCAATATGTCCCTTTGCAGCACAGATGCCATCTCTCTTCAACAATTCTGCTATCCTGTCTGCTGCTGTGATTTATTGCTTATTGCTCTTGGTTCTGATGTAGTCAGATGCTATTTGTTTGTTGAATAGTAAACAAAGATTTCATAACAAAACAGTATTTTCAAAGTAGCATGAAAGATATATGACATTCCTGATATGCAGTAAGTTTATTACCAGTGTGCTTTCTGAGTGAAATTATTGAAAATTTCCCCCATGGCCCACTGTTGAGCGTTGGTGACCTCATGGATCTTTGTACACAGAGCTTGATCTGGACACCTGCCACATCAGGACTGCATTGCCTTGATCACTTCCATAATTCATTTGCTTTTATGGATGAGAGGTCCCTGCTTTGCTGCCAAAGGAACTGAGTGATGTATCTGGAGTTGATGTTTAATATTTTTAAGTTCTGAAGTCTTCCTATCCAACAGATAACCTATTTCCTGTGCTGGCTCTCATAGAACTTTCTAATATTAAAATATTGGGCTTCTTCTTTTTGGTATTAAGCTGATTTCTTAAAGCTTTCATTGTGTTATCAGCTGCATTATGTTATCAGAGAGCTTGCAGTGAATTATCTGAAATGCAAGAGTATTCCCTGTATAATAAATACTTTCAAAGGTCAAGATGAAGCAAATTAGCTAAAGGAAGCTCTTAATTACGCACAGATCAATTTTTGGTAATGCAGTGTGAAGTCAAGAATACAGTGATGGAACTTTTCTAGTTTTGTTTCTCATAGTAATTTTTTTTTTTATGGGCGGGGCATCTTCTATTATAGATGGCAGTTTTTTTCAGAAAGTTTGTCACCTACTTACTTAGGGGAAAATGAAGCATAAAATTCATTACAAGTGCTGATGAATTCAACCTCAAGAGTACAGGTGCTTTTTATTTTAAGTGGGAAACTGATCTTTCCCATCTGCTCCACAGATCAATCATGTTTCAGTTTTTCAGAAGGGTTCTTAGGGGGCTTGGTAGCGTGGAGTGTTCTGTACTCTGGGCTTTCTGTGGACCTACAGGGTCTGATCTCATTCACAGCTGAATCAAATGCAGGGGCTCAACCCTATAAATGACAAAATCCCTTGGAATTCCCCGTCCCATCTGAGTCAAATGCTTCAATACCAGCCTTTGGATTATATCTGTTGGTGAGGACTGACCTGTCCTCTAATTAGTAACTAAAGGAAGTGTTTATTCTCAGTCCTGTAGTGAGGTGAGTCCATAATTTGATTTTTTTTTTTTTTGTCCTTTTTCCTTGGCTTTGTTTGCAAACACTTCACATCTCAATGCACAGAGTACTGGGGTTTGCTAGACAAGTAGGAATTCTGCATTAACTTGCAAAGTTGTAGAAATAATACTGCTATCCAGAATTCAAGCTTTGGGATATTTACCATTGTGCTTGAAGTCATAAGCTACTTATCTCCAGGGGACAGAAAATAACATTTTCTTCTGAGTCATTACACTTAATAATTGAAGATCTACATGCTAAGTAAAATTTCTTTCCCTGGAAGGAAAAGCAATTCCTGCAAGCAATATATAAGGCTAAATAGGCAATGTGTCTCATTCCACTTACTCTAATGGTTCTCTGACTGAATTTTCTTAGATTTTGCCATATGGTGAGTGGATTATGAATGTAGTTAGAACTGTGGAGTAGAAAATGTTGAGCAAGACCAGCAAGTCAATTTAAAAAAACTTAAATCATTGTTGGGAAATTATGTATGTTTTTCATATAAAATCTTTTTTCAAAATCTACACTATACAATTTAGAATATCAAGTCAGAAAAAAATGAAAAATTCCATCTCAGAGTTTAGAGATTGGTTACACTGGGGAAAGTGTTTAGTTGGCTATGATTATTGTCCTGTATCAGCCCATGCAAGATTAGGACTGATTTTTTTTTTTTTTTTTTTGGTTTTTTTGTTAAAGTTTAGGAAGCTTCCTGAAAGAGTTGCTGTAAAGACTTTACAAATACAAGAACAGAGGAGAGATCTTTGTAGAGTATGAAGCTTCCTATCCATTTTTTCAAGGCAGAGTCCTCAAGTGAAACAAACTCAGGCCAAAACCAGCATTCAGTAAGATTTCAATTCAAAACTCAGTGTTTAAAAGATCTAAATTCCTATTAGGCAATAATTCTAAAACAGAAACAAATGAACTGGAGCAAGGGGGTTAGAGGAAGAGCTATATAATGCCCAGCACAGTTGTCAGTCCAGATATGTGTGAAGGCACCTGTGTGCCACCTGTGGAAATAATGTCCACCAAAGCAAAATTTTTTCCATAGGGGAAAAGAAATCGCAGCCACCAAAAACTCTGTGCCTGCTCGGACAGAGATCCTGACCATGTTTTTGTGTAGAAATTGTGACAAAACCTTTCCAAACTTAGCTGTGTGCCTGACATAAGAATGAGCAGCAATGTACATTTGTGAGCAAAACCTCTGCTCTACAGGTGTTTGGTTTTGTTTTTTTTCCTGTCCTCATAAAAACTGTGTATTCGGAGCCTGAATGACATCTTTCTTTCTGAGTGATAGATTGACCATATTCATTCTGGTCTTGCCTTGTGCAGTGCAAATCAAGGTCTGGACAGCCTTGAAAAGACTTCAGACCTCAGAGGGGAAATGGAACAAAAGCAGGCTGCTTTTCTGGAAATGTTCCTCCTTTATCTGACACCGAGATATGCCCAAGCACACCACAGTGAAAAAGTGCAGTTATTCAAACTATACCTCTCTAAACCCGGCTGGCTCACAGCCACAGGACCTGATTTTATTTTCAATGCCACTCCAAGCTGAGCAAGATGCCCCAAGATGCAGAGTGATAATGTTTAGGGCTGGATTACAAATCTTGTGCTGAACTTCATTTTGTCTTATCTGAGTGCTGTCATCACCCATGTACCTGTACCTTCTTGTGGATGAGATAGAAATGAGCATTGCCTGGGATAAAAAAAAAAAAAAAAAAAAATCTTTTCTGAGAGAAAGAAAAGGAAACCAACCTTTCAGGGTGCTTTTCTATTGATATAAGCACAAACAAAACCATTCCAAATCTGGATTTAGGGTGAAATGTCCACTTTTCTGTAGACATTTAATGCTCAGAAGTAGCCTCATTTCCATCTTATTTTTGATCCATTCATTTCTCTTCCTTGTGTCCTGCAAGCAATTTCGCAACAAGCCAGCAGCCAAATACTTTCTTACATAAACTGTGTGGGTTTGAAGCCAGCACCTACCAGAGTCAGTGGAGAAACTCCACTTCCATGGTCATTGAATCAGATATTGATAAGAGTGGCATTTAAAAAACAACAAAGGAATTAAAAACCTCTAAGCTAATTAAACAAGCTGGCACATGTAGTGTTTCCTCCATCTGCCATCCCTCAGACAGCTATGTGGCTAAGAACAATATTTCTTGACATTCTCATGGCAGATACCATATGGCTGCAGAAAAATTCTCTGGCCATGACTCCAGTGGGCTGTGAGTTTAAACTTGTTCCAATCTTGTTGTTACATCTGACTTTGCCTTAACTAGTTTGTCCTAACTGTGATTGTGGTTACTTTCCAAATTCAGCAGTAGGCTGACTTTCATTAGCTTGTGCATTTCAGAGTAGCCAGACAAAAAGCTGTGAGTCCAATGTCTGAATTAATTCCTCAGGGAAGGGGGAAAAAGTGGAGGATATGATGGCAGCATCAGTAATGTAACTTAGGCCTTAGCTACTTCAGATTCTTACCTTCCTTTCCCCTTTAAATATCTAGTTCACTTAGAAACCACTGCATTTGTTTACTTGGTTTCAGCTTGCATAATTAGAATCACCTGTATCATAGGATAGTTCATATTAATTATTTAAATATACCCATTAGGAAAATAAGAATAGCAGGGTCTGAACATGGATATTCATTAATTTGGTCAGGAGTTGCTTTTAAGACCTCTCTTATCAACTTTTTTCTGTAAGCAAGGTTTGTAACAGACAAAAATACAAGCAACTAACAGAAAAACTTGTAATATTACAGTATCAAAACTCTTAGCAAAATCACACTCTGATTAGGTTAATTCATCAGTGCTAAAGAAACAAACTCAGACAGTAGTCTGATTAAATGGGATTCTTACAGTGATTAAAAGCATTTTTAATTCCTTTTTTGGCTTTGATTAAGAAAAAAACAAACACTAAGCCAAATATCTTCTTGGAAGAAATCCAACTTAAGTGTAAGTTGATTCAAGGGAGGCTTCTTCTCACAGCTCTGCATGAGCCACCTGCAATTACTACAAATTATCTGTGCATCTTTGCTGAGACACTTTCTCAAGTCTCAGATGCCATATTGAGCTTTGTCTGAGAGTGAGTGATGCTGAGCTCAAGGCTTTTGTTCTAGAAGCATCTAGAAATACATTGACCTTGATTTTTCAGTACAGGTCGGGCAGCCCAGAGAGTTTCTCACTGCTTGGTTTTGATGACTTTTTTTTTTTTTTCAGTGATTAGCCAGATTGCAGTTCTACAAAATCATTTATCTTCAGCTGAGCTATGTCATGTCAGGTAATACCAAGGCTTACGGGCATCTTTAAGGAAATCTGCAGCTTCCTAGAAATGCAACTGCAGCCCTGCCATGGAGTGTGGTACTTCAGGAGTTTCATTAGGGTTTTGGGGTGGTTGTTTCTGGCATGCTAGTGGTGGTGTAAAAGCCTGCTAGATGAAGGTCAGGTGCTTGGGATGGGAAGGGGAGGCTCTCAGCTGTTGTTCCCCCCTTGAAGAGGCCAGAAGGAGGGGATGGGGATGGGGAATGAGCGGCTTTGTGTGAGCTTGTGAAGAGGTGTGGTGAGAGAACAGACACAGGCCTCAAGGCATGAAAGAGACACTTTGGTTCCTTGCCATCAGGATGAGATCTTGTTCTCTCAGCATTGCTGTGTCCATGTGGGACAGCTGAGGGCTCTTCCAGAGGGAAAGGAGTTCAGCAGCTCCGTGGTTAGCTGGGAGCAGCAATGTGAGCCTGCTTTTGTCAACTCCCTCTGTGGGAGGTTGCTGATGGAGACAACTTTGGAAGGTTCCTGCAGCCTTCCCAGGCTTCAGGAACTCTTCTGAACAGGCTTTATCAGCACTAGGAGCTCAAAAGGAAAACAAAACTGACCTTTGTTTTATTCTGCTGAATTGCCCAGGCAAGGAAGCTGTCCAGGGGCTTGAGCTCTCCTGAACATCATTTAAACATATCTTGCTGTCCATGGAGACTTTTCCATTGAGACCCCTCAGGAAAGGGTCTATGTCACACACACCAAGTAGAGTCCTAAATGATTGCTGCTCTCTGTGAAGGTGTTGAGGATGCTGGCTGCAGTTCTTGTGGAGGATCATTTGCCAGAGAGAAGGAAAATTCAGTCCTTTTTTTATTGTGCAGGGAGCAGACTGCCTTGCAAACAAGTGCCCATGCTAGTCTAACCCATGCTGTAAGACTGATCCAGGCAGGGACTGAGTTTTATTTTAATATTAATTTTATTTTAGCTTGGAAGAACTAGTAAAAGTTAGAGGCAAACTAGCATGGTGGTGATCACCAGCTTTCCATGGGGTCCTGCAATGCCTCTTATGACAGAGAGCTTCCATAAAGTAAATTGTACTGTCAGGGAAAGTTGCATGGGTATTGCCCCACAAAAATAATAGAGGTTGTAGTGGGGTGGATCTTGGGTTAAATCTTAACCATGCACTTCTTGACAGACATACTGCTTGCACTAAAGGATGCAATACCCTGATTTTCTCTCTGCCTCAGGTCCAGATCTCTTTTTATTTTGTTCCTTCCTATTCCTCCCCCATTTTATGAGCAGGGCTTTCTAGACAGTAATGTATTTGGGCTGCTGCCTCTCAAAGAGGTAAACAGAAGGAAGAAATTGCCCTTAGGCCAGCTAGCAGAGCTTTTTCTCTCTAAGTCAGAGGGCTTTAGAAGACTTTTCCTACTGAGATGATAGGCTTTTAAATGGAAACCAAGGGTCATTTATGGATAGACTTCTCTGGTGATTACACAGGCAGAAGGAACTGTCATGTAGAGAGCCTCATTCACTTCACTGTCAGTTTATTGGCTGAAATTTGCTCAGTGGAATAACTTCCACCCTCTGCATCATTCAAAAATAGAAGAAAAATAGCAGAAAAGAAGGCAAAATTAAATGCTTCCTCTTGAGTCATGGATGCTAGCAGGGATTATTAATAGATGCAGAGCCTTTTCCCTTAAAAAATACGCATTTCTTTTAATCAGGGATTAAAATCTCTTGGTTTTGTTTTACTCATCAGTAAATCAAGCTTTCTGAAATGCTCAGTCTCTGAACAATAAAGATGCAATGTAACAATTATTTCCTGTGACTGGTAATTCACATCTTGGAGGTCAGATAATGAATCATAGCAAACTCTCTTAAGGGGAGTTTTCTGTTGCTTTGGGCTTTCCAGTTTGTTTTGTTTGGTAGCTTATTTTGGTTTTTTACTCAGAATTCCAAGTGCTTGTCAAAAATACACAATACATTTTCTAGTTGTGAGGTGGACAACCAAAGGCAAAAATACATGGTAATAATTTGTCCAAAATGAGTGCAATGGAGAGTGGAAAGGCATAGAAATGCAGTCCAGTGGACTGCTGGCCTGAACAGCAAGAATAAATTATATGTCCTTGGGAATAGCCAGGGGTATTGAAACTTTTACCACCTTGCTTGCTTAGCTTCCAGTAAAGGCAGAGTGGCCAATGTCTGCTGCAGAAGAACAGATTTACACAAGTGACAAAAGAAACCAGGGGACTGAGGGAAAGGGTTGCTTTTAAGTAATTCTGCCTGTGAAGATTCTGTGAATATAATTCCAGAAATCAAACAACTGCTTATGAACCCTAATGAAATCCTTAATCCTTGCAGCTTGTAATCTCTTTCTTCTATAAGGGGAAAAAATACCCCCTGAATTCTCTCTTTTTCAGTCCTTCACCTGAACCAGAGGCAACAGCACAAATCAAAGGTCAGAAAGGACCTGCAGAACATAGAGTTTGGATGTCTGAAAAAAGGGCCATCATTTTTGTCCTGTTTCTCTTTTATTGAGATAAAGAGATTTAATTTGGCAAAAAGCTTGTCATCTTAAATGATATGTAGTCCTCAGAGGAGGATTTCAGAGATAAACAATCAAGTCATAGGAGATTTTCTTTATCAGTGTGTTAATCTGATTTTAAGAACATATGTTTCAGGTTTCATATTACATATATATTTCAAATTCAAGTATTTCTGATAGCTCCTTCTGCATTTCAGCTTCCACATTCAAAACACTTATTTCAGCTACTGAGCCAATGTAACTTTTCAAGTTTCATATCAATATGTCTAAGGACATCTGAACCTCTTTTTTTTTGGCAGTCTTGCAATTATTATCATTTAATCTCACTGGAAGAGATGCTGAGATTTTTCTCTTCCAGGTGTGGCTTTTACACCTGGTTATGTCCTCAATAAAAAAACAACAAAAAAAACCCAACAAAACAAACAAATAAAAAAAGGCAAGCCAATTTTGATGACTCAATTAACTTTAAACTACTTACTCATCTTTCTGTCAATCTCTGTATAAAATTATCATGGATCATACTAAATTTTTTTCTTACAAGTTCCCCTATGATTATAGCAAAAGATGGATTTTTAATATCTCCCCATCTGAATATATTATTTTCTTAATTTCTGTTATTGATTTCATTTTTATTACCAACACAAAAAATAAATCACCAAGTTTTGTCTTTGGCTTCCATGAGACTAGATGTTTGCTCTGCACTTCAGGAATAGAAATAACAAATGGAACAGAAAAACAAAACAAGGCAGATGTAAATGGTCCTGGCTAGAATTGTCAGGAGAGCCATGCAATCTATATATCTCTCAAGCATGGTTTTATATTAATTTGAGTTCAGCAATACTATAAAGGTTTGCTGTATGATGGCTGTTTGGATGTTATATTTTAAAATATGGCACTGATCTCATTCCATTGTTTGTTATATTGTGTATTGGTCTACAGCACAGATCACCCTTAATTGACACATATTCCATTGTGAACTTAATATTTATAGGGCAATGCAGAGAGTATTGTTACTGCTGTCTTGGCTGTATTTGTTCTATTTGAGCCAATTCTTTTTTAAAAAGACTTTAAAGCTGGTATCACATCTCTAGAGACCCTCTCAGATATGACCTATGAAATGAAAAATGCTTGTGCAGCCTCAAGGAGAAGTCAAAAATACTTTTAGCTAATTATGTGTTCTAAGGGGAGACTGATCAGGATGCACAAGGGTCTGGTACACTGTCCATTCAATCTGGTTTTCCCTGGGAATTTATTAGTACTTATGCTATTTGGCAACATTCTGAAACAACAGAGACATCAATCAGTAGAAACAACCTTGAAGGCCTGATCTACTGAAACTGATGAATTTTGGCACTCTTGTAACTGAGACTAGCTTTAGATCAGACACTCAATCATTTTTCTTCATCAGTCCTCTGTTTCCAGGATTGTGATAGAAATTTGATAATTTTTATTGATTGTTCTTCCATGGAGGGAAACAGGATACAGGTACTTCTGTCCTCTGTGTCCTGGGCTGAGTCTCAGTCTCTAGCTCTGGATGGTCAGCCTGCCAAGGACTCAGACATTAGTTTTCTGACTGTTCAGCACAGCTAATCCATAGCAGTTTCTTTAATGTTAACTTATTTTATCCTATTTTCTCAGAAAAAGGATTTCTGTCTGTCCTATAGGCATTATACTCTTACTCTGTGCTCTTCCAGTCTCACACCTGTTCTTAACAGGCTTCTGAAAATCAAATTATTTTGAACACTTTAAAGCAATGATTAAACAATTCCAAACCTAAATCAGTGCTTTAGATAGGCAAGGTTATCTGTAGTTTCAGCAGTTATGTCCTAGACCCAATTAAATGGGAATTAAAATAACAAAAGCTGTTGTGTGAGGAGCTATGATAGAAGTCGGAAAATTCAAGAACCAGGAATTGTTCTCAAACCAGACACAATTTCCTTCTAGTATGTGTGTAAATGTGTGTGTGTATATATATGTATATATAAATTTGGCAAAATTCTGTATTTCACTACAGATAGAAAGTTCTTCCTGAAAAGGCAGACCAGCTCTTGTCTGTCCCCAGCAGAAGCTGATTGTGTTGGCACTCTTACAGGAGCCTTGGCGAAGTGCAGAGGGCAGCTGGAGTTGAGAGCCAAGTTAGAAGTGTTTAACTCCATGAGCTCACAATTGTCAAGTGGTGATAAAAACACTGCTTAGTGCTGAGAGCTGTGCAGCTCAGCAGGAAGCTGTGAGGTGTCAGACTTGGGACTGTGCAGAAGGAAGAGCAATTTTTCTTAAGCTTAAAGCATCCCAGGGACATGAAAAGTTTTTGTTTGTGAGTGTATCTCTACCTCTGTTGTTTTGCTTGTGTGTGTGCCACTTCAGAGCCCAGGGGAGGTGCTGATTTGACAGCCACAATGCCAGAACACTCTGATTACCTGCTGAACATGCCCAGAGCTGACAGCAACAGGACAAGTTTCAATGTGCCTGGAAGGGCCATTCTCTAGCTCAGTCTCTCTGCCCAACAGGAGCCAGACTTTCACAGGCTCTTTGCTCCCTTTCAGGCACTCAACAGCTTTGCCTCCAATGTGCCAAAAGCTTCTGAGAATGTGGCTACTGACTCTGGCAAACTGAAACCTGCCCATGACATCTGGGAGTCCTGCTATTGGATATCTTACTGACATGGTCAACTAATGCCAGTCTTGGTTTGTGGTTTCACTGGTGTGAGCATTTGCTCACTAAAAGCAAAACTGAGAGGTGTGTTTAATTAAAGCTACAGTGCAGCCAAAGTAGCCTCCTGAGTGTGGTTGTGTTAAGGCAGAGATGACTGAAAACTGGATCTCAACAGCTCTTGTCAGAAGAATATCAATTTCAATTTCCTTTTCATTATCCAGTTTCAACTGGAGGGCAAAAAGCTGCTGCTCTTTCATAGACAGTGTGCACTGGATGCTTTTTCATAGACAATATTAATTCCATCATACACTACCCCTACTCCCAAGAGATTTCTAGGCTCTATTTCCATTTCTTGTTAGTAGAAAAGGACTAAACCAGTGAAAAACCAAGCACATTGTGGAAAACATTTCTGGAACTTTTGCTTCTTGTAGATTGTGTCAGTAACTGGTAAAATGTCTTTAACACTTGTTTATAAGAGAAAGCAAGACTTTTCACAGAACTATGAAGGGAGGTCAAATCTGATAAATGCATGGGTTTCCTCTTTGTGGGTGTGAAAAGCAAAGCTTATTGCATCTGCTAATGCAGATTCATTCTCTGAAGTCAGTCGTACATTTTTTTTCATGAGATCAATTTTGGATTTGCTTTTTTTACAAACTCTAACCACAGACTGTAAACTCTACCTCCTAAGAAAATTCCAATAGTTTTATTTAAACAACTTGAAAAGTGTCTGATCCTGAAGAATTACATGTTCCCAAAGCTGCACAGAGGAGGCTGTAAGAGGGCTGACCCTAAATCTTGAAGAATCCAACTTGCCTCAGTGCTTATGAGCATCCAAGAAAAGCCCTGCTGGCAGAAATATATTTGAATTTAAAAGATTAATTCATATTTCCTGGGTATTATTTTACTTTCCTAGCCTGCATTTGTTATGGGACAGAGACAGAACCTTGTTATCTTGATGACACAATCACTGCCAGGTTGTGGCATTACAGTGAGCAATGGATGTGAAGTATATGAAGAAGGGTCAGACAAATCCAGACAGATTGCACTCTAACCCATTTTGCAGAATAGGATCTCATGAAAGTAAAAATTAAGATGAAAATGAAACATAAGTGGCTGAGCTTGTGCATTATAAAAAGTTCTTCCTTAAAAAGGCAGTTAATAATTACTTTTGTATATAGTCCATGAAAACACAAATTTTACAAATTATGTAATTAAAATATTTGTAAGGAGAATCACAAATAACAATGAACATAAATTTTCATAGGCTACATTCTTAGTTAGAAGGCTGCAGGTTTTTGACTCCCCACAGTCTTGTGATGATCTGCTGAGTTCCTCAGGGTGGTGGAAAGAACTGAATTGTCCTGACAGAAGCCTTCTGTGGCATGAAGGCTGGACCAGAAAAGTCACAGGAAAACTTGCTTTGGTACAGAAATGTGTAAAGCAAGCCTCTTGCAGAACATGGAGCTGGATTTTGCTATGTTCTGTCTGATAGAATCCTTTCCTAATACAATGTACTTGTGTCTGGTAATTGTTGGTCCAGAGATTTATGGGTTGCCATTTTCCTATTTGGAGAGAAGTGACTTGGATTTATTATTTGATAAATCTGGCAGCTACTTGTGGATATGAAAGGGACTTTTCAGATGTGGAGATATTTCAACAATATTTACTTTTCTCCTCTATAGTTAAATGTCACTAGTTTCAGCAGGAGAAACAAATGTTATTTTTGGCATGGCTTAGGTGACTTAATATTTTCCAAATTACTCATGGGAATTTGCAATGTGCTGGGGGCAAGGGAAGCCACTCACCCTGCAGTCACTCCAGCTGGTTCATCCTTACCATGTCACACTGTCTGCCAGGCTTCTGGCACTCAGAATTAAGCACAGATTTTCCATGGAAAGGTTATCCTGGCAGGCAGTTTGTTGTCAAGACGTATAGCACCTGCTGACCTTGCAGGAGTGCTGTACAGGTAATTGCATTAAGATAGCCAGATATGCAAAGGAAAGGGCATTTTTTCTCTTGAAGTTCAACCCAAGCTGATGGCTGCAATACCCATTCCCTCTCATACTGAATCTTGCTGCTCTGTCTCCAGTAGTATCAGCAGTTCAAAAGTAACTCAGCTGTGGCTTCCCAAGCTGCAACCATGCCAGCATAGCCTTTCCCCATCTATTAAACTTTATTTCTGAGATTCAGGGCAGTACAAGGAGACCACAAAAGTTTGGATGGAAATGCAGCTCCTGATTCCTCTCATTCTGAGTGATGTCTTCCTTTGAAACAAACAGGAGAGAGACATCATTTATTGACATACACAGCCTACAAATTTAATTCTTGGAGTCACATGTTCAAAGAGTCTCATGGAATTCCAAATATGATCCAAAAGCTTCTAAACACAATTTAGCTCTTCTAAGAGTACTCGTATATGAATGATTCAAACCACAGCTCAGGCTGAAAATTCAGACATGAAAATAAAGCTCAGTCATAGTGACAGATGTTTTAGAAAGTACTTGAGCTAGGTTCTTCAGCATTTTCATATTGCATTTGTTCAGAAAAGCCTCCAAGAAATACTTCCAGTATTACAAGAAGGGGGAAAAAATAGGAACACTTGACAGAGAATTATAATGATACATTATATGTCATTAATGTTAATTTACTCAGCTGCTGTGAGTGTGCATGCATGAACAGCAAATGTTGACTTTGTTCTGAAGGAAATCAATGGGCAATGAAGTTGTCAGCAGCCACATGGAAGTCCATCTCTGTCTACCTTGGAGACAGAAGAGCAGAGGAGCAGAAAAAGTGTTATCTGCTGTTTAAATACATTTTCCGTCTCTGATGACAGCTGTGACTCTTAATTAATAATATATTCCTTAGAAATTTCTGTAAAGGCTTGTCTGGGAGGTATGTTTGTGGAATTCGCAACATTTCTGGGCTCAGCAGGTTCTTACAACCCTGAGAAGTCCTATTAACTTAACTGTATTGTGAATTACTGGCCAGAAATTATGGTTGCTGAATTAGTAGCAGTATTACTATTGCTGTTATTTTTATAATTAATATAATTTCATAGAACTATGAAAAATTTCTCTGGTTTCCTTATTCACTTCATACCACTCCAATTTTTTTCTGAAAGAAGCCTTGTCTGTATAACTGAGAAATAGAGAAAAAAGGCTGATTATCTCCTATACATCTAATGACAGCATTTTACAGTAGAAAAGAGAAGAAATCTGAAGAAATCTTCTCAGTAAAATTATTTTTATTGTTACAGAATGGTGCCAATTCCATTCTCTCAAAGATGAGTATTGGACTGGCCCATAAATGTGATGCATGCCCAAACCACAAACGCACCATGTACTCAGAAATTACCATCCCACAGTAATTGTGGATGTTTCTCAAAATTGCACTTCCATCTTGGAGATAGCCTCCAGAGTATATCAAATATACACTATCAGCCTTTTTATGCCTTTTATGATGACTTCCAAGAGTAATTGGTGCTCATTAACATTAAATTTGCTATAAAAATGTACTTAGAGTGCATCATGAACTGGTAGGAGAGTTTGCTGAGTTTTTATTCTTTTATGGTTCCTACATGGCATGAAAAGATAGTGGAAGAGAAAATAATAGAAGGGTCAAGAGGCCTGAGTATTGTTTTATTTCATAAGCTTGCAGAGCACATCCAAAGAGAGAGCTATTGATGGCAGCAGTATGGAATTAAAAAGAAAAAAAAGCAAAAACTTTTTATGACTCCTTGCACTGTCTCAGGCAAGAAGCCATAAATCAGAAGCAAGGTCATAGCAGTAGATCACAAAACAGGTGACCCCAACACAGGCTGGATTGAATTCTGGTGTGGCCAGGGGAAGCTTTTGATACTCCTGCTTGCTTTTCCTCAGTGTGGAGTGAAGTACTCAGGGAATCAGTGGCAGAGAGGGAGAACACACAACAGCAGCACCCCTGTACCCCTTGGAGGTACAGTTTCTCCCTCTTTCTCTCTCCCTTCTTGTTTCCTTGCTTCTGGCTGGTTCATGATCATCCACTACTGACAGAAAAAAAAGAAAGGAAGGCATAGGTCTGGTGAGGATGAGTCTCTTATGCTTTGCTTATTTCTCTTTTCTCTTTCTTCCTTACTTTCCTTATATATTTTCTTCTTTCTCCCTTCTCCCCCCTTCTTTTGTTTCAAATCAAAGGATAAAATCATAACAAATTGCAACTGCATTTGGCCCAACTGGACCTAACACCCACCATTTCTCAGTTGTATTTCATCTGAGTCCCTCAGTACCACCTGAGACCTCTGATCTTTATTTGAGGTCTCTTTATAGCTTCTGAACTGCATAGTTTCCTAACTCTCACCAGAAAAACATGCTACCCCCTCCTTTCCCTTTTGCAGTAAGTTAACATGACCTGAGTTATTCTATCTCCTTCCTAATGCTGTTTTTATGGGGTACTACTATTATTTTGCTTTCATAGTGTTAATTAATGTCATGTATTTTGTAAAGAGTTCTAAGTCTCCTTAACCTGTCTAGCTTGTGTCAACTTGTTATTGATTCAAGCCCTTTGTTTGACCTTGAGAAAATACTGAACAATTAGTGAGGGGAGTATGGCCTTTCTAAAAGCCATTTGCTTCAAAGGCCTTAAAGGGTCTTATTGCTTTTCTGCATTTCTCAATCTGTACCTGCTAAGGAGAAAAAAAAAAGTGTATTAAAATTACATATTCCAATTTTTACCACTGAGAAGAAATATAGTGTTGTCATAGGACAAAAAAGAGGTGGAACTCTGCACAGGCTGCCCAGCAGCAGTCTGTGGGAGAGACATCAGGGGAGCTCCACCTGATGGCAAACACTGCTCCCCCAAACTCCTCAGGGAGGGTCATGCAGAGTCATAGAGCAGAGCTGTCCTGGCTTCTTGACTTCTGCTTGGGTCCCCACCAGTGAGAAGCACAAAGTTCACACTGGGCTTGGTTTTATGTCTAGGACTTTGTCTATATCTTACAGGTCACGTTTATTTAAACAAATTTCTCTATTTCCCTAGTGAGTGACATCTTCCCCAAGGACACTGCATGGATGCAGTTGTCTGTAAAAGTGACAAAATACATCTACCAAATTATGTTGGTACCATCCTGAGCCCATAAAAGTGTCATTCCCTGATGTGGCCGTGTCTGAGCTGTTTTCATATCTGTAACAAATTTCTAGATGTAGAACAGGTAGAATTTCATACCATCTTTCCATAATGCCCAATGCTCAGCAAATGGCCTTTTGCATCTTGGCAGGCTGCAGAGAGAAAATACAGTTGATTTAAACCATAGTGAAATCCATTTATTTTATCTTGTTTTACTCTTCTCCAAGCCATAATAGAAGTGTTCACCTTACTCAATAAAACCCATGGGTGCCTGGAAAATAATGAACAAACAAATAAAAAAAAATGACACAAAAAGCAACAGACTGAAAGTAGATGCTCATCTGCTAGTTGGCATTCCAGGCCAAACATTGGTTAATTCAGTCTCAGATCTTTCTGCCTTATACTGGTGTAATCAGCCCAGCCTAAAACATCCTTAGCATTAAGTGAAATTATTTTGTTTGACTTTTTGGTGATAGCACTTGTGCAGCCAGCCACATCTGAGAAACTGGTGAGGAAGTTTTCCCCTGGTGCCTGGAAGTTGTTCAGGACAGGTTTCTACCTGGGTCTCCAGGAGTGTCTGTGCATCCTTCACTGTGCTCAGAGTTCCACAAAGCCTTGCTGAAAAGGGTTTTAACTTTTTAAATTCATTGTTTGACTTTGTGGTGGAGGGGTCAGGACCTTCACACTTTAGGCTGAGGTGTGAGGGGGTTTGACAGCGTTGCTTCCCTGCTGCAATGTTTTATCTGCCCTAAACCAAAACTCTGCCTCGAGAGCAAAGATAGGCTTCCCACATGCTGATGTCTCAGCTGAGACTGTACATTTCTGGTGGCAGGGATGCCATGCAAGAGCCCAGCCAGCCTGGAGTGCCTTAGCAGCTGGCATGGCAGTGTGGAATGGTTCCCACCCAGGAGAGAGGAACAGAGGGAGACTGGGCTGCTGGTAAGGCACACAAAGAGATGAAGGATAAGATGAGAGAATCTGCATGAAAGAGGCTACAATATGAGAGAAAAATGATGCTGTCACAATAAATTGTTATCCCTGGGTATCTGAGTTAACACATCATTGGAACAAATGATACAGTTCATTCATAGAGCTCCTGCCCAGCCCTTTGCAGACACACAAGAAACATTGCAACTTTTATCTTCAGCGCCCACTGAGAGGCTCATCTTCACCATGGTTACTCTCTAGACAGTTTTGTTGGTTTTTTTAAGAAAAGAGAGAGTCAATAATGGGGTTTCAAAAAAGTTGTATCAGCACAGCATTGTAGGTTCATCAACAGCCCTGCCTTGCTTACACGTGTCAGTGGACAGCAGAGAGCAGAGTTTTTCCTGATAGATGAGAAATCAGGTAAATGCCTGCACTAGATGTCAGAGTACAATTCCTCATGACTGCCTAGAATGTCAATAAAAATTTTCACATCCATCCCCCGGGATACAGAGCAATGCAATCATGAATTATTGATATTCAGCCTGCTACAATACTCTGGCTCAGTATCAGCCTTTGAAATAGGTTAAATAAAATAACCACATTTCAACATTTCAAAAGCAGTCAGGCCAGGGAATTTTTTTTTTTTTTTTTTTTTTTTTTTTTTTTTTTTTTTTTTGCTTGTTGTGGTGTTGTCATTGGTTTTTGATAAAGCAGGTGGGGCACATGGTAAAAGCCAGTGCATATCATGCTTACACCTACAACTCTGTGTGCTTCAGATTTTAATTTGCTTTGATGATCAAAGAGTATAATAAATTAGTGCTCTTAAGAAATGGATCCATTTGATAATACACACTTACATGCATACTTAACATGGAATCAACAATGCCCTCACCACTTTCCTGTGCTGTGGCTCTGTCAAAAAGAAAAAATAAAGGACACATTTGTGGTGATGGTTGAGTTGTTGTTCAGAAAGATGAATCCATGGTAAAAGAGGCAGAGAGAGCTATTTCTGAAAATAGGAAAACAGAGGCTCTGTCTTGGGGATCTGTAAAAGTTTGGCTTGTTTGGTTGAGCAAATGGAGATGGGGGACAGTTACGTGGTTGTGAGAGATTGAAGAGAATACCAAGGACAGGAGCTGCTAAAGTTTAGAAAAACTACAATGCAAGATGAGTGTGTGGGAAGTGATGAGTGGGAGGAATAAGTTGTCCATGAATGTATATTGGAAGTTAATAAACTGTGTTCCATTGACCAAAGATGTGCTTTTCTGGAGAAACCTTCCAAGTAGGTCGCACAACTGTTCTTCATGCTTGAATTTTGGACTGAGATCCCATGGAATGGTTTCTTGGCATTAGAAGTAGACTGGATTCTTGACAATTCTAGGTAGATGAAAAAAAATAAAGTTATAAATTATCAACAGTCTAGATATTAAGCTGTTTTAATGAACCAAGAATTATGCTGCAGTCATTTCAGAATTTGTGATCCAAGCCCACTGTGTTTTGACCTTTGTGCCAAGGCACCATGTAAAAGGCACATAAAGTTGGGTGTAGACACTTATGTTTGTTGAGGAGATGCTGGGCTTGTATTAGACAAGTATGAAGGAAAGCAGTGGTATCTGCAGCTTTTTGGCTAGACTCTTAGATGTGGTGGAAAGTTTGATTGTAGTCAGTGGTGTTTTGATTTGGAAAACTGGTTGGAAAATTACTTCTTCTTCTGAAAAATATTCTATAATCAGTTTCTGTGATAGTTTTGCATATTTCTTTGTCTTTTTCCTTCTAACTTCTCATAAAAAGCAGGAACCAAGCAGGTAACATTTGAAATTTAAAATTAAACCAAACCACATTCCATTGAGCAGAGATTTTATTAATTTTTATGAAAATGCCTATGGTATTTAAAGTCAAATTTTAATGAAAGGGCAGGTTCAAAGGACGTTTTTTATCCCTTCCAATCAAGTCATATTTGGGAGAAAGTTGTTGCCAAAGGTTGGCAGTCTGTATCCTGTGAGTTTTCATTATTTAATGTATAGTGTCAGAGGGACATCTGACCAGTTCAAAACACACAGATGCACTGTGCCTATGCTGAAATACATGAAAAAGTGAAAATACAGACTACACTCTGATTCTGCTCCATTCATTCATCATTTTACTTATAAGCTACAGCACCTGGAATTGCTTTTAAACAAAATACTGTGCTTATTCCTTTCCCTGAATCAGTTGATTACAAAAGCTTCCTCGCTTTTCCTGTCCTTTTTTTTTTCTTTTCTGCCTGACTCTGTCCAAATAATTTTTTCTTGAAATTAACAGTCGGACGCATTTCTTGCCTCCTAAGAGTCAGATATGCCAAACAATGGATTGCCACGAGGGCACCTAACACAGGAGAGGGTATTCTGACAGTGCCCTTCATTTGCAGAGTGCAAGCCCTTTTGGGATTGTTTGGTACAGTGTTTTTTTAAGAATAGTTTAGGATTCAAGCAATAATTGAATATGAAGCCATCCTGAATTCCCTGAATGCACCAAAGGACAAGGTTCAGGGAAATCTGAGATAGTACGGGGGAACAAAGATGAACAATTGCAAGGACAGAGGAATTATCTTTCCTGCTCACTGCTTTACTAAGCAAATCTTTTTAAACTTTTCTTGAATGAATGAAACCACAGGGTCACTTGACTTGTGATTATAAGGATGATTTATGAAAAGTGTTGTGGTAGATGAGAGTTTTGTGTGAATCATTGCAGTCTTTTTAGGAAAGGAAATGGGTCACAGAAAAGGATATTTCTGAAATATGTTTGTTTTCCTTTTCTTTCCGTGGAACCAGGAAGGGTCTCAGACACAGCTGGACCTTTGTGCTGCTGTAGAAAATTGGAAAATATATTACCTATCAATTGGGTGTTTTAATTCATTCCTGCCTCTGCTTCAGCCATCACTGAGAATTCAATTGATAGCCAAAAGGCAGAAATTCTTCAGCTGACTTTCAGGAGTGAACTTTATACAATTAATAATTTTTTTTCCTCCTTAGCTGCTCTATGACACTGCTGCATACCTATTTACATGAAGAAAACTTTGGGTGTCTATAAAAGGAACTCTAGTCTTGCATCTAGGAATAATTTAATCTGAGGTACTGGGCTAATGTTTTTGGAAACAGTGTCAAATATTATGGGATATTTACTTGTGGAAAGAAAGCCAGGAAAGAGGTCAAATGGTACTTTGTCAGGGCAGCCAGACTGTTCCAGAAATAGGTGAGCAAGTATCCTGTATTATAAATGCATAACTGTGCTCTTTGGAAAGAAAAAATAAAAAAATCCAAGAAAGGTTATTCAATCATACCTTCCATTTTTGATAAAAGTCCTACACTGTCTGGCTCTAATACCCAAATTATTTAGCATCAAATCCCTTGGGGATTTATCCAACAATATTCTCTGAGTAAAACAGCTGGTTTTGACAACTAGGTTTGAAAAGTGTCAGCAAAACCCAGACAGGTGTCTTGATACAATCTCATTTTAATGAATCCAACCCAAAGAGCTTTGTATCATATAAATTTCCTATCTGATGCCAGAAAATGCATATTTCTGTGCTTTCAAATTAACAAAGACAGTTCTTACCTTATTTTTGATTGGAGACAATAACTACAACATTAAAAATCAAGTGGTGACTTTCTGCAGGATAGGGCTGGTGAGAGGAAATATCTCTGATTTTAGCCACTGCCTTTGTCCTCACCATAAAGCCGCTGATTCTCCTATCCTAGTGCCCAAGTTCTGCCAGAAAAGTTGCCATCAGCAGAAGCATGTAGCTATCAGCAGCAGCAAACTTCTCTCACTGTTACTGCAGTCAAGCACAAAACCATTTGATCACCTGTCTTTGTGCCATTTGTTATCTCTGGGCAGCTCACTGCAGCGTATTGACACAGTCACCATTTGTACAAATCACACGTGTGAGTAAAGCATCCTGTAGATCACTTTGCAAAAGTGATGAGGTACCAGAATTAGCTCGAGGCAGCAGAAAAATCAGGCAACAGTTCTGCCTGTGCTGGCAGATCCAGCTGCTTCAGACAGAGGCAATGATCTCTCCCAGGTCAGAGACACCTCTCTGGCCTCCCTTCCTCTCCCACACCCGACCTCCACCAAAACCCTTGTGGCTCCTCCCAGTTTTTCTCAAGTCTCTGAAAATGCCTAGAGCTTGCTTTGAGGGCTCATTTGACAGATAATTATGTAAGAACAAAGTGAGCATCTATTCTTAAGCTAAAGTGGGCTTGTAAATGCATCTTTGCCCTTGCCAAGTGTTTCCTCCTGGGATTGATTATATTAAAGCAATGAATTATTTCTACTTCTTTTTAGGTAACACTTTAGAATGAATTTGATGTCTCTTTCTTGCATCAGTAACAGTCATTAAATTGGACAGTACCTTTTAGTTGTTGAATAGTCTGCTTTCAGCTCAGTCATGTTTTAGGACATCTGCCAGGAGCATTCACAGACAAAGTTAAGCAGGTGCTTAAGTGCTTTTCCTGATGAGAACCTGTGATTAGACTTTCATAGCACTGATGCATTAGGATCCTAACACATCATTGGAGAGAAAGACTTAATAGAACAATTGTTTTTTAGATAAGATTCCTTGCCATTCATAATTACTTTTTCCCATATTTTAAATCTGTGTCAACTAAGCTTTGTTAGCTCTTGTTTTCTCTATCTGCCTCCCTCACCATCAGGGGAAATGAAGAAATAAAAATTAGAGGCTGAATCTGAAGATATTAGTTCTAGTCTAAACAACTCTGAATTTGATGGAAAATGTCTCTTGACTTCAAGGATGATTATATTGGGCTGTACTATATAAATTATCTGTGATGGTCTGGGTAATTAACCAACTTTCACATAGAACTCCATTCCATTTCTTAAGTACTGTTGTAAAATAATTAAAACAGTACCACTATTACATATCTTCATTAAAATGATTGAGATGAACAACTATTGTGGTCATAACAGAGTAAAAGATTTCCCATCTAAAAATAAAATTCCTTACAAGACAGGCCCTGGGTGCTTGCAGTTTTGACTTCTTTGCCTTCAGTCCTTAGGCACTGATGAGCCAAGATTCTCTTTTTCTATGAAGTCACTTAACTCAGTGTCAGTTTTGTGTAAACAGAACATGACTTTCATTAATCCTGCAGTAACAGCTACTGTGCTACCCTGGGTTCTTCAGAAACACACAAACATTTGACAAAAGACTGACTATGACAATTAAAACAGCATCCTTCACTGAATGGGAAATGGCTGCAAAAAGCTGTTTCTCTGTAGTGTTGATATCAATCAGGCACAGCTGAATGTGAGCTAATAAACGTGTCACTTTCTTTATGCTGCCTGCATGGAGGAACAATAACAGCTGAGAAGCAGGAATGGAACACCTGGAGCAGATGATTGTGTGCTGCTTTCTGGTTTCTCTGGCTCTACTTTGAAGCTTGGTACAATAATAAGGAATAATTCAGTGAATGTACAGTCTAGGGGAAAGGAGGATTAGCAGGACAGGTTATTTTTCCTTCTTCCAAGTCCATCTGTTAAATCTTCATATTTTGAACTGCACTGAAACATCCCAAGAACCAGAGAAGCAGCAGAAAGATGCAATCAGAACTGTGACTTGTCTTACCCTTTGTGTCCTACAATCAAACACTTTTGTAGGAAAAGAACTCTAAGATCAAGTCCAGCCATTAACCCACCACTGCTGTGTTCACCACTAAACCATGTCCCCAAACAGGCCACATCCATGCATTTTCTGAAAACTTCCAGAGAAGAGGATTTCATTTCAATCCCGTCACTTTCCTGGGCAGTCCATTCCAATGCCTTGGGAGAGAGCTTGAGAGAAGGTAGGGCAGTACAAGGCTGAGATCCCATGGCACACCTGCAGTGAGTGACATGATACAGGGCCAGCACAGGGACTGGCACACAATCAGCAGCTTAAGATCCAAAAGTGTGAAGAAATAAGGGAGCAGACACTGCTGGAGTTGGCAGGGCACTCACTTCAGGGCAGTATCCATGGCAATACCCCCACACACAGGGCAAGGCCATAAAACCTTGATGGCTTCCCATCACTCAGGCTTTATCTCCCATTCCTCCAGCCAGCTTTACTGCACCTCTGAGTCCCAGCAGCCCAGAGAGAGGTGTAGTTTTTTTCAAGTTCTCCCAATGCAGACTCAATTGTACCCTTCTGACTTGTTCCTGGAGAGGGGGCAGGACCCCAAATATTCCACACCCCCATCGTACTCACACTTCTTACTTCTTCCCTGACTAAAAATGCCCAAGGACTTTTCAGTCAATTAAGTGTTTACTTCCTACCTATCTCTAGTTTTTCTCTGATGGACATAATGCTGTGATATGTAATATACACCTTGGTCTGTCAGGCTGAAACCTGTATGACTCTAAAAACCCTGGAAATATTTTTTTTAAATAAGCTGGTAGAAACGTTACCTTCATTGCAGTAATTGAGATGATAATGAGATTGTGACAAATTGATCATCTCTCTAGTAGGTGAGGCAATCATAGATGAGAAAACTAGGAAAAAAGAAAAAAAAAAGCCAAAAAGTGCAACAAAAAAGCAGATTCACCAGCCTTTCATGAGAGCAAATAGCAAGGTATTTGGCATGCTGATTGACTCTCTATCAATCTGTTTTCTGTGTGCCTTCCAAATTACTACAAATATTTGCCTCCTGCTAACAGGCAAACAGCAGGTCAATGCTGAAAAACAGATTATGTTTGGTTTGAAGTCAAAATTGAATATCTTTTTTTTTCTGGATGCAAAAACTAGCAAAAGGGTAACAGAGGTCAAACAGCAATTACCACAGTACTTTTGGCAGCTGAGATTGGAGGAAAGGTGTGGGGGAGCTAGTTGATACTGATGCAAAGCTGGGTTGGTTCTGAATGCTAACACAATAAATAAGCACACCTTGATGTTGAGGAAATTTGAGTTATGCCAGACAGGCAGTTTCTGCCTGAAGAGCAGCTCAACACAGTCTATCCAGCTATCTCATTTATAATCTCAATGGGAGGAAGGAGCAGTGGTACAGTGGTTTGTTGAAAAATAAAAAATGAGAAGAGCTTCACTCACATGGGGAAGAGGCCTTCCAGCTCCTTCTCTCTCTCCCTCCTTCCTTGAGCATATTCATATTTTATCATTTCACTTTTACTGGGTGACCTGGCTCATATGTTTTTGACACACTAGATATGAAACTTTCCTCAGTGCAAGGGGAACAGTTTTAGAGGAGTTTGCTGAGGCCAGGAGAGGAGCTTTAGTCTGTGATGGGGGAGGTATGACAGGGGTGAACAAAAACAGTGTGAATAATTCATGCAGCACATTCAGATGCCATGTGGATCCTGAACCAGCCTGAACACACTATTTGCTTTGCATTCATAATGTTTCATTAGCTGCTGTAGAGATGAACAAGGCAAAGTCATTAAATTTAGTGTAATGTTGTTATAGTACCACTTGTTGGTTGTATTACTGTGCAAAGACAGTGACTACAAAGGACTTTGGTTTCTTCCCTGAGAGTTTTGTCTCAAAATCACTCCTGACCTGGAGAGCAACTTCAGCCTCCCATCCCACAGCTCATAAAATGTGAAAAAGCCAACTGAGATTTCAGTGCAGGTAAGTGCGTGAATTCCTACAGGAGAGAGCTCAAGAAAAAGAAATCTTTCCAGTAAATGTTAAATAATGCTCTCTCAGTGTATGCCACAACAGTTGTTCCATTCTTTAGTTGAGTTAGAGAGTTCTACTCACCATAACTGATGCCTGAAAAAGGAGTTTTTACTGAACAATGCAATTCAGCCAAGTCCAAGCCAGGACCCCACTGTGCAAATGTACCTTGCCTGGCCATGAGGAGTTGAACCTTCTCAGGCCCTAGTGGTTCCTGCTACTGAAAATGAAAATTTGGAAGGCAGATTTTGGATTTAAAAAATTCAGTTGAATTCTGGACAAAAATCTCCCCCCACAGGATTGACTCACTCATCCTAGCTGAGACTACTTTGAATGGTGAAAAATTTAATCTGGAGTGTTTTGTGACCTTTGCAAGGAATATGTTTGTAAATAACCGTGGGGTTTTAGCATTCCTGCAGAGCTTACCCCACATCTGCTTAGCTGCTAGCAGATCTCTCAGGTTTTATGTGACTTTTAATATTCAGCTGACACAAGACCCTTATCACAGGATCCTTTAGTCCCTGTTCTGTCTCTCACTGTCTGTGAAATGAAAAACATTGTTTAGTTTTGATTTAGAGATAAATCACACAGGTTTGCATGAGCTGTAGACAAGGGTGAAGGAATCTTCAAGAAATCAGGTGCACTTTTTGAAAAGGTTTTCTGATTTTCTGATGCTGACTGTACAGTAAAATGGACAGGTTAGGCTTACACATTTGCCAAAACAGATCCAGGGCTTTTTCTGCCCTGGGTTACACTTGGTTTTTTCTTCCTTCCCATTGGCTGGAGTGCAGAGGAGATTGATAAGGTTCTTGCTATCTCTGAGGCAATGAACCTGGTAGTTTAGCCCCAGTCATAGAAAATTATAACTGCAGTCACAGAGGTTGTGAGTTCAGGCTCTGTGGATGATTCAGCCCAGAGCAAGTTGTCATGTGAGCCAACCTTGTAACCTGAGTGGGTTGTAAAAGGGACTGGAAGAGAGCCTGGTTATTTGCTCTGTGCACAGTGTGCCACTAAATAGGAAAGTTTCCTGAAATGTCATGCCAGTTCCTGTGACTATTTTAGATCAGCTGTGCAAAATTCATGGCAATTGTGTTCAAAAGATACAAACATAAAATAATCCATGTTTTTCAAGAGGAGAAGTTAACAATTTGTCCAGATCCATACTCAGCTCTGATTCAACACTAAATAGCATAGCTCAAAGGTAGACCAAGGGTTTGGAGGTCTCTGACCTGATCCAGACTTGTGGTTGTAAGAGAGGAATTTGCTGCCCTGAGCACAGAAAGGGCAAACAGTTGTACAGAGAGAAAGGAAGAATGGGTGAGACACACCCAAAGGAAAGGTCTGTTTTTCCTGTTAGGAAAAAAGAAAAATCAAACCAAAAGTCATGTTGAATTTAAAGCAATTTATCTGTGTATGTGCTTGAGTGGCTCATGTGCTGAAGCAAGAGGCAGTGAGATCTTTTGGAAAGAGAAGGTTTGTTTTCCCAATTTTGCATTTACAATCAGAATAGGATCTTAATGGAAACCATGCACCAGGAGTAACCATACTTTATTTACATTTAGAAATGAAAAGCAGTGATGCATGTCAAGTGCCCCTTCAAACAATGATGCTGTCCAAAATGTGGAGTTTTTGTTATGTATGGTAGAAGTTCACTGGAAGGATTTGTGTGGCATGTGAGAAGGAAAACAATGGGTGAATGGAAAAAAATGCAAAACACAAACAGTGTAGAAATTTTATGGACGAAGTCTGTTGTCTGCTCTTCATTATCTGGGGCTTTTTCCGAGATTATTTGACTGTTTGAGCGTTCTTAAATGTATGAATTTTTATTTACTGTTATTGTCATGAGCACTGCTAAAGGAACAACTCCATTTCATCCCAGATAGCTTAGCTGATATTGGGTTTGTAGGTTTAAAATTTGATCAGGGACTGTGGACTCCATGAAAATTGCAGGAGGGCAGGAGGGGTCAAATACAATCATATACATATATATATAAATTCATGTATATGTATGTTCATACTGTTCTCAATGTCCTGTAATTCCATATCCACCTGGCTTCTGGCACCCCATGTGGGTAAAATAAATAAAACTAGTTTCAAAATCTGTTCTCTGAAAACACCTGTGATTATCCATACAGAAACAGATCTTAAATCTCTTGTCCATGGACAAATTGTTCAGCCATTCTCCTGAGGGATGTCTTCCTGCCTCGTGGATCTTCCCTATTGTTCCACATCTCTTGGAAAACTCTTTCTTTCTGGCTGTGTCTGGGATTGCTGTATCAGAGACTAAAAGCCACAGAAGTCTCCTTTCCCTTCCCAAAGTGGCAGGTTCTGCTTCCTTAGCACAGGTGGGCACTGTCTGCAGCAATGACTACAGAGAAAAACTGAACTGGCTCTTCCTCTAAACCATAGTGATGGTTTATCTAACACTACAGATCCAACAAAATCAGAAAATCTGAGATTGTGTTTCCCATAATTGAGCAATCCAGGGAAGTCTTCAAGTAACAGGAGTGGTTTAACAGAAAACCCCAGTTTAGTAAGGTAGCCAAACCAGCTGTGTATGAATGAGCTGAGTACTAGAATAATTCTAATCACTAATGCTGATACTTGACAAGTTTATTTAGATCTTCAGCAATTACACATTGCTCTTGTGAAAGCTGTGAGAGAAGACTTTTCCCAACAAGGTGCTCAGTAAGGGTCTCATCAGCTTCACTGAGTGAGATCAGTGGTTCTGATTTCCTTGATGCATCCACCTAGTGCAGCCCCTCCTGTCAAGCAGTGGCCAACAGCAGATGCCTCTTGCAAAACATAAAACAAAATGACTGTATGATGATCCTTTTCCCAAAATGCTCTCATAACCCTCAGGAAATTGTGGTTGAGAGATTTCCTGTGCCAGAGGTATATTTCTGCATTTAATAGCTCTCCATGGGCTTGTCAGCACTGCCAGAGTTTACTTACTGACTCCCAAGAAGACTTAAAATATATTCTCACGTGGGTATTTTGAGACATAACCACTCAGTACACTCAATTGACTGTAATAATAAGTTAGTGCCCTTCAGGGACTGTACTTTCTACTACCAACAAAACAAGACAAGGAAGGAAATCTTGCCTGAATTTGCTACATCCATCATCCATGGGTACTCTGTGTTGTTCTCAGCAGCAGGGATGGCAATCAGGTTGTTATTTGGCTGGTTTCCCAAAAGGCCTGGCTGGTTCTGCTGTGCTGTCACCTGTCCCTGTCAGGGCTGTGACAAATCCCACTGCATGAGCACCATGGTGTTTGGCCAAAAAAGATGTTTCTTAGATGGGGCCTGTGAGACAAATACAGGGCCAGCCTCACCCAGAGGAGAGCAATGCAAATGTCCTGGCTTTGTCCTGGAGCCAGCAAGGGCTGGAATGAGGTGAGTGTAACTAAGCATCATTCTGCAAAGGAACACTGTAATCTCTCTGAATATGTAGTTAACTAATTTAGTAACTGAGTAGAGCTGGAATTTTAAACAAATCATACATAAAGTTATTTTTTAAAGTCGACCACAAGGTCTGAAAGAAAGTTGTATGTTCATGAGGCAGCACAAAATCAGCATTAGCAAATAAGTAATGACAATTAGGAAATGTAGGGGGTAAGTCATGCAAAAGTGACAAAAGAAAAATAAAGTATTGATGATTCTCTGTTGACATTTATCAGCACTTCATTTTCTCTCTAACATCTGTTTCCAAGTGAGACATCATTTCAAAGCCATTCATTCAGAGTAGATGAAATATTTAGCTATTATAGGACTTGTTTTTCTTACTCTTCAGTGATAGCTTTCATCCATTGAGATCTGCCTATCTATACTCTTTTTATTCATTAGTGAGAGATAGCTGAATTACTGCAAGGATATTCACTGAAGATATAACAAGATAATTTATTTGTGCTATATATTAACTTGACAGTTATTCCAAGAGTCGGACAAGCTTTCTCAGGGGTAAGAGAAGCAGACTTTGTCCAGTCTTTCTATGCCTGTGTTACAACACTCCTTTCAGAAAGCCACTCATGCCACCAAAGATGCAGATCCTTAGATAATCCTGCTTTTGCAGCTAAAGAGATGAAAGAGAGAAGATTCTTGAACAAAGACCAATACAGCCAGAGGGAACCCTATAATTCACCCAGAGCAGCTTCCTTCTTCTTTGATTCCAAGTTAGTTCTGTTATTTTAGGAAGTTGGGGGTGTAAGTCTTCTTTTCCCTGGTATTTTGATATAATTCTGTGATACTTCTTCAACATAATTATGCCATATGCATCTGCTATAGGATTTTCATCCACTTAACTTTCTGTAATTCTCATACTTTTTTTCATATTTGAATGATATGCAATATAGTTGTATTCATTATAACTTTCATAATAGTAATGAGCATGTTTTGAATGAAAGAGGGATTGCAAGCTTTTTTAAAAAAACAGATGTAGTCATATGCTTTAGGAAAAACTTGATTTCTTTAGTCCAATTCAAAATTAGAAACAAAAAACCCAGAATATTTTATCTTTTTTTTTTTGAGCTTTTTGGAGTTTAATTGAAATGGAAAATTCAGAGTGAAGCACAAAGAACAGGATGAACAGTTCAATAGCAATCTGCAATTTAAATTTTACTTGTGTCTAAATAATATAAAACAATTTTAATTAGTTTAGATAGAAATGTGCCTCTACAAGAATAATTTTTGCCTTGCAGAGAGGTCTATCCATGATTCCTATCTTTGTTTAGCAAATACGTCTTCCTTTTTATGCTTGTAGTTTAGACTATGCAAAAAAAGCTAAGGGCTGAGGGCTAACCATAAGCACAACCAAAATATGCACATGTCCAGGTCAGCAGTTTATCAGGATGTGTTGGAACCATGGTCTCTGCTTTGTGGTTTGCAGTGTGGTGGCAGAGCTATCTGCAGCTCAGGGAGGGATTTGGGTATTGTATTTTGGGTGCACAGGTGACAGCAGCTGCTGCTCACTCTGGCTGGTAAGGACGGCAGGTGCAGCTTTACCCCTTGCAGCCAGACCCAAGTGCCTCCATCTGTTCTGCTTCCTCTGCATGGCAGCCCTGTCCCAGCCAGGATTTGCATCCTCAGGGTAGCAAATTTCAGCCCTAGAGCCTTGAGCTGGTGGTGGTGAATCCTGCCCACTGCAGGAATTGCTCTGCAGATGCTGTGTGTGAATTGTACTTTGGACAAACATTTAGATGCTATTTTCATCAGGCTACCAGATGAAATATTTTCCCTTCCATTTAGCAGCCTGAACAAGTGCATTTACCATGAGTATTACCACACATGCAACTGCAAATCACCTACCTGTTAATTGTGAAATGCACACAGCAGGGACTGCTGCACACCCAGCTCCCTGGGCAGAGCTTCAAGGGTCCTTGTCCTGCGACACAAAGAGAGTCACACCCTCAAATGAGAACCCCAGCTAAGCAAATACCAATTCCCCAAGTAGAAAACACTGCAATTACCAAGCCTACACTCCTCCCAGCCAGCTGAAAAAGCTCTGTTAGAAAAATTATATTGATTGCTTCACAGCCTAAAGTTGTAAGGAGCTATGGATTCAGTAATAAACTTGTAGCATTTTTGGCAATTGCTTTTTGTCCTTCACCCCCTCTCCTCCACGGGATGACTTATGCTACCTAAGCATATCAAACCAAGGTTAGACAGACTCATTTTCAAGTAGCAAAGAAAAACATGAAACAAAAATCAAGAAGAGTATAAAAGGAGCTACCAAAAAATTGCCCTCTCAAAAAACCATGTTTTTTTTCCTTCAAATAAGCTTATTTTACTTGCTGCTCTTCTATGGCATATGACACATTGATCTTCAAATCCCCATATGAAAGATGAAAATGGGCAATAATACTTTAGATGTTAGTCACTTTAGGGGCTTGGAGGCTAATTTTCTTTTAAACTGTTCAGGATCTGATCAAATAGACGCATTTTGGAAGCAAGCAAATACACAAAACATTAGTAAAGGTCTCTCCTTTGTAATATGGCATGTTTACAACACAACACGGGTAATAAACAGTGAGGACTAAAAAATAGTATTGGGGGGTGTTTGGCCTTTCACACAAAGATGTTTTCCTAAGGTTTATTCTGAAGTAATACAAGAAAAGTTCTGAGGCTGTCCAGTGTCCTTAGGATATATATATCTCTAAGAAACAGAACTTGCACCATGAAAACAAGATCTGAGGTGCACAGTTGTCTCTTAGATCCTTTTTATCTGATGCTTTTTAGTCTGAGGCTTTGGTCTTCTTACCAGCAAACTTTGCTTTCTGCTCATGTCTGTCTCTACAGCTGCCAAGGGTGTTTTGTAGGCTGTTACTCTAAGAGGGAATCTAATTCTCCAATTTTGTCTTGGCATTTGAATATGAAGAGATAACTGTTGTCAGCTTTTCCAGGTCTTATTTTGTCCCAGTAGAATGAAATTCACCCATTTGGAACTTCTCTTCAGGTCCAGCAGCTGACAATTGTTTCAACATTTTAAAAAGTAGGGAAGACCTGGCTTATTAAATAATTGCAAATACTCCTGCTGGCTTTAATGATCTTTGAATCAAGCTGTAATTATGGCTAAAGATTAAAAGCCTGATCATATCTAGTTGGAAGGAGATGCAATTTCTTGCAATTTCTTGCAGTGCAGAGTGAAGATTCTTCATTTCTTCTTTTGAAAAGAGGTTCAAACATGAGCACTTCAAATGACAAGATACTTTTTAAAATGTAATGGGTAGGGAAGAAAAATATTTGCTGTCAATCAATATTGCTCTGTGGAAAAGGGGTCTTGTAACACAAAACCTAATTTGTTCTTTAACAAGAATGCACAACTGGATGATGAAGGTACCTCTCAAGATGTAGCATTCTTAGAATGAGGTGTTGTACAGCTGATCCTCTCTGGTGGGTGTGGGAAAGAATTCATCATCCCTTTAAAGATGATGGATGAAAAATGTTGGGGTTTTTTTTAGCTATCATCAAAAAATTTCAAAATTTTGCAAAGCCAAAAAATTCCAAGTATGAATTTAAGTGAGGGAAAAGTGACTATCTTTTCCTCTCTCCCATAGAAGAAAAGTAACTAAATTTAAGATAAAGAAACCAAACACTCCACACAAAAAATTGCCAAGCAACCTGTTTATCAGTTCTGAACTTGTTTTTAAAGGAAAATATGTAATAACTTTCTCATGAATTTAGAGGAACTATGAACAGAATTTTTCAACCATCAGAAGAAAATAGCAATAAAGGCAAACTGATGTAAGAGTAGGGGTTTTTTTTCTCTCCATGTCTGCTTCTGTATGTCCAAAGGAAGGCATGCATACAGTTTTTATGCAAGCAATGTGTTTATATTCAGACAGCTCTTCTCAGGGCCTGCATGGATGCTCCTGTGAAGTTCCAGAGGCTTTAGGATGTGTTCAGGAGAAGCTCTTCTTCACACATAAAAATCCAGGTGCTGTCACTCCTGTGCTTGAGAGCGGTGCAGCCTTTTAGTAGCAATGTTAAACACAATACAGGCAGATATGGTACTTCTGCTATGAGAGAGAGCTTTATTTCATCTGCAAGCTGTTGGCTGATGGCCACGCTCACTGACACTGAATCGTCCTTTCACCTCTGTGAGATGTTACAGCAGGCAGAAGTCGTCAGACAGAAGGCATCTCTAGCAAAGTTTGCATGTATTTGGCATCATCCAATGGCCTTAAATGTCTGTGAGGCTTTTTCATTTCATCTGCAAATGCGTGGCAAGATAAATCCAGCTATGTTCCTTCCTTTAATGGGAATGGTATTTTGCCATGCTGTGGTACCCCCTCTCATGTTGCCTCACATGTGCTGAGAAATCCTACAGATTCCACAGCAGTTTTGTAATTTGTCTTCTGCAAATGTCATCTAGAACTGGTGGGATCAGTCACGCTTAAAATGAAAGGCACACTCAACATCATGGAAATAGCTAGAAGCTAAAATTTCTTTTTTATGGCTTGACCCTAAAAAATCCTGACCTCCTGCATCTGTCCATTTTTGACTGAAAAATAAGTGGCCAATTGGGATAAAGCCCAAAGTTCTGAATGAACAAGTGTATTGGCAGGAACATCCATGGAAAATAGTTTATTTAAGTATTAAAAAAAGAAAAAGAAACAATTGTCAGGAGGGACTCTTAGCTATATTGTCCTCATAATCTGGATTTTATTCAATCAAATAATGAGTAGATACATACTGTATAACTTGAATGAGCAATGAAATTTCCTTTCAATATTCTAGCAGTTTTTATAAAGGGATACATTGAGCAGAAATTATTTACATGGATAAATCTGAGAAATCAAACATCTTAAGGATGTAAAAAAAAATTGCTACAAAAAGCACAGATACTTTTGTCTGTATTAGAGCATTATTCAGCCTCCAAAGGTGTATTTGTTCTTATTGCTCTGGATGATGGTACAAATATACTTCTGGCAAATTAATTTGTTTCTTAGTCTTCATTTGATAGATTCTGGTAGTGATGGAAGATACCTGGGATCTTGCAGGTCTGCAGAGAGCTTTTATTGCTACAGTCACAAAATTTTATCTCTTATGGGTAAGAGAATTAATTCCTGAATTTAGAAACTACACAGTCAGGGAGGGCTCAAACATAACTGTTGTGGCTGTAACATGGGCAGCCAGATTTGTTACTAACAGCCAACTCAAATATTAATTGAAAAATGTCCCCTGTTTTGGTCTAGAAAAGGAATGGAATTTGAGGTGTAACAAGCAAGCTGCTAAACATGTTTGCCACAGTTTCCCATTGGTAATTCTCATATGGCTCAATAGAAGGCAGAAAAATTGGCTCAACCAGGACAAAGACACAACAGGCTGATTTCTGCTGATTTCTGCATTGAAAGTGAGGGGAAAACCCAGTTCACACACACTGTTGCAGAGCTCTCGTGGGTGTCAGCACTGCCTTACACAGCAGCAGGCTGTGCAGGAGGAATTTTCTTCAAACCTACACTCCCCTAAGCCCCATGTATTTTAGGGCTCTGTCAAGAGAGTCTTGGTGGGAACAGCTCTGATTTTTCATCCAGGTAGAGAGAGAGAGGCATAAATTAGCCTGGGTGGGATGCTCCCACTTTTGATAAACCTGACGTGTCTACTGGTCAGAGAAGGGAGCCTGACAAAACCTCATGGCTCCAAAATGGGTCTGGCAGGATTTGTGATGAATTGGGGCAAAATTAAGAACAGTCATCACTTGGTCTCCTGGGTAAGCAACCACCTGCCTCTTCAACTAACTGTGCCTTGGCATCTGGGCTTCCTGTTCAAGATGTTATTGTAACTCTGAGCATTGTCCCAGGTGAAGGCCTGGGAGTAAATGAACTTCAGCTGCAAAATTAGAAGGTGCAGAAATAGTTCTTTGTGCCTCACAGACCTCTTGTACCTTGTTCTTCCTTTATTCCCACTGGCTCTGAGCCTGTTTTGCTTTCCTGTGATGGACAGAAAGAATTGGCAGCTTTTTCCTCCAGCTCTTCTCTTCTGCATGAAAGCCATGTTGGGGCTGTCTAAAAGCCCTGACTTCATTTTGTTTATTTTTCCAATCTTTTCACATATTGCCTGTAGATTCTTGCACACACAGAGACGTGGCATCCTCTGCAAGGGGCTCTGCACCTCATCACTCAATTGTTCCACACCTGCCAAATTTCCTCCAATTTTCACCTTCTCTTCCCACACATCCCTAGTGGGCCATGACCAACAAATGGTGCTGCTTACCTTGCTGTGACTGCAGCCATCCTTCAGGCTGTGCTGGGTGCTGGGGTGGTGCTCTAATTAACAAAGACAAACAAGGAGCATGTTGCAGTGTGAAGATGTGCAAGACCAAGTTAGATCCAAGAGAACAACCTTACAACCTTTTTTTTTTTTTTTTTTGGCCAAAAACCTTATAAGAACTGCCAAGAACTGTGCAGCCTTGAAACTTTACTGCCTTTCTCTCTCCCTGTGAGGAGCATTGGCTTTGACCTGCTTTTTTCAATATAAACAGAGTTGTGTATGGGATTAAAATGCACAACCATAGGAATTGCTTCACTGCCCATTGTCCCTTGCTGGGGAGGAACAAATTGAACAATCCAATGGCATATGTTAGTCACACTGCTTCACACACTGCTGGAATGTTTTCAAATGCTCTGATGCCTTCAATTAGGATCTCTGTAGAAATGATTTTTTTGGACAGAACTGTGACATGTAAAATTAAGTATGAATTACATCAAGCCAAGCAAATGTGACAGCCATTAGAATAAGCATGTGCCAGCCTTCCACAAATGTATGTGTTCTGTGGAATGCTTTCATCCAGCTAAACTGCAGATGACTGGCTAAGGTATGCTTTGGTTTTTGATAGCAGTGCTATTCATATTATCTGAGTGCCATAATTTTGAAGTGGCTTTTTTAGGGATAATGCACACTCTCCTCTCACACAAATGGCCCATGTAATACTCTTAAATGGTCTTCCTGAAATTGGGCTGAGTGCTGACAACTGACAAGATGAATAGAAGTGTCTGAGACCGCTCAAAATCTGCAGGCAGCTTTGTGAGAAAAAAAAAATTCCAATTTCAAAGTTCTTTCCCTTTTGAAGGATTTGTACCTATTTCACTTAAAAAAAATTAACTGTCCATTCTTCTTGCTTTCATGAATGCTTTACATAATGGTTAAAGGGCACTTTCCAACACTGCCAATAGCATCAAATGAAGTATTTAATTTAAAAGATTTCTTTTATTTCTTTCTTGTCAGACGTCATTCCTACATTCTGACTAAAAAAAAAAAAAAAATAAAAAAGGAAAAATACCCAAACCCATCCTTTTGCTTCAAAACTCTCCAATGAGCATTATGACATCTTGAAAACCTCTCATTTGCTGCAGGGGAATTAGGATCAGGACCAGCATTTTTACACTTGATTTCCTCAATATGCCACATTTAAACACTTGTTATCCTTACCAAAACCGGAAGGTGGCAAGCACTCTTAAAGTATGAGCTGGATTGAAACAAGACAGGCTCCCTTCCCAGAAAACCTCAGCCTCCATTGTCTTCATCTCAGCCATGGGTTTCCCAGCCAGAAATTTGTGGTTTACAGCATCCAGTAAATCACAGCAGGACAGGACTAAAAAGGAAAGTGTGGAAGAGATTTAAACGTGTCTTCTTAGTTTTAATTTAAGTAAAGAACTCTGAGACTGAAGTAAAAAAGAATTGCCTAGAAAATAAAGCTGACTGGAAACAATGACATTTCCACCCCACAGCAGCCCTGGCCAAGTCAGGGCCTCAGAGAGGTTGGGCTGGCTGCCAAGCGTGGCCAAAGAGGAGCCACAGAGCACCTGGAGCTAAACCTGCCCTGCAGCCTGTACACAAAGGTAGATTATTGTTACAAAATACTAAATAATGCTTTGCATGGATTTTCCCAGAAAGAAACTAACCCCAAATCTTACTTAATGATTTCCACTGTTTTTCAGCAAAAGCTTCGTGCTTTGTCTGCTAATCTGTCAGACTTGGAAAATGGAGCAATTTGTGTGTGAAAACAACAATAGTGGGATGCTAATGTGTTCTGGGGTGCTGAGTTGGAGGCATTGGTTGGAAATTGCCTCCCCTGCATGTTCTTTTCAAGCATTTTAGTTAAATGCAACTTAGCTGGGGGAAGAGGCCAGCCAGGGCATACTAGAGAGGAGTGTCTGAATGGTGAATTAATACACCTAGATAAGTCTGTTATGCAAGGAAACCAATACACTCTCCAGTTCAGAATTGCTCACGTCATGACTTAATTTTAGCACTTGGCCTGAAGACTTCATGTCAGTGGGATTATTTTCCTGACAGCCTTTTTTAAAAACACATAATTTTTAATGTATTGGTGGATAAGAAGGATTTTGAATAAAGGACGTAATTTCTGAGCTTCTTCCCCAAATCCTGAAGGTCTCAAAGCATGAGGAAGCAACAAAGCCTCAAGATGCCCATGAGAGCTGACAGGGGCTGATGGCTTGAAAGCAGTGAGGATACAATCCTCTCTGACATTAATCCTGAGCTGGGAGCAAGAGACAGCTGCTGACAGTGTTCCTGTCTTTAATTAAACATTGCCACAGCACAGGTGGCTGCAGTGCTGAGGAATCAAATCCATCCATACCAACCCATGACAGGTACTTGGTGTAAAGGTGATCTCTGCCTCTCCCACTTCCCCATGACAACATGAGCTAAAAAAAGGTGCCAAAGAGCAGGGGGGACAACACCACCATCCTCATGGTAGTTCCTCTATCCTAAGCTTTCTCTTGACCACATTAAATACTGGAGCAAAGGTGTTGTTTGGGGTTTTTCAAAGGTAGGACAATAAAGATACAAATTCCATCACAGCAGACTAAATGGATGCGAGAAAGAGCAGTGATTCCTTATGCATTCAAGCTGTACTCAGAACTCACACAGAACTCCATGTGGTACTTGCCATGTCTGGGGTAGGCCCATCTTGTGCCTCTAACCACCAAACACATTCAGAAATACATGCTGCCCCCTCCATCCTGCATGTTTCACATGAAGTGCCCCACTGCAAGTGGCTGCATAGCCCTAGGCACCTTCTGCTCACAGCTCTGCCATGGAGCAGAATAATGACAGGATATTTCACCCCTCATCCTCAGTTACCCTGCCCCAAACTGCAAGCCCAGTGCTGTTTGCACTGGACACCCCAGGCTCCCCAGGGAAAACCCCAGTGCCCCTCAGACAAGTCCCTGGTCCTGCTGCTCCCTGTAAAATTCACAGTGACCTACTGAGCTGGTAACAGATCCAGCAGCAGCAGAGGGAACGGGGAGGGATAACATCTGAGATAATGGCAAGGCATAAATAGCAGGCACAGAGGAAAGCACAGAGAAGTTTGAGGCAAATAGGTTGTAATTAGAGTAGCATTCAGCCCTTTGGATATTTGCTGAATACTGAGTCAGATGTAACAAGGCAGTTCCTTGCCAGCCATCACATACATTAAACATTGCACAGAATGGAGAAAGATCCTGTGGAAATCCGAAGCAGAAGAGATCTAAATCAGAGTTTAAAAGGTCAGCTGTATCTTTCACCCTCCTTACAAGTATCCACCAGGGCAGAAGAATGTTATTGCCCAGTCACTGTAGTTTCTGCTCACTTCTGCCAGCTCATCTTTTTATTCCATTTTTAAGAGGGGTCACTGCAAAATAGCACATGTGAGTAAGTGCTGCCTTCTGAGTTGGACTAAAAGTAAGGACCAGAAAATACAAGAAACAGCAAGGAGCTATTTAAATTACAGCTGTAAGTGACAGGTCCTGCAAACATGAAGCTGAAAAGTGAAATCTGCAATGGTTTCCTGATGCCTTTAGGGAACAATATCCTACCTTTTCTTCTGGCAGTGATATCCATCGTGTTCCTACAAAAATGGACTAATACCCAGTTTCTGGTCCCTTTATTTTAGAAGTGTGTATTACACAGCTCAGTGCTCTGTGGGTACCAGACAAAGCAAAACCTGGCCAAACAAAGGACACTAACTTTTCCTTTGGAGGGGTGGGAAGGCACTGGCAATGCACTGGAGAACTTGCCCATGTCATGGGAAGCTTGCTGTCTAGAAGAATGGAGCAGAACTGTACATCCAATACCAGATTTGGGTGACCCAGGCAAGCCCTCTCAGATGAATAGAAATTTTTGCCTAAAAATTGATTTCTAGAGCAGCTGAAGGTGTTTGACTGAATGTGTCATGTGGCATATCTTGGGGGCGAGGAAGAGGCAGGAAAGAACTGGCAGGGACACGATAACATCTTATGTCAGCTTTCTCAAACTGGAACTTTTCTGGTTTATTTCTTTGCCATCTAAATGGTAATTTTACCCTATGAAAAATTAAGCTAGATTTTGGTATTAAAATAACTGCTAAAAATGTGAAAAGAGAGTAAGTTTACCCACATTAAAAATACATACATGCACTTTTTTCCTCCTTTATTCCATTTCTCTAAATTCTTCCAGATCAGCACAAACAAAATTCCTCCCCACACCCTGCAGTTCATTCTTTACAAGAGCTCTACTTATGTAGCCAATGTTTATGCTTAAAGATACATCTGACTCTTTTTCCAACTGTTAGTGTTGTGTAATCTTTATACTTCCAGGCATCTTGCAGCTTTGATTTTTCAAAGAATAAAGAGATATCTGTTGTTAGGTTATGAAGTCAAAACCAGTCCATCTAGACCTCTGTGAAAGCTGACTATATTCCATCCTGGACTATTGTGTTCTATTGAAAACCATAAACTTTGCTTGATATTTTCAAGTAAGAGATTGCAAAGTAAAAGAAAGGGGAGAGGAATATGAACCTTAATGTGCATAAAAATGTGACAGGGAAGGAATAAAAGGGAAATTCACACCCAGGTGGCCTCTCCTCCTCTGTAGCCCAGGCTGGAATCACCCCTGTGACTTTGGCAGCTGTTCAGTGGATCGCAGCTGAAGATGCTCTTGTGAACCTGTGGGAATCAAACCTGCCAAGTTTCTCATAGCTCTGCTTGATCCACTCTCATCTTTATTTAATGCTCTTTTCCCCCATCTGTGGCTTGGTGCAGCTCTCCTCTGTAATTGTCATTAAGATCTGCAGGCGAGAAGCGTTGTTTAGGCAGGAGAAGAGCAAACCTCCCCAGTCCCTGTCACCCTGGTGAGATGTGAGATCTGGGCTGGAAAGAAGTCACAAGCAGACAGTCAGAAGTGGCCTGAGATCCTGCTGAGAAGGGAAGGACTGCAGCAGAGGAGGCAGTTACTTCTTATTTCTAGTTCTTGCCCCAAGAGAAGGCACAATTCAACCACTGCACTGGGAAGTCAGTGAGAGCTATTGAGTTTGCAAATCCCAATGAAATCCTAAGGTACAAGACAGCAACCTGTCTGTCAGGGAGTTTTCCAGATCAAAGGTGCCCAAAGCCATGGTCTCTCCAGACTCTGGGCCCAAGCTTTCCCCCAACAGCCCATCTCTCTTTGGAAAATTTGTGCAATGTCTCATTGTAATACCAGCTTACCACTGGAACTGGTGCTCAGGCAGAATCAATATTGCATTGAGTTCTCATTAACTTTTGGGTGAAATGTGCATGCTTCTGGCTCCAGTAAGAAAATGGCTGCTATTTCCCTGTTGTACAGATATCCCCATTTGTCACTACATTCTCAAGCGTGACCCTGGAAGTTGGACTTCATTACAGCAACAATCCCCAGTCCAGGGGGAAATGAACTAAAAAAAGGATTTATTTCCTTTTTCAACAGCAAACAAGCAAACAACAATAAAATGCATCTTGGCAACATAATTGAAAGAAACTCATCACTTTTAATGAAACTTAAAATGATTGTATTCTAAGCAAGTTAATTATATCACTGTATTATTGTTGCCTGACAGATTAATTTCATTTGTAGTCAGTGGGGAGGTAACCCACACTAGAAGCCTATGCCAAAGCTTTTCATTGATTTTTAATGGGCTTTGAGTTGGATCTTTGGCCAATTTTGACTTTATGCCTCTATAGTGCTGAGCTATGAAAGAAACACAGGGATTAGTCTAATGCTTGGTGCATTTTTTCCAGAAGAAAAATGATTTGCAGTGGGGGGTAATAATACTGCAAACTGAATAAGTTCCCCTCCTGACAAGTCTAAAATGTAATTTTACTAATAAGAGGTGTAATAATGACTTGATGAAATGAGATTTTTATAGGAAAAAGGGGTTTTTCTTCTTGCTTAGGACAGTATTTAATACTCTCATTTGCAAAGGTCATTTTTATCCTATTTTTTCCACTTAAAAATCATTATAAAATCTTTGACAGAATAGGTAAGAGTAGGACCTTCTAAGGTAAGTGCTGCTTTTCACTTTTAAAGTAGCATTCCCTCCACTGGTGTTATGTAAAAGTGATGATGTTACTTTCAAAAGAAAACATTTTGTCCATCAATTTCTGATGATTTTTCAGCTTTTTTTCCTAATAGGGTATTGTTCTACAATTTAAAAATGTAGAAAAATTTCAACTTTTTCATTTTTTCCCCAAGGAAAAATAAACAGTCCTGCTTTCTACAGAAAAGGTTGGAATGGAGATCTTTTTTTTCTCAAATCTTTTTTGGGAAACTTTTTCTTCTCTGCTGGGTATTAGATGCAAACTTTCTCAGCTTCTTCTAATCAAACCATTTCTCATGGTCCTCATGATGTCTGTAATCCAGGGTGTAGTCTTGAGTCAGCCAGCTCCATCTGCACCTTCCTGGACATATTTTCAGTTCTTCAGTTGCTCAGCAAGACCTGAGATGTTTTCAGAGTAAATCAGTGCTGTTTAATCCACAGGGTTTTACAAAAACATTGCTCTGAGTCATAGATGAGACCTGTAGATCCAGAGACCACCTCCTACGAAATTATGTGAAGTAGGAATGAACACCAGAGTGATTCTTATCCATATACTGAGGTGGGATTTGCAGAAGAGCTGCCCTCAGATAGCCAAAACAGTAAAAGTGCCTTTCAAAGTCCATTGGGGATTTCTTTCAGGCATGGGAATTTTTCTGACCATCTCTCCTTTTCATGGCAAGTGTAAAAAGCAGAAAGTTTCCTGTTTGTGTTCATGTAGCTGTTGAAAGTGTAAAAAAGTAAAATTCTGCAGCTCCTGTAACAATGGGCAGTAGCTCATAGAACTGATCCTCTGGTGTAAACCCCTCAGAATTTTAGGCTCCAGCCTCAAAATCATCTGTTTGACTCAGTGGGTGTTGAGAAAAAGTAATGTCAAATATCACACAGCTTAAATGTTCACTGACTCAATTTGTTCACTGATGCACAGGCTCAGTAAGGTTTAAAGTTCTCTGTGCTGCTATAAAAACTTCTGTCTTATTGTTTCCATTCAAACTTTCTATTCCACCTCTATCCTGCTCTGGCAGGTTGCTCCCTGTCCCAGAAGTGGCTGCAACTCAGCAACAGGTATTTAAGTGCAAAATACACAGCTACAAGGAGTATCTTCTTACTGGGATCTCAAATCCATCCATTCCACACTTTGGTTTGATATTTTTATCTTATGCTGAAGAGAGTCAGAGTTGAATCCACTTGTTGTTGCAAGATGTTAGCTCAGAGACAGAGGAGTATCTGCTTTCTTGTGCTGGATCTGCTGGAAGAGAAGTGAATAGGTACTTCAGGAGGGTGAGAAATTCAAAGGCAGAATTGAAACTCGTCTGTAGATTGACAGGCACCAAAACACCCTGGAGGTGTTAAGAGACATCTGGCTCTGGTGCTTTGTGATGCGGTTTAAGGGTTACAGTGGCAGTGCTGGACCGACAGCTGGACTTGATGATCTTAAAAGATCTCTTCCAAGCTTGATGGTTCTCTGATTCTACAGAGAGCTCAAATGGAGTAGTCCATTTAAAGGAATTTTGTTCAGCTTCTGATGGGGCCAGGAAGGCTTCTGTAGGCTCTGTGAGACAAGGACCTGGGAGGACCTGAACCCAAGCCACTCCCATGGCCCGTGGGCTCTGGAGAAGCAGACAAGTCACGAATGTTGACTGAGAGCCACCAGGCTGTGTGTCTTGCACAAGCTGTGGATTTCCTCCCTGTGGCTAAAATCATCTCACCCCCAGTTCCCATGGGAGCATAAAGCTGCCCATGGTTTAATCCCCCAGCCTGGCAGCCACAGGAGCTCTGAGGCAGTCAGAAGGCAGAGGAGAGTCACAGTGAACTGTGCAGTAGCTCCTCTAGAACATATTCATTTTCTTATCCATCTTGCTCGTAAGACGTGGCTAATTGTTCACATGGGAGCAAAGAAAATGTGTTAGTTTATAACATTTATCAGGTTTTCTGGATGTGTTCCATATTCAATACTTTTTATGTCTGAACTCGCCCTCACCTGGGTAATTTCACAGGATTTCAGTGCTTTTATGATGGTGTAGAGTAGTTTGACATAAAAAAGGATTACATCAGTTTGGTGCCTAGTCTGGAAATGAGATGGATGGGGGGAAGGAGGTGCTGCAGGAGAGAGGTCTATTAAATCTTGTGTGGCATATGAAAGGTTTGCCTCCAGCAAAACACAGACTAGGAGGTGTTTATAGTTTTTTAACAGGAAGTTGGTTTAAAACAAAGCAAAAATATACTTCACACAATGCAGAGTTATGAATGTCTGTGCTGCAGGATAAGCTTTAGTGGGTGTTAAAATTTTATTACTTCAAACTGGAGAAAAGCATAGAAGAAACATAACATCCCTCTTAGGTTATGGTCATTCCCTCCCACCCCACAAATATGCATTTAAGACTTCTGAAAGTTGGAAAAGCAGCCTTCCCAAAGGTGTGGAAATACACATTTGCCTTTCTATTATACATTTCCACAAAACCAGGTTCCTGGGTGGGGGAAAGTTACCTTTACCTTGTGGGACTTTATGTTCTATATTTATTGAGCATCGCAAGTGTGAAATTTTTAGAGAAATTTACTTCTATAAATCAAGTTGTAAAACTAGGTTCTCAGCAAACATGTGGCATTCATTGTCAGTTGTGAGGTTAATTTGCCAAAATCCAATAGCCCTCTCTCCAATGCCAACCATTATTTTCAGATAACAAGCATGATATCAGCAATTTTGATGGCCTTTTAATGTGTTTTCTTTTAAGACAAAGCTAAGTGGAAAATTGCTTAATGATCCAAATTGCAACAAATTTTAACTAACAAAAATGATCTTATAGTGCTTCCTAAAGCATTTGATACATTATCTCTTGCCAGGACCATGCCACACAGGCAGAGAAAGCAAGACACCATATTTCTTTACCCTTCTAACCCAAGGCAAAAGAGAGCAGTACTTGATAATCTATGATCTTTCTTGCTCCTTCCAGTACCTGTTTCCTTATGGGCACACGTTGACTTTTGTTTATTGGATCTTTTTGGAAAGTCTCTTGCCCCATTATTTTAAAGTGCCCAGAAGGAAGACTAACTTGACTTTCTATACATTACAGTCCTTCTCCTTCCTTAACTTGAATCAAATGGATGAACTAATGAGTTTATCCTATGCTGCAGTATTCTGAAAGAAAACAGGTAGTTAACCAAAACCCTGACTAAAAAGTGCACTGCAAAGTATGAAAGTGTCTGTGATGTCCCAAGTAATCTGCAGTCAAAATGGGCATATATTTCACTTAGACATTTAGAAGTAAGGTGACTCTCTAGCCAGCTGTCTGCAGGTTGAATATCTAGCCTGGTTTTGTCCCTGACTACCTCTATGGTCCACAGAAAGAGAAACCTCTGAAAAGTCAAGGATTGTCCTCTGGAAGTTTTTTCCATTTGATTATGACATATTTGTACAATATCTTGCCCACCATTCCACATTGGAGCAGATGCCCAGCTTGTAGATTACCAACAAGAGGCAAGTACCTAAAGGGAGCATTTAGAGACAACTCTAAGGATAACCAGTGAAAAATCCCTGTTTGACTGTCAGGGGCTTCCCCTTTGTCAGCCATTGTCACTTAACACTGTGCTGTGGTGGTGGTGCTTGACAGCTGTGGCAGCACAGGGCTGATCAGGAAGGGATTTCTGTCCCCAGTAAATATTAGCAAGATCTCTGCTGTGCTGAGCAGCACAGGACCAGTGGCACACACACAGAGAGCTCTGGTTCAGACCAGAGCAAAGAAGTGGAACACACTGATATCAGCACAACCACTACATGCTGTATTTCCTAAGGTAGAATCAGTGCTGGATGAAGCAGCAATTGTTGAACTCAATTTCTGAGAATACTTAATCCATATACTTATAAAAAAGACTTAAACTCTTAAATTCAGCCTTTTACTATGTTTTGAGAACTCTCCCTTTTTAGATTGTAAAGTCACTGCTGCAGAAAGTTTATTTGATTCTGTTATCTACAACTGTTTGAATATTTGGATGCCTGATGCCTGTCCAGCACTGTGAGGCCGAGTACCCATGTGACCTGCTTCTAATAGTCATGTAATCAAATGAATTTTTTAGCCCTGTTTGTGATTTCAAAACTTGGCAGAGTGGCCTCAGCCTAAAAGAGAAATAAGCTGCTTGTTTGCAAGGCACTTTTCCTTTTGCTGCATTCACTTGGAAAATCCTGTGTCACTCAAAATTATCAATCCCTATGGACAAGCTCTCCACAGGCATTCACACTCACTAACCTTTCCCTGCTCGTGGGAATGATTCCAGCTATGCTTTATGAGCAGTAGTTTGTCATCCTTGATCTGAGTTGTCCAAGGGGATTTCTGCTTTCATAATCCTCCTGCTGCATTGTGTTTTTGTGGTAGAAGGGGAGGCAAGGAGGGAACAATGACTGTTGAGTAACGGGTGGAGAAGCAACAAAACCTCTGGGAGCCATTGTGCCCAAGGAGGAGATGCCACTCTTTATGTTCAGGAAAAGATAAGGAATTTCATCACATATTTTCTCTAGTAGTGTTTGCATTTTGGGACAGATCCTCCTCTACTGTGATTTGACCAGTTTAAAACATGAACAGTTGTGGTCTGAAAAGAGTGGGATGTGCTTGTCTCCTTTACTACTTTCCTAAAGGAAAATTGTTTCCCTTTTCAGAATCAAACCCTAAGAAAGAGCCTGGGAAAATGAACCTGGGGTAGAAAAACAGAGCAGCAGGCTAGAAAGATATAAAACCATTGTAAAAAGTCATTTCTAGTTAGGAAAAAGTGACTTACAAGACCAATTTGAGAATATATCTGTCATGAGCCAGATAAAATGAGCCAAGAGTCCTAAATCTGTCTATCCCTCCTTTCTTTGGCTGTTAGCAAAGGAAAAGAAATTTTGTGCACAGCAGGAAGAATATGCTGCTGAGCTGATCAATGTGTGTGCAGAGGGAGCAGCAGATGACAAGGATGGGGTTGGCAGGATGTCACCAGATTTTTTGATTAGCAATGGGATGGTTCAAAAACTCCCCATCCTACCAGGGACTTGGCACAGGACTCAGTCCTCAAGTTGTTGTTCACAGCAATACTGTTTGGGAAATGGTTCTGCTTCTCTGAAAACAGAAAGTGAATTAACAAAAACAAAAACAAGGATAAGAAGGAAAGGCTACAAGACTTTGTCTAGAAATCTTAGACTCTGGCCCTTCCTTCTTGTAATACCGTACAAACTTCAGGTGAAATGAGATATTTGAGATGGGATAAACATTGGATGGTTTGAAATTAAATCTAGAAAGAGTAATATCAGGGAGCATTGATGAGTGGGTGCTTTCTTTCCCCTACCATCAATATCCACCTTATTGCTTTTCTCTGTGTGTTTGTTTAGACCCAACAACCACAGAAATAGGAAAAAAAAATTATATTCGATGGTTATTTAAGGTTTTGGGTTAGAGTTTTTTTTCTGTGGAAGAAATGTTAATGAAAGCAACAGCACTATCTTCTGATGCACCAAATTTGCATCTGCTCTGGTGGAGCTAAGGAAAAAAGCTGATTTTAGCCATGTATATACAGGGATGTGGAGAAAGTCCCAAACACCAAACCTACCTAGAGAACTAGCTTGAATTACAAAATAACCACCTAGATATCTTATAAACAAGATACACTTTGATCTTAATTTTATATATTTAATACAACACATAATCAGCTGACATGAATTTGGATATCTCTGTTAAAGTCAACAGTATAGAACAAGTTTTTATCTTGTGAGATCTAATCTAGAGCATACACAAGACATATATAACAATCCTGTAGGTATATGGAGAAATATTCTGATACAGCCAGAAGTCTATAATGGGATTTCCTACGCCTGGATACTTCTTTCCAAACTCTACATGTAACTATGATCCTGTCAGCTTTCCAGCATGTTCAGATGGAGAGAGAACTTCTCTCGAACATGTCAGTTCTCTGACTAACCTGTCACAACAACCTATGATGCCATTCTCTGACAGCTCACCACTGCTTCACATAAAATATGAGGGCTTTCCTTCAATCACAAGTTGGATTCATATTCCATAAAAAGAGTGGGTGGGAGGTATGTGTAAGTATAGATAGAAGTGTACGCATGTTTAAATAGACACACAAATCCAAAAGCATCTGCCTGTGAATAGTTAGAATTACAAATAGAAAAAAAGTAAACATTGTCAAGTTGCACATTTCTCCTAAGCTGAGCATCCATTGTTTTCTAACTTTGTGGAAGACTTTGTAGTCCATGACTACCTAAGTCTGTGCACCACCAGTGGAGTAACACCATTGCTGAGAAATCAGCTCCTTGCCTGAAGAAACTTAGCACTTGTTCTAGAGAGAGCTGTCTTCAGTTTCAGTCACAGTCATTAATTTACTTTATGATTTTCAAATGACTCATATTCCTTTCAATAAAACAGGCTAAAGAACATAACACCAAATCCCCAAATAGGTACCTTTTTTTTTTTTTTGCTCCAAGTCCCTCTGGAAAGTCTGGAAACACAAGAACTGTTCAAAATACTGTCATCTTTTCATAGAAATGAGGGTTCTCTGTTCTGCACCACACATTCAGACCTGTCAAGTGTTTGCTGGATTTTCCTGATGATCGAACTCATTTCTATCATATTTGCGTAGTTTAAATTCACAAGACCATGACCTTAGCCTGCAGATACCTGCTGACAGTGATGCCCACTCTCAGTTGTTTCCACTAGAAACAGTTTCCATCTAGTTATTTCCACTAGAGGAGTGTGACTGATTTGTCAGAATGGTGGAGCTGTGAAAACTCATGGGGGGAAAAAAAAGACAAATTAAAATCCAAAATATAACTTTTAAAGTTAACTTTTGTTAAAAAGGAAAAGGTGCCTGCTTCTTGCAAAGCACAGCTGTTAACTCTCCTGCTGTTGGTTTTCTCAAAGGGCTGGCAAGAAATTCAGCATCATCTAAACTAAACTCTCTGGGCTTCAGCCACCCTCTGGAGCTAAGGATGGTCACAGTGCTGTGGTGACTTAGTCTATTAAATGATTAATTAAACTCTCCAATATATCAACTGGCAGATGCACAGTTACACCACTCCCTCAGCTGTGAACACAGAGCCACAGAGACCCCAGCCCTTTCCCTGGAACATGAGGAGCACTTTTGCTGTCTCCCTGCTGTGCTCCACAGACTCACAAAATCAAATCTTATGTTCTCCATGGTTAAAACATACCAAATGCTCCCCATCAGCCTACAGAGAGGGCAATATCTTCCTTTTGGGTGCTCATGGACATCAAAGCTACATCTTCCTGCCTGCAGAAGAAACAGACAGCAGTGTCCTTGCAAACAGGAGGGAAAATTTTAGTGACTTGGGAGAGACCACATCCCCCATACAAAGAAAAACAAACACTCCACATTTCCCAGGGCCCTATTTCTTTTCCCTTCTTACATTTCCAAATGAAAACAGTCCCTCCTGCTCTCTGTGGGGGAATCTTTCCTCACAGGCAGATAAACCTTGAGTTGAAACTGAAAGCAAACAGATCCCTGCAAAGCTTTTCTGTATGACTGAGAACACCAGTGTTCCCAACTCATGTCTTACTAGCTGAAACTAATCTTGGGTCTTTCAGGTGTAGAAAAGTAGCTGAGAAACTAAGTTGTGTACAAAAAGGGTTTAAAATGTGTTACTGACTTTTCCATTTATTTAAGGTACCATCTCAAAATCTTTCCTGTGTTTCTGAGTATTTTCTTCAATCCTTGTAATCCCAGAAAATGCCTCTTAGACAACCTCCCCCCTCCCTGACCTATTTCTAACAGTGATTGCACTAAAGACTTCACTGTATTTGTGGCTGTTAAATCATTCATCACCCAGCAGCCTGGAAAATGCCACTGCTCTCTAACTCTGGCACTAAAGTCTGCCTGAACTGAAGAATGGGTCACTGTGAACTGCCTGAGATCCTGCATTTACAGGTACATCAAATTCAGAAACCTCTTTTACTTTGGGACCCATTGACATCAGTTGAGAGATCTGATCTCGGTGGGTTTTAAATCACACTCTGTAGTTGGGACTTCCAGAGCAGCCTGTGGGATTCAGGCATATATCTTGCATTACAATCAGTGTGTTAAAGCAAATGGAAGATACATGTCTGAAATCTCCCAGAGTGGTTTGAAAACCAAGCTACTGTGCAAGATGCACAGCTTTCTCCATAAAAAATAGCTTCCAGCTCTTGCTTTGGTAAAAGTAATGGAATTGTGTGAAAAGATCCACACTGAGGCCTGAACCTCTCATCCTTCAGTAAAATAGGGAGAAATATGGCTGGAGTGCTTTCTTTACACTGTTAAACCCTCCCCAGTTCAAAGCCATTTAGAAGAGCAATTGGTTTGCTCTGGATCTGCAGGACTGTCCTGACAGATGAGGCTTCAGCCCTGCACAGATAAGGTTTCCATTCCAATTGCAGGAATTCCTGCTTGTCCCAGGCTCTCTGGGAGGTTAAATCACAGCAGTTTTGTCAGGGGAAGGATGATATGGAGCAAGGAGCAGACATGTCCAAATGCCATTTTCTGTCATTTCAGACTCAGCAACGAGGAGCTCTGGTTTTCTTAAGGGAAAAAGAAAAGAAAAAAAAAAGAAAAAGAAAAGAAAAAAAAAAAAAAGAAAAGATAGCTAAGACACAGGGCTTGGTAAGGACATGGTTCTGTACAGCTGAGAAAAGCTGTCTTCATTTTCTGAGAGATGGTAAGAAACGCCTTCCTATAGCCCACAACAACAGTGTGCTTATTATTCAGCCAGCCTTTCCTAATTGCATTATTACCTTGTAGCAGGCTGGGACAAGGCAACATCATTAAGTGAAGTTCCTCCATTTTAGCAGCCCACTGCCTTCACACCTGATTTAGAAGGCAGTGGGAGAAGAGCACATTCATTTACACACTACCCATGCAGCTGAGATCACCATCTACTCACACACCAGAGTCATTTGCCTTCATTTCTTGCATTTTAGGAGTTCTGAGAATAGGTGATGTTCTGTGACAATGCCAAAGAGTAATTGCATTTTAATTGCTATTTCATGATGGCAGAGATAGTTCAAACCTCAGGTTAATTCCAGGTGTCAGGTGGAGAAAGCTGGAGATGGTCAGCTCAGCATTTTCAAACTTACTGCAAGACTCAGACTGGGCAAATGTTAAGCAGAGTCCAGAGATCTGCCCATAATTAATTTTTTTTTAATGCATGATAAATCAACTCAAATGGAAAACTACTGTAAAGGAAAATTCAATCAAGATGATGCCAGAGTAACTTTTGCTCTGCTGAGATGTTACAAACTGTACAAGGCAATTTCTGAAACAGATAATGAGCATTTGAAGAAGAGTGGTTAATCACACTTAAGATAACAACATCAATGAGCCAGCTGTCAGCAAAATGATGGATTCAGCTTCTATCCTATGTTTACCTGTAGAAAACTCTGCTGAGAATAAGTAGGATGCTCACAGCTCTCTCTAGACAGAAAATTCATGATAACAGAGAATTTGAATAGACAGAAGATTGATTTTCATGAAAAGTGAACTAGTCATACTTCTTTTTATTTTTATCACATAACTGAAGAGTTTAACTCATAAGGAAAGTAAATAAATTAATGTAAAATGTTAAATAATAATTTTATTTATTTTATCAACTCTTTTTATCAATTTCTTTTTCTTTCTCTTTTTAATAAATTTAGTTTGCATTGAGATGTTCATAAAGGCCATTCAAGCAGGAGTCACAGAGAAAATTACAGATACTGTAACCTTTGAACAGAAGTGCTGAAAAGGAATGCAAAGGGAGTTTGGAAACCAAAATTTCCACATTTGCCTGAGGGACTTAAGGGGTAAAAGTACCTCACATGGGACTCATGTCTCCCTCCATATTTATGGTAGAGCTGGCACAGAGGAATGCATACAGCCACAATGGTGTTACCAATAAATCACTGGCAAAAAAATGCTCCAGAGTGACCTCTGAGGGCTCACATGCAGCACTATAAGGCAAAACCCAAAATGAGAGCTGCATGCTCAGTGCCTGCAATGGCATAGAGAGCAAAATGGGGCCTGATTTTTTTAATCCAAAAGAAAAAGAAATTATTAGTATGTTTATTATTCAATATACAGCTTATCTCCTTTGAATTTATAAAAGCAGCACTAAGCTACTATACAGAGACCCATTAAAGAAAAAAGAAAACCACGCCCACATTTTTACTCTCTTGTACCAAGATGAAACTTAGGCCTTTACCTTTCACTAACAAGAGTAGAAACAGAATATTTTTGAGACTTGGCATCAATCTCTGTTTTGAAACATTGATGAGATGCAGAATCCTACACAGCTGATTTGGATCTGCTCAGTGTTGTCAGCTATCAGCTGGTTTCTTACACCCCTCCTATATTGTCCTCCTCATGCCTTCAAAGGTTGTTCAATGCCTCACAAGTGGATCACAGAATCACCAAATGCCTGGGTGGAAGGGACCTTAAAGCTCATCTCATTGCAGCCTCCTGCAGTGGGCAGGGACACCTTCCACTGGCCAGGCTGCTCAGAGCCCCATCCAGCTCATGGATGATGACACCTCTATCCTTCTTCTCGCACTTAAGGCTGATTATCAGCGTGCCATGCCAAAAATAATCCACATGTGTTTTTCTTCTCCTCAGCCAGCAGAGTCCCAGTGGCAGGGGGAAGAAGCCAGCCCAGCCCTGTCACCAGCCCATCATGCGTCAGCGCCGTGCGTCATCCGGTGGCAGCGTCACCCACACATGGAATAACAACAGCCCAGCAGAGGTGAGAGCCACTGCCTTCCTCCAGTGCTCTTGGGAGACACACTAACAACACACAGGAGCAGATTTGTAAGGAAATAGTTTTGGCAAAGTTTCTTCAGAGAACTAGATGGGGACCAAAAAGGATTGTGTGGCTTTTTTGTTTGATATCATTTTGTTTGGCTTTTTAAACACTTGTTTTTCTGTTTTTAGGAGTGTTCGTGACAACATTTATGATTTGCATTTCAGCTACTATCAATAAATCTGTGCTGGGCTCATAAGTACTTCTAAAAACATCACAGATTTCTCATTAAACTCTTCCCCTTCTAAGGAAGGCAGTGCATTTGCCTCTTCCAGACAGTCCCTCTGCTTTGTTGTTATGATAGCTTTGTGCCATGCAACTTTCTTCAGCTAAAAGAAAAATATTCTCTTCATCTTTTTCACTCACAAGGACATGTCCACAGTCAGGAGCAAAGCCATGGATGCCAAAACACAATGGAGAGACGTTGACACTAGCTGTGACTAATAATAAGAGACATTCACTGTTGGCTTAAGGCTGTGCTTTATTCAATGTTCCCTAAAACACTTTAAGACTGCCCTGGTTACTTCTAATTTGGAAAGTAAGCCTCATAAAAAATCTTCTTTATAGCAACCTATTCAGAGATTTTTATTTCTTAGAATATTGACATTTTGGGATGACATTTGTCTTTATAGGAGATGTTGGACATTAGAAGAGGTATTTTAATCATGAAACAAGAAGTTCACAGTCACACAGTGCCAATCCAGCCCATGATGAGCTCCAGAACTGTACTTTGAACATATGTGATCCCAAGAAATTCACTCAATGTCTGTGCCTCATTTTTCTCCTACAGGGAAAAAATATTGACGGAGTAGTTCTTGCCCACACAATTTGTTGTCTGGTTTAAGAACAAGAGCATGTATTTTTAAGGTATGTATGCCAATCTGTATTTACATATGTTGTTATCCAAAGTTTTTGTTACTTTCCTGAGCTCTGCTCATGCTCTGCTTTGACTGACTGGTGCTGCTCACTCCCATGCCACACTTTTGTCCATGCCTCACATCAGGACAGCACCTAAGAGAAAATATTTGACTTAGTGATGGGGTAATGAAGCATGTGATGATATCTGTATGTGTGTGTATAAATGTATACAAGTCAGGGTGTGTTTCTCCTGAACCTGTTGCAGCTCTAGGCCAGATTGCTCAAAGCTGCAGTGCAAACCAGTGGCAGATTGAAATAAAACCCCCAACACTCCTGTCTGCCTGAAGACCACTGCCCATTCTCCTGGGCTGTATTTTAGCCAAGGAAAATCAATTCTGCAGAACACAAGCAAAATTTATTGTGAAACAAGGCACAGGAGTATAAAGATACACTCTCCAAGTGACAGCAGACTCCCTGGACCCTCTCTGGGTTGTCTTTGCTGTCATAGAGACAAGAAGTTACTTGTAGCCCTTGCACAAGGTATTGGAAACACCAAAATCTTCTGTCTCCTGCATTAACAGGGACAAATTAACACTATCTCAGCTGTTCATAGTTCCTCTGGGTGAAACGAGTGTGCCACAGTGATTCACTCACCATTGTTGAACCAATCACTCACCCTGCCCATCCAGCAGGGCTCTAAAACCTAACCTGGGTGTGCAATCAAAGCTGCTGCTCCTCACCCCCATGCAACCATCACATTCCCCTGGGCTCTGTGCAATGCTCTTTCTAATGAGGTGGCTACATCAGCCTTTGGCTGGGGGGGAGTCTGCCTAAAAATATAAAATAGCACCTCAAGGTTAACAGGCAGAAGCAGCCCAGCCCCTTGAGTTCAACTGCCAGCTCCTGTGACATCTTTGCCTGTCCTGAGAGGCAGAGCACAGATATTGCCTTCTGCAGAATTATGTGTACCCTTGTGGCCATGGCAATGCGTGGGGAAAAGTCATAAACAGGGCTGCAGGACCTGATCAAGTTAGGGCCTTGGTGAATGATGAGTGCTGCTAATGTGTGTGGATCTGCCCAGCATCTCCAGAGACAATCAGGAGCTGTCCACTGAAACACAGTCCTGGTGCTTCCTGAAAAACAATCCCAGGAGATGCTCTAGGATATCAGCAAGGCTTTATTGCAAAAGGTTTGCAAGGTAGGTCATTGTGTATCACATAAAATGGTATCTCTAATAAACCCCTGGCAACTTTAATTTTGTCTCCATCTTACAGAATAAGCACCAGCATGTATCAACACTTTCAGAGGAGTTTACAGGCACTCTGTGAGCTGGAAACCAGCCAGCAGGGCTATTCTGAGATTGGTGATGCCAGAAGGGAAATAACTCAGCTGGGCCTTTCTGAGGAGAGTTTCAGTATATATTGTGGCCTGGCTCAGATCCAGGGGCCACAGTGCTGCACCAAGGCTGAGCAGTGAGACAATTCATCCGTTTGACACTCCAGAGAGATGTGTTTGAGGGTGGAAAACTTCATTTATATTTTACAGTGAAAGAGTTTCTCCTTCCCATTACTCAACTATGCAGCAGCAGAGACTTTTTAAACTCTATGTCAGAGAGATTACTCTAAAGTTATGCATTGTTTTTCCCCATAATAGCTGCCAAATTGTTTCTCGAGGGATGAAATCACTTTAGACATCATGTATTTCTCTGTATTTGTTCATACAGACTTCCACGTTGCCATGACCCGACAACCACGGCATGTGTGGTACCACAGAGGTGACAGCAGGTGAATTCCTTGAAATTCAGACAGTGTGTTAGGCCCTGAGGCTGGGGAGCACATTCTGTGCTGCCAGCTGCCAAGCAGATCTCAGTCTGCAGCACATCCCATCATTGTCATGTATGGAATTTCTGCCTAGGCATGTCTGGCGTCACCTGCCCCACTGAGCCCTGAAGGTCAACTAAAAACACTGAACAAATTCAGAATTAGGACTCTAGAGCATCCTTACTAGATCATACTTGTGTAAGCCCCCAAGGGATGATCTTCTGGGAGGAGACCACAGTCTATTTTCACCCCCAGGGAAGAGCAGTAAAGAGAATATTGCTCACAAATCTCCACTTCTGTAGCACCAAAGCATTCATGAACTCTGAAGTTACCTCTTTATCTATCATCTACATCCAGTTCTCATAAATAGTTCTCTGCAATATCCCATCTTGCTCCATTAGCTCCATGGAAGCCTATTACTGCTAAAATCTTCATTTAGGTGCCTCATTTACAAGGTGATATTCGATGGTATGAATAGACTCCCTTACCATTCCTTATCACAGCAAGTGTCAGTGTCCTTTTTCAGGTTAGTCAAAATACATCCAATAGAACAATTTTCCAGTGGAAATCTGCTTTGAAAGCTCCCAGCACATAAAAATTTTAATGGAAAAAAATTATTTCCAAGAGATAATTTTATGAAAAGTGAAACAACTCTTTATAATTTATTAAGGACAAGAAAGGTAAATTTTAAAGCTCAGAAAGGGCCCAGACTGCTAAAAGCAAGCCTGGAGAGAAAGTTCTATATGTTTTCTTAGAAAACTCCAGATACAAGAACTGACATCCTTCAAGACTGGAAGGGTTTTCACTCTCTCTGTACTTTGAGCCAAATGGAATGCTGAAGGCAGGGCAGAAAAAGAAAAATTTTATGCAATCCTCAGTAGAAAACATTACCTTCAAGAGACATATTTTTCTTTCACTACATATTTTCTTAACCCACAGTACATAGAAATCTTTTTTCATGTTAGTTCTTTGCAATATTTCAGACAAGGACAGAGATTTTTAGGCAGTTTTACCAGAGCATCAAAATCAAATGTGTCACTGGATAAACACACACTTAAAAGTGAACATTCTGTAAATACATAAAAAAAAAAAAAAAAAAAAAAAACACCATATATATGTACATGCAAAAACCAGAGAAAGACGGTTAAAAAACATGAGATTAAAACCTGCACTTCTGTACTCTGCTCTTGTGGTTTAAGTTAAATAAATTTTATGAAATTGGCTGGACCTTAAGAACACTACTTTCTAAGAGTGATTTGTTTTCAATGGTAATGCAATTACTCCTTTTCCTCTAAGCAAAGTCTTCTGCAGTATTGGAAAAAAAGAAAGATGAAACCCATAAAATCAGTCCCAGCTGCCCAATCTAGCCCATAATTGCAATGTGTAGATTCCTTTGGCAGAGAAGGAAAAAGGAAGCATCTATAGGAAGAAGAGTCAGCCTCCACCGACTCATTTCCAGAGTCCTTCTCTTAGCAGAGGTGCTGTTTATAGATTAATGACAAGTCCCCATCATTCACCTCAATGCTTCCCCACCCAGAACCCTGCCTGTTTCTCAGCTTGACAGTCAGGATGTGAATTAGCATTTCTTGCATTTGGAACTTGTTTAAAAGATGTGATGTGGAGTCAGCAGAAGGTGGATTCAGGTTCTTCCTCAGCTGTTGATTTACACTCTCTGTGACTCAGTTTATCACATTTTCTCAATGGTATTTGAGATACTCATTTCAGAGGCAGAACCCATGGCTGCACGGTCCTTTTGGCTACGTCTTCACCAACAGATGGTAAAAAAAGCAACCCCCAAACCCTCAGGGAAGTTATGAATTACTTTTTGTGAGCAGTGCCATTTGGAAAATGTCACTTTAACAGAGGATAAAGTTCTGCTCTTACATAGCTTATGCTCCTGCATGTGCTTCAGAGCCAACAGCAACATCAAATGTCTACTTCTGAAAGAGCAATTTTTTTCCCTAAACACATTTTTCCATAGGCCTAGACTTTTCATCCATTTTAGGACTAAAAAGGCAGTATTCAATAGATGCAGAGTCACTTTTTGTTATGCAAATGACAGTATTGTCTTCATCAGTATTAAAATCTTAGCCAAAAAAAATGCCACAGGTCAATGCTTAAACCATGGGAAATGATCGATTTTTTAATTACAACAGCATTGCAATTATGCACTTATCTAAGACTCTTATTACTAGATACATTCTTGTAAAGGAGACAACTGCCTCCAGGCTGAAATTCACAGCTAAACTCCAGCTACATCCCTTTCCATCAGATTTGCAAAAGTCTCTGACCTTCACTGAACAGACAGAGCAGGGACCTCTTCTGAAAATTTTGCTACTAACAGATCTCTTTCCCTAAAGAAGGAATAGTGAAGGGTTTTAGAAGAACCTTCTAATAATGTTTCCTTAAACAGCATTTGGAAACAATAATAGGAAATACACTAAACTTGCAGCCAAAGATCTTTAATGGAGAGTGTTGACAGATACAGAGGGAAGAGGAGACAGGACACCTGTGAATCTTTACAGCTGATGCTGCTGAAAGAGCAGCTGATTTATATAAAGGGTAAGGCAAGAATCATGCTAGAATGGTAGTTGGGAATAGGAATGTGGAAGAGGGTATTGCTTTTCCTCTGGTTTTTCCAGTGCTTTAGCTATAGTATGAGGATAAATTTTGAGGCAAGAACTCATTTCTGAAATTATAGTAGCTGTCTTCTAAAAGGGATCTTTGTTTCTATTTTGAACTTTTCTCTTACTGGGAGTAAGAAGCTCAAAGGCGGGAAAGGAAAAGATGTTTCAAAAGCAGAAGTGATGCAACTGATGCTGTCTCAAGATTTGTCACTGCAAAAGGGAAGGGAATGCTGGAGACCCAGCAAAGGTAATGTTTACATCTGACTCTCAGTGTTTTGATGTTTTTATTAGAAGTGAATGAATTGAGATGCTTTCTTGCATCTAAAAGAGGTAACTGGCACGTGCTTTGGTTTGACTCTTCATTGGTAACTTTGTACCACGCCTCTCTTGAAACTCCTGCTGGCTTTCACCAAGGCAGCTCAAAGGAGTTGTCAGATGCTTCTTCTGAGGGCAGCTACAAACCCTGCTGGCTCCCCCAGCTCCCAATCTCATCACTGCACGTGTACCTGAGGGGCTCAGATTCTATACTGCAGAATTCTGTGTAGATTCTGTGTAGCATTATGCTTTCACATATGGACACCTTCCTGAGGCTCTGGCTGAAGTCCTTGATTTGGCTCTCTTGGATTGGCTTTTGTAGGGAAGCAGTGATGCTGCTTAGGCACACGTGGGTGCAGCAAGCATTGGGGTCAGGAGCTGGTTAGAGTTGGAATGTTTGGAATGGTTGGCTTGGAATGTTTGCTGTGTCATCTGCCAGTTACCTTCTGCAGCAGCCCCTTGGTTTCTGTTGTGCTTGATGTGATCTGTGTGGTCATATAGGGGTTTGAGGCTGCAATGGCTCTAAAATAGCAAGAAGACCTTAAAAACCCTGTGAAAATTGTGAGAAAATACAGATAGCATCCAGTTGCTGAAGGTCCCCAAATTTTACCTGTTCAGGCCAGGAAAAAGGCTGCTCCAGACTGGCCATTTTAGCCCTCAAACACAGATTTACAGAATTATTACTTAATTGCCTTCACAACAGTGCCACCATGGTGTTGATTTTATCCTGATTTACACTGACCTTCCCTTCTGTCCAGAGCCCCAGGAACACAGCCAAAGTGCCATGCACTCTCTAGTTGACCTCACATCCACTGCATTGACCTGGAGGCTTTTAATCTGTGGTACAAAACCTCTCCATAGTCAGGTTCAACTCCTTCTCAAACAAGTTGTTTTCTCTTCCCCCGTCGTTATGCCTTCTCTTGATATATCCAACGTGTGCTACTTGTGATCTATTTGAGGTAACACATGATGTTCTCTTTATAAAATACTGTTTTTCACCCAGAAGCAGACTGATTATTTTACTGTGGGCATTGAAGGTGACATAGCCAGGAGGACACTTTTTTACCCCCCCATCTTCAGAACACAGTGATCTCAGTTTCATCCATCCCAGGGTGGGAAAAGTTTCCTTCTGGTTCTGACACCTTTCATGCTCATGGTAAAATAATCATTCTATTCCTAGGCATATTGCACAGTTTACAAGAGGCATTTATTATAAATATAAGGGGGTTGATTTATTTCTTGTAGCTTTTGGAAGATCTAGAGCAAACAGGACAGGGGTTAGTCTCTTTAAGTGGTTGCATATATATAATTTAATAAAGCACACTTGCCAGCAGATGTTCTTGGAGTTAACATTCATTCTCTGTGATGTCCTGAGCAATACCTGGCAGTTAATTTGAGGCTACTGAAAAATTTGCATGTTTGGACAGGGACTGTTTAGTACATAATGCTTATGGCCGGGATTTACTTTTTTTTCCGCTCACCTGTTGCAATTTCTAGTAGCCTTAAAACTAAAACTTAGTGTGTTATCTAGATGCCACTGTTCTCATGCATTGCTAAGCTTAGCTGTAGGCCACATCTAACTCTGACTGGTGGCTCACTAGTTCTGGGGTTTTATTTAACCTCAATGTGTTTTTTTTCATCCATTTCTCCAAGTTGTCCTGCATGTTGCAGTAAATAAAACTAACATTGCTAACAAGGTTACCATCCTTACTCCTCTCAATCAGGGCAGCAACCAGCCCCTCAAGAAGACAGTCTTGAAACTTCTGTAGCTCACACCCTCCCACAACAAAGCAAATGTTTCTCTTCAATTTCTCTTTGTCTCTTTCCCTTGTGCTTATTTTTACAAAACTTTTGTACCTGTCCTTGTCTGCTGTGCTTGGCATGGGTACTGTGTCACAAGGTTCCCAGTGTTTGAAGATTTTTAGCTAATGGTTTTCAAGGTTGAATGCCTAAGGCTTAGTTCCTGAATTCAGCAGAGGCAGGTAAATAATTGAGTTGCCTGAGGTTTTCTTGCTGTTAGTCATTGTCCTCCCTAATGGAGGTGAGAAAATCGGATTCCTCTGAACAAACCAGACTTACCAAAGTCTGACTTCTTCAACAACACTTTAAATCCTAGAGAGATGTGGTGCCTGGAAACATGTCACAGCCTTCAGCAGATTCTATCGAGGGCTTCAACAGTTACATTTAGATAGAAGAACTTGCTTGTTAGAGTGTTTTCAAGTGATACAAAAGCACTCTCAAAATCAGCTGCAATCAGTGGGAGGTGCAGGTTGTGCAGCACATGTGGATTTTCAGCCTGCTTGAATATTTCAGAGTGGTGGGGGTCTCAAATCTTAGCTTCAGTCACTAAAAAAGAGCATGTTAAACTACTTGCATGAGTGAGGTTCTCAACTTCATGGGTCCCTTGTCCCTATGATCTGGAGGGACACAGAGGGGCAGGCATGATATACATGTGTGATTTACTTACATGTGGCTCATCATGAGGTGTATAGACAAATTCCTGTGAACTTGAGTAGTGAATTTGTTCTGAGTACTGGAAACTGAAGCAGGAAATGTAACATTAAATGGCTGTTCACAGGGGGAAAAGAGGAGAGGTAGATTTGGGCATAATGACATCAGAGAAGAGCTGCAAATGAGACATTATCTCTGAAAATTGTTTGAGCTGACAAAGCAAAGAGCATCTTGCCAGGCTAGTGAGGAAACATCCGAGTGAGTAAAGTAGGACTGTGAGAGTATGAACATGCTACAGAAAGGCTGCTTATCATGGCTAAGAAATGGGAACCAGCCTGGTTTTACACTCAATGAACAGAACCTCACAGTCTCACTGGTAAACAAAGAGAGTGCAAGTGAGGTTTCAGGTCACCAGGGGCTCTTCAAAATAAACAGAACTTGCCAAATCCCTCTTAAAGCAGAACGACAAGAGGACATTTTCACCTGAAGCCACCTTCTTTGGCAACAATCCAAACTCAAGGTCATTTTGTAGCCATTTTATTGCTAGAGACTGATTTTCCTCTTTCAAAGGAAAGCATGGCTTTTTTTATTATTTATCATTTCAACAAATGCATTAGGAGGCTAGCCAAGCAAAGTAAGTTCACTCTAGCTCACATGTAGCACCTGGAGTTGGCTTCTCATGTCCTGTACGACTCCACTAGAAATTCTGCAGTTTCCATAGTTTCCATTGTAGGTGAATGACCGTGTGATGTTATTCCTGGGCTCACAGAAACACTCAGTAGCAACCACTCTGCCTCTAACATTGACACCCCCAGTGGAGCTCTACAGAGTCACTGAAAGCTTGTGTCAAAGTGCATCATAAATTCCATGCTCCCTTTTACAGATACTCTTTGCAATCCTATCCACTTCTCCTATTGCTGCGTACATAAAGCACAGCGGTCTTTTTCCTGACCCTGACTGTCTTGGCGCAGTTGATTTGCATTTAAGGCTTGCAAAAAAATTGTTGAACAGCTATTCGTTCACTTGCTTTCATCAACACTCCTCCTCTTTCCTCTTTTCTGTGGGTAGCAAAACCCAAGGCTGAACTCAGGTTGCCTTTAAGCAGTGTTTTGGTATCCAGTATTAGTTTATTTCATCCAGCAAGGCCTTTCCTGGAAGCTCCATGTGCATGAACCAGCCAGGCCTGACCTTGCTCTGCCTGAGACATCTGATGAGATCACAGCTGGAGGTGATATAGCTATGAACATGGTAGTTATGGGAAAGTCTGGGGAGATATTTTTACCAAATAAAAATGGAAAGCTTGCAAAAAACATGACGTGAGCAATGTTTTCAGTACTTTGAGTTCCCTTCTCATAAACATGTGGAAACTCTTTAGGCGTCTGGTATCAAGATCTTAGTTAATTTATTTTTCCAGACTGCTCGTTCAAAGATTTGTTCTATATGAGAAGCTAAATGCTGCAGTCCAAGGTCACGGAAAGCAACGGTGAAAGAGTTTTGTGGATACACTTAAGTGTTTCATTTTTAGATTTTGTTTTCTTCTCCTGCAGCCAGTATTCAGTATCAAAGAAGGAGAAAGCTGATACAGGAATTGTGTTGAGTAACAAACTTTCAGGCTTTTCTCTGTAGAAACTTCTGAAATGATTGTAAACACATGTTAATATGTGGTGATCAGTAGAGGGGAAAGAAAAGCTATGGGGCTGTATCCAGCTGACTAAGTGTATCCCTTTGAAAGAATGAAGGCATCCTGCAATTTCCAGAAAAGTGGGAGAAAATTAGAGTGCAACTATAAAGACAGCACATGGACCTTATTAATATCTGCTAGGAGGGGGAGCATAAGAAAAGTGACTACAGGTATCCTCCTGTCACAGGGGATCATGGCCTGATGTCCTTCACCCTGCAGAAAGGAACTTAGTGTGCTCTAAACCTGATGGAGGCTTAGGGCTTTCCACAGCAATTAAAACTTTTACATGTGCTAGTCAGAACAAGATACTTTGTGCAATTGCTAAAAACACCCAGAAAAAGCCCTCTGGGAAACCAACTGATGCTTTGAATTAAAAGTTTACAATGTGCAGACTGTCTGTAAGTGGAATGGCGCTGAGGGACTCTGGAGTCACTCTCTCCTCAGCATTTGGCAGAGCTGGCATGTAACCCAGAGCCAAGTCCAGAACTGGAACGTTGTACAAGACAAATTAATTCTCAAAAGAAAGGAAAGAAAACTATCCAGTTTTAGATGAAATATTGGCTGAAGTTGCCAGAAAAACTTCTCAGACTGAAAAACTACAGAAAGTGATGGAGGACACAAGAACAGGGTGAACTGAACATTGTCCTCACACACAGCTTCAGCCCTTAGCATCAACTTGCAAGGGAGATCTCAGTCCTGGGTCGTGTCTTGTGTCAAGATTTTCTTTAAAGAGTGCATGATGATTAATAAAACTCTCAGGAAACAATTTCATTTACTAGAATTTACATAGTGAAAATTGTTAAAATCAGAGATGCAGAAATATGAGGTTATTGTCCCACTGTCAGTCAGTGAACTTCAATACCTTCTGTACATTGCAAAAGGGTCAGAACTTCTGAGATTTTTTCACAAAAACTTGGAGGCTAATGTAGTTTTGTGCGACTGTGCACGCTAATTTTATTTTTTTTCTGATAAAAAGTAGCTATTGTATTCTTATTATATTTTTCCATTTTATCTACATGGAACTGTGAGTAATTTTCAGATAAAAAGCATCCTTAACTCTTGCTAAGTCACAACCAGAAAACCCGAAAGCGTTGTTCTTTTTTTATGTTATTCCTGAGAAGAAAATAAAAATCCCAGATTTGTGTTACAAAATAGTACCAAAAAGTGGGGGATCTCCTGATACTTGAAATATGTATTCTGTACCAGTGAATGGCACTGGTAAATGTAGTCAAAACCAGTGTAGGTCAGACAGAGGCAGTCCATGATTCAGAAAGGCATTAGAGTTGTTTGAAGTATCCTGCTTGCATGTTGTTCCTGAGTGAAGTTTAAATAGTCACCACAAATATCCTTTATTTAGGGGTGTGTTTCTGCTTCCTTTCTTAAATCAGTTAATTAGCCCATATGTCAGCTTTCAGTCTGTGTCATGTATTCATGGGAGCTGGCTCAACATTCTCAGTAGAGCTGCAGTTAGTATGCAATGCCTACAGATTAACAGAATGGATATTTAAGTGTCCAGCTGCCTGACTAAAATCATTATCTCTGAAGGATGGGGGGAAGCTCAACATTCACATTAAAATTATGAAGTTATATCTTGTTATTACCCATCACTTGTAAAGCCAGCTGTCTCACAGCTCCTTATTGCAGTCACATTGCATTGTCTCAGTTTGGAGAAATCTTGTTTCCACCCTGGAAAGGAGGAAGGAAATTCATGGTTCTTCACATCTGTTGTTAGATCTGCAATTTCATGTTTAGGTGCTCTATCCTAGAGGCTGGACTGGGAGCTGATGATGAGGAGCATTTGGGATCAATGGCCTTTCTAACATTACTTTTAACTAACCATTGGGATAAAGCAAGGATTTTAGGAAAACCCAGCAATGTTTCATTGCAGTTCTGACTGTGCTTTACAAGTGAAATTAGAGCAGCTTTCCTCATAAGCTACAAAAATAAAACCAGATTCTGTGTTTTTAGGACCCCTAGTCCTGCTGTTTCAGGAATCTTTTTGGTGTGTGAGGAGCCAGAGTGGGAGAGAAACTGTTTTTATTCGTTTATTTGTTTGAACCCAGTTACCATATGGCTCATAGCATGGAAGGAGAATCTTCCTCTCCTCTCAGGAGGGTTTGTTTTTGTTGGCCATGGCTCTAGGGGAATGCATCTCTGTCTGCCACAGTGCTGAGCAGATAATTCCCTTCAGGAGATAAATCCCTTGTAACTCTCCTCCTAAGAGTGTACTGAAATCACCTTGTCCATGCACAGCCCAGAACATTTCTAAAAATCAGGAGAACCAATGGGTTTATCTATGGCCCACAAAGTCAATAATGTTACCCAGCCTGCTTCCTTTTTTCACACTGTTTGAGAATAATTTGTTTTAATAAATTAGATGTGGATTTTTTCCTCATACATTGTGCTTTTCATTGGGGAATATCTATAGAATTAAAGGTTTCCAAGTGCAACGAACCCACAGCACAGAATTTGGTTTATTATTTGGTTGATAAACTGATGCTGATTACTTTAGTGACAGCAGAATTAAGTATTATTCTTCCAATGGGCTGCATATTATAAAAAAATGGCTCTGGATCTTTCTATCTGATGCCAAGCTTCTACTTTCAGTCCTTCCCCTTGGGTACCATGGAGACATAGCATGAGAAAGAAATGAGAACAGTTTGATGCTTCTGGTAATGTTTCTTTAGCAAAATTTTGTCAGGTTATTCTTCTCTTTGGAATATCAAATCATATGTTATCAAGTAACTTGATATTCCTTGAGGCTACACAAGATTCATAGCATCTGGCTGTTGCAGACATATATAAAACAGTTGTTATTTTTCTGAATGTCAGGTGGAGTTTTTGACTTTTACATTCAAGAGTTGGAGCACTGGTTGTTACTTTCCTGCTGAATCTCAGCAGAAATCACTATTTCTGTGAGACCTCAAAGCAGTTGTTTTATCACTGACTGTCATAGTCATATATTTTCCCAGTTAGAGGGACCTTCTCAACCTTTTCTTGAAAGAATGAACTTCAGTAGTTGTGTGTGAGACTGTTGTTGTCAGACAGACATGAAAACTAGGAGAGCTGGTCCCCAGGCTGTGATTCAAACTATCTCAGTTAGGGATTTCAGTTTTGCCACTGATTCAAGACCTTGCCTCAAGGCAAAAATCAAAGTTTATTTTCTAGGGCTCAGTTTTATTAAGATCCTCCCTCATGCTTAAAGAGATCTTTTGTCTTTGCTCACATTGAATTTGAGCCTGAAAAAACCATCCCCTATGCAGGAAGGGGCTTTACTCGTACCATAGAGTACCATAGGTTTAATTAAACCTTCCTTTGTTCGTGTTTGGGTTTGTTGGGTTTTTTTTGGCCTCATCTGTTTCCTCAGGTGGTGGCTGGTGTCTTCCTCTGTGTCTGAGCCCCAGCAGAGGTGGGGCTGATTAGGGCTTCCAAAAGCCTGGCCCACGTGTCCTCATGGTTTTATACTGCCGAGGGTCACAGCCTGACCAACACAAGTACAGACAGGTATTTAACTCAAACAAAAATGCCAGTCCACAGTGTCCTGGTGTCTCATTCTTGGCTGACACAGAGCCAAGAGCACCTCCAGACAGGCAATTAAGAGAGGAAGAGAATGTGGGTAGTTTTATCTGTGCCCTCAAACCCTGATGATTCTGTGCTTGCTGTTACATTTTGTTACCCAAAGCCATCTTGGAAAGTGTTACGATAAAGCAGCTGTAATGCCATAGAGTTCATATTTTTATATTACGGGGCTATGATGTGGTTCTACCAGCAGTTCTCTTGGGAACTCTTTGGCTGCTTTCCCAATTTAGCTGTTACATGGATGATTCATTTAAAGGGACACGAACACCCTGTTCTCAGGCGTGCCTGTGGAGATGCTCCCCTGAAGACATGTCCAATGGCTTCCCCAACCTGTGGGTGCATTGGATTTATTACAGAAAATTAAAAGAACAGAGGAACAGTGGTGTTTGTTCTGCTGTGAGAACGTTGAGTGCTCCAGAGCTGCAGAGAAAAAGAAAATGTAAAGGACGTTTCAGGTGTGTGTCAGATGTATTTGTGGCTGAAATATCATGGCAAAAAAGGTTGAGATAGCTCAGGTTTAACCAAAGGAATAATTCTAAGTAGCCAAATTTCTAAATAATCTTTTCTTTCAAGGATCTTTGGGGGGATTTTGCTTGGGCTCTTTTTCTCCATATGAAACCACCTGTGTCAGTTATAGCCACTCTCTCTCTTTGGACACACAGATATCTAACATCACTGATCTGAAATCTTTGAGAGAGTTTTTATTGGGCTTTTTCTTCTTTGGACACTGCACTCAAAAAGATGTAGATTCAGGATCTTCAAACCCTCTGCCTGCCTGTCAGTCAAATTATCTTTATCAGCTAATGAGGGAACCAGCAACATAAATCAGTTCTGCATTTAGGCTAAACCCTGAAATGGTAACATCTGTGATTTATTATTTGCATTGTGGTCAGTCTGAACTGGGATGATAAATATTCTTCACTAGAGACCACAGGCAAAAATCCAGGTAATAACAGAGCTGTCCTCAGGTTACATGATTAAAAGCTCTTCACTCACCTGGGAAAGGGAAAAGAGAGTTATGTATGAACAGATTGTTACACTCAGGCTCCACACGCACAAAAAGAGATTATTAGCCCACTACTGGCATTTGCAATTGGTGAAAAACACTTTCTAAAAATCTGTATGATCATTTTGTTCCCTCTCAAAGATGCTGCAAACCCATTTTGTCAGGTTATGCTCTTAAGAGAGTGCAGACAGGGCAGGACTCTCTCCTGACCAAATGACTACTGCTCAGCAAGACTGTCCCAGTGAGTGCCTGCACAAAGAGCTTGTCTGCTCAGTGAGGGCTTCAGCCTGTACCCTCCAGTCTCTCATCTCAGAGGCAATCACAGCATAGGAGGAGCAAGCAGCTGGTTCTGCATTGTCATCCAAGCAATGTGGTGCAAGTAATGCTGTGCCAGTCTTGCACAAAATCCCAAAACAGAATGTTAATAAGTGGAGCAGCAGACTATGGAGACAGCTAGAAAATCAGTATGATGTGGGGGAAAGTGCTTTTGGTAAGAAAAAGCATGCTATACACCTTTTCTATTTTTGTTCTTACTCTCTGAAAACTGTAAAAGCCTCCCAAAACACAAGTATTTTATTTTCTTGGCCTTGAGATGGTGTGCACATAAACACAACAACATTCAAATTGCCACAGCACTCCTCAGTGGTGTGCTCCCCAGCTTCCTGCTCCACAGGATCCCTAAATATCTGAGGTGGACCCTCATCTACTGAAGTTTGGGCTGATGCTGTCATATTATGACAGTGTCCAGAGGATCCAACAGGAGGCCAGAGTCACAATGTCCTGAGTGCAGTGTAGGTTCTGGTTTCAGAGTGAAGTAATTGTTCAGCAGGGGTTGCCTTCAACAGGATCCATAGGCTAAAAACCAACAGTAAACACACTTTCTGTACTTGTCCAAGTGAGAAAAAAGCAAGCAAAAAGTGCTTATGCTTAACCATTTCTTCAATGGAGCTTGGGTAGGGAGAGACAAGTCTGTAAAGTGCTGAGTGAAACCACTTCAGTGAAACCACTTCAGTGGGGGACTTAACAGAGGCAATATAAGAAGCAGTAATTAACTCAGGACACAGAGTCTCTCTCATGCAGTAGTTGTTGCCAAGATTTTTCTCACTGTAGTTTGTTTAGTGTCAAGAAGCTGTTTGAAATCTACTGGCTCTCATAGGTGTTTGTTGTCAGACATAAATATAAAAGTGTAAAGCCATTACTGTTAAAGTCCTGGAAGCACTTGCACTCATCTCTTTTGCAAGGAGACACTGCAAGGTGCAGTCTGTTATGCTGGGAAAGCATTAAGGGGTTTTGGTTTGTCCCAGTGCCCCCATTCCATATGAAGTGATTGTAAAGTACAGAACATTGAAATTGAATGAGCAAAGTGTAGAACTCAGATTTGTAGATAATTTATCATTCTGAGGAGGAAATTAAATGGTAGAAGTGACTCATTAATATCAAGTCTTTTTAATGAGAGTTTAATGAAAATGGGCATGTCCTCAATGTAGCATAGAGAGGAAAGCCCTTCAGGCTGTATCTTAATGACTTTCTTAGACTGCATGCCTTTAAAACTTAAGGTTTCAAATAATTCTATGCCATGAACAGGATTTACTCTGTCTTTGACAGCTTCCTAAATGTTTGTGAAGTTGAGGCAAGACCTAAAAAATGCTTCAAGCTTAAACAGAGCATCATCAAATGTCCTCTGCTGCTTATGTGCTGTACCACGTTTGTATCCTCTGTTACATCCCAAGTTTTACATGACTTTACCTTGTGATTTTTCTTATTAAGACAAAAAAAAAAAGACAAAAAAAAACCAACAAAAAAACCCACAAAACTCAAACTATCAGTGCCAGAAAGGAGGATCCTTTCTGTAGTTCATTGCCTTTGTGCAAAGAGCTTGTCTTTTAATCCTCCCTATTGAACAGGAGTTGACCTGAGTGAATGTAAACCATTTAAGTTGAGGGAAATTTTCTTTTAATCCTTTTCCAGCTCTCAGCTTGACTACTTAAAATGTCCTTGTGGTTCTGCTGCAAAATTCTTTATTTTGCCCTAAAGAATTGGTTATTCTCTAACAGACAAATACTTTTAATAAAATAAAGACATTTAAGACAGATTGTTCTATAGCACTAAGTCATATCAGAAAATCTTAACAATAAATGATATGTCATATTTTTTTCCCAGATACACAGATGTTTTTCAGGCTCTATAGCAGGAAAGAAAATAAAAAACTATTTTCCCTTTACAGCTAAAGCAGTAGTCCAATTTGGATCAGGAGAAGAAATTAGTCTGGAATTAAATATCCCTGCAGCCATCTGTCTTGTCAAAGAAAGCACAAATTTCTGCTTTCATGATCACAACAGAACAATCAAAGAGGCTTTTTCCTCCAAACCAAATCCATTTTCAAGTGACACTTAAGGTCTAAATTTTTGTGACATGGTTTTTACAGGTTAAAATACCAAAACTTCTCAGCTGTGAGAACATCAGCAGTTACTGATTCTGTCACATTCCTTTGTCAGCATCTTTCAGTTTTACCCCCAGTCCCTCAGTCCATCTGACACACAGATCATAAGGAACCAGCTTCACTGTAGCAAGTGGGATCTTCTTTTGACAGATGATTTCACATGACCAACAAGGGCCATCATCCATTAACAAGATAAAAATGTCATTTTCAGAGTTACTTTGTAAAAACCATTGGGACATGCCAACATCCATCAAATACTATTTACAAAATACTCTCCTTGCAGATTAATGAATTGCTTCATAGCCTGTCAACAATGCTAGCTAACAAAATAACATCAAATGAGAATTCTGTACGATGAATAAAGCTATTTACAGGCATCAACGGTATTGCAAAAAATAATAAGCCTGGATTTCTTCTTTTGCATGTCTTGGAGAGCAAGGTCTCCTGCTGCTCCCTGAATCAGTCAACATCTGGGCTCTCCAGAGAGCCCTATGCATGAAGTTCAGCAACATCAACTTGCAAACTGGCAAGCCTTTTCACTATGCTGCAACCACTGCTATATTTTCCTTCTGGTTTGTTTTGGGTTTTTTTTTAATATCAAACCTTTGATCACACTATCCAAGGCTATTTTATTCTACATCTTATATTGTTGTTTATGATAATTTAAACCAAGTCTAAAATGCTGTCACTCTTGATTGATATGTTTGCTATTTGGCATAGAAATTGATGCAGCTTTTAACATTACTGGAAGTGTTTGTTCTGGGTTTCCAATGGGGAAGTTTTATGTCCTTTAGAATGGGATATTTCCTTGTAATATTGATCTGTCAAAACTATCAAAGAGCTTTCAAGTTGTAAGCAGATCTGACCTTGAGTGTCTGTAAAGTCCGTATATGCAACTCTAGCAGAGTCTCTTGAGAGACAGTGAAATCTCTATCCTTAAAAATTCCCAGAATTCAGCATTAAAAAGCCTGAACCACCTGGTCTAACTTTGAAGTTAGCTCTGCTTTGGGCAGGAGGTTGGACTAGTGATCTTCCAAGGCTTCTTCCAGCCTCTATTTTTCCCTGTCATTTTATAATACCTACTGTTCTTCAGCCTCTCAGATCAGTTCATGTTTGTTTCTATTCCCTTTGAACAGGGAGTGCCCTTTAGTCATAACTGTTTTTCCATACTCTTTCTATTTTCCCCGTATATCTCTTTTCATGTCCTACTTTAATCAGTGTATTTCCTTCTGGTTTGCCATCCAGTTTCAGGGCAATAAGATTCTTAAATTGGTTTATCTTAACTCATTCCATTTCTCTATCAGGATAAGTCCTTCTTTGGACTTTAGACTTGTCCAGAACTGCTTTCCTGGTTTTCTATATGCTGATATTCTTCTGTTGTTACATTCTTCACTTTTTTTTTAAGTTTTGAAGAAAATCCTGAAAGTTTTCCTTCCCCTCCAGAGGAAGTGAGTGGGAGCTTCTCCTGAACACCAGTGGAGTCCACCAACAGTAGTAATTTCCCTCTGAATATCTTCCACTGATCAGAAGTTTTAAAACTTCAGAACACAAAATATGGAGCTACATGCTGATATTCATGACCTTTCCATGCCTTTTTTAGAGACTGGGAAAACATCCAGTACCATCCTGTTAGGACTACAGGTTTGTGGTGAATTCCTTTCTATTTGCAGGTTATACTTCCTTTTCCACCATGACTATTCAATATACTCCTCTGCCATCTATAATTCTTCTGGCTGAGCATTGTTGTTCATCTCTCACACTCTGTTGTTTGGGGCATTTTTTGCCCTGGTCTCTCTGTTTCTTGATACCAATTTCTTGCTCTTTTCTGTTGTCACTTTTCACCAAATGAAAATTCTGTTTGTGGCAGCAGCATTTGCTTAAATGCAGAAATTATATTACCAGAAAAAGGAGTGGGAAAAATCACCAAAACCCAAGCCCACAATACTAATAATTTCTGTTTCTTTAATGAAAACATATGCAGTGGTGGTGTAGTACACCAAAAACAACACAAAACTTAAACCAATTTGAAAACATTGATCTGTACTCCTGACATAACTGGAGCAGAGTCTCCTCAGGGAAAGCTGTATATATTGATGCTTTTACTGTCTGTGCCCTGCAAAACTCTGGATACTTTTAGTATTTTAGTTTTCATGGTATTCCCTGACTCCTGTTAGTAAAACAAATCAAACTTTACTTATGTCCTGTCAAAGTGTTGCAAGAAGTAGCCACAAACTGAACCACAATTCCACCTTTTGGGGTAGTTACAATTTTGGATTGGATTTCAACTGAAAGTTGTATCTTGTTCTTGGGGGGGTTGTTCTTTCCTAAACAGTTACAGGATTTATTCTCAGCAGTGAAGCCAAAGCAATCCTTTGCCAGGAAACAGAGTTGTTGATGAGCAGTCAGGCAGGACAATACAAACTAGAGTGGCCACAGAGAGTAGTCTGGTGTGATTTCTTGAGAAGGTAAGTGGCATCGCAGTTTTAATTTTGATATCAGGGGAAAATTCCAGATTGGGTGATGAGTGTTGTGTCTATCCAACCTCATAACATAGCCAAAAAGCTTGTACTCATCTTCCTCCCCAGTGCTGGTCTCATGGTATGTCCATCACCAGCTGAATAGTCTCCATCTCCCTCCTGCACCAGAGAACCCAGCTGCACTTTGATCTTCAATAAAGTAACTCCAGAGTTTTTAAATACATAAGACTAACATAAACAGCATCTGTAACCATACATTGTGGATATACATGTGATATATATCAGCCTTCCAGGACCTAAAGGGGCTGGCTACAAGAGAGCTGGAGAGGGGCTTTTCATGAGGGCCTGTAGTGTTAGGAAGAGGGGGAATGCCTTTAAGCTGATAGAGGGTAAGTTGAGATTAGATATTAGGGGAAAATTCTTTACTATGAGGGTGTTGGGACACTGGAATATATTTTCCAGAGAAGCTGTGGATTCCCCAGCCCTGGAATTGTACAAGGACAGGTTGGATGAGGCTTTGAGCAATCTGGTCTAGTAGAAGGTATCCCTGCCCAATTGAGATATTTTTTCATGTCCTTTCCAGCTCCAAAAAATCTAACATTGTGGGTCATTTACAGGACATCCTCAGTAGATGCTTTATGGGAAGCCTGTTAATTTCTTGAATTCTGTGATAAAAACTCTTAAAAAACCTTTACCCTTTAGGAACATTCTCAAACATCTTGCTGTATAACGTGTTAATTTAACAGACTATGGTTTGTGTTGATAGTAGTGCAAGAAATTCACAGGAAATCATTGAGTTATATTTTTGATCATACTGGAATTTCCCTCAGGAAATACAATGAAAATCCCCTGGCTGCTGCTTAGGGAAACTAGGACAAATGTGAGAGAGGTGGCCAAACCGTGGTCAGCAAGCCAAATGCAGAAGCTGAATGATTGAATTGCATGAGTCTTAAACTGGATATGAGGGCTGTGCTGCCACAGGAATTGCTGGTTAATTCAAGTGACTGTTGTGAGGGTGAAATAAAGCAGCAGGTAATACTGAAGCTGATATCCCTGTGCCCCCCTGGGCCAAGCTGCCCCTCCAACCTCTGCAGCTCTTGGAACAGTGGGGCAGCAGTGGAGCAGCTACTCTCCAGCTCCCTGATTCTTGGATCTCAGTGTTTAGATCTTCTTGGCTCCAAGCAGCCTGCTTTCTTTTGCCTCTATGAGGTGGTCAAGGAGCCATGTCTCCCAACACATACAGCTCAATGTATCCTGTGCTGTGACCTCTCTGAGGCATTTCTCTTTTCTGTGCTGTGTGTGACATGTAGTGACTGCTGGTGGTTCAGACTAAACAAGCACTTGCAGCCCATCCATCCTCATTTAGGGGTTGACTCTTCTGTGCAGCTCATCAGAGCAGGCTATCAAACAAGGTTGTGTTTGAGAGAGGCTGGAAGCCCATGTGTGCCTGCCAACCACCTTCCAGCTGGCAGGAGACCTGACAATTCCACAGACTAAATCAGATGGGTTCAGAATATATTTCCTGCTGCTGTGCCTCTGAAAGGGGAAGGAGCTGTTCTGTCATTCAGGTGCTGCATGCTATTCCAGGGGTGAAGGATGGCGTGAATGTCCAGGTGGAATTGTGTGGGGCACTGCAAAGGCTTTTACATGCTTGTGTAGCCATGTGGCCTCACGCAGGCAACCCAGCTGCAGCAAATTAAAGGCAGATAAACAAGTTGTATCCTAACAGTAACTTATGGTCCTAGCTGATCTCTCAGGCTTTTTACCAACATATGCTGTCAATTTCTAAAGTCCCAAAAGTACAAGATCTATGATATCTGGGTTAAAGGGCTCGTTCACATTCCTTTCCTTCCCTCAGATTCATGCCGCTCGAAGACAATGCCAAGCGCTGCTAGGCCAGGAGTTGAATTTCAAGTGGAGCCTAGAAACTTGGTGAAATGCCTCCATCAGCATTTGCAATCTCTTTTCCCATCTCAGTTTCCCATCATGCTTCCAAAAACAGCTTAATGAAATGCAGAAGCTTTTCTTCCTGTGTTTGAAATGCTCCATATTTTGAACTGTCAAAGAATTTGGATGCTGCCCCAACCAACACCTTCAATCAGAAGCAAGAACCTAGAACATTGTCAAGTTAATGGCTGTGACAGGCACACCACTGGAGCAGGATGAAGGTCAATTTATTTGCCCTAGGTTTTTATTTTCTCTTTTGCCTCAGGAAAATCACATTTTGACCAAGCAGGGAAGGCCTTCCCATATCTCAGCTTTCCTTCCACTGTCTTAGAAAACTCACTAGCTTTTTTCCCATGTTTTGGACACGTTCACAGTATTTAGAAAAAATGTCCTAAGTCTCATCACCACAAATTTTTCTCTTCTCTTCCCTTCTCTCTAAAGGTCTCAGAACTCAGAATAAAAAGGATTTATTACTATAAGCCTCAGGAAATAGTTTATTCTGCATAACCTCCATTTTTGGGACACTTGCAAATAAAAATGTAAACTTGAGCTTCAGATCACCAACAGAGGCCAAACAGAGAATGATTCACCTCTTTAAATCTGGAATATCTTTTTTGAAAACTCTTTAAACACAAGTTACAGGAGACCCTGGATGCTGTTCCTATCGAGGTGGTGGAACACTTCCTTCTGGCCTTTAAAATCTGCTTATCTGCAAGAATCATTGAACATCTTTATAGCTCACTGTTAGTGAGCTAAAATGGACCTTTCTGCTATAGTTTCTGTGAATTTTCCATGTGCCCAGGTCTTATGATGTAGGGTTACTAAACAAGCTGCTTTTTTGGATAAATCAATACTTTGAGAGTGTCTTCCTAACTTCCCTAACAGATGGTTTTCTCGATGTTTTTTTCATCCCTTCGCCCCAGCTGCAGTCTGTATACAACAATTTGTTGGAATGCTTTTCCTTTAATGAACACCAAAAAATATCCTTCTACATAAACATGATGGGATTCCTGTGACAATATAAGCAAAAACACAAAAACAGTAGGCACCATTGCTATTTTGAATAGCATGAAATCCAACCCACTTTGTTTGGAATGGTGTGAAAATATAAGTGGACTTTGTTTTTTCAACAGAGCACATTATGCATGAGAGCTGCCATGAATGAGGAAAATATGTACTTAAACTTCAATAAACATCACAATGTTCCCACTATACAAGTTTCCTCTTAGGAGCTGCTTTGTAATACTAGGGCATCCATCCTACCATGAAGTTCAAACCCCACTCCTGTAATTGTGTGAGTCTATCTTCATTTGTGAAAACATCTTCACTTATGAAAACCGCTGCTGCAGAAAGCTCTGAAATGCTGTTGTAAATTTCATGTGCTCAGCTGAAACCACAGAACATTTTTTTCTTCTGTTTTGTGGGAAGCCGTGCCTTAGAATGGTTTTTCATATTGTCATACAGGCAGTACCCTTTCTATTTCAACCAGATGGCAATATCCTTAGAGTGTTCTTTTTCATTTGAGTGCAACACTGTGTGTTTAAGGAGGTATCAGCCATACCCACAGCTTGCAGAAAGAAACAACAAAGATGGATTTTTTATTATTTCTGTCACAATAGGGCACAACTGTGATGCTGGTTCTCTAATATTGTAGATGCTGGACAAATACTGACAAAGCTTGAAAAAAGAATTTTTAATGACCAATACCAGCAGTGTGGGAGGTGATGACAAAAACAGAGATATAGTTAAAAGGAAGCTAAAGAAAAGCTTTTAAAATAGTGCAAGACATATGAAATACAATCAGGACCTCATAGTGGTGTGGAGTGTTGAGCTCTCACTGAAATCTGCATGTTTTTTTATACAGGTAAACTGTATTAATGTCATAGGAAGGTCTGTGGTGGGTCAGGTGTCTACTACGCACATGATAGAAATATTAAGGTAAAAACTATAGCCTCAGTGAAGAATGAAATTCAATAAAGTACACATTTCAGGAAATTGTTTTACTTCATAATATTGCTTAAGCAGAAAACCAAGTTAAATTTATTGCATTCTGTGGGTAATGACTCATCCTCTTCTGAAAGAATGCAAGCAGACTTGTAATGCACTCAAACATGACACTGAAAATATCCCATTACCATCCATAGTTTGTCATACTGAAGTATTTCTTGAGAGGTTTTCAAAACCAGGACTTACATATTCCAGTTCAGTTCATCCAATAAGCTGGCCCTGACTACTTTCCAAACAGCCTCATTGAGATCTTTAGAATTAATTCTTAAATCCTTAAGCAACCAAAATTCCTGCTAATTGGGTTTTAATTGTTTTCTGTGTAATGTATTTAACCTGATACTTTTGCTTGTGTATAGAAAGACAGCATGGGGATGGAGCATATTAATTTAGATGTACAGCTGTAGAAGCAAAACATCCGTGCTTCCTGTAGTGGTAAATGCCTGTATTGCAGAATTTGTACCCAAAACCATTTTGATGTCGTGATATGCTTTTTGTTTCTTTAACCCATTCTGGCCATCTTTTCCCAGTAACTCTGGAATGATGTAGTTGTCTATGGGGTTTGAAGAAATATAGTTTTCTCAAAATTACAGAATTCCTGCTGGATTTGTGGAAAGAGCAGAGGGTGAGAAAAGAAAGGTTTCAAGTCCACCAAGGTGGTCATTTGGGACACAAATCAATAAAAAGCCAGACACTCTTAATTCTACTGCTCATGGTGTTCTTTTAAACTGTGACAGACACAGGTTTCTTAAAGCCTTGTCTTATGAAAACCTTTTCCATTCTGGTTTTTGTCAAAGAAATGCCCAGCTAATGAAAACTAAAACATTTTGCTAAAGCCTTCATAGCCCATCTCTCTAAATGTTAGATGACCCATGGCATTTTCTCTTATCCAGGTTGGATACTTCTGCTGAGAAAGTCTGGATAGTTAAAATCCAGGTCTGTTCTGTTCTATGGATTGCTTTGTGTCTGAGCAGTTCAGGTCCTTTGCTATCTCTTCTCTGAGCTAAGATCATGAGGGAGAAGAAGCCTAAAAGCCTGAACCTAAAAGGAATCAGATGACCCAGATATTTTGGGCCTGGGTTTAAGAAATAATTCTGATCGGGATGCTGGAAAACAACATGTTTGAATTATGCTTATTTAAAAGACTGGCAATTAATTGGTATTTCAAAGAATCAGAATTTTTTTGTTTACATTCCAACATTATTTTTCCTTTCAAAATATTCGCCACCATTGCTCTACAGGGGTTATAATAAACCAGATCTTTCAGGGAAGTATAATATTTTATTTTTTGATTACTGCTGGGAAAAGTCTAAATGTGTCCTTAAACTAGATTCTATTTGCACAAAAACATTAATTTCTTCTCATGGTGTTTTGCAAACAGGAAATACAGGGCCTGTTTATGGTTTTGATGTGTATTTTAAACTCAATATTGCCATTATAGAAGAAGCCAAAGACCTGATAAGGACCTCTTTATGCTACCATGTTTGGTCAAATGATAGTTCTATGTATACTACATGTGAACATTACAAACTTATTTTTAGATGACCAGTGAGACCTGTGTAGTTTAAAATTAGCCAGGCATTGGGACTATACTGTAATTTTAAAGGACAAAGCACAGCTGCTGCATGAGTAAACACAAACCAGAAAAACAAAATTTTATAAATATGTCATCAAGGTCAGAAAAACAAATGTACTGGATAAGAAACATTATTCTGATTTAAGTATGGGTGTCAACAAGTTCACCGCCTGCTCTATATTCAGATTGGTACTGGTAGGAAAAGAAAGACATTTGGCAGCAATGTTGGCTGGTTGCAGTTTTGTTTGGCAGAGTGAGAGCAGGAAAGCAGGAATACAGAAAGGAACAGTGGCAAGGACAGGTCCAGAACAGAGCCAGACACTTGTAGGAGAGTTGTGCAGTGCTGGAAGGTCTAGCAGAGGAGACTGGCCTGTTTCTGTGTCTCTGATGAATGCACAGCTGGTAACATATCATAGAACCACAGAATCAATTAGGCTGGAAAAACCTTTAAGATGGAGTCCAACCTATGACCAAACATCAATCAGACCATGGTACCAAGTGCCATATCCAGTTTTTCCTGAAATACGTCCAAGCATGATGACTCCACCGCCTCCTTGGGCAGCCCATTCCAATGTGCTTTTTGTTTCTCTACCCTATTCTGGCCATCTTTTCCCAGTAACTCTGGAATGATGTAGCTGTCTATGGAGTTTGAAGAAATGCAGTTTTCTCAAAATTACAGAATTCTTCCTCTCTGAAGAATTTCTTCCTTATGTCCAACCTACACCTTCCCTGACTTAAGACTGTGTCCTTTCCTCCTGTCACTGGCTGTCCAGGAGAAGAGCCTGACCCCCACCTTGCTACAACCTTCTTCCAGAGAGTTTCAGAGAGCAGTAACATCACCCCTGAGCCTCCTTTTCTCCAGGCTAACAAACCCCAGCTCCCTCAGTTGCTCCTCACAGGACTTGTGCTCCAGACTTTTCACCAGCTTCTTTGCCAGTCTGGTTTTGCTCCAGCACCTTGTTGTCCTTCTTAAATTGAGGGCCCCAGAACTGGACCCAGGATTTGAGACATATCACCTGAGTCACAGAGTCACAAAGTAGTGAACAAGAAATTACGTAAGTTTTAACTGTCTCTTCTGCGATATGGAAAGAGCAAAAAGAAATAGGCTTTTTAAAGACATTCCACGAATGAAGAGGTCATCTTCATTCTTGTTCTTTGTGAAATGTAAGGGTTGTTAGTTGTGAGAGAATTTGTTTCTTTTAGGAAATTACTTCTTGAATTTCAGCCCTAAGATTAGTGAAGTTATTGGAGGGGAAAGGGAGGCACATGCAGAGGCACAATTCTAGAGTAATTCAGTTTGGAGCTTTTTAGAGGAACAAATGAAATCTTGCTGAAACATTCATCAGAAACTTAGCCAAGCTACTAAAAGGAATGAAACAGGTGATAATCTGAAAAGCAGTATAGGAAAAATGTCAAAAGTAATAGGATGCTGAGTAGAATTGAGAAAAGCAGGACTGTTTTTCTGACACAAAGTTATCCCTCTCAAAGGTAATTTCCATTATAAACCTACATCCAGCCAAAGGAAATCCATCCCAAAGCAGACCATAAACTGCCAGAAGAATGCTGATGCTCAAAAAAAGGACTTATTTTCTCAGAAACACTGGATGCTGAGATATTTCTATCCACATTTTTCCTTGTATTAAAACCATGAGTACTGTTTTTTAGGGTGTGAGGAGGAATGAAATGCTCTTTAAAAAAATAAGTAAACCATTTTTCACTTCCAAACTGCAGATTCTCATGTAGCCCATGAAGCTGGCATTGAACAAGTGTCTTCTGACTGATGACCACTCATAGCCAAGTTCATTGTGCTTCTCAACTATAGAAATTACTTGTGAGATCTACAGACAGTTTTAGTGAGTGAATCTAGGCCAAACCAAATTGGAGGAAGGAAACCACAGGTAGGCTTGAATTCTTTGGAAATGGCTTAGACAGAGGAGAAAAGCTCATATGTACAGCATAAGAGAGAGTGTGTTGCTCTTCAGGTCTAACAGGGTGGTTTTTTTCATAGACTCTAATTCATCGTTGCTATGAAAGAGTTTTCAATACTAAGTGATTCTTTTGGTGTTGCCCGAGTGTCTCAGTGTCTCTTATCTGTCTCTTGGGAATAATATATTTTTAATAAACATACTTTCCTGGAAGCAACATCAGTAGTTGCACTTGTAATGCAAAGCAAATTCCAGCTTTAATTAAGAGCCCAATTCCTCCATGTCTTTATTTGACAGTCCACAGTAGTGGTTGCACTTGCAGTTGTCATGTTCATTACGAATCTGCAAAATGAGCACTCACAAGATAAATGAGAGTAAAATACTCATAGGGTACATGTAATTAGCACATGACTTATTATAAATTGTGATGATCTACTTGATAATTAATCTGACTTGCGTTTGATCTTTGGAGGCAGTCTGGATAGAAGATACTTCAACGAGTAAGAATAAATTCCTCTGGGGCATGGGAAAACACAGTGAGAAGTGGGGAAGAAAAAATTCATAGGTCTAAAAGAAATGTTATTTCATAGTTGCAAACTAAGTCCCTAGCTAAGGCTAGAATTTTTTCTAAGGGCTGGAATTCTTTATCTCAGGTTTACACAGAAAGGACAGTAATGAGCATCTTGGCTCATTAAGGATCGAAAAGATGTGCAAAAGAACAGTTCTGGTGGATTGATTTGCCTTCAGAAGAAAATGGTTGCACAGGGACGGGGGCACTTGCTATGAGAAGGAATGAGAGTGCCATGCCACAGTAAGGGTTTGGGTCTTGCTTCCAAGGGCCACAGTAGGAACAGGACCTGGACCCAGGTGTGTGGGGATTTAGTCATGCTACAGAAAGGGATCTCAGGGAGCCAGAGCAGTGGGAGGCCTGGGATCACCTGTTTGTACACAGGCAAAGGAAAGCATTGAGAGCAAAGCTCATTATTAACATACCTCCTTAGCCCCAAGCCTGAACTTTTATGATAGCCCTGAGCTTCTCCCAAGAAGAGAGAAAATCTCCTTTGTTTTTTATTTCCAAATTCCTACCATGTGTCACTAGCAAATATCCAAACCTTATCCAATACGCAATTATTCATCAGTTATTCCTATTCCATTTACTCTGTATAATATATTTTTAACATGTAGTTTGCAGTGCAATGCTGAGACAGGAGAAGCCAGCCTACATTTTTCTTTTTCCTCAGGGAATAGATTAACATTTCTCTCTGTTATGGCTTATTTCCTGTAATTGCTGTGTAAACGTGTGGCCAGTAATGAAGGGCTTATCTCAGACTTGATAGAAAAGTAGACTTCTACTGACCTATTTCTCCCCTTTTACAGTCATGGAGACAAGATGTCATCTTCAATATTTCACTGGTAAATTTGCAGTCTGCCTCAGTTTGTTACTTTTCAGTGTGCTAACAACACACCGTAATTTCCATTGAAGCTGCACAGAAAAATGGATGCAAGAGGTTGCACATTGTTGCACTAATGAAGCTTTTACATCTCGGTAGAGATAAATGGTCAAATTTGATTAAAATTCTATTAGCTGCTATGGCCACATCAAACTGTTGAGCACTTCAGACATATTCAGAGCACATTAATTTGCCAAAGCTTGGTACAGCCACACTGCTGGAAAAATGCTAATGCTTGTCTGCACCTCATCTGGTGTAAGTCAGGGTGACAGAACACCTCTGCTTACTTGAAAATTTTGTTTTACCTCTTCGTAAAGGAGCAGGGAGGACCTTTTGGCTTGATGTCAGACTTGAGGTCATGCCTCTGGCTGCTGCAAAAGCACCTGATGATCTGTTGGTCAGCCAATAGATGAATTCAATAAAGCATAAATGAGCTCACCCAACAAAATATTACTCTGCCTCTTGTCAGAGTTGTTTGTGTGTTTAATGTACTCATATTGGAGAGATTTCTCTTCAGTACTGCTGGGGAAAAAGCAACTTCTCAGGGCAACAGAAGCTTGGCAGTGAGTACAATATTTAAATTATTATGCTCCAGGCCTGAGAGGACAACAGCTTACCACACGGGCTGGTAACCTGACACCTAATAGTAGAAGTATAATTTTTATTTTTTTTTAAGTTTACACCAATTATTTCACTCCACAAGGAAAAATGAATTAGAACTGTTGGCATTAGTGAAGATCAAAAAAAAACGAGCGGTAGATTTGGCTTTTTACCAATTAGTTAACAATTTTTTTCTTTAAAATTTATTATTTATACTCCACCTTTGGTTGCAACTGGACATTTCAGTGTTTTGCCTTATTGCTTTCCTTGTTACTTTCCCCAAGCAGTAAAAAAAGAGCAGAATGCATGGTTGAGAGAGAATTGCTGTTCCTTGGAACCATTAGTAATTTCAAAAATTTAAGCTAACTTTGAAAATCCTCACTTATGGTGCAAGTTAGTAGTTCTGATGTTTGAAATAGTACAAAGGCTTTGCAAATGTACAGAGCAACAGAAGGGTTAGAAAACCTAAAGGGGAAGAAGATGAGCAACAGAAAAATCACAGGAAAAGTAATTTATTCAATTTCATCATCTAAAATAATTTGCTTTTTAATATTTTAAACAAAGTGAGTGTTTCTTCCATCTCTTCCACCCTGACCCATTCTTTAATTTGGAGTGGAGGAAAGTAAAAAAAAAACACAGGAGTGTTACAAAGAGTCTGACTGCCCCCAGTAAGTGCCATGCCAGCTTACCAGCTCCCACACTGGTGCTTTTCCATGGATCTGGGTCACACTTTTTCACACCAGTGGAGTAATTGGCACAGTAATCACTTGTTTCCTCTCTTCTGCTGAGTCCACTATTGTTTTTTTAAAGTTGGTTATAGATTATGGATTGAGCTCAACATTACTTCTCAGTATTAATAACTTCCTTTGTTACAAGCTGATAATCCAGAAACAATTCTACTACCAGCATCAAATATTGTATTGAAGAAATTGTCCTTCTTTTCCTCTGGGGATAACTAATGGGGCTGTGTTCTCACACATTTCTCTTTACAGCTGAAAGGGACATGAAAAGCCATGTTTGATAAAGAGCTTTATTGTATACTCCATAGCAGTTCATCTTGGTCGCTGAAAATGCCAGGGCACTGTATAAATCATTTTATGGTACCAGTTTCTTTATCCTTCAAAGGGTACTTACATCAAATTCTGTCTTGGCTTGTGTCTAGCACTGCAGAAAACACTTCTCCCCAGGTGATATGAGAGCAGATCAGGGCAATGGCAACGCCGCACATGCAGCAAAACAACATTAATTCATTGTAGCACACACAGCCATGAGCCTGAGCAGTGAGAGGTGCTGCCTCAGGGAAAGCTTTGTAAGAACAGAAGGCTCGTGGTTCAGCAGTCAAAGTAGGACAGGAGTGGAAGTTTGGGATAGACAGCAAGTAGATGGTATTTCTCCATATGCTCCTCTCCTGCATCTGATCTGCTCTGGACCCTGCCACCCTGAACTCTGTCACAGGGGCCGTGGCCAACCCATGAGACTTCTCTGGGAGCTCAAGTCCTCATACAGCAAACTAGAAACCATCTGCTACAAATTTGCATTTAATACTATCAATTACCATTACCAGTTACCATAAGGTTAAGACAATATTATATTAATGATGAGGTAACAAAATAGGGAAAAATATTTTGGAAGAATCCTTCCTCCGGCATTCAACCTGCACTCATTCATAGTTGCCTCTGTGCAGTTGCTCTATAATTTTTGTGAAATTTATTCTCTGAATTTTGTTAAGTTAGGCAGATTCCCTCCTTACTAAAGTGTCCCCTTGTTAGGGATCTTTCAGGAGAAGATTTAAATTCTGAGTCAGAAATTGAATCATAGGAAAATATTTTTCTCATTCTTTGCATGTGATCATCATGTTCATCAGCTTCATATTGTCACATAGAAAGTCATCATGTCTCATCTGTCTTTATTTACTCATTTTCACTAGGCTTATAAATATGATATTTTTAATCCATAATTTCAGGTGCCTACACTCTCTGGCATAAGTACCTCAATTTCTCATGATTCCCAAATCGTGTTTGGATATCTCAATAGAGCAGGTAACTGCAAAACCAAACACCTTTATTTCCTGTGCAAGAATATGTAAAATCCTTTGCCTTCCCTACACTTCAATTCTTAGCATGGAAATTGGCACCAGGAAATCCCTTTTCTTTCTAGTGGTAGGGAAGCTAGCTCGCTTCTAAAAAGCTCCTGTAGTATATTCCATGACCTGTCAGATTCTTTTCATTACAACACTTCTCACTTAAGAAAAAAATTGTGTTTGTTCATTTCAAGTGGCAAAGCAGATCATGTCTAGTGGCTGTGGAAAAGTCATGATGGACTAGGACAGTGTGTGAGGACTGTGTTCTGTCTTTCAGAACAAATGTTCTCTCTCCATTCCTGTCCTGCTCCTCAGCCAGCCCATTCACCTCTCTGCTATCAATGGTTGCTCAAGCCAGAGCCTCTCATTTACTGTAGCAAATGAGCCAATAAATCTAACATGTCATAATCCCAAAGCCAAGCAAAAACCATGCAGCTGAATTTTCCACCAGAGTACATCTGCATGGCCAGGGTAAACCCTCGGTTCAGTTTTAATTAGGATCAACTGAGGACATGACCAGCTTATTCTAGCTTGTAAGACCAAATTTGTATTGTGGAATTTCCATGGATTTAATTCATGCATGTTGATAGTTTAGAAGAGTTGGCCATAAAGTATGTTGAAACTGGGATCTCTTTACGATGACACCCTCTTTTCTATCTATGAATATCAAATGGGAGCCCTTGTGTCTCCTGTTTTGATGTATCCTTGAGACAAATCTAAGGATCATTTCCAGGCCTGGGACAATCCACTCTTCAGCCAGCACCAGATTTAAGTTAACTGAGGGGAAGAGGGGAAAGAAGAGAGTACCTGTCTTGATAAATAACTTTCTTGCTTTGCATAAACAGGGAAATATAGTTTTTTAGATAAGGGCAGATCTAACCACCATACCCTTGGCCAATGTGTTGTTCCAATGATTTGGAAATAGTGTCCCAAAATATTCATCACCCTCTGCTTGCATCTCTGCCTGGGGGCAAGAGAAGCACAGCACCAGACATCACAGCTGGACAAAGGACTCCACAGCCTCTTTCTGCCTATTTATAATCAAACTCTAATTGATGCAGCCAGGAGATTCTTGGACTGAATATGATAAAGATTGTAATACTTACCCAGAGTGGGGTGGAATAATTTCCTTCAAAGACTTCCTCCTCTGTTTAAGGTTGCAGAATCATGATCCTGTCCTTCTTCCTATGATTCAGATACTGAAAGTTTTTTCCATCCTGCAGCTACATTGTCAGCATTTCCAAATAAGCTGGCAATCTCTTCCTAAGACTTTGCTATAGCTGTTTCTTGCCTTCATGCCAGCTACTATATGCAATCAAGCTGCATTGAGAATAAAAGGTATTTTTAAAGATGGAGAACCTAAAAATCTATTGAAAGTCTCTACTAATCTCCTCCGCACTTGTGCTACAGCTGTGCAATAATTTTCTGGACTCGTGCTTGGGGAAGTATTTTGTGTAATAATTTCCTGGACAATGCTTGTGGAAGCATTTTGTGGCCATATTATGCAGTCCAGTAGTTACAAGTCTTGAGTTGTCATTTACTTGTAAATGACAGATTATTTTCTCAGGCCTAAGTGATTCCATTAACACCATTACACTTTTGATGTTTCTGAAGTAAGGCTGTCACAGCATCTGCTCATCCCACAAAAAGAAAAAAAAACACTGTATGCTTGTCCCTCCTTTTTTCACTAATGTAATTATTTTAAGTCCATTGATTTTTTTTTTCCTATTACCCTGAAGGGAGAATTGTGTAGAGGAGGAATGAGATTATGAGAACTGTAGAAGGTCCAGCACCTCATCAGAGTCACTCCAGTCAGCATCCTGCAGATGAGTCTGGTAACAGAAACACAGGGCAGGAGCAGAAAGGATATCCACAGGGATTCCTTTCCTCTCTTAAACTGTTTCAGCTTCTGATGGAGACTTGGAGATGTTGTTTTGGAAGATGCATTCATCTGGTTGGGTTTGCTAGCTGTAGTTAGACTGTTCTTTCTCTGAGCCTGTTCAATCTCCTTTTGAAGCAGTCTCTCCATCATGGTGCTGATGGTTTGCTTTTTCCATAAACTCTCACTCATTAGCGTTGAATTCAGCTTCTTTCTCAGACCATTTAGAAACACGTTGACAAGCACAGATGTAGTAGGACTCCCCTGATGGCCTCTCCATGAGAAAGCAGTCCATTTATTCCTTCATTTGGTCTCTTATCTTTTGACAGTTAATTCAGGAGAGGACATCCACATTTATTCCATGACAGCTTAGTTACTGTAGAAGTCCTTGGAGATGTCTCATCAAAAAGTTTTCTTAACTGAACTGCACTATTTCACCTGGGTCACAGTTAAAGCTGTACTCATTTACTCCTCTGTGAGACTTAATTTCTCTCAGAGAAAGCTGTTTTAATCCTTTCTCATGTACCTAATTTACCCATGTCTCTATAATTCTATTATTTTTGCAAAACTTTATGCAATTTTCCTGCTACAAACTGTGAATACCCATTTATAGCTTTCCTAGGACAAAGACACAGTCCTGGATTATTTTTTAGTGACTTAAAAGATACTTTTTACTGTATCTTGGTTTTTTAAAATAAATTTTCTGAGAAAATAACATGTAGAAATTATAAGTTTGATTTTTTTTTAACATTAAAATATCTAATTCAGTAACGGGAAAGAAGTGGCACACTTACCACACTTGGAGAATGGACATAGGGTAAGATTTTGAAAATTTACTGTATTGATATCTTTTGGTATGACTAACAGTGAGAACTCTACCTCTCCAGCATTCAGTTACATCAATATTTACTGAGGGGAAAGTCAAATAGTTTAGAGAATGGAAATAAGGAAGAGAACGAAATATCAGCTCTTTGGGGTTTTCTCCTTAAGAGCTTCACTCCTAGCATATCTTCTGTTCCTACACAGGAAATTCCCAAAGCTTTATAGAATGGAGGTGGCTACTAGAAACAGGAAAGACATATTAGGGTTGTAGAAACTGAAATAGGATGTTGTGATGTCCTTGAAATATCAAATATTCCAAACTTTGGAAACTGTTCAGAAACCATCTCTAATGGGAAAGCAAATAGAAACTTGATTCCTTTTTCTTAATTCTGTGCTCTGAGAAAGTGGACGAGGAGAGCAGGAGGAGTCCCAGGAGGGTCCCACAGTAACACTGAGCACGGGGCTGTGTGAGATCCAGACTCCTGAGCCTTGCACACACCAATGGTTTGCAGGGTCACTGATCTCCAGATATGGGGTGGCTCCAAGGCAAACACTTCATTTTCACTATTTGTCTTGTAAACTATAAAAGAGCAAAACAGGTTTAGGTGAGGGCAATTCAAACTTCAATATTGCTCTGCTTCAGAACTGCTTTTATTCTTTTTTGTCCCTCTCATTCTCCTCTCTCCAACTGCTGCTGTTTTTTCCCTCAGCCACAGCCTGAGTATCTCATTTTGACCATTCCCTGAAGCTAAAATGCAAGCCCTGCTATCCTGTTCCTGTTCAACTCCCTCCCTGAGGTTTTTTTTTCCTCCAACCTATACAAATAATTGATGTTCCATCTATGTATTCCTTCAAGTCAATCTCAGTGCCCTGCAATCTCTCCACTCATAAATGTCACAAATGGCTCCTCTTCATTTACTGTCTTTTTGCTGCTTTTAATCCTCAAGGACTCTCTGATCTCTTCTTCCCTCTTACTCACTGTTGTAATTATATTTTTCTAGTCTATCAGTTATGCCACTTTCACTTGTTAGTTTGCTATGCTAACAAACACCAACTGCTTCTTCCCTGTGTCCTTTATAAAACCACTCAGAAGAGACACACAGCAATCCCTGAAAATTGCATAAATCATAAAGTAGGAATCTTGGAATAGTCAATAATAATTGGAGTTTAAAAATACTCATTGAATTATTCATTATAATGATAGAGTCAGGGGGAATGTGGGCAGCAAAAGACAAACAGTTGAGAATAAAGACAGAGACTGATTTAACAGGGTGTGAATGAGGTAATGAATGTCAGATTTGACCTCCTTTCCCTGGCAGTCATGCTGTCAGATAACAGCTTTCTGTAATCCACATAACTCTGGTCAGTGCTCTGTTCATTCCTGTCTCCATATTCTCTGCAGTTCACTCGGGATGCAGACCTTGGTGATCCATGCACAAAAAAAACAGGTTTGGAGCTATCAGGAAAACATTTCCTGTGGTTGGAAGCTGTAGTTTGAAAATTTTTTGTACAAACATATGTCATTCAGGTTGTGTCATGGTGGCCAAAATCCCCCTAAACTCTATTCCGTAAGCTTAATTTCTGACCAGCTGAAAGTACTGTGGAAAAGAGAAAAACACAAAGACTTGCAAGAGGTTTTCATCTACAATTGCAATCATGAGAAAGGAAATCTGGATGGAGACTTGTCCGAGAGTTGTTATGTCTAATGGGGTCTGGGGCAAGCCTTCATATATTCACTGTGGTTACACTGGTTCCTTTTCTTAGAGCTTAAATTGTTAAGACATTGAATCACGCTGATCATCATTTAGGACTCCATTCAGTCTTGAGGGAGTTGGACCTTCAGAGACTTTAAACACAGGCAGCACAACTCCCAAAAGACTGCCACACAAAAAGAACATTCTTTCAAATCTGCAAGGACTTTTTTCCTTAGAGTAGGCAACAGTGATAAAATCAATATTAATTTTGCATTGCTCAATTTCATTCTCAGGAGAAATGTCCCAGTGCATTCCAGCGTGAAGCCATTTTCATTTTATCATGTTTTAATATCTGTCAGAAAGTTGTAAATAAAAAAAGAAGCCCTACATTTCTTTTCTAGTTAGGAAAAGAGAGTTAATAACTCACAGAAACTTAACAGAGACTATTCCACCTAGCATATTAAATGAAATAAGGTGAGGCATTCTAACCATCTCAATATTATCCTGGATTTACTGGTTTCTAAAAGATGCTTAAACAATCCTAAAAATAGTGGAACAGGAACATTTCTGAATCTGTGTATAGAAATTTCAGATAATTGCACCACAAGAAGATAAAGAAGATGAGATCTACTCTGCCCCTCTTCTCCCTCTGAGTTTTGCAAAAAGACACTTGGCTACATGGGCCAGACAGCAGCACTGTTCTCAAGCCATTTGACCAGTGCAGAGCAGCTCTGGTTTGAGTCTTCCCCTCCTCCCCAGGGCTGCTCAGTGCAGAGGAGCATCTGCTCTGATTCTCTCCTGGCTGCTGACAAACACACCCTGGAGCACTGCAGCATCTGCTCTGCACTCCTCCACTACTGTCTCACTGGGAAACGGGGCTGACTCAGCAGCAAACTTTATTATTAGGATTATTATGGCTGGGAGTTACCAAGTCTGGCAAAGCCCTAGGAAAATAACACACAGCTGTGCTGCTTCTGTATATCTGGTATTAAATGAAAATGGGTTGGTTTACCCCTTTTAATTGAATGCCAACCTTCCACAGTAGATATTGCAAACACCTGTATTAATGATTTTCTCTTCTGTAAACTGACAACAGAACTTTGAGGGATTCTGGAGAGGCCAGAGATGAATACTGTCCAAGCCTGGAAGTAAAATGGGTTTTTCAAGGTGATTTTTCAAAGATCTGGTTCTATTTCACTCCCACACCCTGCCATACCACAATGAAGTTACTGAAGACACTCAGAGCCAAGAAAGAGACATTATTTTATTTAAAGAAAAAAGTATCTGTAGTTGTCCTCTTGCAACATTATCTCTAGTCTGGGGTACAGCTGCTAATAATAAACTCTGCAAAGCAAGTATCAGGGTTTAAAAGAGAAGTTAAAAGAAAGGGAATGAAAGGAATGGAGCCTTCAATGGTTACTTGCTCCCCAAGTGATTTCCATTTGTTTTCAGCGCAGGGAACAGTCAGTAAAATCCAGTAAAGTCACCAAATACTTGTAACCCCTGTGTCTAGTTTCCATGGAGAATATTAAAGTTTAGCTTTGGGGCTTTTTCAGTTTCAGCTTCCTAGTACTAGATGTTTTCATCACTGTCTTCTCTTTTTGAGGCTGGAATTTTATTTTTTTTTTTGTTTTTCTAGATGACCTTTAATTTCTAAGCAATTCCCTGAATAACAGTCATAATTATTGCAAAACCCTGGTTCCTCATTTGACAGGTAGTACAAAACAAAGCTGGACACGTGCAGATCAGCACATTGACCAGCACACTGAACACTGTTGAAACTTTAATCTCAGCAACTCTCAAAAGCTTTAGTTAATATACAGTTGCTATGTGACCACAGTTTTTCAGACTCCCTGCAGCAAATCCACAGCCTATAGACAAGGAAATACACATCTGTTAAACAAAATGCAGCCACCTACTTTCACAGCTAAAGCATGCCTGCAAGTGTCCAATTTCTTTTAAAGGGATTTTAGAAGAGATGTAAGCATGTATTTTAGGATAAAAATCTAGTTTGGCTGAAAGGGAATAAAGAACAAAATTTCCCTTGGGCAAGGTACTCTGTAATGTGTCAGCATCTTGCAAGTTTGCATGGTTATGGTCCAGTTCTGGATGCTTTGGGGAGAAAGATTGATCCTGCTGCTCCAGCAGCTCTAACCTCAGGGTAAGGAGGAAGGGAAGGAATTATTGACAACAGTGGGGGAGAAAAGAAACCCTTCAGCTCTTGCTGAAGGCACCTTGAAGAGAGTGGGATGAGAAAGATTCTCTGTCCCTTGTGCTCTCCAGGAGGAGCCTCCTGACATTCTCCAGATCACTGCAGACTTTTCACATGTGAAAGGGGGGCAGCCTTTTTTACCTCCCCATCTGTCAAAGACTGTTGTGGAAGCTGAAACAGAAAGCTTTTCTCTTTCAGCTGCACGGAGGAATCCCCAGGGAGTCTGCCACATCGTCCCTGCCTCAGCCCTTGGCCCTGGTGGTGGCATTTAGAAGGAGCTTTCACAGTCCAAGGACACTGCCATGGTGTCTCCTCCCTCACAGACAACCACAGTCTTACTTAAACTGATAATACTCATGTTTCTAATCCCCAAGGCTCCCAGCATCCAGAGGAACACTCTTAATGGAAAAGGCTCTGACTTCAGTAGGGTAAAACCTACTGTCCCAGCTGTGCAAGAGACTTCTGTGCCAACCTCTGCTGGGTGCCAGGGAACACCACAGCAAAGAGCACCTACACTTTAGAGGTACTTGATCCAGGCAGGCAAAACACACTGAACGAGAGGGAGGGAAAACCAGAATGCAAACACTGTCATTCTGTCTCCTCTCACTCTTCCTCTATTCTAGCCTGATCATCTTTCAGGATGTTGCATTATAGAAGCAAAATACCTGGAAGCTCATCATGAAACACATCTCCTTTCTGGTGTACGTGATCATTAGCACAGCACCAGAGCTTGTTGCTGAAATTGATGTTTTCTCTCACAGACCTCCTGGACTGCTTTACACACTTTTTTTTTTTCCTAAAGAATCATACCCCCATGTTTTAGGTTTTAATTGTCCCCCAAAGAACTGTTTTCTGGTCCAAACTTGGTCTTTCTGCTCTCAGGTTTTTACCACTCTTTCAAATATGTTCCACTGAGCACCGTGAAGAGAAGTATAATGGACTACTCTTAGTCTTCATCTAGAGATTAACAAAAAAAAAAACAACAAAAAAGGAACGTACCAAAGAGAACAACCTTGAATTGTCTGAATTTGCCACAATACCAAAAAGCCATTTTTAGGAAAGTCTGTCATTCAAGGTCCAGCTGAGTTCACATACTGCAATTCACAGAACTACAGTCATTAAGGGAAAGAATTCCTGCTCTTCTCCTGCTCTAGTGAAGAGGCCCTTTGCCATCCCTATGAGCTCACAAGGGACACATTGCAGGCAACCACTCTGGGGGGTTTTATTAGACTTCTGATCTGAAATAGAATGACAGTGATAAATAATTTACAGCTATTTGGTGCTGGATTTTTTTTTTATCGTTCAAACAATTTCTCTGCTTGTAGCTTACACAGGATGAAATGCTGTTTCCAATTCCTATTGTAATTCTTACCAAGTGTTGACATCAAATTTGAACTATTTAAAATAGAAACTCCATTATATGACCCCCCAAAAAATACTACATTAAGATTTGTCTTCTAACTTCAATGGTTTCTATTTGACTTAAATTTCAGTGTGTTCATTTATAATGCATAAATCTCTCTACGTGATTAGTTTAGCTTCACCAAGAGAAACTGCAATTTAGGAGGACACAGACAAATGCAGAGAAGGAATTTTAAAAATCTTTTATTCTCTATCAAAATACATATTTCTAAGATGTTGGATGGTTTTGCTTTTTGTCTTTTTTTTTATTTTTTAATGGGATTGAGTCATGATTTTTTAAAACTCCAAATTCAAGAGGAAATTCAGGTTAGCTCTTCGAAAACGCGTGACAAGATTGAAAACAACTGCTCACTGAAGCTCACTGTGCTGCCAAAATGCTGTCTTATGATAAATGCATCGTCTTCTAAAACCATTAATCTGCCTTATATAAAAATACTCTCCAACACTTCTTTACAGGCTCAGAAATGAACTTCACTGTTTTTTGCAGGGAGGGAATTTAGGAACCTACAAGGAAGCCATAAAATAAGGCAATCAAGCCCAAATTTCTTAAAGTTAGAAAAATGACTAAATTGTTTTCAAGAGTTGAAAGCTTCTGAGGTAATGGAGGGAATGCAGTAAAAAATGCTCACAGGGCAAAAAGGCAAAGGACTAGAGAATAAAGGCTTCTTTGACAGCCCCTACTTACCTTTCCTTCCTTGAGGGCTGTCACATGTGTGGAGCCAAGAGACAGATTTTTATCCATTCCTGACACAGAGCAGAGCAGAGGTGTGTTGTCCCAGAAAACCCAATTTACAATTCATGCTGTTGCTGGGCCTAAGAGAGATGGCCATAGCTGGCCCTGCACATCCAAAAACTACCTCAGCCAAAATAGAAACATCCTGTGGGAAGAGGGTACACTGAACAGTTTGTCACTGCCCCTAACAGCTCCCAGATTTTCTCAGCATGGGAATGCACACACTCCAGCACTTCTATTTGGTTTCTCTCATCCAAGCAGAAAGACATGCTGCAACTTCCCTGTCTCACATTTCTACTCCATGTGAAGCCAGCAGCAAGTTCCTGACACACATTCCCCTTCCCAAACTGACAACAGCTTCCCCCAGTGATGGGAGCACACTGCTCCTATGTGCACTGCTACAGTGAGAGATGGTCTTATTCACCCTCCATCCTTTTCCTAAAAATCTCTTAACAAAAGTCCAGCAGAGTTCCCATTCCCCTTCTGTATCCAAAGGAGTGGCATGCCCTTCTTTGCTCTCAGATTGTTTATGGTGAAAGCAAAGACTCCTTTCCTCTGAGTTTCCTCAATGAACTCCTTCCCCTGGGACCCTGGAAGAAATTTTGCAGCCATTGCAAAATGCAGAAAATGCCAGCAATGATTTTGCAGCCATTGCAAACTGCAGAAAATGCCAGCAATGATTCCCTGGGGTACAGTATGATCCTAGAAAATTCTTCCAGGTGCCTCTGTGAGATCCAGCATTGAGGTTTATCAGTTAATAAATTACTGCCTTAAAATTTGAGGTATAATAACCATTCTACCTTTCCAAGGACTTTACAAGTAAGGAGTAAGTCACAGTATTGAGCAAAGAGGGTTAAACTAATATATTTCACTTCATATTTGCTGTGGAAATTTCCTATCTCAGAACTGCTGAAGACAGTAACTCACCAAACTACAGGCTCAGTCACGCATTTAAGTCTGAAGTGTGGTGGGATTTGATCTTCTCAGTCCACATGAGAAAACAACACCCACCGAAAAACCCGTCATCAACCCTGGAGCAGGTCCTGCACAGCATCTTGCCTCTCATGTGTGGAAGCAATCCCTACCACCTAACACATGCTTTGAGGCACATCTGAGGTAGAACTTACTGTTTCATAGAATCATAGAATTATTAAGGTTGGAAAAGACCTCTAAGATCATTGAGTCTAACATAGCACCACCATGTTACCATTAAGCCACGTCTCTCCAAGGGCCACATCCACACATCATTTGAACACTTCCAGGAATTGTGCTTCCATCATTTTGCCTGTTCCTATGTCCAACTACTCTTTCACAGAATAAATTTTTCTCAGTATCCAATCTAAGTCCCCCCTGTTGAAACTTGAGATAGTTTTCTCTAGTTCTGTTACTTGTTATCTGAAGGAAGAGACCAAACACACTCACTCATGCTGCACCTCAAGGCATGTGACCATGAACTGCACCTGCCAGGCAAAACCTTGGTGTCTGCCCTGAATCAGACCTCTCCTGTACATCAGTGCCAACAGGGGATTGTTCATTTCATCCTCTGATTTCATCATCACTGATAGCAACAGATCTCAGAAAATTATGTGTGATTTAGACAGCCAGTCCTAAAACTGTACCTCTTCAACCTTTCAGCTACTGAGCCTTTTGGAACAACTCGAGCTGTAATTAAGTGTTCAATGCTTTTGCATTTTTTTATTATATGCTGATGCTGGTTTTTCATGTCTCATTAATTTGCCAATGAAACATGGCACAGAATTCATGTGTTTTGCTGGGAACAAAATGGTTAGAAGATATGTCAGGAAGCAACACATTAAAATGTTTCCTACTCAAAATCCTAAGAATTTAATGTAAAGAGACTCTATAATCTGTTGTTCTCAGAGGTGCTGCTGATAAAACAGGTTTGACTTTATTTGCGCTGAAGCTAGTAAAAGGAGAAAAGTTTGATATTGTAGAATCTTGTGATTAAGGGAAATTTGTATCTTTGAAAAGGAAACTACTCCTGTAAGTTCAGGTTCTTGGAGTAGGCCTTCAACAATAGAATAGCAAGTTGGTCATTTCTTCAGGTACATAACCATCTGTTAGTACAGTGGCTTTTTCTAAAAATTGAGTTTTTCTTTTTTTTTTTTTCATTTCAACCTCCATCTGCTCTTCTTTGGAATGGCACATCTTCAATCTAAGGGCTTCAAGGCACTGAATAAAAACTGCCTTATTTGCAAAGTCCGTGGAGGGATGTAACCACATGACAATAGCAGTCAAATCTACCTAGGTCTGCTCTGCCTGATGTTTCTACTAGCTCATTTTTGTTAGTCTTTTCTAAAGGTTCATATTTTCTTTTTATCAAATTACAAAGCATAATTCTCGCTTCTTTTTTTTTTTTTTTTTTTTTTTTTTTTTTTTTTTTTTTTTTTTTTTTACTTTTCCAAACACAGTGATGCTTTTGGTGAAGAAATCTTACTTGGTGGAGATTTTTCCCCAACACAGTGTTTATAATGTGACCCTGCATTCAATCAGCTGCCATTGGTTCTCCTTAGATATTTCCCAGCAGTCCCATGCCAGACCCCAAAATGGCTCAGGGCTGGAGTTAATATTCTCCCACTTGTTTGACAAAGAGCAGAGGCATTGAATGAATATTCCAAAACAGTTGGCCTAACTGAGGAAACAAAACAACCCATTCCTCATCCCCAGAGTCAAGTGTTTTTCCCAGGAGGGTTTTAATTTTGGCTTTAAAAAATAACAAGAGATTTTTTGGGTTAGTTTTTTCAGGACAAGGATATTCACTCCAACAAAAATAGATAAGGAACTAGAATGCTGTCTACCTCCTTAAGAAGTCTACAATCCCGTGAAAATGTATGGCTTACTCAGCTCTTGGTTAATGCCAAGAGAAGCTCGTGGCTCCATAATTGAGAGCTCTGGGCAAAAGCAGGAACCATCTTGCCAGGAGTGCTGTAAATGCTAGGAAAAATGCCATTTTTCCAGAGGAGGCTGCTGCACGTTTTCTGGTCATGTGAGTGCTTACAGTTCAGATCTGTCTATTTATGTTGCCCTGTGACTAACTGCATTATGCACACCTTGTGGGGACCAGCCAGAAGCCCCACAGCCTGTCATCTCTCTAGTAAATCACACTAATCAAAACTGAAATGCCCTTTTCTTTCTTTCTTTTCTTGAATGTTCTTTTTTGAAGTAAGAACAAAATACCAAGAGAGAGAACTGTTGTAAAGGAGAAATGGTCTTGAGTCACACATGCAGCCAGTTTATAGCAGCAGAGGGCTGCTGCACACAGATCAGAAAATGCCAGTTTGCACAGGCAAAAGAACCTAGTTCTCAAAGGTCACACAATTCAGGTGATGTTCCAGTACCATCAAAAAGCTAATGGCTTTTGGATCAAAGTTCACATTCAAAGATGAAGTTTGGGATGGCTGTTCTGGGACTCTCCCCATCACAACTGATTGACTCGCTGAGGTTTTAGTCTCTCTACCTTTACAAAATACTCCAGTTTTGGAAAAGGTTCAGAAAGACAATGAGCAAAAATGCAAATGAGGAGAAAAAGGTAGCTTCTCTTTTTTTTATCAGGCTATTATTTACTTAGCCATTTTCAGCACTGTCTCAGGGCTATGGGAATAAACAGGGTTCTGAGCTGATGACTTTTTTGGGCTTTGTCCTAGAAGCCTCTTCTTTTCTGAAAACAAGCCAGTGGGCCTTTTTGTGTTCAGCACTACTCAGTAAGGATGATTCTCAATTCCAACCCTCTCTTTCTGCCCCTGGTGCCATGTTATTTCACCATGTAGAAGGCAAAGTCCGGGCCATCCCCTGCCTGGGTGTGATAGGAAGGCAGCGGACAAAGAAACACAATAAGGGACGTACAAACTCCAAGTTCACTTTTTCACTCAAGCAAAACTAGAGCAAGACCCTCCCAGAACCACCAGCAGTAACAGTGTCCAATTATTTCTGCTGATTCAGAGCCTGATCCCTCTGACCCTGTCTTGTAGACAGCAGGAATGTTCCAGGTTAGACATGAAAAAAAATACCTCAGAGTATTGGGAGAGGCTTCTGTGTTATTTCCCATAGTGAAAACCAGCAGTCAGCTTTGGCTGCTTTCTACTTGTGAACTGTCTCCCAGTTGTCTTCACCCTTTTTTCCATGTCTGTGGTCTTTTTCCCCCATGGATAAAAAGGACATTATTTCTTTGCACAAAACATTAATGATTCATATCTGTAAGGGCTGAACTGGAAAATTTCTGAGATTATACACCTGCCTCCTGTAGAAGGACTAAATGTACCAGCAGTAGGTGGACTTACTCAGACTCCTATTAAGCAAGATCTGTGGGTGGTTCTTCAGTCCAGCTGTCAACATGTGACTTATTCTGCACTTAGATCAACTATGTCAATGGAAAGAGTAGGCTTCAAGCCTGCTACTGAATGGAAGGATTATAATAATTACTGTCACTATTAAATATCTTGGAAATGCCAGTGGACAGGCTTAGAGCCCTACATGTCAGCTTAATAAATAAGAGCTTGCTACTCACAGGATGAGAGGTCAAATGCTGCAAAGTGTTTTAGGGCAGTCATTCATGGACAGGAAATGCCTACTGAGATATCAGCCACAATCACAACTACCTCCTGGCTCTTTTGTGGATTTCCACCTCTAAAGGAGACCAGCAGCTGCTGCTGCTTTCCTAGCTTCTTGTCACACAAGGAACTAGGAAAGTCAAGTTGTAGAGCTGGCAGTTGGAGTCTCCCCCACAACAGAGTACAAAACATCTTTGCACCTTGTCATACTAATATAATGCATCAATTTAAAGAGTCAAGGGTTAGTTTGTCCCTAAAAGAAACAGGTACTCAATGCCCTGACAAAAGATAAAAGGTCAGCAGCCCAGCCCTCCCAGTGCTGAGCTGCTGACTTCACTCTGGCTGCTAATTCAAGCACCCTGGAAGAGGAGGGGCAGGCAAACCTCTCTTGGTAACCTCTTACACCTTTGCACTTGGGATGCACAAGGCACAGCTGACAGTGCCATCCTATCCACCCAAAGCACACACTCCTCTCTAAAGGGAGATGAGAACTAACTGCCTAAATGTGGTCAGTAACTACTTAAAGCTAAAATTTAGGAAGATTTGCAGTTATCAGGCAAAAAAAAAATTAATGACAGCAAACTCATTAAAGACTTAAAAATTTACTACATTTTAATAAATAGATGTTACTTCTAATTTATCAATTAATCTAATTATAACAGTATAGGTTATGTATATGTAACTAATTGTCAATCAGTTAATCTTCCATTAACTTGGTTTTAGTTACTTCCTGTTTAATTAATAGATTTTTACTTCGTTTGCCCGTGACAGTAGTGTACTCCATGACCCAGGAGATCACTCCTTATCCCCATCCCCCAATCTCATTTTTCCTGCTCTGCTTTTCATAGACTTGACATTAAACTTGACTTCTTTCCCTCCTGTTCACCAACTCCTCTTCTGCTGTACGCAGCAGCCAAGGGTTTCATACCACAGGCAGTGGGAGAGTCCTCCCTCAGCCACAGGAGTGTGACAGGTGGAACAGCAGCAGGGAGCAAATGCACCAGCTCAAGCAGAAGAGTGAGGGGCTTTCCCTGTTATCCTGGAGCACAGAGCAGGGACAAGGTGGCTGTAAATAGCTGGGATTGACTGTGACTCTGTCTCTCACTCCTCCCAAGCCCAGCTGCATGGGATGATCACCTTCCCTGTTGGAGCACCAAAAAGCTCCCTTGGAGAGGCCCAGAAGAGGACCACAGCCAAAGGGCTCACACCAAGGGGCAGCACTGGGCCCTGTTGTGGAGTGTGATGGACAGGAGGGGAGGGAAACAGGGAGGCAGTGCTGTAAGAATCTCATTTTCCCTGCAAGCTGGGGAGGCACTGCATGGTGATGACATGCCAGTCTGGATTATTGGGCAGGTAGTCAGGGTCATATTTGGAGCAGAAGCAGAAATGCTCTTCGGAAGTGTACTCAGGAATGCTAATTCTCCCTCTCACATCTCTTACACATGGAATAAATGAAGCCCAGTCACACAACCCACAAAAAGCTCTTCTTACCTCTTTGCTCTCTTTCATCTCCTCTCAAGGTCCTCTTGCTCCCATGTTGCTCAGGGTTGATGCCATGTTAACTGATTCCCTTCTGCTCTTCTCACCAGGCAAAATGCTTAACTGCTGCTTAGGAGGCAGATTCAGGTTTGCAGATGTTTCTTTGTTATGCTCACTTATTTTCTACTTATTCAAAACAAAGTACTGCATTTGCCCATCAAATCTTTGCTCTGACCAGGTATTTCCTTCACTTCCCAGAGCTCTGTGGGCTCACACAGTGCAACAGACACTAGAAATTTGGTAACAGGCTGTTCACAGTTTCTGCAGTTCTGATGCTGTGTTGAGTCATCTCAGCAAATAAAATGATACCAACACTGTGAACACAAAAGTGCCCTCTCAAGAGCCTTGTATTAATCATTTCTGCTGTCAGGAATACCATTTTAATCTTTTCTATCCCTACAGAGATGCCAGACTTGCAAGTCCCTTAAAAAAAAAAGAGGTAATATCACAGTTTAAACATCTTATTAAAGTTAAATGAAGGGTGATGAGTATAAACAACTCATTTAGTGAAAAGACCAGCATAAAAAGTTGACAAGCTGAAAAAGGAATTGAAAAGATTAATTTGTCAGGATGCAAGTCTGGTGATAAGTCCTTGAGATGCAGCATCTTGTATTCAGGATGCCTCAAAAAGTGGTTTGGCTCTAGGAATATTAAATGTTACTCAAATTGTACACGAAAGACTTACACTGCTTAAATTAATACCATAACACTCTAAGAATCTCTATCCACTTCTTAGTTCTTCTGGCAACGCTCATACTTCTGCATTCAGTAGAGGACATTGAAATGTAGGGACAACCAGGAGAATCAATTTGAATAAATATTTAAAGTGAAGTTTTTGAGCTGTAATAAAATCCTGAGTGGACACTCCTGGAAGCCGAATGTCTGAATTTCACTTTAGCTTATTTTTTTTGTAAAAAGTTGTTTGTGAAGGTTTTTTATTGACGGGTTTGGATATTTGGTTAAGGGTAAATCAGAAAATGTGCAAAGGAAACTTACTAGAGGAAATCCCTATTTCTCATTCCTAATTTTGGGGTTTTTTTTAATCAAACTTTATGATTTGGTCTCAGGTTATCTGTCAAAGTTCTGGGGTTTGTTCAGAACAAGTTCACAAACAGAGTTCTTTATCAGTAATATACTGTTGCATAATTCATACCTATTTTGAAATTCACCAGTTTCCAGATGGATGGTCAGCACCACCCTGCTCTGAACAAATTGTGCTATTCCATTGCAAGCACTCCTCTGCTGCATTGATTCTAGTTTGATTTGGACCGAGAATTTCCTAATGGAAACTAAATATGTAATAACACAATCTTGCTGTAGTAATTTTTCTGATAAAAATCTCTCCTTCCAGAAGCAGCAAAGAAAACTAAGTACTGCAGCAAATGAACCATGCAAAATTATTTCTCCTCCATAGTGATGACAGGAAGCATTTAAAATAGCTTTAAATTGTTTATTGTATGGGCATAATGGCACATGGGGCACTTACTCCAGTCTGAGATGCCCTTTGAGGCTGTATTATTTATTATTATTTAAAGATTTGGGGAGCATCTCTTTCTGTGGTGGTTGGGTGCTTATTTGCTCATTAAAGTTAATAAATTACATTCACTTTTAGAAATAACTGCCCGCAATGCTTGCAATTATAGACACAAGACATTTCATCAGATTGAACAGAAAAACACATCAAGCCAATAATCAGGCTAAACCTTAAACTCAGCATCCTATCTACAGCCCAAGGTGTTGATAGACTCAAATGTTGTCAGAGAACTTGAGAACACAAAGCTGCAGTTCACTGGCTGCTGTACTCAGCATTTCATGCTGGCTGGGATAGCAAGCCTAGAGCTGAACTAGCAGGGACAGTGTTATGCCTTAAAGAACAAGTCTAGGCCCAGTCTAAAAGGCTTTTTTCTTACATAACAACTTGGCAGGGACCCCCACTGGGTCTAGGGTGGTTTTGTGCAGGAAACCAGATATCCTCCAATCTGAAGCTCTTTGCAGGTTACAGACTTTGCTCTATATAAATGGATCAAACCATAGAACATCCTTAACTTCTGTTGCCTACAGCCCTAAAAGCCTCGGCAGAGATGTTGAGGCCCTTCTGAGAATCTGAACCAATGTTCTCACCCACCAAAAATGTGGATTTAACAGAAATGGGAAGCCAGATCAAGCACAGAAGCCCTGAGGCGCTTCTGAGAGGCAGGTAAAGGGTCCTTTGAGAACATCCTAAGGAATAAGCTAAAATCAAAGTCTTCCTCCTTGGAAATCCAGTTGAGCAGTCCCAGAACCAACCCAGAAGGCCACGCAGCAGACAAGTGATGGATTTGGCCTCAGGCCACACAACCACTCTTGCATGACAGGCTGTGCCGAGATGTTATCTCCTCCTCTCATTTTGAGAAGGAAAGCTCTTAAAAATTCATTAAGCTATAAAGTGAGCTATAAAGAAGAGACAGGCTAGTGATCAGGAAACTCACCTGGGAGTGAAAAATCCTGGGTAGCACACCGTGCTTTAAGGTCCTTGGAAGGAAAAGTGTTTAAGGGAAATCCTTAGACAACTGCATCTAAGGCTGTCCAGGGTCTTCAGGTCTATGAAAGATTTATTAATGCAAAAGCTGTCAAAACATCACGATGAAAATGAACGCTAGCTAAATAATTCACCACATATATTTTCCTACTAATTAAAGATTATAATCAAAAGTGGTAATGATTTTTGCAATCATGAGTTAAGTGTGTGGAAGGAAAAAGAACTCTCAAAGGATTTTTATTGGAATCAGTTCTGAGGTGTTGAAATAAGGTTGAAAGAAACAGAACATAAACAAGTGTTAATTAATCAGGCATGCTGATAGCTCAGTATCTGCATTTTCATAAAATTCCAGGCAGCTCTGTCATTCCCTGTGCAAAAGCTCCTTCATACACCATATGACCCCAAGTAAATTTTGTCTTATTTTATGAGTTTCCAAAGCTGGGAAAGGATCTGATCATAAATCAAGACATTCAAGGCTAGTAATACTTTTTAACAGCAATCCAGTTTAAAATGATTTAATTAGACATACCATCACAATACAAAATAGCCTTGTAAGAGAAAGGTGAGGTCAGAGGAAGCCTGAAAAGAAAAGGTATGTCTCTCCTGATCTTTGGCAGAGTCTGTTGGGGTAATTGTGTCCAGCAGCCATGAAGAAAACAATGGGGCTGTTAATAATTGCAGTGATTCAGCCTTGAATTCCTCCTAAGATATAAGCTGGCAATAGCACAAAGTATCTGTAGGTACCAGGTGTAACCCATGATGAAATCCTGCATTCTCCACAGAAGGAGGTAGAATATTCTCTCTCCTTTCCATCTGTAAGCAAGGCCATTGTGAAAGGCAGCACCGCAATTCAGTTCACTTAAGAATGTGTCAAATGGATCCTGATGCACTTGATGTGTTATGATAGTTAATGATTTTAGGCTTTAAAAAATGAGTGAAATGTATTTTATCTGTCTATATCTATATGCTTGATGCAAGGTAAAGTTTTCCATGCAGGAGAGAGAGATAACATCAGTTCACATTCATAGGGCGAATCAGAAGTCCCCTGAGGGATCCAAACTCATATCCCCTCGTGGTTCCTTAGTCCACCCCATGTCCCTGGGGTCCTGCCTGGCAATGCACACAGCTCCTTGTCTGTGGAGAACCTGACCCTGAAGGACAGCCACGCTCCGCACAAGACAGAGTTTTCCAAAACTCTCGTACCTACAGCTGAGAGGGAATTGTGTGCCTCCAGAGCAGTTACCCAAATGGTCCTTGGAACATAAACCCAAACAGTGGTTCCTGCCTCCTATGCTTGCAAACATCTTCTGGCCTCTCCAGACCCAAGGGCATAAGTCCCTATACAGAAGGGAAGTGTCATACAGAGAAAAACAAAAAAGAAGCTAGATAACTTGCTTTGTTGTACTGTTTTCTATGCTATTTTTTTCCTACTGTTTACAAATAGAGATACTTAGAAGAGTACTTAAGGTTAGTTTATATGTGATTAAAAGATTACAAAGAACTTGTATACAACAAGTTATGTAAAGTCCTGATGAAAGTAAATTCAAAAATTCATCATGTCAGAAAGAATATGGAAAAAAACCCCAGATATCTTCTCTGGCTTTTTGCTTGGTTTGTGTTTGATTAAGAAAAGAAAATTGGCTTTACATGAAGGAAATGATAATTTACACTTCTGACAAAGTATTTCCTTCTAAGTCATTCAAGATGAACTGCAATTGAAATGCTAAATAAAGTGGAAGAAGAAAGAATTAAAATGAGCAGAATGAAAAAAATGTTGAACTACAGGAGGAATATTTTACTGTATGTTTTAAGCTTACTTATCAATTAGTACTTTAGAACCAGAATATATCAAATAGGAATTTTTTCTTGCTAAATATCAACAAAATGGCATGCATTATGTCAAAGTGAGATATTTTTCAGGTGTTTGAATATCTCAATGTCTTAAAGTTAAAAATGGACCTGATCTGAATGTGTTAGAGATTGACTTCCCTATTTCAAGAAGCTAGTGTCCTCATCTCTACCCATGTGAAATGAATACAAATCACTGCTGAGAAAACAGATTTTCAAAATGCTTTGGGAGAAAAACTGTTCTGGAAAGGATCTCAAGATTTCACTAGGTCATTAAGGCAAGATCAACTCTACTTGAATTATGCCTTACTGATATTTGTCCTACTTAAAAATGTTCTCAGTAAAGTTTCAGTAATGGAATTAATCAATAATAATGGCAGAAGGATAGAGAAAGTTTACTAATTTTCATTATGACTTAATTGTTTTGGAACATTAATAATTTTATTGCCTATAATCTTGATGGAAAGATGTGCACAGGGAATTTCTAGAAGATATTAATTGTGTTTTCATTGCATCGTTGCACTGATTTGCAGAGGTGAAACAGTCTCTCAGTCACAATGATGAAAACCTGATTTATTTCCTGATTAGTCCTGATTCCTCTCACTGTGATATTAAAGGCACAGTGTGGTGGCTGGCAGGCCATTCCTTCCCAAGGCACAATCTCCTTGCATCAGCCTCGAGTCAAAGGAGCAGGAAAGGACCCTGCTGACCCACAAAGGTCTGAGTCATGGAACCTGCAACAGGAATATCCCACAAATGCCACAAAAGAGAGTAACAGCAATTCTTCCCTGCACAGCCTGCCTCATCTCTGCATCCCTTGTACACAGGGGCAGTCCTATTCACACTGGCTGAGCTGTAGAATCAATGCCACAAAGAAAAAAAAAGCTTTTTAAGGCATTTTGTGAGCAAGGAAGAAATGCCTAACCCTTCACTCATTCCACAGGAAAAGGCAGCAAGTATTTTCCTTCATGTGATTCATTTGGGGTGTTCAAGGTGAGACATTTCCAGGGTCAGATTATTTTATCTTAACTAAGGATCAGTATTTGCAGGTTAAAAGAGATTTACTGTCACCTAGTAAAAATAGAAGGTTGAAGGAAAAAAATCTCAGCGTGGAGGCTGATTGCACGGATGCAGTTGGTAGTTAGGGTGTGCTCAAACCTACTACAGAGATGCAGTTACACATTTCCATTTAATAATCTTTAAAAATACTACCTGGTGTGTGTGTGTGTGGAGCACTGATGCCTGCACAGACATTGTTCTGCTGCTATTCACCTTCACATAGGTAAATTTAATTCAAAGGGGGTGTTTTGTATTTTTAATGATTGGGTGACGGGTTTTTTTTCCCCTGGGCTTTTAGGAAGTTGCAAATTGCCCAGTTCCTTGACTGAATAGTAAATGTTTTCCCACTTCAGAGAACAATTTTCTGCCTTCTCTGCTGCTTGCCATTGGAGCACTGTCCTTGACAATAATGGCTGGGACTTACTCTCTTCCTGACACCAGCAGCATTTTTTGCTTTCTAAAAAGGAAGGTGCTGATCAAATTCCATTGTCCAAGACTTTCCCTGCCTTACCCCTTTTCACCTTCAGTGCATCCTCCCAGCATCCCTCAGATCTTTAACTCAAAGGAATCTACCTCTTTCAGGGAAGAGGGATTCTTTTGTTCCACTGTTGTACCAGAAGAAAGTTGAGGGCTGGTCTTTGAGGATGACATAGGGGGAGTAAAGTTGTTGGAGAGGAGTGAGTTAAGGAAATTCCTAACATTTCATGGATGTTTCTACATGGTCTAATATAAGTGTCTTTCCTCCTTCTCAAGCAGAAGCAGGCTGTGGTGGGACCTTCAGAAAGGAGGTCTCACTCCCCCATCTGTAACTGGGTCACTGTAGTGATGCACAGAAAGACATGGAGCTGGCTTTCATGGCCTGAAACAGTTTATCTGAAATGCTTTTACTCTAATGCATAATGTCTTACTTAAAGCAGTTGTCCAGTCTTTTAATTACTTCTTTCATTACTTCCTAGGGAACTAACTGCAAGCCAAATCACATTCATTGAATTTAAATTGCTTGGATCTGAGAGGCCTTCTCTTCTGGGCTTTTCAGAGGTCTGGTACTGGCTGTGGAATTTATCTAGTAAAAACAAATTGGGTGTGTTTCCCAAGAGCCATACCTTCAGATTGTTGTGGCTCTTTTACACTTGATCATTAGATGAAGGAGGCAGAATCAAATGTAGAATTCAGCTTGACACTTGTGTGTAAGCAAGGTCTTCAATACTGAGTCTGTCCATTGTAAAGGGACGTTTCCTTTTGTTTTCATGAAGTCTCCCGTACCTTCATTCTCTCCTCAGCTACAGTCTCCACTCCAAATTGCTGTTGATCTCAAATCTCATCAGTGTGCATGGTTCCTCCCCCTGAATAGCAAATGGTTGAACAGTTTATGGATGCTGAGTTTGAATTCAGTGACTGCAAAACGTGGATAGAGATCTCTTGCCTGAAGACAAAGTTTGGAGGGCACTTCAGTCTCTTGTTGCTGAAGTGATGGAATCTGGAGTGTCTAGAAACACATCAGCTTTTCAGTCATTCTACCACTCCAGATGCCTACACACAACACTTGTGTTAAACACAGCAACTGTTCAAGGGGACACCATGTCTCAGAAAGGAGGAACAGCTTCTAATTTCCTTCATTCTCCTTGTTTTGCACTGATTTCCTTTTTGGCTTCATGCAAGGGAGCAGCAAAGAGAGTTTATAATCTGATTGAGGTATGACCAGCGTTTCTTGCTTGACTTTCAAGCCAGAACTGTTCTCTTGCCAGAACAGTTCAGTCTGACCCCAGAGCTGGTCTGTTCAAACTCTACATTCAGAGCATTATTGACAGAAAAGCATGTTTCTCATATAGGCAGCTATTACTACCCAGTGCTATTACTACAGGCAATGCTTAATCCAGCAAAAATCCCAGTGAGAAGATGGTTTAAAATAGCCAGTTCCTTTGCAAAGGTATAAATCTCCAACAATCAGTGGAGACATAAATTCATAAACATATACCCACAGACAAATAAAAAATAAAATTTAAAAGAAGACAAAGAGACTTCACTATTTACCTGCACAAAGAGTGAAAAAGGTGCCTGAAGGAAAGGACTTGCACTCATGTGATGTGATTGCAGAGAAGGAGCAGGAGGGTCAGAGGAGGCAGCAGGAGGTATCAACTCCTCCTCCTCCTCCTCATAAAAGAAGGCAAAGCTGAAGTTCTCAGGAACAGTGAAAAGATTCTTGATGATTTTATAAGAAAAGTGGAAGAATAAATAAATAAAAGTGTCGGTGTCTTGAAAGGTTCTCAGGCAGCAGCCCCTGCTGCTTAGCCTCATGTTATGCCATTAATGTGGAAAGCTTGCAACACATCCTGTGGCACTCCACTGGCAGAAGGCAACCTCCCAGCAGCCAGCCTCGTGCAGCCAAGGATCAGCTCTGTGATTCTGGGGAGCTGACAAACATCCCCAGCCCAGCAGGAGTCCCTTTCTGAAGGAAGGGAGAGCAGCAGGGAGTGCAGGCTGCAGCAAGGCTGCCATCAGGAAGCACATGCCATCAGCTGCTGGCACGTGATGTCTGTAAGTGAGATGGGATGCTCACTGGCAATGGATGTTTTTGTATCTCACAGCCAGCAAAATAAGTGGGGTTTGGAGTAGAGCTGAATCTCCTTGCGTGAGGCACAGTGATTTAGGCAATTTTATTGAATTTTTGAGGTATCCCACTCACAAGCAAAATTTGTGCCTTAAATACAGTTTGTTTCTCAGCCACGTGCAGTTCTTGCAGATTTCAAGACTGCAATTCTGAGTGCTGGTGAAAAAGAAAAACATAGCTTACAGAACAATAACACCATCACTATTCAGTGGTAAATCATTACAAGAGGCTGACATGACCCTTCACTGGGTCATGGGTCATTTCTCACTGTTCACTCAAATTAACAAAAGAAAGGGAGAATGTAGAGGCTGAAGTTAAAAACAGCTGAAATCATTCTTAGTTGTGTAGACCCAAATCCACAGTAATGCAGGCACTTGGCTCTGACGAAATCATCTCTATGATATGAGTGTGATGGACCAATCTGTAGAGTTATCCTATCATGTCTGACATGAATTCTTACACCTCTCCATGTGCAAACTGAAAGCCATGCTAGGGAAATAAAAAGTTTCCCTGGAGACTATAATGATAACAAAGAAAAGAGATTGGCCCTAAGGCACTTGCCCCTCCAAATGATTGCTCATTTGAAGTACTGTATTGACAGAGTTCCCCCATTCCTCATTTAGAAATCTCAGGTCAGACCTTATTTTAGAAGGTGAATTGGAGGTTGCTTTAAAAGGTGAGCTCTGACATGACTTTATTTTCTGAAGCCAGAGAAAAGACAGGTTTGCAAACACTGCCATAGTGCTTTCTTAAGCAGAGACAGCTCTTTTGTTTCCCAAAAGCATAATGTGGTTGGTCTCCCTAAATGCAAGTTAAAACAGAAATCTAAACTAGCTCTGAGAGAAGAAATTGCATTAGTGTAATTAGAAGTGTTCAGAGATCCTTTTCTAGTTCTCTAGGTACATGAGAGGACAGAGCAGGAAACAGAAAGCAGAAAAATTCTTGCGTGCATGACACCGCAGATAGGAGTGTTCAGCTCCTGGGTAATATGGTACCCTGTTCCCTGAATAAGACAAAGGTGGAAGATGCTGTTCCTTTGCAAGGCAGCAGAGGAAAGCAGTGGCATGAATTTCCCTCCCTCCCTCCCTCCCTCTTTTAAATATAAAGATATTTAATTGCATGCCAGCAAGAACCAACTCAGTCAGACAGTTCTCAAAACAGCACAACTCCAAAGACTTACATACAGAGAGCATCTATCTCCTCAATATCACACCCTTGGAGATGGAAATGATTTGATTATTTTTCATTTAAATTCCTTTCAAGGGAAATGCTGCCAGCTCCCATAGACCTAGCGTTTACTGAGAAATTAAAGTTGTCATTTTTAGTCTCTCAAATGTCAGTGAGAGTTAAGGAAAAGGCTGGTTTGTTTACAAATAGAATAGCCAGCATTAAAAAGTTCTTGAAGAATAGCCAGCATTAAAAAGTTCATCTTTCCTACTTTTTCTCACATTGCATGATGAAAATTGAAATAAAATAGATTTATCTCCAGGAAGATATGTAAGATTTTGTCAAATGAGCACAGTATCCAGGTCATTAAGATGCCCTCAGTGACTGCTGGTGACAGCAAAAATTCATGAAGAATGCATGTGCTTCGAGAATGTCCACAGAGATGAGTCCATCCATTTAGTAATTGTGCTTTTCTGTCTGCTGGAGCATGAACTGCCTTTTGCAGTGCCACAGAGACAAAATCCCTGCATAACCTCAACTGGATTATGCCAAGACATCTGAACACTGGAAACCCCAGTACAGATCATCAGCTCTCAATGACTGCCATAAGGGAAGGCCTCTCTGAGCCTCAGAGACTGGCTAAATGCAGCCCTGCAACCCAAAGAAGCACCTGCCCATCCTTTTTGCAATCTGTGTCATCTGCATGCTGGGCTCCAGCTTAGATAATTTGACTAGATAAATATTTCATCAGCCATTTTTCTTAGAGGAGGGGCGACCTGTCCCAGTTCACAGTGACATATGACACTAATCTAAGCAATGCAATTCTCTAGAAGTTGGGGTGGGAGAGGGCACTAGCAGATAGATTAAGAAGCTCATTAAGTCCTTATTCAGAATTTCACTCCCTTTTACAAAAATACCCTCAGAAGCTGCTTTTTAAGTCACTTAAAGGAAGAAATTGCAAAAGAAAAGCAAGACTGAAAGTGTTGTAATTTTCTGAAGGAATATTAGTAAATTTTGGTTCATTGATGCCTTAAATTTTGAAGGACTACTATGAGAGTTTGAGATAGTGGAGATACAACCTGTGCACCAGAATCCTTTCACCTGCCAACCCAATGCAACAGTTTGACTGCATTCATCTACTACAAATGAGGCTTTAGGTTTAAAAGTAAGGAAAATTATTATCCATTATGGAAACTCCAATCTGGAGTCCATGGACACAATCCCCTGCATTGATGGCTCTTATAGCAATTCAAAGACACCCAGGTGTGAGACATTACTGTTCTATGTCCAGAAATTACTAAGAAACTACAGAATCCGTCAGAAAAAAAAAAAAAGAAATGCTGCTTGCTGAACTATAACAATTCAGGCTGCTTAACTTCCATCCTGAATCTTTCTTGGAGACCTGCCAGAATCTCTTGGTATCACAGTTACTCAAAATGTTTGTGTAGAGGAAAAGATACTGGAGAATGATGCACATAGCCCTTGCTTACAATACAAGCAATATATGTTTTGTAAGCAAGCTTTCCTCATGATGATTGAATGATTAAACTAAGAAAAGAAGCAGATGCAACAGATACAAACATTTTAGAGGCTGAGATGTCCTGCGTTCACCCTGCCTTGTGCACTGGAGTCACTGTGATGAGACTGAAGGGTTTTCTTTTGCAAAGAAGAGATCCTGATCCAAGCAGTGAAGAAGCTGAAGGCTGAAGCAGCAATTATCTTCAGGGGTAGTAGGTTTTTAGTTGTCTGGCAGATTGCAACATTCTTCCATCAAAGTGCATCCACGGGGAGAGATTTTCATGCAGTGCTTTCACATTCTACCTGCATTGTCCCTGTCTTTCTTTACCAGTAACTCCTGAATTATCTATTTTTAGGGAACTCACAGAAATTCCACTTTATACGGGACTCTGATTTGTCTTTACTCCCCCCTCCCATTTTGCTTCTGGATTCTGAGATGATTTGTCTGGATATTGACAAACAGTTTTGGATGCAACACATTTCTCCTTTTCATAAATAAGGATTTCCACAGATCTGGAAAGAGTTAGCTAATCAAAACTCTTATCATGCATGCTTCAAGTTTCTCTTGAACTGTATGTTGGGTACTTGGTGGTATACCTTGCATGCATATATATACTGATACCTTTGCAGTCTTGGTCCCATGATGATCCTCCCCAGTTCTGCTGGTTGACCCCATTGTGAAATAGAGAAAACCATGGCAGAAGGAACTCTCTTCTGCAGGAAGAGAACAGGACAGAAAAACAGAGAAGGTTACAGCTGCATCAGCAAAACTGAATACTAAATTTCCAAAACTTTTTCACTATGGCCATTTACACAGGACTGATCCTTGCATCAAACATGAAGCTATCCTTACAACAGACTTCATAACATGGATATAGACAAAAACAAACTTATCTCCTTGATCACTAGCAGAGTTTAGTTTCAGCACAAAGACTGAAAGAATGCAGATCTCTTCACTGGGATCAGTGGGTTGGTTTTATTAACAACAGCGGTTTAAAAACTTGTATTTCACTGTAAGCAACTTATGTTATTATACATTATAATATATAGAACATATAAATAATATTTAATAATCTCTATTAATAATGTATTGTAATATATATTATTATTGGTTTCTTTATATTATATTATATTATATTATATTATATTATATTATATTATATTATATTATTTATATTATTAGTTATATGCAACCTTGTTGTTGTTGTTACCATTATTAGTGGTGTTGGTGGTTGGTTTGGTTTCTTTTCTCCTTTTTAAGTTCTTCAGTTGGTTTCTTTTCTCCTTTTTAAGTGAAAAGGCATCAGGAAAAAGCAAAGGTATGGAAAGACACAAAACAAGGGTTTGGTGAATGTTCTGCCTTCTTCCACCCATGATAAACAGGCAAGTTGACTGGACAGGGCTTTGCTGAGTGAGAACCAAAAAGCTTTGGAGTCCTGGGTCATGTGTGTAATTAAGTGGTTCATCCAGACTGTGGTGATCTGTACAGGCTCATGTTGCCTTGTCGAGTTTGGGATTTGTACTTCACACCAGTGTTGCACCAAGACTCTTTGGCAACTCTGCCTATACAAGGAATGCAGAGCAACAGTCCCTGTCCCTGGTTCTAGATCCTCTGGGAGGACTTTGGGAACATTGCTGCTGATGTCTGTGGGAGCAGGATCGTGTCCTGTGACCTTACCAAGTTTCCTATGTTTCTCATTCTCGCCTCATTTAAAAGCCACTTATGAGACTTAACTCAAACTTTCCAAATAATTTTGTTTTTAAATATAACCAAGCCTGGGAAAATTTCTTTTCACAATGGGAAATTTGGGAAAGTTTTATCTCTGCAGAAAAAAATACTGAAACAAGTATAATGCAAGCTGTTATAAACCTTCACTCTTGTGTTTCTGTTAGCAACTGTTGTAATGACAAAAAACAAACCCAAGGAGTTATTGGAAAGGAATACTTCCAGATACAAAGGGGGGACATTACAAGGAAGTAATTTCTATTTTTCACGGGTTGGGATTTGTGAAGCAAGAATATACATTTGTTAGACTGGTGGGAAAGGACTTACACTGGCTGTGATGAGATGTATGCCCAGCACACAGGTACCTAGGAACAGGGGAAACATGAGGGGTTTTTTCCATTGCTATGCATCTTGCTTGAATAGGCAGCTGGCAGCACGCTGGGCAATTTCCAGGGCCATTGGTTTGGCACAAGGTAAAATTAAAGCCCCATTTTTGATCTCCAAACACTAAGATGTTCAGGTTCTTAGGGCACAACACTTTGACTAACATAAATAGCCTTGGAGATAACTGTCAGTGTTTCATCTCCACCTGGGGAAATTCAATGCTTATTTGAAGAGCTGTTTTTCATTTTCCTTTGTTCTACTTTCAGGAGAAGGACCCAATCCTGCTGTAGCATTTATTTAATATACCTCTTTTAAAGTGACTTCTTGCAGTTTTCATGTTTGTTTGAGATTTTAAAATGTTAAAGAAAACAGTGTAGAGCTTTTATTCTCTTTGTCAGCATGAGAAAAAAAAATCATTAGATTTAGAATTCTAAATGAGAAGATATATCAAAGAGAAAATAGGCCACTAGTTTAAAGAAAAAGGATGTGATACTTACGCTCTTGGAAGGACTGTGGAAAAAACTAAAAACATTCCTCATACACAAACCCTTTAAGGCATTATGAATAGATCTTTAAAAATTCATCTGAATTGAATTCAGACTTTCAAATTCCAGCCTGAGGTGACTTGGATTTCTTTGTTAAGTACATTTAAACAAAACTCTTTTAATGTTCTCCTAAACTAACAAGAATGAGAAAAAATATTAGAAATGTGAAATCACGAATTTTTTTGACCCTAAAGGTCTTCAAATCTGTTTTTAAAGAAACTCTAGCTATTACTCTCCTCCAAAATTGAAAATTGTGAGAATGACAGGAGTTACAAGAACAGTCGCCTTGTACAAATGGATGACCTTTTCATCATTACTTTTTGTCTTTCTGACTTGGACTATCTTTTCCTCCAGGACCAAATAGACTGAAAGGAACTGAAGGTGTTATTCTGGCCCTGTGAGTTCTCTTTCCCTGGGCTCCCAGAGCACCTAGAGGGAATTTTGCACACTGGCTGCAGGTCACTGCATAGTCCTGGGGCCCCCCAGGCAGTCAGGGTACCCCTTCCTGCTCCACACAGCTGTGGTGGGATGGGGACTGGGGTGACAATCACAAACTCCTGCTCTCACATTTCCAAGCTACCAATGCAGGCACTGAGTTCTGCCCCCTCTGTCCCATCAAAGCTGCAAGCCTTCCCCTCTCCAAATAACCAGCAGAACACTTTGACACACTGCAGCAATGTGTGAAAAGCAAATTCTCCAAAGGGCTCAAAGGCCTGTTCATCATCTCAATGTGATTGCTGCAGTCTAATCTCAACCTGCATTCTTCTGTCCAGGAGGAAAGCTTTATGATGGGATTTCCTGACCAGAGAAGTTATGTCACCTAATTTAAATGTCAAAGATTGTTTGTTGCTCCAGTCCTGTACTTCATCACAATGTCATACCCAAAATCAAGAGCTCAGAGATAAAGAAAGGAGACACAGTGTCTGAAGAAGGTGATTTTTATCAAATCCTTCTCTGCCTGCATCTCTCCATTAGCTACTGGATCATACCCATCTGATGGACAGACCCAAACCAGAGCAGATCTGCTTCAGAATTAGAAGCCAACGGCTCAAGGGTCTCCACAAAGCACATTCCCAGAGGAAACTGGAAATCTAGGAGCAATTGGCCTTCTGGTTCAAACTGAGGACGAATGGTGACTTTGATGGGATTACAGCTGGATTCAATTAAAATGTTTTCTCTGTTATCTGAATCTGGTATTGTCCCTCCTTTTGCTACATACCAAAATGCCCACTGAATCCCACTAGTCCTGGATCCTTTCTGGACAGTTTTCTCAGCTGGAATCAAGGCCTGGCAGTAGAATGCAAGAGAATTTGTTTAATTACCTTTGCCAGTATATTGCAATACTTTACGTAACTGACAAATTATTTTTTTAGAAAAACTTATTATAATTTAAAATGATATCTCATAACATTTTTACTTTGATTTCAACTAATGGATATGATTAGTTGAATTGATTGTTGTTATTATAGGACTTTCTGTTATTTACTGAAAGTATTTGACTTGAAATCCTAGAATATTACTGAGGGGCCTTTTATCAGTCCTTTTGTATCCTAGTTCTTAAAAGCTTTCTAAGGATTTTGCTTTTCAGACAACTCAGAAAAAAATTCGCTTTCTCCTAACAGATGTATGAAAAAAGCATCTTATGTAGTCCTTTTTCTGTGTTTAACTGTATTATTTTTATTTATTTTCCTAAGATTAAAATAAAGAGTGTTTTTAAAAATATATATTAATATAAGTGGTTTTAGCATGGAGATAGAACCTAAAACCAAACAAGATTTAGCAACCCAAAACTCAAGATTTAGCAATCCAAAACTCTTTTTCCTGCTATTTTCTACGTGACAGTTATGAATCCTTGATGAAAGACCATAAGAAACTAGAAATAGAGACAGTGAGAGTCTCTCTGGCATCTCATCCCCAGAGTTGGTGTTACAGCTTTCTGTGGGAATATATACCAGCGAGATGAACAAATCTGTGCTTCATTCTGTCACCATCCATTGGGAAACCTCTGCACTAATTTAAGAGCCTCAGAGAGGTTCAGAAGACTGGAAGGAAATCTTTGGAGGGATTTTCTGAGATGCACAGCAAAGCTATTTTATCATACCAAGAACTGCACACTGCTTTATATTTGATGTCTTGAATATTAAAGATACACACCTTACAGGTTTGTTCATAGTGTGACAGTGTGACCACACACACGTAGACACATTTTTCCTGCTTCAGCAGAAGACCTATTTTTATATTAAAGATGTGTTTGGATTACAAGCAAAATTTACACTCTCTTAATCATAAAGTATAAATTGAAGTTGAAATGTTTTAAAACTTGACAAGTTTCAAAAGTACTAATGAAGAAACAGAGCCAAAAAAATGAAAAGTAGTAATTATTTAAACCACATACTGCACAAAAATTCTAAGCTAAACTACAACAAAAAAGAACTAATTCAAAGTAAAGAAATTGCTGGTCTTAAGGTGAAAGTTAATATAAAAAGGACTATTGTGATATTACTTCAATATATAATAATCAATCCATATTTATGGATGGACTAATTAAGACACTGAAAGAAGATGTCTGATATAAAATAGAAAAATAGATAAGGGAAAGTGCCTAAGAAAAGATTTCTGAATAATTAACTGATTTGAGATTGACCCAAAATGCCTCTTATTTTGTCAGTATTGTTGTTCTTATTTCTTCTTGTTGTTGATGCTTTTTTTTTTTTAGCGCTTTCTACTTAAATTGTGCTAAACCCATACACGAAGACTTCTGAGAGGAAGGGTTACTGGTCCATTTTAGAATGGGAGGAATAAAGCCACAGAGATGCCATTTTGGGAACCTGAGAAGACTAGCAGTTATTTCTCCCTAAATGTTCATGGTAGTTTAGGTGTCCCAGTCCTTTGAGAGATACCTGTGGAAGAGCAGCATTCCCATCATGTGCATAAGCCCTGCACACACAGGTAACCAAGAGCAAAGCAGCATCTGCCAGTTCCAAATGGTTTGCAAGTGTGAGGATGTTATTTGTCTGGGTAAGTGCAATTGAGGGAGTGCAGGTGCACTTTATGTTCATTTAGATTCATGCAGTACATTTGCACAACACCAGGGACCCCGTCTCATTACAGTAGCGAAGTTATTACATTTGAGAACAGTTGTTGAGCAAAGTGTGTGACCTAAGACCAGATGTACAGACAAATATAAGTACTCAGATCCTCCAAGACATCTCTGAGGTGCTGCCTAACACAGAGATTTCTCATTCCTGTTTGTTCAAAAATCTTCAGAAGTGAAGCTCTGAAGCTTCTCTCAATGCTGGTTCAGGACATATGAGCTGCTGAACACATGAGCAGAACCAACACATTCCCCCCCAACCCAGGGGACTGACTCAGAGCAAGACTCCCATCTGGGGTACTTCATCCAAGCTTTGCCATTTCTCATTGTTCTCAAGAGTCAGGCTCAAACCCTGGCTACATTCAGAGTAGGCAGGGTGAGATGCTGGATCTGGGCCTGGGTGCTTTTGAATTCCTGGACAAGGGTAGAGGGTGAGAAGAGCTCTCCTCTTTGCTCTCATTTCACCTGTGAGAAGAGATGGCATTCAGACAATTCCCTTCCGTGAGCTACACATGCTAAATAGGATGTGAGCTCCTTCTTAGCCACACATCTGACATCTGAGCTGCTGGCAGGTAAAATTAGGTCCACACTTACCTACTCAGTGCTTCTACTAGCAGTTGCCCAACAGTGTGGGTTTGTAACTCTCATTTTTTCCTTACACATTTTACAGACAATTGGGTGCCTAATTCAGGAAGCAAGAAGCATAGGAATAAGGTTAAACAAATTAATTTATGGCACCCTACTTACAGATCATTCACTGCTTTCCTGATGTTCTAGAAGCACCAGAATTGACCTGTCTGCACTGATTTTAGGGCATGAGCTCTGGAGTTCAACACCTGCCTGTAATCACAGCACTTCTCTGTGCTCATCATGCACTCATTACTAGAGCCAAAAAGTCTGCACTTGACAAGGCCCATCAGCTGGCCCTGTTAAGCCAAGACCTCTGCAGAAGACCTGTTCAAAGTGATGTCAAGTAGTGGCCTCAGAGAGAATCACAATATTCTGAGTTCTTTAATTCCTACTCCATAAAACATCATTGTGAGACAACTGCATGTCCAAGATAGCTCTCAGCCTCCTGAAAAAATGTCTTAATGAGAAAACCAAGAGTCCCTTCAGTGGAATTACATTTGAAAATGGAAACACAGCAAGGCAATTTGCTTCAATAACTAACTTCTGATGCCTGTAACTAGAAGCATCAATACTTTAGCAGCCACTGCTTTAGAAAATTGGAAATTAGGATGATTCTTTCACAGAAACTGGTGTAAAGGCTGACTCAGCCTGGATTTCCACACTGTGGGTTCATTTTTAGTGTCAAACTGCAAAGACTTGTGGAAGGATTTTCTACCCATTAATCAGAGGAAATAATTCATTATTGAGTTCAACTCAGGAAAAAATCTATCGCAAAAGCAAGAAGAGGTAGGGGACTGTGTTTAATCTGAGCAAAGGTTGCTCAAAGTTTGTTTAAAAAAGAGAAGCTTAAACTGTTCTGGCCCTTTCAACCATTAAAAGTTCATTAGCGTTGCCAAGGTAGCCTGAAAACTTCACGGTGCACAGTGTCCTAATTTGGTTATGTCTGCACACTTTTGGCAAGCTATGTTATCTCTTAGCAACCTGCTCTGTTATCATTTATTATCATTTCACAGAGTGGAAAGCACTGCACACACTGCCAATGTGTGAAGAAGTGTGAGTGATATTTTTCACTTTTATTTTTCCATCAGATTTTACTACACGGAAGCTCAAATCCTTATGCTTCCCTAGGACTTTGACAGAGAGGCTGGGAAAGCTTGTAAACCACAAACTACTTCTTTCTTAAAGAGAATTCCCTCAGTAGAATAAATCATCATTATGAATATGCAGGTAATCAGCAACATAGCCTCCAAGGAAACCACAATGTCAGACAATACTTTCAAGATACTATAAAACTGACACCCTTACTGCTCTTACCTTTCTGAGGCAGCAGAGCAGAAGTGAAGACACTAGGCTAGGTAGCAGTTTCTCTTCTTAGAAGCATTCAGAGCTCCAATAGAGTAAGTTTTTCTTCCTTGTGCAGCTTTCTTCCTTTATTCTGTGGCTGTGACAGTGCCAGCACATCTCCTGCACAGAGGGAGGCCTGGAGAAGCTGGGTCCAGAGTGTTCCCACTCACCCAAAACCAAGGCTGTGTTCCTGGGTATTTCAGTGGACTCTTGGAGCAGCCTCAACAAGGAGTGATGGAAACCATCAGTGCTGTTCCCTCTGTTCTCCCTTTTCCACTACTTTATTATTTACCTCTACCTTACACCATGATTTGCAGATTTGCAGTTTGGCCTGGGGGACTCTGTCTTGCTGCCTTGCAAGTTAATGAAATTTTGCACATTGGCAGTTTTCCTCTTTAGGCTGCTGAGATCTGTAACAAACAAACCGGGATTTACCCAGGGGGAGGAGGCAGCCAGAGGTCAGGGTCCTCCACACTCACCCTTCTTGCAGCACCATCTGCTTAAATCCCATCACAAGGAAGGGGCTGTGCAAATTAATAGTGGCTTTTGTCAATAATGAAGGGAGCCCACTCTAGCACAGGTGTCCCTATATGTATTGAGGAGCTAAAGCAAAGCATACCCTTCCAACAAGAATCTGCATGGTTCAGTTTAGGACCAGGGGTCTTTTCTTATCATCCCTATAACTCCCTGGATTTTGTTTTGCTGGCATTTCACAGAGGACACCTTGATCATCATTGGCATTTCAAATGTGAAACAAATGGTGTTGCAAAGAACTCAAGAATAAATCACTCTCCACATACAAGTGACAGAAAATTGAACAAGTCAGCTGAATAACAATTTGCACTAAAAAGAATTTTCTACTCTTTTTTAATGAGCATTATCTGCATGACTGTCTGTAGATTCACACTTAAAGTAAATATTATTAACTGATTTCTCATTTCTTTATACAGCATTATCTTTTCTATCTGCAATGAAGTCACTGTGTTTTCCTTTTATAATTTCCCCTTCTTCTCATGCTCAAGAGAGATCTGAGAGCATCTAAGAGAATTTGCTTAATTGTAGGTTTAATTCCAGCAATTTTTTAGTCTGTCTGCCTCCATTTAAATATTTATAAAACATTAACCATGGTAGACTGTAGATTCAGTTCATGTATTTTTGGACCCACATATTTCAAATTAAGGAATACAATAAACAAAAATATTATTCCTTCAACAGTTTCTTGTTCCTATAATCCCTATGATAGGGATTTTTCTAGCTGTCACAAAAGCAGTACTCCCACAGAAGCTGAAATAGGAGAAATAAGACATAATATTCCACCAAGCATAACCCAAGGGCAGTGGATTAACACTGCCAAACAGAGCAGACACTCTTTACAGAGAAATGTAGTGTCATAGGTGCTGCAGGTCCCTGATGTTGTGGTGATCAGAGCAGACCTTGCTGTAGTAATGTTAATATATACTGAGAACATCAGGAAAATGTTTTTTTCATACAGGGTGGCCTCCAGAACATCAGTGCAAGGTTTTAAAGCTCACTGAAAAGCTCTGAAATCAATGACCACTGCATCATGCTGAGGACTGGTCATTCCCAGGGCTGTTGCAGAGGAGTTTCAGTCCAACCTGGCTGATGGCTCCCATGTGGTTTCATGTACGTTATCTCCAGTGGGTCCTGGCTGCCAGGACCTGGTCTCAGGAGCAGTCCTGTCCTGTCTTCATGCACTGCTGTCTGCACTGTCCTCCAGAATCCCAGCTTTCTGGACCATTTTGTCAATGCTCTTTAGCATATAATTATTTTCCCAAAACTACGAAAGGAGATGAGCAAATCCTACTGACTTATCAGTGCTAGAACCCTGTATTTTCTGGTCTTCCTCCTAAATCATAAGGAAGAAATTCTTTATGATAAGTGTTGTAAAGCACTGGCACAGGTTGCCCCAGATACATGGTAGATGCCCCAGATCCATGGAAACATTCCAGGTCAGGATGGACAGGGCTGTGAGCAACCTGATCCGGCTGAAGACACTCCTGTTTACTGTAGGGGGGGTGAACTGGATGGCCTTTAAAGGTCCCTTCCAACCCAAAGTATTCTATGATTGTCTGGCATGCTCCTTTGGGTGTCCCAAAGGCTACATCCTCTGGTCTAAATGAGCACACATTCCATGTGCACTGCAGCATTTCATTAATCCAGTGGGGATGGAGGATGGGCCAAGCTCCATGTGGGAGTTACAAAGTCATGCTCGAGGAATCCAGATTTACATCAATGTTCTCAGTGTTCTTCAAGCTTTGCAAAAGCAGGATTCACTATTTTATTTCGTGAGGAGATGCCTAACAAAATCAGGCTTTTAGCTGAAGTTTCATATTGAAGCATCATTATTGCATCTCTACAAACAGTTCTCATTAAGTAAAAGAGTGAACGGACAGATGTCCTAATAATAGCTTGATTTGAAGTGCAAAGTGGGTTGAAGTACTCAGCATGCCATTTTCTAATCAGGAATGAAGGTTTTAATGCAAGGCTTCCTGACAATCACAATTTTGTAATGCTTACATAAATGGCTCTGTAGATGTGTGTATGTTTTTTTAATTTACTGGCCGTGGGTAAAGGAATGTATTTCCTGGTGATGCAAAATAGGGTCTGACTACAAATGGAGCAAGGGCTCTCTGCCCCTGTGAAAAAATTTAGATGATCACATCAGAAATCCCCCTCATTTACAGAAATATCTTGTAGTCTGGGGCACTTCAGGATTCCAACTTCCTGCACCCTGAAGTAACCTCCTTGCACCTTGAATTCTTAGGGACAGCTCATGTAAAAGATCCCATGAGTTAAAGTTATCTTTGGCTTTGTGTCCTCAGGAGACAGTCAGAGGCACAGAAAGGACACACAGACTAGGCAGATGTTTTTCATCTCACCTTTAAATGCAACTTTCACTTCCCCACCCCTCTCTAGATAATTGAAAGTTATCTACGAAGTTGTTGAAAGACCATAGCCAAAACAAGAAATGATTTATGGTTCTTCCCTCACACTGCTGAGCTGCACTGCCAGGCCTCTCAAACTTCTGAAAAATTAGAAAAAAGAAAAAAAATTGTTCTTCATTACATTGTGCCAATGGAACAATCAATAACAATCAGGAAAATAGGATAGATATTGTATTCCAAAGTATTTTCAAGCTCCATTTCTGATAGGTTGATCAAATACCATTCCAGAAGTCCTGTCCATCTTAATTCACTAATATTCTAGAAGTCCTCTAGAAGGATGAAAGGAGCAAGATACATGTCAGATGGTCTTACCACTAAAGTAGCTCAAGAAAAATCTGTGGCAGCTCCACAATACTTCTTCTGGTTAATGCTTAGTCAGGAGGAGAAGTCTGCCTACAGGGTCCTTGATCCATGAACATATTTGTAGTAATTGGGGTCATGGCAATTCCTGTAGCTAATGCATTTTAAAAGGTCAAAGTCAGTAACCCCTGAGTAACTGGGGCTGTTACTGGGCAAATGACACGCTTTGGAGCAATAGCATTATATCAATTACGTGGGGTGAAATCTAGAGGTGAATGTTTATAGGAACAAACAAGAGCTCAACCAAAACTTGGGATAAACCATTACAATTTTAGTCCAAAATCCTAGAATGGTCAGTTTATTGCTCACCAGTAACTTGAGTTCAGGGAGGAGAAGTCACATCTGAAGTCATTCCAAGCCACGAAGTGAAGCCACATGGCAGCAGTGGCCCCAGTTCTGCCAACACGAGAGGGGAAGGAGCCTGCTGCTAACCCAAACCTCTCCTGGAGGGGGGAAAGGCTGGTTTTGGTGAAGTCTGGAAGGAGAAGAAAAGAAGGAAGCACCACACTTTGTCCCAGACTAATGCACCAGTTCAGGATGCCCCCCCTGGGCACAGAGTTGCACTTCTACCCTTCCAAAAGAGTAACTGCAAGAGTAACCAGGACAAGTTGTACAGCACCAATATCTTACCCCCAGCTCTCTGCTGAAGGACATGCTGTATAGAAGAGCAATGAAATAATCCATAATAATCCTGCCAAGGAACAATTGTTCCCCCAAAAACATAGTTCTACAAAGAAAATAATCATGCTGTCTTTTAGAGATTAAATCAATCCAGCCCAGCAAGGCACTATCAACATGGAACAGCACATATTCCCATCATTCTCATCTGCAGACCCTGTTTTCCTAAATATTTGCAGATAGATTAAATGGTGCCAGAGCCCCTTTCTTAGATTACAAAAAAGTCACCTTTTTTCAAGGATTAATTATTAACTATACTAAGAAGAAGTTGCAGCAGCCAACCATTATCTTATTCTCCCAAGTCCTATTCACAGTAAAGATGATATTGTATGGAAATTTATCTTGTATAATTATCACCATATGCTGTCTCAAAGGGTTCCAATGCATTTTAGAAATAGGACAATATTGGCTCAGGCACGAGCCAAACCATGTCCCCTCTGCATCTGCACAGAAATCACCGAGGCTTTTCCTCACTGTTCAGATACAGCCCTGGCTGGAAGTGGTCTGGAGCACTGGCAAGGAGACAGGGCCATGTGTCCTGCAGAGGACCATTGCTCCAGGGCCCTGATGCACTTGGAGCCTGCAGAACGCTCTGCTTGCTGTGCCACAGCAGGAGAGCACACACTTCAACAAGCCATTCCCATCTCTCACCACATGACAGCTAACTCTTGCTCTGTGGGTAGCCACTCCACTACCTAGGATTTAAGGCACATGATTTAAGCTGCTCAACATTTGTTTTTTTTTCAAGGCCTGCAGCAGAACTCTATTTCTTCATCACATATTTCTAACTATCCTGGAATTTTTCAGGCAGAAGGCAGATGCCTGAGGAAATATCACTGCGTGATATGCAGTGAAGATGGAATACTGTATACATAAATACTTAGAAACATAAACACATAATGTAGGAGATGTTTCATTCCTTGTGTATAGTTCATTGACTGACAATAATTTATTGATCTATTATACTTTGAAAACAGTTTTTTACTTACATAAATTGTCCCTTTCTGACTGGGACTGAACACAACATCTATTTTCCCCAGGGAATACAGCCTGTGGTTTAAAGCAGAGGGGATCATCCTGAGCCCATCCCTGTCCTGGGCTTTTGCAATGGTTGTGTTTGGCTGTGGACCTTGCCTCAGAAAACTGGTGCCCTAATGGGGTTGGGTTCAGAGCAGCCCAAATTTTTCTCTCCCCTCCTCTTTGCTGCTAGATTGACCTGCTAGCATTGACCTAGGAAAGAGTCAGATAAAGACCCCTCACATTACAAATGAGCCCCACAAATTCCATTTCCATCTCCCTGGGTTTTGGCATCAGAGCTGAAAAAGCAATGGTGAAATTTGACTTTACACACAGAAGGACCGACCGAAGTAAGCTCATTGTTTCCTCATTTTCCTAAATGGAACTAGTTTGAAGGTAGTAAAAGAATCCCACATCTGAATACTTAATATTCATAAGAGGTTTAGTCTTATTTCAACAACCTTGAATAAATGATAGAGAATGTGATAGCACTGTGGTCGCAGCTTATTCTAACGATCAAAGCACTTCATCATTGGGGAATAAATGTTCTACCTAAGCAAAAAAAAAATGTTAATCCCCAAACAAATTTATTACTTAGAAGAAAAATTTACTTAAAATCGTCCCATTAACTCTGTAAAAAAAAGTAGGTGGCTTATATTGTATCATAGATTTTCAAACTATCCTGCAGTATATTTAGCTGAAACAGCTTGAGTGAAAACTGGGAATAAACATTAGTTTCTGCAGTTTGAATATCATTGTGGAATTTTCCCAGCTGTACAGTGCAGTACACAGTACACCCTGTTCACAGTAGTTTGCAAGCCTCTTCCCTCTGAAATGACACATATGCTGGGAAAAGAGCTGACCTTCCGTTTAATTTACGACTCAGATTCATCTGTCTTCTCCATGTCAAAACCTTTGCTTTTTTGACCTACCAACACAAACAGATTCTTTTTACATTACTCAACCCTGATATCTGCAGCTCCCGAGTGAAGTCACTACCCCTCTACCTGAGGACAGAAGGCTTGGCAGATTTTTCACATCCTGGCAGGTCCTTTAGGCTCCATTCCTAGCTTAACAAGCATTTTAAAGCTCCTTGTTCCAGAGAATCCCCTTGCCAGTGAATCCCAAGTGGTGTTCAGAAAGCATGCACTGTCCTCAGCCTTCCAAGACATATCTCCAAATCTCCTCCTAGGAGCAAGCACCTTACAGTGTTCCAGTCACACAGCCTTGGAGATTAGATTTGCTCTTCTGTTTATACAGAGGTGACATCTCCTTTGGAAATGCCCCATGAATTCCTCTATTCATTAACATGCCTGCAACACCTGGCACTGGAGTGGTTTCCCCTCCTATCTCACCTGGATTTCTGTTTTCCATAGTGAGACGGTACTCTGGATTTTTATTTTTAATTTAATAGACCATATTTAGTGAAGGGGAAAGCTTTGCTACTGGAAAAGAATGGAAGGAGGATAATGTCTGAGATGACTACTGCAAATCCGTAATCACTTGTAAGATCAAAAAGTAAAGGTACAGTTCTGAATTTTAATCCCCCTTATGTATTGGGGGATTGAATTGATCCCATCTTTTATATAAAATGAGGGAAAAAAACCCTACAGATATTTTTAATTAACAAGAGGATGGATGCATGGATTTTCCTTGAGATTTTTGCTGCAGGAAAGATGGATTAGAAAGCTATCAGAGCAGGACTCTTCCATTCTTGGTATGTAGAGCACATATAACATATGAACCTCATAGCAATATAATATGCTAGTGAAACATTCTGGAATTGAGGAAAAAAATGAAATGATTCATTGTTGAGATGTACAGGATTTCCATAGTCATAAGGCACAATGGACAGTTCTCTACTACTCTTTTCCTAATCTAACAAGCAGCTGCCATGCTATTAATTTGAATTTACATCACATATTCCAGTTGATTTTATTAGGCCTGTTGTTACTGATGATGATCTAACCTCCACTGTGTTTCTCTAGGATGAAAATATGGAAAGAGAGGAGCTGCTACCCATGAGAACAAAGATAAATTAGTGAAAATAAATTATCCAGTTTCATGTATCAAAGTTTATTGGAAATAAAAGCAAGAACATTTATCAAAAGGTCTGGAGAACACGTGATCCTTGACTGTCAGTCTGTATTCATCTACAGAAGATTTATCATTCTTAGGGGCTTAATACATTTTTACAGTCACTTGACTAGATAGTCATTAATCATTGTATATTTTCAAGATCCTAACTAAATTACAAATTCAAAAAGCAATAATTAAAATATTTTAAATTGTGTCCTTATGAGTCTTGATTCATTGGGGCACCTGCAGACATGCCATAGTTGTTAACAGGTTTGCTTATCTACCTGATTGGAGTTACTCATCTTTCTGAAAAACATCTGTACCTTTCAATTTCATTACATAAAAGAAAGCTAGATCAAAAGACTGAATGAATTCACGCCTGCCTTTTCACTGATTTTAATTGACTCTCTGGTGCTTTCAGTAAGAGCAAATAGTGTGACCACCCAACTCACGGGCTCAGCAGCAGCCCTAGAAAATTAACAGTAAAAGAGGATGATTTGTGTACTCAGAGAAAGTGAACAGCCCAGGGTCTTTCTAACTTGGAAAAGAAATAAGAATATACCTAGGGCTGCACCAGACCTTATGGGCACTGCTGTTAAAATGCTTCCCAATAATCCTTCCCTGGCTGTGATCAGAGACAGGACACAGAGCTCTGGGGACCTCACTGACTTGCCTGTCTGTAGCCATCATTCCAGAAATCCACAGTTCTGTTTCTGTACTTACCCAGGAATTAATCAAGAAATGTTCTTCTTGACAATAAGCTTCTTAACTGATTTGTAATAAATATTGAAGAATAGGAAAAGTTGCTGTGCTGATATTGTTATTTTTTAAAAGTACTTTCTGTATTCTTTCTCTATCTTTGTATTTTTTCAAAGTGTGAAACCATCCTACCAACATTTGACTTCTTTCAGTATTATCTTCCCTGATTCTCACTCCAAGCAAATAGGAAAAAATATCAGACATTATTATAAACACAATAAAAATTATTAAAAAAAGGATGCTGTTCTGGGCTACACATGAATAAAAGGCCTTTGCTATAATTAGTCTGCAGTGTAGAGAAGAAGCAAAAAATAGAAAAAGAAACTGCAACACAGGAGCTCAGAAATTAACAAGAAGACACAGCATCTAATGGTGCTATAGGCCAAAATCTTTGCAAAAGGGATTTTTTCTTTTTCCTGGGCAGAAGAATTTGTGCATTCCTGACTTTTGTGTTAGGATGGCAGCTAGAAGCCAATCCATCTGTTGTTTTTCACTCTTACTGGCACCTGAGGAGAACAGCATAGGCTTTACTAGAGTCCTCTCTGCTGAAAGATGCGGCTAATAACCTGCGCACCCAAAAAACACTAAACCTGCAGCAAATTTTAGGCCTTCCAGAAGCAGTTGTTTCATGTCCAAGTCAATTCTGGATCAATCAGCTCACAGTTCTCAAACGTTCATTGGAAATTCATGCCTGTTCTTGTCAGGCCAAGGCAAATTAGAAACACTTCATGCAGTTTGGAGAAGCCACTTCCCAGAAAACTTCTGATTGCCCTATTTGCCACACCACACCTGGCAGAGACATACTCCTGAGCCAAAGGGCAACAGTACGGAGAGAATTCCTTTCTTTTGGAGAGTTTTTTTAATTATCTAAGGCCCATAGACAGAATTCTCTGCACCCAAACTGTTCCAGATCCTGTAAGAAGGAATATATAGTGCAAATTCAATGGATTTCAACTTTGTATATGTAACTGCCCTATTTCCCAGTTTCATTGCTCTGCTTGATTGCAATTACAACACAAACACCACTTAGCTGCCTTTCTGGCATTACAGAGTGCCAGCTTTTGAGCTGACTTTTTGATTAATCACAGTTGTATGCTGAAGCCTAAAATTACTTAAAGATTTTCAAAAACATATCTTTCTGTCAGAAAATATGCCAGATTAATTGTTTTTCATGGGAACACATTTATTTCAGTAAAACTGAGTATCAAAAATGGAAACAGAGCATGGGACTTCTTGTACAATAATAAACCAAATTATGCAAATATAAATTCAGACCTAATATTGGAAAAACTGAGATACAAAGTAATAGATTTTCAAAAATGCTATTCTTGGTGATTCAAGATAACAAGTGACATTTTTTTCTGATTTTCTCAGGAAAGTAGACATCTAGTCCCTTTCAGCTCTCCTCAATGCAAAGTTTATTAAGACTCAATGATATTAAAGTCCCTACATTCATTACCATCCTCACGTTACTTGGGATTGTTTGAAAAGCAAAGGACTGCAAATTACACAGTGGTACCCTAGAGTGAGACACAAATGCACCAGACTCTTAGAAATCATTTAGCCTCAAGTGAGAAAAAAGGGAATTGCTCATATACCTTAAAAGATCCTACCAATATCTCTCCAGTTATCCATCATTTGGTCCATTTTGAAATGTATACCCAAGCTTAATAAATATTTGAGCATGTACTTTGCTTTGTGCACAAGTAATTGTGTGGAATTTTACCCATGGAGTCACAGTTATATGTAAAATTATACCTTACACATTGAGAAATTTATTCTAGAAGATCTTAACAAAGAGAGCGTTTGCAAATGTATTTCTAAAATGTCTGGTACATCCAAGTCCCCACTTCAATGGGAGGAAGAAGGAACTACAGGTAATAAATACAGTCTGCTTAAAAAAATCTTGGTTTAAACCTGTGATTCTCCTTTGTGAGGATGCAGATACTAATTTCTGTGTTTAAGGTTTGTGCTTTCCTTTTAGATTCTGCATTTGTCACTGACCTTGGGTTCAACAAGAATTATTTCTGCCTATCCAAAGTCTGTGCTTTGACAGCTTTACTGCCTAAGTTCAGTTCCTGTAGAATCTCTCTATGCTGAGCTGCTGACAGATACAAGGACGAAAAAAACCTCAGATTTGCAAAAGTCAATTATTCTATATTCTTTACATTCTCTTTTGCATAACCCTATTCCACTGCTGTCAGTTTCTTACCAGCTCTTACTATATTTTCTTTCCAAGCAAACATAATTTTCAAGGAAGACATCCAACTGACAAATGTGGAAAATGACACACACTGTCCAAAGAACAAGGTTAGCAGTGTCATGCAAAGCATCACCAGCCACCAGGACCACCTGGGCTCTCAAGGAACCCTTAGGAGCTCTTCCATTCCTAACACATTTTTCACTTGTGTTGGGTCCCTTCATCATGTGGACAGAATTTTCTTCACAACTAACCAGAGCAAAAATTCTCACAAAACACTCATCAGACAGGCAGTGATGTCTGATGGTCTAATCCTTCTGGGCTGAGCTGAGGAGGATTTCTGCTGCTGCAGGCAGTCTCTGGAGAGACCACTCAGAATCTTTTACAAGCCATTCATACCATTGCACGACTGCACGGCAACTGAATTCACATGATACTAGGACCACTCAAAATATTTGGCAATTCTCCCCAGCAGAATCCTTAACAACCAGGCTGTGATGGTGCTTAATCATCCTGCTGTGAATCTGGTTTGGCCACAAAGCATCTCTGCTTCCAGCTCAGAAAGCAAATTTTAAAAGTAATTAAAAAAAAGTGTTTGTACTTAAGGAGAAACAAAACTCTAACTACATTGCTGCCTTTCCTGTTCAGTTCTCATTATGAAAATGAGAGGTATGGAATTTAAACAGAAGGAAATATGAGAACTCAAATAGTTTGCCAAGATCTCTCTGCAAACACATTCTTCCTCATAGCAATGGCAATACAGCACAAAAACACCTTAAGGAAATGCAGGAGCATCAGCTGTCACAATATATAGAATCACAGAATTTTTTAGGTTGGAAAAGATTTTTAAGACCACTAAATCAAATTGTTTATCCAACTCCAACACTAAGCTGTGTCCCTCAGTGCCACATTTACACACCTTATAGATACCTCCAGGGATGGTCACACCACCACCTCCCTGGGTAGCCTGTTCCAGGGCTTGACAACCCTTTCAGAGAAGAAATTTTTCCTAATAGCCAATCTAAAGTTCCCCTGGTGCATCTTGTGGCAGTTTCTTTTGTTCCTACCACTTGCTATTTGGGAGAAGTGACCAACCCCCACCTCACTGCAACCTCCTTTCAGGGCAGTACCTGGGGCACCACATCAAGAAAATTTTTTATAAAAAAAGTAATTCAGGAAAAGAAAATATTCCTGCCAACATAGCAGAGAAACAGTTAAGGTACAAACAGGGTTCCTTTGCAGGTGGACCCTGGACACAGACTGAGCTCCACATTAAATCTCTTTGGCCTTGCCAGTATCCTTCTTGTGCTATCAGAATCTTTTTGGATCAGACTACTCTGCGTAGCAAAATTTGGACATTACATCAAATATTCCCAGGGAAAATGTCATTCTGTGCCCTCTCCACTGAACCTGCTCAATCATTTACACACAGCAGCCCCGGTTTCAAAGCAGGATCTTTTCAAAGCAGGATCTGAGACATTGCTTAGCCACCAGAGACAGGAGTTTTGTTTATTTTCAGTTTATTTTGGCCACAGTTTATGTGTGCTTTTTTGCATTGAAAGTTACAACCCTTGGACAAGCCATTTCATCAAATATATTAAGGATCTGACCCATCCCTTATTGAATGGTGGCAGAACTCCCACTGACACCATGAAAACAGGATTAAGCACTAATCTTTTATGCAAACCATGAATGCATTTTTTTGCAGCTCCTAAACTGCAAACACCACTGAGATCACTGCACTTTTCAGCTGTATCTTGTTTAAAATGTTGGGTTTTTAACAGCCTACTGTTGGGTTTGCTATAGCTTTTATTAGGAGAGGCGATGGAAGTGCAGCATTCACAGCTTTTTAATTATAAGAAAAATCATGAGTTCATTCTGACACTAACAGCAGAAATTATGACCAAAGAGCTTGCAGACAAAACCCCATTTTTTGCAAAAAAAATTAGAGGCCAGCATAAGGAGTATTATGGAAATTAAAGCAGAATAATATAGTGCTAAAGGGAAAATTGATTTGGATTGTACCTAAAGGAAATTATCCCAGGTTCATTTTTATTCAATGAAGTTATTGCACTTTACCTTTGGCCCATCAACTAAATGCTAAACTTATGAGTAGCAAAGAGATTTGAACATTTTATGCTTAAGTGATGTTGTTTCAAAAAGTACTGGCTGGATTTTGTAAGTCTGTAACAATTTGAAGTCATACCTATCTTATCCAAACTGCAGGCAATTTAGCATAAATACTAAATTCTGCCTGGAAAATAAGAAAAGGGATTAAAAGATCTAAATCTCTTTAGAAAGTCTCTTGAAATGATAGATACACCTTAAAAGGAAATAGGACTTGAGGTAGGACTGTGAACTCAGCTATAAATCTGGTATGATTTCTGTGAAATGATTATAAATGTTCAGCTTGAAATCTTTCCCTGGACTTTTCAATGCATTAAAAGCAAAGGTGATTTTTTTTTTTGTTTTTTGCAATTATGAAAACTTGAGAAATATAGACTGATAGCAAAGAGATAACAGAAGCTGATTTTTCATTTTAAAAGTAGTATATTCAATTACAGCTGATGTTCAAGTTACTCATCAAATCGTGGTTTATTTCATTTGCAGAAATTTATTCTGAATTTTTACTTTACCCACTAAAGCATCAACTGACTTTTCCTGGCAAAAGACAGAGACCTGCATAGCACATAAGCAACCCATCCCAGCTGCCTGGGAGCAGTACCTGCTCTACAGCATATGGGCACATCCTACAGCAGCCACAGCCTTCTCACAGTCATGACAGTGAGAAACACTCAAGGAAGCAGAATTTGCCAAGTTGTGTGATGATACTTGGAAGAGTAAAATAGTGAAAAATAGGAAAATGCCTGCCAGATGTCTGTGGCTGACAGTGTCCTGAGACTGCCCTACTGTGACTTTCACCAGAATTCTATATCACTGTTCCCTCTGACAGTCAGGTTATGGGGTTTTATTCCTGTCCTCTGATAGATTTTCCTATGCTGCCTTGTCAAGGCTGACCCTGACAGAACAGAGGGGAAGATGGAGTTAAAGAATAAAGTAGGTATTTATTAAAAGGCCTCAATAGATACACCTTGGACAGCACAAGAGCCCAGCCAGGGCTGCACCCAAGATGAACCCAAAATGGTCACAAAATGCATGACCAGTCACAGGGTCTCTCACTTTTATAAGTTCTGATCCATTAACATATTTGAGTTAATTGTCCACTTACAGCTTTAGGTTATAAAATCCCATCCTTTTTGTTTTTCTCGATTCAGTCCACATTTTTTATGCTCTTGGGCCTGAAATTTGGATCAACTGTCCTCAGTCCAAAGCTAGAAAAGGAATTGTTTTGTCTATCTAGTCTGTGAAGAGAGCTTACTGTCTCTTAATATGAAGGTCAGAACTATACACTAAAACAGCACAGAATCTGAAAAATATAAAAGCTAAAACCTAAGGCATCACCTATCTTCATCCCACTTTGCCTCATGGCTCTAATTTTCAGCTAAGCAACCTCAGGTACCCAGGTACATCCATGACTCTCTGAGGAAGGATGAAAGCTCATGTCAAAAGGCACTGAGTATCTCTGTGCAACTGCTCCTGGATTCTCAAAAACCCCAGAAGTGCGACACAGAATAAGTGTTGCGGTACTGTCACCCATCTCCCTTTTCCCAATGACCTCAGAGAAGCCATCACACCAGCATGTTTCCTTGGCATAGAGGAAAAATGAAGTCACTTTCTCATGTTCTCTCTTTTCTTTTTCACTTTACTTTTTTGATAGGTCAATACCCTTCTGTAGCTTTTGAAAAGCCTGTTTCTGGGCCTTTAATTAAGCACCTGGGTCTTTTCTAAAGGAAAATCATAAAACCTCTTCTTGAGCATCTTTTATGCCTCTTGAAAATACATATTTATATCTAGGAGTGCTCTTCCATAACTTTTTGCATCTGGACAGAAGGGAGCTTCCCTGGACAGGCTATAAATGCACAGTGAAACTCAGAGCATGTTTCTGTAAAGGCAGGTCACCAATGTTAGCACTTTGTCCACTCATTTCTGAAAAGAAAGTAAGAGAAAATACCAAGCCAGTCCTAAAATTTTCAACAATAATGTCTGATTCTGGTATAACACCTGGAAATTCACTGGTATTCCCTTAGAACAAAATCAGCAGGGAGAGTGAAAAAGCCTGCAGTGTGATTTGGAAAAGGAAAGCACAGCTTTGTTTTTGTTTGAGCCAGCAGAGTAATGAATCCCAGCTCAGAAAACACACCCATATTTAGACAAAAACAGAGAAGGTCCAACCTGTGTGTAGGAGCTGCACCTGCTCAGCTGTGGACACAGCAGACTGGGAGGCACTCGTCCACCCGAGCAAGACCAAAAGCAAGCATCCTGGCTCTCCTTCTCCTCCTGGTGTGTCCCTGAAATATCTCAGGAGCACAGATCTTCCTGGTGACCCCAGCACTTCCTCCAAGGATGAAGGCAACTGAAGCACGCGGCATGTGACCTTGGCAGCGTTGTTTGCCTTATACATCCTGTTTTGAAAGGCTTGGATTCAGTGCTGAGATCCAATGTCCTTGGGGTATTTTCTTACTGGAAGGGAAAGTTTATGCATATTTTAGGAAAATATGGTTTTGATTGGTTTGCTTGTTGTTCCTCTTTCAGGGTCTATTTTTTCCAAGTGTCAGAAAAATAGGATGCTAGGCTTCAAAGGGTCTTACAACTGCACCAAGCATGATCCAGATACCAGAGAGCAGAAAACAGTGGATCCTCAGCAGTCTTCCCCACATATAGCTCACTATGTCCTCTGCAGCAGGTGAATAAAAAGCCTGTGGGAAATGATTTGATGATAAGGCAATAGTATTTCTCCTCCTTCCAAAACGTGCTTGCCAACACAGGAAGACACTCTGACCACTGCACTCAGGTTGTTCCTGGCAAAACAAAGCAGGAGGAAACCTTTAAGGAGAAAGGGGCACAGCTGAGCAGGGCACACCCCAAGCAGAAGCAGTTGTAACCATGGAGCCAACACCAAGGACCATCACCCTGGGAACTGCCTGGCACACACTTCTGAGGGCCCTGCCCCAATGTTCCTCTGCACAGAATTAAAGAGAGGCAAGTGGGAATTAATGGCTTTGACCGCCCTTAGACACAACCACGCACAGCACGTGACAAACAGAATGCTTGGGAAAGAGGGAGACTGAGCCACATCCATGTACCAGGCTGCTCAGCAGCTGCTTCTGCATTATTAGTCTGAAAAAGTCCCAAGGTTGTTTAATTTCATCCCAAACTCCTGAAAACCTGGAGTCCTAATATCATTCACCCTGATCACTTTACAGTGCTGGATGGAAAGTGAAGTTCACTGTGTACAACTTTCCCTGCCTGGCTCTGCAGCTCTCCAGCTGCAAGCTCAGCAACACTAACTATTCAAGCACAGCAAAGCACTTTGCTGCAGCTGTGCCCAGCAACATAGGAAAGCACTTCCACTAACTTTTCCTGTCAGTCTCAGCACTTGCACTGCTGTTGCTTTTGTCCCCAGGAGAGCAGAGCTCCCACTCAACTCACAGGAGCCACCTGCTTCCCCCTCAGCAAGCCTCCCATCCCCTGCCATGCATCTTCCTTACAGACAAGGTTTGGTCCCCCAGCCCCTGCTCACCCAGGTGGGTTTGCATTGTTAGAATAACGAGCCCCACTTCAGGAGGATCGCTCCTCCAGATGGATCCAAAGCATTTCGCAAACTGTTAATTAAGCAAGCCAGACTCAGCAGAGGAAGCTCGCCTTAGAACTACCCAACAAATCCCTTTTGGATGTAAGAAAGCAGATGTCTTTCTACCACCAGCCCAGCACAAATAATGAGAGTTATTTGTAAGGAAACTCAGCCTGGGGAGGAAATATCTGAATGTATCACAGGTACTAGGTTAGATAATTTGTGGTTTCCTCTACACAAGAGGCACCAGAGCAGGGAGGATGGTTCTTTTCCTTCATTGCTCCCAGTGAGGGACTGCACCAGACCCTCACTGAGCTGCTGGAGATGCATGTCCAGGTACCTGCCTCCACGTTCTGAAGCACAGTAGTCAACAGGGAATAAGTTTTTTAAAGTTACTTGAAGATCCTTCTTGCTTTTGAACTTTTCGTGTTCCTTATGGACTGCCTTTTCCCCAGAGGTTAAAGCCTGGTTCCTAACAGTCCCTAGATTTCACAGTGGGGATGGGGGTCAAACCCCCTGAATTCTCCATAATATTTTTGAGACTGCTAGTGCTGGAAAAAAGGAAAGTATCAGCAGAAAAAAGAAATCCGTGCAGACATAAAATCCCCTCACTCTATTGGCTTTGTCACGGCATATGAGCTATACAAGCAAAGGATGGGTCTTCTGGCCCATTCTCTGACTTTGCTGGTGGTGAATAAGGCCCTTGCTTACCTCATTTAACCACCAGACAAAGCATGCTTGCATGCTTGTCCACATCCAGGAAAGCCATGGAATCCACCAGGTGGGAATCCACCACAGGCCAAAATGTGCACCTACCTCTCACATGGCCATATTTCCACTGCTAAATGTGGGTCTGTCACACTGCAGATGTTGGTCAGGAAGATTGGACTGAGGTCCCTCTTAAACATCAAATGTCAGGAGGAAAGCAAGAATACTGCAAGGCAGAGTAGAGACATTAGCTGTCATTATAACCCTGGCCCAAACTGTCCCTGCCCCAGAAGCCCAAGGGGAAGGTAGGTCAGGAAGTATGGGATGTGGCTGGGCACCAGAGGCCAGACATGGAGACAATCAAGGATATTTTACCTGTGCCATGAGGTCAAGGATAAGTGCAGGTTGCTGCAATTTCCCTGTCAGGGAGGAGTTATAAAAGTGTCCATGCCAAACTGAGACAAGACTCCTTTTATGCCAGGATTGGGCCTCACTAATCATGCTTGTATCTGATTGTGTTCCACTTCACATCTTCGAGGCAACCAAAAAGCTGTGACTAAATAGGTAACTTCAATGTGGAAATTTCCATTTTAAACTAGCATCCTTCCAAAATAGAAAAAAAAAAAAAAATTGGAATATAGACAGCTGACCAAAGGCCATCTTATTTGCATAATGAGGGCTCCCCATCAAACAGAAAAATTAAAGCCCTTTGAGTTCAGATTTAACATTAGGTACATTCTTGAAAACTGCCCCAGGGTGCAGAAATATGCATAAGTGCTTCTACTCTGGTGCCAGAAGTGATTGTACCTTCAGGAAATGCTTTTGAAACCAGTTTCTGAGTCTCGCTCAAACTGCTTAAATACTTTCTTGCAGTTCGCATGCTGAGTTTTGTTACAGATTCCATTATAAATGCTGAATCCCAAACACTTCTCAAACTACTCCCTTTTGAAAAGCATAGGAAGTCACAAAGGGATAAGGGATGCTCATTTCCAATAGGGTTTGCCACAAACCATGGGCTCCTGCCTATATGTGATGGCTTTCTGAAGTGCCCTCATTCATGTAATAAAAGCATTGATCTGCAAAGCTCGTTGATCCCTAGGAGGCTTGAAGAATGGTTAGAAGTCTTGTTCGGGAAGTTTTTTAAAGTTTCCCATTTTTCCACTGTTAAGGTTTGCATAAATGCAAGGTAAGAAAATTGTTCTTCATGTTTCATTATTGAGAAAGCAGCCACCACTGAGAAGCTACAATGAGACTCTCTCTCTCTTCAAGCAACAGCCCACTAGACAAATTGAAGTCTGTTATTTCTGCAGAGTTCCCATTCATATGGAATATTTTGAAGTGGTCTCATAAGCAGCAAATTTTAGAATACGACATTACGAAATATGGGAAAAAAAGAAAAAATGTGACTCCAGTCTAATTTCCCTGCAGCATTGAATTTGGTTTTAAAGAAAAATGAACTGGAAACACAGACAAAGGTATAGCTCTGTTTTTAAAAGGATGAAAAAGAAAACATAAAAACTTGTCATTTGACTTGCTATTTATCCAGAATTTTCTAAATTCTTTGAATATATTGAAAGCATATTAAGTAAGAAAGAAAAGTAGACAAAGTTTTCTTACTAAGCTTTTTCTGAAAACCACATAATGTTCTTATTTTTACATTGTACCTCTTTCTGAAATGTCACAGAGAAGTCTCAACACACAGTGATTACCTTTTTCATTGTCAGCTACAAGAAAATCCAAACAGAAAGAGGGTTTCAATTAGGAAAACTCCTCATTTTCCCATAAAACATCTGGTGATGTTTTATCACCAGATAATCAGCATCCTTTCCTTGGTAGAAAGGAAGGGGCTGCTTTTTACAGGCTACAAATGTTTTTCTGTTTTCTTGTGGTTCTCCATTGTCTCAGTACACAATTATGGTGACCTGGGATCAGGACAATCATCAAAGGGAGATGTCAAGATCTCTGCCTCTTCGTGACTTCTGGTTAAGACAGGAGCAGCACTAGAAGCTCTGTTTTGATGAAGACATCATCTGCTGGACTCCAAACAGGAGTAATCAGAGGAAATTCTGTGTTTAATGTTATAAATACCTCAAAGATCCATTTTGATCTTCAAATCTCAGTTGACAGCCTATGTGTTATCTTGCAACTTGAACTCATGCTCATGCTCAAGCCTGTGATCTGAAACAGACCAAGTGTCTCAGCCAAAGCTCACAGAAGCAGATGAAAGGAGTTGGCTTGAACTGATTTTGACCCATAACGAGGGTACATGGACAGTTGAGCGGAATTGGGCATCATGTTGAAGATCACAGCTTAAGAAACACAGCAGACAGGAAAATGTTTGCAAAAACTCTCAGTGTCTGCACTTTATGATCAGCTCTACTAAAGAGACACATCAGCTCTGAATAGACTCCAGTGCTAATTGCTACACCTTATCTCCATATTAAACATTTCTTTCACTTGAGTGAGGAGCAGACTTACTGTCCTGTGGACAAGCCACAGGAGTAACACCTGAGAAATTGCACAATTTAAGATCTAGCCAGTGTTTCACATATATTCCTACATTAATGTTTAGTTATGTGCAGTGAATAGACATGGAAAACAATCCTAGCCTTGGCATGGAGAATTTTTGTACAGACATAGCATTTACAAAGTATATTATTACTGACACCTAATTTAGTCTGTCAGAGCAGCACTATGAGGGACTAATTAAAGTCAAAGTAGAACAAATGCTTGTACTCAAGAAAAACACCAAGGAAAACACAGACAGATTTTACCAATCTGCACATAGCTTGTGCCTGTCAGTGTGAAGTGTGTCTGAGGTGGTATATTTGATATTACCTGCTTCAAAGTAGAGTCTGTTCCACTAAGATAGCTCTCAATTTCAAAAGAGCAGATCACTGGCACTCACTGTTTGCCCAGACTTGCTTACCTAACCAAGCTTAAGATTTTGAATTTTGAGCCTCCAATTACATTTTTACAGTTTTCTCTGGCTTTTCACGGCCCCAGAAATCTATATCCCAAATGTGATAGATCTCCCATGCCAGGAAGGAAAAACAAAAGCAAACAAACAAAAACAACGGGCAGGTTGAAGAGAGGGAGGGGGGTAAAGAGACAGTCTGGTATTTCCAGCACAACTGTTGGACCAACTCACTGCTAGTTGCTTGTATGAAGCAAGACCCCTCAACCTACCAGGGTATTTTGCAGGGCATTAAATTCATTCAGTAGGGCTGGGGCAAAGGGAGAAAGAGTGCTGAGGCTGTTATATGCCAAGCTTTGATTATTTCAGCAAATGAGGATCTTTCTTGCCAGAGGCCAGTATTTTGAAGATGCCCTGAAAAGGCTTGTTTTAAAATTCAGTGAAGCTACAGGACTTCAATTCAACTAGCCAAAGAGCAAGCTGCTCCTGAATAGGTGTTTATTGTTTACAGTACATATGCAGAGAATGAGAATTTGCAATTTCTCATTCTCAGCACCTGAAATTTCCTCTGTTTTGCTATCAGCATTTGGGACATGGAACCTACAAAGCATCAAAGAGGACCACACATTTCTGCTTAGGCTTCTGAGGTTCTGCAAACCTGGGAGACAGGACCCAAAGCTGTGCATCCCAAAATCCACCACTTTGCCACATCAATCAGCTGTGTGACATTCAGTGCTGTTCCCAGCATGGGCTCTGGCCACAGAGCAGTGCAACATGGGTGATAGCTCCAGGTGAGACTAAGCTCCATCCCTTCCTGTGGGCAGACCACTTGAATGGCAAAAAATGGGCTGTGTGTGATGGTTTAGAATATAAGAGTGACAAAGAGGTTTCATGTTTGCACAGGAAAGCTTTCAGAACTGAGCTATGAAAGACATTTCAACACATCAGCCAGGAGCTTAAAGAAGAAGGTCAGCCCAATGCTGGCTTTCTTAGCTTGGCTGCAGAGTATTTTTCAAAGTCCAACCCTTTCAAATTATTCCTTCAGGGCCACATGTACCTTCCATCAAGGCAAAGCTGGCCCCCTCTATTGCTTCATTCACAGAGTAGTTCAGAGTCTCGTTACTCCCTGTGCAGCCACTGGATCCCATTCCTCCCCCCTGTTCTGTGCTAGAGATGCTCCTCACAGCCTACACAGCATATACATCCATCAGCAGGCTTTGGCTTGTACAGCACCAGCCCTGCCTGAAAGGACAGTAGCTGGGTTTAGAGCAGCTCCTGTCTTCTTTCTTGAGATGGTTTTCAGAAGAACAGGAGCTGAGCTTTCCTAGAAGTAAATCAGAGGCTAAGATAAAATTACACTGTATTACCTTCAGTCACATAAATCACTTTTGGGAAAAGAGGTTCATAACAACTCCAGACATGCCTAATAGTTCCACTGTGAGTCTCTGGATAAAGCCAGGGACTGGAAACAAAATGAAATCATTACATGAAATTATTTGTACTACTGTAATGTTTGAGAGCCCCAGCTAAAATGAGACCTTTCTTTAGCAGGTGCTGTGCACAGCCAGACAGAGGCAGTTTCTGCCTGAATTATTTTGCCAACTCAACACAAAGGAGGAAGGCAGGGGTGCACTTGTTCGCTCTCTTCCCACAGGCATAGGCACAGAGGAGGTCTGGGGTCAGCCAAGGCTGGTGTGAATGACAGCTGGGAGAAGAGGTTTTGCAACACCACATAACCCAGGTGGCCTTATTTTTATTGTTGTTGTTATTAAATACATTATCAGAGCCTCCTCAAGCAGTGTAAACCAAGATGATTTCCTCAAGCTACGCTCCAAGAGGCATATTACACCCCCCACCAAACTTATTGAATTAAGTGGAGTGTGCATATTATCTTTGCTTATGGCTTTCAAGGCTCATGAATGCTACTGTAATTGTCTCATAACACAGATCAATAAGTAGAGTCCAAATATGCCCTGTCTGCCTCAGGGGAAAGGCATTAAGAGTAGCTGGGTAACAGCTCTTTCGAGATCTTTCTGCCCACCAGACAAAGGGAACTCACTGTAAACTCTCACTTCTCAGGAAAAGATCTTATTTGCAAGTCAGTCTGTGAATTGTTCCTTAAACAGAAGATGGCGAGAGCTTTCACTTGGAATTAAGGGATCAAGTTCACTGGCTAGGGTTATTTTAAAAAGTCCTAAATCTTCAAGCATTTTAAATTAATCCACATATTAAAGGGCCTCCCTTCATCCCATATCAGTGCTGTCAGCTTTCATATGTCACTTGCATGCAAACAGAGATCTGCTAGATATTCCAGAAAGATCACACAGGTGAAGTTTGTGTTTACTTGAGGACAACAGAAAACACAAAAAATATCAAAGGACGATAAAGTAAATGAAAAAACTCTCATTTTTTGCTATGTTGAATAAATTCTTGAGTGTGTTTTCCATTTGCTCCAAGAGGAAGTATGCCTTGCTATTTATGTAGCAAGTTAGCATATTTCTGAAGACATAAATAAAAATATCAAGGTGAAACACCGAGGAGTTTATTAGCTTAGTTATTAAGAGCTCTTTACCCTTAACAACCTAAAGCATACACAGAGCAATTTGCAATCAACACTTTTTAAGCTCTGAATAATCCATTCCTTAAGCAAGCTTTCCTGCTTCCTTGAAAACATCTTTCGTGTCTTCAAACTTTCAAAGAGGAAAGCCAAATTCATTAAAGCAACTCCTTAGTTATGCTTTCCTCTCTCCCCCTTATTCCATCGTATCTCCTGTTCTCAAGTGAGCTAATTACTCTGTAATTGGAGCTGCAGAGCCTCCTGCCAGGGCAGGACTCAGCCCAGTGAGAACGTCTCTTGTGGATGGGATCCAGCTGGATAAGGGACCAGAGGGATGTGACAACTGGCAGAGCTGTTGGCCTGGACACTTAATCCCTTTTCCTGGTTACACCTTCTCCTCTAATCAAAGATCCCTCCACATCCCTCCTTCCTCTGCCATCTCCTCTCCCATCCAGACATCATTACCCCACTGCCCTGTTCTCCCTCACACACAAACTCCCATCTTCTCCCATCTCCTTCAGCCCTTCCAATCCCTACAGTACCCAAATACCTCCTCTCCCTTCACTGGTCAGTTTTTTCTTTCATCCTCCTTCTCTCTTTTTCACTTTTCCTTATTGGTTTCATCTCTTTTCAACACAATCTACATCAGAAAAAATATTTCTGCTGCTAAATAGAATTTGTGAGATGTGCTGTGCTTATTCAAGCCTTGCTCACAACACCCAGGTTACCTTAATATATTCTCTTAATTATCTTGCTGGCTGGCTGCAATACATCATCTTAAACCAAGCTAGCAATATGTAGTGCACTTAAAGATAGCTCATGTAGTGTAAATGATCCTACAGGTCCTTGCAATGATCATGCAAGTGAGACACCTTCTGGCAAGGGTAACATGAAACAGACAGATAGTTTGCAAATAAGATCCTTATTTTTTTTAAGTAATCCATGAAAACATACCAAATACCAAGAGATGAGTGGGAATAGAGAAGCAAAATTCATGTTTCAGATATAAATCTTGAAATTCTGGCCTTGTTACAGAGTTTCTTAGAGCTGAGAATCACAGCACTTGAGCTTCTTTCCCTGATGGTTTAAATGACATTTCTCTCTTTCTCTGGACCAGAAGCCTTTAGGGATCAACTCGTAGCAATTCCTTAAATTTTCCTCAAATTCAAAAGAAGAATATAACTTTCTGCAACACCCACCTGGCAGCTTTCAGGAGAGCTACAACACCACGTGGCACAACAAGATGCTCTGTGACCTCTCCTACAGGCTTTACATTCACTTGCTCTTCGTGCAGTTACCATTAATCTGAAACAAATATTGTTAGGCAGAGAGCATATGGTGAATCTAAGAAGCTAATATAGGCAGTCAATTCAATTAGAGCTGATAGGAGAAGAGGTGGCTTTGCAAGAAGACAATAAGAAAAGGAATCAGTAAACAAATGACATAATAACTTTCTTTATCATGGGCCAGGCCAAGGATCCCACTAAAAAACATTACTAACACTATAGCAAAGAACACTCTGGGCAGCACCTCATTTGTCTTGACACAACACTAAAAAGTCATGCTGTAATACTCAGCTCTTTTGATTGTTTTTCCAATTTGTATAGTTCTTAGTCTTGTATGAACACATTTTTCTGAGGACAGGAAAAAAAGAGACCCAGGAGCTTTGTTCTGAAATAATGCATTATTTCCCAAATCTGCAATGAGTGAAAATGTTTTCATAAACTAACTTAATTAAACTTTGAAGGGAAAATCTTAAAAAATAAAACAATCCAAATATTTTGGTAAGGTGATATTGCAACAGCTGAAGTGAAAATTAATGTAAACTAATCAATGTAAACTAAAGGGAGCACTACAACAGATCCTCATTCTTACATTTCTGTTGCCAACGCTGAATTCAAATAGGATCGTGCTGGCATCAATATAAAGAAAAATAACTTCTAATCCAGAAATTGATCCTAGGCAGCCAAAATTCAGGCTACATTATTGAAACAGAAGCTGACACATACAAAGCATCATCATTGGGGTAATTTTATTTAATGTGACAGCATCTTGAATTATTAGAAAAACTATTTCAGAAGATAGGAAATTCCAAAACACACATCAGCTTCCTGAACCCTCACCACCTGCTTCTAAACTCCTGAACATTTTAGACATATACAAGAAGAGTCTATTCCACTGATTGTAAACAGGAAAAGAACAGAATCTGACACACAGCTCTGTTTGCCATTTGTGGATGTGATTGAAAACAAGACCTCCCTTGCACTGTATTTGGCTGATTGAGTCGTTCAGTCTTTGTTTGTATTATCAGGGGTTTGGAGACCATTGGATCTGAATACAGGAAATAATTTCCTCCCTGTTCAGATTCATTGCAGTTTAGTGTCAACAGAGGGAAGGACAAATTTGCATTTTTCTGCAGCACGGTAAAATGTTCTCACAATCACTTTCTATCCCTTTTGTTCCTCCCACTGTTGTTTCAAAGCATTCTTAACTTTGATGACATATCTCTTCCTCACTGGTGGTGCCTGCTAGTTTAATTAATTTCTAGTTAATAGAAGACATTACACAAAACTATCAGTGAGCAAATTAAAATGATCTAATAGTCCTTCCTGGCTTTATACCTTTTGCAACCATTAGAGAGGCAAGCATACCTGAGCCAGGAAGGGAGAAGATCCTGTAATGTTTAATCTGCTTGTGATTTCTGGGAACCTGTCCAATGATGTATGACTGGCAGGGCAAGACAGAATTGTATCCTTGGGGACTCCACTGGAGCAGGGCTTCCCGGTACCTCATTAGCCTCCACTGCAAAGTCCTTGTGCCTGTAGTGGCTTCCCTTAAAGGAAGACAGCAGTGAAGGGAGGTGGGTCCCAAGGAAGGTTGCCTGAACTTTTAAAGTCTCCAGAGATTTGACAGTTCAGCCAAAGGGTGTGTTTTAGGCTTTGCTTTAAAGGAAAAAAAAATCTATTTTCCACATTTAAAAAATGAAGAGTTTTTTGGGTTTGGTTTGTTGGCTTGGTTGGGTTTTTTTGTTTGTTTTGTTTGCTTTTTGGCTTTTTTTGTTTTGGTTTGGGTTTTTTTGTTAGAAAAGCGTTTTTTACAGATGAAACAGTAAGTTCTTGCAGCTTGGGTTTCTTCAAGAAGCTACAATATTGTCTGAAAAATCAATCAATTAATAATGGCTAGCACATGGGAACAGCTCCAGAGTAAATTCCTCCTCCTGGTATACGGCTCTTTAGAAGTTGCACAGAATATATCTCCTACTCCTACCAACAAGGGATCATTTCACTCCTGCCATTCTCGCCTTCTAGAAACACCCACGAGCTGAAAACTTCTAAACAGGGACAAATTAACCTTGGACACCCATTTTTTACCGTGCTCGGTCTGGCGAAAGGAGCAGGCTGCTCTTCGGACTGCTCTGCAACCCAGCCGGCAACACCAGAGGGCTCTGTGGCTGCGCAGAGCCGGGCCCGCCGCGGGCACTCCGCGCTGGATTTCCCCTCACCAGCTCCGCCTGAGCGGTCACCGCTGGCTGCTGGCACCCCCTTGCCACGGCTCCAGGCTGGGCAGGGACCCTCCCTGGGCAGGGACCCTCCCTGCTCCGCCTCCCGCTGCCCCCAGCTCCCGGCCCAGGCGGGCCCAGGCTCCCCGCACGGCCCCGGAGCGGAGCCGGCAGCAGGGCCGGGCCGCCCTGCCCCGGGAGGTGAGGGCAGTGCAGACAGCCCCTGATTGAAGTGCCTGGCCCCGCTTTTGTGTCTCGTTCTAGGGAAGCTCAGTCAGGCAAAGCTCTTGGTTTCATTTCAGCCCTTTCTCTTCTGAGATCATTAAAGCTCCTGCTGCAGGCAGAGCTGGCACGTGGATGGTGCCTGCAGTGCATGAGCAGAGCTGTTCCCTCTTGGGCCTGATGCCTGTTCCCATCTCATCCATCCTGGGCTTTCTCCTGGACCTGCAGTCACCGCTTTTGCTGCAGGAGCCACAGCCTGAGCTGTGAGCTGTTTTTTCATTTTTACCATTTTTGCCACCACAGCTCAGCTAGTTTTTCTCAGGAGAGCTTTCTGGAAAATTTCCCTGCTGGTCTCAAAAATCTGTGGGATTTGGTACAGTGAGAAAAATCTCCCCTTCTCGCTGATGAGCTCTGACATTTGCTGAGGGCCCTACTCAGCCCCAGGAACATCAGGTAGCTGCTGGCCCCATCACAGCTGTGGCATAGATGAGTTCCTCCCTGTTCCTGCAAAGGTGCCTCAGACATCTGGGAATGCCCTCCTCAGAAAATCCCCTGGACCACAGAGCCATGGCTCTTGCCTTGCTATCTGCCCTTGCTTTTTCCAGCCATCAGAAGTCATAGATGGCATTTTTTCCAAATTGTCTCCTTTACTCTTTTGAAATTGACACCAAAGAAAATCTCAACTTATTGATGGGGGAAAAAAAAAAAAAGCTAAATCAGGTAGAAACCAAAATTCCATGATCTCTTCAGAGTGTGGAGAGTGCTATTACAATAACTGTCACAGTTAAATAAACATCCCTGGGCTGCCCCATGTCAAGAACAGGGTAACCTGAGCTCATGTAACACCACCTCAGTTTGGACCATGCAGGTGCATCCATCCATGCAGGCAAGAGCAGCAGGAGCCTGCACTGAGGAGTTTTACAGCATTAACCAGCATTTGTTTGAAGGATGGACAGGCTATAACTACATCAGTGCAGGGCACTTACCCTTACCTGAGGCTCCTCTCAGTGTGTGCTGTCAAAACTCCTTCATCTCCATCTGCTCTCACCTGCACAACCTGCCCAAAGAAAGACATAAACACTTCTTCTGCAACAAGTTCTCCGAGGACAATAACAAAGCATTTAATTAATGTCACCCTCCTCCCCTGGACAAAGGGCAATACAGCCCACATGGACATCTCCAGCTGGGTGTCTGTACCATGGGATGGCAGTGTCAAGGGAGGGCAGGGAATCAGAGCTGGGCTGAGCCCTGCCTGCCCACCATCCCCTCCCACACATGAACAAGCCTTTTCCTCATCTGCTTCAATGAACACACTTGAATCTCTTCACTGCAGGTTTTACAAGAGGATCCCTCGAGCTTGCTGCACTGCTAGGAGCTGTGGATCTTCTTCCCAACTCATAATATCCAGTAACTGTGTCCAGCAGGTCCCACAGGAGTGGGGAAAGGGGTGTTTGCCCCCTGCCAGCAGGGTGACAGCAGAGATGGCACAGCTGGAGAAGCACAGGTCTGGCCTGCCTGCAGACACACATTCCCTGTCAGCCAAGTCTCCAGGTGGCAGATCAGAGGAGCCAGCTGCTCGGATGGAAATGAACTGTTTTCTCCCTCTCACACACAAACACCAGCCCACAGATGAAAGAAGTCATGCTGGAAGCTGTGTTATGAGGAGCAGTTTAACACAGATGACAAGTGGAAACTGAGGCTTAGCTGAGATCCCAGATAAGAGAAGCAAGGAGGAGCAGATCATTTCTAGACATAGATCTCAATGCACAATGATGAGAAAAATATTGAGGCCAGCTCAGGGCTCTCAGGAGCAGAGGCAGCTTTGAAGGGTTTACCCTCACAGCTTGAAAGCCTGCTGTGGAAACCACAAGGAGCGACTTGGGACTGCAATGGAACACAGACAGAGACAAGGAGAGAGAGGGGGACTGTGGTGAACCTGCCACCAAAAGTCCAATTTTCCTGTGCCCAAGCTCCAGCCTTCCCAAGATCCTCACAAATATTTCTAGACTACAGAAATACAAATAACGTTCTTAAACCTGATGCAAAGAGCCCAAGGAGGGGTGAATATTTGTCCAAAGCCAGAGAGGTAAAGTAAAAGGAGGTAAAAAGTAAAAATCTTCATGGAACAAGTCACTGTTCTGCCTGTGAGCTACTCTGTGCCCAGTGTCTGCCACCCCCAGACCCAGCAGGGCCCTTTCCAAGAAAAAGCCTGATTGAAGCTACTTTTCCTTGAACATGTTTGGAGAAGTGCAATGAAGTTTCCTTTCCAGAGTGACAGGACATGGAACATTCCAGCTCAAAGCCCCCACAACCTGCCCTCCACGATGGCTCAACCTCTCCCTCTCCTCTCATTCATGCTGCTGTGTCTGTCACTGAGCTCTGCCTGCAAGAGACAATTCCATTTCAGTGCAACAGATTCAAACTCTAATTGAGTTTTCCCATTTAAATCCAGGCAGGAACAGCTCTGCCAGCCTGCAATCATGAGAGCTATTTTTGAAGAGAATTTCCAAACTAGCCAGGAAGTCAAATACAACATTTTTAAAACATTTTTAAGTGTGTGTGCGTGCACACGTGAGTGCATTTCCTTCTGCAAGAAAAGGAACAATTACTCCCTGTGCATGAGAGGAGCCAGGTTGCCTTAATTGTGTGGCTGCTGATATGACTTCTCTGTGCCAGTTGAAAACAAAAAAAAAATCTTCAGTTTATGTGTGTATTCCTGCTTTTAGTGACTGACTGTAATGGAAAAAACATAATGCTGCTTCTCTTCTTTTAGCCCTGTCTCATCCCAGACACCATCTATCTTCATGCCACCCTACGGCTGCTTGCACAGTTGTGTTGCCTCCCTTATGCTGCTTAATTCAAGTGCACAGTCTAAGGATTATTTGGAATATTTTATCCCCATCTCTGTACAGCATAAGGAAGGACTGTTTTATAATGAAGATATCAGATTAGGACTCACACCCAGATTTTGCATTCAATACTGATTCAAACTTCTCATGGAACTCAGGTTTTTGTCTGCTATAAGCAAAAGTGCAAAAAAACTTTGTCTTTCCTGCTATTCTCTTCCAAGGCAAAGTCTAAGCCACTTTCTCTTCAGCAAGATTTAGCACACTGAACACCTATTAAGCTTCCATCACTAATAGTAAACCTGTATTTTCTATCACTTTCCTTGTATTATCTTCTAAATACTGTATTTTTTTTAAAGAGCTAAGTGAGCTCTTTGATAGATGCTTTGATCTCTAGTTTAATAGGCCTTTACAGTTTAAATCAGTGCTAGGAATTAAAGTCAATACTTGCATACTGAGATAGTTTCAATTTCATTGATCCTTTAGTAAGGACAAGAGTGCTTTGCAGGGTTTACCATCTTACAGCTAAATTGACTGGAATGTTTTGAAGGTTCAAATACTTTAACAAAAATGTTCTTCCTAGGATAAAAATGTTTGCACAAAAGCATACAATTTGCTGCGGAATAATTAACAATTAAATGATGATGAGCCCATCATCATTTTGTGCTATAAACAAACCCTCAGCTACAGTAAAGCCTTGCTCTGAATTTCTTTCTAAGCAGAGCCCGTTTCACTCCATGTCATTTCCATTTATCATTTCCCTACTTCATCAGATTGTATCTGAGGACCTAATGAAAAACAGTGTTGAAAGTCACTCCCTAAAATTAAGATAACCAACATCCACCTCTCTCCTCTCATCCACTAAGCCAGTCACCTCACCTATCAACATCCCCCTGTGCAGTGAGGAAGAAGGTCTGAAAGCCAAGATCATGGCATGGACAGGCCAGTTTTATTTTCCCACTGCTTGCAATTGTTTATTCCTGGGATGAGTCAATTCTGTCATGAAGAAGGTAGATGTGATTTCTTCATTTCTGTTTTACATTAGTAGATCTTGTTTAACCTCGATCTTAGATATTTAAATGCATTGCAATATTCTGGGCTTAAAATTGTGCTGTGACCTTTAGAAAAAGATCCTGAGGCTAAAATATCAGTTGTGCCATTCCAAGGACAGCTCATTTCCCCATACAGAGCTTTTTGTGTTGCTAACAAGGAGCCTGGTTTTTGTGTTGTTCTTCACAAAAACAGAAGCTCAGCCTTGGCATCATCTCTCCTTGAAGTAACTAAGAAGTGAAATTGGCCCATGTTTTATTTTTTATGACAAATGTGGTTGAAAGCTTAGTTGAAAATTGGATTTTCTTTAGAATAGAAAGCAAGGAGGACAAACGTCAATGGAAATACTCTTTTTGGCATCCCTGTGCCTTGGAGCAGCTCTCTGAAGATGGATTTTCTGGGGGAGAGAAACTGTGATGAACTAGGCCCTGAAATTACTTTCATGGTCTAACATCTTAAATATCATAAAATATTACAGAGGAAGACTCTCCCTGCCACCATTAGTCCTTCAAAGCCAGTTCTCTGCAGAGATGTGAAGGAGAAGACAACAGATACTACCAACACAGACTTATTTGGAGATCAGGAAATAAAATAGATGAATATATCAGGAAACAATATAGGTGTCTGGATGTAGCCAGCACTGCTCAGAGCTCAGACATACCTGGTGCGTCACTTGAGCTGCAGTAGCAGTCCCCACTCCCCACTGTGTGTGTGACACACATAAGGAGTACCACGTTTTCTGACGTCCTGGGGAGGGCCCAGCTGGAGGATGTCAGGCTGGGGCTGAGCACAGGCTGTGTGACGAGAGGAGGAAAGCACAGGGAATGCTCAGCCTGGCAGGGAAAAGCTTCAGGAGGAACTTGTTGCTGTCTTCTACTACCTGAATGCATTTTATAAAAAACGAGCCAGGCTCCTCTTGAAGAATCACAGGGCTAGAATGAGGGAGAAAGACCACAAGGACACAAAGAAATACATCTTCTCTGTGGATGGCAATAACCACTGAAACACAGGGCCAGTGAGTTTGTGGACTCTCCATGCTCAGCTCAAAGCCCTAAGCAACCGACCTGCCTTTGGAGTTGTCCTTGTTTTGGGATGGAGATTTGGCTGGACAACCTCCAGAGGTCTGTTCCAGCCCAAACCACTCCTTGAGCCAGCGACTAACAGGGAATTTAATATAACTTAATTATCTCAGCTTAAGGCAGGGTATCCAAACTCTTACTGAGATTTAGAGATGCACAAGAACAGTGGGAGTCCTGTCTCCATCAGAAAAGATACTGAAAACGTTGGTTAAACATTTTTTCAGCAGGCAGTGACGCTTCAGTAAGTCCAGGGGTGTTACTAATATACCTAAATATTGTGATTATATAAACATTTCAAATAAGCAGAAAATTTCAAAATTTTATGTCTACTCTTCACTTAGCTTCTCTGATAGCAGAGCTGTTCTTCCTAAATATGCAGGAATTTCTTCACAGAAGCATAGTCTAGATACGCTGGTATATTTTTCTCTTGGGAGACATTTTTTTCAAATATTCATTATGGACATAATATGATAGAAAAAGCTTATTTTTTGTCAGCAGTCTATGATATCACATGAAGCATAAAATGCTAGGAAAGCATTCTGATAACTGAACATGAAAATTATATATATATATGTGTGGTAGTGTTCACAGGGGTTCTTGGATGAGGCAAGGACGAGAATGTTGACTCTATGTTCAGAAGGCTTGATTTATTATTTTATGATATATATATTACATTATAACTATACTAAAAAGAAATAGAAGGAAAGGTTTCATCTCTCAGAAGGCTAGCTAATAATAGAATAGAAAAGAATGATAATAAAAGGCAGCTCTCTCAGACTCTGTCCAAGATAACTCAGCCTTGATTGGCCCTTAATTATAAACATTCAAGATGGGCTAATCAAAAATCTACCTGTTGCATTCCACAGCAGCAGATAACCATTGTTTACATTTTGTTGCTGAGGCCTCAGCTCCTCAGAAGGGAAAAAATCCTAAGAAAAGATTTTTAGTGAAAAGATGTTTGTGACATATATGTATGTGTGTGTGTGTGTGTATATATATATATATATATATGGGATACTTCAAAGATATCTGGTTTTAAAGTCTGTGTTGGATACAGACTACTCTTCCTACCTGCTGCTGCTTTCTCAATAATTTATCTGTAATTAATTATTGAGATACCATTTTTTTTAAATATAAGTGAAATCTTCACAGCACAAAACACAGAATCATGAATTCAGCATTGAACCGCTCAAGCAGAGACAGAGTAGAAAGGCAGAAGAATTGTTATTAGCATACAAATAGATGAGATAATGGAAAAGGGGATATACTGCTCAGGAAGCAGCTTTACAAATGTTATTTTTCAAGTGTTCTACAGGATGGAAGTCCCCATTTAATAACAGCATTTTAAAATTGTCATTAAAGCCTTAATCCCTTAATGTGCCACATGTGGGTGGCTGCTGTCCAGATGCCAAGTGAGGCTGGGGAGGAGGTGAGCTTCATGAGAAGGGGGAGTTCTTCAGATACAGATCACATTGTCCTGCAGGTTTACAGATCCTCCCTGCACCATCCCCCTGAGACCTCTGAGAAGATTTTCTGCAAAGTGCAACAAGAGAAATGAAAAAAAAAAAGAAAAAAAGAATGGGAAAAAAGCATACGAAGTGCATTCCTTTCAGCAACAAACTCATTTCTAAAGTTTCTCTATCACTCTTCAGCAAAGGTACAGTCACAAGTTCCCAAGAAATCAACAATGATTTTTAATATTAATGTACATTGATACTAATACATATTTAAAGAATTTACCTACCTTTAGCTGAACCACAGAAACTGAAAGCTACTGGGCTTCCAGCAACCTGCAATGCAATATAAAATGGATTATCTTAAACAATCTTTTCTGGAAATGGTTGGCACAAAGGTATCAGAAAATTGCATCCTCTCACCTGAGAGATGATGATTTCATTGCTTGCAACTATCTGGCCATAATTTTAAGGAATTCTTTGTGGACCTCAAAAGGAGCCTTGCATTGCACTTTTATGCCAAGGCAGTGGAGACAATCTGAACAAGAAAAATCCTCATTGGAATACTCTTTAAAAAAATAGCTGCATATTTCACCTAACATCCTGTATTGTTGGCCCAGTCTAATCAGTGTGGCCAGTATCTGAGTCTCAGGAAACTGTTTAGATATCTGTGGGTGAATGTCACATTGGCAGGCACATAGAAGAGCTAATCACTTTGTAGGATATTAGGTTACTTTTGTCTCCACATACAAGCCACTGAAGCCATTGTGATGGAGTTCAGCAAGAAGTGTTTCAGGCACACAATGGTTAAATTATAGCTATTGTTCTCAACATTACATAAAAAAGTATAAAAGGATACCTCAAGGAAATAAGCTCTTTATAACCTTTGAAGCAGCAAATCTCTGACAATACTTCATAGAGTAAGTACTGAAAGATAAACAGCTGCACCAGTACATATTATTATCAGTTAAATTATCAGATTCCAGCTGGCACAAAAGTCAAGTCAAGCAAATAATTAAAACTTCCAAGAGGAGCTATGTGCCTATGGGGTTCATCCTGAAAGTCACTGGAGTGATTCACTCACAGAAGTCCTGATGCCTAAATATCTAAGAGAAGATATTTGTAAGTAGGGTATTCGTTGCTCAGATATTGGTCAGAAGATTAAAAGAAAATTGGGACTAACAGAAAGCTCAGCAAAATAAACATCACATGTCACTGACCTGAATATTTGCAGCTGCTCTATATCTTTGATTTAGTGGGTGAAACACAAAATATCTCAGGACTCCTTGATCCTACCTCTAATGTTGATAATGTTAATTAATATCTTTGTTACAATTACCCAGGCACTGTAACGTGGACATTTTAACCAACAGTTAAAATAACTGGTGCTATTTTATATGCTAAAGCTGCTTTCCAGTTGGTGTCAATGTAAGAAATTAAACTTAGTGTAAATAGGCCAAACTGCCTGCAAAGTTACAGAAAAGGCAGCTGGGAAGCTGCTGAGAACCTGAGAGAGCAGAAGTTTTTCTTTGTTGCTGGATGATATGGCAGCATTCAAAGGAATCTCCCTTTGAGATAGATCATTGTCAATCCTGTTCCAATTCTCACCTTTTCGTTGAAATATTTCTTGAGCTTGAAACCCCTTCTAAATATAGGAGGGGGGAGTGAGGAGAATCTGAAAATCGGGGGTTTTAATCTTATGTGCTCTCTCTGTTGTCACTGGAGAGACATCCTTAGTACTTCTCCCCATGGCAACCTGGAGGTAAACTAGAAATACAATACTGAAATAATCCCTATTCCACAAATTTTCACCTACATCCAAGATGACAGGAACTGGGTAGTGGACAGATTTGGAGGCTGTAATAAATGAGGTCCCCAGGTGCAGAGCCCTGATGCCCCACAAAACAAAAATTCAGAAAGATGTCCACCAAAACCATCTGAAATTTGTGCTAAAAAGAATTGGATGTGAGAAAGAGACAGGAAGCAGAAGAAAAAGGAAAGGGGAGAAAAAGCCGAAACAAAAGGAATAGTGAAAGAGAAGAGGAGCTCAACAGAAGAACATCTGAGTCACTCTTTTATTAAAACTTTCTGTAAGGTTCAAAAACCCTACTGCATTTTATCTGTGAGCCTGTAAAGATGAAAGGAGCAAGGAGCAGAAGGCTCTAACTTTCATGTTTACACACAAATGCTTAGAAGGAACCTACCTTTGCCTTACAACCTCATTCAGTACTTGGAAGCGCAAACACAAATTAAGCAAAGGCTTTGAAGTCTTCAGCTATGCAGAAGTCCCAGCAGAACAAGGAGTTCTGAGCTGAGGCAGAAAGGTGCCTGCAGTGTTGGAGGAACATGAGTGCAAGGAGGCAGAGACAGAAGATATGTCTTTTAATCCTCTGAGTTTTGCTTGTGCCAGGAGTCTCATTGAATCCATAGGGGGACTTTGTCTTGGAATGCCAGGAAAGTTGCTGGCCTGGCCTGTCAGCATTGTCCAAAGCCTCTCTGTCAGCCAGCTCTGTTGGCCTCACTTGCTGAGCACTGCCTTGCCAGGGCTGGAAGGCTGGGAGTGAATGCAGCAGGAAGAGTGAGATCAAGCAGAAGAGGTTCTGCTCACATCCCCAGTGCTGCTGTGCACAGGAGGAAATGCTGCTGCAACCAAAACACCTCAACTGGCAGTGAAGGTACCAGATTCGTCCACATCAGCTCTTTCTGGGCAAGGTATCATCGGCTGAGAAATCCTCTACAGCCACAGGGCACCAAAAGTACCCCAAGAGAGTTCTCCAAGCAAAAAAAGCTCAAAATGCATGGTGTTCAATGCACTCTCTCCAGGCTAGACTGTCTCTATGGGCCCTCTCTACCCCTTCCCTCTGACTATATTGTTCTGTCTTTGACTGGATGGCTCTACTCAGCAGATACACTCCAGCACTGCTCTGGGCTTGCCCCATCCAGGCTTTACCCAGAAAGCTTTACTGGGCTTTCAATGACTGTTAGCACAACTAGGGAATTAGAGAGAGGAGAAATAACCAACATCACCAGGGATGTGCCATAAGTATCCAAGCTGGTATAGAACACTGAAGAGAAAATCAAATTACTTGAGTGTTGCTGTCCACATAAGAACCAAAATTCTACATTCCATATGAGAAGCTAAAGCAAAAACCTGCATAAAATTCTTCTACTTGTTCTTGGAGCCTGAGGACTCCTTGTTTTGTGTATAAAGGGAGTATTGACTTTGGCAGCACAGGGTACATCCTACAGGCCTCCAAGTCTCTTAAGCCTACTGCCTCTACTTCTTTACTCCCATAAATTCCTCTTAAGAATGAATGAACATTATTATTAAAAAATGTATATATATATGCTTAGTGAGTCTTCTCATGTATGGCCAAGATGAAAATGCAAATGTTTAGCATCTGAACTCAGGGCTAAAAGACAGCATGGCAAGCAATGAGGACCTGTTGCTCACTATTTATTTGCTTTAGAACAGTAACAATGTCACCATTTCCAGCCAGCAGTTAACACTGCTGGGTTAGCACTGAAGGTTTTTTTTTCTCACTGGAGTCAAACAGTTCGGGGCTTTTCCCTCAGGTTTACAGAATATCTCCAGAAATGCAAATCATCAAATTCCTGCTGATCAGCCAGATGTTGCTGTTAAAATACATGGTCATATATACATATATGAGTGTTTATCTATACATAAATATATAAATATATAAATTCTATTCATATAAGTTTTAAAAGTATATAAATATCCTATGTGTCCTTGAATATACACATGCAATGGAAGAAAACAGATCCTGCTATTGGATATATTGAAAAGTCATCTGGACATCATCCTGTGCAGCTGGTTCTAAGTGGACCTGCTTGAGTAAGGGGGTGGATAAGAAGATCTCAGGAGCTCTCTTCCCATTCCAGACATTCTATTCTAGAAAAATTCTATTTTTCTACTCAAAAGAAATTATTCAAGATGGCTGTCTTCTAATGGCATCCATCTCTGGAGCATAGGAACAATTTAGCAGCATGTTTATCCAGTTCCTAAGATCCCAGAAGTTTTTCTCTTCATTTTTTTGTTTTTCCTTTTGGGACCTGCTGTGAAAAGTTCATTGTTTTATTGTTAGCAGTTCAATATGCTCCAGGCTGGAACACTGAGCCCAATGACAAAAGTTAAATATCCCTACATTCAACAACTTCATGAAAGATTTTAATCTCTAAAGTAAAATGCTTCTAACTGCTTTGCCCAGAAGGACAGATTCTGCAAACATAAATTTTACAAATAAGTTTTTCTTCTACTCAGTGGTGAGCTTCTCTTCCTTACAGCTGTCTCTAGGTTAAAATTAGATGGAAGAGAAAACTTTTCCAAGCTTATAATGAGAAATGTTGTATCCCAAGTTACTGAGAAATATTAATGAGTGTACTAATGGATAGAATTAGGAGCTTTAATGACTTACATTCAGCTGCCCGGAGCCTTACAATCTATGAAGGACTGAAGGAAGGTTCCCAGAGGGTCTCATGATGTGCTGATTCTCAAATCAATCCTTGGATCGCTTTCCTGGGAGTGCTCACAGACTTAGTAGTTTCAGGCACCAATTCAAGAAAATTGTCTTATTCACTATCTGCCATTGCAGATACTCCAGTTTTCAGCACCCAGCAACTAAAACAGGGAAAGCTTCTGATTTCTGACAATTTTGCAATGTTCTTAAACGCATGCATAGGTTTTAAATCCTTGTATTAAGCCATGTTCCTAACAGCTTTCCATAGTTTGACCATTTTTGGGACTGAGTTACACAGTTCTAAATCTGGTATATTATGCCTCATAACCAAGTGAATTCCAGATTCTTGATGTTCCAGCTAGGAAGAGATTTTAGGTTGATTTGGGAGCTTTATTGCACAAAGTCTATTTTGTGCCTATTTGAAGACAATTTCAGTTTTAGTTGCTTTGTAGACCTCAAATAAGATAAATAGTTGTCATTATTTACCATTGACTTTTTCTTAATTCTATTGCCCTCTGGCAGTAAATGCATTTTGCTTAACCACAACAAAGCCCCAGGGACACTGCTGCAAGATCCCTGAAACCTCCAGCAAAGAGGAATGGCCCATCTTCTTTACATTGAGAGCAGGGTCCAGCATTAAAGTGGAGAAGAAAAAGTGACACATTGAATTTTTAGAAGATTTTCATGTTTTATCTTAGCCATTTGAAACTCCGTTGTTCTTTGCCACAACAAAAAAAAAATGCCTTGAGTTCCTACAAAAGCAGAAGCCTGATAGGATACTTAAAGAGAGAAGACCAGGTAGTCCAAATTGTGGTCTAGCAGTGAGTGTCGAGAAAGAAATCACAGAGCTGAGAGGAAAGGGAGGTAATCTTGATGTGGTTGAAAGGATAAGTCTGGCGCCGACTGCCAGAGAATAGCACAATCAATGGCACCACCAGCCTATGGAAATGGAGAAATTATTTTCATAATGCTGCATAATGATAAAAGACTGGCTGGATTTGCTGCTTGTGGTTTCTTATACTGAGAAACATAAGAAATGCCTCGACATTTTCAGCACTTCAGAGAGAAGTCCAGGTTGTGGCAGACAACAACTGAGCTAATTATGAGAAAGGTATAGGGGAAAAAGAAAAGACAGGCTCCTCCCAGCATGTCACAGCTTTTCTCATTCAGGAGTTCTTGTGAAAAGAAGAAGGTGGAAGTAGCAAATTTTTCTCCCTCAAGCCTGGTCCCTTTGTGTCCCTTAGACAGCCTGAGTTGGCAGGCCTGTTAGAGAGCTATGGTACCCCTCAGTCACATTCCACAGCTTTGCTAAGCACTTTCTGTAGCAAAACAAAGACATAATTCACTATGGGAAGCTGTCAACATGCAGCCATTACTGCAGGTTTGGTTTCTGATTCCTAAAGATCAGAGTTTCACAGCCACTAGGAGGGTCAGCAGAAAGCTCAGCCCCAACATTTCCTCTATTCCTGCTCCATATCTATAGAGATACCAGATCAATTCTCTGCAGCTTCACTCCATGGCTCCTCTGAAGTCCACCCATGCTGGAGAAGGTGGTCTCAGTTAAATTTTCAATCAGCAGTTCAAATCCCTGTACCTTTCTCCAGGCCTTGAGGTATCTGCTGCTGTATACCAGCAATAATCAAAGAAGCAACTCTGAAGGTTTGTAGTGAGGTGAAGATCTCTCTGAATTATTCTCTCTTGCCCAAGATGAAGCATTTAATATTTTCACCCTAGAGGCAGTAAAGATGAGGGAACAGTGACATGAAAAATGAAAATAAAAATACAGGAGGATGTATTACCTCCATGAGGTGGAACCTGCTTGGGTTTTTTCAGATTGCAGACTGGTGGGATCATCAACAACCACTGAGCCCCTTCATGGAGAGTCTATACAAATAATGGTCACTGCACAAAGGCTGGAGGTGCTCACTGACCAACACATCTCCCTGACTGCTATTTTGGGACTGAAGGTATGGCTGACCCTGGTTAGGCTGAGCTGCATTTCATTTCAGTGTTATGGGGTGGGGTTTGCACTATCTGTACTCAGTTCCTGATGTCACAGAAATGTCTCTAGTGGAGACCACACTCCCCCTTTGCTTCATTGCTGTGGTATTTTGTGAGGCAGAATGTAGGCAAGGTAGAAAAGCTGTGATTCAAATAATCTCACAAGTAACATTGCTCTGCCACTGAGGTGACTTTGACCCGTACCAGAGAGCTAATACAGCTCTCCACCTCCAGTATATCAGCTTTAAAGCAAGTCCTTGGGCTCCTCATTTCTTTTAAGACTATCCTGCTAGAGATGTACAAGCAAGGAATAAATACAATTTCTCAGAGTGCTTTGTTTTCACTTTGGCACAATCTGTAGATGCTGTGTTCCAAAAAACTCATAGGAATTGAATTATCCCAAGTCCTACTGTGCTGTGCCCCTTCATCTAAATTAGCTGAAATTGGCTAATATACTCAGAAGTATAAGACATAAATACAAACACACAGAGAAACTGTACAAACTACACTGAACCAAACAGCTGTTGTCCTTCTGGGCTTCCTTTTAGCGACTAAATTGTCATCTTCAAAAGTGAATTAAAAATGCCAGGGAAGTCTCTTCTAGAGAGTCAGCATCTCCCTCTGTGCTCCCTGAGGGGTGCTCAGTGCTTGCCACAACTCCCCCATCTGTGAAACATCCTGACATTTATGTGAGAAATGGGTGAGTAGGTGCTTTGGATTGAGACACAATGCAGGATGAATGTGTTTAATCCTGCTCTTAATGCTGTCATTATTAGAGTCTCTTTGCACAAATCAACTTCATCTCTCTCAATCCTTGCCAAAGTGTCACCTTCCACTGGAAGGCTCCTGTATTAATCCTATACAAGCCACCAGGAGACATAAAGTGTGATACCAAGAGGATAAAAAGAACCCTCAAAAAAAAGAAAAAAAAAGGAATAACCTTCTGAAAACTTCTGGTAAGCCTAGAAACTGTTTGGGGGCTGTGAATCCACACTGAAAAAAACTCTGCCAATAACTCTCAGTTCCATCTATCCCAGGCATACATCTTTTCCCATGGATTTTCCCACTTCTGGTAATCTTCTGGATACTATAAAATATAATTACCAGCATTATAAATATCAGCATTACTACAGATGACACCATAGTCTTTTAGTTCTTTTAAGAATTGGGCAATCTAAACTTGTTTCATACTTATTCGATTACTTGAATTTTTCACCATGGAACTAGAAAACAAATTGAGTTTAGTGTTTAATATCTCTGCAGTTGCCAAAAAGAGGGCAAGACAAAGAAAACACAATTTTATAAAGCAAAACTTCCCAGCTTCCATGTCCAATAAGCAATTTTTCAAAGGAGCTAATGGAAAAAACTTTTGTTTGCTCTTCCATAACTGCATAAAATTGACCTAGATTATCATAAAGCCTGAACTCTAGAGGAAACTGAACTTCTGACAAGGCAATCCAGATTTTAGCCCAAATAACACATACCTGGAGATACCCTTTGGACACCACTTAAACACTCTTGTCAGTCTTCATGAACTGAAGGATAAAAGACACTAAGTTGACAGTTCTGAAATCTGGGGGAAATGTGGGAGTTTAAATGACAGATGTTTTTGGTTAGAAATATATCATCATCATTCATTTCATCAGCTGCAGGGAAAATGAAAAATTCCATAGAAACCCAACAGAGATGATAGTTTAATGGTCTAGTAGGATGTGTATTACAAGACACTGACAACACAAGGATTGTTTAAACGTGGAATGATGAATATGACCTTATCTTACTCATGAAGAGTCAGAACAGCTGCATCCTGATGCCAAGTATAAACAAAGGCAAGGCAAGATGTGCTGTGAATAATCTGGATTTGCTTCTTTATTCATCAGCGTAAAGTAAAGCACAGCAGAGACATCTCAGTTTCTCACCTCTTCTGTATCAATACATAAATACAAAACAGCACAACCTGCATGTGTTTAAACAGAGACTCAAAAATGTTTGAACATCAGGGAAGCTTAAGAGATGTCCTAGAGATTCTCTCAGGGAAAGAAAACTTCAGAGCACATTTATGTTAAATTGCATAAAATTCCCAGCTTTATAGCTTCATTCAAAGCTTTTTCATCCACAGGAGGGTATAACTTGTGAGAGAGATCCACAAATTTCAGTACCCTGCCTGAGAAACATTTCTTTTTTTTTTTTTTTTTTTTTTGAGGAAGGATTCTAATTTTCTAATTTTGGAAGTTGAAGAGTGACAATAGGATTTCCACTGATTGGACATCTCTTCTACATGACAAAATATATGTTGACTCTAGAGAGTTCTTTATGAAAGAATGAGCTGAAATGCAGGAAGGCCATTGAGTACAAAATTAATTTCATGGCATTTTAAATATCATAAAGGCCACAAGAATATGAGCCTTTTTAGGAGGGAAGAAAGCAGGAGGTAACTTAGATGAATCTGAACATTCTAAGAAATCATAAAGTGAGAAGAAGAAAAAAAATCAGGGATTTCATCAAGGAATATGCTCAGGTATCAAGGAACAAACAATTTTTTGGGGGGGTGAGGGGGGGTGGTGGTTGGGGTCTAATGTCCAGACACCCTCTCAGCAGGGCTTTGAGAGAGCTCTGAATAAGACAAGAGACATAATCATTGTCATTTGAGAGACAGTTCTCTAAAAAGCCTTGACGAGAAGAGATATTGACAGGAGATACAGACAGAAATCCTGCCATCAGCAATCACTGCAAAGCAAGGATATTTCCTCATCACAATATTCAGAATAGTGCCATAAGCTATGTAAGGGAACAGATTGACAGGCAGCACAGAGTCAAGATTAATGATGAGTCTCTAACCATCTAATTGCAGCTGAATATCTGAGTGCAGCAAATCACACCAAATATAGTGAATATAATCAAATGCACTTCCCGTGCAGGGAAAATATCTCTCTGGTGCTCCTGTACATGCCTGGTTCCCAGATGAATCAGTCAAATTGCTGTTTCAAGCTTTCAAGACCCAGTCAGAGATGCAGTCTGTGTGAGGGTAGTTATTCAGAGGATAGCAAAGCCCATTTTCCTGGGGTTGGTGGGCTCCTGCTGCCGTGGCTGACCCATGGCTGCAGTGTTATGCAGGATCAGAAGCCCCAGTGTGGCCTTTTTCAGCGTTTTTCCTGCACTGTTTTCTCCAGCTGTCTGCTCACCACCATGAATTGCTCTCTCCCTCTGTGCCACCAAAACACAAGATATGGTCCTGGAAATGAACCACAAATAACCTGGAAATAACTTAATAAATGCTGCCCTTCATTTGGGAGGAGTGGGTGGCAGCACTGAAATTGCTCTGGGGAGAGACAAAGCTCACACATTCTGACTGCTGATCCATACACACTGCAGCAAATTAAACTTGACATGCACTCCTATAAATCCAGCCTGGCAGTGGAAGAGCTGGATCCAGAGCTCCTCAGGAATAAAATATAAAATAAAGAATATAATATAAAAACTTGAATATCTGGTAGCCCCCGTGGAGAAGGAGGATGGGATAGGACAGGACCTCTGCTGCCATCTTCTCCCAGAAAAAGGAAAGAAACTTTCCTATTGCACAATTGAAGGAGTATCAGAAGGGTTACAGGGATCTTTATCTCCAGGGTAGCCCTTGGTTTTGGGAGCAAAACTGCCAAGAAACCATAATTTTATTGCCACAGTTTACAACACAGTGGTGAATGCTAAATGATGCCTGTTCACATTCAGGTGCCAAGTGAGTGCTTTAGGTACATTACCTGTCTGTTCTTTTCTAGGGAGTTAAAAAAAAATAGATGTATTGGCAGTTACTTCTTTTTGTGCAAATATTCTCATTTATGTTTCCCTGACATTCAAAGCATTTTAGAGTTTTACCCTAGAGATATTCTGTCTACACTGGGTACACTCCTAAGGAGCTTCAACACTCTCTTGAACTCAAATCTTTAACAAGACTCACCATACCCAGGATGATAAAAGGAATATTATATTCAATTCTTAATGCACAGGTAAGGAGACTGTTGGCAATAATCTTTGCTTTGACCCATGTGCAGCTCCAAGGTAGCCCTAATTATTGAAGAACCATAGCCCCTCTCTTATACAAAGGAAGAGACACTGAATTCTTTTTAGTTCCTCCTTAATTCCCATTTGTCAATGCTATAGACCACCCTCAGAAAAATTATTGCAAGACAAATATACACAGATGCAGTGATTTTATTTGCTACTGCACTATTTTATGAGTGTATACTGCAGAGCCTAACTTCAAGGCAAGAAGATTTATGATGTAATTACTTTAGTATATTGTTGTACAATTTGCAACTAATGGAAAAGAAATTTACTGGCTACACTTCAGCTGTCAGAAAGTCTGTCTGCAGAATAAGAGTGGAGGGAATATGTGCTTCTCCCCATGAGTGGAAATGTTAAATGACCGGCATCACTTAACCTGATCCAACGTTTTAAACATGATCAGCTACCCATATCACAATAAGTAAATTTTCCTGCAAAGAAAATTAATTATTCTTCATAAGGAAACAGAAGCATGTGATATCAAGAAGCAAATAAAAAACTACCCAGCACACCCAATCCCAGGAGAGTCAGGCCCAGTCAATCAACTTTCTAGCCAAGTGTAAAAATTAAGAATTTCATGTCCTTTTTCAATTGCTTTAATTGGTAGTGTTTCCCAGTGGACTTTCATGTTTCACTTAGCCTATTTTCCCCCAAGTTGAAAAAAATGCATCTGATTAATAATCATGTAATTGAATTTCCAGTTCAATGTTTAATGTCTAACATCCCGTAATTAGGAAGAGCAAAAGCAGAGACTTGTCTTCACTTTTGACATAAGATCTTTTTGATGGAGAAAAAATAATTCATATCAAATGTTTTGCAACTTACATTTCTCAGCAGCTTGCCAAATCTGTTCAAGTGAGATGCCTGGTAGTCAACATCCCTTTCATTAGAAACAGAGAAATTGGAGGCATGAAATTGAATGGAGGAGGATGGAGGAGTTCAGTCACAGTTTTCACTGGCCCTAATACTCAACATAATTTAGAAGGAACCCAAACTCACATCCATTGGAAATAAAATCAAAGTTTCCTGTTGCAGCACAGATGAAAAAGCTGATGCAATCTGATGAGTATCTAAGCCTAAAGTGAATTTAGCCTATATCAAATAGCAGTGAATGTGAAGATTTTTGTTTGATCTTTGTATTTGGGACAGTTGCCTGCTCTCTGAAGCAGAGAGGCAGATGTGGCTCTGTTCCTTTCCCCATTTTCTACCCTTTGCTCATTGCAACTACCATTGTTTTGAGAATTCTGATTAATAGTTCTGGACTCCTGTTATAGAGATAGTAATATAGCATGTCTGCATTATAAAACTTCCCCTTACACAATTAGAACAAAAACTATTAAAAAAACCAAAACAAACATAATAAAATACAGAAATACCTTTTCTCCATATTGAAAATGCAATGAAATCAAGGAAAACTTGAAATGAAAATTAATCAGGCTGCCATCCAGGATCATTGTGGGCAGATCTTCATATCCTCGACTTCAGCCTATTTAATGTAATTATTAGTGTATTAAACAAAGCTTGAAATAAGGCAGGTTATGAAGCCTCATAACCATGTCCATATCAGAAGGAAACCATGCCAAAGTTTCCAGTTCTAAATACTTCAAAAAAGCCTTTCAAGACCCTTTACACAGTCAGCTACCATCAGCTGATGGGAGCTGAAAACACCAAGGTGCTGCCATATTTTGTACTCAAGTATAATGGTGATGATCTGCTCCTTGTCCTCACCCTACCCATCAGTTTTCAGTTAGGACCCTTCAAAAGTGTTTACCTTGACTTCTTACTTCTTGTTCATCACTCTCCAAGCTTCTGATCTCTTCCCACATGTGAACTATCCAACAGCAATGCTGCGACCATGCCCTGAGCTGATGGACACACCTACACAGAAACAGAGGCTCTCCAAAAGGACTCATTGAGGAATTCAGCCAGGAATTCACAGGTAAAATAAACTAATACCTGGTAATAACCATAACAATAAAAATGATAATAATAACAAAATGTCTTTTTATTGTCTCTGGGCACATATTCTATATTCCCTTAGAGCATCCTGAAGGCACATTTAATTCAGATACACAGAGGTGACTGTACTTCTCCAACTTCTTGCCTCTTCCCAGTGTGAATTCAACTTCAAGGCATATTTCTGGAGCAGAATTATAGCTCATACAGAAGAAATCAAGGCAGTACAAAGATGACTTACCCTGCAGTATGAGATGGGGATATTTAAGCATCTTTTAGTGTGCACAGCACATTGCAGGCATAGGGCAGCCTGTGACCTGAGACAGCCCAAAGCCCAAAGGACAGCCTGTTCTCTCATGCTTGGTGCTTTTCCTGTGCTCCTCTGGGACTCCAGGGTGCCCAGAACATTGGCCTCCAGGGTCACGTCTGCCAGAGTATCCTTCTCATCACTACTGTAACACAAACCAAAAGAAGTAATTGAACCTCTTCCTTGACTGGTTTTTCCTTTTGCATAAAAAAGGCAATGGTATTGATGTCTCTTCCAGAACTCCCACTCAAATGTGTATGTCAAAAAATAGGAAATATTTTTATAGGAAAATGGAAGATATTCTATAGAAAAGAAACTCTCATTATGTAAGTATAAGACAACCAAAAATTACAGGACCCTAGCGGAAAAGGCCTGAAATAGAAAAGCCAAATAATTTCTTAGCAATAACAGTCTTAACAATGGCTTAGGGAAAAGAATTTATGAACCAATTATAAATCTCCATAGCTCTATAAACCTAACTGAGATGAGCATTGACTAACATATCAAATTCCCGGTGGGGATTGGATTGTTAATATGGGCACCAAGATATGGCCACACCGTTCAGCACCCAGGCTGTGAGACTGTGGTGTGCTGCCTTTCCCTGAGTTGGCTTCCACCTGTGTGCTTGGCTGGGTTTGAGAGAGGAACTGCTTCTTTTTCATGCTCCACTGAGCTGGAGACAAAGAAATTACAAATGAAGTAAGACCCTCCCAAAGGGCTACTTTTTTAAAAACTGCAGATTGGCTGTGAGGCAGCCTTTTATATGTGCAGCCTTCTCTGCTTCCTATGAATTGAAATATAGCTTTTAAAAAATAATGTGAGTTTGGGGGTGAGTAGATCTAATAATCTTGCCCTGATGAAATTATTTACATGACATTAGTCCATTCCTGAGCATTATACTAACAAGCAGTGTGCAAAAATAGGGAATATCTATGTATGACATATTGACCTGAATGCCAAATACCTCAGATTTCTACATTAACAAGCTGATGGGTACTATTACAGCAATTATGTCAAATAAACCAAAGCTGATTTTGAAGGTCTGCCTACAAAATGAGACTCAAGAACATAATCATTGATGAGTCTGCAGCTGTGCTGAAGCTTATTCTGTATTAAACATCTCATATACTTTTATTTTGGTATGGCTTGTAGGATACCTCCAGTACCAAAAAGTTCTGTTCCTCCCATGGCTCAGAGCACTCTGGCTGGTAGAAATGTAATGGCAAGCAAGGGGGAAACTCTGTCCTTGGCTGTGGTCTTCATGCTGATGTAGCTTCTGAGCCAGATCTCAGGGGTACATGATGACCCCATTTGCCCACACCTATCATTTACAAGTTTTCACACCTACACATGAAGAGGTCCACAAAACTTCTTCATATATGCTACCTCCTGGATGAACCTGGGCTGTAAGACTCAGTGGGGGCATTTTCTGCCTCAGGAGAGGAAACAGCTGCCCTGGATTCTTCTCACGAGCAGCCTGCCTGGGGAGCCAGCACAGCCCTTGTACAAACCCTGTGAGACGAACCCTGGCGAGATGAAGAGTTAATAAATCTCCTGACCAGAATGGCTAAATCTCTTTAATGCAGCTGTACCCACCAGATAACACTGTGCTCCAGGAGGAGCAGCTTTTTTGTGCCCCATATCTGATCCAAGCTGACTTACCAGAATTGGTCTGACTCACACGTACCAACCAGCCTGCTCTCCTGCAGGAGCAAGGGATGAAGACAAAGCTTCCCTCAGAAGTGTGTTGGTGGGATTGGAGCCATTTCAAAAAAATTGGGCTGCCACAGACTGGCCATGTACTTTACCATCCTACATGCAGTTGTATTTTCATTTTCCATCAATTATTCAATCCAGTAAGCCCAGGGCAGCATACAGACTCTCTTCACAAAATTCAGCTTCCCCATTAGATTACTCTAGCTTTACAAGCAAAATCTGTCAACTAAAAATTATCACTTTAATCCCTTTTTTATTATTATTTTGCTTTCCAGATTGCAATACTGAATGCCATGCTGCTGTCTTTCTGTTTTATCTGTCAAGAGCGAGTCTGAAGTTAGCTAATGTGATGCCCATTTATAAGAAGGGTTAGAAGGAGGATTCAGGGAACTACAGACCTGTCAGTCTGACCTCAGTCCCAGGGAAGGCAAAGGAAGAGATTATCTTGTCTGTTTATACTGGATATTCAGAACACTTCTTCACCAAAGGGTTGTCAAGCATTAGAAAGGGCTGCCCAAGGAAGAGGTGGAGTCATCATCCCTGGAGGTAATGCTTTAAGTTTTAGCTTTTATATTTTTCAGATTCTGTGCTGTTTTAGTGTATAGCTCTGAGATTCATATAAAGTGTTGGTAAGCTCTCTACACAGAGTAGGTAGACAAGAGCAACGCCCAAGAGCATAAACAATGGAATTGAAGAGAGAAAAACAAGAAGGATGGGACTTCAAAACCTAAAGCTGTAATTGGACAATTGACTCCAATATGCAAATGGACCAGAACTCATAAAAGTGAGAGACCTTATGACTGGTCATGCATTTTGTGACCATTTTGTGTTCATCTTGGGTGTAGCCCTGGCTGGGCTCTTGTGCTGCCCAAGGTGGATCCATTGAGGCCTTTTAAAAAATCCCGACTTTATTCTTTAACTCTGTCTAGCCTCTGTTCTAGGTGAGCCTTCTCATGGCACCAGAGGTATTTAGAAGACGAGTAGATGTGGCACTTAAAGATGTGTTTTAGTCCTTCCCTTCTGTATATCAGGCTCTAGATTCATTTTGTGCTATTCTGCTGCTATCCAAGTGACATGAAGGCTACATTGCTTTCTACATTAGCTGTACCCCAGGAGAATCTGATACACAGAAATGTAATTTAAAATCTAGCAAGAGGAATTCTTGATTGATATTCATCCCTCCTCTTTTGTATGTACATTGCTTCAATTGCAAGCCTGGACATTGCCCAGTGTTACCAGGATCCCTGCAGATTTTCTTTGCACACCTAATTGACAGAGACCAGATTCTAACAGAAGAAACAGCAGTATGCCTGCCATTTGTCACTCCACTAAGGACTTTGGGAAAGCAGGAGATGTGAACTATATTCCCCAATAATCCAGCAAGACTGTACAATCTGTAACTTCCCGCTCTGTTTCCAACTAACTCCCTCTCATATATCTATCAACATTCATAAGGAGCTTTGTGATACTTTATATAGTGGGGGATACCATACAAAGGGCTCAGTTGCATTTAGCTAGTTTATATCTCCATCTATTTTTCTTTTTTGGTTTTTTTAAATACTGCCCTTCCCTCCCTTTTTCCCACTGCTAAAACTGGTCAATATTAACACCACCAATGGTCAATAAACCCAGAATGATCTGAATTGGCAATCTCATTCCCATGCACACAACACCGTCAAATCATTCAAGTCCCTCAAAACCCAAGCAAAAATTACATTTCCTACTGAAGTGAAGCCTATGGCTTGTTTCTGTCAAGGTAAAAAATGCCCATAAGTCACCATCTCTTGCACATCACTTCTCCCCACATCTCACCAAACCATTCCTTCACATAGCTTGAGAAATCTGTCCCAGGTTAAAAGTATCACAAAGCTGGAAGAGAAGCATTAAATTGATTTTCCATGAAAATTTAAGTGAAGGTCTGCTGTGCTATGTTTGCAGGGCACTTTGTGTAGCAGAGCCATGACCTATTTTAATACCAGATATATTGTGATCAAAAACTCAGGTAGCAAGAAACAAAATGCTTCTTGGATTCCTTAAGTTTTCCAGTCTGGTAACTTAATACTACAGGAAACCCTTTTTCCTTCTTTTGGTTCTGTTGCCAAATGACATTATACAAATTCACAAGAAAATAGGAAAGAGAATTTGCCTAATGCCTCTTTGCCCCAACCTTGTTCAGATGCTATGGTTCTCTCTGACTTCTTCTTTACCTTCATATAATACATCCCAATTGATATTAATTTGAAGTTTCTTCAAGACAAAAAGCAAAACCCATGGCTTTATTTCTGTACTAGCTACTCAGTACTACTGCTTTGCTATTCAAGCTCCAAGGAAAGATCCTCCTTCACGTTGCCCTGCCATTAATCCCTATCAATCAAAGCCCTGTCTGCACTGAGTGACCAGCACTGAATGCCTCAGAAAAGGTTACAAAACTTCCATAATTGGGTAATAATTTACCTTGGGGAAGTTTGTTCCTAGTGACAGGATGCTAGTGGGCAGCTTAAGCACTCATAGCCAGAGCTAATGGAATTAGAGGCTATCTGCAGTATTTGGGAGGCAGCAGGCAATACAGTGAAGGAGGAAACAATGAGATGATTGAAAAGGATCTTGGACCACAGACACATTTTCTTGTTTTTAAGCAGTCATTCTGTTCCTTAAAATAATTCATGCCAGAGTCCTCAGAATTTGTATAGCCAGAGATGAGGAGAGTTGTAACATGTACAATCTGAGCACCGTAGACCAAGGACATATATTTTAGGCCATTATGTCCCCATAAGAGCTCTTGCTTTGCCCTTCCTGAAGCTACCTTATGCCGCCATCACATGAGCTGACAGCCAAACTGGTTTGGAGAAATAGTCCATCTAACACAATAGGCTGCCACCAACAGCCTTGAAATGTCCCCAGCACGCCTTCACAGCCTCTGGTATTTTTGTCCTGAATGCACGTACACTTCCAAACCAACACCTTACAGCAACCAGTCCAACAGCAAAACTCCCCTGAGCTTCATCACCTTTGCTTCAGGTGATGATAGCCAACGAGGCTAAGGCTTTCAAGGGAAATTTGAAAGGCTCAGATTACACACAAACAATAAAATGAGTAATATGCACTTATGCCTCTTAATAGGACTGCCAGTGGCCAATTTGTTGCACTTTAGACCCCATGTTTCACAGGCAGCTGAATAAAAGTGCACTTCCCTGGAGTGTAATAGCAGCAAAAGGGGACTGACCAGGAATGAATCCTTTTCACCCGAGTCACTCAGTAACATGCAACTACTCTGTAAACATAACAGTAGATATTGCTTCATCAGTTCCTTCCAAGCTTATCTGCTGCAGAAAAGGTTAAGAATATTGACCAGGTCTTGCCTTTTGTGATATGTTTATTTTATTAGTGCATGTCCTTGAACTAACACTGCATTTCATGTACCTGCCAGATAAGTGACTGAAGGGACTCAGCTTCTGGGACTGAGAACTCAGGGGAGGGAGGATGGGAGGGAGAGGAGTGCATTTCAGTACAGATAAGGAGTTCCAATTCTCAGGCTCATGCAAATGGCAGGGACAGAAGTGGCTCACCTTGTAGAGGACAGATTTGCAAATATTTTCCTCTTCAAAATCGATCTTGGAGTACCAGAAATTAGATCCCATTTCAAAATTCCCATTTTTTTCCCTAATAATGCTGCCATCTACTTTATCCTGTGGGGCTGTCTCTGTTAGATGAGACATTTTGGGATAAAAAGACATACTGAGCAATCTCCCAAAGGCTTATCCATAGCCTATGACAGACAGGTGGATACCTGAGGAACTCCTTTCTGTGAACTGTCACTGAAGATACTAATCCCAGGCTGGTGGATGAGCCCTGATGGCTGAACTGTGCCATGGTCAATTCCCAGAGTAGATTGGTTTGCAGTCTGCACACACCACTTTGCATGGATTTATTGCTTCCAGAGGAGCCCTGGACTGAGCTGGGCTCAGGCATGTGCCTAGCCAAGCTTAGAGACAAAAACTACTCTAGCACAGTGAAGGCTTAATTAAGTTCTCAGTTGCTAAGTTGAACACTTAAAAAAGAGAATCAGAGCCATTGAAAAGCATGTGCTTGGCACTGACCTCTCTGTCCTGCGGTCCCACTTTGACCCCCAAGGCACTGCTGCAAAAGGAGCTCAGCATCCTCCACCAGCTGATGGGTCTGCAGGTTCAGCCTGGCAGGCAAGGACCAGGTGGGTCCAGCCCCACAGCAAGGGGCTCCCTGCAAGTCAGCTCTTTGTCCTCTTGCTCAGGACAGACTGCTTCTCTTTCACTCCAGACTTCTGCACCTTTCTTTGTTGAGGAATGCAGCTTCAGCAGCCCCATACAGCAATAATAACTGCAGCTCCCTCAGTCCTTTATTTCCTTTTGTGTGTGTGGTGCACATGGAAGCAGAGCAAGGGAAACCTTCTCCTCACAGGTGTGTCTGAACTCAAATTGCTGCTTTTTTCCAGAACTAGCAAATGCCTTTTAAGTAGCCCTTTTTTCAGATACATATTTTAGAGGCCACTACGACACTATGTGGTTTTAAATTATTTCCTTTGCACATGCCCACAGTTAGCCACCAGAGTGATTTTCTCCTTCCTATCCCTCCAGTTGCCCACAGCTACTGGCATCACACAAATTCACTCTCACTTTACTCTGAGGGCTTGGTTTCACAACTCTCCAGCAGAAACTAAAACAGAGATTGAACAGATCAGCTGGAAATATCAGGACTTCTGGTTTTGCTGCAATTCCCTTCTGTTAGAAGGTGGAGACAGAGACCAGTAGCACATCTCCTGTCCATCACTAAATGTCTCAGTAGGAAAACAACATTCCCTAATGAGTGCTATGGAATCTATGGAATGTGTTCTCAGCTCATCTGAATGCAGATGCTGAGGTTTGATGCCTGTTATAAACTCATAAACCCAGCACAGTTAGCACACAGGCATCAGGTCTGTGATCCTGCAGCATCAATAACCCCACAGCTTCTCTCTGGTGTTCCTCTCTTTTTTCTTCCTCTGCCTCCACGCCATTTTCTTTTCCTTACACTTTCTCAAGCCTTAAAAGGCCTCCAGTTTTAAGTATTTCTGTCTGCTCCGGTTTTCTTTATCAGGGATTTGCCCTCCTTCTCTCAGTTCTCTTGGCGACTCTCCATTTTCCTTGTGCTAACCAAGAAATTCCTGGCAGCTGCACTTCCCACCTTGTGCTTTGCCATCGTTGTCCCTTTGTTTGTGTGCATGCACGGAGAGCGTGAGAGGAGCCCAGCCAGCCAGTGACAGGGCTGGAATCCCCCAAGAACTGCAGGTGGAGCCAAACACTCCATCCATCCTTGCAGCAGCTGCTTCCCTGGAGAGGCAGCCCCAGCTGGGTGACAAAGACCGAGCTCAGAGCCCTGGGAGCACCTGGGGGAGCCCAGAGCTCCGTGCCTTGACACACACACTTACCACCAGATTTGTACAGCTGTACTTCCCCCTGCACGGTTCTGCTGCTGCTCTGGGCTGCTTTTTACTTTTATAGCAGACAACTGCGCTTCATGAAGAGACTGGGCAGGATTTAATCAATAAATGTTAGAAAACTGACCATTTTTTCCCTTATTCACTCTCCAGACCCTCAGCACAGCTTTCCCCGCTATGTGCACAGGCTGGTTTTTCAGTCCTGCCCTAAGACCTGCACCAGCTGGTACTGCTGCTGGGACAGGGTCAGATGTTCTCCCCACATTGACCATAAATTATAACTGACAGTGATCCTGGACAAGAAAGAAACATTGGTGATCTAGATCGATGATTTTGAATAAGGATAAGTACTGAATCCTACAAACTCCATCCATAATCCATTACCTCTGAAACATCTCTCTCTTTATGACTCAGCATCTGGTAGTCAGCTGAATCCAAACTTTTATAGTATTGCATTAAAGCCATCTTCAGAATGATTTCTTCGTGTTCCTAGAACTGTACAAAACCACAGGAGCAGTCAAGTAAAATATGCAATAATTCATAGTTATCAGAGCAACAATGTAAAATATGTGCTTCCTCCTTTTTTTTTTTTATTAAGAAAAGCATTAATGTGGCATCAGATGTTTGGAAAGAAATCCATCTTATGGTTTGTTAATCAGAATAATATACTCTAGACTACTGAGAGAGAGAACTGAGGGCTGAAAGTCTCTGCCAGTTATTTCCTATAGGAAGATGTTAAGACTCCACATGCATTTGTTAGCCTGAAATTTGATGTTGCCTATCCGAAAACATTTCCAACCTGAAAGCACTTAAACGTATGGTTAATTTTAAGCAAATAAGGAGTGACAAAAAATTCAAGCTCAGCATTTATGACCTGGAACACAAACTAGTTACTGAAAACTCTCCAAATAGCATAGTGGCCAACACATCTCAGAGATTTGGTTGGGAAGTTTTATATAGATGACTTTTTTCCTCATCCTCTAATATTACAGCAATATTTTGTCTTTATCATTAGCACATGCATGTGACATCCCCAAGCACTACAGTGTCTCTCTTGAGGAATGGCTGCATTTCAACTGTCTCTGCATAGCTTATCAATTTTGGCATTACTCTGGGGCTCCTGGTAATGCTGTTCCATAATGGTGTGATCTTGTAAATAATCCATTATAAATTATTCTTTTTCTGCACACAGGTGAGCAAATTTCTCACACCTTGCAGATGTTGTTAGCTGAGGTGAAAAATCACCAGCTGGCTGTTGGTTTTAGCAGCACAATCAGCACAAAGTACCAAAAGGTGGCTATGTCTCTGCCTTACCGTGTGGCATGATAAGCTCGAGGCTGCTGCATTTTTTAGGTATGTCCTTTGTTTAGCAAAACAAGACAGCTGAGGACAGGATGCAGTCCTAGAGGCATGATGAGCAGATCACATCTATCTTGTTCATCCATTTTTCCAGCTTCTGAGAGATCCACTGGAACACAGTATCACCAGAAAGATACGTGTTTTATAAATAAGCAATGACAGGCAAAAAGCAATTGAATTAGATCCCCAAAGCTTTACTAAGACAGATGATCCTTGAAAGCACAGCTAGGATATTAAACATAGTGAAAGTATAATTCTTAATTTCTAGGCATCTGTGAGAATAATTACCATTCTTTTGGGAGCATTGTAGTGACTGTAGCTGGTAGATGTCTAAATGAGACAATATTTCCTTTTGATATTGCATCATTAAGATAACTGATTCCTATACCCAGACAAATGTTTCATATAGCTCTTTCCTCCCTTTCCTTAATGTGTGCAATTGTGAAAGAGGAGCACTGTGGGGATTTAGTGGCTGTATCTCTTTATGAGTCTGAACTGTGACATGGAGAACTTGGTGAGTTTATTGATTTTAATTTCTTATATTTGGGATTTATCTTCTCAGCTTTTACTTAACAGCTGAGAATACTCACAATGTTGATACGGAAGGCTGGCTACCCAAGGGCAAATTTCAGATCCTCATTTCTCCACCTGTGTACTTACTTTTCTGCTCCTGGATGGATACCAGCTGCCAGGCTTTGATCAAGAGTGGCTGACAGGTACACTCTGTGAGAGAGCATTCCTCTCTCTCAGCCCCCATAACCAAGGCTGAGAGGAGCGGGGGACCCTAAGTGAATTTCCATGAGTATCAGAGGGAAAGATCAAACATTCCCTTTGAAGATACTTTGTTATTGAAATCTAGATTATGACCTCAGATTCGGCTTGAAAACCCTTAACTACAAGGCACACAGTACTTCTAGTAGGTAAAAGTGTCTGAAACACAGGGGTTGATAGCTGTAGGTGTCAAGATATTAATTTTTCCCAGGAAGACAGCCAGAATGGTCCTGAAAGCAGAGAAAGAGAAAACCTGCTGAGAAATCCCCTTTCCAGATTACATAAGAACCACTATCCTGCTTTGCAGTAGGGAGGAAAAGTTTAGAGTTTTTTGTTTAAACCAGACTCACAAATTCTCAGGCCATTTCAGTATAGGAAGGAGTGTTGAGTTAGATTGATTTCCTTACTGGACCATTTAAAGACCAAGCTAATAAGGAGCTTTATGACTGAGAACTCATGTCACAACATAGGAAAAGTAAAGATATATGAAACAATAGATGGAGCATGTCTGTCATCCTCAGAAAAGGTGTTTCTTCTTGTGGATCACTGAACTTTGGTGCCAGAAGGAGCAATGCCTATCAGTGATTTGTTGTTCCCCTTGCTCACTTAACTGTTCTTTTCCCTGTGGCACCATTTTTATCTTTTTCAAGTTCCTTGAAATCTATGAGGAAAGTATTTGTGCCCTATCTTGTCTCTGCATCCCAGCAGTCAGAGCCATAACTTGTATGTTCCTCCAACCTTAGGTATTGCTGCCAGAGAGAATTAATGGCCATAGGTTGCCAGGGGTAATGAACTCTAATGACTTCTCACTTGAGACTGTCTTGGTTCAGTAGCACAGGGATTGATGTAAGATTTTCTTTAAAGGTATTTTACTTACGTGATTCCTCGCCTTCTTTGGTCGCTCCACCCTCCCTTCCTTTCCCTTCTTTCTGCCAGTACTGCCAAGCCTGGCAGGCCATCACTGCCTTCTCCATCTTCTATTTTGAGATGGGATCACCACCAGCCAGCCACAGGGCAGGGCTCCGCCCAAAGCTTTTTCCAGTTCTCCCACGTGCAAAGAGCCAGCGCACATCAATGCCCATTATGGTGCTACAGTGGACCCATTCATGGACTCACTCCTTCCTGCTGTGAGATTGCCTTGCCCCAGCGCTGTTTTCCTTGGCACAACCCATGAGACAAGAAGGAATTTTTACATCCAAGTCGCTCCGTCTCTGGGAAACATTTCCCCATGCACACATCCTAGCAGGAGATCTACTGCATCCGTAATTGCACCCAGCACTTGGAATGTGGTGACGCCTCCACATCTCCTGACCAAACATGGTCTTTGCCCTTGCCCAAGGGTGGAATAGGCTCTACCAGCATTACCCTATGGTCCTTTATCTCCTGCTTTCGTCATGCCCATTTTTATGTGTTCGGAGGAAAGTTGTGTTGCTGCTGCTATGATGCCCGGCTGCCTGGCGAAGGAGACTTGCTGTATTTGTGGTATTTCTGCTCTTCTCCTTTCAGCTTTGTAGGCAACAGCAAGTCAGTGATCTGCTTTGTGGTTCTCTCCTTCCCAATGCTTCTGGTCTCATGAAAGACTTTTCTAAAATTAATGAATGCTCATTGCAAGCTGACCCATAAGAGGCTCAGTGCTCCAGTTTTCCTTTCTTCTGGGACAATTTAAATAAGGGTAAGCTGCTGTTTGATCTGAGGAGAGGATAATGCACAGGGGTGCAGCTCTACCACACAGTACTCAAGCCTGGATGCCACACCAGCTGAGACCAGTGGCACAGTGAGTCTATTGTCAGAGGTGCCAGAATGCACTCTTTGTACAGTAGCTTCAGAATAATCCTGGTATTAGTGAGTCCTGAAAACAACCGCAGCAGGTTTCAATCAACCAAAGCACAAACAGTTCTCACCAAAGGTGGGAGGGGAAATGATAAGGGTGATTTCATCCCTTCATGTCTAATGCAGACTATGACAGATGGGGGGAACCATGGAGCATACTAATGATTGGGATAGGAAGGAGAGCCTTCAGGGTGGGAACACCTGACCGCTGAGTTATCCTTCATCCCAGGTACCTCTTGGGTGTTTGAACAGGAGTTATTTCCTTTGCAGTCACGAGCACACACAGTTCCTCCCACAAACTGGTCGTGCACTGACTCCTGTCCAGCTCAGTGGTTCTCACACACAGTGTTTACTCCTTGGGTAAAGCTACCTCAGGTGTCCCCACACTTAAAAGTGAGATTCCTATTTCCAGCATCAGACTGGACATGCTCACTGCCAATGGCTCTCTTACACCTCTGTGCCCTCAGCAAACAGACCCTGCTGATTAACACAGGTGCAAACTGTCCTTTTAGCACTGCAAGTAGTAAAACCAGAATTAACGAGAGCTTTCACAATTTTCCTTTTTTCCCTACTCCACGAATAACATCTATGGATATAAAATATGGATGAATATATGGAGGATGTTTGGTAAAATATTAATAAATCTATGGAATTGTGGATTTATTCATGATAGTTTTTTGGTTTCTTCTGGAAAGCATAGCTCAGCTTGAGTTTTGGATGAACATATTCATTGCACGTACCAGATTAAGATTTGTCTCTGTTGATCTTCTAAAGGGGTAAATGAGCCCTTTAGCAGCCCCATGGCAGCCTGGCTAAACTGCTTATTGTGCTAACTAAATTAATTATGGTTAGTCTGATAAATCTCCACTACATTGTGCAATATAGATATAACTCAAGACAATGGAGCAGCACTACCCTTTAATAACTGCACTTGAATCAGATTGTAGGTGAGTTCATGAGCTGCAGTACTGGAGAAACTGTTTGCTCCAGGCATCTCTGCAGAGAGATGGAGGTTGAATATGAGAACAGAGGCAAATAATTCTGAAAGAGCTTTTAGAGGGGCTTCAGACAGAAGGAAGAAAAAGGTTTGGTAGCAGAGCAGATGTGCAGGTGAGGGCTGAAAAAAGAGAAAGCAACCACTGTCAGGAACATTTCCACAGCCCAGCAGTCAGCATCAAACCCCAATCTCTTTTTCCATGCTCTCAGGACACTCCTAAAAAAGCAGCAGGAGCTGTGCACTGACAGAGATGTTTCCCTGCCTGGTCCTGCTTGAGCACACCAAGGCCTGATCCCTGCACAGGACTAAGCCCTGCAGCAAGGCTGGGGCAGCCCAGAGGTCAGAGAAGAGGAAATGTCCTGCAGGGAAGGCTTTTCCCTGCATCACTAGATCAGACCAGCACTCATGCAGGAGGCATAATTAAAACACAGGGCATTGACAGATAGCTGCTTAATGAAAAAATTAACGAACCAGCTCTGGAAGATACAAATCTAAGGAAAAACAAACAACACACTGGTGCCCAGCCTGACAGTCAGGCTATCACAAAACTGGTTTCATTATTTAACCACTGTTTTGTCCTTCCCAACACTTACTGTGTGCATTTTTTCCATTTTTCAAGCAGTTTACACCCTTGAAGCCCAGCTCCATATGGTTCGGGGAGGAAAATATTCAGTTCAGGCTCCACCTGCAGTGACAAAAAAAAATGTTTCCAGGCAGAGGGGGGCAAAAGGTATACATTCCACTTTCCAGGTTACTTACCTGCATCAAAAGAAAATCTAGAAGATAATTATGTGGAAAATGAGTTAAAATTGGAGATGAGAATTAGCACCATCTCACTGAGGAAGGAGATTTCCAGCTGGCCCATGCAAACAAAGCCAGGGGTGAGTTCAACTCATTAACTCAGCATAAACCATTTACCTCTTTTCTGTTGTACTACTTTTTCTGCCAGATTAGTGAGCTGAATCAGCATAGAGAGGGTCCTACAGGTGCCAGAGCTTGGATAAATGACAGGATCTTAAATGTTGGACTGCAGAGCAAAGCAGCTTAGTGAGCAGTAGGTGTCAAGGAGATCTTACCCCATCTGAGGGTACTGTTAGTCTGTAAAATTGGTGAGACAGGCATTGCACTTCAGCACTTCTCTGCACTTTTTGATCTGTACTTCTATCTGTGGGATAGAATTTATAATACAACCAGAATAAAGTATAAGCTGTGATGAACACACCACCACCTCTACACAGGAGTATAATATAATCTCTACAATATATTTGGTAGGTGGGTATGAAAAGTGGTGATCAAGGTTATGTACAGGAGCTGCTGCTCCTGCAGAACCAGTGACACTTATGAATTGTGCATGGATTCACCCAGAAATAGATGTAGATTTATCTGCTAATCCTGACCTCCTGCCTGCCAAGGGGAATGGCAGAGTCCCCTGCAAACATCCTCCCCTAGTAACTGTACCTATTGTCAGTGGCAGAGAGATGCCTCAAAGGTGCACAGAGGAGACCAGGCTGGCTCTTCAACACCAGCTCAATGCTCTCACACTGCCAACGTGCCCTCCAGACTGGCCTGGAGTAGGTGCCAGAGCCACACATCCACTTGAATCATGAAAGCAAACAGCCTCCTTGGTGCCATTCAGGAGTGAGTCACAGCTGTGGCCATGGCTGTCCCCTGTTCCAGAGAGTCCCAGCATACACATTTGTCACTTGCTGGCCATATGCTCAGAGATTTTCTCTTTTTTCTCTTTTTTCTGTTTTTTTTCTTTTTTTTTTTTTTTACAAGATAGTGAAGCTTATGGTGTATCTGATTAGCTAACATCTTCCTGGTGCTGTGGGAATTACTATATCCAATGCTTTTAGAGAAGGTATTTGTACAGCTTTTACCTGCCACTCTCCATATCGATCAATTGCTGCTTTCAGGAATTTATTTCTACCATATTACAAAGATCACCTTACTTCAAATCCACTCTGTCTCCTGGATACATGTTAGCAGGAGAAGTATGGCTTGTGTTGCATTTTCTTAGACTATTATTCTATATTAAAAGAAGATTAATTATAATGACTTTGCTTAAAATGTCATGGTGCAGTGAGATGACTTTCAGTTCCCCAAATTTAAAGTACTTAAGGCTACTCCTCCTGTTGTGTCCTGGGTTTGCATTATTTATATTTTTTTTCTTCAGTAATTTTTCCTTCTGGTGAAGTCTGCTGGGTAGCAGCCCTGAGCCTGCAGGCTCACATCTGCAACCAGCTCTCCCTCACCAGTACTCTGAGTGTCCCCTGGGAAGGGTGACTGCCAAAGGAGCAGCCTCTAGGAGGAAAACAAGGTGCTTTCTCCAGGTCCAGGATGGGCCCCCACCCCTTCCAGCCTCGGGCAGAGACACACAGGCAACCCAGCACGAGGAGAGAAATTAAAAATGAACCCTCTGCCAGGTAAAACATTACAAAGAACAAATAATAAACAGTCTGCTCTCAAATATAAGGGAGTGAAGAATGCTCGTTTATAATCTCGTCTGGTACAGAAACTATATAATATATAGTGTAATACAGCATGATATATAGGATGTTTCAATGGGGTTTACAGCATGATATATAGGATGTTTCAATGGGGTTTCAGTGTCTGGAAACAAAACTTCAAAAGAAGAACTGGTTTCCAGCACTTTATGATGAGGTACATTCTTCCCTTACAAAATCCCCACACCTAAATTCCAAATACTGGATCAAAAAGCATGGTGACTTTAATTCAAACCTTCTGCTTCTCAGTGCATTCTCACACTGAAATTTATAAGCTTCTGCTCGTCCTTTTTGTACAAAATAATGAAAACTTGAAAGTCACCTAAGCACAGTCATTATTGCTTGGCTGCTTGCTGTTTTAGACAGAAATCTGGTCAGAAGGGAAGACTTGAGCATTGCAGTCACACTAACAGGAGATATTTGTCCATGGTGAAGACCTCCCTGAAGACAGCAGCAATACATCATAAGTAAATTTAATCTATTGCATTACTGGTTTGACACTCCCAGCAGCCACCTGCAGAGAGTTCCCAAGGACTCAGTGCTGACCCAACTTGTCTCCTGCCTTATCCATGGTAGCATGCCAATCAAGGATCAAGTGGGAAGGAAAGGTTTGGAAAATACCACCACATAAATGAAAAACAATAGAAAGTTCCTAGCTTGGGTTAATTTCAGAAATTGTCCGAGAATCTACCATCAGCAAGCTTTCAACTTGATGATGAAGTGGAAAAAAAAGCAAAATGAAAAAAAATATTCCTAGCTGAATGAAAGATAGATGATAGACAGATAGATAGATAGAGATAGATAGTTACATAGATATAGATATAGATTAAAATTCACAGAGATATAGTAGTTTCTAAGTCAGTTACTGCCAATAAAGTGAGCTCTGTTGACTGCAGAGTATCCAGGATATGTTATTTGTTTATATTAATGAAGAAAAAAAAAACTCAACAAATTGGGAGCATGGTGCAGAGAGAAACTTCCTGGGTCATAAAGTCCAGACTATGAGTATCCCAGGCACCACATAATTGACTCCTTTTCATCTGAGTTATCTCTGGTTTCACAGATTGATGTGGAAAGAATGTAAAACAGGAGATACTAGCAATCAGAAAGTAAAAAATTACTGTATCATAAGCAAAGCCACACCAGCACTGAGAACAGCCACAAACATAGCAATGTGTAAGGCTCAGACAGGAAGGCAAAGACTAAAGTGTAATGAAAAGTCTGATTGATTTTTGAGGAAATGTGTTGTGGTCTCAATACACCTGTAGCACAGGAGTGGCAGGAGTGCCTCTGGGCAGGGCACTGAAGGCAGCACCATGGATGGGGCTGTTTGGTGCCCTCTCCCACTGTGCTCTGGGGTTTCCTCCACTCCTGCCTGATGGGTGTGAACACCCTCCACTCAGAGAGTTTCAGCCCATGGTGATGAAATGCTCAGCTCAATATAACCAGAGGTTGACAGGATGGGAACACAGCTGTGTCCGGCAGGGATAAACCACAGCTCTGGCAAAAGCTGTTCAGAGCTGCTGATTCACTGCTGTTACCAAGGGGTTTACCATCACTGTAGCAGGCATCAGTGTGTGTCCTCTCTTCCCTGTCCTGCAGTGTCCACTAAGCTTCAGGGCTGTGTTTCCATTCAGTCATCTTGCCTCCACCACCTTTAATCACCTCTAATTCACCTCTGTGAAAACCGAGATTTGGGAACTCAGTTCTCCTTGGATAGAGTGGAAATTGAAGTCTTTATCTTTTGTCAAATGAAAGCCTCATGTCTTTTAGAGGAAGGGAAGGAAAGGATAAAACAATAGCAAACTGCACGAGGCAGAGGGAATTGATTGCAACCATCCATATGTAATTTCATTGGGGAGGACATTTAATATTTCAACTTGATCTTTGCTGTATCAGGAGAGCAAAGAATATCAACATATGAGGAAGGGAGAGGCTGCAATGTCTCTTGATTTGAACTGTAAATGCCCACAAGCAAAACCATGAGGTACTTTCAGACAATCTGTACTGCTGTTGACTGAATGTATGTGGCCCAGACTGCAGGCAGAACCAGAAAGCCACTGGACCTGCTTGGGGACAGCAGTGACCCTAAGCCATCATGGCAAGTCCCCAGCACAGCAGGTATTTCATCCAATTCTAGTAACCAATTTCTCTCTCCCCTTCACTCCTGGGTAGCTACAAACACACTGGCAAAGGGCTCTCAAACCCTTGCAAGAGGAAAGAGCTTTGCATCCTACGGTCTGAAATGGCCCTACCCTCAAAGCCAGAACTTATAACTCTGACTGGATCAACTTGGCTGCAGCACTTTGGCCACCTACCACAGCAATGCAGCTCCCTGAGGTGGATCAGAGCTGGCTTGAGCTACAGTTTACATCACAGAGGGAATAGTTGCCCCAAGAGTTCCATATGCTCATCCTTTCTGACAGCCTAAAGCTGCCAAACACCTCTCTGTTTGCCTTGATCACTTCCACGCTCACTCAGCCAACTGCAATCCAGCTGTACAAATTAATTATTGAAAAAGAGGGGGAGATTTACTCATTGCTCCAGATGATTAATCAGCTAGTCAGGCATAACATCACCCATGCTATTGTAATTGCAGTCAAATAATAAATAATGTTATATGTACTGCAATCATAGCCATCATCAAACACCGGAAGAGCCTGGTAATATAAGCAATGTCATCTGTTCACAATCCCACAGCCTGAAATTATCTAGAATCTGGAATCAATTCTTAAAGACAGCTCATGAGATCAAGGGCTTGGTACAGAGGAAGACTGGAAACGAACCAGTGATGGAAACCAAAACAAGAGAAGGTTTTTGGACAGATTTAGGGACAAGGATGCAAATCCCTTCCAGGTTTGGTTTTCCTGGCCTGGTGGTACACATGTGCAGACAGGAGCTGGTCAAGAGGTCAGTGCACTACAAAATGCTGTTGCAAGCACTGCCCCACTCCCTGCTGCTGGGACACATTCCTCCAGCCCCAAGCATGCTGCTCATCCCAGGGTGTGAGGGTGGAAGCCACCCCTCACCACCCAATGGAGAGGAGACAGGCAGGGCCAAGCTCACCAGCATTCCATGCATCCAATATCTTCTCTCAAGAGCAGCCACCACAAAGGTGATCTGGAGAGAGAAGACAGATTTCTTGGGTGATTACTCCCCTCAAATAAACCACAGTCTTTCTTTTGTTATCCACTCTGGTCTGCAAGCAGCCTGTGAATAGCTAAGACAGGGAATTTGTTTAACAGAATTTACCAGCTTTGCATCCTTATTTATAGCTCTTCCTGGCTGAGTAAGTACTCCAGCCATTAGGTTACCTTCTCAATAATTCTCCATGCACAATTGGTCCTCTCATCTCACTGACCTTGTCCCTAAACATACTGCAGTGAAATATCTCCATTAAATTTCTGTTCACTCATTCTCTTCATTCAGATCCTAAACCAAAACCATAAAGATAAGACTGTTTAGCCCCCAGTTCTATTGCTCAGCAGCCACAATGTGCATTTTTTCTCTGCATTCTTCATTTCACACAAGATAAATACCTCCTCCAACTTTCTAAACTAGCAAACTTCTGAGAAGGGATTGTAATCTTGGATCCTGAAACTGGGCTGCAGCAAGGAGCAGATTTCACTGCACATACATTCATATGAGTAGCCAAAGTATGTATTTACTTGGGAATGCAGGTGAGGATGCCCCAGTCCACATTCTGTATAAACAAGTGACCAAGAGTGCAGTTCCCAAAGCCATACACACACACACACATATGGTAGCAAGTGCACTGTACCCAACTATCTCAACCCCTCTCAGATTCCAAAGCTGCTTTTAAACACCTCATGTGCTTACATAAATGTCTTGAACTCATCATAAGTTTGGGCCAAGCACCTGACTTCTGTCTCACCACTCAAAATAGGCTCAACAAAGAATATTTGGCTATCTGTCAGCCTTGTAGCACTGTATCTTGCCTCTTAGCACTGAAATGAAAAGACTAGATGATGTGGCCAGAGCCTAGAAGAAAGGATATAATGAAGAAGCAGCATGAGAACTTACAGTCATCACAGCAGGTGTAAAAAAGTGTCTTCTGGGTTGTTACTTTTTTTTTTTCCAGTGTCTATTTTGCCCAAGGCTGGTGGTATTCACTTGTTGAGCAGCTTTTTGGTGGTCTGCGGGAAGCTGATCGTTCTTCTCAGTGGGGCAGTTTTAGTTTGGAACAGATAATTTAAGACAAAGGCCATCAGCCTGTTGTCTGCCTTACAAACACTGGCTGAGCCTGCTCAAGGCCTGCTTCCAGTGGAACTGACACAGGGCTCTTTTCTCGGCTAAGTAATGAGCTGTATTGATTTTCCTCAAAAAGAAAATTGGACTTTTACAAACAACACCACAAGCTGCTTGAGTCAGGATGCTCCTGAAGGGATCTTGTGACCACCACAGGCACTTGTGCTTATCATGAAAGAGAGGAAAAAAAAAACCTCAGTGGGTTTTCTCTGCAAGGGCGGGTTACACAGTCAAAAGCAAATCTCCTTGGACAGGTACCAGACCACCATGCCCTGCAGAGGCACTTGGCATTTACTCACTTGAAAAGCATCTGCATGAACAACTTTGTGCTTGTTCTAGTGAGCCAAGGCCCAAAGACTGCACCAGGAGGCCACATCTTTCTCCAGCCTTTTCCCAGTCTCTTCCCAGTCTCACAGAAATGCTCATACCCACTGCTGGCTGCTCACTCAGCAGCAAGCAGCACTGGGCCACTCCATTTATGCCACCTGGTAGATCACTGCTGTTCATCTGGGCAAAATAACTCCAAGAGTTGAGCCCCTGGCAACATCTGTCTGCTCCTCCCTGGGCTGTTGAGCATTTTGGACCTTCTGAGGAAGTCTCATGACATGGCAGAACACATGGGATTGTCCTCTTCATTTACACCAGACTATTCATGTCTGGCCAGCATAGGTTTAGTTTTTACCTCCTAAAGCTTAAAATTGCTAGCTATAATCTCCACTCCAATATCCAGACCTACAGCATGTTCCTGAAGCTGATCTGTGAGGAGAAGAGCATTCAACCAACTTCTAAAAGTCAGTGGAATCCAGCTCCTGCCCCAGTACCTCTCCAAAGGTTCTGCTGGCCTGGTACAGAGCACAGAGCTGCACACCCAGGACCTGGCTGTGTGCACCAGCTCAGGCTCACCTGGACACCTCTGTCCCCTCACTCTGCTCCTCACTTTCCAGGACAGAAAATCCATCTCTCTTGCAGAGGGTGCCACTCTCTGTGCACCCTTCCACCCAAGCCTGGGCACCCTGATGTGCAAGGATGCAAAGGCAAATCCCCTTCCTCAGCTGAAAGGGAATCATTGAAGAGTCTCTGAAGGAATAAACCTAACCATGATGTGACAAGCTGGTCTAATGAGGTCAGGCTTCCCCCAGGAACCAAACCCCAGCAGGGTTTGCATTGTGCCCCAGCCAAGCCCCTGGGGCTGCCATATCCTCACATCAACACCAGTGCCGCCTCCAGTCCCCAGCTACGTGCTTGCAGTCCCCCAGGAGGCACCACCAGCACCAAGGCAGGCAGTGAGGGCATTCCCTGGATATCCCAATCCCAAGGCTTTACCATGCAGTGAGGGCATTCCCTGGATATCCCAGTCCCAAGGCTTTGCCATGCAATGAGGGCAGTCCCTGGATATCCCAATCCCAAGGCTTTACCATGCAGTGAGGGCATTCCCTGGATATCCCAGTCCCAAGGCTTTGCCATGCAGTGCAGGCATTCCCTGGATGTCCCAATCCCAAGGCTTTGCCATGCAGTGAGGGCATTCCCTGGATGTCCCAATCCCAAGGCTTTGCCATGCAGTGAGGGCAGTCCCTGGATATCCCAATCCCAAGGCTTTGCCATGCAGTGCGGGCATTCCCTGGATGTCCCAGTCCCAAGGCTTTGCCATGCAGTGAGGGCAGTCCCTGGATGTCCCAATCCCAAGGCTTTGCCATGCAGTGAGGGCATTCCCTGTATATCCCAGTCCCAAGGCTTTGCCATGCAGTGCAGCCTCAGGCACCCACTGCTTCCAATGGCCCCAGAAGGCAGCAAAGGAGGAGGCAGCTTCAGCCTTGCTCTCATCTGTGATGAGGCAACACCCAAGAGCCTGATTGCTAAATGCCATGGCATCCAATTTTTCTTTGCAGTTTGACTCAGAGATCACATGGCTCCTAGCTCTGTCTGAAATTCTATGTCTTTGGACTCTGAAATTAAGCACTTATGGACAATAATCTCTCTGAACAGACATGGACACCTATAGAAACCTACAGAGGGAAAAAAAAAACCCTAATCAAAGTTTGCAAAATTAGAAAACTAAAGAAAAAATCAATAGCAGTAAGCTCAGCAGGGAAAAGAAGTGTTAATTTTGTGTAGGTAAATGGGAATTACAGGAAAATGGAAAATACATAAAGTGTAAATTCAAAGTCTCAAAAACACAATTAAAGGAAGTAGCTGACACACTTACCTGGGCCAGAAAGGAATGCAATTAAAACCACAAAATAGGCTTTTCTAATAGTTTCCATATCAGTAATTTCTGTGTATTATTTAGTGCATTATATAATCTGAAGAAATATTAATATCTCTCCAGTAAACCAATATTTTATTATTTCATTTTAACAGATGAGGAGAAGAAAGTTTTACAAGACCTTTGGCTCATAAAACAAGCTGTTTTCCTTCCTAAGGGGATAAATAGAGATCACAGCAGTAAGCAAACTAGAGGTAGCCATAGCTGACCTAACTTAAAACACAAGAGGTTTTGTGATGTGTGTAAAGAAGATGAGCACCACATTGTAATGATGTGCTCAGGCCCCAGCTGTCTGCCTGACCCAGCTCCTGCATGGTGCATTTTCCCCAGGAACCAGGAGCAATTTGCTGTACCCAGCCCCACTGGCAGCACACTCAAAGGAGGGGTGGAAAGGCTGATGTGATCAACAGCTCAGAGCAAGGCATAATAATCCCATTTTCCAAAGATTCCACATTTACAATCCCTCTTCCTTTTAATACAGACTGTGTTGTTTTAATGATGAATGAGCTTCTTTTGACCTGGTTTTGGGAGATCTCCAGAGCTCAGACTAGCAATGCCTTTTGCAGACAAAAAAAAAAAAAACAAAAAGGAAAAAAAATGAAAAACAGTGATAAATTTTGCTCCCTGCCTTAATATGAGATGCTGATGTCACCTAACCAGATTCACATGACACCTGCCCTCCTTCCTAAAAATATATTAAAAGCAGCAAAATATCTCCTCTCCCCTTGTTATCATCCCTTCAATAATTCTGCAGAATTAGGCTAAATGCACTGATTATTTTCCATGTGCATTAATCATGGCTAAATCATGCTAGAGAAGAAAAATCTACAGCCTGCTGTTCCTTCTCAGCATCCTCCTCTCACCCTGCTCTCAGAACAGTCTCAGCCTGGAGGGCATCCTGCCAGTGTGATTAACAGTGTGAAGTGGGGAAGGGAAAGAGGTGGGAAGATGAAGCAAAAAGACCTGTCCTTCCTTAAAACTTAGACATGCTTTTGGCTTATGAGAGCAGCAAACCCTTGAGAGCATCATGTACCTGCACCAAGAGCTTCCTCAGCCCATGAAATCCAGACATGGTGGACTGCTGTCCTCTTCTCCAGTGTCCTTCCAGTCCCTGTCCAGAGCCCTGCTCCAAGCTCACAAATCCTAACATTAGACTCAGGAGAAATGCCTACCAAGCTTTTATTTTTTTTTTTTGGCTGTGCTTATTGAAATATTCAGTAAAGGTTTAATAAGTTATGAAGAGCTGTGAATGGTCAGCCTATTGCTGTAGAGTTGGATGGAGCCCACCAAGACAAAAGGGAGAAGGAAATTGTGTTATTCCCTCCTTGACCAGATTTCTCTCTGCCAGTGCTGCAGCTCTAGAGAAAGTATTTTCCCAGAGCTGGCCAGGAGGTTCCCTTCACCATGGACCAAGAGAAAGTGAGTGCTCAGGGTGACTCAGCTTGCCCTGCTACAGACATTTAAACAATGGAGTCCTGGCCTGGCTGGTCACTGCACTGAGGAAGGTCCTAGGCTGCCTTTTGGCAAGCCTTGGAAGACAGGCTCATTCACCTGCTTGGGGTTGGTGGGTTCTGGAGTCAAAGTGAAACTGCAATTATCTAATTAGAGCTGTGAATGTCACATTTCAAGCTTGATTTGGCTACCACCTCTCCCTGCAGGGAGGCTGCTTGTGCTACCAAGCAGGGACAGAAGAGCAAGCTCTGATCCTCAGCCTGTAAACTCCTCCAAAGAGGATCCCTGCTGCTGGCTCTCCTCCACAGCAGCTGCTGCTGTGTCAGAAGAATGGGTCCTGCCAGAAAGATTTTTCCATTTTGCTTTTCTTTTGCCAAAATCCTTGAGGGCACTGTCACTTAAAAAAAATAATTGTATCCAAAAGAAAGCAGATCTGAAGTGGAGATGACCTGGCAGAAGGAATGGATGACAAGTCTAGGAAGTGAGCAGTTAGTGCTGGGCTCTTTCCAGAGGCACTGTGGTCATGCCCCACATTAATAAATTGTGACAGCCATAAAGATGGGCAAACACCTGCCTACCAAGCCAGCTGCTTGCTCCATAGATACAGTCACTAAGAAGCTCTGGAGAAGGTTTAGTCCCTGTCTTGTCAGAGCAAGGCTAGAGAGTGGGGATCCAGAACAGGGGAAAAGCAGAGTTCAATAAAGCCTCCAAAGACTGTTGATGCAGCTGGGGATGGAGAAACACACTCAAATTCCATGTACCATGGCAAAAGGATTAGGGTGCATGTCACAGCACTTAGTGCACAGTGCCTGAGTTTCTCCCAGGCAAGTGCAAAAGTCTCCTCTCCTGCAGTGTCTCAGAGAGAAAAAAGCAGGGCTTTGCAGAAGGGTTTTTGCTGCAGGATGTTCTTCTTCCTCTGGCCTGGAAATCCAAATCCTCTAAGTCTTTGCACATGAGATTCACATTCTATATTACAGCTGTTTCATGCTTATGGCATAATGTTTTGGGCTGCATCCAACACACGCTGAAAATTTTGCACTGTGAGGTGGATCAGATAGCAGAAGCCATGGAACACGACCTGAAAATTCAGATTTACAATGGTTTTGTTCTCTGGGAACAGAGACACATGCAGCAATCTGCTGTGACAGCAGGTGGCTCGAGGAGTACTTACTGAAAGATGGATTTTCCTCCCCATCATGCCCAGAGCAACACAGTTGGGCAAAACAAAGTGATCACAAAAACTACACACAGTGACAGAATCAAAACATGTCACAAGAAAAGCACCTTCTGCTGTTGTTTTGGTTTTGAGGGGGGCATCCCAGTTGGGTACCAAAAAGCTCCCAACACTGCCATCAGTCATTCAATCAATTCCAAAACAGCTCAAAGAAATATTGCAGCTTTGTCCCTGTGATAGCTCAGGCACAATTTGGCTGAAGTAGCCCCTCTCTTTAGTAGTGAGGGCTGGAAACATCCAGCTTGCAGGACAGAGGATGCTCCAGCTTGCAGGGTCTGTTTAAGTCCCATGAAGGTTAGTGTGGTTTTTGGGCAAGTCATCTTGGAGACAAGGCTACCAAGCAAGGGCAAAGAGGGTGCTCTGAGCTTGCAAGGTGGAGAGCTTGCTCACTGCCCTCAGCCCAAGGGACTTGGTGTATCCAACTCTCCAGCCCTCCCTGTGCCACCTGACAGCTCTCTTGGCCTTGGGCATCGTGCCAGAGGATTTGTCTAATGGGCTAACAAAGGTGAGAGCAGCTGAGACCACTGCAAACCCCCAGGCAAGTACAGCTGACACCTACAGACCTTTTCCATTAGATCACCTATTGCTGACTCCTGGCCTCTCAGTCCCATCATGACATCATCCACAGGCAGAGGAAGATGAATTAAACCCCTGTAAGAAGATCCAAGAGAAAGTTTTCCCTCCAGAGACAGACTCTGATTCATACTTAGGAAAGGTCCAGTGCTACCCAAAACAAACACTCCACAGGCTGGTGGTCTCACTGCCTCATCACTGTGTTCTTCACAGACACTGGTCATAAAGGAAACAGGCAGGCCTCTCCCTGGCTTACATTGCAAAGGGCAGGTGAAGCCATCAGGCAGGGCTGGAGAAATGTGCACCCTGTAAGGTGCATGTCCCTGTACCCCTGCCTGAGGTGGAGTGCTCTTTTCAGTACATTTCAAATAAAACACTCTCACATTCATCAGTTCCATAAGAAGAAAAAACTTCTTGCAAGCTTTTCATAGAAGGGCCAGAGGAGAGCTGGATCACTGCTTGGAAAGGGCAAAGTTGGAGCAGAGCTTAATATTAGACTGGTGAGAAGTCTATGAAAACACTCCAAAAGTGCTTGGATGCTGTCTGAGTTAGTACTGAAGGGGACCCTGAAGGTTTTCAACCATTTGCAAGGCTTTGGCACCAGCATCAATGTTTGCAACCTGAATTCACTTTGAACACAGTGTTCTCAGCTGTTGGCTGATGAAAAAAATCTGCTTGAGATGCTGAGGCAAAGACGTGCAAAAAGAAGAGAAACCTCCCTTGCTGCTTCCACAGGATTCTCAGGAACAGTGCACCAGGGAGGCAAGGACAGCCAGAAAGGACCTGAAATAGCTGAACAGAAAGACAGCTCTGATGTGGCCTCTCTTGCAAGGACCATTCCATCTTCTACCCCACCCTTTGATATTGCTCCTGCTTAGAAAACTAAAACCACCAGAAGGTAACAGTGGGTTACTCCTTTTCTTATGTGAATGCCACAGCTGATGTGAAAGCAAGGCCACCCACATGCCATTCTCCTGATCCTCAGAAACTCTCACATACTCTCAAAAATCTTCCCAGAGCCATGGTTGAAGATGGCTGCCAACACAGCAAACCTGCAATTCAGCAGCCTGTGGGCAAATGCTGCTCGTTCCCATCCACGTTTCCTTGCAAAGCTGTGCTTGGGATTCCTCACAGTCTGGTTTCTGCCTTGTCTCTGAGAGCCTGCAAGCACATCCCCTGCCTCCAGTGAGAGGTCTCCATCCCTCCTCCTCTGAAATGACAGGCTGCATTAGACTGTTCAGAATCACATTTGGTTCTCATTTTCGAACAGACATCCAAGATATTATTTTTAGAAGAAGCTATACTGGTATTTGCAAAAAATAGCCTTCTTTGCTTTTATCCCAAATGGGGTCTTTTCCAAGTTTCTTTTCCTACTTTAGTCATATCTCTAAAGCTGTTTGCTTTAAACAATCCAATTCCAGAAGCACATTAACCAGACTCTCTTTGGGCTCCTATTGCATGTGCCTTTCTCTGTGTCACAAGGCAAAACCACAATCAGCTCAGCTATCACCTAATTCTCTTCCCCAGCAGAGAAAGCCCCAGTTTGAGGGCCATATATGAGGGACAGCAGGTGCATTCAGCGTTAGCCTGGTGCCACTGACATCCATGCATCAAGAGGGCAGCCTCCCAAGACCTGTGCCCAGCCATGGGGAGTCAGTCCTCACCAGTTCCCTGCAGTTAACAATGCAGATCAAGAGCTGGTGCCATTCACCAAAAGGAGAGGAGAGCTGCCAGCAAGGGCTGGCTTTCCCAGGTGCTGACCTGCCTGCCTGGCTGTGGTCCTGTGGGGGCCCTCAGAAATCTGCTCTGGAAATGGTTTTCTCTGCTTGGCTCTGTTTACAGCTCTGAGAAAACCTGGCAGGATAAGTGAAAAGACATCCCTGATGGGTATTGGGGGTTCTGCTGCCTGCTGGCAATGAAACTCGAGGCAATTCAGCAGCACAGAGATAAGCCATAAAAACAAAGACAGGTTTGTTTGGGTTTTCTTCAGCAGATTCCTAGAAAAAGACCTGGACTTAATGAGGTACTGCTGCAGCATCCAGAGACAAGGCAAGCATGGAGTGCTGGTGTCTGCAAACAGACTGCCAGTCAGCCTGCAGCCACAGGAGGAGAGTGCAGGAGAGCACAGCCTGCAGGAACAGGAGCAGGAGGGCACAGTAAGGCTGGAATTCCCACACTCTGGCTGGCTCCTTCCCCAGGGGTCTGCAGGTGCCCCTCAGGTGATGCTATGAGCATTGGGGATGCACATCCCTCAAGCAAGGACCATCATCTTGGGCCTCTGTGACCTTAGAATCCAGGCTCCTTTGTCCAGCAAATTGAAGAGTTGCCTTTCCCAGGCATCATGGACAGCATGGACTCACAAGCCCACCCAGAGCAGGGATGCCCTTTCCTGGCAGGAAACCAAAAGGGACCCTAAAGACACCAAAGGACACAGAGAACAATTGCCACCACACCAAACACAAAGCTGCCATCCCCAGCCAGTCTCTGAGCACCATTGTGAGATTAGTAATGGGGTGGGCAGACATGCCCACACAGCATGAGACCCCCTCCCAGAGGTCCTCAGCATCCCTTACCTTACCAGCCAAAAAGCTGACCAGGCACTGCTTCACACCAAACTGAATGAGATCAGCTTTCTGGTCCTGTTAAGCTCCATCAGCTGGCCCATGCTGAATTATTTAGAACCATATTTTATTAATCTACCACAGCTTTTTTCACTCAACCTCTAGCAAGTCACTTAACCACTCTGAATGGTTGCACTGGCTTCATCCTCTTGCAGTGATGCTGGCAGAGGTGAGAGGGACAAACCATTACTCTGCTAAAGCTTCTGAAATATTCCAGTAGACCAAAGTGGTCTTTTGGACAACGAGAGCCCTGGATTTATCCTCACTCTTGATGGGAGGTCTTATCTAAACACACAAGTCCTTTTGTGTGGGTTATGACAATACTTTTGTTTAGAAAACTCCTGCTAGGACAGTGTACATACTTTTAAAACAAGCTCAGTGTAGCCCAAACCAAGCAAACTCTGGCTACAATACTGCCAGTGCCAGCACAGGGGCCAAACTCCAGCCCTAGAAATTGGGCACTGGAGGAAATGCATCCCCAGCCCCTCCCAGTGCCCATCATCACTTGATGGATACAATGACAGACAGGTAGGGACTGTAGCTCCAAGCCATCATTGGCTGCACCAAACCAAGGGTCATTTTTTCAGTCTCCACTCACTGGCAGGTGGATTTTGACAGCAGGACTATTTCTAGTTAAGCATTTGCCACCAAGGCCAAGCAGCTGATTCCTGACTTGGGGACAGTGGTCCCACTCCTGCTCTGGTGGGGGATACACAGCACCAGCCTGCACAACTGATGAGGAGTTAGCTGCCCTCCTTCAGGCAAGATGCTGTTTTCCCACATTTTCCTCTTCAGGAACGTAATTAATCTGTATGAATCAATGCTGTTTTCTTCTCAGTTTGTGTTCACTGCCCTGATAAATGAGAAGCATGGGAGAAAACCCTTCCCCACGAGGCCTATTTCCCCACTGAAGATGAATGTGGCAGGAGAACAGGGTGACACCTGCACTGAAGTGGCACCTGAGTCCCAGAAGGTTGTGGCTCATTAATCCCAGAGGAAGGAAGACCACGTTCCCACATGGCTGCCAAAGACAAGGACCCAAGACAAATTTAATTCATACCCACAGATGATACTCCCATGTAACTCTGATCTTTGAACACACTCTGACATTCAGAAGATGTTCTAGCTTTACTGCCCACATAAACATCCACTGGGGATGCTATCTGGGGGGAAAAGGGATCTAAATATTTCATTTCAGTCTATTTCATAAAATATTTAATCTATTTAATATTAATTAAATCTTGGTCTGAATAAACAACAGATAAAAATTCACCTCTTCCTCCAAACATCTGATAACTTGAAGATGTCAGTCTATGCAATCCCAAGTGAGATGTCAATTAATAAGAGGGGAGGGTCCTAACTTTATGTTCTCAGTTGCTGGAATTGCTGTGGTGGATTGTTTGCCTCCCATAGCATTTCAGGCTGAATCCTTTTGCAGATGGGTGTACAGTAGCATCATCTGGTTTACACCAACCATTTCCACACACAGCTTCACTGTGTCTCATTTTCCATGGACTCCATTTGTACATCCCCAAGTGTGTGCCCTCATCCCACCCCCAGTCACTGCTACATGCTCAGCAGTGGGAATCCATGAGGCTGAGGTGACAAAAACAGGTATTTGACTTAGGGCAAATAAAACCCAGGCCCCTCACAGGTGGATGTCACTGGTGTGAATTGTTTCCTAGTCCTTGACCACCTTCCTGACACGGCTGCACATCTCTCACATCACCCAGCAGCAGGGTCAGGAACAGGCATTTCTGGGAACAATGAGCAACAGCTACAATAGGAGCAGATCATTTCCAATGCAAAGGTTTAAGCCAGTTAACACCGGGCTTTAAAGGCAGTTGCCACCATTGCATCTGTTGCTACAACCATGTTATTTTACTACAGAAAACCTTGTTTGGACCAAATCCCATCCGTACCAGTCACAGCAGCCAGAACACAGTCTCTAATTAGCCCCCACAGAGCCAACAGTGATGAAAGATTGCCCTGCATCCAGCACTGCTTACCTTGCTCTCCTCGATGCGTGCCCAGCTCAGCAGAGCAGCATTTAGCTTTTCTTTTCCTCCCTGCTGCACTGTTTAAAGCCATCTCACCCAAACACTGACTGGTGTTGATGAAAGCAATTATCCTGCTCCTCAGAATGTGTCGGATGTATCTTCATTACCCTGAGACAGCAACGCCAGAGGCCCTGCATGGTAAATCTTTCAAAGTAAGCAAGTCAGGTGATTTCATTTGAATTGGACATTTTAACTCTTCTGTCCCCACTAGATTTTGAGGCTGGTTTAAAGCCACAAGATATTTGCTTTTAAATAAAAAATGCAGGATTGCTTTTAACATCTCTGAAGTATAAATCTTTGGGTTGTGCTTAGGTCAAACCCATAACCAAGAGAAAAACAGGGAGACTCCAGTCCCTTTTCATGTTGGCCATGTGGTTGACTGGGGTCGTGCCACTTCTCTGTGTTTTGGGTACTTCTGGGGGAAAGATGAGCTCAGTGCTGCATTTGGTGTCCCCTGTGCCCTGTCTGGGTAACAGCACAGCAGAGACAACGAGCATGGAGAGCTGTTTGTGCCAAGGAAAGGTTGCCTAAATTAAAAACAGGAACTTCATTCTGACAAACCCCATTCAAGGAGCCATTTCAGCTCAAGTGTCTGCATCATGGAACCAAGAACAAGCCCAGCCTTACACAGCGAGGACTCATCCCTAGATTATCCAGGAATTGTGACTGCAGGAATAAGCTGGGAAAGGAGAGCTCCAGCAGGGTATAAATCAGCATCCCAGCAGCCAAGCTGCCAGGTCTGCCACCCCAGGGTCCAACCCTGCATGGTTTAGTCTGCAAGAGGAACAGTTTGTCCAAATTCTTCTAGTGCCAAAAGTTATCCTGGTAGCAAAAGACCAGAATTCAGCTTTTCACTCTACAAAAAAGTTCAGTCAGTTCAGAAAAGAAGTTTGGGTGCAGAGTCCTTAATATTTATACATTTATTTCATTTTTTACTTGGGGAATCTTTCGGTAACACCTTAAGGTGTCAAACTTAGGATGAATACTTTGCAGCAATGCCACATGCACAGATGAAGAAAAGGCAGCCTTCACCAGAAGTTATTTTATCAGAGATATCCAGCAGTAAGAAGCTTGTTCTTTTCTTCTTTTCTGTGGGGAGCAATTGAAAAACAAACAAGAAAAAAGGCCATAAAGTCATGGTCCAGCAAAACACAACTGTTTCAAGCAGCAGCAGAGCAATCTATTCTTCCATGTAGCAGCTGACTTAAAGCAAATGTTTCTCATGTCTGGGAGTGAACCCTGCAGCAGGTCACAGAGCTCTGGGGGGCCTCAAGGCTGCTCCTGTAAATGCAATATCCTGGGCTGTGCCCAAACCAATTTGGGCCAAAGGCTGCAGGCAGTGCACGCAGTAAAGCAGGGGTGCCCAGGTCAGCTCGTCTCACCTCCTGATAAAACCCATTCACCCCTTCACTCTCACACAGACCCAACTGCTGGCTTTTGACTCAAACATGCCTCTGAAAGCCCTGCAGACCTCCTGCTGCAGAGCACTGCCGACAGGAAACACATGTCAGTGGAATTTCTCCACTAGTGCAAAAGGCACTGCTGGCCCCAGGAAATCCCAGAGCACCTAATGACCCCCGAGCCTCCTGGGAAGGGTCCTTGCTCTTCACTATTCCCTGAAATCTGCTACAGGCCACTCTCAGAGCCACAGAAGCAAAGCAGGACCTTAGATCCAAGCCAGCAGAGATGCTCTCTCTGAATTTAGCCAACATGGAATTGATGATCACATTAACAGACTAAACCAGAGCCAGCTTAAGCAGTTTTAAACTAGTTTAAGCCAACAAGTTTTTACCTGTGTTGATGACACCTGTGCTCAAGTGAGGGAGTTGTCTTCCTGCTCCCTTTAATGGTCTATCCTCATGTCTCTCTGTTGGATTTGGGTGCTGAGACCCACTTCACACCCTCATACTCCTGGATGAGATGATGTCCTCAACATTTGTGGTCCTCCTTGGGAAATGAGCTCTCCTAGGGGGCAACTGGAATGTCCAAGAAGGTGTCCCAAGATGGAAGAATGCTGAATGACCAGCTCAAACATCAGTATCTCCATCCAACACCTCTCAACAACCCCTGCTCCACAACAGCAAGCCTCCTCCTCCTCCTCTGCTTGCATGACACCTCCCTCCTGGGACTAGCCATGGTCTGACACAAAAAAGGCAATGAATTTTTGTGTCCTCCACAGCCCTGCTCACCATCCCCTCTGCTGAGCCTTGAGGAAATTTGGGATTGTGCTGTAGCCTCCCTGCACTGTGACTCCCAGATGGAATTTCACCTGGGCTTCCCAGGGCTCAGACTACAACACTTTCTGTTCCCAGAGGGGTTGGGATCTGGTCCTGAGCATTTGTGAGCTGAGGGAGAACCAGTGGCTACTGCAAGGGTTGGGCTGACACAAATTCTGCTCTCTCTTCACTCCATTCCTACAACTTGAGATAAGGCACAGAAATCACAGCTACTACAAACATTTCACAAGTCACAGAGATGTTCCTATAAACCAGCTGCAAAGAGCAGTTCATACCAGAGAAGATGAGAGCTGCAAGTGGAGCTATCTGCCAGAGCACTGGCTGTAATAATGGAGCAATCTCAACAGACTTTGAACTTTTCCAAAGAGCAGAGAATGTTAAGAAATAAGACAAAGAGTGGGGAAAGTTGCATAGGCAGCAGGGCCACCACCCAAGCCAGAGGGAGCCTTCCTCTGGGCAAGAGGATGCAGGGTGGGACTGGGGGTACTCACAGCACAGGAAGGCCAATGAACACTGCCTGAAATCCACCAAGGCTCCTCTGGGTGTGGGAAACTCATTTTGTGTGAGCAGAGTGGCTCAGGCCAAGTCCCTCCCTCACAGGAAAGAGGCTCCTCTGTGTGGCCAGCTGCTTGGCCCCCTGAGAACGTGGACCAAAACCCCATGGAAACAAATGAATACACCAGTGGTTCTGAGGGGATCAGGGACAAGCCCTGGGCAGGCAGCCACAGGTCTCTGCAAGGGCAGCCCTGCTGCTCATGCAGCTCTCCCCAGAAGCATTTCAGGACATTTGCTCCACCAGACCCACTCACCTGAGCCCTTCCTGCACACTCCTTCTCTGGCACCTTTGTGCCCTCCTCGGGGGTCCCCACACAAGGGGTGGTTTGCAGGGTCACCCCACAGAGGAAAGTGGTGGAGAAACTTCTCCCAGGGCAGAGCTGGCAGTGGAGTCTCTGCCTGGTGTTTGCTGTGCCAGCCTGGCTGGCTCCCACCCAGCTGGGCTGACAGGTCCCCCTCCCTCCCCTCACACCATTAACCTTTCAGCCCCAAAATAAAAGGTTATAAAAAACAATCAAAGTTCATTACATCCCTTAAACGCGTCATTTGCAAGGGAATGACCTGGAAGCAATGATGGGGAGGGATTCAGGGGGGAAGGGGAAGAACCTCAGTCTCCCAGCCCCAAACCCAGCAAAATATTCTACTGTCCACTCTAGAGATTTGGCAGCAAGGACATTGACAGCCAGAGGGGTGGAGCAAGTGCAATCAATGGCTCTGGATCACCTCGTGTCCCAGGAACTGACCCAGAGTCTCCCACGGGATCTGCTTTGTAAAACCCTCCCAGGCCATCAGGGTCAGCCAAGACCAGAGTGGGAGCAGGACACTCTACCAAAAACAAGTTCCCCTGACCTGCAAAGGCCACCATGAGGTGAGCCAGATGTTCATCTCTGGGCCACCATCAGGTGCCCTACACGCAGCAGAGATGCTGCCTGCACATCCTGGCCCCCTATCACCGTGCCAAGCACCTCCAGCTGCAGCCCTGGGGCACTGGCAGAGTGGGGCCAGCAGCTCCCACACGGGGCTCTGATTATTTATTTTCTCACCAGGAGTTCCACATTCAGTGGGAGAACGTTCCCCTGTGACCTCCTTTAGGGAGGGTCTTGGCAGCACTGGTGGAAGGGCAAGCAAGCTCTGGAAACAAAGGCCCACTCAGGTGGACACTCCTGCATATATCACAAAATGTTGCCTCCCAGCCTAATTGTTTCTAATCCCATTTGCAAACTGATTATTAAAAACCCTCCCAATGGCTGCAAGCACCATGCCAGGCAGGTCCCCAGCAGCAGTGCCAGGCTGCACTCCCAGGGTGCAAATCACACCCTCAAACCCTACGCTCTTTTCTTTAACAAACACATGAGTGCCCTTCCCGTGGCACAAAGAGGGGAGGGGGGGTGGAAATACCCAAGAAATATCAAGGACTCATTTGTTATTATGCCACTGCATGATGAACAGAGGCATTGTTCCTACCTGGGCTGACAATCCCTTTCAGACAACACGAGTGCTTTGCCCAGCATGTTCTTCAAAAAATGGCAAGACCAAAGCTACCGGTAGCTCCGTGAACAGTTCAGAAAATAAAATAAAATACAATACAATAAAACAGCTAACATTATTCAGAGGATTTTCACACTTGATCTGTAAACGTTTTTTTATTTAATAAAAATAATCATCCATTATAGCAACTTCTGCTCGTGGTTTGGTTTTGTTTTTGTTGTTTTTTTTTTTTTACATTAAAGCACAGTTTATTTGCTTTCCTCACCTCTTGAGGATTCAGTTCTGAAAATGCAAGTGAATGTAAACACTGCTCTCCAAGTCCCAAGATGCATCCGGGGACACTTGGAGTTAATTAGAAAGTCAAAAGAGAGAGCAAAATCAACAAAACACTTCCCAAAAGTAAAAATGTATTTTTTAAAGTCTCTTCCTGTGTACCATACAACTCAAGAGAAGGCAAATTCATTTATACATTCAATGTATACAAACTTTGCTTTCTCCAAACCGTCTCTGTGACTAGTCAGCATTTGATAAAGCTGTATTCCTAACATTAAAAGACTTGCAGATTCATTTATTTATTGTGTTAAATCAAAAGTTTTTCCTATAAATGTTCTCCAGAAATTTATTCATGGCACAAGGATGTTATATTTGTTCTGTCCATTTTTGTTTTGGATTTATTTTTTTTTTTAGCACAAAGAGCTGAAAGCCATTTCAGGAAAGAGTGTAAAAGCAGTATTAACTCTCTCTCCTGCTCCAATCTCACAATATTTACACTTGGATTAAAAAAAAAAAAAAAAAAAAAAAAAAGCTTAATTACACTATAAAATAATGGAGAAACTGGAAGTTAAGTTTCCCATTTCAGAGTTTTGCCTTGTATAAGACTGAAAGAGGGATGCTTCCCTATTTCCTAGGAAAGATGAGACTGGCAGGTTAAAAACTGAACTCTTTCTTAATTGAGAAAGAGGAATGGCCACTGTGCACAAACTCCTTCCCCCCTGCAGGAAATCCTGCAGGAGTTAAACCATCACAAATCAGCAGAGATGAGATAACATGATATGCAGAGCCCTGCTGTTTGCTTTGAAATGTTACCTATTTACAGTTGAGGTGGAGGAAGCAAGTGAGCATCGAACACATTTCAGTGCTGCAGAGTAGTGTAATATCAAACAAGATTAACTCTGGGGAGCCTGGCAGGGGGCCAAGGCTCACGTTGCAAGGGAGAGACAGTCCCTGTTGCCTGGGACATCCCTGCCTGCACAGCAAAGCCACCGCTCCGTCGGGCTCTGCTCTCACGAGTAGCGAGATGGCAGGTGCCATCTCAGCTGTGTTGTGTCACAGGCAACACAGAAACTAAACAGAAACAGGTATGACATCAAAAAAATAGCAACAAAAATAGCCAGTCTGGTGAGGTCTGTGATCCTAAGTTTATAGCCAAAAAAAAAACCAAAAAAAACAACCCAGGAATTTGGGAATTTTGGTAATATTATCAAACTGTCAGGTAGGAGGATGGCTCTAGTTGGTCAGTGGTTTTGAGGGGCTTTGCAGGGGGTAGGAAAAGAAAGACTTTTAAGGTATCAAAGATAATTAAAGCATTCACAGTTTCAAAGCTGCTTGCCTTACAAAAATTAAGACATCAAATTCAAGAATACAATACTCTATTTTACAAGGGGGTCAAAATTCATTACATATACAACAGGGGGGAAAAAGACACAACAAAATAAAAAGCCAACACCTCTGGTGTGGCATACTCCCTCTTTGTTGTTCATCTCACAGAGCTGCACGATGTTTGCCTTTAAAGAGTCAAACTAAGCAGTCATGAGAATATCCACTGAGAGATTCTGGCAAAAGAAAAAAAAAAACTAACAAAACAAACCCAGCAAGTCAAAGGCCATCCTCCCCTGGCAAGCTGAATGCCACAGCTCGGACCTCCACTTGCCTGCTGCTCCTCACTGCTGCTGCCCGGTGCTCCCACAGGCTCATCTCAGGTTTTAAAGGCTTCCTGCTCATGAGCTGAAGGAAACCATCCCATGCAAGCACAGCCCAAGAGAGACATACTTTACACTCCTACAAAGTCTTGGTTAGTCCTGCCGGTAGCAAAGGGTCCTTCAAGCACTCCTTTTCCTCTCTATCCTGCAGAGGATCCTTTTGAAAGCCCGTCTGAAGTCATGGTTGAAAATGGTGTAGATGACAGGGTTCAAGGAGCTGTTGCAGTAACCGAACCAGAAGAAGAACTTGAAGAGGGTGTCGGGCACGGAGCAGCTCTCGCAGACGGCCATCAGCGTGTAGGTGAAGAAGAAGGGGAACCAGCAGATGACAAAGACCCCGATCACCACGGCAAGCACAAAGGTGAAGCGCTTCTCCCGGTTCTGCCTGCCTCTCCAGCGGGACCCTTTGGTGTTCCTCTCCTCCTCTGTCTTCCTGGGCAAATTGTCCCCGGGCTTAATTTGGCTCAGCTTAGTCTTGGTCTTTCCTCTCGATGGTTTCTCCGACTTCTTGCACTGGTTGTTCTCCTGGTGCTCAGAGGAAGAGGTCTCCTCCATGTCTATGCCGTTGACCTCTCCCTCTTGCCCGCCACTGCCTCCTGCCGCCTTCTCCCCGTTGAGCTGTGCTGTGGCTGGCAGGTCCTCCTTGTCAGCCAAGCCATTCTGCTTCTTCTCGGGGCGCTCCGCCCGCTTGTTCGGTGGGACCCTCGTTCTCCTCTTGGCTATCTGGTAGATGCGCATGTAGACCAGGATCATGATGAGGCAGGGGGCAAAGAAGGAGCCGATGCTAGAAGAGATGATGTACCACTTCTCATCGTTGATCTTGCACCCTGCCACCCCCTGGTCAGCCTGCTGCCCGCTCTTCTTCTCGATGGAGATGAGTGGTGGGAAGGAGATGACAGCTGAGATGACCCAGACGATGAAGATGATGCACTTGATGCGTCGCGGGGTACGCTTGAGGTTGTACTCGATGGCTTGTGTGATGGACCAGTACCGGTCCAGGCTGATGGCACAGAGGTGCACAATGGAGGAGGTGCAGAACAGCACATCCAAGGCCAGGTAGATCTCACACCACACTTTACCGAAGTACCAGTAGCCCATCACCTCATTTGCCAGCGAGAAGGGGATGACCAGTGTGGCCACCAGGATGTCAGCTGAGGCTAAGGAGACCAGGAAGAGGTTCTGGGGGGCTTTGAGTGCCCGGCTGGTGAAGACAGCGATGATGACCAGAACGTTGCCAAAGACGGTGAAGAGCATGAGCAAGCTGGCCAGGCTGATGAGAGTGATGGTGGTGTGCAGAGGGTACGGCGCGTCCCAGCCCGGGCCGGCCCCGCTGTCGTTGAAGGTCCCATTAGTGCCGGGAGGGGGGTAGCCCTCCTCCTCCTCCAGCTGCCGCTGGTACTCCATGGAGGAGAAGAAGTGGCCCCTCTCCGTGAACGGGCGCTCCAGGTTAAACATCAACCCCGGCTGCGCGGACACCCCCGCCCTTCGCCCCGGCTCCACCCGCGCCGCGCCCGGCTCCGCGCGGCTGCTCCGCTCCTACAGAGCCGCGGGCCGGGGCAGAGCGGCGCGCCGGGGGCCGGGGGGCTGCGGGCGGGCACGGCGCATGCTGGGCGCTGCCCCGGGACCCCCGAGCGCGGCGGGGCGGGCGGAGCGGGGCCGAGGCTGGAGCTGCAGCCGGCCGCGGCTGCTCTGCCTCGCTCGCCGCTGAGCGGCTTTATAGCCCCGGATCGGGCCGGGGCTGCCGCGTCAGCCCCACGTGGGGAGCTGCCCCCGGTGCGCGCACACGCACACACAGACACAGGCAGAGACACACATGGACAGGCAGACACACACAGACACAGCCCGACTCGCACACCGCGCACCCTGCACCCACACGGACACCCGCGTCCCCCGCACACGCCCCTCGCTCAGCGCTCACGCCCGCTCCGCGCTCACTCCGAACCCGCTGGCACCGCCTGTATTTGCACACCCGCTCGCTCCCCGCACACACCCGCACCCACTGTCACGCTGTCCCCATCCCACGGTCTCGCCCCGCCCGGAGAGAGGAGCGGCCCCGCGGAGCGGACCCCACTGTCCCCGGGGATGGGCATGCGAGGGGCGGCTGGAGGCGACAACCGTGCGGGCTCTGCGGCCCGGCCGGGGGTGCACAAAGGGCTGTGAGGGAGGGAAAGCTGCCGCCCCGTTCCGCTTGTGCGCCGGGGAACGGACGGGCTCCGCTCCGCTCCGGTGTGCGGCCGCGCTCGCTGGGAGCCCGAGGGCAGCGCTGTCCGCACGGCCCCGCGAGTCAGCCAGGGAGAGCTGAGCTGCCGGCCCCGAGGGCAGGGACCCCGCGGGGATGGAGGCACCCGCGGGGATGGAGGCACCGGCGCACGGAGGGACCCGCGGGGATGGAGGCACCGGCGCACGGAGGCACCCGCGGGGATGGAGGCACCGGCGCACGGAGGGACCCGCGGGGATGGAGGCACCGGCGCACGGAGGCACCCGCGGGAATGGAGGCACCGGCGCACGGAGGGACTCGCGGGGCGGGCGCGGCCCCGGGCAGCGCGGCCGGGCAGTGGCACCTGGCGGCCGCGGCGCCTCACTGCACCCGGAGCGGCCGCTCCCGACGGCCGAGGGGAGGACGGGGAGGCACGGCAGCCGGGGATGGAGCAGCTCCGCACCGAGCCCAGCCCGGCTCAGCCTCGCTGCAAGGGCATCCACGGCCGCCCCACGCCACAGCACAGGCTCAGCACACTCGCTCCTGGCAGTCCCCCAGGGGCAGCAGGCCTGGGCGGGCAGCTGCCCCACACCTGGAAAGCCTCCCCTGTAGCAGCGGGGCTGCAGCAGCAGCATGGAAGCTCTGTAACAGCAAAGGAGGAATAGTGATGCTCCAGGTAGCCCACCCAGCCCTGACACTGCCACTCCCAGCACGGACAGATCACTCACCTGCAGAGCACACGGCCTCCAGCCCCGATCCCTCACTCACTGCCTCTTTTCTCTCTTTTCAGATGGTTCTAGTGATGCTCACTTGGTGCTCCAGATACAGGCTGCTCTCAATCGTCGTGCTGAATGCTCGGGCCAATGAACCGATTTCCTCTGCAAGAGGAAAAGCCTTCAGGGAGGAAAGCCTGTCATCTTTGTCCCTGTGCCACACACCGTGTTATAAACCAGGCCCAGGAGCAGTGACGCCCAAGAGAGGGAACAGGAATGGGAGAGACAGGGTCTGGGAGTCAGAGAACACAGCTTCTGGGACTGGCACAGGGCTGAGTGAGGGAAAAAGAGGGGGAATCCCATCACCTGAGCAAGTGAGTGCAGGGCCCACTGCACTGGTGTGTCTGGGAAAAGGACAAAATGCAGATAGTAACTTAAAACCTGTAAATTGAACCCAAGAAGACTGGCATTCCCACAGAAAAGATCTTTGTCTGAGAGTAAATGTGATGTACAACCACAGATTTCACTGCAAGGATGAGAGGTCTAAGTCACCTAAATCTATGGCAAGGCCGGGTGAGAGGTCAAGGATGTGCTGGACTTTGCAAACACCTCCTGCCTTCTGCTGCTTGCAGGGAACTGCTGTGCTCTGCAGATGCCTTGCTCTGCCTGGCAGAGGGTCTTCCTCTAATAAAGAGTCTTCATCACTCTTGGCAGAAGCCGCCTTGGTCACTGCTTGGGTGGAAGGACCCAGACAGGGAAGGGTGCAGGCTGTGCCCTGCCTGCATGATCAACCCCTTGTGTGATCAGTTTGATCCCAGTTCCAACAGTTCACCTTCACTAAGGCCACCAGGGACTGTCTGAGGTGCTTTGCTCAGACCTGGGATGGTGCCTTCCCCCATGCTCTCTGCATTCCCCAACACAGACAGACTGCCAATTTAAATGACAAAGCATGACCAGCTGCCTTTGGACAGATTTTCTGTCTCTTTTTGTGGCTAGACACCCTCAGTCTGCCTGAAAGCTAAACACAACCAGCAACTGTTGCTCCTGATCCACTGCATGGCAAAAGCAGCTTTGATCAATTCAGTTTGCTGGGACAAACTGGGAACATGAGGCCAAAGGCCTGAAGAAAAGGGTTTGTCCCAGAAACACCACTAGAAAGAGAGCTCTCTGCAAGTGGGGAACAGCTGGGATGACATTGTGTTCATCTCAGAGAGGGAGAAAACCTGCCTCATCAAAGGCACTTTCCTCTCATTGCCACCGTTGTTGTGCGTGTGACATCTCTGTGATTTTATCGACACCAGAAGTGCCCAGCACTGTCTGCAAAGTGACTCAGTAATGCTGTCTCCCCTTGATTTTCTCTGCATGTTATCTCATGGCTCTGCCCAAGTGTTGAGATGAAGGGTGGTCAGAAACTGCAAGGGCTGGCAAGTACCCTGAAGATCTCACATGACAACCCATGGCAACCTTGTCCTACAGGACAGCTGTCTTTACAAGTCTGTACCAAGCTTGATGATAATTTGTAATATTCATAAAGCCTTAACTCCCAGAACCCTGGGATTAGGCAAGAAACTTGAATTTTTAGCCCCTGGAACACTGTAAAGAAAAGTTCCACGGGGACAAAGAACAGCTACAAAGAACATTTTTATATCAATTCCCTGACGTTTGCATCCAGACGCTCAATTTTTGCACGCGTGCTGCTGACAGTGTTAATATGAGTAATAAGACTCTGCAGATCAAACTCAGTCGACAAGTGCCTGACAAGACAGCCCAGAAAAAACAGCCTGTTCTCTGCAGCATCCCACACCAAAGACCTGCAGGAGCCTGCCCTTTCCCCAGAAAGCAGCCTGGCTTCTCAGCAGAACCCCACAAGGAATGGGGCTCGCCAGACAAGGGGGGACGGCCTGGGTGCACACTAATGAGTGAGGCTGAAGAGAGACCCATCCCGGCCTGGGTGCACACTAATGAGTGAGGCTGAAGGCTGTCAAGGCTCCTGTGCTGGCTCCCCCTCCTCCCTCCATCCCGGGAGGGAGCTGTGCCCTTTCCGAGGCCAAGTTCGCATTCAGCACGCGTGCCTGGAGCGCGGCCCCCGCAAACAAACTGACCTTTCCAGCTGGTTTCAGGTCATTAATTAGGCATGCTGCCTCCATGTTTATGCATCTCTTCCACTCCTCGACTCCAGCATCACTTCCAGCATTGTCTACATTGCGGGGAACTGGGACCACCCTCCCCTGTTGCCTCTCGGGGAGAAGGAGCTGAGAAACGCTCATGCGGTCTGGGAGCTGCTCACGGCACGAAGCAATCCACATATGGAGAGAGAATCTCTGGGAAAGATCGCTATGGTAATAAGCTGCAAAATGTGTGTTTTGAGCAAGCAGCCCCAGGAATTGTTTGTTTCCAGAAAAGCAGTGAGATTCTGGCAGGGGAAAATTTAAAAAATACCAGCAAAGAACCGAGGCTTGCTTTTTAGACAGTCTGGTTCAGGCCTGAGAAACTGGACAAACCTAAGATAATGTCAAGGCATGGCAGACTCCTGGGGGGACCACATGAAAGGGGCAACCACTGGAACAAGGTGCAGAAATTATTGCTCAGCAGAAGCTTTCAAGAGCAACTTGACACAAGCATAAAAGAGGGAAGACCTGTAGCTGTGGGTGCTGTGCACCAGAGGTAAACAGCAGTCACAGTTTGCTTTGCATGAGGTCTGTGATTTGCACTGCTCTCAATATTTGCATATCCATGGCAGGAAGCCTTTGTTGTAGCTGTGTATTTTGATCATGCTGCTGGGCTTGCCTGAATGTATCAAAGCAGGGTGTCTTTCAGGAGGATTTGCCTTACTAACTGTTCAGTTACCCTTGGGAGTAAGGCACTGAAATCCCATGGCTCATGACCCCCTCTGGACTATGAGTAGCCCTTCACAGCACCTTCAATTTGGTCAGTTTTCCTGCAGGTCCAGGACAAGCCAGCAAAGAGGCACCCAACTCACACAAAAATATGGTTTTCCCTTTTACTGTGTTAACCCCAGGAGAAAAAACAGCATAGGAGCTATCAGGGAAGAGGCACAGACATTCTGCAGGCAAACCTGGTTTTGCCACTGCAAAGTAATACAGCAAGTACACCATTCATTTCTAGGCAGATGTTTCAAATGTTGTGATTCCTATTTTCCTTCTATTGCTAAATTAAATTCAAAAACTGTCTAGTGTGGCTGCCCTTCCAGCTGCTTTGAGATCTCAGGCACATTTCTTCCCACACACATTCAGACCCACAGCCCTTCCTATTCCCTACCCCTGCTACACATGAGAGCTTGGGGTTTGCTCTTCTCACACATCTTACAGCAATAGCTCCTGAAGAGCCAGGCATGTTTTTCAACAGAGTTTTTCTGAACTCAGCTGCTGGATGTACTTTTCCAAGTTATTTGAATAAATCAGTAGGAATTGGATACAGCAGCAGGGGTCTGTGCTAGCACCTAATCCCCTTGAGAGCAGGGATGCTGCCATGGTATCAGATGTTCAGAGGGGAAGGAAAGGAGACACATTGAATATTACCTACAGTGGCAGTTCTTTACTCCCCACATCTGCAGACAGCTGGCTCAAAACAGCAGAAGATGGATGCTGCATGACCACCTGCTCCTCAGGTGGTTTTTTTACAAACAACTTGAAAGCTCTGCTTGCCTTTCCTCTGCTGTTCGGGTTGCCTGCCCTGTTCAGCAGGATTTTAACTACCAGATTTGATTGCACAGCCCTAAACCAACAGCCAAGGGAAACATTTCCATGCTACAGATTATAGCATGGCAGAGTCAGGGGTGAGGCTGACATGGGGATAGTGCTCATGCAAGCCTCTGGTTTATTTGTTCAGTATTTTCCCTCTTGCTTCTGCCTGGTGTCACAGTGGCCTCTGGAACATAAAAGGCTCATTTCAGCACTGCAGGAGGAGTGCTGCACAAGAAACCTCCCTGGCTGCTTGCATGTAACTGGCTTGTGTCCCTCAGGCACTTCAATGCCTGTGGGAGAAGGGAGAGGGAAATGTGCATTTTCTCTCTGCAGCACCCACAAATAACACACACACACACACCCCTCTGTGCCAAGCATAAAGTGGGTGTGTTTTTATGAAGTGTTGTTTTCTTTATTCAGTTCCCTGTTTGGGACTTCTCCTTCCTCACAGCATCCTGCAACATGGCCAGAACTAAACACCAGGGGGCCATCCCTCAATGCTGGGGACCAGCTCCATTCCCCTCCCCAGGCTTCCCAGAGTGCCAGCTCGCATGATAGATCCCACTGAAATTAGCCAAGAACAGTGGAAACATGGTAAAAAATAAACCAAAAGTCTATGGACCATTCCTAATATACTACAGGGACCTTCCATACTGCTCACTGTCTCATGCAGGGGACTGAGTCATTGCCTCTCTTAAAACCCTGAACCAGACTACAGTGGGCTTTTCCACACCTAAGGACCACATAGCCAAAACACAGTGGAAACACAGCCAAATCCTTCCAGCCCTGGCCAGACCTAGGGTAAGTGATACTCCCCAGCCTCTGGCCCCACTTCTGCCTGGAGGTTGCCCACACACAGCCTTGCTCCTGTGGACACTCCCTGATCTGCTCCCATGCAAAGACTCCCCTCAGCAGCAATGCCCAGCAAGAAATAACCAAGCCAGAAGCACTTCCACACTCCTGGAACCAGGGCAAGCAGGTCAGTGTTCCAGCCAGTCACAAAGGGAATGGCTCTCCAAGCCTGCACTGCAACAGCTCACCCTGAGAGGTGGTGATTGCCCCATTCCTAAAAGTTCTCATGGTCAGGTTGGCTGGGGCACTGAGCAACCTGATCTAGTTGAAGATGGAGTTGGATTGGATTAGATGACCTTTAAAATGCCTTCCAACCCAGACCATTCTATGATTCTATGAAAAGCAAGTGATCCTGGGCATGCAGAGTGGCACCCAGGCCAGTATTCAGAGAGAAGAAAGGTTGGGCACCTTACAACCTTCCCTGAATGAAAGCAATAAAGTTTTTGCAGCTCAACAAGCTCCCCTTCATGAGCAGAGTCAGCCCGTGTTTAAGACAAAATTGAGACCGCATCCCTTTAAAGCATTTAATTTCCCAGCTGGGAGATGCTGGCATTCAGTTACTCAGCTGAGAAGTAACTCATTCCTTCAAGTTCCACTCCCCAGTGCCCAAACGTGTGCACCTGCCCTTTCCCTCCCCATTCTCCATGATCTACTTTGCTACCTCTGGGGCAGGGGCTGCCGTCACCAGCATTTGTTCAATCCCTCTTGCGAAGGCAGGAGAGCCCCAGGTGAGCTGTAACTCTCTGGTCCATCACCCGTCCCCAAACTCCTCTGCACAGCCAGAGCAAAGCTTCCAGTGAAGCAAACAGCTCTGAAAAGAGATGGCACAACAGCGAGCAGCCATGCAGGGATTGCAATTCCCACCTGCCAGGGTGTGGGTCTCACAGCAGCTTCAGGTCCTCGTGGGAAAGGGGAAGCAGATCACACACTCTTCAAAAACCAGACCAAAGTAAATTGCTACAGCAGGAGACAGCTTTCTGTACATCCCTGTGTCAGGCAGCTTTGCCATCTGTGTCTAACACAGCTTGCCGTGTCTACATCAATGCAGGGTGGCAGCACTGGAGTTAAAAAGATCAAAGAGTCAGGGTGGCAGCAGCAGTTCTTGAAGGCTGAGCTGTATAAAACGTCCAGGGAATAATTGCCTGAAATTGCTGGGTTCCCAGAAAGCAGAGCACGTCAGCGTGGCTCTACAGGGAGCGAGGCCGCCGGGGAGCACGGCGAGACTTCCCGTGCTTTCCCTCACTCCTTTCCTCACCATCTAGTGGCAAAAGCAAATAACACTGAGGAGCCATCCAGGAACTGCAGCAGCTCTGGAAGGAGAGTGTGCTTAGATCAGCTGCCTCAGCTGGGGACACAGAGGGGGACAGAGGCAGCACCCAGAGCCCTGCAAGTGCCCCAGTCCTAAATCACAGCCCTGTACAAACACTGCTCTGCACAGGCTGACTCCCCTCCCAGATGGATCACTGCCACCCTGTGCCTCTGTGTCCCCACTGTCCCCATGCTGGCTGCAGCCCTCAGGCTCCTGTAATTTCTCCCACGGGCAGCAGTTCTTCCACCCCTTCTCCTGCCCCAGCCCCTCCTCAGAAGGGCCCCAGCTCCCAAGGGGACAGAAGGCAAGGACAGCAGGGCAAACCCAGCTCTCCTGGCAATCAAACCCAGCACAGGCTGAGCCAAGCCCCCAGGAAAATGGGGAAAATGTCATGGTGAGCAGAGCCTTTCCAAGTTGAGACTTCCTTCCCCACCTCAGCTGAGTTATTAACCAGAGGTGCAGTGAGAAGGGGAAAAAAGGTGTAAAGGAACACTTACCTCCAAGGAAAAACCTTCACTGTGGACTCAGCTGGGTGTTACAAGTACCTGGGCTGCTGGCAAGTGTTTACCTTCATGAGCTTTCCAGAGCTGCTTTCTCCCTGTGCTGCACCTTTGCCATCAGGCCATGCCAAAGGGCAGAGCTCCACCAAGGCCAGGCCTCCTTTCCACATCCCAGCCACAATCCACAAAGCACTTGGCATGGCAGGAATGCTTGCACACCATCTGCTCCATGAGAGGGAAGGAGAGGGCACCTGCCTGCAGGGAGACTACCCAGAATGGGGAGGTCACAGCAGGTTCAGCCCCCAGAGCACAGCCAAGTGCTGCCCCACATTTGAATTCCAGCTGGTCCATGGTCCAACACCTTCCTGGCCTGTGTGGTGATAGCCAGGTGAGCCAAAACCACAGCAGAACAATCTTCATCTGGTGGGCAGAGGATGAAGGGTTCTTCTCTCCAGGGCCAGAGTTTCCATCCTCACAGTGGTTTGCAGATTCTGCATCCATCATCATTACTGTGCTCATTCCCACACTGCCTACAAGACAATTACCCCATGCAGATTGCACAGGGATGCTGGAGATTGCAAGGCACAATCACAAGGATATTGCAGATTGCAAGGCACAGTCACAGGATTATTGCATAGGGATATTACAGATAGCAAGGTACAACTTGTTTTTTTCCCTGAGAGGCTCAAATTAAGTTTAAACGCCAGCTTTTGATGTATTTGCTTATTCAGCACTGTCAGTTGCTTTTCAGCAATACAAACTGGCTCTCTCCCCAGGAAACATTTACCCTATCTGGGAATCAAGGGTGGTAATGTGTAATGAGGACAAAGCACTTAAAGAAAGCAGGCTGAGTAAAGCACTATATCTCCACTTGCACTTTTTCAACTCAGATTTTCCTTTTCCCTGGAAGCATCCTAGGTACCAAGGGAAATTCCTGCCATACAAAATTCAAGACCAAAATAATCCATGTCATTCCCTGAAGTGTAAGAGAAAACCAAGCACATGTCAGTAAGCATTACTCTCTGCTGCAGCAAACTCTTCCTTTTTTTTCCTGGGAACTCATTTTCAACCCTGAACAGAACAATGCCAGATTCTTCTGCCACAACTTTGTCTTTGCACTCTGATGAACAATACAGGAGGTCAATGCTCCCATCAACACAGGATGCCATCCCCATTTTCACAAGGCTCAATGTCTTTAACACCCTCTGCCATCCAAGAAAACCTGATGGGAGCCATAGCTCAGGGAAGGGAAAGGAGCAACCTCTACTCCTTCATGTATATTCTGCTGTTCAGCTTGTCAGAGCCAGTGAAATGCAAGGGCAGGAGGAGTGAGAGGTAAAGCAATCCATGAGAAACACTGGAGCTCCCCAGACAGGGAGCACTGAACCCATCCTGAACTCTCCCTTTCTACTTGTTGAGGCCAAGCCATTTGCTGGGCAGCAACCACAAAGTGGAAATTGCCATACAGCATCCAAGCACTTCCAGAGGCATAGCACCAGTGTCCTCAGACACGCACAGGAAAACAGCACAAGTGAAATCTCAGCACCCTTTCATTCTAGCTAGGCTAAAAATATTCCCCAAATCTTCAGAAAGGCAGCTCACTGCCTTTAACTGACAGCACCTCAAAACCATTCTGTTGAGGAGCCCTTCTGATCCACCCATCCAGCCACCAGGCTCATGTCCTTCCTAGGAGGGTTCCCTGTGTCCCTAAGCACTGGGACACCCTGCCAGGCCAGCAAAGTCCTCTGGAGTTGAAGTCACTGAAGATCACCATTAATTCCTCACTACAATCCAGTTTCAGTTTTCCTTAAGCAGAGCAAAAGAAAAATGGTAAAAAGCAATTGTGGCAAGTTCAACAAATATCTTTAAAATTGTAAATTTTTAAACATTTCTGGGGAATTACATGTCTGTATGAAATGAGAATGTCATTTTCTTATTAATACTTCAATAACAATTTAACTGTGGAAGCATGTGGGTTTTCCTAAAGCAGAAGTGATGAATATTATTAAGCATTACACATATTTCAGAACTCTTTACCGGACTGTTAAGCATTTTGTGTCACTTCAAAAATTAAACCATCCATCCTCATTCCTAAATGGTTTGGAGCACAGATTTGCTACAGAATTGCCATTTAATCAAAATTCATTCCTTTCTGAATCTTGACATGTAGCCCAAGCCAAATCTTTTATCTGGCAAGTACTCAGACATCAATCCCTTTACAGGGACTCTGAGACACAATAGAAAAACCTGGCTGTGTCCAAGGAGCCAACAGAGAAGCTGTACAGCAATGCACAGCTGTGTCATGTGCAGCTGCTCCATCTTTTTCATTTTACTCTCCCAGCCATCTGTTCCCAAATTCTGTTTTTCTCTTGGTGTTTCCATTCTGCAACAGAACTGGAGAAAAAGGGCTCATAACCAATACAAAGCAAGTTCAGAAGAATTGGCTGCACCAGCAGGTTCATGGGGCAGAAGTCACTGGTCCTACACCATCTTTTTGCTCTCCCTGCCTTCCTCCACTGACTTCAGCTCAGCACAGGGTGGAAGGCATGGGAGTGAGATACCTGGCTGCTGACCAAAGAGTGAAATCTGAAGTAGGAGAGTTGGCAGGTAAGAGCACAAGTGGAGAGGCTGAGAGCAGAGCTGATAGGAGTTGAAGAGCTCGCAGGGGGAAAAAGAAGCAAGGCTAGAAAAGCCCCTCCTTCTCATGGGGATTCTGCTACTTCCAGATAGAGCTCTGTTTTAAAGTGACATCAACCCTCCCCAGCTTTCAAAAGCTTCTTCAGAAAAAGCAGTGGCCTGGCCTCAGGACCATCCATCTGGTGGAGCCACAGACCCAAGAATCTTGGCTGTGCTCTCCTGCCTGCCTGGCTGTGCCTGGAGCTGCATCCTGGCCTACCAACAGCATCCATCAGGAGAGGCTGGCAGGGTACCACCCACTCTCCACTTGGCTCAATTTGCTTTTAGGGAATTGCCTCCAGTGCCTTTCAGTCTTTCCAGGCAAACTTCTGACTCCCTGGGACTCTCTTCTGGTCCCCCACATCAGAACCATGTGGCACTGTGTGATGCAGGTTTTGGGGAGACTGGAAATGCCTGGCAGGCCTAAAAAGAAGTGCTTGACATGGAGATGATTAAAAAGCCTGCAATCAGAGCTGCCTCACTGACCAGAAGCTCCATACCTAGTTAAATTTCTTGCCTGCTGCTGCTCTGGCAAGGATAGATAATTCTAAGTTAGTTATAACTTCCCACTCAGTTAACATTACTTGGCAAGGACCAAAAAAGATGAAAGGCTTCCAAAAACCTTGGGTCATACAGAGAGAAGAGTTTTACTGCACTGTCTTTACCATGGCTGTTTTCAAACATCTGAAGATTTTCAATGAAAAAATGTATTTCCATTAAAACTGACCACATGAAGTTTTGGAAATCACTTCAGGCAGTACAGCTGTAATAATGCAGGGCAAAATGCAAAGCAGCTACTACTAGGCCAAGCAAAGCTAAACACCAAACTACAGCAAATTAAGGATTCATTATGAGTCTTAACAAAAAAAAATACTAATAGAAAGGAAAAGGAGGGTGTTGTGGAAAGAGCTTTTAAAAGGGAACACTTGTCTGCAATTTTGCAGATAGCATCTTACTTGGAGGCAGTGGGGTAGATTGATCTCTAAAGACTCTTAAAAGGTTTTGCAGCAGAAAAAAATAGTTGCAAGGCACATAGATCATTAACCATGCAGCCCAGGCTGCCAGCTGCTCACTCAGAAACTCCAGATGGCTCCTCCTCTAAAACATCATCATTTGATCTTGGTAATCAAATTATCTCCCACTCTTACAATCTGAAGTGAGGCAAGGGTTGAACGAAGAGATGATGTATTTTATTTGACTGAGATGGATTGTGAAAACGAAACAAATTAGCTTTCAAGGCACTCAGCCTGTGCCAGTTGTATCAAAGTTAACCATCTCCAGCCCTCTAACACTTCTTTTTCTACCATGGCCATCACAGAGTTCACAGCACCAGCTATGCTCTACAGAGCTGCCCAGTGTTCAGATTTTATGCAGTATTTGTACACTAAACTTACAGTGGGTATCTAAAATGCTCAACTCCCAGCAGTGGAGAGCAGGACCTGTCACTGGAGAGCAGTGCTGGGACACTGGGTATCCTGAAGCACTTGGGCTGGATTAATGACACAAACATGTCATCTGTTTGTCTCACCAGAGACACACAAGACACCATCTGCATATTGCTGAGGCCTTTTGTACAGCCTTAAGGACATGGGGTGGCAGAAACAAAACACATTTTTCACTTTTCACTCAGTTAGAGCCACATTGCATGGTTCTTGAGGCCAGGCTCATCTGGGGGGTGCTCACTTCAACCATCTGAACAAAAAGCACTCACAACCAGAAAGTTCCTCCTAGTCCAGGTGGTTGCCAGGCTCTGGCTGACACCAATTGTTGGCAGGATGCTCCCTGTCATGGAAGGGTCAGGGAAGATTCCTTTTCTTCTCTATGTGAATTTCTTATGAAGCTTTCTACAAAGACTTCAAGGAAGAAAATAAAACCCAACCAGTGCAGTCTCTTTCAAAAAAAAAAAAAAAAAAAAAAGCAATACCAGAAATTTCCCAGTATTTTCAGAAAATGTTGGGCTTTGACACTTTTAAAAGGTCAGCTGAAATATTCAAAAGTTACATCTTCTAAAACAATGAACTCTTACTAGCATGAAGAGAGTATTCTAAATCCTGGCATTATTTAAATCAGCACACTATGAGAAATTTCATATTAATTCTGGTTTTTATACCTAGTTGCAAGAGATGATGGGAGACAGTTATAGCTCACCAAAGGAAATATTTAATTACAGTAGAGGTTGGCCTGCATCTGAAGTATAAATCCTAATTTAGTCCTTGCCTAGTGGGAATATTCCTCACCAGAACTTTAGTACTAAACTTTATCAGCCACTCAACTTTAATTTTCAGGACAGAACTGTACTTTTATTTCACAAAGTAGAAGTACACAAAGAACAAAAGAGGTTGCTAAAGGCTATGAACCAGGAAAAGGACTCAGAGCTGGGACTAGAAAACCACAGAGAAAGGCAGCAGAAATTATCAGAGAATAGAAGAGGTTTAGTTTGAAGAGAAGCTAAAAAACTAGAACTCCATGACTTGGAGAAAAAATGCTGCCATTTATGAAAATAAACTGTCTTGGTTTGTCTTTGGCACCCTAAGACATAAACCCAAAACCTTAAAGAGTGGTAAAAAGCAGATGAACAGGAAAAAAACTGTTCATAAATTTCTAGTTCTACAAGAACTAGGAGTTACCAAATGAAATAAGGTGGCGTGGTTCAAAACAAACAAAAGGAAGTACTTTTTCACCCAGCACATAATCATATTGTAGAATTATTGGACACAGGATGTTGCAGAGGCAAGAAATACACAGAGATGTAAAATTAAAAAAAAAAAAAAAAGAAAAAGGAAAAATAAAGCTTCTTCTGTGAATTTGCTTCATCTATCAGGGCTACTAAATGCAGTGATGCAGATGCTGTTTCCTTTCTGCCAGCCCTTCCAACAGGGGTTGGTGAGCTCTGAGCAGTGCAGCAGAGGAGCTGCACATGCTGATGTGCACATCTGCACAGCCCTGTCAGAGAGGGGGTGGCAGGAGGTCCAACAGCACAGCACAGGAGTGCCAGCTGCTGAGGAGACTGCCTTGTTTTCAGACTGTGGCATCACTTACGGTTACAGGGACTGACTCACGTCAAAGACCAAAATTTAGGTATTTTGATCAGAGTCTCTACTGATTTTAATCAGCAGGGACCTGATGAAATGACAGAAGCACTCATTATTGCACGAGTGACTGCTGCACACTATGAGAGCTGGTTCCAGCTTTTTTAAGGAACCAGCTGCAGTCCTCTGCCTCTTCCCTCATGCCCAAACTCCTGAGGGCTTTCTATTCTGACTTCCAAGGACATTGGATTCTTGTTTGTTGGTTTGTTTGTAGGGCACAATGTAAGCAGGACTTTCTTGAAGCAGTCTATGCAATGAGCTTGACAGAGCTGGAAGATATCAGTTTAATCAGTGCCATGGCAGCCTGGCAATACTGTCTGTTATTAAACCTGAAGATTAAATGCTGGTGTCTGTCTTTTAGGCATCACAATTCTATACCTACTTTAATTTTGTTGCTGCTGAAATGCATTTTGCACTAAAATCCAAGATTTATTTTCCCCATCAGAGAGAAAGCTGTGGGATTTTTTTACTACATGCCCTACTAAAACATAACAAAATGAGTATAAAATTTTTTACCAATATTTGCTGTACAGAAGGTCTCCAGTCTACATGACTCAGAGTAAAGAAGTTACTATCACCCAACTTTTGAAGTTTCCTGTAATTGCTCTACATGAAAATCTATATTTTGAGATCTTTTGAAGAGTGATAAATATATAAAGAGAACACAATTCTTAATAATTTGCAGTGCTGCAAAAGTAGACTTACATCCAGGTTAATGTCAGACTAGAAATACTAGAAAACTTTGAAAAGACTCAGTGGCAGCTTATTTACAAATATACTATTTATAATGAATGCATTGATACAGAATGACTCTTATAAAAAAGCAAGGCAATCTTTTATATAGACATAACAACATTACAATAATTCAGATTAAAAGTACATTTTTGTAGACTGTTTACACTCTCACTTAGCTTTTAACCACAAAATTAGTGTGGTCTGATATTTTTCCACAGCAAAGGTCCTGTGCAGTCCTGGTTAAGATCTAAATCAGAATAATAATAAACATAATTTTTTTATATTTGCTAATGAGAAAACAAACCCATTTTTAGATCCTATAATTTGTTTGTAATCATCCTTACTGTTCCTTGAACTTTGTGTTGTGCAAATTACCACCAACTGCACATTTCTAACTAGAAGCTATTTTGGCATTTCTTTTGATAAAAATGATGTGTTTCACTGACAGGAAGATTCTTCATTGCATCCAGATAGGACAAGTCTCCTGATATGGATTTGTGCTGATTTAGAAGTTTAATTTATTTTTGGGTTAAAAAAAAAAAAGGGGAGGAAAAATAACCTCTCAAAGCTTTCTAATTGTTAAATAAAATCGATTTCTCAATCTCTGCAGATTGAAGATGACACATGAATTCCAGGTGACACAATGGGTTTAAGCACTAACCAGAGAGACAATCCAAGTACCAAACTTGAATATGGGACAGCAAGAGACAAAACTTTAAAAGGCTTATGCTAAAAAACTTTTGCAAGGAATTATAAAAAAAATTCCTATTTAGTAAATTAAAATGCAATATGTGACCAACATGAGTCACAACAGCAACTGTTCCTTCTTTTCATGGTTTAGCAAATTTCTGATCTGCTTTATACCTTTCCAGACCTCCATAATACTACATAATTTATAATAATTTAGCTTGTTAAATCAAGGCATGATTCAGGATAGTGTCTATGAGTCATGAGTATGTATGTACACAGGCACAGACACATAAAAAATTGATATTTTGGCTATGGACAAGTAATCAAGGTCATGATTTTCACCCACAGTAAGACTGTCATATTTTTCAATAACAGTTCTAAATTACTTCCCTCAGTATGGCAAGGAGAATAAACACTTAATACAAGTATCTGGGAATCACTTGTTTCTCAATCTTATTTTCAAAAATGCTGTAAATAATTTATTTCTCCACCTTGTCTATGCTTTCATATATGTATAGATACACAAATACATTTTTGTATTTATGTATACATACAGTTGTCAGAATGAAGTTCTCTCCATTCATACTTTAACTGATATGGGCAAATAAAATTCTTAAACATGCATAAGCCAGTATGTGTGTTCAGCTGAATGTCACCAGGCAATAAAACCATCTAGAATCTACACCAGTTAATTATCCAGCATCCTGGGAAAAGCAAAAGTCTGTTATTTCAGGAGGTAAGACTATTTTAAATGATCAAAATGGCTGGGTTTATATGGATCTATGTATAGATCTGGATATAAATCCACGTACTTACATGGATTTATATGCATGTATTTCCAATCTGTGCCAGATACTTAATGCTTTAAACTTTCAGATCATTTTAAAGAATTTTTCAGATTCTTCTGACTTGATTTCTCCTGCACCAGAACTTCTCTCACACTGCTCTTATTCAAATCTCCCTTGAGACACTGAAAAAATAAGCATTCACCTCAAAGTGTATAAAATTAAACGCCTAAAACAGGGCTCAGGATTATCTGGCATTGCAACAACCATACTAGTACAAAGATAGTTTGAAAAAAATATCCTGTTTTTAATATAGTAATGAATTAAAACATAGCTTTATTTATTCCTATAAGTGTACTGAAAAGAATAGCTTGTTTTTAAGTGAGTGTGACGAGCACTATTTTGGCAGCCAACTTCTCCACGGGAATTTATGTGAGAGAGGGTCAGCTCCAATCATACAGTCATTAACCATGTACCTTAACAAGGTGAATAATCAACATATTTACAAACTAAACAAATTCAATCCCTTGAACTCTTATAAAAACGGGATTGAGGAGTAGACAGGGAATGAGACCAAGACGTTTGGAAACACAAGGGGTCGCCACTTTTGCTTTAAGGAAGCATATTAACCAAACCAGTTTCCCCCCTAGGGACCTGAGGGCAAAACATGGACTTTGCAGTATATTCAGAATTTCAATTACAGTCTTGATACTAAGCATTTCAGCATCTTCATATTTTAACACCTTAGTGCTGAGAAAGATTAACTCAGGCAGAACTGTAAGGAACTAGCCTTTTATAAACTAAAGTCTAAACTGAAAAGCTACAGTAGATGTAAAAAAAAAAAAAGGGGGGAAGGGGGGAACGACAGAGAGAGTGTGTGAGAAAGAATAGAACATTACTTAGTAAAATCCAGTGACATCTACAATAGTTTTACAGCATGTTTAAGCCCTCTAAGGTTTTATATCTCCACCTGCCTTCCATTTAAAACTTACTCCTTGTTAATGAAAAGACATACAACAAAACAAAATGCAAGCAGATTGAGGAAATATGTCTAAATAAGCACACCTGAAAGCCAGAAATAATATTCCCAAACTTCTGCACGTGGAACAGATTTCCCATGGCATCCATTGATTTGATTTTGTGCAAAAGGTACAGCCCTGTAAGTCACACTATCCCAGCAGCAATTCCAGTGAGTATAAACAGAACAGTTCTTGGATAACCATGGAATGTGACTGCCTCAAGTTCTTACCCTCCTGAAAAAGGACAACTGCAAGTGCAGCAATAGTGAAAATCTCCCTGAAGCGTCTTCTGCCTTCTAAACAGCCAAGAAATTCATGATAAAACTGAATGTCCACTACTTACAGTGTTTCTCTTGAGCTACCAACATCTCTGCACAAATGAAAAAGGTGCCTCTTTTTTAACAGATCGGTTTAATACTGAAACAGATAGGATGAAGTTAAAAAAGAATAATCAAGATACTGAACTGAATATTTTGAAGCAAGTGCCCCAGCTGTGGGGAAAAGTGCATTTAGTTCAGCAGCAAAACAGCACAGTGTGAAGATATTGTGCTTGGACACAGAAGTTCCATAATGGAAGGAGGTACAAGGCAAGTCAAGATATAAAACCATAGTACATTGTTAACCAACCTTAAAACTTACATATATTGCAGTGTTTAAAAGTAAGACACATTCATTTATTGTACAAGGTCTATAAGGAATCCTTAAAATTGCCTGTTGTAGTTTATGACTCAACATTGTAATAAAAATGTACATATATATTATTTCCTTGTCACTTAACTGTACTGTTAGACCTCATGGACTTGTTACTTCACACAATGAAAACCGCTCTTCACTGAGGATACTCCACATTTTTACCAATCTGAAAAGGTTTACTTGTGCTAGAAAAGACCAACTGCAAAAGGCTCAGTTCAGATATGTTATGCCTGCAACTGATAACTCAGGGAAGCAAGATTTAAAGGAATTCAAGCTTTTTTTTTTCTTTTCTTTTTGTTTTGACTGCATCCTTTTCACCTGCCAGTTGTTCTGATGAGTATGTTTTTAGTACACAAACTGGTTGATAAAAATTCATCAGCAGAGGCATATAAACTCTAGATATGATTGATTAAAACAGAGCAAATCAGAATAAAACAAAATCCAGTGATTTACTCTGACTGTAAACAATATAAAAACACCATTTGCTTCAAATCTCAAAATAAGTTAAAAGAAAATACCAACCTCAGGGGACGAGACCCTTTCAGGTTTTGACACAAAAAAAAAAAAAAGGGGGGGGAACAGAAAAGTTCATTATATAAAGGTTATACATTTCTCTTAACTGAAAGTAAATCTAAGCAAAACTGGTTTTGTCCCTTAAATTTAAACTTTGAGTTCATTGGCAATTGCTTTAAATGAACTGGCATTTTCATATTATTCAGACAACTTCCATCAAGTTCAGCAAAGAAAACTTAGACAAGCATTTTTACAGAATTAAAAAAAAATCTAAATGGCTATGATTCCTCTATTAGCAGAAACACATAATGCAGTCTTAAATTTGCCTTTTTATATTATTTATATATTTATATATATATAATATAATATAAACCACATATATTATATTATATATACATATACAGACAATTACAACATTAATGCAGTTTGTATTTTGTACAGTGTATTGGACAAGTCGATGAGCATCAGACCATGGCACGATATGGTCCCTGCATTTTTAGGAACTGGATGATGAAGGAGGGTCCTCCTGCAACAATCTGAGGTGGAAGGTGGCTGAGCGGGCAGTTCTCAATACTCATTATTGACAGTTTGCTGCAAAGAGCCAGCTCAAAGGGAAGGCTGTGCAGATTGGGGTTGTCATTCAAATACAGTTCTTCCAGATTCTCCAGTGTACCTGGTTAAAATAAAATAGTAAGTAGTAGTTGTATCTTTTTGATTCATGCAGTTTCTAACTTTTAGACAGAGGCTCTGAGTCCACTTGAAAACTCTTCTCTATACAGAACCTTGAGTCAGTGAGACTCCTGTTCTCAAGCACAGCAAGTTCTGTTCACCAGGACCTAAGCAAGAACCAATTTGCTTTAACTTCCCTGCAAAAATATCCACTGGGGCATCTCCTTTAGATAATAAATGAACTGCAAATATAGAGAATAAGAGAACTGAAAGGGAATTCACCATAGCCATTCACGAGCTATGCAAGTGCAGGCAACATGGAACAGCTATCTAATCAAAAGGACCTAGGAAATACTTATGCTATACAGGATCTAGTCTCTCTTTAAAAATATCTATGCCATTCCTTTTATCTAATTAGAAACCATATATTAAAGACCTGAAACCATAACTGTCATGTGTCACAGTAAGAAAGCAGAAGAGTGTGACTTCTCTGCACAGAAAGATTAACTTATGAATTTATTAAATGGAACTAACAAGTGTGAAAATTTTTTCCTGAATAAAATTTTACAGTTTGCCTCTACACATACTGCAATACAGATTAACCAGAAGCTGGAAAACAGTGTAATTTCTTTTTAAGACTTCCATTTCTCCTTTCAAAATCACAGAAGTCCTCCCCAAAATATTCCCCACTTTCCAATCTTATACACCATAAACATCTCCTATAAGCTAAGAGACTATTTAATCTTTCACAAGAGAAAGCAGTAGGCAGGACTCATAGCATAGTAAACCAACCAAAAGGAGAAGCTATAGAAGAAAAGAGTTGATAGCATGATACATGAAACAGCCACACCTGACAATAAGTAACAATTCTCTCATCTGTGAAGACATCCAGCTTTAATAACCAAACTGTACTCCTACAATGGTATTTAAAATGTTCTTACTGATTTTAATTCCACAGTTTGTTTCCACAGCAAACTCTCCCCACTAGCTTATAAATTACAAAGCTCTATGTTTAGATTATTTTAGGTTTTTCTCACATTGAGGCACATATAAGATGAGCAGCTGTTATGGCTCCTCACCAAAGATGATGCAAGAGACAAACCATGCCTTCTTCATCTGCACATCACTCTAGAGCTGTTCCTGTGGCACATCTTTCACATCAGGCTGCACATATCTAGAAGTTTCAAATTAATTTTGTGGCTTCTACTCATGGACAAAATAGTTGGCTATGATATGTGCTTTGCCCAGACACACTGCACCAAACCAGACAAGAGGACCTTACCAATTTCCTCAGGAAGGTGTGTGAGAAGGTTCTCTCCGAGCCCAAGGTGCGTCAGATTGGTAAGGTGACCAATTCCTCTGGGAAGGGTGGTCAGCTGATTGTTAGTCAGAACCAATTTCTAAGGGAAAAACACATTTTTACAAACTGAATTAATGATTTTTGCTTGGAATGACAGCAAGTAACAAGAAATGTGGCTGACAAATGAATGGGCTCTACTCTCCTGAATTTGAGCAAGAAAAATTTCAACCATTCATCAACATTTCAAATCTCTATCAAGCATCACTGAATGTAAAAATAAAAAGGTGCCTAATAAAACAAATGCCTAAACATAGATTTCATGAGCATGACGGAAATAATTCCTGGGGTGATATCATGCTCATGGTACAACAGTTAAAACCTTCAAAAGTTTTTTGTCCAGTATTAACCAATAAAGCTGGGGAACAGTTAATGGGGACTAATTGTGGGTGAAGTTGCACAAGACTCTTAACTTTTGTTTCTATGTCCAGTCTCAAATAGTTTCCACTCATCCAAAAAGCTGCAATTAAATCAGCATGGTGTAAATAAAGGACGTTAGATGCTTATCTTGACCAATTATTGTTTCACCTGCAGATCCTTGAGGTAAGCTATTTCATTTGGCAAGGATTCCAGTTTGTTTTCCTCTAGATCTAACTCTCGGAGTTTCCGTAGATTTCCAATTCCATGGGGAAGTTTCTTTAGGAGATTGTTTGACAAGATAAGAACCTCAAAAAAGAAACACCAAACACAGAATTTCAGCAACAAAATAAGTAAATAACAGATTAAAATACTTTTTTTTTAATATTTTCAAGTAATGAAGTCCAATATTAACCTACATTTACATTAAGGAAGTAGTTGAACATTAAAAAAAAAATAAAACAAGTCAGTGATTTAACAAAATTTTTTTCAAGTCTTTAATGATACAAATACATACATTTAGGATATACTTCTTTCAAATATTATTATACCTAATAATAAATGTAAAGCAAATACAATAGAAACCTTATTTCTTCAAATGATCAAAGAAAAACAATTTCTTCCTGAATTTGCCTACCATTTTGTTATGCTTCCTTATAGCTATCTCATAATCATGTTTTACATTATTTGCTGTGCTTGCCAAATCTTCCTTAAAAAGCTTAGTACTTCCTCTTCTCCCTGTGTCCCTCTGGTTAGGAGCAACAGTAAATAAACACACAGATGGGAGCACCTAAGCAGAGCACTGGCTTTCCAAAATGGGCTGCCATCACACACCCACGCCTACTACAGTGATGTCCTCTTGTTTTTCTCTTCATTTCTGAGCTGAATTATAAATGCCCTAGGTTGAAGAAGTGTATCCTTATTTGCAGGGTTAGCAGAGTTAACAGAGTTAACAGTTATTCATTATTTCACAGGCAAGTTAACAGGGGTTACACTAACACACCATTTTTCTTCCAGAGAAACCCTGCAGTTCTTGGAAGTAATCAAGCCTCATAACAGCACCATGAGTAGTCAGGTAATTAATTACTGATTAAACAATGCTGTTATCTAGCTCTTTAAGGAGGCACATTGAGACATAAGGATGTGAAAGAGCAGCCAGTGTGGACCCTGTGCCAGCCACACAGAACCAGCTAAGGTTGAGAGTTCCTCTCTTCTACCAATAATCCCAACTCTCACTGGCTTCATGTAACATGAAAACACCACAGACAGGAACAAAACAAAGGCATGGTGAGAATCAAAGTGAAAATCAAAGTGAAAGAAAGCCAATGCCTGAGGATTAGCACAAGCAGCATTTCAGTGACCATCCTTTATGCACTGCACATGCATGGAGCAGTGAGAACAGGAATGTTTTAATAGCTATCAAGAAACAAAGGCAGGAACAGACAATATTACCTACATGCAATGCAGCTGATTTAGCACTGCTGTGGGAACCTTCACTTTTGTGTAAACACCGCCCCAACAGCTCTTTGTGTTTGATTTTTTAATTACAGAGAAACACAGTGGTAACAGGTCAGCAAACCAAGCAGCTCTCCAGCTTCAGCAGCTGACAGACCACCAGCAAACCCAGCTGCTAGAGGTTACTAATTTCCCAATCACATCAACCACAGCCTTCACTTAAAAGGGAACTGGGCTATTAAGTAACTATTACTCTGTCATAAATTTAGCCTCACACTACAGGAATAATTAAATATTCACAGAAGAAGTCACATTAGAAATTTGCAATTTCAAATATGCTATTTGTTATAGTTCTTTAACAGATTTTTCCCAGCAACTCACAGAGCCTAAAAAGTCCCCTCAACTGCCCAAACAAGTACCTCTGTCTTTCTGTCCCTCCAAGGCAATAATTTGTCTCTGCTGATGGTACCCTGAGAAACAGGATGAGGGGACAGAGCAGGTTTAGTTTATGCTTTTAACCTACGAGTTCTTCCCCCTCAAAGGCTGAGAATTCCCACCTGGCTGCCTATGAGGTTCACAGAGCTACACTCAAGCCACCCCTGGCTGTCAAACATTTCATTATGTTTTTCTGATCCCTGCTGCTTCCATGCTGGTCTCCAGGAATTGAACCAAGTTCAGCAACATTGCATTTACAACACTGATTCCTGTTGAGAAAAATTTTCTTTCTACCCAGCTAAAAATATAGCTGTAGGTAGTGGTTTGTGCACACTCATCAAGAGCCTAAAGAACATTCCAAAGCCGTTGACAACAGCCACAAACAAATGCAACAGGGGATTAAACAGCACAGAGACACACATTTATTTAGCTTTATTTCACCCAAAAGTAATATTACTTAAACCTGAAGTAGAGAATCCCTATGTTGCAAGTATTCACTTAGCTGTTAACTTATACTCTTCTCACCTCAAGAGAAACAAGCCCAGAGACATCCTCAGGGATTTTTGTGAGCTGGTTAGTCGCTAAATTCAGTTCTACCATACTTGTCCAAGTCCCAAAGTCCAAGGGGAGAGACGTCAGCTGATTGTCCTGTGATTTAACATATCAAACATTTAGGGTCTGCCCTTGCCAGAGGCTGGGAAGGCATCTGACAGATTAAACAAACTGCTAATAGAAATACTTCATAACAACATAGTTGATAATGAAATCAGAAGAACAAAATGTTGGTAATTGGCCAATTTTTTTCAAATTCCACCAAATATTAGTGGTACCAATCTAGAGTTACAGAATTGACTCTCTGTTACTAATATGAACTGAAGTGGAAAAACAAGAAGCACAAAATTCTCAAGATCTCACACTATGGTTAAAACATTTTTTGTCCTATTCCTGCTGAATACAATGGATGGTGGGTTCAAAAAAAGAAGAGAAAGTTCACTGTAACTTACAAAGGCACTATTAGCAAATGTTTGAATCCTAAAAATATACGGAGTTTAAAAAAATCCAAACAAACCAATCAAGAGAATAAACACCATCACTAAAAAATCCCACCAGAACCCACACCCCAAACCCTGCTGAGGGGAAAAAATCCAACAAACCCACAACCAAAAACAAAAAGACCAAAAAAACCCCATATACTTTAATGTCTCAGAATAAAAGCATCTGAAATTACCCTGAACATGTTACTGCTCAAAATATTTTTTAAATATTTGATTTAGACCAGACATCACAAAATCTTTCAGAAAATGGTCACACGATGTTGTGGTAAACAGGCAAAGTTACAAATGAGTATGTGAAAAAACTGGACAATGCAAATTGAGGATTCATTTGTCTCAAACTGTATTCTAAAACAGTAGCTGAGTTTAGCTACTGCTCAAGCATTTCTTGAAATAAATCTATTAATAGAATAATATAATCTTTTTTCCCTACTTTAACTGTATTAGCACACTTAAAAATTCTTTTGCTGTGCTCTTCAACTACAGACAAAAATCTCTAGACTTAGGTTTTGAAAGACTATATTTAAAAAAATTATTTTGCATAGTTCTGTTTAAAAAGTAAATTGTAACAGTGTCTGAGGGAGAAATAAGCTAATCTACGTGCTTGTGTCCCATGTGAATATTCAAGAACTTTGCAGCCAGCTTTCTAATTTTCATTGTTTAAACTCAAGCAAATGTGACAAAATCTTAACTAACAAAACACAAAGAAAATTAGTAACATCTTGATAGCACTATTTTACACTAATACAGAATTATTTATATATGTGATAGCAGCAGCATCCATTTCAGCATGATAAATTCATTCCTTATATTATTAAGTCTGCCAGAATTCATGGAGCAGCAAACAGTGCTCCTCATTGATTTTACACAGTAGCATGTTTCTGTGCCTCACCTTCATGTTCAGCTTACTTAATACTTTAGCTCTGGAGAAAATTCCAAAGGGGATTTTATTGATGCGGTTGTGCTCCATATTGAGAGAGTAGATTGTGGAGAACTGGGACGGGCCACCCACAGGATAGGACTGGAAGCAGTTCCTGGCCAATGTTAAACTAGTCAGTTTGACAAGGCTGGATAAAAGACCCTGTAGAAAGAAGAAAACCACCCAAGAACTTAGGACAGATTTATTTGAATGCATCTCTTTTCCCTTATGGGTCTAATTAGAAATGTTTTTCCCCCCTCAAGTCCATCCCCTGAAGAAGTGTTGCAACACACAAACCAGTGTTAAATTTGATATAACTTCCACTAGCAACAATCTCTGCTCACAGTCACCAGCCACTACCTTATTTCCCCCTTCCTCCTTGCATGCTGACAGATACAAAAAAAGCAAACATACCACATTTAAAAGCACAGGTTTGGGAGGTTTGGTAACTCTTTTCTCCTCTGAAAGCAATTTTTCTAATGACATGTTGCTCCAGGAGCACAGGGGCAGCGTGTCCACCCCATCCCCAGCAGCTGTTTTGGGCTCCAGCAACTCACCCCCATCAAAATGGAGCCCAAAGAAATATCAATCCCACACAATGGCTCCCAAAAGAGGCCTTTGATAATTCCAATGCAAATCCTTGGTAACTTCATATAAATCCATACTTGTGATCAGAACTTGTCAGTGTCTTGTAATTATACCATAACATAATAGTTTCAGATAATCAGACAGAGAAAAAGAATAGGATGGGTGGAAAATTCCATTGTTTTTTCCTTTTTCTAAAATATTCCTAAGTAGTTACTGCTCTATTTTTTTCCCCTTTAAAAAATAAAAAGCAAGACACCTGTAGGTAAACTGGATAGCAAGGGCTGCCCATTGAATCCACAGTTTCATTTCTTTTGACAATCTAGATTCCAAAATCCCAGCAGCCCATATCTCAGTTCATCTGTTAGTTACGCGCCAAGCACGTTGCTGGAACCGTGGAGATGGATAATAAGATCTAAATTACTGCTGAAGTGTCACCTTTGCTTATTACTACACCAACTTGAATCCAGCCCTATTTGCTTAAGTATTACAGAAATTGGAGATTTATGCATGGCATTACATACCATAAATAATGCAACATCTGCAATCAGGAATGAGCAGTAACAAGATAATGATTCCAACCATATTCCTAATGTCAGTATTTCTGGATTGCAATTTGAGCTCCATATTCACTGCAAATGCTTTAAGAACATGGCTTTGCTGTTTCACCAGGAAAGCTTTGGCTACTTTTATAAATAGTTTATCAACGTTATTGTAAATAAAATAGGATCTAATAGGGACTTACCTACATCCCTGGCTAAAACTTTAGACAGTGGGGGCATCTCAGCAAATATCAGAGAAGCATTTTCCCCACTACAGATAAAATAATGGATCTTCAAATCAGTATCAATCTAACCTAATCATTAATTTCTATAATCTTTGGTTAGGAAATATTGTTTCTACCTATACTTTAATTAACAGATATTAGTCCTAGGGTTAGGCAGTCCCTGAGCTCTAAGACAGTTTATTGTTTCAGATGGATCTTGGCATTTCAAAAAGCTGGTTTTGAAGGCTGCTTGTATACCAAAAAAATATCTAAAATATGTTAGCTAATTCACTCTAATAGCCTAGAGTAATTAAATGCATTTGAAGGGAAGCAAGAGAGCTTTGGCAGTACAAAGAGAACAATGCTCTTACATCTATGAGAGCTGTGGCAGTGCTGCCTTCTTTCAGCCCATCCTTTTAAGATAAAATATTTATTAGGCATTGTGTCAGCAGCTTCAGCTATGTTTTGAAATTCAGAAATTTCTTCTACAAATACAGTTCTTTGTCTTATAGCATAACATGTTTTATTTTAAACAGATTACAGTATAAACTACACACTTCTGCAAACTTAAGTGTTAACATATTGTGGGCAAATATACCTGAAGAAGGCAGCACAGTTACTAAGAGGTTTGTATTATGACTGAATGTGTTTTAAAGCCAGTAATCATCCCTCACATTAGCTTTTTGTAATTGCATTGCAGCTGCTTTCGTAACACGTCTGGGTGGGGTGGGCTAGCTTAGCTCTCATCCTAAAAGCAGCCTGGTGGCTTTCACTCTAGCATTTTCCTAAATTATAGTCTTGCACAAACATTTATTGAATTCTCTGTTTCAGTCTATCATTGATGAGCTCAGAAATTTATCTGAGGAAAATTAGTTACTTACTGGCCTTTGTTACTGTAAATACTTTGCCTAATTCCTAATGCATTTTGTTTTCTTCTATTTATAGTTTGCTATATATATATTTAGATAACCTTTAACCTCATTTTATACTAGTAATCTAGACAACTTGGGGTCGTGGGGATGACAACTTAGGAAAGTAGTTTGACCAACATTAAAACAGAAGAAACTATAAACTTTATGTTGTGTCATGAAGTCTTCATCTTAAAAGGTTCTAAAGAAATTGAATAAATATCCAAAATAAGAAGCAATCACATCAGATTTTTCTTCTGTCATCTGAACAATTACTTCCAGGCACTAATGCTTCACAAAGCAGAAACACTGAGAAACACTTACCTGGCTTGAAGGGTGGGAATCTGAACTCATTACTTAAGGTTTTCTAAAGATACAGCACAGCAAATACAACCACATGTGTTGCTCCCAGTTTTGACTCAAGTTGTACGACATTAGTCTTTCTATACTGATTAAACATACCTCATATTTACACAATTGACATAATTCACATTACTTTTAGGTTAAAACAAAGGGTATTCCTCAGAGTTGAGAGGCAAGGTGAAATCATTTCCCTTGTTCCTCCCTTTACAAAACATGGATGCTCTCCAGCAGCATCCCCTCCCCAGTCCACTCCCTCCACTCCTCACCTCTGGTAAAGTAGAAATGTTGTTGTTCTCCAAGTTCAGCTCATCAAGTTCACTGCATTTTGCTAAAGACTTGGGAATTGCTGACAGCCTATTGTACCTCAGGCCAAGACGACTTAGACTGGACAGATTTCCTACGGGTAGAAAACAGGTGTTAACATGCTGTGAGAATCACACAAACACACAGAACAAGGTGTGACTTCTGATTCTTCTGTTATCTCTCACCCTACACTTCAAAATTTCAAATGGTGAAATGGAGCTATTATCCCAAAACAGGAGAATCACAGATTTCCAATGCTGAAATCAACCATGCAGAAGTAGATTGTGCATATTAAATATAATTCTGAAGTTCTGCATAATATGATAAGCAAGCAAAGCTTATTGTCCTGTTGTAAAAGTCCTTCTATCCTGGTCTTTCTATCATCAAAACATACTATCATTTTCCAGATGTCCCCAAATGACTTTTTAAAATTACAGACAGTATCATTCAATGCCATGAATCATATTACCAGAACCTGGGCATGCATCATACAACTCAGGTCCTGGCAAAACAATTTCCTCTGCAGGGAAAAAAAAACCCACAGCTTTACCATCCTCCAACAGCAAGAAAACCTTTAACAGGTGATAGGAAAAACCCCAGAATTTTCAAGTTTTTGAGTGATACTGAAGGGAAAGTCTGGAGGAAGTCTACAAAAATCTGGACAGTAGTGCATGTAAAAGTATTTCTGAATATTGCTAGGCTGATGGTCCCCAGCTGATATGTCTTTCTGTCAGGGAACAAAAATCTTGAAAAACTCGCAGCTTGAAAATTTCCCATCTGAAGCTCCCTCTAGCTCCAACCTTTACCATTTAACAAGTACTAAAGACCAAAACCAACTGCTCAAGGATATTGTTGATGGGTGCTGGGGCATTTAGCCTCTCCTGCAGGTAGCAAGGCCTTGAACTTCACTGAAAAGCCAACTGCCAAACTGTACAAAGAAACTCCACCTCTGGCTCATCCCTACAATCAGAAAAGGTGTCTGTGCATGTTTGGACTTCACACCAAGGGAGCTTGTGAACACACAATTAATTCACACAATCAGTTCCTTGCAAAACATTTGCTGGTTTACACTTGCTGTTATGACCACCCATGGCACAACACCTTTGTTCTGCAAATTGAAGTAGCAGACCAACATATAGAAAGGAAACACAGAATTTAACAAATGGTAGAATGAATAACCAGAAGAATTTTAGAAGATGAAGGGGTCTTAATATGTACAGCCTAACTGCTCATTAAGGGAAGGCTATATTAGTGTCTATGCATGGGCACTTATACAAACTGGACCACAACAAAGGAAGAAATAAATGTAGAGTATGTCTGCTAAACAGAGAAAGACTTTCAACAAAGCAAGCAACAAAATATCTCTTTCCTGAACCTGGTCAAAATAAATGCCCCAACATCACCAAATAGTTGGGAATGTAGATAATAAAAACTTGAAACTGGAAAGAACGCTGAATGATTTTGCTGTAGTTCTAAAACAGAGAAGTCACAAGAACAGTGAAAGTAAAACAAGAAAACAAAAAACGTTAGCTCACCCATAAAACTGCAACTGAAAAAAATCCAAAACCCACAAACCCCTTAATATAGAACAAAACTCATCTACATCTTCCAAATAGTGAAAAAAACAGGATGAGTTTTCAGTGCATATCTGATAATTATCTGACAAGCTTGGCAACAATTTTTTCTTCATGCCATCAACAACTAAACAAAAGTCACAACAGGTAGCTACACACCATTGCTTAACTAATAGTATTTTCAATTGGGTGTTGAGTTCTATTTTTTAAAGTGCTGGATTCCAAACAAGTATCAAATTAAGTTTTATAGAAGCAGCAAAGAAAGTCTTCACTTAATCAGAAAAAGGCATTTAAAATCCAAGGATATCAATACTGCACTGCAGTGCACAAACCTTCATCTTTTCCTTTTAAATCCTGCAATGCATATACACACTAAAGAGAATAAAGACCTATTCTGATCCTACAGTCCACCAGTAAAAAGATACAGATTTGTACATAATTTAGCTATTTCATGCTGTATTTGTGAGATCAGGCATTGCTGGTTGAATAAAAAACTGGCCTCACTTCACACAAAAAACATTCTATTGCAAGGCTCGAAGATCATTAGGATTTGCCATCCTAGGGATGAACAAAGCACACCCTGGCTGTATTTCTCTGAATTGCTATTTAATATTTTATTAAAGAATGAACAACAAACTTCACACAAAGTAAGATATAAAGCTATTATTCTTTTCACTACCTAAAACATGCGCTAGATGCTGATCTGGATTTTTCAGGAGAAAAGGAAGAACAGGGAAGTAGACAGCATGATGCCAACTGTTGCTTAGCAATACAACATTGCTGTGCCAGTTCCAGATTGTGAGCACAGGCTGTATGTACATGGCTCTCTTCCTACCAGCAATGTGGCATTTCAGAAAAATGAAACAAGGCAGCCACTAGAGAGAGTCAAAATGTACCATAAAAGAAGAGAATGACACACGTTGGCGATCCTCATGACATTATCATGAGGAGAAAGGAGGCATAAATAGCAGCTCCCAGTAATTTCTCCTTGTCCTAAGTAGCATTTCTTAATAGAACTTTATCACTGTTTCTTTACTAGTTATCTTTCTTCTCCATAGGAAAGGCACACAAAGGCATAATAGAAGACACATCCTGTGTGTACCACATTCCTTATGATTGTTTTACACATCATAGCACTAAATACAATTATTCCTGAGGACAAACCAGTAAGATTTCAGCTGCAGCTGCATCAATAGCACCTCTCCCACTGCTCTTGTCCTGAGCCCACCTGATACAGGCAACATGAGCCACCTTCTCATTTCAAATCAGAATTTATTTACAGCCTCTCAGTCTTCTGTCAACAAGGCTCAGCTACCTTTTCATCCTTGGAGTGCATACACACACCTCATTGTGAATGCATCACAGTGTGATACCCTTATCAGCTTTTATCTTCACATGCTGGACAAGCCAGATCCTAGACCCAGCTTCACAAAACAGGATACAGCTCTTCCCTCTGCCCAGTGTGTCCAAGTTAACATTTCTTTTTAACAGGAATGCACCAGTACAATGTTAACATTTGCCTCCAGGGGCCAGTGGGCTAACATGAAAACCAAGTGACAAACTGTTTTACCACAGGAACTGTCACAAGTTGCTCAAGACCACACCTGGTGCAATGAACCATCAAATGATCCCACCTACAGCTCCCTGAGCTCAGGGTTACCCAGCTGATACCTCTGTCTGGAGTTGCTTTACAGTGCTTGCACTCATCTCCATCATTCCAGCTCAGCTACTGCTTTCTGAGATGGAACAGCACTGGGTATCTGCTGATGGGCTGTCAGGCCAGGTCTAGGGAATAAGGCAAGGAAGGTAACAACTGATCATGGTCAGCTCAGACTGTCACCAGGACCATTTGCAGTTGTACTTCTGTCACTGAAGCTGTACCTCAGCAGCTGCTCTGAACCAGCCCCTTGCAGGTAATGACTCAGAAAACGCTGCACTGGATGTTCATGTACGTGACAGTTTGATAACCACAAGTGAAAAGCAGATACCAGCAGGAAAAGCAACAAGCAAAACGCCTTTCAACTTGTTTTCTTAGAGAGCCTGTTATGAAAACCCTTGTAAACTCAACTGCCTTATTCAGTGGTACTTCTAAAAATAAGATTGCAAAGCCTGACCGAGCCCTAAACTCACACCAGGCCTAAGCAAGTCACTGAAAAGTCACTTGCTTTAGTTCAACTTTTGTCTGAAACAGTTACTCTTGGGATTCAGGTTTCATAGATGCCTTGTCTCAGGACCATTTTCTCACCAGCACAGTATTAACACCCATGAGCAGATGCCAGCTCTCAGGGTTGAAGGAACCTAAGCACAAAATTCATAATCCCTTCACTGGAGTGACTTTATGTCTCTCTCAGGATTAGCTGCTTCAATTACACAGAAGTGAATTAAAAATCCTTGGTAGCATACAAATCCAGAAATATTAGATTAAACTTATAAAATAAAAGGGATGCAAAATAGATGGTTTAAATTAATTCTTTATTAAGGGTACTTCAAAAATATTAATCAAAGGAAAAACAAGTGTCTACCAATCCCCCGCCCCCCCCCCAAAAAAAAGAGAAGACAGGAAACAAAGAAGGAAACTATGCTAACAAAACAATATTTTTTAGAAAGACCACCTGAAGAGGCCTCTACATCTCTTTTGCAAGTATTTCAAAATCAAGAGAAAAAAGAACTGGTAAGCTGAATAATATAAAGAAATATAAATTCCTAATTCAAAGTCCTACTAGAGCTTTTTAAACAGAGTGATAAATGCTCTCTTTCTTCTGAGATTTACCACACCTCTTCCTTTCACTCCCTTAGTTAAAATAATCCTTAAAATTCCCTATCCTTACATGAAAGGTCATTATTAATGTGAAACTTAGTTCATCAAGCTAATTTGCTATCAGGATCAGTTGCTTTCTTTTAAATAAACCAAAAGCATCAGATCAATTTAAAAACCTGTTCACTAGACAAAACTTCTACAGATAATGTTAAAAACACAAACTGGACTTGCACATCAAAATCCCATAAGATCATTATCAACAATATATGTGAACTTCAGCACACAACAGAAAATTGCAGGAACCTGCTACAAACAACATGGCACTATTAAGTATTTCAGATGGTCCACCTTGTATAAATATTCTTAGATTTTGATTTGACTCAACCTGGCACACAATGAGCACTCACCTACTAAAGAACATGTTTTATATGGGCACATGTCACTTCATAGAATGCCATGTGCTTAATTCACCGACGGATCTTCTAGCAAAAAAAATTTGCTGGTTTGCATACAAAGATACCAGGTGTCATTTTTAACTAACTGAAAGCAAGAAGTACAGCTAAAATTAATAATACTTTAAAAAAAATTAAACTTGATGTCACTTTAAAAAAAATACATTAATTAAATTTAATACACCACATGATATTAATCTTGCAGTGAGAATAACAAAGATGATAATATGAAATAAATTTCAAATTGTATGGGAGATAGCAGACATGCTGCAGAGGGGCAGTTGTAGACAGAGATTAAACACTGCATTCAGATATTTCAACAGTGGCTCCTGGTCTAAAATAGCCCTGAGTCAGAAGATGCCTGTACCACACTTTGTACTTACTATAAACAAGTTTTCCAGATGTCAGCCAACCTCTGTGACAACTTTTTAACTGTATAACAGATTTTTAGGTGAAAGGAGCTGTTGGTGTTTAATCTAATCTCTTATCAGAAAGCAAACCGGTTCCCCTGATAGCTGTAGAGTAAAACGAAAGGCTTCAGATAAAGTGTTTAACCTTCAGTTGCACTCCACAAGCAGAGAGTAACAGCACAAACTGACTGGTCCAACAAGACACCCCAAAAGAGATCCCAGTGATCTTGTTGCAGAGGAAACAAGAACAAAATCCCACAGCCATCATTCATCTGGTCTGGGGGCACCTTCTTCCTAAATTGCTTGTAGGTTTGTACAAATTAAAACTTGTGTCACCAACCATCATCTGAGAGACAACAAATCCCTTCTACAACCCCTACATCCCTAATGTTTATTATGCTCTGGCTAAAGGTTGATGCCCAAGAAAAATGGGAATGGGAACAGAAAGGTGATGAGGGTGGGAGGGCAACCACTCTTAGCAGAACTGCAGGAGAGAAGAGAAACCCTTCTGATCATTGCTACCAAATACCAAACCATGAAATGTAATTATTCTGTTCCAAATAGAAAAGTGTAGTTAAACACAATACAAAGTTTGACTTAATTTCACTGGTTTAACAGAAAAGTGATTTTTAGTGTATTTTAATTTTTCTTTTCAGCCACCAATACCTCCTGATATACCAGGCAGGCCAGTGTAGGAGGCAAAATCAAATTCACAAATTACCAAAGTCAGCAGGGTCCATCATTATTTGCCCTGTTCAAACCAAAGTGCATTATCCTCCTTCTGCAAAGTCTAGGAGTTCTGATGATGTTATCTATTAGAAAGCTATTTAACATTAATTTAAAATTAGCCTCTACCATCCCTACAAGTTTAAATGCCATCTGAAGAGAGCAAAGAGTTTTCTCTGCTTTCAGTCTGATATCATCTAAAGACAGGTTTTCGCTCATCATATCAATATTAAAACGCTAAATTGTGACCACAGGCAGTCAGTTATTTGTCAATCTGATTCCAGACTCTAACATTGCTGACTGTGTAAAAGATGCACACAAGATACTTGCAAAACCTGAGCAACAAAGGCTCAGGTACCTGATACACACCACACACAACACTTGTATAAGGCTAGAGAGCACAAACTCTTAGTGACATGTTTCTGAAACTGTCTAGATGAAAATTCGACTTAAAACTCATTTAATATGCGTTCATCAAAATGCAAGTAACTCACAGACCCACTTGTCTCAATTCTGATGTGTTCCTTTGAATCACTCTTCCCTTGTGCCTGCTTCTCACATAAAGAAAATAATATTATAGGCTTTTTCTTTCTGTAGTATACTAATCATTCTGAAAATGCTGAGCTGCAGTTAGAATACATCCGTACACACTGGTCTCTGCATCTAATTACTGTGTGAAGGTACATGCATTCACCAAAATAAACTGCCCCCACTCTAGTCTTAGGATGAATATCCAACCAAAATACAAACTGAAAAATATTTTCATAAACACATTGAATCAATGAACTCAGAATTACTTAGCTATTAGAAGCTATCCTAACCTTTAATGAAATAGTACATATATATTTAACTATATTGGGTTTGCATTGGAAATGTAATTATTTATGTTTAATTAAAACATAAATACAAAACACTTCACATTGTAACAGAGACAAAAACAACAGCTGGACCTTATTTTGAGCTATCAATGAAAGCATTTCATTTTACTCAATTCACACTGTATACAGTAAGACAAAGCAACTGAAATTTATTTAATTTAATTTTTCATTGGTAGTCTTTTTTCCCTTTTCAAATGACTATTTAAAGCCTTTCTGGGAAAGTAAAGATACATATAAATGTAAATCATATTGTATGAACAGTTTATACCTAACTGGCAATGCAATAAAAACGTTAACCTTTCCTAAGTGAATGATGTGTTTAATTTTTTAAGTCTACCCTACTATATAAAGAAAACATGAAATGTACAACACATGAATATATCTTAACAATTTTAGCTAATTAAGTAATGTGAGAATTATTTTATCAAGACCAGGGCTCCACTTTGTATCTTCCCTGCTGTAGAATGCTGTCCCACAGCAGATACCAGGAAATGAACCTAAAGAAAGAAGAACACCCTGAAACTTCCTGAAGAGTGAGGAAAGATTCAACAGTGACTTCTCAAATGTAGAAGCAACTGTTATGATTTTCTTCTGCATAACTGCCATGTCACACCCTGAGCTTTCAGCATCTGCATCAGCCTGTGCAAACACTGAGACCCAAATGTGCCCTGCCCATCACATGCAGTACTGTCTGATCTTCACTAGTGTGACAACACCTCACAGCCTCATGCCTGCCCTTCTGAACTTGGAGGACAAAACGAGCAAGTCACTTCCCATTTACCCTCCACCTGACATTTTCCAGTCAATTTCGCTACTTTACATTTACTAAGTCTAGAATTGAAGGCAACAAGAACCAGAAGTTTTCCTTTATGAGACCACCACAAGAACTAGACAGGGCTCACAGTAATACAAAAATTAGAGTACAAGAGTGGGAGCCACTGCTTTCAATCAGGTAAAGAAAAGGCTGGACTTACTGCAATTGCCCAATACTAGCAGGATCCAATTAAAGAAGTTTAATTAACAGCATAGTCCAAGAACAAAACCTTAGACAAAGCACCGAATGTTGATCAGCTGTCCCAAAGTGAGCCTATGGAAAGAGTCTTGATGCCACAAAACAGAATGCTCACTGACCAAAGCACCAGGTCGTGCTTAAATGTTGAGAATATGAATCTTGCTGTGAAAGCTGGAGCAGAAGCCTCTACACTTTACTCCACACAACAGTGAGTAATTAACCACATCAAACTCATCAGTCACGTCTGAACATTGCCCTGATCACTGAGAGAGCTGCAGGTGCTCAGATATTTCAGAACAAGACTCCTGATTTTGCTAAACCTGCCAAATTTAAAATACCATTTTAAAGTAGTTTCACATTTCTTCAGAAATGTCTTTGCTTCTAGGGACTTGAAGCTCTCAACCACAATTTTGCATAACCTGAACCGTACCAATTCCATACGTCTGGTTTTGGTCAGTGCTTCATGTTTTATCAGCTGTAGGTTTAAAGAGAAAAACGGTGCTCTCAGAGGTACACTGGGGTTAAACAGGTTAGAAGCGTGGTTTGGAGCACAATTTCAACCAGCAAAACCAATCAATAAATAGCATTTAACTTCATGAAAGCTGTGATTTCAGCTTCTGAGCTATAGTGCCAGAGAGAAGGGTAGGAGGGTAGTCCAGAGCTGTAAATCCCATTTTTCTAACCATCTCTTAGGAACAGTGCTATGTCAGACACTGGAAAGTGTGTCCATTGACAGAATTTTCTGTGCTTTAAAGTATCATTTTGGAACATTTACAACTGACTATTCTTTTTTTTATTAAAATTTCTGTTGCCTTAGATGCCTGAGAATATGGCATTTGACTATAATCAAACTGTACACGTAAGCACACAAAACTAGAAAATTCCAAAGCAGATGAAGAATCTGGTATTACTAAAAGCTGTAACTGTTTCTGTTATATTTCTTTCTCAAATCAGTTTTTCTATGCTTTTACATATGAAATTGTGAACACATTTGTACAGAATGCTAAAATTAGAAGTTCAAAGAGGGAACACTCACTATGTGGTAGTTGCAGGACAAAATTATCTAAGCTATCTTAAGAAACAATTTACTCCACCCAAAATTTGTTGCCAGTCTCAAAAATTCAATTAATAATTTTAATATAAATGATAAGTTATTCACCTTCTTCTGTGTTGGATATATTAGTGTGCCAGCTAAGTATACAGAGATAAGACACTGGGTAAATAAAAGTAGCTAACAATTCCACCACCCTCCAAAAGCAAAAAAAACCACCACAACATGGGGGGGGGGGGGGGTGTGCAATCTGCAATGAAAACACTAAACAGCTACAATCCCACTATGATTTTGATTCTGGGCTTGAAACTCTCGGAATGTGCTAAGCCATTCCACAAAGCTCATTTTTCTTACAGGAAATGATCTAATATAAAAAGTACTTTACAATTTTCAATCAACAGAAATACAGATATGAATGTATTAAGCCAATATCTATAAAGCAAGGCATTAGATCATTTCCTGACAACTAATATCTAAAATCGACATTTGTTACTGCACAAAAGCATGCTTCTACAGCACTAGTTGAGAGAAGAACTTGGTATTTTTACAGAGTGGCTATATTGGCTCTGCAACCTCTGTAATCACTGCTGATGCATAATCCCTTCCCTGCCACTCCCCTGCATGTCACCCTCACGTCCCTTTCTCACAGCTCCAGCACATTTCAGTACATGCTGTTAGTTACCAAACAAGCTTTTTTTTTAAGTTTGGCAGATCCTGAAATCTTCCTGTGGTAAAACCAAAGCTTGTTTATATAGTTCAGCAGCTACTTTTAGAGGGTTTTTGGATGGAGGGGAAGGAGAAATAAAAAGCAAAGGGGACTATTTGTTTTTCAAAGCAGCATGACAGAAACATCCTTCTCAAGAAAAACTGAGGCCTCAATCAAAAGGATCTCAGTGGGGGAGAAGGGCACAGACCTGGCAGCAATGGAAAGCCTGTCCTCCATGAACAGGAGGCTCATGGGCTCACAGAACATCAAATACTTGAAACGAGCAAATGTGCTAGGTCTGCTTTGTCCCTGGTGCTTAACCCAGAGTTTGACTGAACTGAGAACCATTAACAGCACTCATACAGTGAGCATCCTGACACCTGGAAACATGGAAACGTTGCAGGAAAAGGCAGTTGTGGCAAGCAGCAGGCAGGGACAGAACCTGCAGCGAAAGCTGGAGAGGCTCAAGGGCCACCCCAGCCATGCGCCATTGACTCGCCAGGCTTTTCTCAGTACTCAGTTTCTCGCTGAACAATGCCAACCACAAAGCAAGCTGTAATCTAAAAATCATGCCACAGCTTGCTTTCGTATGTTGAACCAAAACTATGATGACTAAGAAATAAAGCCAGTGTTGCTGAACTGGCTACGGCTGCCTTTTCTGCAACATGCATAAATGTAGGCTGATCATTATCATTTAAGATGGAACCTAAAGCTTTCCCTCCACTGCTAAATTCTGTTTGTGAACCACATGAGGCACAAACATGGAGTTCTGATTTTAAGTTCTTATTTAAATACTTTTTTTTAAACTTACTGTTTACGAGAGAGATTTTCCAGCGGAGCAAAACTGAACTAGAGCAAGGTTAATGACAAGATGGCTCACTCCCGTCTCCTACCATTATTCAGCTATCTTTGGTGGTTTCTTGAGCTCTAAAACATTGATTTTCAGCTCAGATAAGCATGTAAAGAGACAGCTACCAACATTTAAAAACAAGTAATTTCTATACATTATAAAGACAATGCAAGGGAAAAACTAAACAAAGAAAACAGAAATCCAGTCCAACCAGGTATGAACCTGACTCAAAAGAAACCACCTAAGCTTACAGAAACTTTCTGAAGAAATAGGTGGGTCCAAACTATCTTGACTGCAGAATGAGCAATTTCCTATCTATCACAAGTGACTTAACTGCCTAATAACTTTGTGCCTCTCCTACCCAGAGACCTTTCCCTATAAGTACAGTCTTGCAGCATATTACAAATGAGATTTTTCTGGTCCTTTGAGACATTCAGTGAATACCAGGCACTAAACAACTTAGTAAATCATATTACTACTCTTCACAGGAATTAACAGCATTAGTCTATAAGCCTTGAATATGGAAATCTCACACTTGCTTAGAGAATTTTTCCCATAATTAACAGTTTACCCAGGGAACTCACTCCCTAAATATGACACATACACTACACATAAGTGTTATGTAAAACAACATTCAGCAAGATTTGCAAAATAGCAACAAAAATAAAGGCTGTACTTATGAATGGTGTAAGTTAGATGCAAACTCCAGATGGAATGGGATCTCCAGAGTTTAAAAATATCAGTCCAGGAAGGAAGTTTAATTCCAGTGGATATATCATCAGTGTAAACTCTGCTCACGTCAAACTTTCTCAACCAAAAGCCATAGTAACTTCATCCTCAAGAATTTACTGCTAGAAGAAAAGCTAGAGTGTTATTAAATGGCTCCTCACTTTACCATGCATTAGAGTACATTAATAAGTACTCAACACTGAATACCATTAAACTCATAATGTTCATTCTTCTGAGTATGTTCTTGTGACAGAACTTAAAATCGTTATGGCCTTGTTTTTAGTCTTTTTAAATCACAGCAGCCATCTTTTTCTGCCATCTGTTTAAAACTGATTTAATGAGATAGGAAAAGGCATGTTTTGTTGCTTTATCCCATATGAGATACTGAAACCAACCAGGACTGTGTTCATTTAGTCTATTATTCCCAATGTAAGTTGCAAACTCTCTGTATTCTATTGCATAAGAGCATGATGACCTTGTGGACTTGGGAGATATTTTTAAATGTTCCACCAAAGAACATAATACATACATAATTATTTTAAAACATTTATGATTTTAGTGTTATATTTCTTTAGGCAAAGATGTAAGTTTAAATTATCTGCCAAAGTACTGCACTTCAACTATAAGCGAGCTTTTCATTTCTTTGTATGCTCAGTTTCATTACAGAATGAACAAACAAGCAGAAGGTGTTTGCTTATAACCAAAGAACACCTTAAGATTTAGAAGTAATGGATTTGGATTTTTTTCATTGCAACTCTCATTCTTAAATTATTTAAGGTAACGTTTAAGGTAACAAGCACACCTTGCTTTAAATCTCAAGTGTGAAGCTGTGTTGAGCTGAACACCAGTCATTCTACAGCCACTAGCAAATACTCATTCTTGAATTTGTTCCCCTTAATGAACATTTTGAAACAGTGACTTATTTTCTCTTCTCCAGCCTCTTCACCTACCTATGGTTTCTGGCAGGTCCAGGAGCTCATTGTGCTGCAAGTCAAGGTTGGTGATCTGCGTGCAGCTTCCAATCTCCTCTGGAAGATGTTCAAGCTGATTGTGCGCTACATCCAGCGTTATGAGGTTACACAACTCACCTAAAAGCACACAGGAAAACCAAAACATAGAGGACTTTAATGTACAGCTCTCAACAATGACCTCCACACAGAGATTAATAGAATCAGACAGATTTTGGGATAAGCTGAAAAAAAGCTACTGCTGCCATAAAGTTATACATATAAAATAAGGTATTACAGGATCATCATTTCATCAGTCAGATCTAAAACCTGATCAACAATTTTGAAAAGCTCAGATAAAGCTTTAATAGATTCTCCAAAGAAATGTTATTTATTGGTTGATTTTATTCTGACAGCTCAAGCTGTGGAATACAAGTACAAAACTTGCATCTTACACTTGTTTCAGGCTGACCAGAATTTTAAAACATTACTAAGTAAATGAATTGTACTAAATTTCGAGAAATTAAGGTCTGTTTTTATATAATGAATTACTTTCAGCCATAAAATCAACAATTAAGAGACAGAAAAATTATTTGGCTGACAACCTAGATAATCCAACGTCCTGAACACTATTTCTAAACATTTTAAACATTGGTGACAGTCATCACAAAAAAGACAACTTACAATAAATAAAGTGTATGCAAGCAGACCTACAGCAAATAAAAGTTTGAAATAAAAGGCTTATCTGTTAAGCATTTAAAAAGTATGAATTTGCTTGGAGTTTAGAGCCACTTCACACAGAACTGCTTCAATTCTGACATTTATAAATTAATTTAAAAGCACAGCTAGGCACAACTCTCTGAACAGTAGTTTCACCTATTTTTATGTCAAACACACTGTTTGACATTAAAATAGGTGTTCTGAGCAAAAGATTGTTGGGTTTGAAAAAAAGAAAATACTAACTCTGTGCATGAATACAGGTGTATGTATTCACGTTTTTTGCATCTGATGGAGGTTAAATGAATGCATATTATTTGAACAGCTTCTACTCTCTCCAATAAAGATGAGGTCACTGCATTTGTATATTAGAGCATGACTCAGTGAGTAACAAATTTGGAAGAGCAGCAAATTCCTTTTGAGGAGCAAATGTCTATTTTTAAGCTTCAGCATTGTATCTTTGACACAAGGATTTTCTCACAGGCCTGCAGGATTATCCTGGGCAAGTTCTGACGTGTAGAGTGTCTACTCATTAGGTCAGCAGATAATCACAACTGGTGATTTAATAAATCATAAAATAATATGAATCCTCAGACTCTGTCTAGAGTTCAGGCATCATGTAGCCACAATACTCACTATGTATCACAGAACAATTGTGAAAGGCCAGGAAAAAAGTCAACCTCAAAGCTTCATTATTCTGTTTTTCTTAGATTGTTAACATATAACTGATATGTTAACATATCTTATTTCCTGCACTAATTAACCCAAACCAGCATGTTTTTCTAGAAACCAAGATGGAAATGTAAAGCTGGTGCTCAAGCAGCTACTCCAGCACTGTGTGTGTCCCCTCTCTTACATCAGCAATCAAGTGCAGTCCAGGCAACCAGAGGCAAGAGCTAAATGAGCTGTATCCAGCACTGCCTAACCCACACATGTCAATGCCATTACCAGGCAGAAGAAAGCAAATGTAAGAAATAATTAAGCAAGAGTTAATGGTCTGTGGCAATGATATCCTTATTATTCATGGAAAAAGGGGGCAAAGTGTAGAATGCAATAGGAGGAAGAAAAGTTTGAGGAAGACTTAAAACATCCCTCCCTTTAAACAAACAAAAAAAAGAGCCCCACAAAACTTTACTGAGATAACTCAAGAACCTTCACACACTTCGGGGCAGTAGTTTTCCCTTCATGATTGCTGTTTTCATTTGTTTTCACTTCAGGTCTTAACCAATAATGTCAAATTTGAAATATGGCATAAATTCCATTTCATCATGCCGAGTTCTCATTTACTTGACTCTTCCCACTCTACATCTGCTGAAGTCGAAAAAATACTTGGGGGTTTTGCAGCAACATGTGCTGCACTTCTTTTTTGCACCTGCTGATATCTTTGACAACAGCAAGCTAAATGTTTGAAACAAACATCTTACTACCTAATCCTGAGGAGGAAAAATAATGAAAGGAGACATAATGCCTATGTCTCTCTAGAAAATTAAGGGCAACCAAACACTTTAGTTTAATCTGGATAGCCATACTTAATATTGTCACATTAAAGATGCAGGCATTATTTTAAAAAGCAACAGTAGTAGCATTTAATACAAATACTGAATGTTAAAACACATTGAGGACTGCCCAACAAATTTTAAGCTTTAGAGCAGAAATCAAAAGTTAGAGCCCTATAATGAAGCATAGTGACTTAAGGAAAGGAATTAAAGAGATACAGAAATATTCAGCTTTTAATTCTCATTGCTCAGTAAGGAATCTTGTTCTTGGACATTTATTGTGTACTTATAGTTTGACAGCATTTCATCAAAATGGGTTTATTGCCCACTCTAAGGGTAGAAGAAGAGGGGAGATGAAATGCTGTTGGCACTGCAATTTTTTCAAAACTTTAAGTTGAATTACTGAGACACAACAGAGAGCATGCAAGTCAACAAAAATCACTGGAGGTACATTTCTCCTGTTGCTCTCCATGACATACGGCAAAAAAATCTTACATCCAATATGCTTAACAAGGTGAAAAACACTTGGGTGATGTGATAGAGACTCGGATCACAGAAGTGAAGAGCATGGACCCAGCCTATCAACTTAAACACTCCATTTGAGATAAAAATGAAAGGAAGTCTAAGAATCACTTCATAACCCTAAGAGTACACACATAAAGAGGCTAACTGAGAAACTCAGGATCAAGTCCAGCTCTTTAGCGAATGGCCCACAGGGAGACCAAACCCACATCCTTGGTGTCATGAGCACCATGCTCTAATCAATGGAGCTAAGTGCTTTTTTACATCTTCACATGCAAAGGCACACAGAGTTCTCTCAGCTGCGGCCTGAGAACAAAAATACTAAAATACTGAGTGGCCAAGTGTGTGAGAGCTGGGACAGTGTGTAAATGGAAATGCTCTTCAGAGCACCTCGCAGCCTGGGGCTGTCACTGCATGTGGGGCTTGAAACGCTACTGTGAGGTAAAAGGAAGAGCAACCAGGGATGGTAAGAGTTGCTAGGGAATCTTTAGGGACGGGAAAGTGAGAAATCAATGTAGCTTAGAAGGGTAAGTGTAGGAAAACAGAGGAATAAGGAAATAAAAGGGTCCAGTCGCTTACAACCCAATGCTGGCCATGTCCTGTGGCCAACCAGCACCTGTCTTCTCTCTAAGCTCCATGTTCCGGGGAGAGGAGCTCCCAGTTCTGAGCTCTGAGCACAGCAAGAGCACAGCTCATGGGCCCAGCATTGCCGAACTCATCCCAGCACATCCCACCCCACGTTCCCAGTGGGCCGAGGAGGGCTGGGGGCCACCAGAGCAGCAGCCGCGGCCCGGGGGCAGCGCAGGGCCGGCCCGGGGGCAGCGCAGGCCCGGCCGGGTGAGCGCACCGTGAATGGCCACGCTGTGGCTGCGGCTGTGCAGGCGCTGCTCACAACAGCAGCGCTGTCAGGAGCTACAGCACACAAACACATGGCAGGAGCACTCCACACAGCACATAAGGATCTGTAAATGCACAGAGCCCGAACTGGAGGCCATCTGCATCATGCTCTTCCCGGGAGCTGATGTTTCAGTGAGTCAAAGTGTCCTTCTTATTGTCTGAACAGCGGCAGCTCTACTGAGGAAATGCTTCTCAAAAAAAAAAAAAAAAAGTTAAAATAAGTTTCACCAAGATACAACTGAAATCTATCATTTTTGCTTTGCCAAGATAAGAACCATATGTCAAAATTAAAAAAAAAAAAAAAAAGCAAAAATATTTTCCCAAAGCAAAGATTTGTTCAGGTACAAAAAGAAAAATGTCTAATGAGTAAGGAGCTCATGATCTTATTCATAGTAAAAGAATCAACATTTGCAATTTTTTGTGTACTACCTAAAATTTGCTGAAACATATTTTTATCTTGATTGAACAGAAATAAGTCAGCTAGAAATGTGCAGCAGATCAAAATCAGCCTTAACCAGAAAGCAGTTTCCTGAAGAAAACCCATTCCTTTTCATCACACGGACAACTCCTGCATCACTTCACTAAAATATTGTTCAAACACCCAAAATCACTACAATAAGACAAGCACTGCTTTAGGGAAATAATAACCACAGGTTAATTTAACTCTTTTTTCCACAAGCAATGTCCAAAACAGACAAGTAGTGAATAAAATATTCTCTATAGACTACTTGCAGCTGCATTGAAGGGGTAAGCACCTTCACAACAATTAAAAAATAATCTAGGAGGGTACTAGAGTTTAGAGTTACTTTTTTTGGGGAGGAGAATTTTTTTGCCTTTTTTTTACTATATTACATTGTGATCGCAAAGGGAAAAAAAAGCAATTAAAGCTCTAAGTCTGCCAAGAAAGCAGACAGGAATTGCACGTACTAGCTGGCTTGACAATAAAAGATTTCAAAGTAGGAGCAATGCTCATTTGAAAAACATAAAACAGTTTCTCTATAAATAACCTTCACAAAATAGTCAGTTACAGCATAACATGTAGTTTTTAAAAATTTGTATTTTAAAGGCCCTAAAAAAATCACACAACTCAAATGCATTTTTCAGAGAAGACAGTTTGTGAAGACTTCAACCACCTTCCATTTAAAAAAAACTTGTTGAAGTACAGCTAAGTATCCCCTCAACAATCATTAAAAAAGGTGGAGCGAGCAATCACCTCACTGTTGTTCGCATACACACAAAGAATAAATGTTGTAGTATGACAATGATACATATACCTGCTTTTAAAAAGCCAGCACAATGAAATGACTAACATTTTCAACATAATGAGGCAGAATTATAGTCCCATTTCATGGCCAGCTTTGAAAGCCTGTTATGACAAGAGGGCCAGGTTACATGCCCTGACTTACAAAACTCTGGAAGTTCTTTTTGGCCATATGAAACACAAAATACTGCTTCACCAAAAAACACTCAAGTACACACAAATTAACAGTTGGAGAGAGTATATAGGTCAATAGCAAAGAGGCTTCAGTGTCTCCAATCACTAATTCAGTCAGTGGGCACCACTCTTGGATGGCAAACACAATTTGTAATGTAGCCTGTTTTCCACTGGATTAATGACATGCCTGCCCATGCTTAAGCAGATTGAATATTATGAAATCCTTCACAACGTGATAAATCCTAGGCCAGATGACACAGCAAGAGGATCAAGACTCTTATGGAAAGTAGAAGGAAGAGGAGAATGCAAATATTAGTGGGACTTCAGGCTGATGTGTCAGAACATTGGTTGTAAGCTAATATGTAAGAATTAATTATCCAAAATCAGCAATGCTGGGAACAAGTTACAAACAGCTCCCATAACTTTCATAGCTACTCATCTTTCACTTGGTTCTCTGCTGGCAAAGGAGAAAATAAAAGGAAAGAGAATTTTCAGTCTACACAAAGTCTGTGGGACAGGTTTCTTGATGTTAGAAAAAAAATTTAAAAACAATTTTAGAATTTTGGAATCTTTTAACTCTCTGTGAGATCTGAGTACATCACTGTGACAGCGAGCCTGAGCTCTTTGTTCTGCATTACCAACTGCAGTCAGAGCCATTCTGAATTATTACTGCACAACTCTAACTTACACAGAAGAGTTACCAAGGAGAAGGAGTGCAATTTTAACATGGTCATGAGTGACTTACTGACTACCAAAGTTAAAATACTCATGTAAGTAAGAAATAAGCACAGTAATATTATTCTCAAAATGCAGAATGCACACCAGGATCTAGTTGTGGGAACCACTCAAAACCACAGAACCTCAGCTGAAAAGACTCAAAATCTGCTCTAAAACATGCTTCAACAAGACATAACAGCAAACACTTATTGCTTATAACTGAAAGCAGCAAATACAAATAAAATTAAAAACATGTTCAAACAAAATCCCAAACATGCAAAATGTAGAGAAAAGTCTTAGCAAGGGCTCAAAGCAGGATTTGAGGTGGACAGCAGAAACTCATTTGAGTGCCAAGACAAAGGCAAAGTCTTGCACCTAGCAGGGAATAATCCTGTAAAGAGGTACAACCTTGCACCAGGAGGTGAGAAACAGCTCTGCAGGGAAGGACCAGGGGGTCCTGGTGGTGCTGAACCTGGGATAACATCTGGAGCCTGTCCATTTTCAGTGTGCAGCAAGCTCTCAAATAATAAAGGCTAACCACCTTGCAGGCTACATTAGAAAGGGCAGCCTGAGGAAAGTGATTTTTTCCCCTCTGTTCAGTACTTACTGAAGTATTCAAACAGTTAAAATAATTGCAGCATTGATTTAAAAAAATAAATAAAATAAAACTTAAAAAAATAAAAAATTAAATTAAAAAATTGAAAAAAAACCCCAAAACAACTCTGGACTTCTAACAAGCTGTCAGTTATCTACTGGAATTACACTTGGGGCATCATCCCAGTAAGCTCTGCAAGCAGATCAAAAAGGCAGGACTACTTTATCATTATCCTAAAGCCAGCCTGAAGAAACTGTAATCAGGAGGAATTTGACCAGCTGACAAGAGATTTCACAAGAATCAGAACCCAGTTACTAAAGCTGAAGCTGGTCAAAAGAGTTCTACACTTTTTCTGCAGCTCAAGAAAACCACCAGAACTGGATCACATAAGCAGTCATTATCTCTGACTCCTAGAGACCAACACACATACATCAATGCTTATATTTATTCCACTCCTGTTCACAACTTCATGCTTTTATCACATTAAAATAAAAATATATAAAAGCATTCTCAACTACTGTTTGCAGACATTACCACACCAGTTAAGCCCAGAAACACCATTTTGTTTTTCCTTCAAATTGATGAAAAACAGGAAGGTGTTCTTAGATACAAATAATGTAAACAAATATTTCTCTATATTATCAGCTCTGCTTAAAAAAAAAAAAAAAGAAAAAAAGAAAAAAAGGGAAATGAAATTCAGAGCATCACTGAAAAGCTTTGCAACTAGCAAGTCATTTAATAAGGAGGCACCACATTCAGCGTGGAGTGAGTAGACTTGAACTAATGTGGCTGCACACATCTGGTCCACTGTCTACACTACTGAAAACAAAACAGGTGCAAGTGTTATGAAAAAGAGTTTCAAAGCAGCGAAGAAACCACAAATTATCTAAATATTGGGTAGATGGGGGAAGAGAAGAAGAGAGTCTCAAAGACATTCCTAGCCTGGTGTAGGCAGATTCCCTGAATTACATTCTAAAAATATTTCCCTTGCAGAACAGGCCTGACCAGATTCTCCCCAGAAAAGGAGAAGCATTCACAGACAGAAAACACAATATTTGGAGTCTCAAGAAACTTGCAGAAACTATGTACATGTAATTTCAACCACATTGACAATATAATTTCTACTTGAGTTCTGTGTGCCAACACAACAAAAATATTCCAAACTGATATAAGATGCAACCTTGTCTTTGCAAAGAAAATGTTATCAACTTGATTGTGCAAAACAATTCCTTCAACACAACATGGAGGAATGCAATAAAACTCCAAATATAAGAAATGCAAAAGGCTCGCTTAAGTAACAGCCTGCAAACTGAAACATTTGCTTGGCCTCATCCCAAGACAATTCCTCTGGTTTTCATCCTTCTCATGCTGACTGCCTGACTCACCAAAGCATTCACATTCTTCCATTCTAATCTTCCACTTTTTGATCTCAGTGCAAATGGACAACTTACCAGATAAGGAGATGAAGCTGGTGTCCACTTTGTGAACTCATCCCCACAATTATCCCTCCAGATCATCTTTTGGCAAAGTTTTCACAGGGAAACCTTTCTGTTAAGGTTTTGCTTCATAATGCCACCAGAGATTGAACAGCCAGGTGAACAGGTAAATTCTGTCTTGCACTTGATGTGCTTGTGTGTATGTGTGTCTGTGTATATATATTGTGTATGTGTGTCTGTGTGTATATATATATATATAAAACATCTGCATAACATGGACAGGAACAACATTCAAAGCAAACTTTCAGACCTTACTAAAGACAAAAGGCATTTATAGAAGTTTAAAGAAAAAAAAAATGGCCAAGCCTTTGGAAGAAGAGGGTACTGAGAATTACTAAATAAACAAGCTGCATCAGACTCATGAAATCCCTGATACAAAAACAGTTGGATGTGTTTTTGTCAGGAGTCAGGTTAAGCCTCACATATAAACTTAGTCTGTTTCTATGTACATGTTTGCTTAGGGCTAGAGTAAGAACCAGGATACAGGGCAAGATGCACTCTGAAACAATTTATCACCGCTGTTAGGTAGGATGCAATTGGTAAGAAAGAATAACAGAGTAGCTTTGCCATCAAAAACTCTCATCAATGGATTCTCATCACTGTACATAAAAACATTGTTTCAGTAAGGTGCAGCTGAGCTCATGCTAACCAGGATTCCAATAAGCTACACCAGGCTATTTCCATGTCTTGTACCACAAGACATGGAAAGCAGCAAGAAAGGGAGAAAAATGTTCTGAAAATGTAATTTGTTGCATTTTCAACAGCTCTCTGCAGACAGCAATCCACCCTTCCCCAGAGCACCTGCAGTGCTCTTGTCATGCTCATACTGATCCACAACAAGAGCAATGCTACCAGAGAGGCTCACACGAGCTGCAGCCAGCCCAGTGATCCCAGGCTCAGGGCCAAGTGTCCTGCCCTCCCTGCTCCAGCTCATGCTCTCCCACTCCTCCCCCCACACCAGCTCCAGGCTGATCTAAACCACACCGATTTCAACTACCTAAAGCAACAGACAACAAATGTAGCATCTGGGAAGCTGCCAGGAGGGGAGTGGATCCTGCCACATTCAGTGTCAGAAGCTGTTATACATCGGCACATCTATTTCATGAAAACTCCCACTGATTCACCTGCAGAGCTCTTGGCTAAACATGGAAAAAACAAACAAACAAAAAAAAAAAAAAAAAAACAAGAAAACACAACCAAAACAAAGTATTTGAGTATTTTTACATCTTATTCAAACAAATATGTTTACATTTGAAAATACAACAATGCACACCAAGACCTCAGCTTACTACGCAGTCGACTGAAATAATTTCAAATTGCATTAAAAATGCAGAGGCAATATAGATGCTGCTAGAAAAGCATTAAGAGAAGTCTGATAAATACAAGCAGAAATTATTTCGTATGTATCTACCTATAATAAAGCAGCTGGATGCAATGGAATGAGAGGTGCTTAATTCTGAGGAGGGGGAAAGACCAGAAACACACACATCTGTTTAGTAACTATAGACAATAACACTTCCTCTTTCTCACTAAAATGCTGGTTTTAAATGCAAAGCAACTTTTTTCTAGGTGTAGTCACCTAATTAAAGTTTGTGTTGTTTAGCTACTAAAGACAGTTTAAAGTCCAAAACAGAACCAAACTTTAGCTTATTTCCCAGCAGCTCAGGTGGGAGGTTCTCCTCTTCCAGGTTTTCCTCAAAACAACAAACACCTTAAACAGGTCAGTTGTAAAGCAGTTTCCAGGACCACCTGAGAACAAATGTAGGCAACAGAGGGAAAGTGCTGCATCTGAGAACAATGGAACATCACTGGCACAAAAATCAACTACTCAAAGATATGCTGGGTGTTGGAAGAAACGTCTCAATTTTCAGAGCACTTAAAAGTCCAACATTCAATATATTTCAGTAAGAGCAGAAGGAAAATAAATTTTATTTTATAAGGCTGGAGGAAAAAAGATTGCTAGAAAAGCAATGGGATGATTGCTTACAAATCAGGCGACCCTTGATTTTAAAGTAACAAGGTCCTAAAGTTGGAAAGCCATTTATTCTTATACAAAACTGAAAATGTTTGTTTAGTAATAGTGAAAGCCATAACAAGTCCGTAGCACCAGGGTAAGACTTAATGCTATCCCTCTTTGAGGGAACAATAGCAACATTTTTCAAACTGAAGTCTGGATCTTTAATTTTCTTTTTGTCCAGACCAACCTTTTTGTAGCACATTTACTTTCAAAAGAAAAAGTAAAGAAAACCCAGGATTCTTTGCACAGTGTGCACCAGATCAACAACATGAGCACATTGTAGTTAACTGCTGCAAGACTCTTCCTCTCTGGACAAGTCAGCAGGTTACATAAGCTTTGAGTTTTTAAAAATATGAACAAGCACACTAGCGTGCCATTGTGAGCCTTAGGCCTTAGAACAATGGGGCATTTTTAAAAAGAATTTGAAATGCTCCACATGATATTGCTTTGTAAAAGATAATGGCTTCATTTTACTTTCCATTCTGCAGCAAGAAAAACTTCTGTGTTATTTACAAGCTGATAATATGAGTGCTTGCTAGTTTATAGTATTTAGATACTGTATTATAAAACATACAAGGGATTAAAAGCATTGAGACTTAAAAGGGAAGGGTTTTTTTGAAGTGCATATGTGAAATGTAGAGAAATAGTGAGTGTTCAAAGAAACAAATTCCATTGGAAAGTCAGAAATACACTTCTCACTAGTTTCATTTTTTTGAGCTGTGTTTTCAACTCAAGTATTTCATCAAAAAAAGTAAAATGAAAGTAAGTGAGTAGAAATCAATTACAGAATTTAAACTATCCTATCTGCGTTTACTCTGATGAAAAAGATTTTCAAATGCTTGTACTATGTATCGGGCAGTTTAAATTATTTGTGTTACTTAAACACCAATTAATTTTATTTTTCATCTGATTCAATTTTAGGCAACCTAGTCTGAGGGATTTACTTTGAATAAAAAAGGATGCTTGAACTTGATGATTTTCCTTTGAAATTCTTCATAAGGGTGACAGTTGTCTTGCATTTGTACTTCTAAAAAGCCTTCCACAATGAGGTGCTGACCCGTAAAAAGGCACATGAGCATTATCACAATTCAAATAAAGGCAGGACTAACTGCTGGATACAAGGACAGAAGCAAAGCAGTTAATGTTCTCAAGCCAGGGTTTTATAGAGAACTGAGAACACTGCCTGTACACATATCAAGACAATAAAAAAATACAAAACAAAGAAACAAGTCACATGTTCATGACACAAGTACCTACTAATTTTCCCATGAAGCAGTTACACATGATCTCTTTCAAGACAACTGTGAACAAACACATACAGACATTACATACTTCCATGTAAATCATATTCAATAAACAAAAGAAATGAAGAGGTTTCAGCAGCAGCAATGCCTGCAGTATCAAACACACAAGAGAAGTTTCTGAAGCACAACATCAAACACTAGGATCCAACACCTCACAGAAGTTTTTTCTTCACACACTACTAGTATTACTTTGAATTTATGCAGCACTATCCCCAGTTGAACCTCAGAAGATTGATCTATGCTAGATTAACTAATAACTGAGCCACAAACAGAACCAGGTAAAATACTGACAATTGTGTAACAGCTCAACCAGCTAAATTGGCCACAATTCCTTCAATGAATGTACAAACACGCAGTGTGCTGGGTTTTCTGTAAACATCAGCCCCATGGTTTCCAGTATCATTTGTTGATCAGTAAAATATCCAACAAGGCTGTTGAACTTAAACTGAAGTGTCAAAATAGTTGAAAATTGTAATTCCTTCGTTCTCTCAGGGGAAATTCAAAGGATTGCTGAGATGCTCATGACAATTCAAAAATCACATGGATCAGAAAACATACCACATCATCCATTGCATTTCTGCCTAGCAAAAAGTGTTCCTGTGGCTCCAGCAGAATGCATCCCCAGAGCTGCCTCAAGGAGCCAAAGGCTCAGACCAGCAGCTGGCATCACCAGTGCATTTCTCCACTCCTGTTACCACTGACAAAGCTCTCTGTACTGGGCACTGCTAACTGGATTAGCAGTTTTGGGCATGTCCAGGAGTTCCCACCATCAAGAACATGTTATCTTATGTATCTTTCATATCAATGTGCAAGATAAAGAGCAAACACTGTGGGCTTAGAAAGATCTATCAGGGACACAAACAAGGGCATTTCCCAAGCTTTGCAAAATTGGTGACCATAGGGGCCACTTCAGTAGCAACACATTCACACACTGGCTTGGACAATAGGAAAGTACCAGCAGCTTTTGGAAACAGGGCATGGGAGTTATTACTCATAGTGTTACAAGGGCTTTCACAAGGTTGTTTTTTTTTCACACTTGAAGAAAGTCAAAGCAGTTTCTTAATTGTGTGAAGTTTCTATTCCTCCACCCCCTCAAAGGGCTAAACTACACTTGCATTTAAAACTGGTGATATAGAGAAAAAAACCTACTGATTAACAGAATCACACTTTTTATAAAACACACACATTGTTCAAACATTGCTTGAGAACAGTGTTATAAAGACATTTTCCATGAAGCAGAACATATTAGGAACAACACAGAAGTTCTGATATACAGATTATCCAGCACATTTTGTGCAATAAACCATTTAAATTAATAATGCACTTTCACACTAGTTCACCATCATTTGAACCTTTGAAACCATGTTTGGAAAAACAAACTAGTCATTACAAAGTCATAAGAATCATCAGCCATGTGTACAACATTTGGTCACTTCAGAATCCATGTATTCATATATTCATGACTTATAAAAGGCAGACACAAATCATTAACCTAGATTATTAAGTGTTACAGCATCCAATAGCTTGCTCACAGTAATAGTTACCTATTCTACCTTGTATTACTGTGGTCACACCCCTCTGTAACATGCCCATAATGTGTTTATAACTTGGAACAGTTCATAAATGATTTATAAAAAGCCTTAAAATAAAAAATGCCCCTTGTCTCTTTTTTTTTTAAGCCATCTGGCCTCTCAAGTCACAATATGTGAAAGTACAAAGCAAAGATGAGAACAGTATACATCTGATTTTAAGATGACAGATGAAGAAAAAAGGTTTTTGTTGTTTAAAAACAAATATATATACAAGGTATTGACTATTCTCAAGCTAACAGTGGAACAGTATGATCAAGAGCATAATTTTATGTAGTTTTAAATAAAGTGCAGTCAGAAAAGTGACAGTTTATGTATAATTACCTGAACTGCAGTGAACGTAAAAACAGCATCACACTTTCAGTCAGTACAATCACTTACCAATTTCAGCAGGTAGCTGCTTGATTTTGTTCTCTCGTATGCTAAGCATGGTGAGTTTTGACAAGTTTTTGATATCCTTTTCCACAGTAGTTATGCGATTAAAGCGTAGGTACAGCGTGGCCAGGGAGCTGAGCCTGTACACCACCGAGGGGATTTCTCGCAGTTTGTTGTGCCGCAGGTCAAGCATGCGCAGCTTCTTCAAGTTATCCAGAGAGTCAGGCAAACTGGTGAGTGAGTTTTCACTCAGAGCCAGCGTCACCAGGTTCACCAGACAGCCCACCTCTGCTGGCAGGCACTGCAGTTTGTTACTGTATAAATAAAGTTCTGTCAGCTGCGTTAGCTCTTTGACAGCTGATGGAAGCAAGTGTATAGACCTCTTGGACAAGTCCAAGCGCATAGAATTCTCCTCTCGGCATTTATTGAGCTCTTTGATCACTTCAGCATTGCTGGATTTTTTGCGAGTACCTGTGGCAGGATTAGGTCTTTTTATCGTATTGTCCACTGAAAAAGCTACCCCAGGCTGCGTGCTACTGGAGTCCTTCTTTCCATCTTTGGCATCTTTCCCTTTGGTCTTAGGCTCCTTTTCTTTGCTCTCTTTCCCAAATCCTCCGGAGGCCTTTGCCTCCTTCTCCCTTTCTTTTGACGACTGGACTTTTGGATCCTTCTCTTTACAGTCCTTTTCTTTTCCTAGATTACTACTCATGGTGACTCAACGTTCAGCAAGCACCGCATGAAATCTGTTTCTGAAGTCCACAAGAACAATTCAATGCTGAGGCAACAAGGATCCTTAAAACACACAAGTGTTGAAGCCAGGGGGGAGCTTCAGAGGTGTGACACCCATTTGCTACATATTGGTTCTGAAGGCACTCTTTCCTAATCCTGCTATCAGGAGAGCCAGCTGTAGAGATCAGGTCAAATGCTCCGTATTAGTATTTCTGGAACACAGAGAAGAGAAGCCAAAGTTAGTGTAAATATAAAACTTCCAGTTACATACTGAGTGTTTCTACATCAAGCCTGTGCTCACTAACTCAGGTTAATGATTTGTCCTTCTGTTCAAATGTCAATGAAAAACCCAAGGCTAAATCAGAAATACTACACATATTGCTCACAAAACCCACTGTGGTACATGAACTGTAGTAATTAGTATATGTGAGGGTAGAAAAATCACAATTTTTAAACATAATATTGCCTTCAGTACTACATTTGAGTCACCATCTTATGTCTTACCTAGTTCTTAATATAACCCCCTGGTCATCAACATCAATATTCTCTCTCCCCTCAATGCCCAATCAGCCAATAAATATCTGCTATAATTTCAAGTGCCTGCCTCTTCAAAGAAACCCAAACAGGCTTATTCTTTCAGCACAAGAGGCTCTCAGTTCAATCTACAGTAAAATCTAACATGCTCAGGAACACAAACACTTTGCCTTGAGGTCTCTCTTCTGACCAGCTCTAAACTGCAGATCTCTGCTTTTCATGTGGAGAAGAACGTTCTCACCAGCTTCACATGTTTGGAAGAACCAAGCACAAGGATTTTTAAAATACACCTATCAAAAAGTCAGCCCAAAGCCCAGAAGAAACAATATATTATGCTTCAAGATAAGCAAAATTATGAAGGACTTTCTCTTGGGAGTAGGACACAATATATCTTTACTATATCTTGAATTTTCCCCCATAATGAATACAATGCAGCCTCATAAGTGAACAGATGTCTCAAACCTATAAACACCCATTTACATTTTTACAAAATCATTATGCATCATGAAAAGTATCTTTTCTTCATGTTTCAATTCAAAACACAAGACATGCCCAAGAACTTCATGAGTCCATGTAACGTGGAAAGGTTTTTGAATCTATCTTTGCAGAAGAAAAATAAACAATCAATGGCAACAATAATTTCATGTCTCCACATTAGTCCACCTTTTCGCTTTGATACGAAGTATCCACTGCTGAAGAAAGGTCCCTCATTTCCCAGCCATTTTGTTTAAATACTCTTAAAACCTTCACAGGAACTGTGTCACTGTCCTGGTATTCCAACTTCTGCACAAGTTCATAAAGCTTGTAATCAAAATCAATTAAATAATATTTTGCATACTTAAGCCATCACAAGTACTATAAATACAAACATTTTTTAGCAAAGCTCAAGTAACCATTTTTAACTGTGGTCATGTTGTGTACGATTACCTTCAAATACAAAAATGTACATGGAGAATACAAAGCTGAACACTTTGCTCTACATACAGATTTACATATTCATTCATATTTTTTAAAAAGGTAAAGAAAATCTATTTAAAGATGATCAGAAGGACCAGTCACTTTACCCCCAAGTTCAAATCCAGCTGTTTAGTAAAAATGCTCAAAAGAGAATCTGCCACAGGAGGTGCCTTCCAGTCCTTCACCCTGATTCATTACTGCTGCAGCATCACCAAGTGTGCTACAAACACTGCAATATCAAAAAAAGATGACCCCTCCCCCCAAAAGAAGCCCAGAACTGCCTCCAGTTCCTGTGTTCTGGACAACTCTGTTGTAAAGGACCATGGCTGAATGCGAGCAGCAGCAAGCAAAGACAGTTTTTAACTTGGAAATTTTCTGCACTGTTGAGTTTTCTAAAGCAGCCCAAGGCAGTTCTTTACTAGAAGTTCTTTACTGGTTCTATCCTTAAGACTTCCACATGACTATTACACCATCCATTAATTTAACCTCTCTTCAAGATTACTAACCTCACCAGATTATATTTAAAACTGCTTCTCAGCAACGTATAATCTACACGCTTGTAAAATGCCAGTAATAGGACATGCAATGACTCCCAATGCAAAAACACAGCTGACTAAAGGGTGGGAGCCCCAAAGGCTTGACAAGGTTTTCATTATGAAACAGTAACAAAAAGAGTCTACAACTAACACAGTTTCTGAATTCTAATAATACACAGAAAAGAGACCTGAGCGCCAGAACAGCTACTGCTCCTCATCCAGTCCCCAAAGTGCGAAATATTCAAAGGGCTGCTGCTCTCTTGAGCTTTCAATTTAATCAAATTTAGGACCCACCAAGAGATTTGTTTCATTTCTTATGTGCACAGCAGCTGTAGGAGGTTTAGAAAGAGCCTCAGAAAGGAAAGACTGCTGGAGATTAGTGCTGCTGAAAGCAGCTCGGCAGTGCAAGTGCTCCAAATAATCTGCACGCATTTCACTGTCTTGGTTAGCAATAACTTTAATTGCACCTAGAAAGAAATTAAATGTTCATCTTCAATGCTCTACATGATCTCTACTGCAGATCATTCCAGCTGATGAGGTTATTCACATACATCAAGTCAAACCTGTATGTAAACTTTTAATGGGCATTAGTATAATAACACGTACTACAGAGGAAGTTAAATATGTTTCAAAAGGTTATGCATATTTTTCAAGTCTTTTCAGTTAAAGGACAAGAGTCACCATCAATTCTAAACTACAGTCAAACAAGCATTCATTGTATCCCAAAAGGAGAGCTTCTTTCAGAGATATTTTTAGCAAAAGGAAATTAAGTGAAATTAGCTAGTTCTGCCAACTACTTCCATTTTCCAATGCTGTTCAAACTGACTTCCTGTCAATATTAATTGACATAAAAACATTTAACTACTATGTCCTGGAGAACTTGGAAAATTTAATAAGACTCTTGCTTGGCACAGTATGTGAGGGAAAAAAAAACGTTTAAAGAAGTTAAGGAAAATAATCTCTTCCCTGTCCCGAGTATTACTTTTTTAAAGTAAAATATTTGTAAATAGCTATAAATAACCAACTTCAGAGTTTTGATCCACTCCTCCTGATGTCTGGTGAACATAAACCAGATGCATTTCATTTTTTCTGTCATCTGTAACTGATGAAACTTCAGAAACAGAAGCAACTTAAGCCTAAACTGTATCACCTTCCTTACCGTGTGGAAAAGAGGAACACATTTACCTTGTAAATTTTAATTATTTTCTTTAATATGTACAAGTAATTGAAAAGAGATTTCAGTTTTTTCTGAGCAATACAACCTAAAACATTTATGCAATAAACGCTTTATTAAAAGTGCAGTAATGTAGGAACATTTTGCAGTTCTAGGAATAACACTACACTAATCAGTGCAATTTGGCAATATAAATACCAATGCTTCCTGGTCACTATCTAACACAATATGAGGCTTGAGATAAAGGATTTCAGCCAACTGCTATTCAAGTAAGGCTGTAAAAACCTTAACTGTCTCCTACCCACTACTGCAAATCAGTGGGACCCCCCAGAAAAGGCTGTTCCCTGCATGAAATACTCCCCGCAGTCCCTCACTTCCCAGAGGACACCTCCAAGTGTCCTGTGACTTGTAATTATGTGAAAGTTTCCTGTGAGTTCACAGAGATGGCTTGAAGAAGAAATTGTTAACTGAAATAAAGTCTCCCACAGCTGAAACATTTCCCTCTCAAGTGAGGAGGCTAACCAACAGCAGGATTCTCTGCCAAAGGAAAGTCATTGTGGCACGTCTTCTTACAAAATGGTCACTTTACAGCTCCACCTAAACCCTTACTGTGTTTCAGTGGCCAAACCAGGCACTTCAAACCATAAACATTTCTGATATTCTAAGCATGTAATATCTAAGGCATCATTTTCACTGAAATGTAACACATTACACTCAACTGTAAGAGAATTTTACTTCTGTAATGTAGCAAGAGACATACAGGCCTGCATTTTAAAAGAACTTCTTTACTACATACAGAACTTTTTATCACAGTGGGAATGATTTTTCTCCTCATTCTGTGTTTGAACTAAACTTAACCCACACCATGGCTAGGGCTTTTCAACCTAAATAACTGCAGAGGATAAAAAACAAGTTGAAGAAATAAGGAATCAGCTCCTACTTGACACTCTGGAGTAAGCAAAAAATTATTCTACTACATAATAATAAATAAAATGTTCTGAGATTGCAATTCTGATCTAGGTATTTCTGATTAGTCAGCCCTAAGTGATTCTTAACAACAAGGCAGAGTTCAAATGCTATCTGGTAATTGCAGCAACACCTCCTCACAAACAAATGCACTAAAAAAAAAATCTACCTTGTTAAAAGTATTTGCCTTTTAATTAGAGCAGCATGGGATACATGAAAAACATTTCATTTTCCAGCACACCACAAAGATGAACACATCAATAAGCAATGGATGAAATTTAAAGCTTAGCCCAAGTGGCTACAATGAATTTCCATTTCATTTCATACCACATATGCAAAAAAAAAAAAAAAAAAAAAAAAAAAGCCAACCCCAAAAAACCTCAACCACCATAGTCACTACTTTCATTTGGAAACCCAAATAGCTTAAGCCAATGAGTCACTTGCACACAAAGCACATTCTCTCCTACAATTTGCTAGCTTCAAACATCTGACCTACAGAGTTTTCATCTGTGTAAGTGCATTTCAGCTTCTGCCACTGCAGCCACCACAGACCAGCTGGGAGCAAACTGCTGAATCAGTCACCAGTGGTTGCACAGCTCCTCTAAACACAAAACCTCACTCAGAGGTATGGAGACAGCAAGGGAACAACCAGCCATCACTCCACCAGAGATCAAAAACAGCATCATCTATCTCAACAAAAGCAGCGTTCCTGAAATATGCCAGCTAGACAGCTTCCCCTCTTTGGGAAGAAACCTGTTATTCCAGAGTACAGGGTGCTCAATGGCAGCAGGGCAATACTGTCATGGTGCCAGCTACCCTGGTTGGCTTGTTCAATAGAAAAGGCTGGCCATTAAATTCATCTCAGTTCTCTAAGTGGATGGCCAGCAGATGGTAGTTCACAGGCTACCAATTCAGCCTGACTTCAACACCCCAGGATGTGACACAGCTTTCACCCTAATCCCCTCTCACGCTGAGGGAGCGGCTTGTTCACTGCAGGCACAGCCTGAGCCTGTGGAGCTGGGCAAGGAGGAGGCCTGGGCCCTGACAGCCCTCCAAGCCCTCCAGAACATCTTCATCTGCCACAGGACTGCAGCCAAGAGCATCCCGACTGTTTGCTGCCTCCACGTCTGCCAAAACGCCGAGTGTAACCCAGCCCTGCATTCCAGCAAAACCTGGGGTCGAGGGAATGACTGAGCAAACCTCAGCCCAAGGGGGCAACAACTGCTTTTAGACCACCTCTAAGGACTTCCTTATGCTTCACTGTGGTGCCTTAAACCTGCAAGCATGTCTGTAACTACAGGCACCTAATTCTAAACCTATGTGCAGTTACACCTGGAGTAACTATAAATAAGCAAGTGAGTTTCTAAAGATTTTGAAGGTTGATCATTGTGTGTTTGCAGAACCAGGCGGATCTCCCAGGACACCCCATCCCAGCTTCTGACAGAACTGTGCCCTTCCAGGGCAAATGGGCAGGCATATGGACATCACTGCTGGGTTTGAAGCTTTGGAATCCATCTTTTCACTCACTGGTCACCAGCTTTGCTGCTCTCTGGAAGCATTTCCCTGCACTAAGTGCCAGGTCACATACCAAAGTCCAGAGCAGTCGGGACAAAAAGGCTCCACACTTGCAGACAGAAAGTCACCTACGCCTTAAGTTCCTAGGAGGTAGAAATAATCTTTTGTGCCCTGCCTTTGAACTCACCTAGCAAGCACAAAAATATACATACTGTGATTCATTCTGTGTGCTCCAACATTATTTTTATGAAGCACTCTCTCTTCTTCTCCTTTGCAGGAACAAAAACCCACTAGTTTTTTGGCCAAGTTATAAAATACCATTCCATGTTTTTGCAGAAACAGACTCCAAGAGCAAAGAATTCTGCTAACTCCATGAAGCAGCTTATTTTAATATGTAAAAAGGTACTTTCTACATGTGTGGCCCCCCCAGCATGTACCTTTTGAGCTGCATGTTTCTATTTCCATGGCAACTCACTGTATCAGCAGGCTGTGTAATCCTGCATAACATAAGAAATGTGAAAATCTTAACTTTCTAGATGAAACAAATTTCCAGGATTTAGTGCAGGTTCTAATATCTCTTAAAAGGGTCATTCTAAATGGATTTGTCAGTCTAGGCAAACCCAGTTCTTGTTTTTGTGACCATACAACTTCTCTATCTATAGTGACATACAACCTTCTGCAAAAGCAAGCGCTCCCAATCCACCCAACACACTCCTTTGAATAAAGATCACCCATTTGTACCAAAAACCTAATTTCCAATGTAAAATAACCTTTCACTATTACCACTACACAGCACCCAGACACAACTATTCAGACCCCTCAACAACTCCTATAAACAAAGGAAGCAACCTGCCAATTTGACAGAAAATGGCACTGGTCCCACCAAAGGTGATGATACAAACTATAAACCAGCATCAAATATTTTTCATTCATTCATCATTTCCTCTGAGCAATAAAAACAACTTATCAAAACAAAACCTACTCAAAAGGAGACTAAACATGAATTACAAGCACGAGAGAAAGTAAACACACAAAGCAACAACAGAGTAACATATTATCTACTAATTACCCACATTACCAACAAATTAAGTTGTGTTGATCTTACAGAGATTGGGACAAAGCACGAACAAAACCCCATCACAGCTAAACAAAAACAATTACTATCTAGGGTAGCATCCCACCCTGGCCCCTAATAGCAACACAGGATTATCTACCAAAAATCTTGTTTATTGTAGCAGTTCTCTGCTTATTTATCTCAATTTGACACAATAAGTTTGCTCACCTTCTTCAACACGCTTTTCTGTAATAATCATGACAATTTCACAAAGTTCAGTGCTGGATGATTATCAGTCCCTCAAATTTTCTGACCATAATTAGTGACTGTTATGTCACTGGATCCTTTTGCAGAGGAACACTATGCTAAAAAAAAAAAACAAAACCTATCTAAAAACAACATAAGATGTGGTTTCAACACAATTTTGTACACGAAAAGGAGCAACAACTCTATATCTTCTATGTTCTAGCAGACAAAGCCACAATACTATATTATTGCAGCTCAGCACTGAACAATATCTGGCCTCTCTTCAATTTTTTTATTGTTTTTAGCTAAAAGTATTTGCAGTTCTTGATCTTCAGTTAAGATGACAAAAGCCTGGACATATTTGTTTTATTGAACACCTAGTTTAAATATAACTAATGCATTGAAAAGGAAACCTGCAGTAACATTTACTTTTCAACTAACATTGTGAGTTTGGAAGATATAGAAGTGTCTGTCAAAGTCCAAAAAAATACTTTCCCCTCAAGTTTCCAATTACACATGCCCTTACCTTTAAAATCATTAACATATTTTGGATCTGATCAGTTCTTAGAAAACATCTAGCTTCTTGAACAGATCAGCATTCTTTCCAGAGAAAAGATAACAACCACAATCAGCATCAAATTTGCTCTAAGTGTACTGCTTCAATACAACTAAATTAAATAAAATTTCTTTGAAAACTGCACAATGATCAGCTAGAGTTGTTTCTTTATGACATTATATTTTCCCAAAATTTTACATTATATATTTAAATATTACAGGAAACCAAAACAAATGTAGACTGAATGAAAAGTCAAAAAAATCTACACATCTTCCCCCATTACGGCTCAAGCAGTGCTCTTTCCAGTGAGGTTTTTTTTGTTTGGTTTTGTAATCTGACTCTTTTAGATAAATGCATCTTACCTGCTGAAAGCAACTGATTCAGACCAGGTTTTACATATATATATATATAAAAAAATATATATGTATATGTATGTATGTATATATAACATGAGGACAAAGAAATTGCTGTGTTTCAGCTAACTAGATATAAATTAAAATTCGCTCATCTCTTTTCTCCAGCAATCTAAACATGATGTGACTGACCACTTCTGCCATCCATATACTCAGATGCAAGAACTAGAAACTGCCAAAGAGAAATGCTATTTTCCCTGTATTATGTGTGCCCACTCCAGCTGGAGTCTCATTTTTAACTGCTACATTTCTGAGCTTAATTGCATTCTGCCCACTCAGTTTCAGCTGGCTTTTGCATTATTCCCTCCCTGTCCTCACCCTCTCATGCTGCATTACTGCACATGGTTAAGCAGATTACCACATTCCAATGGATTCCATGTTCCTGCACCACTGCTTGAAACGATGCTCAGCCACAGCTGGAGAAGCCAAAGCAACTCAGAAATACCTTGGGGAACTTCACCAATTAATGGCACCATGGAAATGTAGGCTCATTATACACCCTGAGGAGGTGATGAAGACCAAAATTACTCCCAAGCCTCTTTCAAAGCTTTCAACTGCTTTCCCCCATTGAGCATAACAGAATTAAACACAATGACAGAAAGCAGTGAAGTGTTATTGAAACAAACAGATGCATTCCAGAGGTGACTCAGGTGGCCCTGCACCTTTGCCACTACAGCCAGGGCTCTTTGGCAAAGGCTTCTTCAAACACATTGATCTGTACAAAACTTCACTCCTTCAAGCTGACATTTGGCAGCATCTGCCTGCCAGCCCTCAGGATTTTTTTTGGATTGTTTTGGGGTTGGAGAGAGGGGTCTTGAGGGAGCATAAGAATAGAGGGAAAAGGTAAAGTAGTTTACTTGGTTCAGCTGTTTGCAAGACAAACAGCTGGTAAAAGCACATGGCTTTGTTCAACTTGAAGGTAATCTTAACACCAATTTCATAACTATGGCAGTTTTAGTTTAGACTAGGGACTTCAAATCTATTATAATGTTTGGTGCCACAGTGAATTTCACCACATATTCACTCCTGAGCCTGCTTCACCTCCTCAACACCAACAGCTTCTGACACAAGGTACTCCCACAGAGCAAGTCAAAGCCAGAGGGCCCAACAGGCCTTTGCTTTCAGCTGAGACACCCTGCTACTGTCCTCCCCACCTCCCTCTGGGTCACAGCAGCCCCACAGAGGAAAAGCTCCTGCCAGGAGCACAGGCAAGCTGAGAAAGAGGCAGGAGCTGGAGGAAGAACAAGGACTGGATGCTGGCAGGCACAAGTGATGGGCAAGAAGCAGCTGATAAGAAATTCTACATAAGAGAGTGTCACAGACATGAAAATACTGAGAAAATAATCAGTCAACAGGCACCACTCCTGTTCCTACACACTGCCTGGAGAAGGGGTCTTGGAGACTATGCAGTGATTGGAGGGGTACTGAACACATTCTGACAAGTATGGTCACCTGCAGCACTGGAAGCCATCTCATTCACACCTACCTAATTCTGATCACTTTATAATGAAAATTTAATTTTCATAACTTCTTAGGAGTATTTTTATTTAGCTTTTTACATCTTTTCTTCCCCACTCAACATTGAATGCATTCGCATTACAAAAAATCCAAAAATGACAACATTTGAATTTGTTGCAAGTTCATCCACATTCTTACAGATTCCCAAGATGATCCCAGAGATTTCTTTCCCAGGATAGCAGATGAAAGTGAAACAAACAAGGACGAGAAAGAAAGCTCTGTTCACCTTCCTGTTAAGAACCATGAAATGTCCAGACTTACCATGAATTCTCCTCATCCCCCACTGTCTCAGAGCCTGATGCACTAAACACCCTCAGCCCCAGCACTGAACACTATTCTGCTCATAACTTTGAGACCAATTAAAAGATTATTTCACATATACTAACAATTCTGGAAAACACATGATAATTTGGGTCCTTTCACAGGAACAAGATGTTTTCCTTCAAAAGAAAAAAAAGTAAAAAGATCTATGATCCCTTCCAAGCAGATTCTTCAAAATCTGTTCAGATGAGGCATTCTTTTCTTTTCTTCCAAAAAAAAAACCACCAAAATGTCTTCAATTACAATTTTCCTAGAAACAGTGAAAAAATGGATTTCTGCTTGTCAAAAATCAGCTCAGTGATAGACTCCTAGCACACTTGAAAGGGTTGTGTATTGCAGAAGTAGAAAGCAGCAGCAGTGCTAACCTGAAAAACCTCATGGAAAAAAAATTAGATGCAATCTGAATAAAACAACATTGTATAAATATTGCAACAACACCTTTTACCTCACCACTTTCCAAAAAATTAAAAAGGTAATGGAAATCTGAAAAAATGGATGAATAAGCAGGCTAGCTTAGAGCTACACTAAAGTTCACATCACTATCCTAACAAAATTTTAAAAAAATGTACTATATGCCTATTTATACTGAGTGACACTTTTGCACCTTACTGGCCTTTGTTTCAGAAAGAAAACAGATGTCATAAATGTCTAGATAATTCAGCAGGAAATTGTCTGTTTGTGAACATTTAAAATGTAACCTTTACAGCAGCTCAGGTACAACAGTGTCTCACCAGGCCTGCTGGCCTGCAGATATTTGTGCCTTGCAGAATCTGTTCCCATTGAACAGATGGACCAGAGGACTGCACTGAACTTTACAAGCTGAGAACAGGTGATTCCCTGCACTGGGATTGCCCACATCTGCTCCTCTCTGACCTGCACAGAGGTGAGGATGCTCTCAGCTCCCTGCAGAGTGACCCTGACCCAACCCCCAACTAACAGGTTAACAAAAGTGATGGAGCCTTAATTTTGTACTAATGCACAGGGCAGGAGAGGAGTATTTCAACCACTTAAGTGACATTCACGAGTTGCAGGGGTTGAACCAACTCAGATTAAAAGACAGTGAGTCCTTTTCAAACCAAGTGTAACCCAAAAAGTATTAGACATATGCTCAAAGCACTCAGAAAAAATATACAGCCTCACAAACTGACTTGAAGGACTGAACAAATTTTAGTATGACAATATGCTCCAGAACAATATGTTCAAAATAAGGGTACTATATATATGAACAGTATGAGAATACTAAGAACATATCTGAGGAAATGAGAACAGAGCTTCTGAACAGAAAGAATAAGAAAACTGGAACACTGTAGAAACACTGTACCTGAAACTCAAAAAACAAATAAATAAAAATCAGTTTAACAAAGAAGTTGATTAACTAATTTTAACTAACACTTGCCACCTGCTTGTTCCTTTCTCACTCAACCATTCTCAAAATAGTGAGGAAGGAAGAAAAAAAATCTCAGGAATGACACTTCCAATAAAAACATAAAGGATGAGAAAAAGAGAGCAAATACCAGTAAGGGTAAAAGAGAGATGAAAACCACCAGCATGTGCCTTAAGTGAGACAGGAGCACTGGGTACAGGCTGCAAGGAACTCTGACAATGTACAGGAATAACCAAAGAGCAGTAGCAGACACACAGGCAGGACATCAGAAGTGGCTAAGCAGCATGTGTGGAGCAGGACCTGAACTGCTGTGAGCTCTGCAATGGGGCACAGCCAGTGCCAGAGCTGTTCCTCCATCCCACCACAAGCCTTGCTCCATGCCTCCCTTTGCTGCAAGGCAAGAAACATCCAGTTACATGCACAATTTGATTCCTGTCTGGGGCTGAAGGACCAGCACATGTCTGAGGAAACCTCCTCCCCACCAGCCCCCAGCTCCCATGATTCTTGGGCATAGGGGTGTGCAAACAGGGGCAGCTTCCCTCCCCAACAATTCCTCCTTCCTCCTCTCCTTCTTACATTCTCTGACAATAATTCTTCAAACAGGAGGTGGAGAAGTTGCAATCTGAAGAGCTGAATATCAGTGTATACTGCACAAATTGCTACCAAACCAAAAGCTTCTGTAATTCTTACAGAGTAGCATAACTTGTCTGACAACTGTCAGTACCAGCTTAGTATTGAAGCACACTTAAATGCTATAAACAGGAATTAACAATTTTTTAAAAACAAATACACACATTAAATGACTTTATATTAGATCAGCATCCTATGGGGATCAAATTCAGACATGATGCAAAGAAGGAAATTTTCATTTTAAATGATTCTTGCTTTCTAAGGCTAAATTTGATCCATGCTTGTGAGGACTATCAGTTGGAAATATGACTGAGAGAAAAAGGTTTAACCACAGGCTCTGTTTTTGACACACTGTGTGCTGTCCTCTAACTCCTAAATTCCTCATGTCAGATCTGTGCAGATGATACTGGTTCACTGCTCATTTTTCTCAGAACCAACTTTTAGCTATTTTGCAGAGCAAATAACACTACCACTAAATCCAGACCAGATGATCCCTGCCAACACGCAGACTCATCACTGTGGGCTGCATTACAGCATGATCTTACACAGCATCATCTTGTTCCTACTTCTAGCATTTATCAATAAATTATTATTTTGATTCAGGAGCTCTTCATCTCTCTCCAGAATAATGTGGTTTCTTCACTGGATGTTTCTATGGGTCCACTTCTTCTCATATTTATAAACACACCATAACTGCAAGAATCTGCAAGAAAATTGTCTATGCCCTTCATCCTTTAGCCATGCTATCATTATGTCTAGACAAGAGTACAAAGTGCTATCTAAGAAAAAAATTCAGTGTCAAAGTATTTATTGCCCAAATAGCCCTTCCACCTGTCCTTTAGAAATAGGAAGCAAATCATTGCCCTGCAAGGCAGTTCTGGCCTGTGGACTGCTTCCAAGCCATGCTGCCCTGCATGCTCCAACACATTAGTCATGCCTGCATATACAATAAATGAAGTTGCTAATAGAGATACAAAAGGCTGACTGTTAAATAAAAAGGGAGATAACACAGCAAATCCAAATTAGGCTGAAAAAATACCATCTGTTCCAGTTAAAATTTCTTCCTCATCTGTATTATCATCAGGAGCTCTCCATTTGTTATTTATTATTTCTAGATACTGTTTCAAATATTAGGAGGTTTGCATAAAAGCCTCATTACTTAATTCAAGTACCACTAGTTGTCAACAGAAGTACCAAAACAAAGTTGGGAGTGATCCACAAGTGACTGGTAAACTTTATAAAGTGCAAAGTAATTCTCTCCCCTACCTTTATATGTGTGTGTGTGAGTATATATATATATATATATGTATGCATATATAATTATAATGGCATAATAACAACTATTATCAGCATATCAGAGCACCTCATACTGAAAAGTGACCCTTAAGGCAAGTGACCCTTAAAGCAAATGAAAAGCTTGACCTAAAAGAACCACTTCTTTGCACTGGTTAATTACTCTGCTCTGTGATCACCTGTTTAAGCTTTCATTTGTCACTGCTATTCAAGCTGGGATATTTTATTTACATTTGGCTGCAAGCACTAGGCAGTGGTAAAAGCTGCACACTAATAATGATACTAATAATCAAAACCAAGCAGTAGCCTTGGATGAAAAGTGCCCATGATCAGAGGAGGTCAGAAAAAGGGCCATACAACCAGCCTCCCACATCTGACTGACAAGAGAACTTACAGTGCTCACTAGCTGGTAATTAAGAGTTTTGACAGCAAGGAAAATGAGAATCCAAATGAATCCTAAATGCTGTGATTCTGGACTAATCATCTCTGTAATGCATCAATAACTTTATTTTGGAGTAGCTACCTGAAAATTGGTCAAAAACTGGTGAAAAGATGATTTTCAGCATAATTGATTCTATTTTATTAATCAGGTTCTGCCCATTTACTTTTGGTAACTGAAGAGCAGCACATTTGTAGTGGATGAATATATACACACACCTGAAGTACTTCTGGAAGATCCATCAAAGCAGAACCCCACAAAAGAAAACTTGTTAATTAGTTCCTGAGTTCCTAGCTTCATTTACTAATAAACCAGGCTATACAACACTGAATTTACATCAAAATCATAACTAAGATATATCCAGAGCTGTTACTGATCTCACCTGCCACTACTTGAGAAAGTTGCTTTACACAGGAAAGAAAACTTAGTCTTGGAAGAAATTTAAGAAGTCTCAGCAGTAATTTTACACTCTGCACCTAGAAAACTTGAAATTCAGTCCATGAGCTTTTACAGCCACATACAACCCAAGCAGAACTTTGCTCACATGACAAGTCATTGCTCTAGCACTGAAAAAGTGCATGAGAAAGTTCAAATCATTATTAATTTCTATTTAGAAAAAGTAATTTGAACGTGGCACTCACATACAAACTTTCCATGCTCTCTCCCCCTACTTTTATTAGAAAACTTTATACCTCCAGACTTGCAAACAGAGTCATTCAATGGTGGAAGCACAGCAGTGACTTGGAAAAAGTTCAGGCATGCACACATACCTGAATGTGTGCATTAAGATGAATGGAGGCAGGATACCTCACGTTACCTCAGGATAAGGGAATACAGACAAGCAGCAGCAATGAGTACCTTTCATGCTCTCTACACCCTTCTGCCATGCATTAACTTGTTTCTGTGTCACAAAATAAGACATTTACAGCCAGGATTAAAAAAAATTATTCTGGACCTTTTCTTTTTGTCAGAAACTATTAATTATGTAGTTCAAAGATGAAGAGGGAGCAAAAATCACATTGTAAAAGTACAAAGCAATGCGAAAATCAGCAGAAGCAGCTCTCAAGGAGACTTTTAGATTACCACAGTATACAACTGATCAGCTTATATTAAATACTTCTAAAAGACAGACAGCAAGCTGGCCCAAAGAACCAACAGCATGCAAACTGTGAAAGTCTTCCTGCTAACATAAAGCAGGTTTAAGTGGAAAAAACAAAATAAACCAGTTTCAGTAGACACTGAAAATCACAGGACTGAAAGCTGTGACAAACACAGATTTCTCATTCCAAGACTTTACAGGTTGAGAACAACACAAAGATTTGCCTACAGAGACTGAGGGAGTAAGCCCATAGTTTATATACACCACAAGCTTTGAAGTTGAGAGCATCTTTCTTTTAGTATTCTTAATACAGAGGATCATTAAGAAATAAGAGTTCACATACAGATTACAACCATTTCAGGATCCTTTCAGGCCACATGACTACTTGTTACCACACTGCACGTTCAAAGATGACACACGCTACTCTCCGTGGTCCCCCCAGCCAACAAAGATGTCACTGCAGCCATGGGTTTGTCCCCATTTGCCTTTCTCCACCTTCCACTTGGCTGGGAGGGGTGAGGAGTCTGGGGCTGGGATCCACTTCTGTTTCTCAACCTTGATGTCTCCAAGCCACATCCTAGGACTGGGTTTCAGCTCCCACTGGCTCACAGGAGGGAAGGCAGAGCTATCCCACTGCCATTGCTGCTGGTCAAATTCTCCCCTATAATTTGTGCCTTAATTTCTCTAATGCAAAAGGGATAGTACACATCACACATAAAGGCAAGAAAGTTTGTTCACGACTATAAAAGGCTACAAGGTCTTTTTGATACTGCAGCAGCAAATTCAGAAATAACTGTGATTTTTCCAGGGCTTCTGAAGCAGAACACCTCACCAAAGGCAAATGCACATCTTGAGATGTGAGCAGCTGCTCCAGAAGAGAAAAACGAGTTCCTTGTTCTCCTCTCTCTCTCTCTTTTATTTTTACACAACCTGATTTTGAGGAAAACATTTGGGTTTTCGTTACCACAGGAGGGCAGGAGCATGTAATGCTCCTGTCGATTTCTTCTTGGAGACAGCAGAACAAACAGTGGGAGCTGGAATGCAGAAAGAGCCAAGTCACAGACCCCGAGCGTGATGGAAACTCAGCCCTACCAGCGGAGTTAACTGCTTGCTAATGAAGGCGTATGCATCCCATCTGCTGACTGCACAAGAGCTGGAATGGTTTCAAAACCAGCCCAAGACAGACATACCATCAAATATGTGATATGAACGTTGTGATCCATTGTCAGAAGTTTACCCCATGGATTTTGGCAGGGGTGAGTACAGACCCAGACACACACACGGGCACCGAGGTGACAGGGCACGAACAGTGCCCTTGTCACACGTTAACTGTCACTGCCCGGTGAGAACAGGAATCCTTCCAGAGGAATTTGTTTATTCATTAATTCTGATTTCAGGAGAAAGTTCTGGCTTGCACCCAGCAGCTAATTGGTTCAATAAACAGCATCTCAGTTTAGAAGAAGAAAACATGATACTACAGTGAGAACATGTAACTGAAACCTCGATAGCTGGGTATGACTTAGGGCTTCTCCAAAGAGCCACCCTGCAAAAAGATAAGTTTTAAAAGACAAGACAGGATACAGCCTAAATGCAAGAAACAACTACAAAGACTTATCTGAAGACTTCTTATGGGGAAAAGAGAAATTACTACTGTAAAAATGTCCCTAATGATGACCTAAAACATAGAAAATAAATTTATACATGAAATCACGGGGGGAAAAAATCCATCTTGTTGTATTTAAATTCAGAATTACAACTCATAGGTATAATACTTTTGTTCCCTCCTAGCTAGGCCTGTCACACACAGTATGCTATAAAGACAGCTGCCAAACAATTTTTTGAGTATTCCAAAAAGCAAATACATAGTCCATCGTGAAAAACAAATATGATTACCTGAAATCTGTGATCATATCTGCACACTGTCAGAGTCCAAAAGACCTGAACAGACTTACCAAAACAAAATCTGCTGCACTAAAACAAACTCCCAGGTATTTTCATTTGTGCTATTTACTAATACGAATTTCCCTTTTCATGAAATCTACAATTTTAAATTCAATAAAGCCCATGCAACTGCCAGTATTATAAAGTTCTCTTTAATAAGTAATATTTTTGGTTTTGTAAGTACTGAACAATAGCCATCAGATTTGAAGAACTATTAGAAAAGTAATTGTCACAATTTAACATATTAACAAGAACATTTGAGCTGAGGTTTCTTTTAACCCATGCATCCCTTCAATAAGAAATTTGTGCAAATGACTCCAAATTATGCATATTATATATTCTTGGCTTTAGACCCTTTGATTGTACAGTCATTTCTCTACATGTACCATTTTTAAAAGTCATGTACTCTAAGTGCTACATCAGAAGCAACAGCAAAATGGGATTTCACGGTAAATCCTTCATATTCTGCTATGATCAGCATTTTGCAGGACTACACAGATGAATTCTCTGTTAGCCCTCCACTTCCTTGTTTAGGAGGCCACTTTTTGCACTATTTCTTTTTATAAAGATCTATTTTTGACTGCAGGGGACTTTTGTTTACATATTAAGCCACCTGATGCCTCCAGGAGACATACAGTTCGCTCCTGAAGTCATTTTCTCTCTGCTACACACAGTAACTCCATGTAACCACACGCTTCTAAACAGGAGCTGGTATTTGCAGCAATCTGCAAAAGACTCCTGGCTGTGTAGTTATCCCTTGGAATTAAAAGAAATGCATAGTTCTGCTTTTCTGCAGCAGAGGGGGAAGGGGAATATAACAAAGCACAAAACTCCAACACCACAAATTCAGAAACACAACTTCTCATCTAATGAAGAGAATAATGATTGCTCAATTTTTTCTTTGCCTTGGTCAGCTGCAGGTTGAGTGGGGGCGGGGGGGGGGGGGTTGAGTTGGAGAGAAGCAGTGAGAGAGATTACAAGGTGTTCTTTTTTTAATGAGGATGGAATGATGCTAGATTAGGTCTAACACAAACAAAAAAGGAAGACTGAAGCTAAGAGTCTGAACCTTTCCATAGCACAATGCACTTTACTCAGCACCTGCTGTTGCACTGAACACAGAGCTTTAGCTAATTATCTATAGATTTACTACAACCTTCACTACTGTGCAATATAAGCTTTAAGTTGTGACACACTGAATAGGTTTCTTTTGTTTATAAAAGACAAGTCTATGCAACAGTTAAGAAATAGTAAAAAAGAGCTTTTGTTTTTTTTGCTCTGAGCCTTTTGACACAACATGAGTATTTCCTCCCAGGACAATTCTCAATAACCACGATTAATGCTGTGTATTACAAAACAGATAACAACTTTCAGCATCAAACAAATTTACAACAGTCAGGAATCTTATTATAAAGGAGACTGGACAGTTCACATGCTACAATTACACAGACCACCATTACTGGCAGTCACAGGACAGAAGCCTCATAACAAAGAGAAAGCAAAATCCCCTATTTGCCAAGATTTAAATGGCTGGGGCACAGGCAAGAGAAAGGAAAAGGAAAAGAGAGAAATCTGACTCCCCACGATCATTGCTGCACCTCAGCTACAAACAAATATCGGGCCCTGGTTGTTTTGGCTGCCAGTCAGGTATTTCTTCATAAAAGTAATAAATATACTAACTTTTCTTCCCAGTCAAGACAACATGCCAGACCAATGGATTGTTCTGACCATTCAAACTGTCATGAAATAACTCCTCAATTTCTGATTTATTACTAATTCCTATTAGGATGGAGACATTGAAAACACAGATCTAAATACAACTGCAAATCCTGAAGTGGTTTTGCCAGATTTCTTGATGTACTAAACCAACATTATCTGTAATATCTAATAGATAATTAAAATCCATATATATCTGTACATTAAGCATAGATGCACTACAGCTTAGTGTTCACAGGTATTGGGGTTTCAAGATTACTTTTATGCTTTCACATAACATTATTTAACCTTGCATTTTCATGTCCATCACTATATAGTTATTCTAAACTTCTAATAGACACAATTTTTTGACAGGTGAAGTGTTAAAAGTACTGTATTATAGTAATACATACGTTGTGTGTAGCACTACACAGAATACTTCATACGTAAGTGAATCGTCCATCATCATATAGAAGTCCTAAGTAAATTTAGGATTCCTGCAATGCTATCACTTACTGTTTCAGAAGACAGTTTCTGTAATTTTAATTCTTACAATAAGCTCATTCTCCATATCCTTAACCTGAATAACTCATACTGCTTTAATATGTGCAAACAAGTGGAAGAGTGACAAGCTACTAACGTCAGGTATATTAAAAAACCCCTAACATTTGATTTAAACATACCTTTCTTGCTGCAGTTTTCATACACTAAAACACAGAAGACAGAGTGAAGCCTAGGATTAAAACAAATTAGCCAAAAAATAGAAATACTAGTTTCATGTACTACCATTCCCAAAATCTGACACATTGCATTAATAAAAAGTGCAATTTTTGTGGCTTCTGTAGCCACAAGAAAAGCTGCATTCTCTGATGATACTAAAAAGTCTCTGTGCATCTATTATTCACTAAGAGTCAAGTACGTGATACCAATCACTGTTCTGTTCAACAACTCTGTAAAGCAAACTTTTGACAGACAGGTGATGGCAATCTGCCACCAGTTCCCAAAAAGAGTGTCTGCTTTCAGTCACATCCCTGTATCGACACTTTCAGTAAGTCAACAAATGTTTCAGCACCAAAACAACGGTGGCACAATGTTTCACATTCCTTATGTAGGAAATATTCTCACAGACCTCCATAGGATTTCTGGAATTAATGCAAAACAAAACCTCAAGCAAACATGTTTTGCAACCCCAAATATAGTGAGTTTAGAAATAGTTGGTGAAAAACTGCTAAAGCTTCAATTTTTTTTGCCTCCAAGTGCATGTATCAACCTGTGGGCTGAAAGGAGTGGGAGACTAGAACATAGCTAAGTTAAAATTGCACCTCATCACAAACAAGCCTCACTATTTAATAGGGATGCACTTCAGAACCCCTCTCCAAAGCAATACCAACCACGAACAAGATCTGTGCTACAGAAAGAACCTATTTTAAAGCCCAGCAGTCAAAGCAGTGAGTGAATTGAGATGTGCTGCAATATTTATGCAGCCATTATAATGCAAATGCGGAAGGTATTAGAAAGGCTATTTGCATTGGTGCACAGCCCCTTCAGTCAGCGCACAATGCCGACAGAAAGAACAATTAGGATGCATGCATAACAAAAAGCCTCCGACCACAGGGTAGGCAGCTCCACTGAACCGGATACAATATCTACGGGATCAACAGGGCTCCATGGAAATACTGCCTGCTGGATCGCACCGCACCTCTGGCTCACACTCAGAATATGAAGCGTCCCTGGGCACAAAAGCACGCAGACGATTAGCACAGCAAAGGTGAGGGCAAGCTACAACCAACTCCATGCGAGCACCAGCCTCATGTCTCACAGCACAGCGGCTGGGCTGGAGCACGGCTCCGTCCCCAGGGCTGCTCCTCCCGGCAAAACCCCCCACCACCAACACACAGCAGCAAACTTTCAACTTGGCTCAAAAATAGTACAGAAAATTCGGGGACGTACTTTCCTGTGGCAAAAAAAAAAAAAAAAGTGCTCTCCAGCGCTGGTTGAGACAGAAAGGGAGGCAGGCGTGCAAACCAGGATCCAATGCACATCCACTCTGAGAACAAACTACGCTTTTGTAGAGAAAGCAAAAAGCAAACTAATAGACTCAAGTATTTACCTTTTTTTTCTAGCATGTGCACCTTAATGGTAAAACAATACTAAAACAACCAAGTATACAGCCAAGCCAGATTGTTTTAAAAAGTTCTTTCACCGTGCATCCTAGTATTTATCTACACCAATTCACAGCCTCTTCATATATCCACAGCAGTCAGCATGTCTGCAATTACATGATGGGCTCTGTTCTCTCATTTCTCTTGTAGAGCAATATGGATAAAGCACCTCTTAAACTGCGACAATCTTAAAACTGTCTAAAACACCACACGGCAGAAACTCACTTTTTTTAAAGAAATTATAAACTGTCCATAATTTCTATACAAAAGATACATTACCTGGAGGTCAACGATGGGAAAAAAATCTTAGTAATTAAAATTCCCTTTTCATCCAGAGACCTGGATATCCTGAAAATGCCTTTATTGAACCAAATTTGATGTTGGAGAATTCCCAGATTTATAATAGTACATGATGTGTATTTTGCAACAGAGTCAAGGCAAAACAATGCAGCAAAAAACAAGCGAATTAAGGTCAATGGCTAATACAGCAAACATTAACTTGCTTATTATATCAACCTGTTACATTTTATCCATTTTGTAACACAGCAAGACCACTGTATCAAACAGACTAGACTATGTCGGCCAGTACAGTTTCCACGAAAACGAGAGTTCTTTTTATCTGTGTCATCAGTTGTAACTGGCTTTTTAATCTTCTCTACTGCATCCTCCCCAGCCCTCTCACACACACACAAACCCACCAAAAAGCAAGAGGCAGAAACATCTCCTCTGAGATGCAGTTGCATGCAGTAAAAATAAATACAAGGTATTACGACAACAGAGCGAAAAGCAAGCCTCACTTCAATTAAAAGAGCATCCACTGAAAAATAAAACCAAAAGCAATGAGCCTTGAAGCGTTCTGGGTGGGAGATGCCGCTGGTCACGCTGAACTGGAGGGTACGGTGGGCTGGACATGAGGACATGGCACCAGCTTTTCCTGTACCCAGGAACAGCACAGATATCCCAAATCCAGGTGCTGGGGAGGGCAGGGGCAAGGTGGGCACCAGGGACAGCCTTCCCAGAGGCTGTGGTGGGACACGGGAAAGGACAACCCTGCCTTCCCCTCCCACACACAGAAGTTTTCATCTTTCCTCAGACACGGAGGAGAATCTGCTCCTAGAGAGACATGGCTCCTTCCTAGCACCCACCCAAATTCTCCACAGTGATGTTTTGGAACTACTGAGGTCTCTTAAGGCAGTTTTATTTCCTTGCTACCATACTAAACCTTCCCAAAACAGAGCTTTGTTATTCACTGCGCTTCCTCAGCCTTGTGAAGAAGGGATCACAGAATGTGATCCTTATTTCAAACAGGCAGAAGATGCTTTGACAGCCCTAATTCAATTACCATGCATGAGCACCGTGCCCGCACACAAGCATCTACATCCACCTATTTCACGGGTGCTGGCCACAGCTGCCGGCTCGGGGTGACACGCCAGGACTGCCACACACACGCTGCTCCAGCAGAAACATGCTTTTCTAGAAAGCCACAGCCAAGTGACAATCAATCCAAGGGTTTCCTAAAAGGCACACGCACAGCAGTGATCTTCCGAGCAATTAATCTCTGTGCACGGGCTAACGGCGCAGGGAGACAGCTGGAGAAAATAATCCTCGTCTGAAGGAATCCCTTCAATCACACAAAATTCCTGGAGGAGAATACACCCATCAGTGCGATTAAAGTGTCAACATAACAAAGGAACGCCCCTCCCAGCACCTCCTGCCTTACAGATATGCCACGCTGGAAAGGAAAAACTACACCAGGAAAAACTACACCGGGAACAGCAGCTACTCACAACCAGAACTGCTCATGGATCCTCCCTTGCCATCACCACAAACAAAAAATGCTGAGGATTGTTTCTAGAAAGAGCACACAGAGGGACGTGGAAGAAGACAGCATCCTCTTTGAGGATCCCTGAGTATTCCTCAAAGGAAAGCTGTGGACACAAGGAGAGCTTTGTCTGGAATCATCTTTGTGTATTACAAGGTTACATATAAAATTAGTTTTGCCTAATGTACATGCTCTGCCTTGCCACATGTACAGAAATGCTGATGGCCGACAAACAGCCTAAAATTAAAGGAACACGGCTTCAAATTAGGAAAATTATCTCCCATTTTACTTATCCAGAGCAAGGAATAATTACATAGAAAACAAAATAGTGAAATCCAAAACATTCAAGGTGAATTAAGATGATAAGGGTGTTACTAAAATTAAAATGTATGCACAGTACTGTAATAACAAATTCATAAGATACTGTAAATCTTTCCCAAAACCAGATTAAGTTTATATCAAGATCACCATACAACATATGCCTAAAATATGGCTGTAAATAAGCGTGATTTAATTTGACCACCACCTACTTTAAGCCCTTGATTTTATAAACAGAAGTATATCATAATGATTAGTGATTAAAAAAAAAATAAAAACAACAAACCAACACACACAGTTTAGGAGGTAAAAAGAACAATATATAAGGTCAAGCAAGTAAACAAGAAACAGTAGAAAATTAAGACCCTGAAAGTGATTACCAAAACCATCTTAACTTCTATTCTGACAGTCAAAAAAATCCCCACCAAGTACTGCAGCAACGACAATACACACAAATACAACTCCTTGATCGTTAGTATTCTGCCTCAAAAGTCTGCACATGTGCAGAACTCAGTGCTTCCACAGTCCCATCTCAAAAACACAACTTAAAAGATTACCAGTACTATTTCAGCACTTCACAATTGTTTTCTCACACACGGTGACGTTTAATTCCATGTCCATACCTGCTCCTAAATAGGATGGACAAGTGAAGCAGCAACACAGTTTCACCAAACTTCAGTTCTGCTGAATTGCTGTGCAGCTCACGCCCAGTCGCAATTTTAGTCAAGGCGGCCGTTCACCTTACTAAGGTTACTACAGCTTTTGGAGCATTTCCTAGGGAAAGACACGAACAACCCGGTGAAGACGCCTTCTACAGCCACAAATATACGCGGGAAGCTGTCACACCGCTTTTCTCTGTCACACCTCTCTGTTTTAAATACCGGGAAAATCACCTGGCTAGACAGGAAGGCGACGACTTTTGAAACGAGGTTCTGTCTCTGTGGCTCCATCAGAACTGCCACAATAAATACATGGGGTGAAACAGGAAAAGAGCCTCACGCCTGTGCGAGAGGGTGGGGGACGCACTGACACGGGCAGCGCTAATCATTACCCGCACGCCGGTAATCATTACCCGGAGCGCCGCCGCCACTACACACACGCCAGTTCGCTTCAGTTTCTCCGTGCCAGCTCCCGGCACCGAGAGCTGGCGGCGAGGAGGAGAGGTGAGGCTGTAAGACGGAGCTTCCTCCTTTCTTTTTGTTGTTATTGTTGTTGTTGTGGCGGTCGCTGCCATCGCCCGGCAGCCCCTCGGCCGAGCCCCGCGGGGGCGATGGCCGCCCCCGGCCCGGCCCGTTCCGCCCCACCTGCGCCGGGCCCCGCGGACCGGGCGGGGCAGCCCCGCCGGGGCGGGCACGGGCTCCCCGCCGGCCGCCCCGCCGCCCCCACCTGCGCCCCGGCCCTCCCCGCCTTTGTGCCCGCGGCCTCCCGCCGCCCCCGGCCACCGCCCGCTGTCAGCCGCCGCCCGGCCGAGCCCCCCGGCCCGCCCGCCCCGTACCGTGCGGCTCCGCCATCCTCCCGCGGCGCGCTCGGCACCCGCTCCGCGCCCGGCCCTGCCCTGCCGGCCACCGTCTGTGCGCACCGAGCCGTCACGGGACCGCCCGCCCACGGCCCTCCCGCGGCTCTCGGGGCGGGCCCGCCGAGCGCGGACACCGAGCGCTTCCAGGTTACGGCGGAAGCGCCGCGTTGCCCGTGGCGACGGCGGGAGCGGGGCCGTGAGGGGCCGTGCGGGGCCGTGAGGGCCGGAGCCCGGGCCGGCTCCCCGCGGGGTTCGGGCAGGGCTCCCCTGCGCTGTCCCATGGCGGTCCCTGGGTGGGTGCCCGGCTCCGCAGACCCCGCCGAAAGCTGCCGTCGGGCCAGCGCTGCCGGGATGCCCCCCGGTGCGGAGGGCAGCCCGTAACTCGGTCGGTGACCCAGTGCAGTTCATTGAAGTGTTACAGCAAACAGGAGGTGTTTTCCTGCCGTTCCAACAGCTGGATGGCGAGCTGGCCCCCAGCGCAGCCAGGATCGGGAATCCTGGAGGGATGGGTGCTGTGGAGCGGCTCTCCTCAGTGCTCCTGCTGCAAGGCGCCTTTAGCTGCTGAGACACCGCCAAAGAAATGGACATGGGCACCGCGACAAGCCCGTGTCTCCTTTTGCGACAAAATCGGGACCATCCCCCGCTGGCAGCTACTGTAACCTCGGACCAGTGCGCTGACTCCTCTTCCTGAGCAGACAGCTCAGGCTAAGCCCAAGCAAGCTGCCTTCGCGAGGGATACCACAGGGTGACAACCACACCTCTGCGTAGACAAATATACCCAAGTGTGACAGAGCACCTGCCATCAGTCGCCCTTTCATTTAGGAGGGGCTTTAAAAGCAATTTCCTTGACGACTTGTTATAACAGATCTTTCAGTATTTTGCTGAGAAAGGTTTAGCTTTTTAATGCTAAGTTCTCAGGTGGTTGCAATCAGTTCCCCTTTGAAGCCTTGATGGATTCTGCACTGCAGTAGCATCTCAAATTTATAATTTCTAAATATGTTCAAATTAATAGGAGTCTAGTAATTGATCTCAGTACTTGCTAGTCTGGACTGGCTCACGTTCAGCTACTTCAGCAGAATCAAAACCATGAGTAAATTTGGGAGCCACGTCAGATAGTCAGATCTGAGTATCTGCTATTTCCATCAGATTTCTTACAACTTTTGGCAATCATCTGGGCTACTTTCAGTGAAACAAGGCTATTCACATTCAATTATCAAATACCAAAATTGTGCCAATTGCCTTTGTGTGAGTCTTTGGCAAACCAGACAGTTCAATGTGGTTATGTGGGCTTTTACTAATAAATGCTGGACAGTATTAAAAGCAGAATTGGATTTTTAGCATATTGGGTCACAAGACAGAAACCAGTTGAAATTTCCTAGTGACAATATTTCTTACACTGACTGGATGTTTATTTGCTGTTATTAATCAGTAAGACTTCATTGTGGACTGTGCAGGATCCTCTACAAGACATGGAAATACACACTTTGCCTTGAGAGCTTGGAGTCTGAAAAAAATGTTTCTTGTGTGACTTAATTTGAACACAGCCATTTGCATTAAAAGACTGTAGTGTTGTAGGGAGGATCTGAATGTTTTGTCATGAACCTTTATATTTCTTAGGGCCTTTGTGTGCAAAGTGTCACTGCCCAGTTGCCTCAGCATTGAAATATTTACCAAAGATATGTGCTACATGTACTCTGGTTCTGTTAGAGACTCTACTTCTGCTTCCACTCACTTTGCTTTAAAAAAAATATTATGTGAAATCTAAAGAAATGTTCCTTTATACTCAAAACCTCTGATTTGTTCTGAAAAGCTGATATAAAGCAGAGCAGGACAATTGTCACAAGAGATAAATCAGCCAAGAAATTTACACTGCTAACTCCACCCTTCTGCTGCAAATCCTTAAATGTGTCATATGAGATTAGACTGATACTATGAAAATACTTGTGCCAGCAATCAGAACTAACAGACATTTTTGCAAAGGCAGAATTCATGCATGAAAGATTTGTTTTTAATCTGCCCAAATGGAGTAGGTAATTTTGTACCCTCCTCCTGGATGCTGGAAAGCTCAGCACCAACCTACTCCCAGTCTCCATCAGCAATGTTTGTCCTCAGATCTCATTGGCACAGACCTGTCCCAGAGCAGAGGGTGAATATAAGAGTCCACAATCCTTACAAGCATTAGTGAAGGGTCTCTCAGGATCAGGAGACTGTTGTCCCAGAAACCCCACAGGACTGTACAAGCACCTTGAACTTTGCCATCCACACTGAAACAAGCAGGAGGAGAAATATAATTAAAGAGCATTTCATAACCTACATGGTTCTGAATTAAGGTTTCACTGGCAATTTTGTTTGGACATTGCCTAACTTTTAAAGGCTTGGCTTTGCAACATTCATAATGTTCCTGTAACACCTGTAGCATTTCCTGTGCTCCTGAAAAGGACAGCTGTTGGTGCAGGATCATGCAGCATCACAGCACCTCCATGGGCCATCAGCTGTGTCCCCACCCTTGTGTGTCCAGCACAGACTTCTACCCCTTTTACTGACAGAGAAACAGCAGCAGTGGCTGTTATCCTCCATCCAGACCAGCAGCAGAGGGGGATGAGTGTTGGAATTTGGATTATTCAGTAGATTCATAATACCATTCCTAAGGCTATTTAGTATTTACACAGTTGTCTCAAGCATGTTTCTACAAAACAGTGTGATTTATTAGGAGCTAGCTCTTACACAATGAACTAAAATAAAGCAATTAATTAGTTAAGCTTGCTTAAGCCGACCACAAGATCAATCTAGCAACTTCAGAATCATCTTTGATCGAATTGAGATACCTCTGATATATAGTCCCACTTGCCTTTTCTTAATTTAGTGGCTGCCAGACTAATGAATTGACCCTTTCTCCCTCAGTCATGTGGCCTTTTCACTACCTCCTCCCAACTGTAAAGTTTTTGTCATCCAACAGCCCGAAAGCCTGCTCTCCTCCCCCAGGCAGGCAGCTGCTGCTGCCTCAGCCAAGGACACTCAGCTCCAGTGGTTCCTGTGCTGCTGCTGGGGCAGACAGCACAAGAGGCAAATTCTTTGCTGGCTGAGCCAACATGAAGCCCAGCCTCAGGGAAACTCTGTTCTACTTCCAGCTCTGCAAGTCAGGATGTCCCAGCAGGCAGAGCCCGTGGTGCCCCTCTCCACCCACACCCCCTGCTCAGCCCCGCGTGGGGCTGCTTCCCACAGCTCTCCCCTGCTACTCCGTTCCCTCCCTGCTGCCTGTGCCCCACCTCTACTCTCAGACCTGGATCACCTGTTTCTTCCCCAGACTGTCCCTCCTTTCCTAATCCCCAACAGGGCCTCCAACTTTGGTTCCCCGTGCCAGGCCCTAGTCCAGTCTCTTGTCTGGTTCTTCATGTCACTATGAACTATGCCTATCCCCCTGACTTTCCACTCTCTTCCTTCTTCTTTCTTGGTACTGAAGTTCTGCTGTGTCTTCTGTCTGTCAGTTCCTTGCCAACCAGTCTCAACATAAAACTCTAATTCCCAGTTGTTCTTTCTTTCTGTATCTCAGTCTCCCACTATCATGTCTCAGATCTCAAAATTTCACGCTAGATTTTGCCTTCCTCTCATCTACACCTCCATCTATGTAGACCTTCCTGTCACATCCTATTCCTTTCCCTTGAATTGTCAGTTTACCAGAAGTTTGGCTTCAGTCTCTTGGCCAAGGGTTGCAAGGGGTTAGTTATTCTGAGGGATAGAAGCATGTTTTGAAGGCTGATGGCACAACAAATCCCATTTAATTTTGTGAGCACCATGCCCATCATGGAAATAGTGAATGCCTTTGTCATTCATTTCTGTCTTCCCCTCGAATGGCACCTTGGCTCCACTGCCTTTATTATGAGTAGACAAAAACTGGGAAGGCTGGACCACTTGGCAGAAGGGGAGAGAGGAAGGCACAGAAACCAAACCTGGAAGATGCCCATGGAGAGAGCCATGGCAAAGCCAGAGCCCTTGTCAATGTCTGGAAGCTGATCCTCAGTGCACTGGCTGACACCAAGCTCTGTCCCATTGAAATTGGACTCTGACCCCCCAGAGTAAAAGCTTCTGCTTGGGGCAGGATGCCTTTGCAATACAAAGAGGGATGCAAAGAAGGGGAACCTCAAAATGTGGTTCTCTGTTGAAGGACTACAGTACAATAAGATGTTGCTATTTTTACTGTCACTTCCTTTTATATATTCAGAGCCAGGTCTGCTTACTTGAGTGACAAGAAGTTATTTTTCTTTTTTCTCCAACTGTTTTTACAAGCAAATGTATGATAAAAGGACAGAGTATCTATGTTCTCAAACACAAGCAGCACAACTTAGGATTTTAGAACTACCATATAAAAACTAATTCTGGTCCTACCAGCTTCTACTTTCAACTCATTAGCCACCTATCCATGTCTGTTAGCAATTTTTATAAAAGGCTTCCTAGGTCTTACAAGAACTCCTCTAGGTGGAAAGACAGGACATATCAGCACTGAAGCAGCACATCCAGAATGTCATGCATGAACTTATTTTCTTATTTACCCGTATGAACACAAACTTTTTGCACTATGTGCTGTGTCCTAACTGCCAACAGTTCTTCAGTTTGCTCAGAGCAAGGGAAAACTACAAATCCAGCAGGCTATCAAGCAAGCTAATCTTCAATTATACAAACGGAGAGTCAACCAGTTCAAACAATTTATCTTTCAAAGTCAACACAACAAACAACAGAAACAAGCAAGAGCTTTTTCATTCACAACAGACAATAAACTGTATTTTTTAGTGTAGCTATTCTAGAAAGGATAGTAACAGCTGTTAGAAACTCCTATTTTCCTCTGCAGTGAAAGATAGGGCAAATTAAAGGCTTCAGTTGCCTGTACTTTGAAAGAGGAGAAAGGCCAGAATGAAAACTCAGTTAAACTGAAACAGATGCTGATTATTCCAGCTCCAGTCAGGACAACCATGAAGAAACCAACCTTTCTTGGTTTAATTTTCCTTTCTGGTACTTGCAAATCCATTTCTGACATCCCAGGGTAACTCAAAAGGACAAAACAGGATCCAACAGGACTTCCTGTGCTCTGGTAGACAAGCTTTCTTAGCTTTGGTCTGCAGCACCTGAATTTCAGTAGGTAGTGTGGCTTCCAAGGACTAACCACATCCAGGTCTAGTATAACTCCCACAACTAAAGGGCAAGAGGGGATGAGTATTCTCAAAAGTGAGTTTAAATCTACAGAAGTTGAGCTTCCTCTGTAGTCAGTAAGATAAGCCCAGTGCTTAGGCACTCTGAATCACATTCTGAAGAAATCACTTTTTCCATTGACCTCATGCAGACCCTGGGGAGTTGAGCTTTCCAAGGGAAAAGCCACTTCCTCCCCAGGAAAGTGCATTCAAGTCTAAGTGGCCCTGGGTTCACCAGCTTTTCACATGGCTCACGAGCTGCTGGAGTGCTGTAGGTCTGTGCCTGCAGGTGGTACAAGGCATCTCCTACCATTGTACCTGTTTCCCTTGGCTCTCATGGCAGCCTTCTAAAAGAGGCTGGCACCAGTACTGTGGTGTGGCTCAGATTTCATTTGCACTGCATGTTGTTTCATGCCTTCAGAGATCCCTGCAGATTAGTACCAGGCTGACTGGAATGGCACGGTGCACAGGAATGCGAGGGCAGCCCAAGCTTTTCTCTGCTCAGCTTCATACAAGGGCATATCCTGACTCCATTCCACATAAAAGAGGGAGCAGGCTTCCACCTCCCTGCTGTCCTCTCTGATCTTCCTGCTCTCAGCAGCCACAAGAGTGGCAGAGTAGCCCCTCCTTCTGAGACAGAGCCTGACCACAGCCAGCTCTTGACTGTATCATTTCAGCTGATAAAGGTGTGAAGCTGAAGGAAGGAGGCTCCCGCAGTAGCCAAGAAAGAGGAAAGGTCTCTGGCAGTGGTGACTCCAGGAAGGCAGAACAACTTTATTACAGGCTTTTTTGAGATTGCTGTAAACACCTCACCTGTGTCCTAAAAGTGGCTGGGAGTGGCAGCACGTCCATGCTGAGCTGTGTGAAACAGCTGCCCCTGCCCAGGCACGTATCACTGCCAGCAGGTTAACCCAGGCCACAGGCACAAGCAGTTTTCCTTGGGATTACAGCTTGTCACTGCTGCCAGCCCTGCTGCCTGAAATGTGGAAGAAGATGAAGATCAGCTGAATAGGGGAATCTCCAGGAAGACAAACAAACACAACCCTCATTCGCATCCTCACAATCAGAAAAATATTCCTTAAGAGTGACCCAGGAAGAAGAAGTTGAGTTTGAATAAAATATTTGCCTGTTGGTCTTAATAGCTGCAGCTCTATTATTTTCTCTTCCTCTTCAGAATGCCAGCAGGGATTGAGTGCTGGAGCCAGGGATGTATTTCCTGAAGGGTGACAAACAGCAATAAAGCCTAAAGTCAGATCCACACTGAAATTCTTGCATAAATTGCTCCTTCCTGAAGAAAAGAGATGGCTGAAAAATAAAATCAGAAAGCAGCATGAAATAAGTAATCCTACAGTTCAGTTACAGGAAGTGAAAAGAACAACCCCAAAAATCAGTCAAGGAACACACCTGTAAAGGGGGGTTTCAGCTGAGGATTTCTAAATAAAACCCTGAAAACTAAATCATTCAGGTGCAGATAGATCTTCCAAAAGGACATCATTAAACTCCTTCTGCCCAGAGCCATGAAAACTAGAGCATAGTGCCAGCAACCCTAACATTTACTATTATTGTCATAGTGCACCAGAGCCTTGATCTTTGTGTGGGGGGCTGTACAAGAAGAGTGTTCTGATTCAGAGGCTGAAAGCCAAGTGTAAGACCAGAAAAATGACACATATTTGTCACAAGCACAGGGAGCATGAGAGAAGAAAAGCAGACAGAGTTGCCAGGTTTTTTTATAGGCCATACAGACAAGGAGTGTCAGAGAGAGCTCAGAAAGATTATTTTTCCAACACACATTATTAAGAGCCTGGTAGCAAGGACGGGAAGAAGCACAGAGATGTTTGAAATGGCAGCAGGTAGGCAGTGGAACTGGTCATCACAAGCTGATCTTGGGAAAAGAGCTGATATCCCAGTAATACTCTGGAAGAGATGAACAGGGATGGGCTGGGGAAAGATGGGTCTTGAAGAGGAAGGAGCAGCAAAGAGAGAAGGGCTAAGAACAGTCCTGCATTGTGAGGACAAGGGCTTGGTTATCCAAGAGTTTTCTTTCCCTCTCTTGTTTCCCAAGGGGAGGAGCGGTGTTTCAAGGGAGAATAATACAATCATTTCATTGTGTTTAGAGATTTATGGTTTGACTTTACCATGTGTTAAAATATTGATTCTCTTTCTAACGTATGCTTGAGATATTGACAATGGTTTTTTTCTCTATAGAAGACTGACTTCTGCAAACAAAAGGTGGGACTTGATGGTAGGATGTGCCGAGGATGGGTAAAAACAAAGTGATGTAAGAGAAGCACAAGTCTCGAATTTCTTCCACTCAATTAAATGAAGATAGCAAGAGAGACACAGAGCAGTGTGTGGTGCTGAGAAGCTGGAATAATTAAACAATAATCTGACAGACGGTGCACTTACGGGCAATTACAGCAAGCCTCTGCTGGCACTCCAGGGCACAGGGCCAAAGACTTAAGGGATTCAAACCACACAAGTAGAGCAGTAACCTACTAGAAATGCCAGTGTAGAACATTTGGCTTAGGAGCCCAGAATGGGACTTACATGGAGCCAGGTCTCTGCATTTACCAGGTGTTAGCAGGAAGAGCAGCCTGTCAAAAAGCTGTGTCTGTGTCCCTTGGATAATGCATTTCCAGGCACGTCTCCTTGCCTTTTGCATACAGCTTGAGGATCTGCATCAAACTGCACCAAACAACAAACTTAAAATAAGTATATTCAGAAAGCTCAGCTAAAAAAAATCATTTGTCTGTCAACTTCCTTTCAAAAACAAGGACTGGGTTAAACACCAAGCAATCAAGCTTGAGGCTCTGAAGGCATTCGGGATTCCCACAGGGAGCCATGCCAGGCTTTCTGTTCCTTGCCTTACCCCACCCAGTAAACCCAAACCACCTTCCTCCTCCTCCTCTCTCTGAAGCTGGGCTCTGTGTCCCAGGGTACCACTCAGCAGCTTCAGGGACAACTGCATGAAATCTGCAGGTGTATTTCTGAAAGCACTGGGATGCATTGTTTACCAAATGCTGCCACACTACATTTCTGATCTCATCAGCACATAGAGAGGTGAAACAAGCTCTAGAATTTGAGAAAAGAAGAAAAGAGAGAGAGATCCAAGTGGAAAGCAAACATAGATCAGGTGCTGTTAAAAGCTTCTTAAACTGTCAACAAAGTATTTACTTAAACTCAGAACAGAAAGTCAGCTTCAAGATGGGTAGTTCTCATCAAAGTGGCTTTATTTTTAAATACCCCATGTCTGGAGCTGCATGATTATACAGGACTCTGAACCAAATTTTTGCTTTTAAAAGTAAGAACTTGATTCCAGACTTTCCTGTCGTATGGAAAACATGAACTTGAAAGGCTTAAAAAGCAGAAGGAAAATAAAAAGCATTTTAAATGTATAAAGACAAAACCCAAGCCTCATAAACAAATGGGACTGGCAACATTGCTTCACCTAAATGCTTTTTTCTTCTACTTAGTAGGAGATGTTTCTCAAGACTTGAAATAAGTGTTGTTTTGTATCTGCAGGGCTTTCAGCAAGTGGCTGCCAAATTACGAAACCCTCTGGATTCCAGCAATGCACATCTCTGCTGTCTGCTGCACTCAGAGTATCTGGGAACAGGAGGAGGAAAACAAGCTTATCATTTATAAAATTATTGCTGGTTTTGTGGCTGTGAGGCTCTCTGCAGTGCACAAGAATAACTTGTTTGTGACATCAGTAAAATAAGGATGTGCCACCTAGAGCACGTTGTCCTCTCCGTGGATACCACGCTCAGGCTTTCTCAAATAACACCAGGCTTCATCCCGAGGTCGAGTCTCAGGACTCTGGGAAGCTTCATGCCATGGGGACACAACTTGAGACCTGGGTACAAGGACAGTCTTGTTCTGACTTCTTCAGCCCTGTGGAATGGCACCAAGATAATGCACTGACTCAGCACAGTTCCACTGCAAGTGCACGGTGCTTTTCCCAGATGGAAGGGTTTTGGCAAAAGCTTCCCAGCTATTCCTGGGAACTGGAAAGGCCTGTGAGAGAAATGAATGGGTGCTTGAGCACATGTCAACCCCAGAGGCCAAAAAGGTCAAAAAATGGGGTATAACTATGAATAAATACCAGCCTTACTCAAAACTAAACCCAGTCCTGTTTTTAAGGCACTTTGAAAAGTAGGATATTAAGCTGCATGCCCATGCCTCCTTCCTCTCTCTCATCTAGACTTCCCAGTCATGAAGGTGGTAACTATGATTTTTTTTTCCCAGGAAAGGAAAAAAGGAAGGAGCTGTCTTAAAAACAGACTTACTAGAAACTGTTGAAAACAACCTCCACAATCACGCCTGTCCCAGTGCTATCAGCTTCCTAGATAGGCTGCCAAGCTGGCATTTGAGTAGCTAAGAAAATGGATCTAGTACAGGATGCCAGACTTCTCAGTCACTAAAATGCTCAAGCAACAAACTGAGCTGACCATTGTTTCTTATCACCAAGCAAACAAACCCTGTTGGCAGGAAAACTGCTTTTGGAAAGTGATTCTCTGCACAACTGAGATGGGCTCCAAATGCAAGTGTTCACATAATGCTGGACTCCAGGTGGCCTTGGCACTGTGAAGGACACTGGCAAAAAACCTGGCCTACAATTTTATTTCAGCATCTTGCTTTCAGCTCATTTCTGTTGCTCTGCAGGCCATATTTGCTACCACAGGAATAACTCCTGCTTTCACAGTGTAAAGTTTTCAGTCATAACTGGGTATCTTTTATGTTCATTTTTAGCCATAGCCATATCTAAGATACTGGATCGGTTCTTACAAACAAAATGACAAACATCTACAAATAACTGATCTGCAAATTGCATGTACTGTTTGAAATCCCCTGGTCTAAAAACATCCATCATAAAGCGGTGTCTTGTCCTTTCCCTTCCAGGCAGCAAAAAATACTGTCTGGCACATGGAAAAGCACATTAGACAAAGGAACTTTTCCCACTGAAATCAGTGGGAATGCTTCTGAGCACTTCAAGGGGTAGAAAAGGATGTCCCCAGCAAGCACATCCATTTCACAGCCTCACCAACGCTGATATTCTGACCTGAAAGTGGAATATGTGAGTAAGGCCAAAAAGGCCAATATGTGAGTAAGGAATATGTGAGCAGCCCAGGAGAGTTACCTTTGGCCAGCTCCACAAAGAGGGAGGAGGAGCCCTGCTCCCAGGCTCTGTGGGTTCTGCTGGCCTCCAACCCAGCATCAGGAGAGGCTTCCAGCGAGGTGGAACCGGGTACCTGAGGGATTGTCAGCTTCCTCCTCTAGGTTGCCTAGAGGAAAAAGGAAATGGTTCTGGAACAATGCAGACAAAGGCTTTAAATAACTGTCAGAGAGGTGCCACTTACTGGAAGTTAAAATTTTATCACTACTCTCCCAGCAAACCTTGGATCCCACAGCTGACAGGTCTCACCTGAACTAGCAGAGGGAAGGAAGCACCCAGACAGCCACCACCAAGGCAAAATGGAAAACAACTATTAGCAAAGATCATTTTCCACCTGATTTTACTCATCCACTGCCATCCCTGTGCATAGAAGGAAGCCAGATCTCAATCCCAGCACACTGAAAGGAGCCAGGTTAGCAGGATTACCAGCCTGAGCTGCCAATCCCCAGGCGCACAGGGTGTGCAGGGCACACAGGCAAGCTCATTAGCAAACTCTAAAATTACAACACATCCCGGCGTCGGGGCTCGCTGGGGCCCAGGACGGGTGAATCCCTCCCGGCCCCTCCCGGGTTACACGCGGCTCCCCGGGGGCTTTCCCAGGGAAGCTGCTCCCGGTGCAAAGATCCCGCAAAAGGAGAACCCTTGTGGGGGATCCCGTCAGGTTCGGCGGCATTTGAGCCCTCAGCGTTTAAGAAGACAGCGGCTTTTACTGCTGTTTACATGTCAAACAGCAGCGTGATTCACAGCGCGAATCCCGAGGCGCTGCCTGGAAACGAAAACCGGGACGCGTACGCCCTGGCCACGCCCGTCTGCTGGACGGTGTTTGGTGGGGATTTTATTTACAGAATCAGAAAATAAACCATAAAAGCGCCTCAAAGCCTGAGTTCCGCGGCGGGCCCTGGCGGGCGGGCAGGCAGCGGCTCGCCGGGCCGGGCAGGCCCGCGCAGGTGGGACGGCTCCGCCCCAGAGCAGAACCCGGCACAGCTGAGGCGGGGAGCGGCATCCTAGAATCCCGGGACCAGGATAGCCCCGGAGGAGCCGCTCCCGTCGCGCCCGCGGCGGCCCCGGAGCAGCTCCACGCCAAAGACTACAGTTCCCAGCGCGCATTGGGGCAGCCGGAGCCCCGTTAAGCCTACCACTCCCAGCACACACCGGGGGGGCACGAGAGGGGTGCGTGGGCGTGGCGCCGCGCAGTGCAAGCTGGGAGCTGTAGTTGGCCCCGGGGCCGGGGCCGTGCCGGAGCCGCCATGCCGGAGGGGACGGGAGTGCTGCGGGAGGTGCTGCCCAAGCAAGGTACGGCAGCGAGCACCGCCCGACCCTGCCCGGCACTCGCTCACGGCCCTTCTCTCCCTTTGCAGGGCAGCTCTCGGTGGAGGACACGGCCGCCATGGTGCTGTGCAAGCCCAAGATCCTGCCCCTCAAGTCGGTGTCGCTGGAGAAGCTGGAGAAGCTGCAGAGGGCGGCGCTGGACGCGGCCCAGGCGGCCGAGGCTGCCCCGCCGCCGTCCGCGGGGGCCGCGCCGCCCCGGCAGTAGCGCGGGGAGGGTCGTGCCCGGCGGCGCCCGCGATCGGAGGTACCGCTGTGGAGCGGGGCTGCCGCTTAGTGCGGCCTGAACGCGGGCGGGGGTGCCGGCTGGGCGGGGAGGCCGCGCGTCGGGCGCTCGCGGTGTAGGAGTTGCGCTGGCCGCTGCCCTGGCGCTGCTTTAAAACGCGTCTGTAGAGGTACCAGAAAAGGAAAGCGGGAGGAGGCGAGTTCCACAACCTCTGCTCCCAGCCGGGCTTACCAGACCTGCTTGGCTCCTAGAGCACAGCATATTCCCGGCCCTGGAATGGCTATTCCAGCATTTCGGAACGCCTGAAATCTTGACGTGAAACCGAAAAACAAAGGAGAGGCTCTACCGAGTTCCTGTAAACGAGTCATCCTTAGATCCTCTTGTTCTTGAGCAAGGGCTGCACGAAGCTCTACTGCAAAGACACGTTCACAGTATCTGTGCCAGCCTGGACGCTCCTACGCAAGTCAGTTGTGTTTCCAAAACATTCTGGTAAATACTCACTTGCCATGAGTTTAATTATTCTGTGCCCTCCTCCTGATTGCAATACCAAAGGGCAGCATTAGATGTACTGCTTAGTTTGTTCTGTTTAAAACAAATAAAAAGGAGGCAGAAACAAGAGCTTCACAAAAAATATTTTTATTATGTTTTACCAGAACTTTTCACTTTTCCAGTTACATAGAAAAAAAGACAAGTTTGGTACATGGGGGCTGAAACCAACCAGTGTTCTCCCCTGAAACAGATGAATTAGTCTTGTGCCCCAGCTGTATTTTCTTGGGCTCTTTAAAACAAAGAAACTGCTAATTTTTTTAAACTCCCAAAGCACAGTATTTCTTTAGCAGCAATGGAAATGGGATCACAGCAGCTTAACTTGACCCTTCTATAATAAAGCTTTGTATAAACCAGTGATTTTATGATGACAGCACTGTCCTGGAAAGAGCGAGCGGCAGTCAGACATCGATGCACACGTGGAATGATTAGGTCATAAACATGGCACATACAGAGATAGCTTATTTCAAGGCACCACCACAGCAGAGTGGCTAGTTGTTCTACTATATGCCCAAAGAAAGAACACTTCTTCTTGAAATTTACAAAACTATTAAAAAAAAAAAAAAAAGAAAACAATTTGTACCCAAAACATGTGCTCTTAAAAAAATACGAACTGTGCTAAGCAACTCTTAAATTTGGTCAGTCCCAGCTGTGCATCCATACACACACCGGAGGAGCATGCGTGCTGTATATATCGATAGCGAGCTGTGTTCCTTTCAGCTGGTAAGGCTTCAGGAGGCAGGTCTCACATTCAGTAGCTCTCCAGCTTCAGACGACCTCCATCTCCCTCACTCACAAAACGCTTCCTGCCCCTGTAAGAAAGTACAAAGTCTCTTTTCAGTAATTTACTGTAGCATTGCTTATTTTTTATCACTGAGAAGAATCTTCTCTAACGTGTGAGTTCAGCAGGGTTAGCAGTGATCACAATGTCAGCTCAGCTGTTTAAAAATGCTGGTTTGGAAACCTCGGAATGGTGGGTTTCTGCTTAAAACTGAAGTAGATAAACCAAAAATGCCTCTCAACATATAAATGGTAACCAAAGCATAATCAAGCTTTTGATGCAGTGATGACTCTCTTATCCTCCCACACACCCAAACCTGCAAAACATTTCATACCAACACACAGAGTTTTAAGTGTGAAGTCCACAAATGGAGATGCTAACATTCCAAGATACAAATTTATCACATTTAAGAACTCAAACAAAACACCCAAAATAGAAGAAACCTGTCAAATAAATACTATTCCCAATGCATAAAACTGTGAATAATAGTATTAACATCCTATTTAAAAATTTACATATATTCCCCAGAGGAAATGTTTTGTGACCAGTAAGGAGGTAACAGCATACTGATTAGGTACAGTTCACACAGCATCATTTATGCTACGAATAACCAAGCCATAACAAAAAAAAAAAACAAAAACAAAACCAAAAACAACCAAACCAAAAGCATTACAAAAATCACAGGACAGATATGAGGAATGGAGTGTGCAGAGCTTATCCCATATTAGTGTCCTGTTCCTTTTTATGTAAATATTAGGACTGGTTGTCTCATCTCAGAACTCCACTCATGCTGTTTGGTAAGTTTAAACCATTTTTAAAGGATTCTTTTTTCATTTCCCCAGTATAGCTGACAGTTTTCCTCTGTCACCTACATGGACCATTGCAACACCTGGATCTTCCAGCTTGGTGCTGCACTGATTTCTACCAAGCAAATCAGGAAACCAGAGGAGAGGGAGCTTTTATCCTCTGAGGAGCACTGAGGGGTGCTACCTGGGATTCACAGGAGGCTGCCTTTCCTCAAATATTTATCCCAGCCTCAACAGGTTTCACATCAGTTCAGCTTCTTAATACACATTTTACCAGTCCAACTGTTGGTCCATCCTCCAGTTTCCAATCAGCAACACTTTGGCCCCCAGATGCTGCTTTCTGTACCCTATGATAGGAATGAAAAGCAGTGCCTTTGCCTATCTGCAATGAAAGAAGTACCTGGAGGGGCAGAGGTCTCTCAGTGGTTTGGAGATGATTCCAGCCTGGAAGCATTCCTCTACAAAGCGCTCCAGCACAGAATAGGAGTGTGGCACATCCAGGTTAATGTCTGGGATTTCACAGTAAACCCGTTCATAGCCCTGCAGTGTAAGGATTCAAATAATCATTGGGTTATTCTATGATTTTATTAGAATGTTTGTAAATACCCTTCTGCATTCCAGAGGATTTATTTTTTATATAGTTTTACAAACCTAAAGCATTGCAGCTACAAGTCAGTAGAGAAATAAGGTATATAATATCAGCCCATACCATGGCATCATACAAATATCCATCTACATAAAAACACAACCTGAATTTTTAACTTCTTTAGAAGTCAGAAATCCAGACAGTTTGAAATCTGTATGTTAACCTGCCTGTTGCTACAAGGGCAGTAACATGGGAACAAAATGTATAAGTCTTCCATGTAGGTGGACAAAATGTGGCCACAAATGACCAACACAAGTTTATGCAGAAGGGGAGACTGGGGACAACCAGAGATGACTTCATCACTTCCCACCAGCAACACAGCTGGGTCAATTTTTATATAAAAGTGTTGGTGTGGTCCCCAGTCTGGCCTGGGACAGAATTGCTGTCCTATACTCATCCTGAGAAGACACAGATGGTTCCAACTGTGCAAAATACTGGTTTTTATACTGCTCGACTTGACATTTGTAATTAGTAGGCCTTCATTGTACTACTTCAGTTACAAAGAACTACCAGATAAAAAGACAAATTTAAAAGATGAAGCATTTTAGATTATTAGTTTTAACCATTTAACTGCATAAAGGCAGCTGGAAATTTTGGAAGACCTTATGCAAAGTTCTCTAAATGCCATACTTACTCTTTTCATTTGGTCCACAGTAATGACAGAAGACTTCCACAGAGTTTTCAGCAAATCCAGTATCATTTTAAAGGTCTTTTCTCCAGTTGACTCCAAAACCAGTACAATAGCCTAAAACAAACCATGCAAGTGTTTTGACTAAAATGAAAACACTGGCTCAGGTACAAGGTGTATGAGCATATGAGGTACAGAAAGGAGTGAATGTGTTATTATGAATTTTCTGGGTAAAAAAGCCCATTTGCTACATGCACTCACTATTCAGTTTGATATTATTATTATTATTGAAAAACTAATGAAAATCCTTTGGATAAGTTAAAAGGTATGAAAAACCAGAAAGGACTAGACAGAGTGAAAAGCACTGCCTTTCTCTCTCTGGTTTCACCACTACATGACTATATCCATATGGCTGCTGCAGTACAGATGGCAATTAATTAATTTTGTGAAATTAATTTTGTATCCAAGGGGTTTTAATTTTGTATCCATGGGGGTTTCTTATCTGTGATTTTAGGAGGACTCAGAAGCTTAAAATCTACAATACTGCACAACCCCCATCAACTGAAATGATTCTGTAGTTCTATTGTGAAGGAATTTTCTATAACACGTCAATTTACTGAAAAGGAAATTTTGTAGATTGTGGGTGTTCAGCTTTATTGGTAAACAACCATTTCCCAATTTGGCAGAAAAAACAGCACAAATGGGAACAGTCTCCCATATAGGCTGGGTCTGAAATATATAAGCTTTTACAAACATGCTAGGTGAAACAATCCCACCCTGAAAAAGGAAGCTCTATAACTTAACAAAAACAGGTAACACCCATTAGAATACCCAGATATCTGAAACTAGAAGGAAATAAACACCAAAACAAAGCATGGGAGAATTTTCTTTGTTGGTATTCCTCAGCAGAAAATAAACTGAGATCTTATTTTCAGGAACTTATAATAATCTGAACTCAACTATTTAACCCCCAGAAATTACTTCTGGATCTTCTCAGAGTCAGCAGCAGCTTACTTGTTGCACAATGCACACACAAATGAGCACACAAACCTTTAACTTTACATGAAACAATTTAGTTATTCAAATAACAGAGCAAGCAACCTAAGCTTCAGATGCCAGTTATATTATTTGCATGCCCACATCAAAACGCCAGCAATTATTAAAGGGACCTGATTTCTCCTTACTTCATATACAAGTTCATGGTGAAAATGGGGTACTTCCAGTTCCTGAAGGCAGCGCTCTGCTTCCAGTACATCTCCAGAAAGCAAATACTCTTTCAGCAACATATCAATCTATTGAATTTTAAAACAAAAACCCAACACTAATTAGAGATAAAATGTAAAAGCTGTCAACCGTTTTGATAATCCACTAGCAACCCAGCAGCAAGTTAGTTCCTCAAACTTGCTGCCAATGCTTTTAGAAACGTAATTAAATTTAGGCATTAATTAAATGGAGACATTATCAGTAACCTAAAACACAGTGTAAGCCAAATACCTATCCACAGTGTTGATACAGAAGCACCAAAATCATTGTTTTATAAGCTGTGTGTCACCATAAAAGGAGCATGTGGGTGGCATTAAGTTTATCCTCTCCCTTGAATGCCTCCTCCTCCTATCATCTGTTAGACTCCCAACCTAGAAATTGTAACATGACCTTTTCCTTTAGACCTGCTTACTTTATTGCATGGATCTCTGAACATTCCTCTTTCTTCCTCTCTCTTTTTTCAGTTATTACTGTGCTTTTGATCAGCAATGCCAAAATGTAATAGTTTATCTAGTTTAGCCAGTTTCGTCTTGGCTCTTTTAATTACTTCATCACTTTATACTGTGAGGTCTTAAAAATCTGAATACTTACAAGTTTTGCTTGAAGCAAAAATAAACATATACTTGCAATACAGAATGTTGTACTAGCATGCTCCCACCAGTGACAAATACTACAAAATCAACTGAAGTATCAGTTCTACTATTTCATCTAAATCAATTATATAAAAAAGAAAGTCCAAACAACAGAACAAAACCAACACTCATGACGTAAGACATCATTTTAGTGTGGGACACTTGTCTCCCTTCCCTCTTCCCCAAACAGAGTAAGCTCAGCCCACTGGAGAGTGGGGAGTTTTGGCATTACCTCTTTGACCAGGTGTTTCACAGACTGCTGGCCCCCTCCAGCCCCCCAGACGCTGTCGATGCGCTTGCCTCCCTTGCTCATGCTCAGCAGCACCGTCGCGCGGTCCAGCGCAGCTCTAAAGGCAAAGCCAGTGCTTTAAACCTCATCATAGAACTCCATTAATGCATCTGCCACTGCCCCCATGGCCACAGCTCCTCAGACAAAGCTACCAGATCTTTGGGAAGGGGTCAGTTATCAACTCCAGGTGACCATCCAGATCAAAGAAACAGCAAAAAATAAGCTCCTCACATTGTGCTTCTGTCACCCTTACACTGCTGCTCCTATCAAGAACAGGTAACAATGCTGTGATGGCAGTAGATTAAATCACCAATGCAGAACCTGGAACATCCTCACAAAAAACACCTGAATATTTTTCTTATGCAGAAATGGATTGTATCCAGACTCCTCCAAGAATGCAGCTTGGCAGGTAGATCTCAAACAAAAAAGGTCTGAGTTGCTGCCATACTCAAGAACAGTTTTCTATTGAAATACTATTTTCCGTTTGGGTCTGAGGAATTATGAAACCTTTAGAATTTAAGCCAAAGAAAACACCTCAGAAGGTAAATATGTAGTTGGAAAAATAGCACAAGCTAGGGATGCCTGCCAGTTTATTGAAAAAGTATAAAAAGGGAAGTGAGGTGACAAAAAAGAAGTCTGGGATACAGTATGTACCGTCCATGTAAAGGAGGAACAGTTCTCCCAGTCCTCATGCTGGGGGCAAGCCAATAACAATAACTCTATTCACCAAGATTTAATGAGCAGGAAAGACTGGCCAAGAAATAACAAAGGCAGCAAAGCATCCCAGATGTGCAGAATGCAGGCTACAATCCTTCAAATCACAGGACACATTTATATAAGTGACAGACAATTTTCTCAATTTGAGCCCCCAAGGTAAGCAGCTAAGAACTGCTCTTCCCTCTGAAAGTGCCAAACTATAACCACTGCAAATGCAACTTCTGGAAGAAACAGGAGTTCAGCATCTCCATATCAAGCCTGAAACATACACTTATGGGGGTAAGAAAAATAAAACATGACTCATTATTAAAACATCCCTCTTTGTCAGAGACTGCTCCTTCAAACTTCTCACACTGACATGGAAAACAATTGTACTTCTTGACAAACAGAGCATTACAGAGAAAGTCTCGGAAATCACTGCACAGGCTTCAAAACAGTTAATCCCTTGTGTATTTCACAACATATTACAGCAGCTGCCCTGATGCTATATTTACCCATTAATTACATTAAAGATTTTTCTAAGACAAAACCTTCCATAACCACTTCTTCTTACAGCTCATTTTTCACTCTTGAACATAAGCTGGACAACGAACCTGACAAACTCAACTCAAATGTACAAATACACTTTTTAGAACTCAGTATTTCTCATCTGACTTGAGTCATTCTGGATTGTGTTGGTTTTGTGGTTTTTTTTTTTTTTTATTTCAAAATTTAAAAAAAAAGTTCAAGAACTGCATGATTTATTCTGAAGCTATAAATTCCTGATCTTCATCTTTGACATTTGGAATAGAAAACTGTCTCTATAGAGAAAGCAAGGAGATTACCGAGCTTGGACACAATCCACGGTGCCTTTGTAGCCGTCTATGTAGGTACTGCTTAGGATCCCATCTCCAACAGCTCTAGCAATGAACTGGCCCACCAGCTGCAACAAAACAGAACCATTTTTAATTAAATGCTGAATTTCAAAGAAGTTTAAAGTAGATAATTATAATGTGCTTGGTTTTCAGATTTTATTTAAATGAGCTGTTTCAAAGTGAAAACACAGCCTGGGTAATTGGGAGAGGATTACAGACAGTAAGAAAATCAATAGATATTTTTCACAACACAGAGTCTATTTCTTTTTATTTGATCTATTTTAGCCACAAAAAGCTTTTGACTACTGGCATAAAGATTGACAAATTTACCTGCGGTGCCCTGGGAGAATCCAACACCAATTCAGGTAGTTCTTTGAGCAGTCTATCAAAGGATTTTTCCACATCAGTTTTGCTTACTACTGTCCCACAAAGGTCAGAGATAAGCTTAGATGTCATTTCCCTGTGACTAGCCTTCCCCTCTAATGCCAAGGAAACAGCCAGCACTGGCACACTGTATTTCATTTCACCAAGGTTTAAGTTCTTCAGCATCTCCTAGATAAGATTTGAAAAACAAAACAACAAGATTTCATAATTTTTATTATTTAAATATATAAATAGACCTCAAATAAATATTTATGTGCTTACATAATTACATATACGCTTCTGCTCACATAATTAGTATAACTGCTTGGCTGTTCTTATAGCACATTTCTTGCCAACTTCTCAATAAATTCATTCATAGCTGGCAATTGCATTACCCTGTATGCTACAGCTTTGAGCCCTAAAACAAAGAAATAAAAAGGCACATAACATACCGAAACTTCGTTAGTATCTCCATGTTCAAAATACTCCTGGATGATTGGTGTTAAAGTTTTTTCAAATGCTCTTTCATCAAGAGGTAAAACTACTGTTTCATAGACACAGTTCTCCTGTTTTAAAAGACAACAGAAGCAGATATCCTTACTGCCTTTTCTTGCACCTTATGCAGCACTAATGGCATCAAAATAGTGGTTTTTTAATCCTTAATGCTTTGTTCTTGGTAGTCAATATTCTGCCAAAAAACATTAGACTTTGTCTCTACTATTAAAGTGTGGACAATGCTGGCTAATTGTCATAGTTCTTCATATTTTGACTTTACTGTTAGCTCAATTTAACTGAAATGCTGAATTTACTATTAAACAATGGTAAACACACCAAACCTAGGATTCAGCTGATACCACAGGAGCAGAAGTCAAGTGCCTCCATACTGAAGGGAGAGCAGCAGAAGCTCCTGCCCCAGCCCAGCAGAGCTGACTGTGCCACAGCACCTTCCCCTGCAAGTGGCACTCCTGTCCCTGGCAGGAACCCTGCCTTGTTCCCTCCTCCTTGGTGACTCTGTGACCAGACAGGTGGTGCCATGCACAAATCACAGGAAAGGCATTTTCACAATATTTGTGAGCAAAGGCATTCCCCGAGGGGGAAAAAAGAGGCACACAGCAACTGCCTCATATCACCTGTCCTGCAGAGTTCAGCAGCACCAGATCTCCCCACTCTAATTTAGTTCCCTACTCTGCACCTACAGAAGAAACATTCAGAGCAATACTACAGAGCTGAACAAAGACATGTGATCAAAGATGTTTTTCAACCAATGTTTAATGGAAAGAAACTTTTCATGATCAAGAAGTATAGAAGAAATCAAAAAAACTATCCTTCCATCATATCAAAGTTACACAGAATGTTTATTCTTCATTAAATTTTGTTCTATGCACTTGTCAGCCCCCTTTTTAATGGCTATTTCTGTTAATGTGAAGTGTCAAATTTTAGTGAAAATTGATCTTGGAAGAAGGTTTTGATATTCTCATGTACCATACTTTCAGCAGATATGGCTACAGCAAACAGCCTCTACTCAAAGGACACCACCATTGCTCTGCTTATGTCATACAGAGTGTACTGATGGTCAGTTTGCAATTGATCTGATCTCAGAGACTTCAGCAAGCTGTGTTCCTAGTCACCATTTCCCTTTCAATGATGGAAAGCCCTCTGCCCAATAAGCTTTGCTGTCTCTCCCCTTTTCCCAGTAATATGGCTGTAAGATACAATCTTCCATAACATATTCTAAATATATATCAACAAAATGTCCAAGCTATCAACTTCATGAAGTGTTTATACCAAGCAGACAAGACATCGGGCAGGCTGGAAATACAGGGATTGTTATTATTATTATTATAATAATAAAGGATACTGTCCCCACTAACCTCCCCACTTGAGCAAGTCTGTGTTGCAATTTTAACACAGTGTTTGTGTTATATGGAGCAGCACTGCAACATCCACCTCTGTGGGAACCAGCAGTGGAGAACACACCTGGGAAAGGGATGCTGCTTACTCAGGCACAGAAAGAGGGCTTGGGAATAAGATTTGTGAGTATTACACTGTGACTTCTACACCAGCTGACTTTTCACTAGCCAATAATCTATTATTGAGCATAAAAATGAGCATTTCAGTGTAGCCAGGCTGACATTCATGTTAACTCACAAGGCCATTGAAATTGATAAAAGGAAATATAAACCAACACTGCAAAGAAACTATTTGCATACCTGGTCATCATCATAATTAGGATCCTTAATATCTACTTCTTCCACATCATACACTTGACCTGGTGTTCCCCAAACTCCTTTACCACCTGCTCCACCTGGCAAAATATGGGAGAGTAAGTAAGGACCACCAGTTTAAAAACAAGACGTCTGATTTCAAGACAACATTCTTTCACTTAAAAGTGATCTATCACTGCTTGTGCCCATCTCCTGACTAACAATACATGCTGAAGAGGGTGTGTTTGTCTGACAAGTTCCCACTTCCTCAGCCACTTTTCCTCACTTTCCAGTAAGACATTAGAAGCAGTATGGACTGCACAGGAATTCCTGAAGATTGAAACTGTATTTTCAAATACAATCATGATTTAAATTTGCATTAGTAACAGTCCCATGAACCATCAACAGTTCAGATTTGTGTATAAAGCCTGCTAAGGAAATATACTTCCCTCAAAGACAGATGTTGACATATTAGATTTGCTGCCACCTGCTACTGCCACCCACTAAATAACTAAAGGGCCAAATGCTTGCACAGAGACTGTGGTTTATGAAAATGATTCCCAGCAGAAAAAAAATGCACTGTGCTTTGAACAAATCTTTATCTTTCTCATTGTACTCTCTCCACTAAGCTATACCCACCTTTCTTTGGTAGGCCTCTCCCCTTTCCAGACCGGGATCGCCTGTCCAGGAGTTTCCCCTTTGGGCTCGTTGGTACAACTCCAATCTTCAGTGTCTCTCCATTCTCACTAACAGAGTCTCCTCTCCCAGAATCTCTAGAGGAGTTTTTCCTCAACCGTCTCTTTGCCTTAGCGTTTATTTTGGCTTCAGTAATTGAAGTTGCAGGAATCCAATTTCCATTGATTTCAGTTTTTCGTTCCTCAGACCCACCATTTTCTTCATCACCAGAAAATGGAGCATCATTTAGATTCTCAAGTTCTTAAAAAGAAGACAGAAAAAAATCTTATAGTTTTCAACAGTTTTATGTTAGAATATCAAAACACATTGCATTTAGAAAGGATTATAACATCATATAGAACTCTTGTTTTCAACAGGATAAAGGCAAACATTGTTTTTAAGGTATGTCTACATAAGGACTTCCTTATTCCCCTGCACAAAATATCCACAATCTAAACAGAGCAGAAGTCAAGGACTGGACAGCAAATTAATAAAACCATACATAAATACATAAACCACAGAAAACCCCACCCTTGTTAAACAAAAACTATCCGAACTCCTGAGTGCATAGATCTAAGTGCCTCGTTCTCACTCCTCCCACTCTTCTCTTGATTTAGAAACAAATGAAACTGCCAATACAGTAAATTCTGTACGAACTCACCAATGTTACAAGACTCATCACCAAAGTGAAATTAACTCCCTAAATCATCAACCAACATTCCCCTTATTCAATTCAAGGAATTTCAAACACAGCTCACTAGCAAGAAAAGCAACAATTTAGACATAAAAGAAAATTAAAACATTACTCATTTTATTTTTTGGTTTTGAAGTTATGGGGGAAAAATGCTGTTCACTACAAAGCTTGGAGAGCTTGGTAATGAAGACTCCCAGAATGTACAGTCCTTTGAATCAGTGGGATCTCTCTTCTCTATGGATTATCCCTCACTGTAGCTTCTGTCAAGACTGCTTCTAAACACAACACAATCAAATATGATAGGTTTGTTTTGTACCCAACTACTTAAGGAGCTGTAAATTTCTCAGAGCAGTGAGAAGTGCAATAACTTCACTCTCTGAGAAAGCTAATGCACATTTCATGTTTAGGTCTGAAGTCTTATTTCACAAAGTTAATTTGTCCTCCACTACTGCTGTGTGGTTCAGCAGAAGGTCTTATTTAGAGCATTATAAACAAAAGCTTTCACAAGCTATTCTTCCCCTTCTCAACTAATCAAGATTTAAAAAAAAGAAAAAAAAGAAGAAAAGAAAAAGCACCTGAGAACCTATTTACATTCCAGTGAGTACCCTGGGAGTCCTTGCAAATTAGAAGACACACACAGACAGAGAACAGCTCAGCTCTCTGTTACACAGCTCTCCATTTCTTCAGAACTGAGTAGAGTCCTAAAGACACAACCCACAGCCCCAACACTAGCAGGGCAATATGAGGGCACTCCAAAGAAGCTGCTTTTCCAAAACTGCTTTACAGAAGAGTTCACTGCCATAAATCCAAAATATGAAGAGTATTCAAAATTTACATTTTAACTTAGCTAACATATTAATTCACCCTTCCAATATCTGCTCATCAGCAACATGCATTTGGCAATATTTCTCAGAATTATAGTTTTTTCACTTTGAAACAAGTTCATGAAAAATTGTTTTCAAAGCCAAGTGGACTAATAAAATATTGCCAATCTCCAAGTATTTACCCATATCAAAGATTATATTAAACTGAGCAAAAGTTGATAGAACTGCCTCCTTTTGTGATCAAAGAAATAACATTTAGATACTGGTGTTCAGAGATGTGAATGCTACAGCTGAGCAGTTATGCAGCCATTCCAGGCTAAGCTTCATCTTTCCACTCATTACTCCCACAAAAGCATTCCTTTTATGCTTGCAGCAAGCTAAAAAAGAAAAGCATGCATCACATCCAGGAAAAGATTTCTCACAAGCGGCTTTCTCTGTTTGTCTAACATTTTAATAAAACAATGAGGGATTTGCATAAAGCTAACAGAGGGGAAAAAAAGAGCAAACCCAAACAGGTTTCCTTCCTCTCATTCCCCAGGAGACCCCATCAGCAACAACCAGCTCCTCTCAGTCAAATCCACTCTAATTCTTCTTCATGCTCAGTCTCCCATGAATTTCTCCAGTTTAGACCTGAGTTCTGGCTGTCCAGAAACTCCACTCTTCAATTACCACTTACTCCTTTCTCAGTTTCCAAAGGAAACTGCCAACAATTAACACAAGTCAGTCCTGACTCTCACAGCTAAGGATTAAAAGGGAGGCAACAGTCCGACCTCCTTACACAGTCCTGATCTCAGGTTCAAGACTAAAGGAAATCCTCCACAGGAAACCATAAGAATTTATATTTCTCACTGCACTACTACACTGGGTTTTATATAACACTGTAACTTCCAGCTGCAGCCTCTTTCTCCACAATATGGTAACCAACTGGTCCTCCACTATTAATTACCTAGTTAGGCTTGAAAGAACAGACTAAACACACATACTATTTTCCAAAAACTTATATAATAAAATAAAATAATAAGAACCTATAAAAGGGTGGAGATCTTCCTTCTAGCTTCTTATTTTCACCTCATATAACATATACATATATAGGCAGCAACAGTCTTCAATCAAATTTAATACTTTGCTTACTATATATTAAGAAGTTATCCAAATTTATCTCATTACCCTGCCATTCAGCCTAGCAGGCTCACTTAAACTCTGTGCTTTTATGGGCTACCTTTGTTAACAAAGCCTTCTACCAATTTTAACTGTCCAAACTTTGCCAACCCAGCTCTCCTGCAGCTTTCCACCCATTAGCCAAATATAATTCTAAAATGGTGACAACCAAGGTGTCTTCTGCACTAACCTTAAATATCAGAAATCATATGGAGTATATTGCCACCTCAACTGCATTACCCACCATCTTAAAATAGATACATGTTATTCTAAAAAACATTTAAAACCTCTTTGACATGAAAGAGTCAGTGCAGACCATCACAACCTTTGGAAGATACAGAAAACAACATGAATCTATGTTACCCTGACTAAGCATCATAAAATAAATGTGTGATATGGACAAAACAGTGCCATTTCATAGCAGTCTCTAACATGTACTTCCTAAATTTTTCCCATGCCAGCCCACTTTCAGCCAAGCCTTTCAACATTTGTTTCCCCTAATTTTAAGGTAAATTGTTGCATAAAAGCAGAATTTAAACATACCTACACATTTTACTTTTAAGTTTATCCTTTTCTTCACACCAGCACTACTTGAACTCAGATGATAAGGAGAAAAGTACAACTACTACCCAGTAACTTACAGAAATGCTAACTTTATTATTTTAATAAATTTTAAATAAACATAACAGAGCAGGGTTCTTTGATATACAATTGAAGGAATTATTCTGTAAGGTTTTGATTATTTTTTTTCTAAATCAGTATTGTTAAAAAAATTCTCAGGTGATGCATTTTTTCTACAGAGAACCCTTCTGGTCAGCTAAACAACTTTAAGTTTAAAAAAACTCAAACCAACTGAATATATTACTTACCTGTTGGGGTAATATAAATGTGTTCCTTTTCTATTTCCATAGCTGCTTAAGAGAGCTGACTGTGAAATGTAAAGTCTTAATGTTTTCCCTCCAAGGCCTAAACAGAAACAGAGAAGCTTAAAGAACAAAAACCACTAGATCAAAGTAAAATGCAAAGGCTTCACTCATAAAATATAAAAATGGGGGGCTTCAGTAATAATTAACTATTAGTAGCAGCTGTAAAGTTCCTGGGAAGGTAAATGGTGTAGCAAGAGAGAGGCACCACCCTCCAACACATCTAAGCCTGGATGCCTTAGCAGCTGTCAGTTCTGCTGCTTATAAATGGGACACAAGCCGTTATTTTAAGGCTAAAAGTCCCATGTACACAGCTTTTTTTAGCTGATAAAAGCCACCTCTATCAATTCAGACTGTCCTGTTCTGCCAAGTGGTTATCTGTATGAATGTACAATAACAGTGTTATAATTGCATCCACGAGAGAAACGTTCTTCATGTGAATGATGCTGATAAAATGGTACCAATTTATCGAGTTCAGCCCAGCCCTTAGAAAACAAGCTAATTTTTGATCCTCCCCTCAAGGACATAGTGTTTGTTTTACTGTATGTGTACATACAGCTATCAAGTCTTCACATCTGTGCTTCTGCACCCTTCAAACACTCCTTGCAACCACCATTTAATCTGCAAGGGATAAAGTTCTCATTTAAACACTTCTCTTTTTGGCTCCTCTTTCTCCCCCTTCCTATTAGCTGCTATTCTCCAAATCAACCCATGTCACTGGGAAGAGGATGGCATCATCCATCTTTACTTTATGTACACAAAATATTAAGCAGTGCCAGAATTCCCTCATACACTTCTTCACCTGCAAGATTTTCACAAATCCTTTCACAGGCCTTGGAATATTACTGGTATTTGTGTCTGTCCCATAAGAATTCAGGAGCCCTTTTTTTTCCCCATCTCATTCTTTGCTGCCCTGAAAACTGTTCACCGTTGAGTGGCAAGATTGTGACACCAAACAACTGCATTCCCTTCCCCTTTTCTCTTCCCTGGTTTTCCCCTTTCTTGCCCACTTGCCTGCCACAAACCCATTAATGGCAAATGATTCATCACAGACCGTTGGCAATAAAGAAACTCTGGTTTGGGGCACAGCATTCAGCTGTCATGGTCCTGTATTTCCTAATGCCAACCAAACAGTTCCCAGCCTTGTGCAATAAGCCTTCCCTGCCCCACACATTTTTTTAAATCAACATTTTTCATGAGTTACCTCAAGCAATCATTCAGGAGTTCTCAAGTGTTGCAGTCACTGTTGGTTGAGATATTTTTCTGTGCAGGTCTCAGTCTAATCTGCACTAACTACCTTGAAAGAAGAGTTTTGTCCTTCCTAGTGGAATGTTCCATCAGTTGTCCACCTCTTGGGAAAAAAAACAAAAAAAGGACAAAACCTGTGTTAAATAATAATCACAGCTTTCATCATTTGTAACCAAGTTCTAAATTTCAAGGGGAGAAATGCTCTTCCTGTACAGGACCCTAGTTGAAATCCTCCACCTGTGGCAACATAATAAATAACAAGCCAACTTCCACATAGTACCACTCTGAGATTCAGCACCCTACTTTGATTATAAGAAGCATGATGGAATATCCAAGCCTTACAGTCCTGCTGTCACACTGATCAGGAGATAGGAGATACACTCTCAGTTTAGCAATGCACCTTCTCTCTAACTAACTCAAACCAGAAGATTCTGGAGCTTCAGGATGCTGGGATTTATCACTGTATCCAAACCACATCATTTTCTCATTTGCAGACTTACATCATACAGCACTACTGATAAAACTATGGAACACAATTTGCAAAAGTGCCTTTAAAACATCAGAATCCATCTTGGAAGAGATAATACAGGAACAAAATGGACAGAAGCCACTTTAGGCAGAACATAAACACCAGGGCAATTTTTAAGATGAATCAGTGATGTGAACAGTACTTTTAAAATAGTTCGTAAGACAAGGGTATTTTTCGAAGTCACTGAAATCCACCGATGAAACATGCTCGGTGCTCTGTACCCACTACCATTTCTTGCACTTCATCTAAACAGGCAAATCTACCTCAGCAGGCACAATAACCTTTAGAAACAACACACGCAGCAGGACAAAGCTTCCAAAAGTTATCAAGACCTCCCGAGGTGCAAAGCATCCCCGAGTAACTCTCACAGAGCATGCACTTTTTTCCCCTTCTCTCTAACTTTAGGCAAACACCCCCCCCCCCCGTTACCGAAGCTTTGGAGACCTGCCAACAGCAGCTGCTGTTCCGCAGCCACACACACAAAAGCCACGGGAAGATTCGGTACTCCTACCAAACCCGTGCCGCCAGCCGGGACCAACGGCGGCGCAGCGCCGGTGCTGAGGAGCGGGCGGGATCGACGGCTCAGGCCGCCGGACCGAGGGCTGCAGGCCGCTGGGAGCGGGCCCGAGGGCTCAGGCCGCCGGGGCCGGACCGGCGCACAGGCAGGGGCCTGGCAGTGGCTGCCGCGGCCCGGGAGCGCCCGCAGCTCCCGGGATGCGCCCGCAGCTCCGCCGCTCCCTCAGGGCCGCGGGCCGGGCCGAGTCCCCTCAGCCGCCGCCGCGCGCGCTCCCGCTGCCGGCCGTGCGCGCGCCCGCCACCCGGCCCCGCCCCCGCGCGCGCGCCCGCGCCCTGCCTGCCTTTTCTGCCCCAGCGACAGGGCCACCCGCGGCGTCGCCATTGGCTGGCTGCCGCCCGCCCCGCAGCCAATCAGCGGGCGGGGCTCGGCGAGCGTTCGGCCGGGGGAGAGCGGGGAGGGCGAGACCACCGCGGGCGGGTGCGGGGGGAGGGAGCGGGAAGGAGCCATTGGTTCGGGGAGCAGGGGGCTGGGGTGCACCTGGGCCGGCTCCTCCGTTGCCCTGTGGGACACGGCCCGGAGCGCCCGCCCCGGGAGAGCATCGCCTGAGCCCTCCCGCCGAGGGGGCAGGTGTGGAGCGGCAGCCCCCGGGATGTGCGAGATCGGCTCCTCACATCGCGCCTGGGGGTGCTGGGTGCTAGCCCTGAGGCGGCCGCGGAAACGCGGTTCCTCCTCCACGTGCTGTCCTACTACTTTAATTAAAAGTCAATTTTTCTGCCTTTTCTGAAGAAAACCATCAGAAAAAATAACCTATTACCTCTTATCTGTGTGTGCCTCTCTCTGCTAAGAAGGGGGGCCCAGGCCTTTGGCCGCCTCCCTCACAAGCCCTTCCCTCAGCGTGGGGACGGGGCCGGGGCAGGGCGGGCGCTGTCCGGCGGGATCGCTGCTGCTCACAGCCGCCTTCGGCCCTGCTGAAACGCTTCACTCAGGTTTAAGGATTAGCTTTAGGATTGACAGCCAAACCGTGCGTGTCCGTCCACAGCCTTCCAAACTTCCCACCTTGTATCAGTTTACATTTACCCTGTTTACTCTATACGAAGTGCCGGAGGGCACACACCTAATTAGAGATGACAGTCTCCTCTAATTGTCATGTGCTTTGCCTCCATTCAGGCCTCTCCTCAAAACTCAGCTCACCCTTTGTCTTCTCTCCCTAATTTGTCACCCCAGAGAGCCCAAGCAATGAGGGAAGTAAATACAGATCCCTTCTGCTTTGGTACTTGTGCATTGCAGGATTTTCCAGCTGCCAGCGAGAGAAACCTCCTCAGTTAACCAGATTATGACTTGACTTTTGTAGTATTATTAAATATCTTTCCCATCTAATTCCACTCCACATTGGTACACTGAAATAAGAGCAAAAGTTCCCCTGTGTTAGAGCCTCTGAATTAATTTACTGGCCTGGCTCTGCATGAATCATCCAAAATAGGTTTAAGATCTAAAACAACAATCTGTTAAAAGAATGTGCAACACGATTGCCATGTTTTCATGATATTTTCCCCATCAGCTAAATGACAGAAAGAAAACCTTTCTTGCTCATGAAGACACTAAATTGCAGACTTTTTCAAGTCAGAACAGTCCAACGTGCTCACACAAGATTTTTTTCACACGCGACCCAAAGGCAGCTTTAAAAGATGTTGTTTCCCCATCAATCAAAAAATAGTTCCTAGTTTGTTCTCTGCACCTTTGCTGACTCGTGCATACCAAGCAAACCACCACAGTTCATCACCGAGATTTGGAAAATAAATTCTACCTATTAACATTGATGGTGGAATTCAGCTTTCCCTGCAAGGCAGAGTGGAGCTTTAAAGAGATTTTTCTGTAAAGAAGAAAGAGGTGACAGAGAGGCTGAAACAGTAACCAGAACCTGCACAAGAGAAGATGGCACAAAATATGGCATCATGCCAATTACACCTTTTAAAGCACCATGGAAAACTGCTAAAAGATTTTCTGCTAAAGTTTAGGACTGGATCACTTCCAGGAGGCCTAAAAGCTGGGTCAGTAATCAAAAGAAGATGAAAACCACCAAACCATCCAGCACACCTCCAGACAAGAAAATTGTGTGGTTTTTCTTTCTTCTGCTGAATATCTCTATTAGCAGCTGGGCTATCAATCACTGAAAATCTCATCTGCACATATTTTCTGATTTCTAAAGCACTATGACTTGAAAAAGAGCTGATGTGCATGAAATACATTTTGTACTTTTCCACTGTATCAACCAGCCTACTAATAGACATCACTTCTTTTTCCCTTTCTAACCTCAAAGTTGCCTGCAATAAGTAGAAAACAGCTGATCACATGCTAACCTCTGAGCTGTAGAGATCTGCTCGCTCCCTCCTGCCCTCTCTTCCTCCCTCCCCCAGACATATTAATAGCAAACACACCACCAAAACCCCATGATAACAAAACAGCAAAATTCCTCCTCACACAGAAAAAAAAACCAAAAACCAACAACAACCAAAAAACTACTAAAAAACTCAAAACACTCCCAAATTCTTTGGAGCGTTTCGGGTGTGTTTGCAGCTGGAGGCAGCAGTAGGGGTGTCCGGCCGGCCCCCGCTGCCGCATCCCGGGTTACCTGCGCCGCGCCTCGGCCGCCGGCCCCCGCTGCGCTTCCACCCTACAGCCGCCGATCACCTGGAGCAAAACGCTCGCACGGAGGCGAGCAGGTCACTTTCCAGCAGTCTTCCTTCCTTTAGAGCCTGCTGGGTTGTTTTCAAACTCTCCCCTCCCTTTCTCACATGCAGGCCAAGCCCTCCCGTAACAGCCAAGGGAGGAATCCATTGGCTGGAGCTGCCCCAAAGGCGTGGAGCCGCCCTTCCCCCGTGCCGTGCCCGGTGCACAATGGACACCGCGTGTCTGCGCCGCCCTGCCCTGGCTGCCCGGCCTTCGCTGCTCACCGAGCTCTGCCTGAGCTGTCGCTGGGCTGACTCACGCAGGGCTTCCGACCTCCCGCACCAGAGAGAGCAGTGAAAAGCAGAGAGAAGTTGCCTTGGGTTAGAAACGCCACCGAGCCTTTCCCTTGCGCTCCCCACTGCGGATTTTTCAAAGTTTTACTTTCTGTTTTAAATATTTTCGATAGGCAGCATCTGTGCTCCTGACACCTCAGCAGTGCTGTTTGATTACAGTCGAGTCTGTTACTGTGTCACTTGGAATAAGAATTTCCACACATAATGCAGACAGCAAAAATGTATCATATCTGTTAAATCAATCTGCTCTGTTCAGTTGCCTGTCTCTTGGCCTTCTGCTTTCTTTCCCTTCAGACTACTTTTATTTTTGCATCTTCGGCTAAGGTGCCTTCATGAAATGAACTGCAAACACAGCACACCCATTCTTCTTCATCAGGCAGCGTCAGCTCCAGGTTGAAAGGGTACTGAAACACACCTTCACTTTTTTTAATGCTCAGTAATTAGAGCTGCTTTTGAACATCCTCGTGCAGCTCCATGCGGGCGCTGGGAGCGGGGCAGTGCTGCAGACCCGGGTGCGCAGCGCCTGTCGGGGCTGGGCGCCCTCGGAGAAGGGATCGCGTTGCGTTTGCCCGAGCACGAAGACCGAAGAGTCACCCACTGCCATGGCTTTGCATCAACGCTTTCCCGAACCACTGCCTTCCCGTCTCTCTCGTGGCTTCCCAGGACTTGCCCCTCACATTGCGCAAGAAGCCTGCCCTGCTCAGGGCTCTGAGTGCGCCCTCCTGGCAGCGGCAGCAGCGGGTTTGCTCCGTCCGACTGTTCCAGGCATGTCTCCTCCGTGCTGCCGCTGTCATCTGTTCATTCTTGCCTTAACAAAGGGCAATCACGCATCTGAAAAGACGCTGTACTGGAAAGGGCTGAACTTGTGAAATGTGCAGAAAAATGGGAGTACTTGATTTAAGAGTTCCAGACGGTGAGTTCATTTAAAAGCTAACAACCAGAAACACAAAATGCCACCTCCACCTCAGAATAATTGTCCCTTTTAACTGGTTTACTGTGGGAGAAAATCTTAGGGAGCCATTTATTAAAACAAGGTGTGTTATTGCCTTGTAATTATTATTTGACGAGCTGAGGTCCTGTGATTAATAAATCATGTGCCTGCTTTTTGTGTGTATATAATCACATGCTCTATATTTACATGGACAGAGGCTTACAGAACATTTACCTTTGTGCTTAGGACTGGCAGGAACTTCTGTGTTATGAGGTCTCCTATCAAAGGAACCCTGTGATATAATCCTTATCATGACCTTGCCAAGTTCCATCCTCAAAGCAATTCAATATTTTGCATGCATGACTGCAGTGGGGAGGCCACTCCAGAACCACATTGTCAAATGCTTGGTAACGATCTTCTGATCAAAATGTCTGATGCCTCCTTTTGATCATTTATTCTGTATCAGCACTGGCCCTTAGCACCTCAGCTCTTCTCTCTTCCCTTCCTGGGAGTGTTTATGTGGAGAAAGCCTCATGCTCACAGTATTTGCTTTGCAAAATGGAGTGAGATAGCCTCTCCTCAAGCTCATCCCAGCCTTCAGTGCAGCCTGGGTTGCACGTCTCCTGCTGCCTTCCAGGATTGCATTTCTCACTTCCTATTTCCACTGTTGAAAAGTCAGTTACTTGGTGATCAAAGCTTGAACTGCCAGGGAGCTTGTAGGAAAGGCTTTGGTCATTTGTGCCTATGACCACCACTTTCTGCTATCTACCTTTCTCTGTGTAATATTTCAAGCCTCCTTTCTCCTAAGGTTGCTTCATATTTTCTGTCATCAGTAAATTCACCAATTCTCGAGTAACATTACTGCCAAGCTCATTTACAAAAGCACTTTGCCAGACCTGCAGGGTGATGCTTAACACTCCCCTGGTAACTGCCCTCCAGCCTGACAGCTCTGCTGCTCTTACACCAGGTCTTTAAGGGGGTTATACCTTGTGCAAAATCACCTCTCCCTTTTCTTAAGAACTTTCCACGTGGCACCATGTGAAATGTGCAATCTAAGTCCACCCCATTTTCTTCACTAAGCAAATGGCTTGCAGCTTGCCTTACCCAAGAAAGATGAATGGGTTTGATAAACCCATTTCATCTCATGCCATTTACCTCCCTCTCTTTTGCTAGCCTTTCCTTCACCGTTTTTTTCTGAATCTGTCCTTATGCTATTAAGCTGAAACCTTCATGCCTCTTCTTGCCCAAATCAGTTCACTTCTTCTGTACAGGTTTGCTGTGCTCCTGTCCCTGGCTGAGGGACCTGTTAAAGACATCGGGCCAGTTCTTCCAGAGCTCTGGCATGTGGATTAGCCCGTTCCTCTGCCTTCAGTGCAGGAAGCAGCCCTGAGATTTGCTTCTATCCTGGCCCCAAACATTTCCATACTCCCATCCTATTATACCTCACATCTGTAGCCACATGATTAACATCCTCAGCAAAAGTTAAAGCAAAGTGTGAGTTCGGGTTTTGCACATACCCAATGCATATTAACCTCTATCCTCCATAATGTCTTCTTCCTCCTGTTTTCTTCAGCCCTATGCAAGGAGGAAAAACTTTTCCCCATTTTTTATTAATGTCCTTTAAAAGACAAAACTCTGACTCCCTTTTGAGACATAGCTTTTATCCCCAATAGTTTCTTTTGCTCTGTAGAATGGTTCCTTGCAGTGACTGTTCTTTCTAAGTAGCATTTCTGAGGTATAAATTCATTCAACTGCAGCATCTGTCTCCAAGCTTTTCCCCTTCCTGGGTTTTATCTCCAGTGAAGTTAACTAGAGTTTTATCCCCTATCCTGGAGTCTCATTGCACTGAAATTTAGACATGTAAATCCCCAGGCTCCTAAGGAAAGCTGACTATATGGATTAGTTCCTGTTACTTATTTAAATATGCCCCTTGGAACTCTGAAGCTGTATCAGTCACGCCTGCCTTCATAAATGGGATAGAATATTTTGAACAGGGTACTGTTTATGACTAAAAAACCTGCAGCCTCTCAAGTATCCAAAACAAAAATTTGACCAGAGTGGATTTTCATTATAGTTCTAGGGTAAAAGTAAGTAGCTCAGTGGTGGAACAGAAGTAGTTGGTCTTTTCGAATTTTCTTTTTTTAACTTTATAAATATAACTTTATAAATATAAAGGTGCCAGTCACCTTTTGTGGTTAACACTAACAAGGTGTTTTGCCTCACTGGGGCCAAGAGACTCAGCCAAGGTGTTTTCCTGACCATTGAGGTCTAAATGTCTACATGCTTTTCTTCACCCCATTTCACGTCTGCTTTTTCCTCCACCCCTCCTCTCCCTCCTTCTGACTTTACTCCCAGAAAACAGGACACTGTCCCTAAGTCATACCACTGGCCTGAAGCCAGAAAAGTGTCAGCATACAAGAACTTGACATTTTCAGCTCTGCTGCTGCGGGGCATAAAAGTTTGGCACTCAGTGCCTCCCACAGCCCAGCCCACTGAGCTGGCCAAAGAGTGTAACATCTCCTGATGTCCTGGCAAGTGAATGTGCATCCTTGGCAGGCTGGACCACCTGGTCTGGAGGGAGCCGGTGCTGCTGCACCTTCACTGTAGCCAGAGCTAGTGGGAGAACAGCAGCCTGGCAGTGCTGATACAGGGAAAGCCACCTCTGGTCCTCAGTGGCATCCCCCAGGGTGTCGAGGTTGAATTGTTCCCTGCTGAGGAAGGTCCTTGTGGTCTTCCCACGTGAGTATGGCCAGTGGGCTGGAGGGATCGGGCTGGAGATGGGGCTGCAGTGGCCATGCTCAGCCCAGGGCCATCACACCTTGCCCTCCAGGCCCTCCAGGCCGCTGGCTGCACTCACCCACCCCACACCATGCCAAGGCAAGCTGGGCTGCACCCTCAGGCACAAGGGTTCCCAGGACAGCCCCTCAGCCACAGGGCTCCTGGGGAGTGGAGCAGAGCTTGGGAACTGTGGGTGCTACTCCCAGCCAGGTGTTTCCAGGGCACTGCCCAGGCTGTGCTGATGCTCCAGCTGGGCTGAGTGCTTCCCCCATCTCTGCCCACCCCAAGGAGCTGGCCTGGCACCCTCTCTCTGCAGGAGAAGGGGTGTGTCTTCTCGCTGGGGCATGAGCCACAGAGTCAGCACTTCGGGGCTGGGTTCCCACCTCTGACGCCGACTTACTGCATGACCTAAGGCAAGTCACTTAGCTGCTCTCCTGCGTTTCCTGACACTGCTAAACGCCAGGGATAATAAGTAACTTTGTGTGAGTGCTACAAAGCTTTGAAATCTTTAGATGAAAAGGTGCTGCATAATTGCAAAGCATTTTTAATAATGCTAATCATTCGCTTCTTTCTGCACTGCCAGTCTCAGGCTGCAGCAGCCTCCAGCAGGCAGCCAGGGAGCATCAGGCTCTGCTCAAATGCAGCATTTTCCTGAGTTTGTTTCCATTTTTACCTCATGCTGGTCCAAACAGGAATATGAGCTCAGCCCAGGACCTGACAGAAAGCTGCAAACTCAGAACAGCGCCTGGGCCTTGCAGGCAGGAGCTTTCTGGAAGGCAGGGGAATTTGGGGGAAGGGATTTAAACAGCTGTGTTGACAACACAGACAATAGGGATCTGATTCAGGCTGAGGGGGGCTACGTGAAAGGCAGCACGACACTGAAATTAAAGCAACAGTCAGGAGCAATGAGAGGGAAGAAAGGAGGATTACTTGGGTTGAAATGCTCCTGGTTTGGAAGCAGCCACAACCACGTGTCCCAGGAGATGCCTGGCTGGCACCAGCCTCCTCTGCATCCCAGAGAGCCTTTATCCTTTTAAATGCACTCTGCCAGGGATGCAGAGGCTTCTGGGGCAGAGTGCTTAAATGTGAACTTTAATCCAGAGGATTACAAAGGCAGTGCTTTTGTGAAGCACTGCAGATAGATGAGGTTATCTTCTTTAGTTAGGCCTGCAGAGCTCATGTTTAACCACAATATTATTTTTATTTGACTCACTAAATAACAGTAGCTAGTGATGCCTGCAGCTCACTGGAATCCAATACCTCCTCTTCCAAACAGAGAAGATGGTGCACTGCTGGAAACTCCTGTGATTTTATCACAATTTATATGCTTTGGGGATTATATCCTAAAATCCCAGCTCCTTGAAACAAGGGAATTTTAGCTTTCATTTATAAACAAAGTATGCCCCTAGCCCTCAAGGTTTTGTGGATGAAAGATTTGAAACCATGAAACTAGTGCAACCTAAAAGCTAAAAAAAAAAAAAAAAACCTGTGAGGTGAATTAAGAGATCCTAAAGTTTGTGGGCTAATTAAAAAAAATTTAAGAAAAGAAATAGTCAGCAAACAACTTTGTCTTGGGAAGCGGGGCAGGGCTTGGGCTGACTCCTGGTTTTTTGGGACTTGGGGTTGCCAATATGCCTTTGAACTTTGCAGCCATTCATAAATCCTTACATAACAACAGCAACCACAATGCACTGGAGCTCCAGAAATGCTGACATGAGGAAAGTGGTGGGAAAAGATTATTTTAGAAACGTATGACAACTCACCTTGAAGCATTACCTGAAGCCTCAACAACCCATATCCCCTTCTGTATATGGGAGTTCTGGAGTTTTTGCTCTGGGAACTCCTTTTGCTCTGTAGAAAACCTTTTGTAGGTAAAGAAAAATTCAAAGGCTCCACAAGATCACAGAATTGTATTGAAAGAGGTTGAATATATGACTTGGTCCCTTCCATTTCAGGAAAGTGATTCTTTGTTTCAGTGGGTGGTCTTTGCTGAAAGCCTCCAGGACCAAATAACAGCAAATGTGAGCTTCAAAACCTTCAGAAGCATCACTCTGCTTTATCCTGTCTGCACCTTCAGGCCCATTCACAGGCAATCAAGACACCACAGTGGCTCTAGTTCGGGTACCAGCTGACCCACCCCAACTCCCTGCTCCTGCTGAGCCAACATCCACTCTCTCAGACCACCTGCACGGTGCTTTCAGCAAACAGAATTTACTTCCCACTCTGCCTGCCTGACAAGAAGTGATTAATGAAAGTGAGCTCATGCCATTCCTTGCTATGGTGTGAACATGCCCCAAGTGCAGAGAGATGGAGCAGCTCCTGGAAGGAACATATCCAAACAATATTTCTGAGGGGTTTCTTCCAGGTTTTTTTCTCCTTTCACCAGGCTGGCAGAGCCCTGTGCTCCCTCACACTGCTCATATCTGCTCCTGTTTAAACAAGTATTTAACTTACCTTAGAGCTCAAGTAGTTTTCAACTCAACCAGACTCTCACTGCTTGTTTTAAGATCAGACCCCACAGAAGGGATTTGGGAAGAGATGTGCTGGTGGCTGAACTACAGCAGCAGCTTGTGAATCACCACCTGCCTCTGCAGGAAGAGAAAAGCAGAGGAGCATGTAACTCACAACTTGTGAACATGCAATCACAGGGACATCAGCCTGCTGATATCTTGGCAGACTAATATCTAGCATATCCTGCCTGCCTGTGTTAATCTTTCTCAACTGGAATCAGGCACTGGAATAGCTCAGCTGGAGTGGTGCTGATCCCCATTAGCATCAGGACACACCTGGGCTGCTCTTGCTGCTGGTCTCAGTGTTCTTTCTTCTCACTCTGCTATTGAGCACACCTGTTTGAGGTCTCCCTTCTTTCCAGAGACCCTGTGGATTGTCCACGGGCACCGTGGGGAACACTGACACCAGTCCCTGTGAATGTCTTAGTGGGGCCATGTCTTGGCAAGCTTGTCACCACAGCTTCCACCTACAGACAGTGCTGTGGGAGGTGACAGTGAGCAGGGTAGATAAGCAGGTCAGAAACTCAGCTTGGGCACACCAAAACAACTTTACTTGTGATTGTAATGGAGAAGCACGTCCCATTGCCAGCTGCTCAGTGCTAAAGTCCATGCAAGGCAGCACAAGCCTTGCTCATGCACACCCACCCTCCAGTGTGCCCATGCCTTGGGAGCCAGAACCTCTACAATGCACTAAAAGTTCTGCTGTGAAACTGGTTTTTACATCTCAGCACTGACACAAACAGGCAACATTTTCCTAGTTCTCCACCACAGGTGTGCAAAACAGTGTGGCTACACCCTGTGAGCTCAAGGTGAAAATGTGCTGCCAAGAACACGTTGCTATCTGCCAAAGATAAACCAGCTGCAATGCAAAAGCAGCCCAGCCAGAGAAGAAACCCACAAACAAAACAGGCTTCCTGTGTTCTCTAAGGACACCAAGGCAGTGTTTAAGGAAGGTGGAACTAATATGCGTGTCCTCAAACAAGGCTCAGGAAGAAGGGGAGGACAGCTTTTAAACAAGAGCCTTTGTTTCTAAGGCACAGGGAAGAAATTAGGCTGAGAAAGCTGCCTCCTGACCCAGGGCTGTGCTGCTGATACTTTACTGTGTTACCTTGAGGAACAGTGTCCAAGACTCTGCGTGGCAATTATTTAAACATTTAATAGGCTGAATTCAGCATGCCCTATGCAGCTTTCTAGTTCACAAAAAGCTTTTGGACGTGCCCACTCATTCAGATGATCCAGTTAATTAAAAATTGATGTATGCTCCTATTTCAGTTTAAAGGAAGCTAGTTCAGGTAGCTAGCTGAGTGCAGCTCCTACAGGCAGCCCTTTAACCAGAACAGGCCTGATGTGAACTGAGTGAGCTGCTGGCTTTGGGTATCTGATTAGAAATCTCACCCTGCAGAAGGCTGATGCAATTGTGTGCACATCAGCCCTATGAAAACCATCTTCACAGTGTGGGAGATGGATCCTGGTGGCCCCTCTGCTCCCCTGCCTGCTCACACGCCCCCATGGCACCAACCAGGGCCCTCCTGACACTGGCAGCAAAAGGGGACAGGTAGGAAGGAAAGAATGGAAACTACTTCTGCTTCTTTCACTTCTGCATCTGCGGAGTGAAGTTCCCATGGTGCCATGAGTAGGTCAGGTTAGAACAAGACTGTTTCAAAAAGATAGGAGCCAGATTGCCAGTGCTGTAATGCACCATAATCTGCTGAAGGCAAGAAAGGGGAAATGGGGCATGGCAGGAGAGCTGGGAAGGTCTGCTGACCACCCGGTCAGTAAGATCAGCTCAGGCCGTGCAATGACAACCACAGAATCACAGAGCATTCTGAGTTGGAAGGGATCCACAAGGATCATCGTGTCCAACTCCTGGACAATCCAAAAATTCACACCATGTGCTATTTGTCTAAATGCTTCTTGAACTTTGTCAGCCTTGGTGCTGAGACCAATTCCCTGACCCAGTTTCAGATCCCAACCACCCTCTGGGTGAAGAACCTTTTCCTAATATCCAACCTAAACTTCCCCAGACACAACTTCAGGGCATTGAATACTGATCTTCATTGGTATTTTGTGTTCCACTGCTGCATTGCCTAGTTCCACTAAGATGTTTTAGGGAGAATCCCTGTCTCTTGTTGAGCCCCCCTCTTGTTCCCAGCCAGGGGAACTTCCCCTCCACAAATACATACCACATGCTCCCATGGCCTCGTGCTGCAGCATTGCATCAGTGAGCAAAGCACGTGAGGAGAGCTCGACCTATTGACACAGATCCGTGGAGGCCGCTGCAGTTGGACGTGGGAACATAACCAAGGCAAACCTGTTCTCTGGGCTGCCCTTGCTGCCACCTGCACAAACACAGCACAGTCCCAGGGCACTGAAAAAGCAGGAAGGGGAGGCTGCTCCACACAGGGCCTGCCAGCCCAGCTGATGTGCCAGGGCAGCGTCCCCCAGGCAAGCCCCACGTCAGCCTGGCCCAAAGCAGGCAGCACCATCCCCAGCTCCCTACATGTCTCTGCCCTCCCTCCTGGTCAGCTTCCCACACAGGGCTCCTGTTTTGGGACAGCCTTGACCTGCACTGCGGGCAGGCTGAACAGCCCTGCTGTTTCACAGCCTGGCTGTCCAAGTGAGGTCAGTCACAGCCTTGTGTCAAAAGGCCAAAGTGATGTCTTGTTCACCTGTGAATTTTCCAGACCTGAGTTCCCTTTTCCACCAAGAATATTAAGCGTGACAAAACCTGGACTTGAAACATTGTGTTTGAACAGCAGAGTTTGGATTTCCTTTTCTTTAGTATGAATATATAATTTCATTTGCCTGATTTCTAGAGCGAGAGATTCACAGCTCCAATGAGATAGTATCACATGAACAAAGGTTTCAGTACATCCAGGACAGAAGAACTGAAACCATTTGTGCTTAAAATACATGACATGTGTGCCTCACCTGCAAAACAGTTACTTAAAAGACACTGATTTAACGAGCTGCAGAGTCAGAAAACTGACTGCCTTTCTGCCCATTTCCCCACCCATTCAGTGGGGCAGGCAGGACCCATTTCCCTCCCCTCCAAGAGAGGGGGATGAGAGGTGTGGCTCATGCTTTGATAGTGCCCCATGCCATGCCTTGCACATGGACCAGACATTGTTGTCTCAGTTTTCCTCCCTGTGTTTTCCACTGAATGAATTAATCAGATCTGGTGATAAAGTCTCCCCTCAGCTTTTGTCCTCTTTGCATTCTTTAAATATTTAGTACCAGAATGTCTTTAGGTCACCCTGGCTGAGGCTGAGTATTTCCTCCCAGGAGCTCTGGTTGGTGGCAGTGGTGGTGAGCCAGGAAAAGGCCAGAGTGGGAAAGGTCCTTGTATAGCTGGGGTGGCACTGGGGAGGACACTGCTGAAAAGAAGAAAAATCAGGAAAGGCAGAGGGAGAGCACAAGGGAAACAAAAGAATTGGGTAAACTTAAGGGATGTAGGTTGAGATGGCACAGAGAAAGTTCCTGGCTGGGCAATATTTTATGATTTCAGAAGGCTGAGAAGACAACCTGGATGGAGACAGCAAAAAGCCAGTGGGAACAGACAGGTTGCCCAGTTCATTTGGAAATAAAAAGGGAAGTAAGGATATATCTAGAGGGACAGGAGTGGGTAATAACAGTTAATGGTAATTACAGAGTGAACTGCTGAGATGTGCTCACTTCAACTTCAGCACCAGCTGATGGCAATCACTCACAATCTGTACAGTGGGAGCTCCCTGGCAAGAACCACAAACCACAACCTGTAAAAATTATATTTAAAAGCAAACCTTTTACACCCCTGCTTCATTCTTACTCCTTAAACTATCTTTTATTAATTTTGATTTTTAATAGATCCCCTGAGAAGTTAGAAGCATGTTGTTTCTGGGACAATTGCCCACCAATGTATATGCTTTATAATTCTCTTTATTAAAATCTTTCTTCTTAAGAAACACAAATTGAAACACTTTGCAATCAGTTACACAGATCAGTTAATATTGGTGACAGGTCCTACATAATTAAACAAGTACTAACAAATTTCAACTGTTTACAAACCAAAACTTAAATTAACAAGATTATATAAGCTCAATAAATAGTACATCTGGTCCAGTTCAAGTATAATTCAACAAATCACAGCCTTAATCCTTAGAGAACAGAAAAAAAACCCTGAATATAACCAGCCTAACACTAATTTAGTGTTAAAGCCAGTGTGAAACTTTATCTGATCTAATGGGGCAAATGTTTAATTATTTTATTTTTTTCTTCAAAGGAAGTAGGTTGCAGATTGACATTAAAGACTATTTGAGATCAATGCAGATTTCACAGAGATGAAAAACATAGTCCCTATTATAAAAGTGCAATCTTTGGTTGAGATGTATCGAAATGGTTTTGATATATTAAGGAAGCTCCTTTTTAAATATCAACATTTGTTTGGCTAGACCTGAGCCTGCTTTGTGCTATATACATATACATATATATATATATATATAAATAAAGAGCGTGGATTATAGTGATGACAAATTATGCCAACTAAAAAAAGTCAAGAGTTTAATATAATAAACCAAAAGAAACAACACATTTTTACACAAGCTGAGGAAGGTAAGGGGCTGCCTACAGCAGAATTCTTTCTCAGCAGAATAGGTAGTAGAGACAAGTTGAGAAGTGCCTGTCAGCATTGCATGATGGCCTGTTGGAGAGGGAAGGAGATTAGCTCTGAGTTCTCAAAGTGCATCGGCCTCAAACTAATCATGGGCATCATTAGGGGCTAATTGAGACTTGGGATTGCTTTCAACTGTTGAGGTTTTGGGGAGAAAGGACCTTCTCAGAAGGGGAAGTGCCCATTTGGCTGTTTCCAGGATTTTGCAGATTGCTGTTTTGTCAGGACAGAGCCCAAAGGGTTGGGGTGTCCAAACCAGCCCTACAAATATCTGGCTCTGATCACGGCTGTGGGGCTGGGCTCTGCACCTGCACTGCTCACCTGAGTCATCTCCCTCCAGAAGAGGAAACTGCACAGGGCAGAGATGCCATCTAGAGCCACCTCCTTCCTCAGTGGCAAGCAAGGGCCTGTAGCTGTGACCCAAACACGGTGTCTGGAGCCAGGACATTTCCTGCTGAGCCTCGGTCAAGACTCCACCTCTGGAGACTGAAACTTGGGGACCAAAGGATACCAAGAACCACTGTATCAAGGAGGGATTTTGTATTCCTAACGCAATTGTCCAGGGAAAAAAAGGAGGTTAATTGCAAGCTGTGAAAAATGGGAGTGAACCTGGTTCAGAACCAGAGGAGGGGGAAAGTAGTTTGAATCATCTCCCATAAATCCAAAAATAAGCCCCTGGGTAAACACTCATTTTAATTATTCTTCTGCTGCCAGTCAAAATCTCATGGTTACCTGCTGCTTTCCCTGCCTGCCTGTATCCACCTGTTGTCTGTTTTCAGAAAGTGTGATTTAAAGCTCTTTGGCCTGGGAAAGTCTTTGTTGTGGATTTGTGCCTTGCCTATAATAAAGGCAGTGGACCTGTAGCTTCTGCTGCACTACAAATAAAGAATAATAACAGTGATACTTTTCTCATTTGAGGTTACCTGGGGATAAAGCTGCTGGAGGCATATGACTTTGATATACAGTCAGCTATGTCTCACATCCAATTAAGCTTAACCACATGGTCTAACAAGCTCCCATTAGGCTGGTGAGAGCCCCAGTTTGATAGCAGGGTTAGCTTCAAAGATTTGATGCTTGATTTCCTTCCCTTGTGTTCAGTTTGTGCTGAAGGGCACCAAGGGAACTTCATATTCAGATGATACATGACCAGCTAGAGAGCTGCACTTTAGAAGACAATTGCACAATCTTTACTGCCATTTTCATCATCTTACAGCCTGCAATACAAGCTCTTGTCCTAATGGCCCTGTGCTCAAGTTTCACTGCAATGTGAAAAACAAACAGTCAAAGGAAAACCCAACCCTTGAAGGAAAAATACCTGGTTTGCAATATTGGTGGGTTTTTTTCTTCTCCACAGGGGGAAAAAAAAAACAAACTCTCATACAAAAAAAAAAAAAAAAAAAAAAGAAACAACAACAAACCAAAAAAAACCCAAACAAAAAAACCCACCAAAAACCAAAAAAAGCCCCCACCTAAACAACAATAAAAACCACCCCAAGACTAAAACTAAACTATCTGTTTTAAATGACAGATGGACACAAGTCTTAACATACTTCAAGCCTGGACAAAGGAGGATTTAGGCTGTAATGTTTTTCATTTCCCCTTGTTGTTTGGTAGGCTCTGAATCTGGGATGCAAAGAATCCCTCAACTTGCAAGAAGCAGGAATTCCAACTATGAAATCTGAACCTACCTCTAGTAAAAATGAGTGGAAAGCACAGGCCATGGAATGGAACAGGGCTTCAGGCAACAACACCAGGCACTTCTGAGAGACACTGCCTGGCTACAGGGTACTTCAGAGAACGAGCACAGCTGCTGGCACAAGACATAATGGAACAAATACTTTGGTGGAAGCAGTTTTGGCAATTTAGCCACTTTGCAATATCATGCAACATCCCTGTCACTCTTAGGGAAAGCTAGAACCTTCTGGGAAACTGTTTCCTCTGCACAACATCTAAAGAGGACATCCAGTACCAGCAATTTTTACAGAACATACTGTGATGAATATTAGAGTCAGGCAAAGAATGGAAATGCCTGCAAATCCCCATCTGCCTAGATTGCACAGGGCATTTTATAAACTCTGGGATCAATCCTGGCAATAGTTGGCATGCGTATTCACTTTAGTACACAAAGCCCTATTGAAATGAACCAGAAACTTGTACAGTGCATTTCAAAGGGACTTTGCAAAATACTAAGCAACAACTGTGCAGAAACAATAGGTCATAATAATGCCAGAGCTGCTGGTGCATCCTGTGTTCTCAGTGCAGTGCTCCGTGAGCCATCAGTTGTTGTATTCACCTTAAAAAATTCAGGGAAATAAAATACAAAAACAATATTAGAATCTGGCATCTTTCCATAAAAACCAGGAAGATTCAATGTTGCCAAGCTGAGGAAAAGCAAGCTTTAAAGAAAACAAAAAGACCCCAAAAGCAAGGATCTTGAATAAAATGTCTAAAAGAGACATGGTCCAAACATGTGGCACTTTAAAAAGCCTCTCATGAGAGTTTCAAGTCTGTAAGACTCAAAGTTGGCACCCTTTAGAATTATCAAAAAGAAGAGTTTCAAACACAACGGTCCCTGGAGAACACCCTGACCACACCATGGAAAATGCTGAAACCAGAGCAGGCTGGCTGTCAGCACGTGCATTTGAACTGCTCTTGCTGTGCTGGCTTCAGGCTCTGAGGTCCCTGGGACAGACTGTGGCTCCCCCAGAATTCACACAACACTGCCAGTGTGCAGTCAGTGCTTGACAACACAAACATTTGTCATTTCACCAAGCTCTAAGACATGGAGGTGGGTGCTGATGGGGTTTACATTATGCCATCTACTCACTAGTTTTAGCAAAATCTACTTCTTTTATGCAAATCCTACTTCTCACTGGGGCAAATGGCTGAAGATATTTTAAGCAACATTTAAGCCTATAAATAGTCATATCTCCTTTCCTTCCAGCGTCCACTGGAGGATGCTGAGTGCTTCTAAGTACTCCACCTGATCTGACATGTTACATCAGAACTAAAACTTTAAGAATCCCTGAGAATTCTGATTTAATCTAGGAAACCACTCCCAGCACGCAGAGTGTGAGAAAGAATTGCTCCACTTCTAACAGATATGCCAGCATTGCTTCACCGTGGGAAACAGTTTCAGGCATTTTGGTTTTTAATGGCACTCTGGGCATAGATGCATGGAACATGCTCTTTATTTCCCCTCCTCTGTACAGTGCAAATTGACAGTTATATCATAGAAATTAAAAAAAAAAAAAAAAATCAGCATTCACTCATTACAGCTCTTCCAGTTCATCTGCATCATAGTTTTTTCTTTGCAAAGTGAGGAACGATGCCAGTGTCATCCTGAGACAGAGGACTGCCTTCTTCCTTCATTTTCAGGCTCTCTTCTGCAAGCTGGGATAGATACTTCTGCAATCACATAAAAAACCCAAAGCATTGTTACCAAAACTGAAAATATTCAACACAGGATTCTTTATGCCTCTTCAGAACTCTAACTCTTCCAGTATCTCAAAAGAAAAGAAAGCACACAGAAGCCCCATTTTGGTGAAAACTCAAGCTAGAAGATATGGCTGTGTCAGGTAAACTAGCTGAATACATGCAGAGCCTCAGAAGTTCAGAGCTTTTACTGTGTGCCACGGGGAGAACTGGTGACAGAACCAGGAGGACTCTACTCCCCATCAGTCTGTGTGATCAGACCTCACCTCTTCTCTACTCCCCTGTGCTACAGGGCAGGAACTAACTCCACAGAGTCAACTGAATTCTGGTGTGTCAGAACATAAATGTGATTTCAGAGTCTTGATTTAAAGTTTTTATATTATATTTTCAGCATGTCCAGCTCAGAGATACACCTTTTGTATGAGAACATTTTGTTTTAAGGGAATAATCACACTCAGTAATAATCAACACAATTTAGCAATTTGGCTAGAGTATTTACCTTTATTGTGTTTCTCTAAGATAAAGCCTTTCACTGCTTTGGGTACTCACTGAGATTTAAAAGAACAGACATGGCCAGTGAGGCTTTCAGCCTTTTGGCAGTGCTCTTAATTGGCAGAGCTGCACACAAAATGGATGATGAATGGGTATGGGTCTCAAAATAGTGCTCAAACTATTTATTCAAGGTCAGCAGACATAGAAATGGATGGAAAGAAGCTTTTTCAGCAGCAGCTAGTGCAGAGACACCTGGGAAATTCCAACATAATAAGGTAGAGGTATTCTTCTTAATGATTTACACACATCACCTCCATCATACTCAAGAATAACTGATCTACACATTATTAGGATCATAAAACTCCTTTTCTAGCTATTTACTCATTCTGATTTATTTTGAAAAGATCCTTTCACATCACTGCAAAATTTTCTCTAATTGCAGGATTTCCCCAGAGTACAGTTTACTCTTTGGCATCCATGGAGAAGAGAATAAATAAGAAATGGCTGTAAAAATCCTAAGGGCTGTGTTAGAATTGCCACATTCTCTCAGATAAATACAAGTTTTGAATATAAGAGGCTCATCTGAAAGTTACTCAGCAATGGTAATGAATGGACATACCCATGGACTGCACCCTTATTACTCTGACTAGAGAGATTGGGCTGTGGAAATTACACAACTCTCAGTCTTGATCTCTGGGTGCAAAATTCCACGTGGCAAAAAGCCAGAGTAAATGTTACAGTAGTATACAGAGATACAGGGACCATAAAGGCAGGGAGCCGTGTTCTGTACAGCGTGAACTGTAATAAATCACTAACACTTGTCCCTGCATCAGATAACCCAAGCTTTTGGGGCTTTTCATGAGCACCGACCAAAATAAGACTGGATTTTATCCACTACCTTTAGCTGATTTTGCCTGTCATGAGTACCACAAACACCAGATTTGAACTTTGAGATTCAGATTAACATATAGCAAAATGGAAGTCAAGCAAAAAATGTATGTTTTTTTCATTTAAATACAAGTTTTGACAAATACTGCATAAAGCCAATGGAAAACAGGATGAAATATTGCACTGAGTTGCCAAGGTAGCTTCCACCAGATGAATGGTAGCTGGAGGAAGTGGAGGAAAGGATGGCAAAAATATGGATTTTTTCGACATGGGAATTGCAGTGTATCCGTAAATACAAATATCACCTGGGAAAATAATTTATTATGATGAAGAGAATTAAAAATTACAAAAAGTCTGCAAGGCTGGCAAAGAAACAGTTGATTTTTTTAATCAGTGATTGGTATTATTTGAGGGACATCATAGTTAGATAAAGTTGACTACTTTACTTCAAGACAAAACTATCACCATATAAACAAGGCTTTTGGAAGAAAATTGGCAAACAAGCTGTTCAGTGTTGCATTCAAATCCAAACACTGAGCATATATTTTGGATGTGGCTCAAGGAGATCACATGAGAGACAACAAGTAGCAAATCAGCTATAAAAGGCTCAAAGCTGTGACACAATTTGGGACACTGTTGTTGTCATTGGATGATGGCATTTGGCATTCAGGAAGGAGAACAGGAACACTGCAGTAGCACTCCCATAGCTGCACTACTGAGACCCTAGTTCCTACATTGGTGGATACGCTCGTTAACTTGCATCATCACAGGAGAAGCCTCATATTCCTTGCAGAATGCATAAAAGATCATTATGGAGACTAAAAGGGTTCTAGCAGCACAGAACAGTGATTTTAAATTTGCTAAGTTTCCATTTGAGCAGGCAAAAGTTGGACGAGACATTTACTTCCTGTATGTAGCAAGATAAGAGATATGGCTCGACAGAACAGCCTGTTTTTATTAGTGCATTTGGCAGATTTAATTTTAACAGCTTTTATAGTCTTTGTTCTTTTATCTCAAGTCAGTGTTAGCTATCTACCACAGTACTCATGGGAAATGTCTTAATGGGGATAAAAAGAGGTTATTTTCACACTAAGTCAGTTTTAGTTGGGCCTGTTTCTTACGACTTTAACAAAATAAGTTAGAAAATTAAAAAATAAAAATCCCTCTTCTTTGCATGGAACCAGTTTCCAGGGGCAGGAGCTGCAATCTTTCTTTAGAATGAGTTTCTTAGGGACAGACTTGCATGGAATACACAGCCTGCACTGAGTGGTGCCACCTCTGGTGAATCCCTCTGAGTTTTTTTGTATGAAGCAAAAAAAAGGAATGCAAACTTGGCACCTGTTTTTCAAGCTTGCACTTAGAGGGTCCATTATGAGCAAGCATCAGAGCTCTGTAGGAAGCCTTTGGAAGCCAGAGGCCTTTGTATAATTACAGCTATGGAACTTCGGGAAAACCAAGAAGAAAATTCTCCCAGAGAAATTACTTGACTGTGAGTGTCAATGCCTACTAGCCAGCTAAGGAAAGAGAGCTATTACTTGTACAGAAGCAGAGTTACTGCAGTTACTGTGGGCTGAGGGAAGGAACAGAGAAAGGAGGAGCAGCTCTGCTTTGCTCTGCCATGACTTTTGCTAAGAGTATGAGAATGCCAGCACAGGTGTGTGTGTAGTGTACACACCCTGCTCACAGGCAGGGACTGGGGGTGGGAGCCAAGGCGTTCTCCTCTGAGGAGCCCTGAGCATGGGACAGGTAACGCTCAGGCTGTTGGGACTGATTCTATTGATGGTACATCTCAAAAGTGACAGGCAGTCTTTGATTGAACTGCAGGCACACGTGGTCTCCCTGTGCTGTTACCAACTGCTGACATGTTTTTGCTACAATCTTATGGAGCAACAAGCACTGACATGCTCCTGCATATCCCGATGGAAATGACCCAGCAGTGCTGCTCTGCACACAGGGAGGGGATTTCAGCAGGTCACAGGAAATGCCTGACAGAGCCCACATGTCACAGAGAGCTGCAAGCTGAAACACGCTGAGAACCCACACCAACACAGAAATGGCTCTGGCTATGTTATCAGACAAATGCCATGTGTAATGCTCCTGATGTTAACATGTACTGAACACTGCTACTGCTGGGGTCACTCCCAGTGACAGAAACATCTGGGACCCTCTGAAACAGGGAATTAAAGATTTGACTTGCATGCTGTGCTAGTCACAAGGACCAAATGTAGATGAGAAGATCAAATTATCACCTGGCCTCATTTTACCTATGATCCAGAAGTTGATTTCAAGGACCTGAAAGTGAGAAATTAGCATGCTAATGATTGGAGCTACTGAAAAGTTTGTCTACCTGAATTTCACTTCATCCGAATTCTGTCTACAGACTAAAAACTAATTTTTTATCACATCATCTACCTTACACACAAACCATTCCACAACCTTGTTGTTAGGTAGCTTCAGGTGTGTTTTTACCTGGAGATTTTTGTAGTGAACAGTACTCCTGCAGTGACTTGTCTTTGCTGTCTCTTCATTTGTATAGAAGAGTCCACAGAGCTTGCAGTAAAACCCAGTTCTAGGCACCACGAATTCCACTCCTGTTGAGAAATTCTGAATTACATTAAAGTGTCAGTTGAAATCCTATCCCTCCCATAATAAACTTGTTTTCAAATAAAAAAACATGCTATTTAGTTAAATATTAGGAATAGGAAGACTGAATCCTGAATCACTTCTCTGATTTCCCTAATTTTGCAATATTGAGCTGCACTTTAAAATCTTGTGCATTGAAAACACACCTTTTCTCTTCTCTCTTAGATATACATGCTTTAAAATTTATTTTGTCATAATATTGACTGGAAACTTCACTCTGTAACCTCAAGGGCTAGAAAAGCAATAATACTTTTTAGCAGTAAATACATGTTCAAGTTACACAGATTGCTTTTGAGGATGTACTTCTTCCAGGTGTTTTGCTCATAATCAGTATTTATACAGTAAAGCCAATACTTCTGTTTATACTTTATGCCAAAGACTTTTAAATTACTAAGTCATTTTTCATATGTATTTCATATATAGTCCAAGGGAACTTATTTCATCTCATCAGCTGCCTTTTGCCATTCATTTGGAATGAATTAGCAATGATGTAGAATCAAAAGGCTGTTTCTTTCAACAGCTACCCGTCTGTCATATACTCTGTTCCTTCTCTCCTCACATCTGTTCTGAGAAATAAATATAGCAAGTAGCCTTAAAGTGACATCTTGTTGTAAGCCCTGGGTATTGCAGTGGGCGGCCCAACGTACCCAGGGGAATGCTGAGCTCGGTGAAGACGTCCTCTTGTTCCCAGCCTGCTGCAGAGGGCCTTTGTTTAGACTCTACCTCCGGGTATTCCAGAGATCTCATTTCCAAGTACCTAGAATTTGCTTAACAAATGAATAAATGTATTGAATGAAAACAGTTTATTAAAGAGACGTTTGTAAGCTTCTTGGGAACACTTTCTGGGTGGATCTATAAATGAAGTAAAATCAGGAGAAAAATGCTTTTCCATTCCAATCAGAGGCCTGTTTAGAGCAGCTCCAGCAGCTGTATTACGGTGTGCAGTCACTCTGATTTCTCCCAGTAGACCATTTTTCTATTTCTAATTTAATGCTATGTTTGGAGGGGTTTTTGTATTTTAGCCTATAAACAGAGCTATAACATTACACACCTCTGGCAGAAGCATGGCCTGACTGCAGCTTTGTAACCACATATATTACTGCATGATCAGTGCTGCAGCTGGGCTGACACAGGGGCTGCTGAGAGGGTGGGGCAGCAGGACCTGATGAATACAATTCTATAAACCTGCCTTTTGTAGGATCCCTGCAACATCATTGGCATCTTCTCCCTGGAGCCACTCTTCTCTCATCCTCACCTCTCCAAGGGATGGTTCTGCTTTATGGCACCCAGACACTAAAAGATTTTGGTTTCTGAAGAGTAGGGATGGGATGGTTGGTCCCTGCTGGCTGACACTAATTGACACAGCAGGAGATTCAAGATGTGGAAACACTGGATTGGTTTGCTGAGGTAGATATAGCCAGTCAAAAGAACAGATGATGTCCCTTCCCATGATTGCTATCATATGAATTATTTTATTTTAAAATAAGAGGAATTTGCTATCACAGAGCTACAGAAATACAGATAAACTGTCGCAGACATCTGACCATGGTCACAATAAACTGGTCTGATTCCTCTTTTTCAGTCCTTACATCAAAGAACTACCTCCCTTGCCCTGACAAAATTTCTATTGCATTGCAAATTTCACCTAAATAAGGGATATATTTTCTCATAAAACAAACATATTTTGCCCAAACCAAACCCTACCTGTCTTTCAAGTCTGTAGTTCAAAGATCTACAGTTTCTGGCTATTAGAATGATTTTTTCTTCACTTTTAAATATGTCTATTGCATGATTTAAAAGACAATAATATAAAATCCTAACTGGTTGGCTTTCAAGCTAACTTTAAACCTACCCCAGGATTCCAATATGCAGCAGAGAACCTGGAAGACCCCCAGTAAGCTGGTAAGCTTAGACACTCAGGGTCTTTGCAGCAACTGAAGTCCCACTTCAGTTGATTTCTGTGCTTCTGAGCTGGCAGCTGCATTTGTAGAGGGCCTAGAGCCTTGGACAGCAGATCCCAGATAACAAGTCCATGTCAGAAACCTGGGAAGCATGAGAGGTCCTGGAGCTTCCAGGCTCCCTGCTGACAAGCTGGAAGCTGAGATGCTGGAAACACTAGTAAATATGCTCTTGAGACACCCAACTCTTTCATCAGCTGGCTGCCCAGGAAGCCCAGGAGAGCCAACTTTGCCCTGCCCAGTGCCATGGCAATATTATCTCCAAACATGCAAAGTCTGGCAAGGTGTCTTCAGGCCAATCAGGCAAGTATTAAAAACCAATGAGCTTCAAATCTGTCCTGGAGGAAGAAGTTAGCTCAAAATCAGATGTTCTCATGAAATGTTTCCAGCATTGCACTCTCAAAAATCTTCCATCAGCTTCTTTTCAAAAGCCCCTGTCCATCACACGGGCTCTGGCAGCAATTAAAAAAGAGCATTTCTGACCAACATACTCAATGTAGTTTTTCACTTCATCTCACTATGCACAGCCCATTTGCTCAAGTATCATGACAAGGAACTGAATTGACTTTCAGATCTCAACATCCCTTTTTTCCTGACAGCTAAAATATAAATAGTTAGCTATGATTACATTTATTGACATTATCTCACAGCACGTCCTATCAGTTATATTAAAGGCAGCTTGCAGTAGATAATAGGACATGATAAGGCAAGTCCTGGCAAAAGGCATATATTTGCATGAACAGGGCCTGAGAAATACCAATCTATGCATGATATCCATATTAATAATGCTTCAGTACAGTGTGTAAGAATACCCACCTTGTCCAGGAGCCAGCCAGACATTACAGATACTTTTCTGTTGACCTTCAGAGACTGTCACTCATTTCATTGACAATTCAAAACAAATTTAGCAAGGCACTGAAAGACTTCAGCTAAACTCATGTGAACCTTGACATGACAATTATAGCAGCTTATGCCTTTCAGAAAGCTTGCAAGCTGCTTATCATATTTCCTTTACACTATTCATCTAAGAGGCTCTAATGATTTAGCTTGGCCAAAGGCACTGGGGTTCTTTTACTAAGCTGCTCCAAGGACAAGCCTTGATACTATTAATGACACTTATTCTCGTTAGCAATAAATTTCAGTCTACCCTCAGAGAAAACATGCAAGGCTCTCTGCAGGCTGAAGGGAAAAAAAGCAGTAGTTACCCTTGGCCTCTGGACACTCTTGGCTTCCATGTCTTGTTTCTTCACTAGCGTTTTTAATGAGCATTTCCGTAACTTCTCTGCTCTCAGCTCCTTGTGATCCCATCTGTTTGTAATCATCTATAAATGTATCAGGGAGCTGGAGAGTCTCTTCTTTCAGATGAACAGAAGGTATTTGGTGATCTTCAGGCTCTAAACGAGTGTCAGAGCTCTTATCAATTTTTCCTTCCTTCTGCTGGCAATCAGACTCCTTAGCAGATTCGTCTTCTTTCAATTCCTCTGGCTTCTGTTCAGGGTCCAGATTTAGCCTTGATGCTTCAGTTACAGCATCACCATTATCATCATCCTCATCATCTTCCTGACAGCCACTAGAAGCTGCACTGCCCTTTGCTGTTATGAAGTTTGTTTCTAAAGCTTTATGGGCAAATTTGTCTTCACTTCTTGTTAAGTGGCTGTGATCGTTTTTCAGTTCTAACATGGTTGACATACAGGCACACATTTCTGAAGCAGCTTTATTTTTCTGATCAACTGGGACTATTTCTTCAAGCTCAGTTATATCAGGCTCCATAATTAAATCATCTTCTCCCACTTCATCTACTGTCACTAATTCTTCCATGTTAGCAGGATACCAGGTCTCACCTTCTATTTCACTTCCACTCTCCCAGTCTCGGTCCTGTCACAGATGCAAAACATTTGAGAGATTGATGATTATAGATAATCACTGTAAAAAGTGGTCCTTGAAACAAGGAAGAACCTTGATATGGCCATGTCTAACTCCTCTTGTGTTTTAGTTTCGAAGTGTGATATGCCTTGGTGCTGTGATTTTAAATCTTATGCACAAGGACAAAAAATCTCTTGAATTATCACATAAACTTCTCTTTGTGAAGATTCTGTAACTGTCTTGGGGATTGCAGTCTCTCCAGTCCCCTGCTTCTCGCTTTTCTGTAAGCAGTAGAGCAAGGCACAATGTGTTACACTTTGTTATGCAATTGATGCTACTATATGATCCCCTTCCTCTGCCTCCTTCTCAGTGCAATGAAAATATATTGAACCCCATTTGAGCCACTGTGGCTTTGACTCTTTCCTGGACCAGGTCCTTTAAATTCACATAGTGACTGAGAAAATATGGCTTCCTTCTACAGTCATTTCCTTCCACCAGCAAGATCCCTCTGGCAGGGACTGTGCTGGGAGCCACTGGCCTAAACTTTAGGAAAAAGCAGGTTTACAGTTATACCCCAAAGCACATATTCTGAAATACCTCATATGTGCAGTTTCAGACGTACAGGACTTAGGCACTAATAGTGGACTTGAGAAGTCTTAGAATTAAAAGGTATACCTTACTTTTAAGACACACTTGCATCTTAGATTTCAAATCCCAGACTCCCTGTGTACACACAATCTATTAATAATCTGTATTCTCCTCCTGTTTGGCCATTCCCACACTTCCCCTCCTAGAATCCTAAAACAGCATGAAAACTCTGTGAGCTGGCACTGCTCTTGCCAGGAGATCAGTTTTCTGCAGCAAGAGATATCAATATCTTCCATATTTGACCATCAACCCATGACCCTACAGAAATGAAGCTGGAGGAATTCCAGGGACATTGCTGTCCTCGATTGCAATGCAGCAGTAGGGGTGCTGTAAAGGCATTATTTAATTAAAACCAGAAACAATCAGAAGACTGCTATCTATAGTTCATAAGGCCAATGTTCTAAAAAGTATTCATCTTAGTCCCCTCTTTCCCCACTAACTGACCACATCTCCTATTTTTGGGCACGGTTTGCAAAGTTACCCAGTTCACTTGAGCATACATTCCTCACAGCTGCCACTGCCAAGCGCTATGTATGTGAAGCAATGTACATGAGCAAAGAGTAACTAAAAAAAGAGTTCTGGAGACTTCAGGAAAAGCTGTCCCTTAAAGCAGAGGTCAAGATAAGGCAAGCTAATTTAGACAACCTCCTTCTCCAACCCCTTTATGTGGTTTTTCATGAGGGGTTAATATTTCATTTGGGAGAATGTTCTACCAAACCTGAGGTTTCAATCATTTTCTCAAAGAAGCTACACCAACGTGTCACCAACCTTCTCTTTCCTTGTGTTTTCCAGAATCTCTTCAGATTCTTTTCCTTGTTTATTATCTGAAGGTGAGCTCTTCACTGGAACTTGCTCCTCTTTTTCAAGCTAAAATAAATACATATACATGTATACAACACACAGTGGTGCTCTAGTATGTTTCTATTCTGGGTTTAGAGAAGCAAAGTCACTCACAAGGTCACATTCTTTATTTCTAAAGTTTATGCAAGTCAACTAGGCTGTGGGAAAAGACCCAACAATAAATTCCGTTAGCAGAGCTGTACAAATAAGAATTAAGAAAAAGAATTTTAAATGAAATTAGAGGTGTAATTTATATCACAGAATTGGCTGAAAGACAGGTGGGGGAGAATGTCAATTCATTAAAATTTCCAGCCTCCACTCTTCTGTTCTCTACCCACATTTGTTATGTTGGCTCAGATGTGGTAAGGAGAGCAGCAGTGTTAAACTCTGCAGAAGACCTCGACTGTTTTGTTTATTGACACAGGACCAGTTGAAAATGGAATTGGTTGTACAGTTCATACTTGGGAAGAGCAAAACCACAATACTACCTTGTATTTAGTAAAAGGGGGACAAAGCAAAAGTGAGTCCAAGACATACTAAGCTATTTTTTCCTTTAAAAATAAATTACTAGCAATAGTCCCCAGAGAGGTATGTCTTTAGCAAAGCCACTGTAAAACAACTTGGAAAACATGCAGAGGAGTGTGATTTAGGATGTTGTCTGACATTTCTCTCTGACGTCTCCTCCCAAGGAACCACACATCATTGTAAAATACCAGCCAAAGGAGAAAGATGATAAAAGGTGGTACAAACATGCTTCTCTATGGCATGAGGCAGTGCTGCTGCTGGTTACAGACTAGTGAGTTACAAATCGAGGAAATTCCACCAACTCAGCCCCACAGGAGAAGAAGGTCAACTGGAAACAACCGACAATGGCCCTGGCAGCACAAAGCACAAGCAAGAGATGGAGCCCTGGTCAGCCAAGCACCTCTGCAGCCTCCTGTGCCAACAGACCTGGGGGTGGATGGCAGCCGCTATCCCTGGGGGACTCCAGGGGTGGCAAGGTGGCCAAGAGCCAGTAACCAGATCCCCAAGGGGTGGGGATGTGAGTATGGGCTGTACTGAGACTGAGCAAATGACGTATCTGGATGTGTTCCCCCTCCTACCTCTTCCCAGTGGAGAATCAAACCCACAAACATTGCCACTTTACCACTGGAAGTATTTCTCCAGAGATTGCATAATTTTATAGGTGAGCTGATTCAGTGGTTTCTGTCATGGGAAGAGATTTCTGCCAGAACATTGAAGGGAGTGGTGTGAATTATCCCTGCCAGCCACAGTTGAGGGTAGGCACACATGATTAATTGCTCTGTTGAGTTATCCAGAAAGAAATGTTTCTCATTAAAAGTTCATTCCCCATTTTAGTAGTATAGCAACCACTTCCCTGTATAAATACTGTGCACCTCTGTAAAATATCACCAAATTTCCAGATAACTCAATCCTCCTCACTGGCAGCAGAAGCAGGTGATGGATGCAGAAAGAGCAGCTATGGGGCATTCTGCACAGAGTTAAGAGGAGGACAATTGCCTCTTCACACACAGCCTGCATGCAAATAGCAGACTGACACTTGGTTTCATTTTCAGCTGTCTGCCCCATCCCCTCATTTGTTACCCAAAGGTTCTATGCTAGACACAAAATGATAATGTCCATATATGCACAAGACTGGAATAGATCTGCATGGTCTGGGCAAAAACATGGACAAGATGGCCTCCCAAGACTTCTTCTATGACTACATTCCCTAATTTTATAATGGAAAAACATTTCATATTGCTGGCATCACACCCACAACAAATTCTTTAAGATATTTCAGAAAATGTATTACTTCACCACTTACACATCTTCTTACATATACTTTTAGATCTCTATTTACCTCGTTCTCAGGTGGTTTGGTTTCCTTTACATCACTGCCTTCAGCAGTAGCATCTTCTTGGTCTTTTTCAGCTTTCTTCACCTTATTCTTATCACTTTGTTTTTGCCTGGAGCCCTCAGATGCTTTGCTGTGCTTCTGTTCAGCTGCCTCCTCCCTGGCAGTGTCCTCACTGTAAGAATGCCTGCGTTCCCTTAACTTTGCCTCTTCCTTCCTCTTAGATCTCCCAGGTAAATCTTGCAGCTGCCTCTGAAACTTGTCCGATTTTGACTTAGAGGATTTTCGGTAATAGTCATCTTCCCTGTTCTTGTAGCCAGACAAAGGGTGAAGGGACCCAGGGGAACCAGTCTTTAAATATTTTTCTCGGTGTCCTCTGCCTCCTTCAAGCCGTTCATCCAAATCAAACTTGTCCAGTTGTCGGGAATAATGTTTCCTCTCGTGTACCCACGTGTCAGTCCTGTCCCTCTTCTCGTCCCCATTCTCTCGCCATTCTCTGCTATCTCTTTCCTCTTCCCGTCGAGAGTAGGGGGACTGATCCCACGCGTCTCTCCCATTTCCCCAGTCGGTCCTGCTGGTCCCCAGCGGGCTGTGCGGTGAACTGCAGGAGGTGAAGCTGGGCGTGTGGGACCGAGGTGACAGCGAGCGGCTTATGGGGCTGCGGGAGCGGGGCCTCTCAGTGCCGTACCTGCTGCAGGGGGAAAGGCAGCTACTGTAACTGGCTGACCCACTGCTGTCTACCAATTCTTGTACACTGGGAGCTCGTGGGGACTGCCCTGGGGACTGTGGACCTGAGACCCCAGGCCTTTCACAGACATTCACTGCACAGCTGCAAGCAGTGAACAGGAGAAAAGGCAGTGTCATAGCCACTGAGCTTAACTAAATCCCCACAGAACTGTCAAGCATATATTCATTCATTCTTAAAAGCATCTCATAAGGGTTTAGCATTAAAAGCTTATAATATGTTAATACCTTTACAATGACCCTAATGTATATACCCTTAATACTCACTCAGCTAGGGCATCTCTGACACAAAAGTGACAAAGGCCACCTGTTTAAAAGAGATGTTTTAGGACTGTGATTCCTCTCGCATTTTGCTGAAAGTTCCAGAAGTCAAAGAGATCAGAAATGTACCCAAATACATTTTAATCTGAACTGCCTCCTTCCCACTTGGTCTCAAAGCACCACCAGCCTTTATGCTTTTCAATCAACAGGGAGGAGAGTGGAAAAGTTTCATTTTTATGCTCTTCACATGCCAGACATACTTTCTGAGACATAATCAGTAGGAAAGAATTATTTTCATAACATGCACAGTTTCAATTGGATCTCATTTTACAGGCCCTGTACCAACTATTGAACTATATAAAAATATATACTATTTTATAAGTGAAATCCCAATTAGGAAAGCAAATTAAATACAAGAGGGAAGCATACAGACAATGCTCCTTCTACCTGTAGATTTACAGACTTCCAATTCCAAACTTTGGAGAAACTTTACCTGTCCACTTCACGCAGCAGATCCCTCTCCCTCTGTGAGTGGATGTCCTGGATTATAGCAGCCACATTTTTACCTGGTTTCTAATAAAAACAAAGACATTGTTTAGCATGCTGCTCTACTCTCCAAGTGATACAGGTGATTTGTCCTTCAAGAAACAGTATCCATGCTTCACTCAATTATTCTAGAACTAGAAATACTTAGTTTCAGGGTTGTGGTTACACTCTCTTTTGCAGTTGCCTTCTCAACAGCACGATCAAAGCAGTAAAATGATACAAACGGAAAATTTGCTCCATTACGTTGTAGCAGTCTCTCCTCATATTTGGCTGCTCTAACAGGCTTTGCAAACCAGCTTGTTTTCAAACCTTGTTACACAATCACTACAGAGCATTTTCTAGGAAACTGGATCTAAGAGGAAACAAACCAGACAATTTTTCTGATACAGAATCAAATATGTACAGCAGCCTATCTCTGATCCTCTAGGTATGAACTGCCTTCTCTTGATCTCAGAGTTATTCATTCTGGATTATAGCTCTAAAGGACTATGTTTAGACAAGGAGAGCTTCAGACAAGCTAAGTGCAAGATGTATCCTGGGGTGTTGATTACTCCTAGGTAGGATGCCCTACACAGGCTGGAGTGCTCACAATTCCTCAAACACTTGGAGCACACACAGATGAGCAACATAATCATGCAGGACCTCAGCAGTTTGTAGCAGTATATGCTAGTTCATGCATATTTCCTTCTTGGTATTTTTATTTGCTTTCTTTCTTTTGCAAAGCAAAATAATTCCATGACCTGAAAAACTGTAATTGGAAAGGCAGAAAAATCTTCCTGGAATCTAGGCAAACTATCACATTCTCCTGGGTAACTCCTGCCTCTCTTCAAGATGCACAATCTCCACCACCAAACATCTGAACCCCTCCCTGTGCCACATTAGGAAAGCCTGCCCTGATTTATGAACTTTTGGCAGCTCATTTTAAGTCTCCTTAAGCTAGTATACACATACAGGAGAGAAAGAGGCTTTCTAAAGGTCAAGCCAAACTATCCGAGTTCCTTTATTTTTTTTTTTCCCCAAGGCTCATAAAGGACTCTTAACATTAAATTGGAACATTACAGAGCTGTTCTACAAAATAACTTTGTGCTGTGTTAGGTAATACAATATGGAGCTCTTAAGCTCTGCATTGCCAGTTCTGGTCCAAGTCACCATGAAATAAAATTACTCTCTTAGCATTACATGACAGTATATAAGCCTCTATAAATACTTTCACAAGAGCAGTGATCTCTGGACATCACTCAAGTGTCCAGAACAGAAGTGTCACACACTCTACAGAAAGTCTAAATAATATTGCTCTGGTTTGACTTTGTGTTAAAAGAAAAAAAAAAACCTCTTGCTTTATAACTTAGGTCATTCACAAGAAATAAAAAAAAAAAATCATTATTGTGTTTAATCCTGTTACCACTGCTTGGTGTCAAGACTGCTATGGCTCAGGCATGGAAGCAGTGAAAAAAGTATTGTTCTGGGCTTAATGCCTAACTAAAAGGATAGAACCATCTTATTTTCGCTGACATGTTGTATCTTACACATGGCTGTGTTTTAGATCTTTCTTAGACCAAGGAGTCTGCTCACAAGGAAGTTCAGAAGGGATTTTTGAAATAATGGTATGAAAGGATCATAGAAAATAGGGTCTCTTCCAAGAGTTACAATTTAGAATAAGAGCAAGTGTAAAAAGATCAATAATATACACTGCTTAATTTATCTTTATTTCTTTTCCCATCATATTGAAGCATTAATTAGAAATCAGTAATCAGCAAGAATCTTTTAAAATGTATTCTCCAGATGTGCCATGGAAACTCATATAATTGGATCAAGAATGACCATCTTACCTTCAGCTGTAATTCCTTGTATCTTTTAGACATCCTAATAAGTAACTTGTCATCATTTATCATAGCAGGTTTTTCTTTGTAGTACTGTACCATGGCTTGGGCTGCTTCACTGTAAGCCATTTCCAGAAAGGCCTAGCACAAATGGAGACAACTTTACAATCTATTACATAATTAAGAATACAAAGTAAAAGAGAGAAAAGGCAGCACAATAAATTTTCTCTGGATGCTTCTCATACAAAATGTCTTGATAGTACAAAATTGGGTAGCTTTCCAGGCCTGAAGCTGAAATGATAATACTCAGTCCATTTCTCATCCTTTCTTAAATTGCAAATAATGGTTTCAAACCAGCTATTAAAGCCAATATGTCACCCTAGAAGACGGTTCAGTTAAAAATGAAATGACTGGTATCTATTCTTCCTTGACTGGCAGTGTTCAAGGCCAGGCTGGATGGGGCTCTGAGCAACCTGTTCTAGTGGAAAGTGTCCCTGCCCATGGCAGGGGGTTAGAACTAGATGGTCTTTAAGGTCCCTTCCTACCCAAACCATTCTATCATTCTGTGATTTTTACATATTACAACCTCAAACATTTTCCACCAGCATGGATTCTACATCCATCCATTTTGTCTGCTGTGAGAGAAGATATTCTATTCTTACCAGCTTACACCACTGGTACTTTAAGATACTTAGAGTATACTAAGCTACTATAAAGAATAAGAGAAGTCTGAAGTAACCCTAACAAATGGCTGAGAGAAGGCAGGAAGTAACTCACTTTTTAAAAAAATTAGAAGTAGAAGTTGAGTTTCACAACACTTTTTCATTGAGATTGCCAGGATTTTTAAACAAGAACTTGTTTAGATGTGGTCATGTTTACATCCTCATCTAATTCAGTGACCACCAACTTTTTTTTCACTTTGAGAGCAGACTTCATGTATTTAAGTTTCTATTACTAAATCAGAGGTTTCCCCCCAAAGACTCTGTCCTCATGTTTATGTCTTCATATCTTTATGTCTTTATGCCATCAGATGTCAACACTGGTAACCCCCAATGTACAGTACCTGATTAGTAGATTTCATGAGGATATAGTTGGTGACCTTTCCAAATGGGAGGCCCAGGTTAATGACATCATTCTCTGTGCAGCTTCCCTCGGGGAGGTTGCAAATGTGAACAACTCGACCCAGTGTAGATTTCCTCTGGGGAAACTGGGGGAAAAAAACCCAACTCAGACCAGTTTTTTTATGTTAGATATTCTTTCCACTGGATAACATCTTACATTTCTGCAAAAAAATTAAACGCTCTGCTCACCTGCTATTAAGAAAAAATATTCTTTAAAATTTGCATTTTACAATCCTGGTTTAGAAGTACAAATGGAAATGGAAATGTTTAGCTGCAGTGCAATGTAGTCTCCATCCCTGGACTTTGCAAAGTCCAGAGAGGATTTCTAGAAGGCAGATACCTCCTTCAAACAGGATCAACAATACTCCTGCAAAAACTAACTACTCACTGCAGTCCTTGCTGATTTTATGGATATTGGAAATCACTACATGGGTGTTCAGGATAGCAGGGACTAAATTTAAATCCTTCTTCATGGAACACACTGGGCCTGGGGTAAAAGTGATCCCACCTGACTTGTGAGAGGACACACAGCTGTACCTGGGGTTAGAAAACCTGCTACTTCCCCCTGGGGGCACAATGAGCAGTGGAGATGCAGAGAGGCAGAGCTCCCAAACTGGGCTGGCAAAGGCACAGAGCACTGGAGTAGTGATCACTTCCCAAGGGTGGAAGTCTATTTTGGAGTGCTGGGGCAGTTGCGAAAGAGCTGCCCATCTCCCTGGCATGGGAAGCAGGCTCTACACTCCCTGTGCAAAAGGCATCAGCCAGAGAGAATGTTAATTTACCATAGCTAATGACAAGCAAAACGTCACTCACACAGGATTAAATCTTTCCAGACTACCTCCATGTTTATGAACTCTCCATTGGGATTTTACTGAAGAAGTAACTCTACCTTCAGTTAAAATTGTGCCATTCAAGGGAAGATGCAAATCATGTAATCTTGTGGGATCAAGTTCACCAGAGCCATCACAAATGTTTGGCTTGTCAGCAAGTTCACAAGCTACAGAGCTAATGTTATCTTATTTACACCTCCATCCTGTTGCCTTCCCTCCAGACTTCACCACTTAACCATTTCTGTATTTTTGCTGCATTAGAACCCTGCATTACACAGTGATCTGCTACTGAGATTGCATCTCACAGAGCTTACTCAGGTGCATAAGGTAAGTCAAAGAGAAGTGCAAAAGTCCAGAAGTTAGGTTTTTATTCTGGCAGAAAAATAACAAAGACCTGATCCTGAAAAAAAGATGAAGCAATTCAACTCCAATTGAACAGAAAAGGCAGTGATGTCTGCACACATCTGGCAAGGCAGCATGTAGCACAGAGTAGAAGAACACTACTACAGCTAGAGGAAAAGGAAACATCAAATGGAGTCCCATTGTAAGAACACTCCAGGTCACCAATCACCTTCTGTTTGTTTTGTTAGATCTGTTAAAAAGATGATATGTAAGAGTCTATTGGACTCGAAAGGCTCAGCTCTTCAGAGCCTTGGCTCCAGAGCCCACGTTCCCACACACAGCCCTCAGTACATTAAATCAAACAACTGTAAGACATTGCCACTTCCCCACAATTGGCAATGGCTTAAATGAAAATGCTATGCCATAAACCTGCTGTAGTTCTTGATTAAGAAGTGGTCACATACTCGTGCCAGAAGTCAACAGGCTGCACCAAGCAATAATCTTGTCAGCTGATTGCAGTTAAACTGGATCCATTCATTAAACAGAGCTGTAAATCATGGCCAGAAAAGGAATATACACCTTCCATATCTACAATCAGGAAGTTAGAGGAGCTGTTGCATGCCAGGTGTTGCATGTAATTTTCAGTAAGACTCAAAGTTAACTTTCTTAGCAACCAACATCTGCCAGGGGTTACTAATGCAGCTGCATGGCTATTAAAAAAAACAAGTCTAATAAAATATGTACAACAGCAAAATGCACCTCATACTATTTACAATATTACTTCACCTATCCAATTTGGTGATTTTTTATTACAGCTGTTTTCTTACATTTGTTGTTGTTGCTCCTTGCTTTTCAAATTCTTTATCCCTTTCTTGAGCTTCACATGAAATTTTTTCTAAAGATAGTAAGAAACTGCCAATCTCATCCCTCCAGTGCTAATGGCTCACCACGCCCAAGTGAAGACTGGTAGCACTTGCCTTTTACAGAGGGATAGAGTTATTTGCAGATGGACAGCACAGAGCAAGCTCTTCCAGAAATCTGAACACTTTGTTTATGATTACATGCAGGGTCAAGTGTAATCTCCTACTGCTCAGTTAAATGGCAGCAGCTTAGCTGAAAGTGAATACTACCATGCAAAGGTGTAATAAATTATAAGCCACCTGGGTTGCAGAGTGAATGACAGCTGGCAAACTCAGTCTTAACACCTCTAATATAGCTCCCTGTTCATCCAATAGGCTTCTGAAGAAAAAAGGGATTTACAGCATCCAGGAAAATCAAAGTTATTGTTTCTTTTATGTCTCAAAATACTGCAGGTCATTCAGAAGAGGACTTCTTCAGGCAGCTTAAATGATAAATAGTGACAGATTCTAAAGCGAAATGACACTGGTATTAGCAGTGATTTCATTTGTTGCGAAGTTGACAGACATGATGAAAAGGAACATTCCTCTGCACCCACTACTAGTCCACCTCTGACCTTGGAGGCAGCTGTCATGAGCAGCTCTGCTCTTTGCTGGCCTGCACTCACAGTGCCTGTGACAGGCAGAAGCTGAAACCCCTTCAAATAACCTCTTGCACAGTAAAACTGCACTGTAGAAAATTGGCCGGATTAAGGGAATCTGGGTGAACTTTCTGCAAGCAGTGCCTGATGTGAACTGGAGTGCCACAGGGACACAACTCAGCCTGGCTTTTCTGAGTGTCTGAGACCACATCAGGAGAGATATATACATAAAAGTTAACAAGGTGAAAAGTTGAACCCCTGGATTATTGCTGCTATTCCATCAACGCCCTAACATAAGTCTTTGGTGTGCCCAGCTCTAGTTGTAGCTTTCTGAGATGAGTTTCATTTTATGAGTTTCATAACCCTAACAACTTTGTATTTTCATTATGAATATGGTTTGCTTTTATTTGCCTTTTTTTTTCTCTTTTAAAATGTTTCTGCTTTGTCTTTTAATGTTGGTTCTTTTTTCTGGCATTTTTTGACTACAGAACTAGGAATTCAAGTGTGCATTAGAGCAATATAAAACTGGGTACCTGTGCTGAATGCAGGGCAGGGACTAATAAACCTAAACCATGGAAGGCTCCACATCAAAACAAACTTGCTGAAAGGCCACCAGTGACAGCAGAGGATGTAAATACTACATTAAAATAAACTAAGGAAAAGCTAATCGAGTATAATGAACTGATCTGGGACCTCCAGGAGAATAATAGTGAAGCTGCAGCCACTGTCTTTGCCACTGTTGCTACCTGGGAGAAGGACCTCAGTGTGAGAGAGGCAGAGAGCAATTGCTACAAATAACCAGAGAGACAGAAGGTTGCTTGATGGGCTCAATATTGAAGGTAACTCAAAATTAATCCAAATCTTCATTCCAAGCTGAAACTGACCTTCCTGGGTCAAAAAGTCTCAGGTAATGGGGGAAAAAAGTCAATGGAAAACACAAACCTATTTACCAACCTCCCCAGATATCTGACAAGCAAACAACTGTTAGTACTGGAAAAAACAAAGCAAAACAAAAACTACAACCAAATTCATATTTGGTCAAAATCAAAAGCATAAAAGAACTGCGGGGAAATTGAAATAACAGAGTGAATATTCAGACTACTGCCTAAAAGAAAGCCTTCAGGGTTTTAATTCCAAGTAAGCAGAAGTGGCTTCTACAAGAATCTTCTACAAGAAACACAGACATCAATTTGCTTAGGTACTCACTCTTACCCCTGATGGAGGAGAAGAAAATGTAGGACCTGGCTGGCCAAAGGATCTTGCTGGTGTAGCGATAAAAGATGCGCCAACATTTGGTGGATAATCTAAATAATGGATTACACAAATTTCATTAAATCTTGGCTCATATTAATTGCATTAATGTGCTCAGTAAACAATGCCCCATTTCCACAGTAAATAATTTCATAGTCTCTACATCAAATTATACACTGTTTTGTTGTAGCATGAAAACAAGTTATTGTTTGAAAGAAAAATAAATTCATATTTCAAAGGGCACAGTATTGGCTTCCATTTTTTTTGTGCACAATTTCTCAAAATTTTTCCTTTGAAATTTTTATCACATTTCATTTTAAAAACACAGTTCTCCTCAGAGACTCATTTCCCTTTCAATTAAAAAAAGTGTTTTAAACTAGTGCATATGCAATCATTCACCTTCGATACTAGATGGATTGAAAACTGCTGCATTATTTGGCGATAAATGCAATGTTCCATCTGCTGAGCTTAACATACACCGGATACCAGTGCTGGAAAAGAAAGAAAAGAACTTTAGGGACATGCATGATATACCAAAAATATTAAAGCTTCATTGTTAGGCAGTAAATTCCCAGTGGAAAACCACTCAAGTAAGGGATACTCTGTTAGCAATTCAGTTTGAAGAATTCACTTTAAAATAATACTTACTTATCTGAAAAAGCCATACATTTTTGAATGTGAAGACTTCCCTTAATGTGCTGATCCCAGTCCTATGTTGAAACAAAGAGATGATGAACACAGGAAAAATCCTGAGACAAATTTACAAAAGATTATTCTTCCATTCAGTTTGTTCTAAAAACCTTGTTCTAAAAACAATACTGAGATGCTGAAGATCAAACCATGTGATGTCAGAGCCAAGCACACCTTCAACCAATGCATTATTTGAATGTTAAATTATCCATTATTTTACAAAAGGAAACCTTCTCTGTATTAGATTTTAAATTCAGTGTATTTCTAGTAATGAAGTTATTTCAGTCTTGCTGAAGACCTCATCCTGCAAAGTGCTAAGCACCTTCAATTCCTGCAATGTCCATAAAGAACTTGTTCGGTATTCAAGGCAGCCAGGACAGTGCTTATTATTTCACTAGATAAGCAACATTTGTCAAAGTACACTTAGCTTTTTACATTTGTATGATCCCATTGAGGCAGGGCATTAAACACCAACTAACAGATCTCCTGAAACTCACTGCAATGGCATTCTTCCTGCACTTTTTAAGTGTTTAATGAAAAAAAGAAATGCCCAGCATGCCCTAGACAGGGTCTGCTTCAGCCCAGCCCCACAAGCTGCAGTAACCAAAGCAAAACCTTTTGCAAGCAGTTGTTAAAAGAGGAAAAAGGTGAACATGAAAGCAAATATGTTCAAATATCCCAAATCCCCAGGGTGTGTAGGGATCAGGTACTATTTAATCTGCTGGTCATTTTCTTTCTTACATATATGCTGTTGTAATTTTATTGTCAGGCCACCATCAGTGTGAAAATACATGCCTTTGTGGTTAGGTGCTGGTCCTGTGATGTGACAGAAAAGGTCATAAGGACTTGTTGAACAGGGCTCACCAGGAGGCCAGAACAACCATGGATGGCTGTGGGGCTCAGAGGGTCACTAAAGTGGCCTTCTCCAGACCTGACCTAAATAACGTGACCTACAACACACTGCCTGGGAATCTGGGAAGCTGTTTCTTGAGGGTGAGGTTGAATTTGGAGCTCCCTTGGCAGTATGAACAGAAAAGTGAGAGAGAGCACAGTCTGTACCACATGTGCTGAGCAGCTTCTTGCTTTCAGGTCAAAGTCCCTGGGGACCTCGAGACCTAAATTTTCTTGTGAGACACAAGGAAGAAAAATTTCCTACAGAGGAATAGTTAAAATAACTTTATCCAAAAATTGTGCTGGTTTGTTTAAACAACCTGCCTCCATGAGGCTGTGTTAGGGGGAAGCCTTTGGGATCAGAAAAAGAGAAGCAGATGAAACTACAGACGTGGGGTTGCAACACTGGCTTGAGTATCGGGGGGATCAGCTTCAAGCTCCTCCCCGCCTCACTCGGGGCCCATGAGATGAGCAAGGGCCTCGGCTCAGACCTCACATTTCTCACATCAGTGCTGTAATCTCACCATCTTTCACAGCAGCATGTGGAACAAAACCAGATCTCGAAGCCCCAGTAACTGCCATGAAACAGATGTACCATGCCCTCAGCAAAACTAAGGCCTTTTGTTTCTGCATCTCTCAGGGCACCTCTGTGGTGATGGACACTGGCACTGAGGGGTGGCAGGAGCTGGTGGCCAGATCAGTCACCTGATAGCCTGTCCAAGGGTCTGACCCGTGCCCAGGGACGCCCTCAAACCACTCACCTTCACATCGAAGATCTTCTTGTCGCACAGGGCGCAGATGTGGGGAAAGTGGAGAGGGGTCACGCCGCGGAGGTCGCCAAGCTGGTGCGGCGGCAGGGAGCGGGTGGGCAGGTCAGGCGTGCCGCCACTGCGCTCCTCCTTCTGCCTCATGCGAGGGCTGCCGAAGCTCTGCGCGCTGTGGTTGAGGCGGCCGAAGGCGGGGGGGGCGGCCGTGCTGAACTTTGTGTCAGGTGTCGGCTCTTCGGGGTTGTACAGCTCGTTTCTTATTTCATACTGCTGCTGACTCGCTGACGGCCACAGGCTGTCGCCGGGCATGAGGTCAGCCTTGTTTTGGCTGGGGAAATTAGGGATATTTTCCCACTGGTTGCTTGTACTGCTGCCATGCAAGACAGGGCCGGGATCTCCTTTCGGATGGGAGCCCGCGTGTGGGTTGCTGGGGAAGGCCCGTGCTGCACCGTGCTGTGCTGCTGCCCCGTAGGACTCCTTGGGAAACGTCGCTCCTGCCTCGTGCTGCAGCTGGCCGGGAGCCCCAAAGTGACTCTCATAGCGCGGCCCTGCTGCTGGGGTGGCAGTGTGGGTGCCACCAGCAAGGAAGCCATGCTGGCTGGACTGTTCCCCCTCCGAGGCGAATGCCTGAGAGGCGGCAGTGACGGCGTTTTGCTTGTTGTACTCGTAAAAGCCCCCTGCAGCAGTAGATGTGGAAGCACCTGCCTTGTTGAGACCCACCACCACGGGTTGCTGGCCGGAGGTCGGAGCCATGACACTTCCAAAGGGATTCATGACAATTGCGTTGGGCGCCTGGGCCTGGACGGCTCCCAGACCTCCCCCTGGGGCAGTTAAGGCCGGGCTCTGGGCAGGAAAGGCTATGCCACCAGAGGGGAACCTCGTTCCAGAGATGCTGGGCCCCTGGGGTGGGCCTGCGCTGTGGCCCTGCGGGGCACTCATCACCGTGGGGTGCCTCAGCTGGTTGAAGAGTGGCTGTGACATGGCCACTTTGGAGAGCACCTGGTTGAGGACAGTGGCAGCGGCCGGGTTGTTGGTGACAGCAGTCTGAGCCAACTTCAGCCTGTGGAGCGTGAGCTGTGCCTGGAGCTGCGCCAGCTGCAGGCTTGCTGGCGAGGGGAGCAGGGGGCTCGGGGCGCCAACAGAGAATGGACTCTTCTCCAGGAGCTTGGCAGCACTGCAAAGGATCAGCATCTGGGTTAGCCTACACCCACCTCCTGTGAAATCCCAGCATGGAATACACAGCTGCTGCCAGAGGTTTCGTGTATCCAAACTCAGGGAAAGCAAAGGCCATACAGGTCCTCCCACACCATCCCCAAATCAGCAATTTTCCCCCTTTTTTGCACTTCATGCTACCTCCAGCCCCCCTGCTGAGACATCACTGATCCTGATTTTGTGATACTGTCACAATAATAATTTGTGAATAATGATTCCCTTTCCCTACAAAGCAGGCAGATGTGAAGAAGAGGACATCAAATAGGATTTTAAAGCCAGCCCCACAGGTATTTCCCACCTAGTACATCTGGCTGCATAAAGCAAGAGAAAATATTCCACATGCATTTATTTTGTTTACAGTCCTTTTGTTATTAATCTGCACAGCAGCTTGTTCTGTAACAAACCCTATAGTTTTGCAAATGCAAATATAGAGGAGGAAAAAAACTGAATGAGAAGCAACTACAAACAAGCTGTCCTCAAGAGTTTTCCCTGTTCAGCTAGAATCTAAGACAAAATTTCTGCAGTGCCAGCTGGTGAAAATCAAGGTCTTTATACTTCCTAGAAATAAGAGGTACACTGAGCGTTGTCCTTCAAGTCTCATACATGGGATGAATAAATGACTGAATTGCCTGCTTGAACTCCAGAGCTGCGAAAACAGAAGATGAATTTTTCAGGCATATGGTGGTTCCTTGCTTTGGGAAACACCTTTGAGACATCTCACCAGTTCACAGCACCACCACCAAACTATCATTTTCATGCTCCTACTGGAAAAATGTTATCCTTCACTTTCCACCACCTCTGCTCGCAGACAGCACAGCTACTCATTGCATTACAAATGGCTGTTCATTCTGACAGTGAGAGCAGAGAACACTCATACACAGGGATGTGGTCCAAAGCTCAATTAATTTATATTGTAAAAATGTATTGAGTTTCAATTGAGGCCTTTCAAAGTAGCAGGAACCATGCATCAACCACCACGCAACCCTCACTGTTAATAATTGGCCAATTTGCTAAACTGCATGGATGAAGCTGTAGTTAATGATAAATGTCTTGTCAGCATGCTACATTTGAAAACCACAAATTAGGAAAACATCTGCTTAAATCCAAAGTATGACTAAGAGAAAATGAATGGGTTTCATATTTAACATTTAACTTCCACTAGCAACTGCAAGGCACATCTGTCTCCCAAAACACAAACCACTGTTGGGATAAATGCATCACTATGTAATGACACGACTCCCTGCCAGCACAGGCTGACACCAGTGCTCAGCTTCAGAGCTGAGGTGCCTTTTGTTTCCCCATGTGGTTTCCATCACTTACTCTCTGACTTGCACTTACAACCCAGTTTGCTGTAAATTTGATTATGGATGACAGTCAGTGTGCAAGTACAGTCAAAACAACATGGAGAGCCTCACAAACCCCAGCCCAGGAGATCCTGAGGATGCACAAAGCTGCTGAGGAGTGCATGTGGTGAGAGGGGCTCAACGAGCAGGGGATGCCACAATGGCACACACACTGTCATTGCCACCGGGGGCCATGGATGGCCCTGTGCCTAGGCTGTATTGTGCCACCAGCATCTGGAGTGTCCTGACTCATGGTGTGTTTTCTGGCATTTACCACAGGCCTGACAACAGTTTTATTTTATAGCTACTTACACCCTTTGTTCTTTAAGTAGCTGCAAAACTCTTTAAAAAACTTTTACAAAGCATGCAAATAAGATCTGCCCAGTGGTCTCAAAGAGAAAAGCCAGCAGCATATAATGTTTTCAGCGCAGGAGCTATAGATGACTCCTGTTCCCAGCAATCTAATTCCACAGTGCTGCAAGCCTACGCAGCAGTGTGCCTATCCCAACAGCTGCAGCCACTTCCCAGCTCTGGTGGTTACCTGCTGGACACAGGCACAGGCTCCCTCGCCAGAGAAACCACCTCACTTGACACTGCCACAAGCCCTGAAGCTGCCTCACCCTCCTCATATCTTGCCCAAGTTTGGAACATTGTTTCCAATAACCTGCACCCCCAGCTGGGCAATGCTTTGGGTGCTGCCTCTCCCCAGCTCCGTGCTTGCTCCTGGGATCTGCTGCTGGGTGTGGGGAAGGCAAGGCCAGGAGTGCCCTGCACAGCTGCACTGGAAACGCTCTGGCCACTTGAGACCAACAGCCTTTGGACCCTGCTGTGGAGCAGGGCAGCACCCGCCCCCTGTGCCTGCTGGCTTCATCCCTGGATTGCAAGCCAACAGTCCAAACCAAGGAAAGACTGGGGCTGCAGAAAACCTTACCAAAAATGAACCCATTGTATGGTATGTTGAATACCATATGGTCTCCATACCATATGGCATTCAACCATTCAGTTGTATGAAGAAGCCACAGCCTCCAATCCACTTAAGAGAGACACAGAATAAGAGGGAACAGTTGCTCCCACGCACCAATAGGTTTGGGAATGGCCAAACCTTCAAAATCCATTTCTATTATGAATTTCCAGATTTCAGGGTGTTTCTGGTTGCAAAATTTATCCTCCCACAGCAGAAAAAGAATATTTTATCATCTAACCAAGGCAAAGAAGGAAGTGCTTGTTCTTGGGTCAGTGAGAAAGCAGATATGCAGAGAGAGGGTTGGAGAAGAGCCGTACATAAAACATATTTTAAAGAGATACTCAGATTTGAGGATTTCTGTTCTGTTGTGAAATACACAACGCAAGAGATACACTGGGCCAGCGTGCACAGCTTTGAAAGTTTCTTTCTTTCTATCCTACTATCACAATGTTTATGTATTGGATAACATAATTTTGTAAATAATCTTGCTACAGACTTACTGACCTGCTGGAAAGTGCAAACACAAGGTGAGGATAGCACTCAGCTAAGGTAGTTTGTGGGTGTCATTCCCCATTTGGACATACCTCCCACCCCCAGCTCATCCTCAGGTTACTGCAAGGCAGCCCCCACCTGCTCGTGGGGGGTCTCTGCCACAAGATGATTGAAAGCAGCTGAATGAAGCTCTCATTCTGCATCAAGCACTCGGGGAATTGGCCTGCGTCAGACACAGTTAGCTCTATCCCGCGCAAAACATTCCCGATTATAAGGTCAGCAATGTAAAAAGTAAACAGAACTTATTCTCTGCAATTATTTATTTAACACCCGCTGTACAGCTGGCCTACACCAGCACCACTAGGAAGGCCAGAAATGGTCTTTCTTTGCTGAAATAATGGCAGGCAGGAGTGCTGCCACACAGTTTTGACAAAGAAATCCATAGCCCAGACAAGTTTTCACACAGTTCTGAGAGACGGGAGTTGAAATTGTACATTGATATCGCAGCACTCACAATGGGATTAGCAAACAATGGCAAGGTCATATCACCATAAATCAATTCAGCCCACCTGCTATCCCTGTAATCTTTATTATGCTTTCAGTATCCAGGAACAGTGTCAGAGGTAAGGTATCTAGATGGCTGGATTATTTGAGCAATCCTGTCTACAAGAGTGATGAAAAGGTTGACCACAAAACATGTCTATTAGAACAGACCAACAACCTGGAGCTTGATTTTCAACTGACAAAACTAAGGGTTTCAAAATGCTGCCTAGCACCTTTCAAAATTAGGAAAGAAATAAAAAATCTGGACTAATAAATTAATCACTTGAGTTGCAACTACTTATATATTCACAAATATTTGAAATGCTGCATAAGGTGTGAATTTGAATACTTTAAAAAAACCCCTAAGTCATAGCACTGCAGAATTTTTCTTGTGTCTTCCATGAATCTTGCATATATTCTAAGATTTTTGCATTCCCTCCCCAAGACACATCTATACATGTAATTACACCTACCTGTCAAAATATTCGCATGAGAAATTTTTAACAATTTTTGTTCCAGAGTGTGCCCTTTTTTTTCCCAAGCAGTCAGTATTACTATGTTAAAACTTCAGAATTAAAATGACAAGGACATTAACATACCCAAGTATCCTAAATGCATCATCACTCTGCACTAGTACAGTATTAGATTTAAATGTGTGCAGTAGCATGCTGGTTTTTCTAAAGCTGCTTCTGAATCAGTTAGCAAACTTTAAATTAATGATTCAGCATTCCTGAATACATCACACAGAATCATCTCTTAATTATGCAAGCACAAAATCATTCTGTTATGCAGAAAGGTGAACATATCTCTTCCCTGTAATGTATCACTTATGAGAAAAATATAGGGCTGCCTTCTCTAAACTCATCCAAAACAATTGCCACTGTACTAAAAAAGCAAATATGCCTCAAAAATATACAAATCCACTGCTTGACAATGAAGTTGGGAAGATATTAGGTCTAGATGTAGTTTTCAAATTAAAACAGGACAGAATCCAGCCTCTTGAACACAAGAGAACTGCAACATCATATTTCAAACACTGTTAGGAATAAAGACAAAGTTCAGCAAATTCCACAACATATATTACTTATAATAAAATTATTATAATTACATTTAATATAATGCTGTTTTGCTGATCTTATCAATAATACAGGGTCTATATTCACTTTTGCTTGTTGAATAAATCCAGCACTTATACCAACAGAGACTGGAGCACTGGTTAAAAAATGAACTCAGGAAATTTCTCCTATATCCTTGGATTGTTTCTGGCTGATATTAAGTAACTGCTCATTTTCCCTTCAGCTCCACAAGAAGTTGCTTTGTTGGGTTTTTTTGTTTAAGTAAAATGAATTTTTTGGTCATAAAAGCTTAGAAAGACTGCTGAAAGGAGAAAATCCTTCACCTTCATAATTTAAGCTCTGAAATCATCTACCACCAAACTTTTTTTTCCTGAGTTCTGGTTAGAAATGATAAAAAAAAAGAGATCATGTTTCCCAGTAAGTTCAGCTAATGATGGGGAGCACTAAAAACCTTAAGCTACTTTAATATGTGTATAAGCTGCAAGTAAAACCTTTCTTATCCCAAATAATGATTTCTAAAGCCTTCCATTACACTACTGAGAGAGGAAAATAAAACATCAGCCAATGTATACATGTGCTTTGCCAAGCGAGTTTTGCATGTTTGGCAATGCTAAACTCTACTAACTGGACAATTATCTAACCTAACAGTTATCTAGAAGATGAAATATAAAATGTTATCACAGAGCTGCTAACCCTGATGTTTACAAAGCTAATGGGAGTTAAGTGCTTGCCTCCTACCAAGAGTCCTTCTGCTCATGTTTTGGCTTGAAACTTTCAAGCCAAAAGGTTCTCTTGCCAGGCAATTTTCACTCAGAAAGGAACAAGATAAAGGGGCAAAACACAGTAGCTTTGTCTTGGAGAACAGTTCTTTGTTTTGATCACAGAAATAAAATTGGAAGTGATCTTAGAAGGATGGTTAGACCAGTTCCTGAAGCAGGATCAAGCTGAACTCAACCACTTGGGACATATTTATTTAATCTGCTCTTAGGAAGCTTGTTTGGTGGATATTCCATGACCTCCAGGGATAATTAATTGCTCAAATCCCCTTAATTTTATAAAACTCATTAGAAGCCTGTGGTGGCTGTCTGCTGACACCCTAAGCCCATCATCCCATGCTCACAGACAAGGGCTTCTCTTACCTGTAGCTGCTGATATCTTATCTTCTCTGCAATCATCCCAGTTCCCTTCTCTACACATTTTGTGTGCTTTGCACTTGTTTGCAAACCCCAGGCTGATTGCTTTTCTTTTTATATATATGTAAATATATATATATATATATATATATATATAACAGCACAGCCCTGTGGTTCCCTGTTACACCCAACCCCTTTCCTGAAGGGATATTGCCCAAATATGCTGGTTGGGAGGAATCTTGGGAGCTCAACTGGTGTGACCTCCCACACAATAAGGACTAGCTCAGTCCTTGCTTTTTTTGACTGTCCAAAAGATTAATTGTATCACAATTTCATTTTATCCTCATCAATATTGCATCCACATTAAGTCAGATCTGGTTTGTCAGGATTACTCTGAATTCCCATGGTGCCTCCAGAGCACTTGTAAACTCTCTCCTCTCAGCACCAATTTAATGGATACTTCGCTCACCCAAGTTATCAATGAAGGCATGAAGTAAACTAAGGATGTTCCAAATAAGGAAATTGTGGTGCGCTTTCCATTTGCTCTCCAAACACCAGTAATTCAAGGACATGTTATCCACCTTGAAGCTCTGCTTTGCATGCTTAGGAGACCATGTTTTTTCCTCCCTGACAGTCATTTCTGCTAAAAAAACCCCATATTTGCATTTGCAAGAATAAAAGGGTGGATCACCTCTGGTGAGACTGATTTCTCATTAACAACCCTTGCTCTATATTTCTGAGGAAGTTATCTCGGATTGTTGTTTAAAATCAACTATTTGTTCTGGTTTCTTTGCAACAACATTTGCTTCTGTTTCATTCTAGCTGCTTTCAGTTGCTGAATCCAGGACTATAGAAAACAGTTGGCACTTACAACACAAGAATAATACCAGGTACCACCAAGGTTTGTGCTGGCCATCACATTTCCTGTATATGTTACTCAGTACTTGTTTTATCCTGAAAATATGCTTCTTATATTGTGTGAAACTCCAGATTGCATACTGGGCTTATTTCTGCTTTCCCCCAAGCAATGCATCTCTCCATAAATAGTTAGGTAAAGTTCAGCTCTTTTCAAGTAAGGAACGTAGTCTAGCAAATGTACTACATAAACTCAAGACTCTAAGTCATTATTTCCAAAAGGTGGGAAAGTTTTCATATTGTTTCATGATATCTAAATTTTGTTTGATTTTGACAATGTCCCACAGTATGTCAAAGATGTCTCTGAGCATTAGTGCGCACAAAGGAACATTGGTTTATATTTTGAATTTCAGTAGGCAGCCATACTAATTTCTTTAGCTGTACTGCAAGCATCTAGCTGGAACTGCTTCCCAAGGAAATGCAATCCTTTATTTACTGAAAGTAAAGAAAAATATTTTTCAAAATTTATTTTAAATTTATGCTAAGACCTGTCAGAAATAGCTATAGCACCAGATCAGTGCCCTGAGTAACATGTTGCAAAGTTCTAAACTAGCAGAGAAATTGTCATAGTTTTGTGGAGCTTTCAGGGCTTGCTATGACAGTCTGGCAGTGTCATGCTGCCCATGCCTGTCTCCCCAGCACTCTTCCTGCAACAACTCTTATCAGCTAGGCTTCAAATACCCTTTACTGGCCAAAGTCCTGGTTGGTTGGATGATCCCTGCAAACCAGCATCCCAGCAGGGGTCCTGTAAGGAGGGGTGTTGAGGGACCCCAATAACTCAGGACCCCAACAGCCACGGGCCCTGTGCAGGTGGTGGTGTCGGGGTGCTGAGTGCTCAAACCCCTCCTGCTCCTGCCCCAAGCTGCCAACAGAACAGCACTGGGAACTTGCCTGGGACCAAGGAACACAGAAGGTCTTTTGGGGGATGAAAAGCAGGAGAAAAGGTGGTATGGACCATAATGCAAATCCACAGGGTGGGCAAAAAGGCAGGGACAAGGATTAGCATTGGTGAGCATTGGCAGAGCCAGGTAACTCTGTGGGAACAGGGCAGGGGCTCCAGCAGATGCACCCCTGCCCCGGAGCGCTGCCGCTCTGCCACACGGCTCCGTGCGCCCGGCGCTGCGCCCGGCCTCCCCTCGCAAAGAACACAATTCTGGGGGAAAGGATCTGGAAAGCTTATTTTAATGTAATAAAGAAAAGAAAATGCAGACTTTAAAAAAGAAAAAAACACGATTCAGAAATCCTTTAAAGGTTTTTACATGAACGCATAGACAAATGCCCAACCGAAAAATAATCCTTGACATATAGTATTTACTACAAGAGATATTACAGTAATATCTCACCACACCTCCTGCTAATGTGTTCTCTGCATGACAATGTTAACCACTACAATAATAATAAGTTTGAATGTATCAATATCTTGCAGTGCCTGGAGGCACAGCTGTTTTCATTTGTGTGTTGAAAGTAGGAGCCATAATGTGGTAGGCGGATAATTCTTCATTTGAATAAGCCATTTCTATTTCACAGTAACATAAGACAACATAAAAGCCCTTTTACCAAGGTAATATCTTCAGTTTGTAGACAGGAAAATGACATATAACTGTGGAAAGCATAGAGTACAAAGAAGAATTTTTATTTCTAAAGTAGCTTCATTTGTGTTCAAAGAAAGGATTGCCATTTGTGGGGGGGAAAAAAATTAAACTCTCGTTTTTAAATATTAGTGCCAATGATACATTTGAAAATTTTAATGAAAAAGCATATTAGTAAACTAAGTCTCTGGCAGGACACTACTGACACAAGCTACAGAAATCACATGCAAACCTGAGCTCTCCTGTTTGTATGCTAAGTCAGCTGAAAAGTGACAGCTTGTGACCACAAGTCACCCAGGAGCATCACAATCATTTCAGAATTAATCTAGTATCACCATCTCCCCTAAAAGCTGTTTACATGCTAGATGCTACTAACCAACATAGCACATGAGTGCAGGAGCAGAAATGCTGGAATTGCTCCTATCTGAAGGGGCCGACATGATTTACTTTTTCTTTACTGCTAATGTTGAAATGTTGGCAATTTAAAGTAATAAATTCTTTTAAAAACCCAACCAAAGCCCCTGAAGCTTCAGCTATTTTTCAATCAGATTTCTGATTAGAAAACCAGAACCTCTGTGGATTTCCTAAGATGTTTATATTACATGACTATATACTTCGGCCTATTTTTTGGTTTTCCCTTTATGCATATTTTAACACAACATAAGTGTTATAAATTCCTATTGTTTAGGTACTCTCACATGCTACTGGTGTACATAAATTATACATGAACCTTGTGAAGCCCCAATCTAATTCAGCTGTTACTGAAGCATGTTGTAAAGCCTTCCTGATTTCACTGTAACAAGAGCAATGCTTCTGTGTCCCTTTTTGGTTATATTTAATTTAAGCATAAAACATCAAATAAGTTTGCTCTCCTTCCATGATCTCTTTGAAATCAGCCTTTAATACTAGGCCATATTATTCACACGGTTAAACAGAAGTAATACGCAGGGTATTTTAGCCTAGAAGCTTTCATTATCTGTTTTGCAATGAATGTTGCTCACTGTTTTCTTTAATGATTCCAATTTCTATGCTAAAGAAATTTAATGTGAATCTTAAAAGATATATAAGAGGTTTTCTTTAGTTTTCTTATGTTAGAGGGCAACCGTTGTATGAATCAGACCTGAGCATGTTCCTTCTGGCAGAAAACAGCCTGTGCCAGAACTGTTGCAACTCTTTGGCTTTGAGAAGTTTAATTTATTGTCTTAAATAATAAACTGCCATTCAATCAACCTTGTGAAACAAAACATAAAACATGACTGTGCTTAAATCTTGAACAGGAACCAAAAGAGTTTTCCACAAAGGAAACAAAATTGGAAGAGGCATTTTGTATTAAATAACATCGATTATTTTGTTCTCTCTTTCTGTCTGCCTTCAGTATTAATTAGGAGTAACTGACAGTTAATATGCTCCAAGCTCTGCATGGTAAAATTGATTAGTATACTAAGACAGAAAATAAGAATCAGTTTTTGATGAAAAATATCAGGTTTCAGAGCACTGCATGTGGCAGCTGTAGGAAGGAAAAAGTGTGAAGATATTAACCTATCCCCAACACTGAGCTGGGCATTTGCCCACTCCTGCTGACAGAACTGTCAATGGAGTCGGCCGGCCACTACTTTTAGGTTAAGCACTGCCTTATTTCCTCTCAATTTTTGCTTGATGGTCTGTCCATTTTTACTATAAGCACATGCTCTGCTGAGTAGTGATTGTCTAAATGTCTATGGAGCTTACATGACTGAAGAAAAATAAGTTTTTACTTATCCCACTGGCCTGCACAGCAGATGTTACACCTTGTGTTATTGATGTATCTTTTAACTGCAAAACACCCTAGGACCCAGATTCAATTTTGTGTGGAACGACATCCAAGAAAGTTATTACTACTATTGCCTTTTTTAAAAAAATACTATTTTATTTAATACTACCATATTTCTTTACCAGCCTTTACTTCTGAAAATAAAAAGCTCTCTTGAAGTATAAAGTATCAGTTATTAGAAAAACCCCAAACGATAAAATGACAAAACAAACAAAAAATAATAATGCTTTGATTCCTCTTTTTTTCTTTTTTTATTCCAAAGAACTCTATTCATAGCCTAATGAAAGCATTTCCAAATTCAAACATCTTCAAAAAATTTTGGTATTTTGAGTTCTTCCACGATTTGCAAATAACTCTTTGCCCACTGCTTGTAAACAGCACTAATATAATTCTGCTTTGTGCCTACTAACACAGACTATGAGGCTTATTACCGGGAGGTTAACCATGGCAAATCAATAGGATACAATTGGGTGTGGAATGTCTTTTAAAGTCTAAAAGCCCTTTATTACGAAAAAGCTAAGCACAATAAGAAGCTACTGCCCAAAGCAGACCGTATCTTTAATCTGAAATCTCAGTTAGCTATTGCTGCCAGAGCTGCACTTCCCTGTCTTTTCCCCTGTTACGGAAAGAGCTGAACTTCAAAATTAAATTTTAAAGACCGCTAAGATACTCCACTTGGCATATGAGTGTCCCTCCTTGCTGAGAGGACAGGGACACAGGCATTTCGGCACGGCGGTGGGTGAACATGGGTGACACGACATGATCTTACCTTCTTGCAACATGAAGGGCTGCCGGGAGCAGCGAGCTGGTGCGGAGGAAGCGCGGCCAGGAGCCGATGTCAGCGTTGCGCACATGCCTCCCGGTAACATCCCACTGACATTCTACCTGCTCTCTGCACCCCGATTATTTACAAGCTTCCTTCCAGAAAGTCACAACTTTAGGAACAAAAAAACCCACCCCAAATGGAGGACTGGAAGGCAGATCACGTGGCCACCAGGAGCCGGTCTTGTTGCATTACACGCAGCAAGTGTGGATGGCAAACAATATCGGTTGATGTTTATGCCATATGTTCTCGATCTCTTCAAGTATCAGCACCAAAATCCTGCTTCTGTACAGTGTAATACCATGGGATCCTACTGGGAAAAGGGTCACAGTCTAATTAGGCAAACTGCGGAAAAAACACGGCTCACTAATGAAGACTGAGGGAGACTGAATTTTACAAAGCAAGCCCTTGCTCTGAAAGACAACAAGTATTACCCAGCTGAAGTTTTAACAGTTTCTTAAAACACACACTCAAATACATCACATTTTATCCCCAGAGCAATTTGTCCATGTTCAGGCTGGCTGCTTCCTAAGGACAGTTGAGGTTTTGAGGAAAGACACTGCTGATATTTGTTAGCTCGAGCAGTATTATCGCTCGAATCAGCCCTCCGCCCGCTCAGAAACACTCAGGGAAAGGCAAAGTCATCATCCAGCACTAATCCACTGCCCCAAAAGTGTACGAAAGCTGACCTGTGCCACAGGTTCTGCTGGGACCCCAAAGCAAGAGCAAGAGGTAGCGCAGAGCCCGCACACCCGCACGCTGCCTTCGGCAAGTTATCTCAGCAGGTTCTTCTTATTGCTGATCTACCTTTTCCTTGAAAACCAAAGTTTTCCAAGAACAAATTTTGCACTTCCATAAACCCAAATATATTACACCTTACATCTGGGTGGCAAAATCAATGATCTTTCCCATATTTCACACTATTAAAAAATTAACATAGACAGAAAACCTATTTTGCTGTCTCTGCTTCTAATGTGACATGGTATATATGTCAATTAAGAAATACATTCTATTATTAATAAATAAATGAGCTGTTCTCTCATATCCAAAGATCAAAATAAGGCAAATATTCCTATTTTGCCACAGGGACATGAGCCTCTTCAGCCCATCAGACAATGTTTCTTACAGCAAGAGCTTGTTAAACTTCCTTTTTCCAGCATTAGTCTGGAAACCTTTCGCAATAGCACTGGCACTCTGTATGTGACATGATCCTTCTATGGAAGATGCCATTTCCAAAATTACCTTGCAGTAAGGCAAACCACAAACTAAATCAGCCTGCAAGCGCACACCTCTTACCTTGAAAAAAAATATTGTAATCCTGCAATACTTCACACTTACTCAAAGTAGAGACTGGAGGGTTCTCCATCCATATTTTCTAATTTTTTCTTGCCTTATTTCTTCCTTCCTGCACCACGTCAGAGAGCTCTCCCCGCCCCTCAAAAGGAGAAAACTATTGTTCAAGTTTTTGGCTTTTCTCCAAATATAAAACCCATAATGCTTAAGAGATGGCAAAGACCATGACTGAAAGGGGAAAGGCACCTAACAGGTGGTCCAAGGGGGTTCCTTCACACATACAACTCCCATCAGGAAACAGCGTAAAATTCAGGGGAAGGAGAAGGAATTAGTAAAAGCTACAGGGCTTTTCTACAGCCTGTCACTTCTCCCCCCGGCACAGGCGCCCTCATGCTCTGCTCTGCATCTGCATTACATTAAACGGGGTGAAGAAACACAAACCAACTTTCACTCGAATGTGAACTCTCCGCTTCGTGTCACCCTCAGGACAATCATGTGAAGCACATATGGCGAGCTCAGCCTGGGAACCGCACAGGACCTTTCCGGCCAGGAGCAGAGCTAATCCTCGCCGCTGCCCGCACAAGGCTCATGTGACTGAGCGCTGCAGGTTCTCCCTGCCCGCAGCTGCTGGCCCAGCCAACTGCGCCCTGTCAGCAGGCAGACTGGCATTCTTTCCACCGAGGCACGGCAGGCCAACGGTGAACGAAAGCGAGGAGAGTAACACAGGCAGTTTGATTGCAGAAAACACTGCCTAACACACAGGCTGCATGGCTGCTGATCTCTCCGAAGAGGGAAAAAATTCACTTTCTCAGTTATAGGGTTTTCCCCAACCTGCATTTTCATCTGTCATCAGATACTTGAGTTTCCCTTCACACCCAGGGAAAGAACGTGCCCCAAAACCATGGTGTTCCTGGCAGTCTGGCAAGTCTCATCCCTGTAGCATGTCCTCACTTCATCTATCTGCTAAGTTAGGAGGAAAGAAGAAAGAAACCAGCAGCTACTCCTTTCCCTACTTGCTTACAAGGAAAGACATGCCATTCAGAATAAATCAGTTAACAGTCAGGTCTATCTGCCTTTTTTAGGGTTTTTTGCAAACTTAAAAGTGATCGAAGGGATCAAAAACTCCATTAATTTTGAAAGTGGATGCACTTTGGAGAGAGACTGTGAAGTCTCTCAGCTGGTTCAATTTCAGCTGGGAGCATCTTCATTGTTTTCAGATGGACCCAATACCCACCTTTTTGGCACATGCAAGGCCTCCTAACTGCCTGATGCCCTCTGCTAAAGTAATATGATGCTCTCTGGGGCTGGTGATATGAGAAAGGCTCACTGGCAGTCTTTAAATATTAGTGGGAGTAAGGAAAAAAAGCATTCAGACCACTTGGATTAAAAAATGAAAAAGCACAGATGAAGTAATGCAGCTGAGAACAGATTTTAGCTGAGCAGTTGGCATACAAGGAGAGATATCAAGTCAAAGGCAAGAATATATTTGATGAGGAGCTGTAAGTCCTGTGATGCAGCTTTTCAGGAAATTTGCTCTCTAACACTCTAATTTGGGATTGTTTAGACTTGACTTTGTAATTTAGCAGTCAATCTTTTTATATAAATCACCTAAGCATAATTTTTGGGTTCTGAAGTCTCTTCACTTGTTTAAAAATCTCTTTTTATTGCAGGAAGCATCAAAAAAATTTAGATTTTGCCCCTGTCTCCAGAATTTCTGGATCATAGTATTACTGTTACAAAACCCATCAGTACGTCATTTTGAAAACATTCTGAGAAGTCAGATGCGTCAATGCAAGCCAAGCAGAAATGTGACGGATCAATTTGAATATTTAAACAGCAGAATTTAGAAAAAGAATTGGACCGAGATCTCCAGATGTGGGAGCATCCCCACTCAAAGAAGACTACTGAATAAAGAACACATCCTGATATTTGGATGGAATATGAGCCTAAAAATCTCTTGGCATAAACTACCTTCTACAGAGTGGGGTTTGGAAGAAGCTTATCTCCATATTCCACAAAAATGAGCTTTAGAGTCATGCTTCTATAATACCCAAGAAATGAGATGCTGGCAGACAGAATTGTGGTTGGATTTGCTGTAAGAATTCCCATATTTCTAAAACAATCAAATAAGTTGGTTTTTTTAAATGGAGTGTGTTTCATCCATCTTAACCTCTATAATGTAATGCACAGTAAAACAAATTATCTCGTTCACCCAAGAAAAAAATCTTAATAAGCTGTCTTCACAGTGCACACAGAAAATTCTAAAACATGTATTTCTTCTGCTTTTACTCACAGCCAGTCACACCTCCTGGGCTCCATCCAGCTCCATTTAGCAATATTCAAACAAATTATTTTAAAAAGGGAAGCTACAATTCTTTTTGTAGCCAGCAATACAGCCTAATTAAGCATTACAGCCTGGTCCTAAGACCAGGACAGGAAGCCACCTTCCTTACTGGGACTGGAATCAGACAGCTTCATCTACAACTTCTTTATGATAGACAGGAAAACTGAACATATGTCTTGAATGTCTGTATCTAAACTAGCAAGTTGAAGACCAGAAATATTCCACACAACTGCGATTCCAAAATGTTTGGGCATTTGGACATTGACATTTTTGTACAACCACTAGCAAGACCATTCAAACTTCATAAATACTTTTTAACATGACATCAAAAAACAATGACAGACCTTAACATAGTCTTCTAGGTTTGTAAGTGCAACCACTGTTTGATAATAAAACAGGCCCACATCAATATTTCTGATTTTTTTTTTTAGATGCTCAAGTGCCTGTAGAGACTTAGGCTTCAAAGATTGGCAGCATCAAATCTATCTGCCAATATATACTACTGAAATCACAGTGCAGTGCTGCTGCCAGAGTCCAGGTGAATCCTGGTATCAGGGGGGATGAGCTGTAAAATATGGGTTGGGATGATAAAGGACCCTCTGGGCCACATAGTATGAAATATCTGAGGTCAGACTCAAGTATTCGGTGGTCTTTTCTTGCTAGGAAACCTCTACCAAGCTGAGATTTGCTCGTGTGTCTAGCATTCACACTTCTTCTCCACCTGGTTCAAAGACTGTGCTAATCAAATACTCTAACAAGTATTTTCGCTGCACATAAAATACATTTTAGCAGAGAAGATAGTTATACTTTAAGTGGGACCAATAAACCCCCAGTCATCCATATGTGTAACATAGGCTGAAGCCTTCCCAGTGCAGAGAAATGCGGGCCCCCTGCACTACTGCTGGCTGCTTCCATCTAAGGGCAGAGCACAGTCACCTGCTTTAATGATGTTTTTCCTACTTTTCTGGTATTCCTTCTAGGTTTTTGTATTGTAGTCCACAGTGAATGCAGTGGTTCATTAAAACACACAGGGAAATAACTTGGTGGATGGGACAGCAGGTGAAGATAGTGTTCAGTGCTCAGCACCATCATAAAGAGATCCTGAGCAGTTTCCATAGGTGCATTGGTTTTCAGTTACTTAACTGAATTTCCTAAAATCCTCCTGTACAACAGATCAGTCTCAAAGTCTCTTGTCAGATTTAGTAAGCCTTCAATCAGGTCTTCTAGCTGTGATCCAGCCTGTGTTCTCTGTGTTGGTAATACTTTCAGACACTTTCACCCTCTGATTTATCTACTGAAAGCAAAGCCTTTGTTCATCACTGGAGCTTCAAAGAGAATAATACACACAATAAGCTCGGCTGCCCACTCCAGCATTAACATACAAATAACTTAGAGGGCTATCTAGATGTCATTGATGAAAACTCAGTAACAAATCATTTAGTTGAGTTTTGTCCCATTTGGCCATACATTTGGAAAAAGGCATGGTCAGCTAGGCTTTCACCAATACAGGATGGTGTTTTCTGCAAGACATCTGGTCCTGCTCAGTTATTTTCACCTAATACAATGCACTGATTTTGTGGAAATTAAAACTATGGCAGAACTGCCATTAATTTGCAGCACAGGAAAGATTCACTAATTTTCTCCTCTAGGAAGGAGTGTGGCTCAGTACATGGAGTAGACAGCTCAGCTCTTCAGCAACTCTGTCAGGAGCATGCAGAGGTAAGCAAAAAAGCTCTTGCCCTGTCTTATATGTCGGTCCTGAGGGGTGTGATGGAGACAGCCAGTCCCAAGTGCCATCTGCCATGCTACATGTGAGCATCACACTGTGCTGCCCCTTCACATGCCTGCCTGGATTAGCCAATGTCAACAAGAGAGTTACACCCTTCCCTATATGGGCACATGAGGGGCATCCAGCTCCATGTGCACCACGGGGGAGGGACTGCAGGGAGAGGACAGACAAAACACAGGCTTGAAGCCTTAGGAAGCAATGCCAATCTACTCCTGACTCTTGAAACAGGATCAGAGACCCTGGGAACAGAGCCCTGGAGCAGTCAAACACACTGAGCAGATTTTGTCCCGAATATGAGTCACCTGATGGCAAGGCATAAGACAACCCAGTGTTTTGGTGCTGCCAGCCTTTTTGGTTCCTCGTCTCTCATCCTCTCCAGGTTTTGCACAGCTGGTGTGGTGAGTACAGTGGCCCTTGAGCATCTGAAGTGATGCTCAGGGGGAAAGGCTCAAAGATCTCACCAGTCTGGAGTATCTCCAGGCAGGGTGCATTTATCACCAGTGCCACAAAGGCAGGAGGGAACAAACCCAGATTGTAGTGGGTGCTTCCCTGTCTGCCACATGCTGGGTTTGCTCAGGAGAAGGTTGGTGACCTGGAGCATGAGCAAGGACATGCCAATGGTCCTTCTGGCCTCCTGGTCTCCAAGGAGGGAAAGAGGACAAGCAACACTAGGTCTATAAACAGATCATGGGAAGGATACAGGTGTGAAATTAAGCTGAATGTTGGCTCAAAGATGTCCCAAGGTGGTAAGTCTGGGGGTTGAGCAGAAGATGAAATTATCAGCAAAAACACAAGAAGAGTGGTTGGTTAGAATGTATATTCTTCCATCTTTAGGCACATACTTTAAGGAAAAAAAGATACTAAAGTATTTTCACACAAATCAGCTGAATATAAATGTGAAATATTGCATGAAAATGACAGAATAAGCCTGAGAGTTAATATCAATACTAACATCTAGGATGAACCATTTTAATAACATCTCCACTCTGCTACTACCCAGGAAAACATGCTGATGCAGGCTGGGAAATCTGAGGAGCAGCTCATGTGATGCAGACTCCTGACATTCCCTCAGACATGACTAAGCTTAAACAAGTGGCATTATCTGGTGCATTTGAAAGCAAGATGTGAACAACGTGATCATGGGGGCTTTTTTTGGTACCTCTCAAAACGTTCCTGTTCAGGATCAGGATGGGGTTTGTGAAGTGAAAGATATTATGAACAAGTTAAAATTTGCTTGCAGCTTTCATGATCTTGCCAGCCTTGAACTTAGGAGAGAGTGCTGAGAGCTAACAGCATGAATGTATAAAACAGTAATTCTGTGAAAATGCCTATAATGGAACTGACACCATCTCCATGACAAAAATAACTACAATTCCTATCACAGAAAACACAGGCTAAGCTAGAAATAGAGCCTAAAAGTAGGCACTCTACTCAGTTTTGCAAGTTTTACATCATCACAAATACATTGGTATTTTAAGTCTGCTGCCTCCAAATGTAGAATTAAATAGTAAGTCACCACAAATGCTATTTTCCAGTCACGAAGCTGAACACACAAGTGAGCTTTGTATTAACCAAAAAATTGAATAAAATGAAAATGAAAATAAATGTATGATGTGAATCCCAGATGCTATTACCCTGATGTGTGTGCTCACCTCAGGAACACCAAGCTCAAACAGCACCTAAGCCCTTATGCAGGCAAACCCTAAAGGCACACATCAACCAGAACTCCTGCACTGCAGTTTCCCTTATTCTTAGCATGAGATTAATTTTATTCTACATTCATAGGTGTTTCTTAAAAATAAAACAACTTGATATTACAAATGAAGACTTCTGCTTTTGAAGAAAGTAAAGCAAAGAGATCATACTTAATTTCAAAAGATTGTCAAAACATATATGGTGTGGAGTCAAACACAGCCTCTTCAAACAGAAACCAATGTATTTTCCATCTTAAGAAACCTGTAATTTCTCATCTTTCCTACGTAGACTTTTGCATTTAGCTCAGCAACTATTGGAGGTGCTCACTGGCTGATACTGCCACCCAATGGTTCTTTAGTCATTAACAGATCACAAAAAAATAAAATCAAAGCAGATGTAATGCAGAACCAGTTCTGCTTCAGCTACAGGAATAGAAAGCACCTTCATAGGTAGGACATTTCCAGTAAAGAGCTCTTCTGAAAAATGACCATATAAAATACATGTAAAAAATACTCATTTGAGGATGGTGGAAATGGAGCCAATTCTCAGAATTTCAGCTGAATATTCTCACTACCACCTCCAGTAATAAATATGGGTGAGTTATTCAGCTGACACAGACAGCAGCTTCTGCACCCAGTCCTCAGCCAGGCACTTCTGAAGATGTTCCCTCACTGCAGGAGAAGGGATAAAGAGCCTCTTTCTCCTTCTCCTTTCTGGCTTTCTAGCTCTGACTACACTTTAGCACTTCCAGACATAAAGCAAATCTGACTGGCCCTGAAGACTTTTTAATTCAGGGCATGGAGAGGGATCCAACAAATTATCTTGTGATCTCTGAATATGTATGTAGAGAAAGTAAAAGGGACTTCAAGAAGAGAAGCAAAGTTAATTAAAGTTGAGGAGAAATAGAAAACTCTGTTTCCATTCCTGCAGTGAAGTCCATGAGAGATTTCTTTGCCCACAGGTGGAGGATATCCCATGATGGGGAAAGCACAATGACGCTTCCTATGAGGAAGAAGATGGGAGTTTACACCTGGTGCACACCTTGACTTTGTCTTTGAATAACAGGGGGGTTCCCTTCTTTCTCCCATCCCAAGTGAATATGTCTCCCCATCCCAGGTTGTGAGAGCCTGACTGTGTTTGTTGGCACCATTTCCCTCACAGCCAAGGAGGGTCAGACGGCTGCACTGCACCCAGCCTGGGCACCTCTCTGACAAAGACCAGCCTTGAACTGCTCCTGACTCACAGCCACCACCAACACCCATCAGCCACTCAACAGGGAGTTATGGTGAGGCTTCTGGAAGCAGGACTCCAACAAGAAAAACAAGAGATTTTGTTTTTCTCTGAAAAAAAACCTACAAAGGATTACATGCAGCAGAAATATTATTCTGCATTATTATATGTGCTACAAGGTCCCAACAATCTTACTTTAATGCAATAATTTGATTCACAAAGCAATGTCTAGTAACTAGTTCTTTTTGTCATTTTCTTGTTAACAAACAAGACTGATCCTGCTTTATTTTCTGCATACAGTTATGATGACAAACATCTTCACGTGTATTTTCTGTGTCATAAGCAGTAGTAAAATAATTCCCTTCCATATATCGGCAATTTTTTTCCCACTAAGTACTAAAAAAAATTCCTTTGGGAAAAAAAATTGTAAGTACTTTGTTCTGGACTCACAGCAGTTTAAGACACCCACAGGGTGCATTCACTGAAGTTACAGAGGGGCTGCAGCTGGTCATCCTGCTCTGTGTGCAGGGCATCCTTCCCAAAGTGGTACTTGGTGAGTGAAGGTGGAATAACCACTAGATGGGGATGTCTGGCTTCAGAATGTTAAAGAGCCAAGAGTTAAAAACAGTGTAAACACATTCTGCAATAAAGCTTTTTCAGAGTATTGACAGGAAAGGAAAAAAAAAGGAATGAGAGGAACAGAGAACACATGCACTTGGCTTCTCCATGTCTTTCACTGGATTGAGTGAAAGACCATGCATGGATTCATACTGTGCAAGGGATAAACAGTACAAGAGAAAACAGTATCAGGTCAATGTGTGTATTTCCAAACTGACCTGAAAATAGTTTCAACAAATATCCAGGCAACAGCAAACTGCCGGTGTATCTCCCCAGCCTTCTAGCAGGTTCTCCCACTTCTGACTATCTTTCTTCTCTGGCAAGGGATCTTTTGCAGTTCCACCTGCTTGTCCTTTTTTCCACCCTGCTATCCACATGGATCCTCTCCTCTTCCCTCCAGCACCTGGTAGCCAAATCCTGCCACTCCCCTACCCATGTCTTTCCATCAGGTTACAGCTAGAACTTCAATATGCATCACCTGTCTAAATGAATGGGACCCACACCTTCATAAGATGTGCATGGCCCTCATCCCTTCCACCATGACAGAGCTCTTCAAGTGGTTCTGTAGATCCCAGGGCTTGAAGCCTCTATTAGAAGCCCTGAAACTCTTCACAGGACAGGCAATGCTTTTTCTTTACCACTTTATCAGCTTTGGGGCCCACTTGTTCACTTGTCCCTATTTCTCCCTGTGAATGCAATGACTTCTGCACTAAAATCCAAGGTCCCTTTTCCCTCCACCTTCAAATCCTCTCTTCCAGTATTACCCTCCTCCTCAGCAGTGGCTAAATAATCACAGAGCAGCAGAGCAGTGGGGGATTTCTCAGATACACTTTAATATTTCATACATCACTTGAAAATTCCAGTATACGTCAAGAGAAGGCTGCACTCTGAAGTCAGATTCTTTTACAGAAGACACCCGGGGAGCCCTGTTAGGAATACAGACAGATTCCAAATAAACTGGATCTTCCTTTTTTCAAAGCTGAAAACTATTTACTCCCATAAAAGCTTTCTAACTGATTTCTGTTCACATTAAAAAAAACACATGAAGCCTTTTAAACTTTTCATTGGTTGCTTTTTCTTGTCCCAAGGTAAAAGGTTACAAATAAAACACCACTGTTCAATGCTTTGAAAGTAGCTGGCCATCTCCTTTTAAAACACTGTTATATAAGAGTGAAAAATGGCACAAAACTAAAAAAAAAAAAAGTTATTAAAAAAGTTTCCTTCCACTTAAGGGGCAAAATCTTGGATTTATTTCTAAAGCTGTGTTTCAGAGATGACACATATTTAGTCAGGCTTTCATACTCCTGAGTAAGCAAACAAAAAAATAGTCAATGCTCAGTATGCTTTGTCATAGCTTTCAACTACTGGAAAGCAAAGGTAAATACAAAAAGCACTGCAGGCTGTATTCCTCATCACCATTCTTTTCACCCAAAGATAAAATATTTATTATCTCAGCAGTACAGACTCAGCCTCCTCTGGGCATTTGCTGTAACATATTAGAGATCTGAGGAGATGCTGTTAATGGTCACATGGGAGCCTCATGCATATACAATGCAATTCTGTCACACCACTGTGACAGAATTAAATTTTTCAATGTAATTCTAAAACTTCCATGCCTTTGCACTGCTAAACATTCAGTCAGGGTCATTACAGACTTTGACACGCTCTGCATCTGACTGTAAAGGAGCATTTTGTCATTTGCAAGGCAGCATTCCCCATGCTCTGGTCCTACTCAGTGCTCTGTGCAGCAAATTAGGCTGTGGAATTCCCTCCCCTCAGGCATGAAGAAAGTAATTCATTGCATAATGCTTGAGCATACCAGTATCTGGGTGGGCATTGCTATTTACTAAAAGAATAACTATATGTGTGCATAAGAAAAGACTTTTAACTACAGCTCCATGAAAGATCCTGGGCAGAGATCTCTTGAGGAGCTGCAGACAATACTCCCGAAAGGAAACCTGATTCTATCCTCGGAATTACAACATCATCCACTACAGCAAGGAAGCATAAAACAGCTCATTAGCAGCCCTATCGAGTGACAGACCTAAAGCCAGCTCCAAAGTCACCCACACCTGTCTGCCTATAGCGACTGCCAAAAAGCCAAATTCCTTAGGGATTAGAATCCTTGTCCCCTTTCTACATCTGCATCCTACAACCCCAATTTGCTTCAGGGAATCACAGGTTTTAGAGCAGCAGGGTGCACAGCAAGAGTGAAAAGACAAGCAGATGCTGTAGATCCTCCCCACAAATGACCAAATTCCACACTGCTGTGTTTTAAATGTGAAAACTCAAAATGCCACTAAAAATACCCATCAATTTTAATTAGCACTATTTGAAATAGCACAATATTAAGTCACCCAGAAAAAAATACACACTGGCACTTCTATTATACTGGTTCTTTTATGGTTATAAACAAAAAGGCACAAGTCCTACCATGATCTTAGGATCTCATTTATAGTAGGCACCCTGAGGTGTTCTTTTGACAGAGTAAGAGCAAACAGCATTAATCATATACTAGTTATTGTGTGCTTCACACTGAACTCCAATACCACAGTGAAAAGCCTTAATTATGATAAAGCTGAGCAGAACTCTTAAAAGCAATCCAGAAAAATCTATTTTTCCACATCATGATTCACAATGATCTGAATGTGTCATCAGTCTCCCAGGATCTGTTTTCTATAATCAGTGGGATTTTTTTAAAGATGCTTTACATACAGGCCTCAGGGGTGATCTATCAGGAAATTTGATAGTGAGTTCAGAGAAATTAAATTAACAACTGACATGCACCTGTATCTGTCAGAGATTCAGTAACAGGACTACAAAGATCATATCCACATCATTCAACTCTCTATAGGAAGAAGGGAACAGCCTCAGTTAGATCAGACAATTTTATCCTTCTGGAAATCTTTCCTAATTGTAGCAAACCACTAGAAAAATGATGAATGGATAATACAACATGGTAGAAAGGGGGAGAGGAGAGAGAAGCATTTTTTTTTTTGAGGCAATTTAATAAGAAATTTCAGATAGGTGTAATGATGTCTTGGAAGTGTGAAAAAGGCCTTACTAATGCCACCCTGTTTGTTTTCCTTCCTGATATAATTAGCATTATTACTATCAGAATTTAGTGCACTGTTACATTGAAGGACATAAAACTAGATGCAATAGAGCTGAGATTGTACACAGCTGTAATAAGACAAATAACACTGATCCTATAGAGTAGAAGAAAATTATACAGCAGAAAATGAGAACTCCTCACACTGCCAAAACACTACAAGGTACAGCTCTGAGATATGGCACACTCGCAAGCCCACATGTAAGAATTTTTCAGAAAAAATTACAAACTTTCAAGAAGCAAAAGGAAGAAAAAGCCTTCTGAATACTTCCCTAAATTATTCCTTCTACTGCAGCAATATAAACCTAGGCGCGCTTTTTTTCTAGATATTAAGCTCAGCTTTAAGTTTTTATCCCAAATTGCATTGAATCTAAGTAGGTGACGACCTATAAACTTGAAGAAGGCTTGGGACTTTTCTGCCTGGGAGAGAAAAGTCAACAACAGCCTGAGTTTCTTGACCATTGCCTAGAACTGCCTTAAATTGCAATTCTAATTGTAGGCTTAGTTAATTCTTAAAAGAAATGCATGGTTTTGATGTAAGGAAAAGATGCACTAATTCTGAAGGACCATTTAATCTCTCTCTTAGCTTACAAAGACTTGTCTAGCAAAAGTTTGAAGCACAAAAATGATCCTGAAAGGAAAGTCTCAATGGCACCCACATCTGAACACCCACCTGCTTCCCTCCACTGCCAAGCTGCTATGGATTCAGCAGCCAGCACAGACGCTTAACTAGCATCTTCCAAATTTTGGAACAAGCCTGAATGAACAGGAGGCAGGGCAGATCCAGAAGCAGGTTTAAGGAGGCAGACAGCTGGCCTAAGAGTGGCACAGGAATTCAGTAATCTGAAGGGCTGCATTCCTGGCCCACGTGAAGGGACCTAGAGCCCCAGCTGCAGGATGCAAGAGCTCAGAAGCCCATTCAGTTATGTACTAAGGAGAGATTCACACTGGAGTAAAAAGTCACATATCATGGCAAAACGTTTGTGAGAGAAGCCCAAAAGCTCCTTATTACAGGTGGGAGAGCAGTAACTAATAAATCCACTTACTAGGTTCCCCCTCCCTGCCAGAGCATTGAGACACTTCAACTATTTCTCACTCAGCATTTTGCCTTTTACCTTAATAAAACATGCAGAAGTTTTAAGGAATTTAACCACTCTACCTGGGGTTTAAAAATCTCTATCTCTGGTTAAGAGTCTATTTCGTACAAATATGCTAAGAGATATCACCTTCAGTAGGGTTTTTAGGAATAAGTACCTACCTTATGAAGATAATAAAAGTCAGATCCATTGGAAACAGCTGCAGGTTCTTCTAACACTTGCACGGCATCTTTAAAGAAACCCCTTGGATCTGTAGCTGTAGCGCCGGTGGGAGAGCCCAGGGTTGTGCCTGGCCACTTGGTTACACACACAGTCTGGAAGCTGATGCACTGGATTCTGCTCTGCATCATCACCCTGCCTGTGCTCAGCCAGAACTTCAAACCCCACAGTCTGTCTGGGATAATACCTTAAATCCTAACCCATGCCTCCCTTCCAAAAAATGTACACTAACCCAATTCATTCCTTTTGTTTTATCTGTTACGCATATTCAGTGTTCAACTGCACAGTAGATGGCAGTAAATCTTCACATGCCATGGTAGAAACCCTCCAGCCTCCCTTAAGAATTTAAACAATTTGTGAATACATTTATGACATTTTTCAACATACTGTAGAAGTAAACTCCCACTCAGCTACACAACTTCAGCTTTCTCACCAACATTTTCCCTAGGTGTACACACATGATTCTATTATTTCACACATGGTTCATTCTCAAGAGTTCTTTAATTTCGAAAAAGCCATGGGATGCACATGCAGTTTAGTGCTCTCAGATGAAGAATGGCTTATTTCAGTGTAAGGTAACCCAAAGACTTGTGAAACGTTCAACAGAGGATTCTTAATCACAGCTGTAAATGTGTTGACAAACAGAGAGTGAGGAAGGGAAAAACCACACTTGGTGTTACTGACAGTATGTCAAACAGCATTACCGGAAAGAGACAAGCTGCAGCATGTGATTTGGACGACACTTTGAGACACAGAAATACATCTTGATTTAGATTTTGTGCCATAAAAGAGCATCCTCTTCCTGCCAAGCCCCTGCAAAGCTCTGAATCTCCCTTTTCTCTAATGTTCAGCATTTAACCTCTTCTACCAAAGATGCCATTTCAAGTTTTAAAACACCTCATGTCCCAGTTTACAAAAGGTACATTTGCTAAATAATTTTACAGCTACAGGTATGTCTGAGTAATTTATAGGACACATGAAGCCATAAAAATTGAGCCAAAAAATGGTATTCATAGGACATGAACACCAGGACATGAATTGGTAGAGGTATTCCCAGTTCCCTACCTTGGTTCTTGGATCATCATCAAAATGAATAAAAATTTGCTGGACAAGTATTTTGATCAAGTTCACAGTCAGTTAAGTGGTCATTTTTCCAGTGAAATTGTAAAATTCACACCAGTGAGGAAGGCAGCCCTTTAAGTGCCTTCGCTTCCAGTGTACAAATTCAGCTCATCTCCAAAAAATATTGTTATGCCTGGTCGTGTTTCAGAGACTTCCATAAAAATCAGTGAGAAGCCATAAAACAGTCTCTCTTTATAAAGTAATGATGATACTAATTCAACCAGATTAATATTATACTTGACTTGTAACAGCACACAGAAATCTGGTTTACATCACATCTTTCTGACGGACTGCATTCCAAAATAATTTTGGTGCCAGCTCTCACATTCCCAAAAGTGTTTTAAAAAACCACCTTGCAACCATCTGTAGAGGCTTCTTAGCTTGCATCCAGCAATTGAACACTACTCTCTGGGAATTCTGGGCTAGCATTCAAGATCAGTACGCTGGCATCTGCACAGGGCAGCGCAGAAGTGTGAAATCTTTGGGACTCAAAACTCCACGAGAAACGTCTTCTGATCACGCTTCATTTATATGAAAGTCAGTCAAACAGCTCCTGCAGCTCTGTTTCTCATGAGCAGCAGCTGAATTGCTTGCACAAAGCAATTTGCCTGCTGCACTAAAGCAATTGCCTCTGCATTGCTCCAGTGTACTGGGGCAGCAAGGACAGAGATTTATGCCAGGACTCACAAACAATACTGCCCTTGTACCCTCTTGCTCCAGCGTGGGACTTTCTTGCAGGGAGTGGGGAGTGCTTACCAACAATACAACTTTTCTTCAACAGAATAATGTTGTAGATTCATTTCTCTTGTAATTTTGAAGTACTCTGTACACACATTTGATCTTTTCTACTTTTTAAAAGATCCCATCAGGGAGGCCTAGCAGCCATTTACTGCAGAAAGAGAAGGCAAAGAGAAAGCTGCCTACAAACACCAATCACCAATCACAGATGAGCTGGATGCAATGCAATATCTGCTCAAGCTGAAACTGCTTGAACCCAGGAAAAAAAGTTAAGAGGAAATTTTCCTTTAGATGCTCACGGCATTTTTAGAAGAAGAAAGAGGAAGAACCTGCTTTAAATCTACCAATTTAATGGTGTACGCAAAAAATCTCACTGTTTTCAAGAAGCCTAACAAGAACATGGAGTTTGTACCTATGAAAATTTTCAAAGCCCTGAATTAAAATTTACCTCTTTGGTCTATCAACAACAAATGTTTCACCTCCCAGCCCCAGGGCAAAGCTCACTGGCTTCACACTATTTCACAACATCTACATTCTCAGGAAGAGCACAAAATCCTCTACACCACCAGAGCAATTTCAGCCCAAGTCTCCTATTCAGCTCAATGTAATTTGATTTAGGTGAAGCACAGAGGAACCTTATAAATTATAATCTGATGTTACACAGCCTACAAACATCTCCCCTCTCGAATGCTGAACTGGACACCTAATAGGGCCACAAACTTAAGATTTCCTTGTCAAATTTTTATAAAACCCCCTCACAAGATAATCTAGTATCTTCAAAGTGGCATTATCATCCATGATTAGAGCTGAAAACTTGCTGAAGAAAAGGCTATATGCTATAATTAAAAAAAAAAAAAAATCATGTTACTCTTTTCTTATCTATTAATTCTTCCCAGCCACTGAAGCATATGTCTAACTTTCAGTGGGTTACTGGTGGATTTAAGGCAGTGGAATAAATCAATTATCATTTCTGTTGCTTCCAGTAAAAGCAATATTGCAATTCTTTGGTCAGTTTAAGCCCCAGACACTACACATCAGTGAAGCTCTGAAGTATGGAATTACATTTACACATTTACTGCAAAGAAGCATTTGCTTCACCCTTACCACAGGATAAAGTGTTCAGGAAAATAAAGCAAAAATCCTTGTGGTAACATGTACACACTCACTTTGGAGAAGATAATCTTTCAGTATGAACTAAATGAGCTAGATAAACATCTCATCACACTCCAGTAAGTTATGAGCCTCCTCCACATCAAAGACAGCACAAAATAGCTGAGTCATGTGCAGTGTTTACAGGATGTCCACTTCTGCAGTGGACAATGCCCCTACAGAGCCTAAATATCTTCAGCCTGAGAGAGAACTACAGACAATCCTGTGATACTGCCACAGTCAACACACAGGATCCAGACACTCACAGACTTGTGACCTTTATCACAGCCCATCACAGGCTGCTCACCAGCATGTGGACAACCCTATTTATGGCATCATCAAACCCCTGCAAGTTATCCCCTGTCTGAGAGCTTGGAGCCCAGCATGCCTGAACCATCAAATATCTCAGCATTCCTCACATGGTGCTCAGTTTGCTCTAGCAAGACAGACAAATCAGGGTTATCCTCAGCCTGCCTTGGTTTTAGTTCTGACACAGTTATGGGCAACACAAAAGGAAATGATGCCGTGGTATGAGTGAGGAGCCAGTACTCACAGCTGACTACTGGTGATCAGATTATTTCCATGACACAAATAGGAACAGAAAAAGGATTTTAGCAAAAATGTTTGCTCATAAGCCACAAATCAAAGTGGAGGAGGGAGCAAAGCAATTGGGAATTATGAGAGATTTTACTTTTCAGTACTTCTACCTTTTTAATCCTTTCATTGCCTCCCTGCTGGATAAATGCAATTTGAGTTCCTGTCTTTACCTGAAAACTGCTTCTTCAATCTTCTCCTTCTGCAAATTTTGGTTCAATCCTGACACTGCCTCATCTGCCTTTTCCACTCCTCCTCTCATTACACTGCATAAAATCACAGGTTTGCAAAGTTCAAATCTGGACATGCCACTGGCTCACCCCACATTACCCTGCATGCCACAGCCTGGGAGGCTTCACCTTGCTAATCCAGTAACATGTATTTGAATGGAAGCAAGATTTTCTGCAAAACTGCAAAAATGAGACCACTGTTTTGGTCTCATTTCCCTTACTATTGCAGTGCAATTTTAACTCAAATATCCTTTTCTGTACTTACTACTTTGGATTTGGCTTTAGAACATATTGTGTTAACAAGGGCCCAGCTTGCTGCACAAACTGAGGTTACAATATTGTTATTCAAAACTGCAGCAATTTTTATGCTTCTAGTGAGTAGCATCTAGGTTTACTCCAAACTGTTGGTGGAATTGCTGAATAAGACTGTTTCCAAGTCTCTATGAAAAGATTTCTATTTGAAGGAAATTCACTACTGCCAACACTTCTCAGACATTTCAAAGTTTGGGGCCTTTAATACGGTAAGAATTTGATGTACAGATAATGTGGTTCTTCCCTAAAAATAAAAGGCCTGGGAGATATGAAGCAAAATACATGGCAAACATGAAACCTCATTATCTATATACAAACCTTTATCAAACAAAACTAAAAAACTTAACGGGAAAATGTCAGCTAACTCCTTTTAACAGAAGATTACACTGACAGAAACAACTACACTTCTACTCTCTTCAGTCTTTATCATTTGTATTCACCTTAAAAATCCCTGTAATATTGTTCTTTGTTTGTATCAGACTAACCACATTAGAGCTACACAGACAATTCCAGTCATCATTTTCCAACGCTTATCCCTTCTTCCTCAGTTTGAATTTATTTCCACATTCCATGATTTTTTAATTAAATTCTCACGGCAAAAATGTCTGGGAATTTCTGGATCCAACTTCAGATTCTTTGGTACAGGTAACCAGATGGGTTGATTTTTAGTGCAGTTCTACTAGGAAAAACATTACCATATTCTCACTAAATATTTACTTTAGTGTACTGTGTATCCTTCTATTTCAATACAACAAAGTTATCCTGCTCTTTTCCAAAAAGAAATGAAATATTTATTGGAAAGCAAGATATTTCTCAAACAGTTCTGCTTTTCTTGCATCAATTCTAGCTCCTTTACAGTCTTTATCTGGTACTGGGTCTCAGTCCTTTCTAGTGTCATTCTCCTGAAACATCTAAATTCTTCCATCAGCCACAGATTTTATTTTATACTTCCCAGAGAGAATATCCCAGTTGATTTTTCTGTTATTGAGTGGGAAGAGTGCAGTAAATATTCTGCAAGGTTTCTTTACAAAAATATCAATTTAATTTATTCACTTCTAATTTTTTCTTCTCAATCAAGATTGCTCAGAAGATTTTTCTCCAGAGAGATGAAATTCAGCATTTCTGAAATGCCACATCAGCCTGTTAGCCCTCCAAATCAGCATATGCCTCCTCTTTGGGAAGTAGGTCAGGCTCACTGGTCCCTAGGCAACCACCAAATCTCACTCCCTTGATCAATGCATCTGCATCCCTCTTCATGACGTCTGAAATAGGTTCAGCTGGCATTGTGTGCTGTGGTTTTTGCATTAAAAGATTATTATCTGTTTTTAGCAATGCTAAGTGAGTTATTATTGGCTGCATCAGATCTCTGGCACATTGAATGGCCCATTTTTAAATATTACATATCTGCTTTCCTTCTCCTCCCACATACTGCCATATAACAGACTAGTTCCCTTTGGTCTCTGGCTTTATTTAATGGATTCTTTTCCAGACCTTGATTATCAAATTAATCCTCATGCAGTCAAAACTCAGTGGATATGAATTACTCATCAGTTCCTTAATACTATAACATCCAGCTTGATTTCTTTATTTTTGTGCTCATCCTTTCTAAGAGTCTGGATGAGCACATGAGCAGAGAGGGAAGTCACAGAGTACACCCCCAGCACACTGCATTGCACTACACACATGCACTGCCAGGGCCTTTGAAAGCACCATACAGCAAGGCAGGGACCAGAAAGCACAATGACAGAGCTCTGTAAACCTGCTTCCACTGGGGCTGCTGAGATTCCTTGCAAGAGTTGCATTGAGAACTCAAAGCTGCTGCTCAGTCACAGTAGCCTGACCTGGCGCTGGTTCAGCCACTGAAGTATCCCATGAGTTTTATGACCCTCATCACACAAATAGTTCCCTGAGGGTTTAGTAATACACATTTCTTAAAATCACTGAGAATATCAGTTCTCTCCTGCTGGTCTCCCACAGCCCATCAGAGTATGTGAGCACACATATTTTGTATTAGGGGATCAATCTGTTCACTGCAAGCTGAGCTCAGTTTGTACATTTGACTTAGCAATAACACCCAGTGCAATAAATTAGATGTTAATTCAATGCCTTTATATCTGCTTCTTGTAATGTCAGACATGCTTTGCCTTCCAGTTTGCAAGGTACAAGGCTGCTGCTCTCCAGAGAGCTCTGCAGCTCCCTGGAACACAGCTCAGAGCTGTGCCTGGGCTCTGCTATTGAGGTAAGTTCTATTGGTTTATAAGAAAACAGCTCAAAGTGCTGTATACTTTTCTTCCTTTCTCCTGACAATTATCTCTTGGTTATAGCTCTGAACTAAAACAAAAACAAGGACTGTTTTTCTTAACTATATCTAAAGACATCTTGTACAGGTAAGAGTAAAAAACCTAAGAAAGTCCAAACTACAAACCTAAAATCAAGTTATGATGGAGAGGCTAAATCCAGCTACCAAAACATGGATATTATTATGTAAAGGTAACAATTATATTACACTCTCTCATACTTAGTAACTACACCTGCATGATTTAAAAAAAAGACCTCATATAAAGGAATTAAACACATATTTCCTATTTACATGGTCCATACTTGGATTTAAAACTGGTGAAAAGGAAAAAATAAAAACAAAAATATGTGAAACGTAAAGAAAAATGAGAATGACATATTTTTCTCAATGTTCTTGCAAATGAGAGATGGGCATGAAACAACATTTTTTCTATATTTGGTTGAAAAAAATGTGCCACTTCTATTTATCTGTCATAAAAGATAGAGACAAGTAAGGGAAAACTTCTTTGTAGTGATTAAAACTCGCACTCCCAGTGTCTCAGGAGAGACAAGACCAAATGCAGCCACTGATTAACCCTGGCCATGGCCTGCCCCGGCCTAGCTGATGGAGGGAGGGAACAGTCATTCCACACAAGCAATGTCAAGTGACAGCAGTTTTACCTGACACATACTCAGCAGATGCATCAACAACACCAGTGAAGCAGATGCTATTTAGACCTTCCCTGGAGAAAGCATGAGAAATATACTTGGATTAACTCCTCACCTCCATGGGATTGCTGCACTAATTGTGGCTTGTCTAAATATCAGCATCAGCTCTCCAAAGGAGCAAGCCAAGAGGCTTAACAACAACAGGCATTTAGGGAAAACTGTCTCCATTCCTCCATATCCCACCAGTTCCAAGGACCAGAGGTCTGGGGCCTTGGCTTTGCTGTGTGACTGGTGTTCACATAGCTGCAGCCTCAAGATCTGCTGGGCATGACAGCCTGCAGACACAGCAGATTTCCATCTGTCTTCATCATCAAGCTGTGGCCGTCAATCCCACCAGCTTCACGGGAAACCTTGGTGTTACTGATCAGCTTAGCCTACTGTGCACACACCACACAGCTCCAAACCATAAAATTATTGTTTTTACAAGGGCAGTGGATTTAAAACTGCGTAAGCCCTTCAACTGAAGAAATGGAAGGCTATAGCACCAACTTAAATGCACATGTGAATGGATGAAACCATATACACCAGTGTCTCAGGATGTATTTGAACCTTGAAGCTACAATATATATATTTATGCACAAAAGAGAAAAGGTATTCTGTATTTCTCACAGAATGATTTATACAGGAACTGTCCGTGGAGCAGCAGTTCACCACCTGATCTCGGAAGCCAGCAACGGCAGCAGCATCTTCTCTAGATACAGAGACACGACAGGTGGGAGAAGCAGACAAGACAAGATTTCTTTTAGGTGTACAAAGTTTGTATTTCATTCATGCTATTTCTGAAATGGAATAACATCAGCAAGTAGTCATGAGGCCACAAGTTAGGAAATTACATCATACACTTGGCAAGGACTGTGGGATATAAATAAATGTGAACATCAAACCTTTCACAGAAACAGATGCAAAAAGGGATTCATTTGCTCCTGTGAAATTTGCAGTTTGCAACATTTACGTGTAGATGTGCAAATTGTTTTTTGCTTCCCAGGAGCAGAAGAATTGTTTTTTGCTTCTGCTCTGGCAGAACTGGGCTGTACATTGCTATGTGAAGGGCAATGGGTGATTGCTACAAGATGCAGAGCATAGCACAGAACCTAACTTAGTACACCAAAAATCGTGAATCCAAGAACGTATGTAAGGAACCTTTTTCCTCTCTCTCCGTTTCCCTGTTCAGAGTAGTTATAGAAAGAGAAAATACTCTGTGTGCTACAATTTAGTACGAGTAATCCTTATAAAAAATTCTCTGCAGCCAACCTTACAATAGAAACACTCTACTTCCCTTCTTCCCTTCAGGTTATTTTAAACACATTTGCAAGTGGTTCAATACCTAGAACCAGACCCTGCAAAGATAAAAACAGAAGAAGAATTTTATTACCACAACCTGTCTTACAGGTCCTTCTTGGAGCAGATGTGCACACGTGCTCCTGACTTAAATTAACTCTATACAAACTTTTATTGCTTCTTCTGCTTTTATAAAATAATGACTTAGCTCCCTGGATGAAGGTAGGCAGAGATTACTGAGATCCACAGGACACTGAACCACACTTGTCCAAAATTACTGGCGTCCTATGCCATTAATTAAAATGGACAGCATGGATTCACTTCTGGGCACTGGAATTGATAACATGTCAATTTAGCAGCTACACAGTTTTCAGAGTAAGTGTGAGTAGACAATCCTACCTGTCAGGCCAAACAATTTGATAAATCTGAATTCATAATATTGCAAAAAAACCCCAAACCAAAACCAAACACCTCTTTGGAAATATTCTTAGCACTCCTCCATGCTGGTCTTTCGTAACTTTCCTTCGTCCTTCCCACTCCCACCAGGGAATAAGCAATAGCCTTGAGATGTTGAAAAACCATGCAAGTGAATCCCACCCCTTCCACTAACATCCCTGCTTGCATGGAGATAGCACTTTCCAGTGCTACAAATTCCAGGCAAAATGTTTCAGCATATCTTACTGCCTGGCAACCACCCCAAAATGTAGAGGTTTTGGTATGTACTATACAAAAGTATAGAGAATCAATTCTTGCTGTTCAGCTCCCCCCCATCTTGCAACACTGTCAGAGCTGGAGAAATCACCTCAGTCTGGATTTACCACATTAAAGACTTCTATTGCTGGCCTTGCCTCCCCATAATTAGCTTTTGGTATTTCAATCTGCAAAATCTTTTCTTTATTCAAGAATTCCTATGTGCTTTAGTACATTTGCTTAATGATGTTTTGCTGGTTTGGATTGTTGGCTATTGAGTACAATGTACTTTTTACATGAGAGCAAGGAGAATGAAGACAGGAATCGAGCAAACCCACCCAAAGCAGGACCACGACACTGGCATTTTCTTAAATAAATCTTAACAGATTAACACAAATACTTAACTGGCAGGAGGTGTGCACACATGACTTCAGTAAGCCTTCCACAAGTTAAACCAATAGTGCTCTACAGCAGAGAGGTTCATTGCTCACTGAAGCTTAGGTAGCTACTGTTTGAAACAATGCACAGATTAAATAACTGCAAATTCTAGAAACGTGCCAGGAAGGGTGGACTGCTTGTCTATTCTAAGATTTGTTGCATTTCTCTGTCTTGCAGCTACAATTCATAACTATATACAGAAGTCCTGATTTCTAATCATTAATTGGAATCATGATCATATAAAAGTAACTATCCTGCAGCATAAAATTAATCTAAACACAGAGAAACAATTTGAAGCAAATGGCAGTCTTGCTGACTGAGATTTTACAGATGTTGCAAGGATATTGCTTCCTTGCTTCTAGCACTGCCATAATTTTAAGACACAAATCTAAACACATCTTTATAGTGTTGGCCTTCAGCCTTCACACTTGGCTGCTGTAATCACTCCTCTCCTAATTTTTTCTTATTTTCCATAAGGATTTTACTTATTTTGATCACGGCCTCTTACTCATTCCCTCTTGCAGTGCAGATAGTAAAACAGAAATGTTATTTAAACACAGAAATCCGTAGATTTCACTGGAGTTAGGGGCTATTTTTAGCCCAGCTAGCACAGAGATTCACTGAAGTGTTTACTAGCTTGAACATAGGTCATAAAGTCTGCATTTGTTGGTACCAAAGACCACCTGCAGTTTAGATTATTTATGATCAGTGACAACTGGGTATTACTCTCCAACAGGCAAATACATTTAACCCTTCTCTATGAGCCACAAAGCTCTTGAATGGACACTGCAGTAGTGACCTTTGTGTGTCTCTCAAGAGTGTCTTTCCACCCTTGTGCCTCTGGAAACACACATGGGACTTGCTGCCCTTAGACTTACAGGCTTTTCTTACTGCTCACATCAAAAGGGAAGCCCCAGTTGGACGTGCAAGGCCAAAATCCCTCAGGAAACCCCTGAGAAACAACAGGCAAATTATCTGGAAAGCAAAACAAGCCCTTCTGCAGAAGATAGGGGAAAGAACTTGAGAACTCAGACCTGAGAACTGCAGAGGTTACTGTATATCCACCACTTCACATTTTATCAATTTCAGTATTATTTAATCTCAAATTAACCTTGCAGGTAGCTATGAAATGCAAAGCCACTTTGACAGTATTGTCAATTATCTCTACTGCCTTTATTACCTATTATATTTGTATTACTTTCCTGTGGTCTGCCATTGTCACTCCATGTTCCTATGGCAAATTCATGAAGATGTTCCTAAGAGTCTCCTGGCCCACCTCTCCCTTGCTGACTGCTCAGGGCAGGAGGCTGAAGGAATTGCAAAGGGCAACAAGATCTTAATTGATCAGGTTTGGGCAAATACAAGAATCACCTTGTGTCTAAACCAGGTGCACAGCGTCACCTGGAACCCATTCTCTAAGCACAGAAACAAATCTGAAATCTGACTTTCAAACCAGAATGATCACTCCATTCCTCACCAACTCCAGTTCACCATACAAATTATTCTGGATGAATTCTCATTTGTTATTTGGGTGAACACAAGTCTTTTGCAATTAATGTCCATGAAAACCCAAGCTTAGTCTGTGTCACTTGTCATGCCTAGATGAATACTAACACTAATAATTTTACACAGTGATTATCTATCATGTAAATAACTACCATGACCTCCTCAATGTCAGCCCTTAGTACACTCAGAGCAATTAGAAACAACTATCCTGCTGTTATTCCAAACTTTGACGAAGCCAATAGAAAGATTTCTATTTATTTCCAAAAATAATAAATTATTTTAACTATATACTCATGGCTTTAAAAATGTTGCCTCTGACTCCGAGTCTTTAATTCACTTGCAATCAAAATATTCTTTGCATAAGTACAGGGCAAGACAACCCTGGCAGGTCTCCTGGGGTTTCCTGCCAGACCACCAAAGTGTGCAAGATTTGGCTTCTGCTTCTCCACCATCACCCACCAACCTGGCAAGCCCTGGGAGAGCTGGCTGTGGACAGGGCTTTTGGGGCTGGTCTGCTGGGTCTTAGTAAGGTCTTTGGCAGTGCATAACTGCATTTTGCAATTGTGGAGGCAGGAACATGAAGCACTGGCTCCACTGCTGGCTCCATTCTAGGAACTCAGGCACATGCTGCTGAAACTGCCAGGAACTCCTGCTTCTCTGTAAAGAGCTCCTACAGCTCAGCCTCCTGAGCAAAGACCTCAGATGCAATGCAGCAACAGATTCAGAGCCAGTGCCCCTCTCAAAAAGTTAGCCCCTACTTGGTTCATTTGAGAATTAAAAAACAGCAAGTCAGAAATTTTATATCTTAAATGCTTGCAAAAAACAGCCCAATAGTTATGATCACACAATACTTGCTGTGTTTTTTCATAGAGGGGCACTGCTTTAACAAGCAAGCTGACACATTCTGCACTGGCTTTATCTTCTAAATGATTTCAAGTTCTGTGCCAAAGTCAGCACATTATAATAAGCTTGCCCTGGAATGGAATGTAAGAGAAATTATTTATTATAAATATTCAGATACATATGTACTTCTCAAAATAATCTGATGTTTGCTCATAGTAGTGGCTAGAACAATAAATAGATTAACAATTTATTATCTCTCTCTTCTGTGAAGATTATAGTTCTCTGCTCCTTGGCAAACACTTTGGACTGTGCAACAACATTACGTTTCATTATGCATCACTGTCACATACTTTTGTGCTATGAAGCTTTTGTGTGAGATGTCAAATTTGTTACAAAAATCTTTGAAGTGAATTAAATTTTATGCAGTTTCATTCAATTGCTTATTGATGCCATTAAATATCTTCCCAATTCATATTCCTGACAATGCAGCTTGAACTGCAGAAGACTTTGAAAAGTAACACTTGATCACAATTCTTGAATTAGCTTACACTGCTGAGCCACATGGAGCCCAAACATCAGCCTGGTTGCACAAGTGATTTAGAAAAATACACACAACTAAAATTAAGGATTCCAGATTTACCACTGGGATATTCTGCTGCATTCCCACTGATCTCCATAGCATTTGTTAATAGCAAAGGTCACTTTGCATTCCAGCACGCTTGAACAACCCCCTGAAGAGCTATGCCTGGGGCTCTGGAGAGCTTCTGAAGACTAACAGAGCAGAGGGGAGGTGAACAAGGACAAGATGCTGATGCCTTGAGGTACGCCTTCATAAATCAGGGAAACTCTTTAGAAAGAGATTGAGTTCTAACAGGTTTTCAGAGGTCTGAGTCATCAAGAGAAAAAACAGGGCACTTTGTGCTAATTTTGTTAGAACTTACTGATTGCCACTACTATTTAATCAGCATACTTAATGTCATTCATTACGATGAGTATTCACTTACTGATGAACAAACCTTCAATTGCATTTGTCAGCAATAATCACTTCTTCAGGGGAAGGCTGAAAGCCTCACAGCCCTCTGATGAACATGCTAAAATACACCAAGATAACCAACAGTAAGAAACTGAAATTGGCTGTTTAAAGATTATGTTCAACTGGCTGACGTACATCTCCTCAGACTCTCATGATGTCTTGATGAGAGATTAAAAGCCCTTTTGGCAGTGTGACCTTTGCATGTGTAGGGTAATCTGTATCTCCAGCACATCAGATCCCTGCCTCTCTTGTCCCCTTTAAACTCATTTTCAAGCTTTCTGTTTTGCTCGGCTAAAGATAAAGGGGGTTCAATGCTATATAGGTGAACATGCACAGCTCCTGCTGCTTTTGGGGTAGGAGCAGAAAAATAGTGCTACTCCTACATGTTCATATAAAAAAAATAGTAAAACGTGAATCAAAACTATGTTAGAGGAATAATATGTTTTGGGAAACAAAACAGCAGATGATCCCCAAATTTAGATTTATCCCATCTAAAATCGGGCCCCAAATTTCAGGACAGCCCAAGAAAAGCTGCTAGAGACCCAGGAGAATCAAGCTCTCCAGCTCAAGTGCAGCAGACCTAGGGTTCTGATATAATGTACAGGGATTAAGCAGTGGCCTTCCAATACTCTTTCTGAAGATTAGTGTAAGATTTCTTTCTGATAACATAATCATGTCAAGAGTCAGCCCTCTTGAGAGTTTCTTCTAGTCATCAATACCTTTATGCACTGTCATTAATACATATCTAATTTTCTTATTCCTAGGGAAGAGATCCCATTAGGATTTGGTGTAACACCCTTTTCTCACACAATCTTATTGTATACTTGCTGGCAAATGTATCCACCAAGGAATGAAACAGAATTTATTTGATGTTCCTATGTTACTGCCCTGGAGCAGATGCTCCAGCACAGAAGATTTTCAGATTATCAGGATGGGATAAGAGGAATGTAAAAGTTAATTCCTAAGATACTTATGGATCTGGCATGGGCCAAGCACTAGAGAACATGCATGAAGGAGAAAGGATGAGATGGGGATCCATGTTACCAGAGCTCCGGAATGCTGCAGTGTATGTTTAAAGAAAGCCTTTCTTAGGATTGCAGGATCCACATGGCACGGTGCACACATGGTGCATAGCATGGCATTAACTGAGGAGAGGATCTGAACAAGGAAAACATCTGCATCTTCTCCCTTTTACATGGCTACAATGCCTCCTTCACAAGGGAATTAGGTGCCCCATCTGCATCAGAGCTGGTGTTGGCCAATACAAAATTTTCCTCTGGAAAGGTTTTTTTCCTAAGGACAAAAGCTGCTTTGAGAGTTGAATTTGAAGTTATTCTGCTCACAATGTAGTTCAATAACATTTTTTTAAATTATCTCTGATGCAATTTTCCTGATCTTTAGCTTATTATGGTAATACTTGCATTTTTTCAATGTGCTTTCAGTGAAAAGCCACAAGTAGGTGAACAAAACTGATCATGTATATAAGTACCACGAGAGACCTGACAAAAATAACATTTAACCAGTGAGGAGGTGCCCACAGGCCATATGCATGTGGGTTTACCCATTTCACTGTGCATGACTTGGCTGTGTAATACATATTTTACATCAGCTTCTGCCCTGACGTTGTTCACATCAAACCCTTGTAAGAAGATCAACAAGCTCTTAGGAGGATATGAAATTACTGACACAACAGAACACACATAAGCCCTGGCTTAATTCAGCGGCGTCCTTAGGTGCCACCTTTTCCTAGAGTATTTCCAGCTTCCACAAAAGTTTCTGGAAAGCAACAGAGCAATATTTAAAAGTTAGCAACAGTTTAACTTGAGTCTTACACTATTTACATCTATTTATCTTTTTTTCCTTGTAAGGTTTCCATGTGACAGGAGAGTAATTTGCGACTGATAGCACTGAGATGCATGACTTTGCATACATTACCCACTATGGTGCAGCGTAGAGATATTTCAAGATAGCTTAAAATAAACTGGCTTGAGCACAAGAAATGGGTTGAGATGTAACAACACAGAGCTCTGCCCACAGCTTCATCCATCCCAACAAGTACCAAAAGCAACTGGCACAGCTTGCAGATACATTAGGCTTGGATGAGTGCCGACCTCTGCCACTCCTACCCCTTTTTGAGCAGGCATTTTATTCCATGTTAACAGCACTTCTGCAGAGAAAGCTTAGGCTCCCGCTACCCATGTCCTCCGTGCACAGCCACTTGTCACCAGCCCTTGCAGCAACACCCACACCAACATCAAACAGGCAAACCAGCCATGCCACATGCCACAACAGCAGCTGTGGCATCTGCAGACAGCCTAAATCCCTCCCTCAGAACCCTACAGAGACACTGGAGACCCTGCACTGGAACAACCACCATGGTAACCTGCACTGCTGCCACACTAGGCAGGGGTCAATGTGAAAGTAAGGAATAAAGATTTCATGTACCTCAAAGATGATTTACAAGAGGAGAAGGGGAAATGGGACAGGAAAAGCTATTTTCCTCCACATTTTTATGGCACATGAAATTTCCTTCTTAGCATACCATGTCCTTTCAGGATATAAAAATTGTAGTGACTGAAAAAATAACAAGATAATGACATAAGAATCAAAACAAAAATTAGGGGTCTGAGGCACAAAACTATATTAATACTTTTGAATTAAAAAAAAAAAGTTTTGTAAAATTTTCAATGTCCTCTCCTTTTTGGCCTGAGCAATTATATGATAAGTGTTGTTAAAACTGCAAATATCAAAGAAAGAGAATCAGATACACTCTTTCAGTGAAATGTAGGAAGAAAGTATCAAAACCCAAAGAGTTAAAGAACCAAACATTTAGTATACTTTCAAATATCAAGTTCATACTCAATCGTTCATCAAGTTTATCTCTTCCCTGATTCAGGGATGTGATCTTTTCTGGCTTTAAAGCACTTCCTAAGCATCACTTCCACAGTACTACCTAAACAAACAGTACACTTGGTATACAAGAGTGCATTTTATGATCTGCTACACCAAGATTTCCTGAAGTGTGTTCAAGAAAATGGCCACATGGAAGAGGACTTCTTTTCACCTGCACAACCTATTTAACTTTCAGTTGCTTCTGGTTTTTGGGAGGTTTTTAATGCTGCAGTTCAATTTTTACTCTACTCCCTCCTCCAATCAAGAAAGGAATCTCAAAATTTAAAGGGTAAGTCCAGGAAAAACTCACAATTTATTACAGAGGCTTACATAAAAGCAAAAACAGCCACAGTGGATTAATGTATTTCCTTTCCCACAGCTTTTTCACTTAAACCATAACTGTGCATATTTACTGCAACTCTTCCATCTGCCAGCGGCATTGTGCTGACACATCCGGCACACAGGCTGAGGGCTGATGGCAAGGAGACAGGTCCCACCACTGCTCTCAAACTTTGTGATTAATATAGCATGAAAACTGGTGAAAAGCCACACTCACAGACATTGCTGACTATCAACAGTGTCCCAAATCCCTGCTATTTCAGTCCTTTATCCTAAACTCGAGTCAAGTCTTTAACAATATAAAATGCTTATAAACAAAAACTAAAATAGATTGTCATCAAAAGCTTAAGGGTTATAATCAGACTTGCTCCTTTTTCTTACAAGTTCTACATAGCCTGTGTAGAGGAAGAAGAAATGGCTCCTGCAGACATTTAGTTTTTCTTTTACGAAAAGCAGTACAACCAAAGAGGAGGTACTTACCTTTTGACAAGGTCAAATAGAGTCCACATCACCACATCCACAGTCCAGTCAGAGTTTATCCTTTGAACCCAATCCTTTCAGCAGGCATATATATAAACACACACACTTGACAATATGGGAAGTGTTACTGATAGATAAGTTATGTAAATGATACAACGTACTATAATCACCTCTAAACTTATTCTCAGAGTTCAGATGTTTCTGGAAGGGATCAACCAGCCTCAATGTCACTCCAGTGACCCAACATGACAAACCCACTAACTGCAGCAATGTCAGAGTAATTCTTCCAAAAGCTTGGTGACCTCTTTGAAAACCTCTCTCCAGCCTAACACTGGCCTGAAAAAACCTAGCTCCTCCCCAAACTGAAAAACACACATAAAATGTGCGTATTTTGCTTCCATGTAGTGAACTTCAAGAAAAGTGATATTTTCTTTTCTTGTTTGTGATGGCAAATCTGTTTTGGGGGATGGTTATTTCTGAAGTGTCATTCTTAATTACTAGTAAACAAGCTGACTGCAATTCTGACACTGAATTTCACCCCTCTTTGATATTTTTTTTCTGTCCAACACTTTCTACATGACCAAAATGGGCAAACTCACAGCAAAATGTGGCCATTTTAGCAGCTTGAAAAGGCCACCAAAAGACACATATAATCCCATTTGTCAAGAAAGATGAAATCAGAGGTCTTCAAACTACCGGAAAATACAGCCATCCCAACCCTCCTCCTACTGATGCACCAAGTAACAGCAACACAGCCAGAACTGGATAAAGTAAACCCATGTAGCTCCCACACCATGGTAATGCTGACTTCTTCCAGAAGTTAAAAGTACTGCAGTCTCCTTTTGCTGAGAACAATAGGCAGGCTTGGTGATACAGATGTTTATTCACTGGGAATACAAATTGGACATATCAGTTTATCAGTTTGCTGTGCAGATGTCAACAAAAACATCCAAGCTCATACTTCCAAATGTGCTTTACACTAAAAACCATGGTGTGAACACAGACAGTCTTTCCCTGCCCCATGACGTTTCCTGGCAGGTGCTCTTTCCTTAGAGATGACTATTACCATTGATGACGCACATCAATGCTTTTCATGCCCATTTAGAAAGAAAAAGCTGCAAGCTTTCTTAAGTCTCTGCTATAAAACTTAATCATTTACATCTTAGCACAAATATTTCCATGTGCCACACTAGTCTCATCTGATATCAAGCTGTGAAAAAAGAATCACCTACTGATCTTGACAGGCTTAAAGGTAATAAAACGACTTTTGGTCAAGAGTGTCAGTTAAGACAGCAATCTCATAAAGGAACCTTGTAAGAAATATCACCCATTGCTGTTCATAAACACAAGCCTGGTTTGGCTATATTCAATTACAAGCAAAGAAGGATAATTAAACAGTTCATGATATGGAATGACTAAAACATGTGCAATCTTATTTATATTCTCTGCACCTGTGTTTTCTATGGCTTAAATTATAATACTGATCTTTTAAACTGCACTCAGAGAGTATCCCAGTACATTCACATGGGAATGATATGTTCCATTTTTAATTAATATGTAAATTTAAAAGACGCAAGATACTGCAGAGCCTTACCACTAGCCAAATATATACTGGCAAATAACCATTAAGATATTTACTCTTGTGTCAAGACAACCCAAGTACTTCCAGAAGTAGTCCGTGCGCCCAGTTTACTTGTCAGTGTTATTTTTCTCCTTTGTTCTCTCCACCTTTATTTTGTTTTTTTTCGCTGCTTCAACTCATATTATTTAATCCACAGTGTAATGGGGACCTCTAGTAGCTCATTTTTCAAAACGAATTGTAACCTCTACCCGTGTAAGCTGCAACTGCATTTTCCAGCGCTCGGGGCAATGAAACCACAGAACCCCAGCTAAAGCCCTCTAATCCTTAACAAAGTCTTTGAGGTGGAGGCTCCCAGCGCTGTCAGATGCGTGCAGGGAGACGGCACGGGGAGCCGTGGCGGTGCCGAGGGTGGCAGCTCTGGCTCCGAGGCGGCCGCGCTGGCAGCGCCACCGGGCAGCGAGGGCCGAGCAGCCCCCAGGGCCGAGCCAGGTGCGTGATTCTGCACTTTACTGCAACTGCCCACTCATGTCCGAGCACCGACAGGCTGCTCCCGCCCTAAATATCGTGGGAAACATAACATCCTCATGCTTTTACTTAGTTATCACATTTTTAATTAATTTTTGCAGTATCATGGTAGATTACTGCTATGTCTGTAATTTCATCTGCCCTATATTCCAGCCGTTACTTTTTACAGATCTTACAGGAGTTACAAAATAATTGTCAGGTATTTTTATTTTGCATGTTCCTTAGAAGTACTTGAAAGAAAAGCACTAGTAGTTGGTTTGGATATAAAAATTGAAAGTAATCTAATACAAACTTTATTTTTTAAAAAAGCCAGTTAGTTTGAAGCCTCCTAACCTCAAAGAAAAAAGAAAGAAGAGACTGCACGATATGTGTGTTTCTAGACAGGGAATTCATAATATACACGACTGCTCTTTATTTCCAATTCGTTTTTAAGCGTGTGGGTAACACACTATGATATTTTTTATTTGGCACTTTCCCCTAAGGTAGAAGAATAGAAATTGCTCGACAAAGTACAGTTATACAACTGAATGAAAACTCATCTACCTTCAAGATATTTAAACACATACAAAGAAAAACAAATTTATATCCTTAAAAATTTTTAAATGCACCCTTAAACCTACTGTAATAGTTAAGCATAACCATTAGCTGACTTCTCTATTATAATGTGGACTAGTAGTAATTAAAAATATTTATATAATGATCTATTCTATATCCCCCACAAAAATCTAATGTCAAACACATCAAAGAATTTTCTGACACTAAAAGCTTATATTATTCAATCTTTGTGGTACACTGACATTTAACTATAAATCAAAATGTTTTCACACTTTTTCCCTGTACACTGGACAGCACAGAACTTTCTGAGCTCAGTGAGGATTTCAAGAAAATTTCTTCATTGCCAGTATTGACATGCATATATTAACTTCTGAGAAACAAAAATTATTTAACATTTTAACTACTCTCACAGATTATTTTTCCCTTATACTACCAATCAATGGTCCTTCATATTTGCTATACTTTCCTTATACTGTCCTTCTTTGAAGTATACTTAAAATTTACCCCAAAAAAAGTTTGAAAATACTTAACTGAAAAAGATAACAAAACATCAATTCAGGCTAGGTATTACTATTTTTTAAAAACAAGCTACTAAAACAAGAAAAATTACTTTTAGAGAATTCACAAAGAATGAGATGCTTTAAATAGGATTTTCCTACTATGCCAGCCAACACCTAGGATTATTTTCATTGTGCTTTATTCCAACAAGCCAACAGCATAGCAGCTTCTAGCTGTATGTGTAAGTCAATCATCCCAGAACAGCAATTCAGAAAAACAAATTTCTTAATGTTGAATAGATTGCCAACAGCATAGTAATGGAAAATTATTCTAAAAGTTATAGCAACCATGATACTTTCTCCCAAGTGATTAGAAAAACATCTGTTATTTACATTGGGTTTTTTGTTTATAACAGTTACTCTTTCTTTTCTTCTTACCTTTAGGTGATATTTCATTTCACAGTAAAAGGAAGTGCATAGCCAGTTTTAGATTATGAAGGATTACATGGCATTAAGACTGTCAGAAGAAAGAGTGAAGGCAAACTGTGAACCAGCCAGATTAACACCAATGCTGTCACCAGGATTTTCCTTCCAGCGCCTAACTTTTTACATTTAAAATATTCTTTCTTTTTTTAGATTTAAAACGTAATCCTTCAAACAGTCTTATCATAGTCTTTATTTGAACTTAATGATATGTCCAGTGCTACAGTTTCAGTATTTTGCTGACTTCTCTGCTAATAAGGATATAACAAACCCATCTAAGGCATTAACTCTTTTGTAATTTGTGGCTTCTTAAAGATTTTTTAAGATGACAATTATACAACAGATGAAATTTAACATTAATTCTGAGTAACCAAAGCTGAATACAAACAAATTTTAATACTCTGAGCACATCACTGAGACTTATACTCAAGAAAACCAGCAGAAACACAGACGATTGAAATATCCATGAACATTCTTAACTTTTGGGATTTACCATAAAAATGAAACAGCAAGAATAAACACACTCAATTACCACTCAACAAGTTCTGCATCACCCCTTTAATTGCAGGGTTTTTCCAATGCTAAAAACATCAAAAACAAGTTTATATACTTTTAAGATTATATGCTATCCTATATGATGAGGAATGAATACAAAAAGCAGTCATTAACACAATTCCAATTACGGTTGTCAACCCTTTACTTTCAAGCTTTCCTTTAAACTTTAAAAGTCCAGAAATAAAGATGACTGTAACCACATTTTTTTACTACAACTGTTTTGTAAAATTTACTACAACATGTATTCTGAAGCAGATTATTTATTTTTATATCAAAATTTATTTTATATTACTACTTAATATGCAAGCAATTAGGCCACTGATTAAAAAAAATATCTTTGAAATAGAATTTATAAGTTTCCAGACAAGTTCGTAGCAAGCATTCCTTAAATCTAGCAGTGTTCAGAGTCAGGCCAGAGTAGCCCATTTATGATTTCCCCCACTGCAAATGAAACAAACAAAATAATACATACCCAACAAATTTTTTTGACATGATACACAAAACCCAAACCTGAATATAATAAAAGTAAACAGCACTATTATGTAAAATTTTGACAGCATTCTCTGATAACACATTTAGTTGGAAAGAGAGACAGATTAGTTAATATGAAGAAGTATCGAAATACAAATAGTCTACCAAAATATTTCTTCCTTTTATTATCTAGCCATTTATCTTAGAAACTGCTGAAATACATTCTGCTAAAAGCTGACTGCTAATATGACGTACTTGGGCCATTTTCACTGCACATTGATCAGAGGAAACACTTTCATGCTCTACTGAAAATGCACAGGTATTTTTTAGCACTCTTTCAAGCCCAGAAAGAACTTCCTTAAACAACCTGATTGTGCTTAATGTTTTCTGCTTCATTGAACATTCACACAAATTAAATCAACTAAACCAGAAAGCAATCAACAAAAAAAAAGGCATAAATTTGTTTATGCTTACAAAATTCTGAGTAGACAATGAAATGCAGTAAAAACTACTCAAAGAATTTGCTTGCTTGTTTATTATTTTGTTTTATCATTTGTTTTGGGGTTTTTTAAAATGAAATCTAGAATTAGGCTAAACAGTCTCCCAGAAGTTGTTTGTTTAAATTATTTTACAGTTCTCCAAGGGAGGGCTGGGTTCAGATTTTAGGGTTCAGGACTTTGAGTGGAAAATCTGCCCGAACTCCAATCTCCCACACAAGACAGAAACCTGGCCTCTAAAGGGATTTAGTCTATCAGAAATCAGCTCCAGAGATGAGATTCAAATGCTGGGTCCAGTAATTCCAGGTGTTCTCAAAGCCATGTTAGCATCACAAATGGAGAGGATTTTACCCTTCCCCACATCCTGTTTACAGAGCAGATGTGGGGGCTCCCTGGACCCTGACAGACAACTCTTTGTTCCCAGTTGACTGGAGGGCTTCCAAGCATTCCCACTAAAGAAAACGGGGTTTCTCTGTCCCAGTTGTGTTATGAGGGAAGGAAAATTGCTAATTCCATTGGCTCTTCAGGGGGCACATCTCAGTGAGAATGGTCAAGGTTAGCAACATCTCCACAGGTTTCATAGTTGGCTCATTTCAAGGTGCTTTTTGTTTTGTTTTTCTCTCAAGCCCAAAAATACCAGTGAATGAATTTTTATAAATAACTTGTCTAGGATTGAAGATCTACTGATGAGAATTAATTGGGCTTGGGCTTTAAATTGTCTCATGCCATCGACTCATAAAGGAGTATTTGAAATCACTAACTGAATGCAATGAGATAATATTCCTGTGTAAGAAAGCCAACACTCCCTTTCTTTCTTTCTTTAGCCATTTTATTGAGAAATACAGCATTTATTCCCTCTGCTGATTCTCTAGCCAATCTTAATACTGGATATTAACACCTATTTTGCTTAGATACCAGAGACCATGCAGAGGATTCCCTGGGAGGTTTCCTGAAGCAAAGATTCAGAGAAAGAATTGCTAATTCTAAAATAGAAATTTTCAAGCTCCAGGGGTACTAATGAATAATATACAGAAAACCTCAAGCCAACTGATTTTGGAAACTTGGCATAAAACTACATTTCTGAGAGAGTTGAACAGGAGTGTCTAAAATATTAATTTTTGGTACAATCTCACTGAGAGATATGATGAAGATAATAAAAGGAATAAAAAATGTATTTTCATGCTCCTGAAATGGAAAGGTTCTTACTGCTTCCTGCTCTTCAAGGGTAATATGAGACAGGATATATTTGTTGGTATAATTTATTGGATAATTTGGTAATTTATTGGAGTTCTAAAACAGCATGATTTGCTTAGTTATATGCCTATAATATATATGCACTGAGTAAAAAGGCACTTTTTAAGTGCACACACAAAGAACTGTTCCAGAACTAATTATTCCTACAGAATACAATTCCATTCTGATTTTATTAAATGCACTTTAACAATGGCTTTGAAGTATTTGAGATAAACAAATTTCAAGTCACATCAATGTGATATTTCATATATCGTGCAAATGAGTAATTTGCAGCTTAAACTCCTTCACAGGTTTGCTCCCAGTGCTGTACACAGCAGGTCACTGCCAGTACTGAAAAGTTTTGCTGCAGTTTAGCAGCTCCAGTTTTCAGTCACACAACGCTGCAACAGCGACAAGATTATGAGTTTTCTTTGTCACTCCATTTACTGGGAAGCATTTTACTGAAACCATATTGAAGACCAGCAGTAAGATCTGATAAAAAAGTAACCTTTCTAGCTTTCACTCCAGCTAAAATAAAAACACACGGGTCATTGCTTTAGAAAGCAAACTCCAAGCGAAGGACAGCAAAATACCGCTGAAGGAATGGTTCTGATACTCTGCTGACTTGTATTACCTGTTTGGTACATGAAGAGCCTGAAAGCTGGGGTTTGGAAAATTTTACAAGTCACCATGACAAATTTTAACATAAAAAACATCAATGTGTTGCAGATGTTAAGCCAATTCTACTAGTCAAGCAGAATATTTTGGCTGTTTAAATCCTTCAAGATAGGTGGTTTAAAGAAATAACCCCAATTCTCCAACTGCAGAGGTGGAGAGGGCCTGGCTGGGACCAAAGCAGCTCATTCTTTACCACAGTTAATTTTTCTCCTTTCTTTTTTTTTCCTTCTAAGTTTCTTTTCCTTTTTTTGACAGTTGCAAAATGGGTGAATGACACGAAAAATCGTTGACACTTTCATTCGACAACTCCACAGATCTCTAACCAGGAGCCGCGTACAATCCACCGAAAAAACTGACAGTACAGTATTTAACAGGTAAACGCTTTTGTATCTACTCATCTAGTCCTAGGACTCACTCAGGGTTAATCTACATTTACACTCCATAGGATTTGGGAGTGCTTCAGAACAGCCTATGCTGCTACGTTTGCAATTTTTCATAAGAGCATTTCACAAATCTGTGTAGTCAGAATTACAAGCTCCCAGGAGAAGGAGTGACCACATTGTCTGATTCAGATTTTTTAGTTAATAACTAGGACTGCTTTTAGTTAATACAGAAGTATCACTTGTGGGGATGACAGCAACAGAAACCATTTATGGTAATAGTAATTAATGAGATGCACCAACAAATTTCTCCTGGAGGATATGAAGATCTTTGTTGCTTCGGGAAAAACAGGAGCTTAATTAGGCTATGATTTAATCTGTGATTTCAACTTCTGTTTTTCACCTGACACTCAGAAATTATCTATAGTGATATGAGCAAGAAGTATGATATCAAGGAAATACCTGTTCAGCTCTTCTAATTACTTTTCAACCTTACTCAATACCAACTTGCAGCACTTTTTCTTTCATTCGGTACAAAAATAGTCTGAGTGAGATTCCATAATACTTGTTCTAACCATTTTAAAACAGTGTGCCCAGGTCCATGAGATTAATATTGCAGATAAATAACATTTAGACAGAAAGCAGTTAATACATTGAAGATGTTCAGAGAAGACCTTACACATGCACTACTGGATGTGTGAACTGCCTCCATATAACTATGTTTTCTCTGATTAAGAACTTATTTTGAAAGAATTTTAGTTTTCCTTTGTTCACAGCAGTATTTTCCCCTCATACAAAGATTTTCACCCATTGACTAATAAAATTACATAGATGCAGATGTTAAATAGTAGTTTCTGCAAGGCTTCACTAACACAAGGTCAAATATGTATTATCTGTCACCTTAATTTTCTTTTTCAGGTAAAATTTACCACTCTTGCAAATCACACAATAATTGCTCATGTTGGTAGGCATGTCAACAACTGGCATAAAATAACCTCCATCACCCCTGAAAAGTGTATTTTTTATTTACCATGAGGAAAGTATTCCTGTAATGTATTTTCCGTGGTATGATTAAGTTGAAGAGACAAAGGCAACTCAGTGATTATTAATAATTACATTTTTATACAGTCTGAACACACACAAAGAACATTTCATTTTTCTGGTAACACAGAAGTTCACGAATTTTCACTTCCGCCTTCAAAGTTCTACTTAAATTTTGCAAATGTGTCTTTAGATAGGGAACCATTCACCAGTTAAATGCCTATTTTGAATAAATTGTTTCTTCTCTTTGCCCCTTCCCTTCCAGTAAAGGAAGTTGCTATAATATGAAAGAGACTGAAAACAGAGGAAAAACTACCACTTTGCCAAAGCCACCTATATTTATCCATAGTGATAACAATGCACAGTCTCTTATGGGACTTTCTTCTTGTGAAGAAAATCTATTATTTATAGCTAAAAAGAAAAAAATAAACTTTTACAGTTACAGTTTATTTACATTATTTAATTCTATTTTTTAAATACCAACATAAATAAAGCCAATCAAAACATAAAATTTCTCAGAGATCTAATACTTTATTATTAACCCACAAACAGAGACAGAGAAGCAACTGTGCAGTTAAACTGCTTTGCTCTTTCAACACTGCAGGGTCCAAGAATTTGGGGCAGGGGGCAGTGTCAAGCCAAACCACTAAATGATTAAAGAAAACCCATCATTTAATATAATGTGAGTGAATCGGCCCACTACCACACTCCAGCACAGACAAAGCACTTTTTTATGCATTCTAACAGTTTGCACAGAATTTTATGTTCTTTCTAAAGCTTCCTTCAATGCCTTACCCTTATGAGGGTCTATATTAAGTTTTCACCACGTATCTAACAAAAAATCTTTAAAATAATGCACGTAAGTAACTTCTCCATAAATAAAACATTATGTAATTGGAGTGGCCCTTCTTAAAAAGGAATTAAGTGCTAAATTACAAAAAATCCCAAATGTGCCAGAAAAATACACTTTGAAAGTACACCTATTGTACAAAACCAATAAATAAACAAATAAAGATGTTTATAAAATTTTTTATACTTCCAAATTGTTTACACTAATTCATGCTTTTAACAGATCTCTGTTTAAGGAAGCATGGTTTCCTATGGCTTCCTGGTCTCACTAGCAGTGCTCTCCCACAGCCCTGTAGCTCACTAAGCCTTGCTAGAGACTTTAATGAACATCCTTAAAAATAGAGAAAAGTTTGTGACTTCTCCTATCTAGGTCTTTTAAATGCCAGCACTATCAAGCAGACACCCCAGGACCCAGGAAGGATAAGGGGATGTTGTCAACAAAGGAAAAAAGAGATAAGGCCTTCTGTGCCCACCCCCTTGACCTAACAAAAACCCAGGGCTTGATACTGGTCTCCAGGTCAAAAATAGACTGTCTGCATCTGAAAGCAGCAGAGAACATTTCCACAGTTATCTCATTCTTAGTTGTTTTGCAAACCACATTAAGGCACTTCAGAAAAACAGCACGCATATCTGCTGTGGAATCATTTGGGAACAATTCTGAATGCTATTTAATAAAAAGCATGTTTTTCAAGAGCAATAGAAGCAATTAAGAAAAATAAATCCTACCCTGAAGTCCATTCTCCTGTACATTATGCTTTCAATAGGTGTCTTCACAAAACCACCACTAACCCGTTCCACTGAAAATTAAAACCAAAACATATACACCTCCCTCTGCCTTTTTTACTCAACACAATATCCCACACTGAAGGCACAAATGCTTAACAAAATATTGGATAGCCACACAGCAGTGAGATACACTGTGTTCTCCCTCTTATCTATCAAGGAAAAAATAGCATTAACTACCGAATGTTATTCCAAGCAATTTTAACAAACCAGTATCATCAAGTCAAATGAATACACTACCTTTTCTGATTCATTATCTTTGGATTTGCGTTTCTCCTCTTATAAAATTTTGTCTGCTTTCCTCTGATAAAACTCAGTAATTCCCCATGTTCTTGCTGAGTACTCATGTGAGTTTACACGGTTCAACTGCTTGTGTTGTCCAAGCCAGTATAGCTTAAATCCCAGTCAGCCAGGAAGCCAGGCAGATAAGCACTGGCCTACGGAAAATTTATCTTTTGAAAGGGAACAGAGTGCTTGAAACAGAACTTAAGGTCAGGACAATCTGTAAGTTAATGTAAACTAGAGTTTGTAGATGAAGGACATAGCAAATGCATTGAACAAGATTATCTGCCAGGTTCCACTAGGTGTTCCCAATTACAAATCAATTCATTTTATCTAATTCGAATAGGTGGAATACACATTTTCTCCACTACAGAACTGCATAATTTAATAATAAAATTAAATAAAACAGATTTTGAGATTTGTAGTTTGATTAATAAAAAGGTGGTGGGATGCTTTTTAGCTGAGATATGCGGATTTCCTTGCAAACCAACAGAAGAAAAAACATTTTCCAGTGGAAGGCTCTCTTGCATAAGAAACTTTTTTCTTTTTTTTTAAGTAAAATCTTTGCTTTTATTTTAAAATCATATATTCTAAAATCGTCTGTTCTACAGACTGAGTACTGAAAGGTTGTTTTCCAATACTATACACAAACATAAATTTCATAATGTGTTTTAAATTCAAGATCAGAAAGTTTCAGAAAATAATTAATATTTGCCTTTCAAAATCTTCAGATATAATGGAATTCTAGGACACTGCATAGTTGCAGAGAGAACAAAAATTTCAGTAAATCAAGGGGGGAAATAATGCATAAATAGTAACTGAAAGCACAGGTATTATTAAGTAGCATTTAACTAATCACAATTGACAAAGTATCAGCGTATAGAACAGAACAAAAACACTCACTAAACCAATGAAATTAACATTATTCACTTACGTTTGTTCTTGAAGGTGACTTCCTTTTATGCAAAAAATTTGTATTCACAAATTTGAACTAAATTAAATTCATGAATTATATCCAAGCCTAATAGTTGCTTAATGTAAAAAAAAAAAAAGGCTTTTCCTGTATATATTCTAAAAAATAATCCAAATACCACTAAGGAGATTCAGACATGCCTAAATAGCTTTCATTATATAAATGAAACTAAATTCTAAGCTAAATATTGAATATGGTTAGTTTAGAAGTGATAAAGAATTTTATCTGCCTGTCTCCAATCTGAGATTCTAACCCCACGGGAATTTCTTTCGCTAGAAAAATTAACTCTGGCTTTTGGAAGAGGGTTTTTCAGTGACACACAATCTTCTTGATGGGATACAAATAAAAATATGTTCTCTTTCTTCACTACATATACATGCAAGAATGGGAAACAATTCTAAATTTAGTCATAAAGTATCAGCTTCTTGAGCTAATGAATTCACCTTCTGTGCTCCAGATATGTAGAGAACAAGCACAAAAATGGGACATTTCTGCAATTGTCTTGCACGGAAGAAATACACTGATAGAGTAAGCAAGAATGAACTACAATATGAACAAATGTGAGATATTATTTTGTTAATCTAAAGAGAAAATAGAAAATATTTAATTACAATGAAATTGTCTGATGTGCCACAGTATGTTACTGTTGACCAATGGATAAACTTAAAAGATTTTCCATTTTGCTTGTCCCATTCACACAGCAGTTGCACATCACTTCCCACTAAACTACTCAAAGAGTCTCTGCATAGGACAAGACTTCTGGATGGTTATTGGTTTGATCTTATCTATTACCAATGGGAAATAAATAAACAATATAGTTTGATATCCTGTTCTATGATTTCTGAAAAAAAAGCTTTTTCTGTAAGTAGAACAAAAGACCACGTCCTGTTCTGACTGCTTCATAAAAGCCTCCCCCACTAAACAGAAAAACGGCAAGGTTAATATGCACAACCTGATGTTTAATGACTGAAGTGATTTATGCAGGATACATGGTTTATAGTTTGCTCTGTAGCTTTCCTATAAAAGTGACAGTTTGACATGGCAGATTTAGATAAACACAGCTCCTAAGAAACAATGACAAAATATGGTACCGCACTACTGATTAAAAAAAATTGCCTAATTTGGATTAATCAGAAATTGAGAGCTGAGGTGGGAAGAAAAATGTAGTTAAGAATATTAAAAGAACATCTAAATCATAAAAAAAAAACTCACTTGTATCTGAATAATTGTTTAACCTATTTGTGATAAAATGATCCTGTACTACTGCAGCAACTAAATAGATGCATCAAAGTATTTTAACCATATTATGCCTAAAGAATTTATTTCTAGACAGACAGCTTTTACACTGACATAGAACTTTTAAATTAGAAGATGATGGCAAATACACAAAAAGCAGAAGAGAAGTAAAATCTTTCAAAAACAATGTATTTTGATCAACTGATTTTCCTATTGGCAGTACCACTTTAAACTGCGATGGAATTTTAAAAACTGTCTCGAGATATCCAAATCAAACTCAGGGTATCTAACAAATTTCTCAAGTTTCTATGACTAATAGTGTATCACAGAGTTGATAGTTATGGGCTAAATGTGATCCTGACCTTTTGCGCTTACGGCTGCGAGCCCTGCAGTCTGTGCGCTGAGCCAACACAAAATCTATGCTTACAGCAATGCTCTGCACACCAACAACCCTCCCAGGCAGGATCCCCACTCAGTTTATAGCCTCTTTAAAATACAGCAAAGGGTTCCTAGAATCACAGAAGGCTCCCTACTCCTCCTCAGGAAGGTAATGTCTTTTGCAGTTGCTCCCTCCTTGATCAAGAAAGTAATTTTTTTTTTTTTTTTGAGGAGAGACCCTGTAATGCTAGAAAGCTGATGTTAATACAGCATTTTCAGGCTTTAGATAAATATTACATTTCAAACTTCTATCAAGTCTGAAAATCTCTGGTCTCTCTCAGTCAAACAAATGTTGAATTTCTATTCCTACCATCTTAAACCAATTCAGTGGGCTGGACTTCTGTGCAAAAACTCTTCCAGGTGTCCAATCTGCTGTGATTCTCTATGGCATTTCTTACAAACAGGAAGAAGCAATGAATATTTCTACTTTGTGCTTTATATACCAGGTTCAGCTGTTGAGGAAGAAGCAGCCAATTATTACACCAAAAAAAAAAAAATCTAAAATTAAAGAAGGCTTGGTAAAGGAGAAGAAACTAGGAATATTGCAAATCCAGACATGGCAGGACATCAGGAAGACTAAAAAGATTTTGAGCGGGAGAAAACCTGATGAAAAAGTTGCTGAGGAGCAGAGGAGGAAAGGGAGAAGGGCATGAAAACAGCATCCTTTCAAGACCTTTTCCTACCTCTGTCCCCTCTCTCAGCCCTTAAATCACTGGTGAGTCCATTCACCACAAACTCTTTGCAAAAAGGAGCAAAGAGGTTACATGAAACTGAGCACCACAGCTCTTCCCCTGGGCTTGGAGTAATATTTAATGAAAACTGTAATTAGGTCTCTGCTACCCTTCAATTTCCAAAAGCCACTGTCATTAATTTTGTTTTAGAGGACAGGCTGAAGCAATCAGAATGGCAAAGCACTTCAATCACCAGCAACACTGCAGTGAGCAAAGACAACCTAAGTCAATAAACAAGCCTGGCTGAGTGACTACAAACAACAAATGCTCCTTACGAGCAGCCAAACTGAAGATCATCAGGAAACTGTAAAATGAGACATGTGCATCTTGCAAACCTCTCCTCTTTCCACCCTTCCCTACAAGGCATTGATCTGACACTGAAGTGTGGAATTCCCCAGAGACTTGATAAAGGAAAAATAAAAACAGATACCAGTTAATCACTGCCATGCATGATAAAAACCAGATGAGGGAGTCACTGGGTAAAACAGCATCACGCAACCATTAAAAAAACTGGAAACAGGTTTTTTTCCAGCAGTGCTGGAAACTGCTCCTCTTTCCAGTATTTCTCAGCTCCTGTTCCAGCCCTTCTTGCCTGAAAGCCTACAGACAGGGTAGAAAGTGCTATGCCAGATCAGATCAACTAACCCAGTGATCTGAGCCTGCCAATGGCAACCTATGGGCAGATGGTCCACGGATATTGAGACAACCACAAGATACTAAACCCACCTCAAGAAATTTTCTTTTTCCAGAAGCTAGTTAAAACCATTTATTTATGTCTCTTTTGCTATTCTTCTCTCCATCCCATTTTCTGGATTTTACCAAAGGGTAGGATAGCCCAAAGAAGTGCCTACAAAACCCATTCTACAGGATAACTGCCAACAGACTGAAACCTCCTACCCCAGCCCTAATCTCCCTTGAACACTTCTTGTATGTGGGTTTAAGTGAGAAACCCTACACAGCTGAATGTCAGGATGCACAGGGAGTTTTCCTTCCCCATGTACTCTTCAAATCCTCCCTCTTCACAGCAACACTGCACCTGTCCCAGCACAGTACCCCTGGCGCCTTCAATTAATGCTGAGAAAATCCTGAGTTAAGTGCCTACTTAAATTTGATGGGTTTGCCATTCAAATGATGGTCTGTCAGCCTAATAAAAGCACCAGTTAGTAAACAACATTACTGCACGAACATTGGCAGAATTATGAGCAACTGCAAGCTGCAATTAATTTGACCTTAGCTACCATGCCCACACAACCAGTGATGCTAATGCTGTGATTTTATTTCAGATCAATGTAAACAGCAACAAATCAACATTCCTGCCATTTCTCCAAAGAGGAATCAAAACTACCCAGTGCAGCTAGGGGAATTTGCAATTGAACAGATGCAAACTACTTCATAGCCCTGAGGAAAATGGAATTCATTCACCAATGTGTAGCTTGAGCTAAACTAATCCGAGTTGCATATCCAGTTCTCGAAGAGCTCTGAGCAGCAATCAATCTTCCTGCATTCACCAAGTGATTTGTTAATCTGCAGTTTTCATAACATAATAAAGAACATATGGATTAACCAGCTATTGTTCATAACAGCCTGATGAGCTTCTTACAGTCTCTTGGTTACTTACTGACTATAACAGTATCCAGTACAGTGAAACAAACTGGGCAGTATGGATTACATCATGTTCTACCATCTGGAAAGCATTACAATATAATCACTAATACTGTGAAGCCTCCTGAATCCATTCTTCATTTATAACGCGACTGTTTGAGTTCCAGAAAGAGCATCTGAAGAGTGATTTGTAAAATATGTTACTGAAATCCTAAGTAGGATATTGTTCTTAATAAAAACCATACCTAAGTACAAACTCGATTTTCAGCTTATATCCTTAACCAATTATGTACCAATGCATATCTCCACTGGTAGGTTTTCTTGCTAAATCCATTCTTGCAGGGGATTAGTTAGCTCAGAGCAACCATACTGGGATAGAGCTTTCCAGGGCCAGCAAGGTGATTGGAACATTCCCCAGTGCCTGCTCAGCACCCTCTATTAGGTGTACAGAGAGAGTCTAAAGAGTGATGGCATAAGACAGCAACACAGAAAGCTGGGTCACAGCTCAGGGAGTGGGTGGGACAGGCTGGCAGTGGGCAGAGCACTGCAGTCCCAGGGGCTGTAGGGTATTCCTGGTCTGTCCACTACTCCTGTGCTGATGGGCAGAAAAAACTGTTCACGGTCAGCTGCTGAGGAGAAATGCTGCCCTGAGAATGCACCACAGAGCAACTCAGCAGACACTGGGTTTTGTACAGTCACAGTTGCCTTTAGTGTTACCCACGTTTCCCAGGATAAATGTCCAGCATTCTAGCTTGTTCCTGGCCCAGGATGCACATGCTGCAGGGCTTGCTCTCACTACAAGAGAAGCCAGTCCTGCCAGCAAGGGACAAGCACAGCTTCTGACATGAGAAGCAAAGTCTGCACAACAGCCCTTAGATCCATTTCTGTGAAACTTGTTCCACGGCTGAAAGCCAACAGGGGTCAACAGCATGCAGCAGTTTAGTTTCACAGTGAATCCCCTTTACAAATAGCCCTGGGCTGACAAATTCCACCATGCTCCTTAAGATATTTTTTCCAGTAAGACAAAGCCAAGCCCTTAACAGGGCAACCTGCAGAGAGCTCAGTAAATGAAACCTCTGGATTGGCTTTCCCAGGCAGCCATCCCCATTTTACTTCCAAGACTTCAGTATCCCTAAGGAGATATGCAACTGAGTGATTATCCACAGCTGAAGAAAATATATCTATGTCTTTGTGTGTGTATATATATGTATAGTGTGGATATAGATATAGATATAAAAACACACACACACACTCTCCACACAAAGTCACAATGATACAACAATCTCAACTCTTCCATGATCTCCAGCTCTTCAAACAATCAGGTCAGGCTAACCTTGTCACAAATTTATTACAAATCTGGTAAAACCTATAGAAGGAGTACTTTCTAGAAGTTACTGTAAAAGTTGGGTCATGTGACAGGTCACGCAATAATCTGAAATCTCAACTGGAGAAAAGCAAACCATTTGTTTCTAAAATTGTGCCCTAGAAATATAGTCAGTTTCCACCATATCAATGCTTTGACCCAGGCAGCCCCAGAAATTTGGTAAGAAACCAAGAGATCTTTTGGACAAAGTAGTTAATCATAAACATCCTTGTTCCAACACTGATTTTATGCAATTGACTGGTGAAAGGAGCACAGGCCTTTTTGGATGACACAGCAGCTGTGTGGGAGACCAGGAGTATTTATACATTGGGAAAGGTTAGTAATATTAATAGCTAAAATTGTGCATAATCTCTAAAACAAGAGCTCCTTACAAAAATAAAACTGTATATAAGTGCACAAACATACACACCCTAAAAAACACATTCACACATAAAAATGTTAATGTATTACACACGTCTCTATTACTAATGCTAAGATAGATGTTTTCTATTCTACCTGCATGATATGCTACACAAAAAAGTCTGTTTTCATTATCATATAACATGACAGGAATTTTGCCATTTTTTTATTCATTTCAGTGAAAAGTGCTTTATGACCTGGCTCCTTAGTTTTATTACCCACTTAAGCAAATATAATTCATGCGTCATTTTCGGAATAAAAAGGAGGATGTTTCAAATTCTTCAAATTAAGTCTGCTATTACAACTATTTAAAGCCCAAATATGAAGAAAATGTTAGAATTTTTATAGTCTTTTTAAAACCAAATATTTATCCCAGCTAATAAATCTGTATGTCTGAACTCTGAAGCATTCAAACAAATGGATAAATGCTCAAGCTGCTAAAAAACAGATCAAGTTTCTAATTCTCCAGTTATTTAACTCCATCTATTGAAAAGGACGTTAGAGAATTAAATGTCTGTTTTAAAATACGATAAACCTGGTAAGATATTTTTAAACAGGCATAGATATTACAAAAATAGTTCCTTTTGCCACCTTGAGAAGTGCACTTTTAAGATCATCTAGAAGAACAACGAGCAATTCTTCTAGACTTGCATGCATAGAATTCTCCTTTCCTTTTCAGTACTCTTCAATCAATGTTGAAGGTAATTGCTGTCCTGATCACCAGCTCATATTGAACAGATGAGCACTAGTAAATCAAAAGCTGTCCAGATCTCCTACTGTGGATCAACATATACATAATGGCTGCTTGCCCATGACTGGAAATCCTTCTGATAGCTTAATGCTGTCAGGTGCTTCATTTCCAGTGGCCAAAACATAATGTAACATTCCAGAGGACAAATTTTTCAGGCTTCATTTCAAGCACAGAAGTATGTGAACACCATTAAAACCCACTGATTTTGCCAAGATGCTTTTGTCAAGCATGTGTTTCGCTAATTCATTTACAAAAATAAACATACAAAACTAATCCGTTTAGAAAGCTAAACAACAGCAGAAGATGTAGACAAAGATGATAGAAGCAGAAGTTCTGCAGGTACTGTTAGTTTGGCATTTTTAACATTGGACTACAGTCTCAGTTGGAGAAAAGACAATCTATTAAGGTAATTAGTTTTTTTTAAAATTGTCTAGGTGAACATCAGATCTGTATTGAAGTCTGAAAATTAAATTTTGCATTTCTCAAAGAATAAGCAGTCTGTGTATTTCTTTACAGGATGTAATATGCTCACATAAATCTTTGTGCTGACAAATTATCAATCTGAAGTAAAAAATGGGCAGTAGTACAGGAGAACATGAACAGAGACAGCAGCCAGCCAAGGCAGGAGGATTTACTGAAGAGATGGTTTGCCAAGGGTTTTCTGGAGAGGGCGGGGAGGGGGTGGAAGCTTGGAACAAATTAATAGGCAAACTGTTCCAAGCACCAAGATTGGCACAGGAAGACGTGTCCAAAGACTGTGACTCCAGGTTTGTGTTACTTAACATCACTGTCTGGCTATCTAACTATACTGACACAAACCACTGTGAATAGCAACATGTTTCTCACCAGTGATAGAAATGCGCTGTCATCCAATACCCAAATCTATGAAATCTCCGGTGTTTCTGGGAAGCAGATGTGCGAAGGTCCAGCAGTCAGAACAGGCTGAATCCCAAAGTGGGATTTGCCTGGGCAGATGTATTCACACTTACTGCCATGCCCAGGTACCAGCCACCCTGCAGACAGTTTGTAGCAGGCCATTTACTCATTTAGCTGTCAAGGGTAGGAGTGCAAATAGACTGCCATATGCACGCTGCAGGAATACGTGGATGTTGAAGGTGATGCCTTTTAAAACCGATCACCTCACCCAACTTCATCAAGCTGACAGAACACAAAGGACCCCACACAGTGGAGCCTGTTCACTGCTTAGCCAGACATAGGAAACTGCAGGGAAAACTCTTCCCAAAATCTCTGACACCACAGCTACCCCCCACTGACAAAAGCAAATGAACCAGGAAAACACTGAGAAGGTTTTTTCCATTTTACACTCTGGTTAGGATCAAGAGCAGCTACACGAGTACGCAATGAAGTGCTGTGTTCTCTTAGGAGTGTCCTTTCCAGAGACAGGGGTCAGTTGGGAATAAGTCACACAGCCTGTGCTTCAAACAGCTGAAAGTCAAAGAAGTCAAGGGACAAATGCCACAGGGAACAGAGACAGCCTTTCCCTTGATACCTCTGGGTGCAGCACTGGGTTCTGAACACCGTGTTCATGGACGGGGTGTTTTGGCTGAGCTGGGAGCGGAGGGTTTGCAGGAGGAAGCACACCCTCTGCAGGCTGAGACTGTGCCACTGGAAAACAGCATAGCTCTAGGCAAGCAAAGGCAGCTCCGTTTGAAAGAAGTTGCATGGATTTTTTTCAAACTCACTGAAATGCAGGAAGAAGAATTCAGGATATCTAAATCAGCAGAAAAATGCTACAAATCTATGGTATATAAGCAGTTCCACTGCACCTCCTGTTCTGGGATCACATTGTCCCTTTCACACAAACAAATGAAAAGACATAAAACCAAAATAAAATAAGAATAACCTCGCACAAAGCAAAAGATGTGAAGAAATGAAAGAATAAAAAGACATTCCCTTTAATTTAATATGAATACCTTTTTTTGAAGTGCACTTTCTCATTATATTTTCCAGAAGAACACATGGAGCAGATACACATAAACCTTACCTACTTGCTAATTTTTTAACATATGAAAATAGATTTTAAACACTTACCATGAGGTTTCCATCACTGTAAATAATAACAAAACTACAAATTAAGCATAAAACTAATTAAACAAACATCAAGTAGCAAAAGTGGGTCTACAGAAAAGATTAATATAATTATAGCTCAGCAATTTGAGAAGAGAATATTTTGAATAAGTAGGTAATTAAGTTAAGAGAGGCCTAAAGAAAGATTTCACACTCACATTCATATGCTGAAGCAGTTTAAAAATAGAGAGCAAGAACTGCCTGACTTCATGTTTTAATTTTAGCTGGGTGATGAGCTGGTCCCAAAGACAGAAAGGGACAGCAGGATTTTTTCTCAGCAAAGTGCCCTTCGTATTTTTATGTGAAGGAAATGCAGTATGTTCTATTAATATCCTGTTGTGGCTGTACATAAGCCTAGGCACCCTTTCAACCAGGAAAAAGTTCTGGTTTGCTTCTTCAAATCACTTCACTTTCAAAGACAAACACAGAGATTAGAGAACCTCCCTACTGCTCTCGCCACTTCACAGGTAAATAACATCCACACAGGAGTAGACACTTTGTTTTCCCATCAGTCGCCTACTGCAATTACTAAAGCTGTAATTTTCTATCATGAGGAGGGAAAAGCAAATTATTTGAGTTTGCACCTTAACTTCATTCTCATTTTAATTAAGAGCTGGGAAAAAAATGTCAACACCAACCAGAAAGGTGGGTGGGTGCAGGAGGCAAGAAATGTTGTTTGACTTAATGTTGGCATTATGCCCAGGCTCTCCCAAAGAAGCTGGAAGAAGTACACAGACTTTTCCCACATAAAGGAAGATTCTGCTCTGGGTATGGCTCCCTCATATCTCATACATTTCACCTTGCTGACACTTCTCTGATTAACCTAATCCAAGCAAAAGCTCCCCATTTTGAGGAAGCCCTGCCCATCCAACACTGTTTCAGGCTGGCAAATTTTGACAGTGGGGCAGAACTGAAATTCTTCTTGTTCAATAGCATCACATTGAAAACTTTTCTGTCCTTCAGGGAATGGTGGAAGTGAAGACTAACCACCTTGTAGATTATTTTTCTGACATACTCTTTCCAAAGTGTCAGCTATGCAAGTGAAGGTCAGATTCTCCCCCAAATCCTCAAGTGTCACAAAAGCACATTTTTACCTAAGACTAATTTTCTTGATAGATGACAATGCTTAAAACCTAGGCAGGAGTCTGAGCTAATCCTGCAGTGAAAACAAGCCTGCTAAGTCTCCCATCCTCTTCCACAGTTAGATTCCCTTGCTTGTATTTTAGAGCAACAATCAGAAAGATTCTCCCTCTTACATTTGGCATTTATTTACAGATTCATCTGAGGCTCCACCTGTGAAATTTCACTTGCATTAAGACTGGTCATTGATTCACTCCAGCTCCTTCTGTGAGCAAGCATTTGCAAACTTTATTTGCCAGGGAAGTGAAATGCAAGTCAGTTGAAATTTGCATTAACAACCTGCTGATCAGCACTTCCTAGGTGAGGATGCCCTGCCATTATGATCTTTAGTGCACTGTCTTAATGAACTGTGTCCCCAAAAGCACAGAAGGACCGTGCCATCCCTTTTAGTGACCTGCTTCCCCATCCATTTAGCTCTTGAGGAAATAAAGCAGAGCGCAACACTTAGGCAGCTAAGCCTAGGAAGATGTGTAGTTTGTTTACATCCATATAACCAATACCTTTTGGTTTTAATCTTAACACGGTTTTGAATTTTTAATTACCACAATGTGTTTTTTTCCCCACAATCCCACCAAACCCAATCCAAATTTATGTTAGAAATTCCAGACAGTTCTGAAAACTTTTTTCCATTATGCTGTTCAGATGAAGGTCACTGTCTTTTCTCCCAGCCATTTGTACACATGAAATGAGCTCATTTACTCTTATCACTCCTAGCATTTCTAGTTTAAGTGTCAGATACCAAAACAGGCCCAGGCATCAAGAGCACTCTATCCCCACCATTGGAATGACAACTTCCACTTGACTTCTTGCATCAAATGAAGTTAAAGCACTTGAAACTAAAGACTGAAGAGATGACCAAGTCCTTTTGTTTTTCTGCGGAGCCCTCTTGCAAGACGCTCCCTTGCAAGAAGGTTGTTGGCTGATATTTTTCCTTTCTCCTGCTTAAGTTCAACACAAAGTTTGTAGGAAGAGATCATCACTCACCACATCACTATTTATAGTTACTTACTCTATTGTTATCCTAACAAGACCTTAATCAACAAAGCTTCTGATCCTCCTTAATTAAAATTGTAACATGAAGGCATTTTTGGTTGAAAGAGCTTTTAATATAAATGAGATTTCTGATTTTCTTGCTCTAAATTTAAAAAAAAAATTGAAAATTCAAAGACCAATTCTTCTTCATTTCCCTTCCTAAATCATTCAGATAATGCTTCTCTTTCACCCTCCTGTGTAAACAAATCCTTCATGGATTCTAGGTATGAGAGGTTGGTTTTCTGTGGCAGAAGACAGAGACACTCAATTTATTTTTCTATCATCTTCTGAAAAAGGAAAAATACTCTTTCAAAGAGTTCACCATGCAGACACACCTTCCACTTCAGCAAGGTAACACACCAGACTCTATCAAGGGACAAGTACATTTTTGGCAAAGCAGTTTCAATTTCAGAAGGATACATACAAAATATTCACTGCTTGCTCAAACAAGCAGTCAAGTCTGAGTTTGCTTCAGAGCCAGCCCAGCAGGATCTAAATGCTGGGGAATGACAGGAACCTCTCTGGCTTTATTAGGCTGTCTGGCAGTACTGTATAAGAAGCATTCTCCAGGACTTACTGAAGATGCAATGCAGTCCCTACAGCACTGGCTTTCCTGCATGTGAGGGGGCTGTGTTCTCCAAGCCGGGCTTCCAGGTGATCCAGCAACACTCCCACCATCAACGCCTGCTGCCCCCACCGCTGCCACCCATGCAGTTCTGTTCTTAGAGAAGTGCTGACTCCTAAAAGCTGGTCACTCTGCCAGCTTCACTACAGATAAATAAGTACAATTACCTCAGGGAACTTAAATTAAGAGCTGCCTCTCTGTCTCACACAGTTATATACAACTCTGTCATGTTCAAGCTTGAAGATGCATTTTTTCCTGCTCCCTTGATGATTTTGTTGCTTCTTAAGAACAGGGGCTGGAGGTGGAGGGCTAAAAATTATGTACTCCTCAAATTACTAAAATGTCTAACCCCAGATCTGGGGTCCATTTATCACAAGTCACACTCTTGGTCAGTCTCTGTTTTGTCCACCAAGAGCCAACCAGCAAGCCCTCCTCCCACGCTGTGCTATTTGTGCAAACTGCTAGCTTGGAGAAAAAAAGTAAATACAGAGCTGGTTTACTTCTAGTGAGGTCCCCCTGGCATCCAGCTAAGAGGTGAGAAAACTAAATATAACAAACTTAAAACTACAATTATTATAGGGGAGTTTGCCAGAGCCGCTCTGAAGCTCCTAATGGTCTGTTGGGGATTTATGGATCAGCTGTGAAAATTTACTCACAGCTAAAACTTGCCAATCAAGTCCTTGGCTTTGAACACTGCTACCAACTTCTACATAATACAGTTTGTCAAAAGAAAAACAGTAGGTTTTAATGTTTCAGAGAAGGGTACGAGAAAAATCTATCATACTAAGCAGACCAATAAGACAAGCATGCAGAGGCTCCCTTCTGAACGTTTGCATCTTTGTATAAAATGGTCTTATATTTTTACAGAGCAGGAGGAGATTACAAGTGCTGCCAAAATACACAGTAAGAGACAGTATGTTGTACAGAAAAGACTGCAAACTGCTGTCTTGCAGTTTAAGAGCAGATTCCCTCCATAAATTTTGCCAGTGATCCAGAAAATAATATTATTTGCTGGTATTTTATGTTCTTGCCATATGGATGGGGATATAAAATTTAGTAAAGCTTCTCTGAAATTGTATCTGCTATTTGCATATTATTCCATTTTAAAAGGGCAGCAAAAATAACAAACAAAAAATTCTGAGAACTTACACAGAAAGCAAAGCAAGTAGCCAGCTTAGATGAGAGATATAAGACCATGCCTTATTTCTCCCAAATGCTCAGCACAAATGAGAAGACAGCAGTGATGGCCCCCTGTAAGGGCAGCTCTGTGCAGAGGAGCTGATGGGCTCTTTGTAGAGCCCTCTCCACCTCCAACTCTGCAAATCCCTGCAGCTGGTGAGGCTTCAACACTTTCAAACCACAAGTAGTGGTTTGAAAACATGTCAGACCTCTAATATGCTACTAAGCACCACAGAGGAGCATGGACCCCTACTCCTCCCTGCACAGATCCATACTCTTTAAAAATGGAAGTTTTAATGCTTCAAACTTTCTGATATTTACTTTGGCTTCTACTACATTAGGTCTCTTCTGTCAGCAATTACCCCAAGAAACAAACACTAAAGAGTCATGAAGCCTTGCAGATTTAGATGATAGGATCTGATCCTTTAAAGCCTTATACACATAAATAATCCTCATGTGTATGAATAAGGCTTTAGAAGATCATAGCATATACATTATATCCAAAGAGGAATTCAAGTCCTATTTACTGCTGACAATCAAACTCCTGGCCACCTAACATTATTTATGCAATTTATAACATTGTTATGCTATAAATTATGTAATATAAAGACATATTGCTTTACTCTGCACATGTATACTTTAACCATCTATACAAAATCACAAAGTCACTTCTAGCCCTTGCAAATTTCAACTTAACTCTTTTTTTTTTGAAGGAAATTCAATCTTTTAGTAATCTGCAATGCAGATTACTAGATTGAACAGAAATTATCCCAAGCCTTGTAGAAGTCTGATCTAACAAAGATACATGACATGGGATTAATTTAAATTTCATTGTCAAATTTGGAGTATTTAATTAGCAATTTTTTATCCACCAGAAGCTGGGAAAGAGGAGGTACATTCAAATGCAGAAAGTGAGTTGACTTGAATTCAAGTACCACAGAACTTTGATTATTTTATTACAACACTTTACCTATGAACCTGTTTGCCCATGCCACCCACAGAGGTACCTATATAACCATCTCAGTTACTATTCTTCTGTAGTTCTTACAAACATCCCTAGATACAACAGTGACATTTTGCTGAGTGTAATGCATGGCAGAGTAACCTGAGGCAGACCTCCTGGTTCATCTGAGTTAACAGAAGATGCCAACAAAAGGGTCAGCCCTGTCTGCAGCATGAGAAGGTGTTGCTACACAACACAACAGTGACCTTGAATGAAGCAGTAAATAAAGAAAAGAGGCCAGTGTTTGGTTGTGAGTTGGCAGGATGGAGGAAAATTGTAGGTGACCTTAAAAGAATGTGCCATGAGAGGAACACAAATGGATGGTGCAGAGTACACGGATAGCAAGGGTGTGAATGTTAAGACGTGTTAATGGAAGACTTTGAAAGATAAGAGAAACCTAGGGCTGCAAAAAATCTCATCCTAGTTTGCTATTATTTCTCTCTACGGTTTCAGGAGATGACAGTCATCTTTTCTCCAAATGCCATCCTTAGTCTGAATTGTGCATAATCTCAGACAGAATTTTATGTGGAGGAGCAGAGAAAACCTCTAAAAATCACCAGAATAGCATCCAAACTGCAAACCATGCAAATACCCATAGCTGTGCCCAGTTCTGCAGGGACTGGAGCAACCTACTCTGTACCAGAAGTTAATCTGCTCTCACTCTATTTCCAAGAAGAACAGAAAGACGGGTGAGAAAGACATTAAAATATTTTCTTTAAAATGAGGCCAAAAATAGAACAGTAAAAGTTGGTCAGTGTAAGAAACTGCATGTGTCATCAACCTAATAAAACTACTTAGTGCATCTTCCCTTAGAGGGAAAACACGTTAATCAGCAGAGACAGAAATAAGATTTGTTCCTGCAGAAACAGACAGTATTTGTTATCTCAGTAAAGCCAATGCCAGCCATCAAGCCACTTATTGAAGAGGAACTCAAAGCCTGTTTCCTAATACAAATATTAAAATATAAGTAAAAACGCACTGCAACTCCTGCACATTTCCCAAGTGGCCCTAACTCACAGACACCATCAATTCACACGTGTCTGTGCATCCAGGAAAAAAGCCAAGTCATGACACATAAAACTGTAGCTTTTGACACTACCAAATCCAAGACATTTGACATTGCTTGAATTCTAAAACTCTGCATCCTAATCTACAGAAAATCCCAAGTTTCATGGCAAGTTGAGGAAAGTTAAGACTAGATAAAACCAGATGCTTTTATTATGTCAAAAGCTGGTACGGCAGAGAAGGGACCAGGTGATCAGAAAGCTGTCAGGGAGCTTGCTCATAACCTGCCCAAAATGCTATTTTCTCTGTTCATCCTGGCCAGCAGAAGATATTACTCAAGGGAACACAAGTTAAAGACTTCCTTATCCTGTTCCTGTCTTCAGAAGAAGTAATCCAGAAGTGGAATCTCTCCCCAAGGAGTGATTGTCATTAAGATTTCACATAGCACAGGCTTTAGAGTTAAAATTGTGCAGGAGATAGACTGCTCCTCACAACCAGCATAGCTACAGATTGCTGTCACCCCCAGAGTCAGGCAGTGCTCATGGCATCTTTGGAGCACGCTGCAGAGGCTGGTGAGACAGCTGCACATCTTTAAACAACCAAGATGGTAAAGAACAAATCTGAACTGCATCATTCATGCAACATCATTCATGCAACTCCACCCGGGTCCTGCTCATTGCCTGTTCAGCTCATCTCCCAACACAGACATGGAGAAAACTAACAACAAATGCATCCTCCTTGTATTTCCTTAGATGCACAAGATAATTGTACCACAAGCTGCACATTCAATATCAGTTAAACTCCCATTTCACAAGTTTGCATACACACACCCAGCAATGCAGTTATCCTGATACAAAGTGACTTTTGTGCCGTCGTACCTACTGATCCTTTAAGAAAACAAGCCTTTGCCCCCTTCCTGCAACAGAATACCCGATGCTTTCATTCCACATTTCTTCTAAATAGGCAAGAGGCATTTGTAAAACGGGCTAGGCTTGAGCTGTCAGAACAGGACAGATATTAAACGTTTCTAAAGCCCAAAGGGAGACGTTTTCTGGTTTCCCCCTCTGTGTCAAGTGACAGCTCCACTGTGATGGGTCATTAGCGTGACAAAGGGAAAGCAGCTGGACATAGAGAGGGGCAGAGGCTAACAGAGCGATTACATCCTTAAATCAACTATAAAATGTTACAAAGGATGAAGAGGAGGAAAAAAGGGAGGAGTATATTCAGGGGAATAAAGTCAGTTTGATTAAGTGTCTAGCTACAAATCATATGAAATGAATTCATTTAAATAAAAGAAAAAGCAAGACAACTTACACTTCTGAGAAAGCAGATTCTATTTGAAGAAGCATTTCAAAGTGATTGACATTATTATTTAATGCAAATAACCCATTTTCCCCTCCTAAATAAATTTCTACAGTCTCTATGAATTAAAAAAGTATCATTGAAGATCTAGTTTCTCACATTTTGATAGCCACCAGAAAGGATCAGAACTGGTTACTGAGGTTTTTCCCATCTCCATTTTACCTTCCTCCAAATGAGATCAGGAAGATTTTAGCACCACATCAATAGCAGTAGCTCAGCAGGTCACACACAACTCTTACTGTTAGGTGCACACAGCTCTGAAAGCACAAGTAGTGAATTAAGAGGAAAACTAAAGGAACATATTTTCCAGCCTTCCCATTGATGGGAACAGTATATTAAATTTCCAATAAAAAGCAACATCCAGGCAACTGAGTTTTACTAAAGAGGACTCCATTGTCATGTGTTGTATTCCAAAACTTCATTTAGTATATTTCTTCTTATAAATTGTGCATTATTGAAGTTTTCGCTAAAGTTGGCATCACTGCTGTTATGTCTCTCTCCACTAAAATCTGACATTTCTGGGCAACTAAGAATTGATTGATAACTGATAATAAAAGTCAGATTACTTGGAAATTTTTGCATGCAACACATTCCTTCTAAATTCTTTTGCTCTGACTCCTTTCTGCTTTAGTACCTCTGTGCTCTCTCTTCAGTCTTTTTATTTTGCCTTTCTGCCAGTAAGCTGTTGGGTTTTAAATCAGAGATTAAAGAAAAAAAATCAACCAAACAGAACAAACCTAAGTCCCAAACTCCACACTTTCAATCATTTTTGTTTAAGAGAGAACCTCCATATGATTAAGTAATCTTAAACCTTTGGGTCACAGCTAATATAAAGGAGGGATCATTGTTTTCCAACAAAAAAAGAAATTAAAAGAAATAAATAAAAAAGAAATTTTAATTACATGACTTGAAGATAATTATAATTCACTGATGCTGATTTTGGAAAACAACTAAACTTAAAAGTGAAGCACCCTCTGTTTGTACCTGTCCCTGCCCCCTCCATTCACACACACTCACATTTGGTACACACATTTGGCATTTTAAGTCCTGATTCTAATCTCAGGTGAAGTGTAAGAAGAGTCTCAATTATGACTCAATAAGCCAGACAATTCCAGAAAAACTGCATTTTCCCCCACTGCCCGTTTCATAATATACAGAGACAATAAATGGCAAACCCAAGGAGGAGCTTAACAATGTGGGTTTGCTTCCCACATTCCCTGGCCAGTCCCACACCATGCTGCTTTTACAGCTCCTGTCCTTGTTTTGGTAAAGCTGCTCAGCTAAGACAACTACAGCCCCCATCTGTTTTGTTTTCATCTCCAGTCAGGGCTGTTAGATTTGTTTCAACACAAACTCCGTGAGTTTTCAGAGCCCTATCAGGTAGAGAAGAAATTGAGATTTTGGAGATGTACTTTAAAAGGCAAATAAGTATGGAAAGCCTGTATCAGTAACAGTAAGAAGAGAAACAGTAAAACCAGTGTTTCTCCTTGTTAAGTATCAGTTGGCCTTTGCCATATATGCCAAACTATTTGCCATGACTAATGTATATAATGGGAGTACATTTCATATTTTATCTCTCCTGGGAGACTTTGAGTCAGGGAGGGGAAAAAAAAAAAAAGAAAGGAAAAGGAAAAAGAAAATCCCACACTATACAAAACAAACAGACAATGATGCAAATAAAACCCCCACATGTTTAACATAGTGGGCTAGAGTTAAAAAAAAAGATAAACTGGAGATAATTTTTCTCAACAAGTTTTCTCCTTGCTGCTATAGGGAAATAAAGGACTCAAAGCACTCAGCACCAGCCTGCTTCCTCCTCTCTGCCCCCAGAACTGGCACAAACTGATGACAACTTGGGCGCAGATGTTGGAAATTCCATCTTCCTTCCAGAGGAGCTCAAAATCTCCAGGGCACAACCCCTCAGGAAAAAAAAAATATTAATTTTGCCTTTCCCCTCATTGTTTTAAGGTGACTTTTATTCAATTTGTAAACCAAACATATATTCCTATATCAACACAGGGAGTTAAAAACTGCTCTATTTCCACCGGACAGATATGACCCATGACAAATCATTAAAACCAAAAGCATACAAAGAGTTGGATTTCAATACAATAAGGTCTCCTATAATCATAGAGTTTACTCGTGACAAATGTTTTCAGCAAAACTCTCATAGAAAGCACTCTTCATGCAACATCTCTATAGTTAACCCACAGTCACCACTCAGTCCTTTCTCTCAGTTATTTCCAGCTAGCTGCTCTGTCAGACTGCAATAAATCACACACCTGGAATTATTAATAGGAGTCTGCACTCTCTCATGCTGCTTAGTCACTCCAGCCAATCTAACAGCAGGTACTAAAATTTGTCACACACTGACCTGTCATCTAAAACTTACATTTTGCAGTGCAACTGCAAATTATAAATGAAACTTTCAAACCATATAAGTTTTCTCATAAGAGCAGACTTACCGGGAGAGGGGGGAAAAAGCCCCAAGACAACAAACAGTTCCAAACACACATTGGTCTTTACAGAGATATCCAACACGTGTTTCACTTGTTGGCACTACAGACCCTACCCTGCATTTCCACTCCTTCCACACAACAGCAGCAGAAACCAGTTATGAACACTGGCCAACACCATTACAACGTTCTTCTTCTCAGTCTTCTGCTTTATCTCATACAGAAGGGTATGTTTTTATAAGTCATCCTCTGAAGCACGTAAATTCAGGTTTCCTTTTCCCAGCAATTTCTCATTCTCAGCTCTACAGCTTGAGGGCTTTGACTGCAATAAGGCTTTTAGTTTTGGAAAAGAAGAAGTATTTTCCCATCAAACATCACAACAACCTGCATAGATAGAATGCTTTAACTCTGTAAATCTTATCATTGGACCTTTACTATCAACGCAACTGACGTAGTCACTTGGGGAAAAAGTACAACATGTAGAGAGCATATTTCAATTTATATTTTATTGTAGTTGGATACTACCAGCAGGGAATTTCAAACTAGAGATTCAGTAATACTTTTATATTAAAATTACATTATAAATTTTAAAGCAGAGGGGCATTTAAAGAATACAGTGCATGCTACCTGTGTTGCATGAGTTCAGAAATGCTAAGACATTTCAGATCTCCAGTTTCACTAAATTTTAATCCTTGTTCAAAGCTCAGCACTCACAATGAATGTTTATCAGCTGCCCATGTAGGAAGTAATTTTTTAAAGTTACGTTGCCCTTCACCTAACATCTGTAAACGTTCCTAACAAAACAAAGGCAAGAAAGAAGGAATCCAGAGAGCTTTTAAAGTTTAAATGGGATAATGAAAAATACGTATTTTATATGATACTATAATGAAAGACTTCAAACAGGGAGGTGTTTTCTTAAACACCACAGAATATTCTGATCTACTTGGCTCTGAATTAGCATTCTGCAACTGCACATTTGTTTACTGCAGCTCGGAAAGCAAAAAAATAGCAATTGTTGAAAAAAGTCAAGAAAAACAAAATGCTCAGAAAACAAGATCAGTGTTTTCTTTCCTGTAATGAAACCATTACTTAATTTTGTAGAAGAATTACTGCTTTCATTCCATTGTATTTTACCAGTCATAATACCTGTTCTAGCGTATCAGAAATAAACTTGGAAGAGCAATTCTGGATATTCCCTAACATCTCCCTTTCAATTATTCACTATATATTCAGTTTAGATTATAAAATACCAAGTTATTATCATAAAAACAAAGTACAATTTGCCTGCATTTCCAATTCAGTGCATTTATTAATCAGGTAAACAGGCACACACCAAATTACGCCACACGTTACAAAACTGTAAGATCGAGTTGCAGGACCTTAGATGGAGATGTTCGGTGTTTGTCACCCTATGTCACATTAACATGACAAAGAACACTCAGAACACGGCATCTCTCTCAAATCTTTCCATTAAAGGTAGGGTCAAAAGGAAAGCATTTCAAGTTTACCTACCTATAATCTGCTAGGAAGTATGACTAGCAAGAATGTGATGCCCTCATACATTGTGGTGTAACACACACCACATGAGAAATAAAATTGTGAAGCATTCTCCACAGATCTACCTATCTGACTTGCAATATGCAGCCACATAGTCTTGGTAATTGTGAGAAAATGAGGGTCAACTTTAGAGACTGTAGTTTAAAATTTAAGACTGATTTTGAGTAAGTGCAGATTACTCTGTGGTTGCACAATAATTCACATGTATCACAGCAACGGCCCAGTGGACTTAGGAAGAGACAATTAGTATTTCAATTTCAGTGCAAATCTCCAAATCTGTATTTCCAATCAGAAATAAAAATGTAGGTAACAAGAACCTTGAATGTTTTCACAATTAAGCTACAAACCATAATTTAAAAACAAACAGACTAAAAGAAAATAAAGCATCAAATTTATGGACCACATTCTGCAGAAAGTTTGAAAGTCCAGTTGTTTACATATTTATAAAAGCTGATGTGATTCCCAACTCAAAATAACGTTCATACGTTAAATTTGCGGTAACATCAACACATTGCACTTCTGTATTTGTGTACGTGTATTTTGCAAATGTGAGAGAATTGAAAGCATTTCCTCCGTTAATTACATTGTTGGGTTTTGTTAAGAAGGTGATAATGGAGATGCCTAAGCCAGCGCCTTTGCTGAAGGAGTTGCTGCAGGAAAGCGGCTCAAGCCCGGCGTCAAGGCCGTGGCAGCTCCTCAGTGCTTTGTCATACTCGCGCTTTGCTTGAGGGCCGCACACGGCCTCAGTCCACTTGGCGGTCTGGGACATGATATCGAAAGCGGTTCTCAACCTTCAACACTGCGCAGCACCCAGTGTCCGGCTCGTCAACTCAAATCTTTAAGTAATAGAAGGCAGTTCTAATAGCTCCATAGCCGGCTATTTGTTAGCAGATTAAAAGCCTTACCTCCTCCACTACGTTATAACTTCCCAAAAAATCAGATACAGTGCACTTAACCACCTTGAATCAGCACAGATCATCAGCTTAGGCCTTACTCATGCTTCACCTATTAGCTACAGAGCATTCTCATTTAGCCAGATAAGTATCACTGGCACCACTGCATCTGCGTAGCAGAAGTGCTTTCTTCCCTCTTTCTGGGTGGAAAACAAAACAGCAAAAAACACTCGCATCACTGCACTCATTAATAAGACTTCCAAACCCGCACAGGTTACTTTTCCCGTGACAGTTTTGCAGAGAGATGCGATCGCTTTCTGGCACCCCAGGCCTGCCGGGGGGACGGCAGCAGCGGAACGGCGGCGGGGCAGGCGGCACACACCGCCGCGGGGCAAGCGACGGAAACTTCCCCGGCCCAGCTCCCGGGCACGGAAGACGCGGTGCCGGGGCGAACCCTCGGCAAACCGACACGACCAGCTTTTCAGGCAGAAAACTTCTGAGGGCAGCGAGGCCACTGCCGGTCTTTAGGGGAGTCCGTGCCCCTAACAGCGGGGACAGGCCCGCCGCCACACGCAGGGCGAAGCGAGGCTCAGCCCCGCGGGGCACCGCTCGGCCACGGCCAGGGCCGGTGCCGGGCCGACCCTCCGCCCGCCCGGCTGTCAGTCTGGCCGCGGGGGGAGGGAAGGGGGGCACCGCCACCGGGGAGGGAGAACGACCCGCGCCTGCCCGCCCGCCCTCCCGGCGCGGCGGAACGCGGGGCGGCTCTTACTTGTGGAGGAGCTGGGGCAGGCTGGGCGGCGGCGGCGGCATCCCTCGGCTGGGGGCCCCGCTGCGGGCATCGCTCTCCGGCGGGTCAGCGCCGCGGGGAGCCGGGGCCTGGCTCATGGCAGCGGCGGGGACCATACGGGGCGGCCCCTGCGGCGGGAGGCGCGGGTGGCCGCGCAGCCCTCGGCCGCGGCGGCGGGAGGGAGGGTGGCAGAGAGAAGGGAGGGAGGGGGCAGAGGACCGGCCCTGGAGACAACCGCGCTCCCCCCGCGCCCCCCCGCCGGGCTGGCGACGGCGGGACAGGCAACCCCCTGCGACTGAGCCCGCCCTGCCGGAGGGCTGTGGTCACCGGCGGGGGCGGCCGGTGCTGCGCGGAGCCCCAGAGGCGCTGGCGGGGCCGGAGGGAGGGGCGGGCGGAGCCCCCGGCCCGGCCCCACCTGGGCGCCGGGCCCGTTCCCTCCCTCCTCCGCCCGCACCTGCCCGACGGGAGGGACCCACGCCCCGCGGCGGCCCGGCGGCTCTGCCCTGTGTCCCAGCCGGGACAGGGTCGCTCGGGCACACCTGTTCGGGGCAGGGTGGCTCGGGCGCACCTGGCCCTGCCCGGGATGGTCCCGGGGGTCGCGCTTGGTAAAGGACAGGCTGTACAGTAAAGAGTGAGCAGTACCAGCCCCTTCACACTCCGGCAACAATTTACAATCATCAAACGCCAAGGACAAGGGGGAGAGCGTGTGTACTGTTCTAATTTCTCGTTGGTAGCACCTCTCAAGAAATGTAATCAGTAATTTTTCAGATATAGGCTCTGTCGGGTGATATAAAATGGGAGAGTCAATTAATAAACCTTCTCGAGGAGCAAGTAATCTCTGCAGCAGACCCTCCTCTCCGTCTGGGCCCAACCACGATGGGTTTTTAATAAAGGACGTCGATTGCGGGCTCTCTGCTTCCAAACACATACCTTAGTGTGATCAAGACCTACTCAGGAAGGCTTTACCTGCTGCTGTAATAAGACAGGACTAAGGAGTGGAATTGCTGCCTGACAATACAATGTGACAAAAAAAGTTTTACCTGTGCACGTTTTGGGAGGGAATTTCAGGTGACTGATGGAGCAGAAATTGCACTCTTGCATTAAACAAGTAACACTGAGAATGTTTCTTCCAGCTCATGCTCCCTTTATAAAGTCCTGTTTATTAGAGAGGGACAAGTCAAAGACCATTTCAGTACTTGCTCCTGCACTACCTCTGCTAGCCACACACCCTCCCCCCAGCACGCACACACACACACACATACCCCGAGGAAAGCAGAAACATCCTGGCTTCTTTGAAAAATTAATCCTAATTCAGGAAGACAAATTTTGAAGGGGTCAGGTTCCCCTCCCCTGCACCTGGCACAGTCATTTACAAATATGTAGCCTTCTAAATGGGAACAAAATGCCACCTCCAGTGACTGGAAAATTTTAAGTTAGTTGCATTAATCACGTACTTTACACTTTGCAGATGGAGAGCACCAACCAGGTGCAGGGCAGTGGAGAATTGGGCCACATTTCAGTTGCACAGTTACTTAATGGTAATGTAACACCAAATGCACCTTCTAAAAATGAATAGCCATCAGTATTTGTTTAGACACATTGACTTACACTATATTCTGAGAAATACAAAAAATGGAGCTTCACATCCTTTCCCACAAGGAAAAAAATTTGCAAATTATGTGTTTTCTGGTTCAGTGAGGGCCAAGGGGTGGTCAGCACTGTGTAGTTACAAGATGCCTGATCTTCCAACAAAGGAAAGGTAAGGTCTCACAGACAGGTGAGGCAACTCATGGGAAAAAATGTTTAACATGTGGGACCATCTCTGCCCAAGGTTTAAAGCAAATCCAGGTGTCCACTGATCATCCACAGAAAAGTGGCTTTGTGTGAATTTCCTGAGCAGCAGTGAAAGCCCTTGAGACCAAGCAACAGCCAACTGCTGCCTGTAATTATTTGAGGAAGTGAAAGATGGTGACTCATGGCTCAGAGGGCAACAGGAGCACAGCTATGACACTAATGCACGGCCCTGGATTAGGAGGTGGATAGTCACAAGAACGTGTTACTTCGCACAGACATATTACATCACTTGTAATAATGGATCAAGTGTGTTTTACTAGGCACTACTATTTCTGCACTTAATACATCCACTGTACAACTCAGCATTCAGTCTCAGCATGGGATCCTAAAACTCTGCAAAGATTTTCTCCATTTATTTTAGCAGTTCTCATCCTTATGTCTGCTTCTTGTCAAAGTTTTTAGGTTTTGTTTTTGGTGGTTTTTTGTTGTTGTTGGTTTTGGGGTTTTTTGGGTTGTTTTTTTTTTGTTTATTTTCTTTCTCTTTTTCTCTCATATCCCAGTGTTTGGCTTGGCATGATCTGGTGTGACAAAAGCACTGACCCCTCACCACCAGCTGGTCCCTGCCTTACCCTAATGCAGTAGTAAGGCTCACTGCAGTAGTAAGGGAAATAAGTGGGTGGGTGTGAGCAGGCACAGGCTGACCAATGTTCATGGACTCTCTTATTCAAGAAATCAGTATAAGGAGTTTTCTGGCCAAACCTTACAGTATTTCTGGAGCACTGCCATAAGAGAGAAACAACAGTGGCTGGTCCAAAAACCACACTTTTAGGGTCTGGGTTTGGCAGTAGAACTGAACAAGTGCTAACAGCTATGCAAGTTCCTGTTCTCCTAATATGGAACATAGTTATGCACATGGAGAAATCAGAACTGTAGGTTTTTTTCCACTTGGCTAGAGACGTATTCTGTGTTTGTGTAACTGTCAGCTAATAGAGATTTTGTTAAAAATATTGGCAAAACACTGACTTTCCCATTGCTGACTTCGTATGTATTAAATATCTATGATTTTAGATTAAAACTGCTGATTTTTTTTTTTAAGTATCTGTGCCAGCATATTAATGAGAGCTCATGCAAAAAACACTCCTGGCTAATAATTTCAGCTGAGATTAATATGTTTACTGCATCTCCCAATACAATTATACAATCCCCACCTCTTACAATGCCTTTTTGGAGTTTCCAGTTGTAGCAGTATGCATGCTAAAACTGAAATCCTGATCTAACTGCTGTTCTAACTTGCATGAGGATAAATCAGATGCAGCTCTCTGGTGTAAATGAACTCACACCCAGAATATTCCATTTTTAGGAGCAGATCAAGAAGGCACAGGCAGAACCTGGAGAAAAAGAAAGGGATCATAAAGTAGGACAGTGATGGAGCTAGGCACACACAGATACTGCGTCTCTAAATAGTTCAGCATCAAACAACAAAAACAGCAATGATTTCATTGCTTTAAGAGCTTATTTAACTGTAGAGTTACACAGTAGCAAGGAAACACATCTAAGAATAAAAGATGTCAATCTGCCTATTAGTCTGACTAAGGCCTTTCATTGGTTGATGCCTAAATCTGTTATTCTGTGACCTGAAATATAATCCTTGAAGAATTAATTGCCTTAATTTTAATCTTCTGAAAATTAATATATAATCAACTCTTCATTATCAGGGAAAAGAAGCAATTGGAAAAAAAAAAAAAAAAGATGGAAAACCTAGATAACGTGAGTACCTCAGGGCCAGGGCTGGCCCAGCTGTGCATGTTGTGCCCTGGTGTAAATGTCCTGCTCACTTAAGCTGCAATGAGCCGTAGCAGTTTAGGTACCACTGCATGTCTAACATGGTTTATTCCCAAAGTGGTTAAGGGACCCACACTCAATGGAGAATAAACTCTGGTTTTTTACTGTTACTACTGTACACAGGTACTTCAATTCGTATTTATAAAGTGTGATCTAGATAGTGTTGTGACGGTTCTGCAGCAGCAATAGTCATTAAAATACAAACATGATTTCATGTGGAATGAGATGTCGTCTCTGAAATAGGACTGAAGTAACATAAGTATCCAGTTGCAGGAATAAAAGACTTCATCTAGGAAGAATGGCAACATCGTACTCCTTAACAGACTGATAGAGAGAGTAGAAAAGCACTCTCTTATTCAACTTCCAAAAGTAATGAAGTAAAATTCAGGTTAAAAAAATGAAAAACACTTCAGTCCAGTCAGTTTAGGGCTATCAATGTATCAGGTTTTCCTAGGTTATCCTGAACTCTGTTTTTGGAGCTAGCTGTACCTGTTTTCTTATTCTCTGCGATCATTGTTTGGATAGAGAAGCTGAAGACTGAAGCAGAAATTTCCAGTGCCTGGGTATGTGAAATTCACCTTCTGGGTAAGTCTCTATTTACTTCTATCAACTTCTCCTGAAAAATATTTCAGTCAGCACCACTTTTGACTTTTTTCTTTTCAGTGATTTTCTTTTCACTGGATGTGAATGGCAACAGGTGGCCACAACTGGTAGGTTCTTTTGCAGTTACTCTGTCTTTGCATTTTCCTGCACCTGTGTGGGCTCTACTGCTCATGACTGCATGTCATTGAAATGGTGGTATTCAGAAACCAGGCTACATTTATAAAGGACCTGGTAAAATTTAGCTCAAGCCTGCAAGTTTCTTTATAAGAAACAAACAAAATTTTCTTTCAAAATTTTTGAAAGCAGAAAGTTTCCTATTAGTTTGAAAGAAAAATACAGGGGAGATCTAGCCCTTTAGAATTAGGTGTTTATAGAGCAGATGTTTTTGTAGGAGAACAGAATTACCTGAAGAATATGATTAAGCACATTAGGTTAGGAGCAAAATAATCAACCCAGAAAATGAAACTTATGAATGATTCACCAAGAGATACAGCCTGGTTCCAGACTTCTGAAAGGTGAAAAACAAAACTCAGGAGCTGGACTGACTGCTGCAGTATGCAGATCATGTGCTTTCAAGAGTCAAGCAGATCAAGGTGCTAAAGGAAAATCTTTGGAGATAAGCTATCAGACACTCTATCATGGATAGCTGAGACTTCCAAATATGCTGGGACTGGGAAAGGCAAACATTGCAGAATTTTAAGCCTTATGCAGAACAATGCGGAATAAACAAATGATGTCTTTTTGCAGGTACTGTGAGAAGCTGTGTATTCCCTCAGCACCTTGAGCCAGGGACAATATAATCCTCAATTCACATATTATAAATTTAGAAAATATTGGAATGTGCAACTGATCATACCTAGGAGGTATACAGACTCTTTGATCCCAGAATACTGGCTTATGTCATTAATGGCTTGTGTCATGCTCTTTTCTAGCTGCAGAAATTGAAAATGTTTACCATTTTAACTATTTTAACTATTAGCCAACTGCTTATAGAACAGCAAAATGTAATTAAAGAAAACATAATGGCAACAGTAAAAAATGAATGTTACACTACTCTGAGAAAAAAAAAGGACTTTTAAAACAATCCTTGATGTTACTTTCATCTCTTCAGATAGCTGAAATATGCATGTTAATAACCTGACTTATCTTTCTGTGCTTTCACTATTGCATACTTCCATTAATGTCATGGTGTAACTGGTCTGCTTCCAGTCATCCTCACTTCTGATTCTCATCCTTCATGGCCCCATAAGCACAAGAGAATTAACTATAAAAGCTTATTTATTTGTTTACCCCATTCCTTTCTAATGTATGTGTGGGGAGTTTTTCCTCTCATTGCCAAAGTGATAGGTGCTATCTATCACATTTTCACTATTAATAAAAATACCCATAATTAATATATTTAGTACAGATTTTACTTCAGTAATTTTTAATTTTAAAGATACTATATTAGAAGTAATATCCAGACCTTAAAAAGCTTAATTTGTCAAGCCTTTAAATACTAACTCCATGTATATGCAAGTTCTAAGGGTATATGCATAGCTGGAGGTAAAGTCTAAACTTAATGGTTTATTTACCCATGGTAAAACACTGATTTTTGCATAACTGCTGAGTATCATTTGATAATGATAAATACTACTGAAACACAAAGACAAACTGAGTATAAATTAGATTACAAAGTAGGGTCTTTTAATATTTTATATGAAGACAAGTGATTTCTGGAAGTCTGCTTAAGTAGAACAGCACCAAGGACTGCACAATTTATGCCCCTACAAATGATGTTTGGTTATAGTGAGGATATGGTGGTCTGTTCTATGGCAAACAAATCCCTTCCTGGGCCCTCTCACTTGTGAGATGTTCTGCAGGACCGAGTTTTTGACCGACCACATGTGCGAGCCCCGCCTGCTGGCATGAGCTGCCGAGGTGCCCTGCCTCTGGGAGGCTGCGGAGCTCGGCAGAGCCAAGGCCAGAGCTGCAGTGCCTCCTGACGGAGCGAGGCAGGGCTCCTTCCCCCTTGTCCGCTGACAAATTGCACAGCTGTGGTGTTACATGTCAGCACTTGCAGTGCGGATCTCCGGAGACAAACCAGGAATGTTCTGCATGCCAGACAGTGGCGCTGAGCCATTACATTGAGACAACCTTCTTGAGGGAACCGTGGGCCCTGAGTGAACAAGAGTGGGGAATCCACTGACAATCTGACCTGCAGCCATGTAACCACAGGCAGTCCAGTGCAGCAGGGCCAGCTCTACAGATGAAAGAAAAGAAGTCTTGCAAAAGTGTGCCAAATCCATGTAGCATTTGCTGCATAGATACTACAGTGATTTCAAACAACTCTCATGGCATTTAGATAAGGTAGGTGAGACTATGTGTCCCTGAAGTCTGAGATATGCTTTCATCAACATTCATGGTGAGCCCGAAGTTATTTGATGATGTTTATCATCATCTGGAATACTTCCAGTGGAAAACATGATCTTGCTGATCTGGAATCTAACTCAGCTCCTGCAATCTATATATTCAGGGTAAGAGTCAACAGAGAAATGCACATTGACATTTAATGCAAAGGACTCTGAAGTTACCTGAAATGATCTGCTCACCTGTTGAGGTCATCTTCTAAAATTAGCCTTTCAGTTTAGAACCTACAGTTCTTTTTTTTTCACTGAACTACCACAGCTGCTAACCTTTCACATCCTCCTTCCCCTTAGAAAATCTACAAGGACTTTAAAAGTAATTTCCCTATTTGGAAGATGAAGAATATATAATATATAGGATTGTAAAATAAATTTTGTAAATAATTATCATAGGGACTGAAAAATGAAACAGCAGTATTGAAAGAAAATTATGGAGGGATAAAACCCCAAAATATTATTGTAACCATGGAGGAAAATACATAACTGTTATTACTGTGATGTCAAATTAGTTTATTGAAATGTGCCATATAGGATAGGGAAATACTAAGAATAAAAAAAAACGTTTTGACTTGAGCTCTGGAGGGCTTCTCCTTTGTTACTTCTCACTTTAGTAGTGAGTTTACCTCTTTCTTTATCAGCAACTTGTGAGGAAGGTCACAGAAAACAAACAGCAAAGATAAATATTGGGGTAAAAAGAAACATGAATTAAAGAGCAATAATTCATGCTCACAGGTGACACAGCAAAAGCTCCACCAACACAGAAAATAATCTTAAAAGAGAACTAGTAGCATACTGTAGATGAGGCTACAAGAAGATGAATGCATAGCTTCTTGGAAACCTTCACTCACAGCTGGTATGAGTAGTCTGCTGTCAAACTAGAAAGGCGTATAATTTGGAAATCTGGAAGGGTTAATTCCTTTTCCTATATTGTTATTCAACGGTCTGGGTAACGGAACAGATCACACGTCTGAAATGTGCATGTGGGGTAAAGTGCTACAGGCAAATTGGAGCACAGAAAGAGTCTTCAGAACAATTTGGAGAGATCAGAGAAACTGTGAAGAACACAGGATTCAGCTGAGGAAGGACAGGTGTTAAGTCCTGTACTTAGGAAAGGAAAATATTGTCTGGGAAAGTACAGGATGGGGAATGACTAGACAGAAAACAGTTGTTCTGAACAAGACTTGGGGGTATTACAGAGGATCACAGCTGAACATGAGTCAACAATATCATGCAAGGAAGGCATCCATCAACCTAAGCTATATAAATAGGAGTTTTGTCTGATGTAATTCACTTATTTTTCTTGGTGGTGATAGGGTCTCAGTAAGAACACTACATCCACTCTGGCAGTGGTAATTTCACTAGGAAATGGATTGAAAAATTCAGAAGAAAGGATAGAAAAGCCTACAAAAGATGAGTCACAAAAAAAATGATGATGGAAAAGGCATTGTTCAGTCTAGAAATGAAAAGACTGAAAGCAGAAAATAACATTTAAAGAGAATGGAATAAATTGGTTTTAATCCCCAGGGGGAAGAAGATAGAGGAAAGTGGGCTTGAATCACAGAACAAGAGGTTCAGATTAAATCTGCTAATTGCAAATAAGAGAATATCTCAAATTTTGAAACCTCACGTAGCAGCTTTAAAATAGATTGCACAAACCATCTGTCAGGAACGAGTCAAACACGATCCAACTTTGGGGCAAGAGGAAGGATTAGGTACACCTAGGTGTCCCATTATCCATGATTATTGAAGCAAGCAAACTCTGGAATGGCAATGAAAAATCCATTGGAAAGCAAGAAGTGCAAAAGTTAATATAACTTACGTAGTTTGCAGGTCCAGCAACTCTTCATAGTCCATACAGGTCCATGGTTTAGGTGGCTTGAAGATGGCCAACAATGTATATTAATAAAAGGCATGATCATGCATCTAAAGAAGGTCTTGAAAGTGATACAGTCAAAGTAGGGAAGGAGAAAAAGCTGTTTTCTTAGGAGAGAGAGAGAAGCAGAGATCATACAAACATTTTGAAGGCTTGTATTTGTTCCTAGTGAAAGGGAGTTCATACGGGGTCTCTAAGAAATGAATGCATTACTCTCCCAGACACAGAAGCCATTGCAAACACAGGCCCTAAACAGAAAATAAGGTTTCACACATGGGATGACCCTTAAATTCAGCCCCATCCAGGAAATCCTGAACTAGAGCCTAAGGAAATCTTAGTTTAACTGATGCTTGTTTAAACCCAAGTTATTAAATATTTTGGCTAATAGGCAGTTCAAGTAAGAGTCTCGAAGAAGCCATGTCTCTACATACAAAATATAAAATAAATATGATCATATCAGGATAGTTTGCACTTAAAGAATCATGTCTGAAAAGTCAGATGCTTTAATCCACTCGTAAGCGCAGGCCCTTTTCCCTCCACTGTTAAAAAAAGATGTGTGATGAGACTGTGGCCAGCAATCCCAGGGTTAAAGAAGTGGCATAAGCCCCACCCCATCAGTCACAGTCCACAAAGCTTTTACTTGGACTGCCCTTGGCTGTGATAGCACATCATTACTAATCTTCCAAACATTGCACACATACAATCTGGAATGCAAGGCCTACCATGCAGTCTGCAAACTGACCAAAGCAAAGCCATTTGATTACTTCATGCTCAGGATACAAGGAAAAACAAAAACAGCCTTCAGCCAGGAAAAGACTAAAGCATAAAGTCCACCTAAAATCACATGTGAAATTAATTATGCTTTCTGGAAATGCTCATTTCTGGAAATCTCACAGTGGTCTCCTTGACCCAAAGAACACATAATCCATCTTAGGCACTGAAAGCTCCCTTACCTTTCACAGTTCACAGAGAAATCTAGTAGGCTGTAGTTACAATATATTGATTATTCAATTTATTTTTTTCTTTAACAGGAGAAAAAGCTATAAAAAAGAAAAAGAAGCTTTTAAAATCATGTCTTTTCTCTTTCTTTTCTCCCCTTTCCACTTGTTTTTTCATAGATAACTTGACATGTCACACAGTCTTTTCCAGTAAGCTGATCAATTGCCAAAAAAAATGTAGCCTCAGGGAAACTTTATCAATCAGCTCATGCTGAACTCAGCCCAGGAGAAAGGTAATACTCCTGAAAGAATTACATAATTTGTCTTGATTTTTCTCACAAGCACAGTTGTGTCCTTACCCTCTCAGTTTCAAGAGACACTAAAACTGTAAGCAGAGGCACAGACATTACAAGTGAGGTAAGTGAGGTCACATGCTTGAAAGAAGCAAGAAAATTTCTCAAGACCCCATGATTTAAAAAAAAAAAAAAAAGCCCATTGATAAGGACAGGCAGGAGGAAGGTAAGACAGAATCCAAAGGGAAAAATTAAACCTGAGTAGTTCCAGTTCAGTAAAATTCTAAGTCATTGAAAATAAATTCTTAGTAAAGAGAAATGTCAAGAAAGTTCAAATTCCTCTGCCTTTTCAGAGGATGAGGTTGAACTGCATGTTCCCATGTCTCCAAAGTTACCTTAATTTCCAGTCTTCTGAGTTTCTGGGACTGGTCTCTTCCTTTTGTTTGGAAGCTACTGTAGCTAATATAAATATATAAAAGGCAAAGCATCAGGAATTCAGTTCCTCTGCAAGTTACCTCTCCCGAAGTCTCACTCTGGTGAAGGTTTCACAAGATCAGTGATTATTTTTCTTTCTCTTTTTTTTTTTGGAGTAAACATGTAAACATAAAACTAATTCCTTCAATTCTTAAAATATTCACATAAAAGTTGGTTTGGGTTAAGCATAAACAAAATGGAATTTGAACAATGATCAGAAGCAGTTATTTGCGTGAAATGTTTGCTTCCAGATGAGCTTTTATAATCTCTCCAGCTAAACTGTCTGTCCTTTCCTAGGATATGCTTAGAGGGCAAAGTATTAGAAGTCCAACTCTTAAGTAAATGGTCCATACAGGGATTGAATCCACAACCTTGGTGTTATTAACACCATGCTCTGACCATCTGAGCTGATCTCATTTCAGATGGCTGAGGCTCCATCCCACAGACTACTGCCCAGCTCCTGTGCTTGCAGAGCTTTCTTGACTGCACCAAAACCACTGCTAGAGCTTGTGAAGGGTTAGAGCGTCCAGAAAGACCCAGCTCACTGGGTCTGAAGGGTGCAGAACTCACCAGGAACCTCCATCACCTCGAGGGAATGGCCCCAGTTACACAAGTTACAAACATCTCTACCATTTTCCAGGCAGTGAGAACAGGTCCCCTTCTGATCCACATAAAGGCTGGATAACAAAATATGTAAGTGATACAATAAATTGTTTAACAGTAACCTAGTCTTCCTTTGAGGTATCTGCTTCATTATTCCAGCCGTTGGTGAGTTTATGCTGGGAAACATGAGGATTGGTGGCCTGTGACATTTTATCAAAACTAATCTGACTACAGATGCTGTTTTTTAAATCCTAAATGCTTAATCCTAATATTTTAAATGCTTTTTAATTGTCTTGACAGCATCCTACAACTATAAGCACCACAGGTTAAATAATTTTTTTTTTTTTTTGCATTACCAGCTCATAACATATTTCTGAAAAGAGCCCTAGTGTAAGGCTGCACAGAGAACCTTTCACACTCTCATCACTTGGAGCAATCCCATTACAATATCTGGCCCCCTTTCTGGATATGGCTCTGAATGACTCGCTTTGAGCCATTCAAAAAATTTGTGGTAGACCTGGGTGTTGAAAGTAGCTCTCACAGGGGCTGATCCAGAGCTTATTTAAGTCAACAGAAGTCTTTCCAATTGATTTCAATTAATTCTGAGCAGGTTCTGAATCTCAGGGCACTGCCCTTGCTGTGGCAGCATGCTTTTTATACTGCTCATTTTATACACCTATCATATTTCTTCCAACAATTCTTTCCAAATTAAATTGCCTTAGGGTGCAAGGGAACATTTCAGAGAGATGAGGGACTGTAAGCTATCTTATTCTTATTGAAATCAATGTGGCTTGGATACCTATCTGCAATGTGTGCCATTTAAAATTTTCCACTTAATCAGGCCAGACCTTTCTGCAATGCTTTTCCCCATTTTTATCTCTTTTCTTTTCTGTGGATCACTTTTGCAGTCTTTTCTGATGTATAATGGGAAGAAGACAGGAGATCTTAGCAGAGATGGACACTAGACAATGCTGAGAGATTGATAGATGAGAAATCTATCTGGAAAAGTACATTTACAAAAAAAAAATTAAAATGAATGAAATTGGTTATTAGTTCAGTTAAGATGTGATCCTCCAGTTTTTTCAGATCCTCTGATTCCAGAAGCACACACACACACAAAAAAGCTGGCCTGCTGCCATGATAAAATAAGCCTATCATTTTCCAGCAGTTTAAATATGGGTCAAAACATTTAATCAGACAATATTAATTTATTTTAGTATTCCCTGGGGAAACCCAGGGTAACTTTAACAGAGAACTCCTTCTAGCTTTTGAAACAAAAAAGAAATGGAAGGACATCTACTGTGATTTATTTTCTCTGGATGATCAGTGGAGAAATTGGATATGCATGACACATTCATTTAGTCCTCACTTCCCTTTGATGATTAGGGCTGAATTTTCATTCTGGTATATGGGGATTTGTGTGTGTCACTCCAAACAACAAGTGTCATACATGTAAGTCCAAATGTAACTTTCTAAGAGTGAAGTTCAGAGACAAGAATCTCCAGTGTAAGTGGCCAAAACAGAATATTGCAATAGCATGCAAGTAATACTTATGTTCTAACATTGAAGCCTGAGCCTCACAAAGGCTTGACTGAATTTGTAATTAAGATCCTTTCCCTAGCTTTGGTGAAAAAACACATTGGAAATATGTGCAGGCATCAACCTAATTAAATCTATAAAAATTGATTAGCCATTTCAAAACATCTGTTACTTGGTCCTTTGCACACTATTGCCAATAACCTCAATAATGAGGTGTGACCAATGGCTTTATAGTGGGAGCATTGCAGCCTCAGGCAAGGGAGGCTGAAGAGGTCTAGCTGTAGCTCAGACTGATTGCAGTGAAATGGTGGGTCTGTGTAGTTAGGTGTAGGAATTTCATTTGCCTATAACTATCATTTGTTTATTAATATAATCTTTTAACAGAACACCAGAATTGGATAGAAATGTGAGCAACAGTTTTTCCAACAAAATCCTTTACCCTTTGGGATTACTTGGCATTAAAGAAAAGAAGAAGAAAGAAAGAAAGAATTCTATGGAACTAAGCTAATGGAATGAAGAAAAGAAAGTTATATAATGGATTATAAATGTTTGTAATTGTTTCTTGCAAACTCAGAGGCAATTTGAAAGGCTATTGCTGTGGCATAATATTTTCCAGTTGCCATTCAGTCCCAATGTCAAGTGATACAGGCAATAAAACTCTCCCTTACCTTCCCCTGTAAGACTATTCCATACATCACATTGTGAGCAAGTTTTATTTTTGGACTGTGATGAACACCTCACAAGATCAGGCCAGCAGCAAGGCACCAAGCACGTGGTGGTGATGTATCACATGGATTCAAAAACACTGCCTTCCACCACTGCAGCATCAGCTGCACCCATTGAAATGAACACATAATTAAAACGACAGCACAATTGCATTACTGTTTAAAACCTAGAGAAATATAATCCTTGCTAAATAATCACACTGCACTCAGATACTAAACATCTGGTGGATCTATTTTAAGATTAGACATGTAGCACCCCTGGACAGGTCTCAGCACTAGAGGAGTCAGATACAACCGCACGTGCGCTGCAAGAATGAGAAAGGCTGACCTTGAATGCGCCGAGTTGCACCCAGCAAAAGAGAGGTGGCAACAGCAAGCAACTCCAACTTTGAGGATGCAGCAGCCATGCAGCTGCCTCAGCTTCATTTGCAATAACCATCCTTGACTCAGCTCAGGAGAGGAAGCTGATACACTCAGTATCTGAAACACCTCAAATCTTCTGTGTACATCTATTTTATGTGTAAATCTGGAGAACGAAAAATAAAAGCAGCATCAAAAATATAATTTTTTGGTATCCAAGGCTTATGTCTTTATGTTTAAGAAAACTGAGCAATTTTACTCAGGTGGAAAAATGCCATGGCTTTGTTTCAGCTGGGAAGCTTAAAAGAAATTGCTTGAGGGAAGTGAGAGAAGAGCAAAAGTTTTTAATAGTCATTGTCATGCGGAAGGAGTGAAACAGAGAAAACATTCTCTTCTGTTATTCCTCCTTTTGTAATTCCAGGCATTAGTGTTCAAAAAACTTGGCAGTGGAAGCTCCTGTGCCAGCAGGAAGCCCAGACTGCAGTACACTGAGAAAACTTAAGTCTGATAATCCTCACACAAAATTTCTGTGCTGGGCATTTAATATTGTAATTTCCAGTCCACACAGATAAACCTGTGCTGGAAGAATGACATAAAACAAACCTATTCCCACTGAATGGGCTGTTTCAGCTCTAATTCTGTATAACAGATTGCATCATACACTCAGGGAAGCTGCTTTCCTCAGCATCTTCACCGAATAATCCACTAACAACAGCCTGTGCTCAAGAGCAAGGGATGGGCAGCCCTACAAACTGATGACAAATGCACTGTGTGGCTGCAGCCCTTCCCCTAGGCTGCTCTCAATCCCTATTTGTCCTCCCACAGCCCAGACTATTTTCCTGACAGTCTAAGCAGTGGGTGAGAGGTCTTTTCCTCTCACTAGTCCAGCTCAAGGGCTACAAGACAGGACTTCTGCCGCTATAAATGGGACTCCTGGAACAAATAACTAGCCTTAAAACTTTTTTGAATGATCCTGATAAGATTTTTCATAAGGCCATAATTTGTGGTGCCGTTATAAGATGTCAATTTTGGTGGAAAGAAGGTTAAAACAAAGAGATCACCCAATTCACAAACCCAGAAAAGCCATCTCAGAAACTGCAATTGGGATCACACCAATGACCATGATTAATGGACCCTGGATACTGTTAAAGTCTTGCTGCAGGAAGAACTGTCAGCTTCTATAAGTTTTGTTTGGCTTTAAATGTGTTTTTTAAGGAATTGGGTTTTTAGGTCAGAGCAGATATGCAAATCTAGAAAGAATTTTGCTTTTCACACCAGCTATTAATACACCCTACAGAGTTTTATTTTGGGTTTTATTACTTTCCCTGCAAATTCTACAATTAGATGGGTAAATGGCACATTTTTTATTAATTATTACACTGATAGGGGTTGAAAGCACTTAGCCTACAGGTTTGTATCTCACTGTACAAGGCCTCTGATAATCCTTCAGATGGACACTGTGCATCAAATGTTGCTTCATTAGAATCATACTTCAGTCTGCTTACCAAAGATCTTTCAAGGCAGCCAATAGCTGTGTGTAAGCCACACTAATCAGAGGTAGCAAAGGACAATAAACCACTCTGGAGCAGACTTCATTGCCAACACTCATCCATGTTTGCCTGCAGCTGATTTTTACTGCAACTACTTTTCCTCTTTGGTTCCTTCCCTAAAAACATATGACCCAGATCAATGTGTAAGAAATTACAGAAGAGTTGAACTCCACACAGAGGTATTTTCATCATCTTACAAAAACAACCATGAAAAACTAGACATTTTTCCAACTCCTTTTTAGGACAGGATTGTTATTTGTGTATTTCATCTGAATGGTTTTTAAGTAAAATTATTTATTTACATTTAAAATTTAATTTAATTCATTTTAACATTTAACTCTTCAAAAATTTCCAAAAAACAACTACAGGAAAACAAAATACTTAACAGGTGCAGTACAGACAGCAGAAATACCTGTTTGTGCATCCCATTAAGTTCGTCTTGTATTTCTATCACAGTTCAGAGCTTCATCTTCTATATCCTTATCCAGGCATAATGCTGCTCTCTTTTGCAGTAAAGTAACAAGAAAACAGCTGTTAGCATTACAAACACATTACAATTTCCAATTAATTTCAAAATTAAATAAGCTCTTTTCCAGTAATTCTTTGATGTCATCTAATTTTCTGCCAGTTGGTAAAGTCCGAGAGACAGAAGTCTCAAAGTAATCTGAATTTTATGGTTCTGAACTTTTCTCCCTTACAAGGAGCAAACAATTTTTTGCTTTGGTCTTTGAGGGATTATTAGTACAGAGGAACTATTATAAAACAATGAAGTGAATGTTTGATTTTCATTTCAATTCATAAGTCCATCTCTGTTCTTGAAACTATGATCCCTTATGCTGTGGCATACACTGAGAACTGATCAAAATTGTCTCAAAGGCTCATTAACACTTCAACACTAAAAAAAAAACCACAGGAAAACACATTAAACTTTTTATCAGTCACTCCACCACCAAACCCTCATTTCCTCACAGTATGGTTACATGCAGTGGAATAATTTTCTCTTCCTCTAGGCCATTCCACAATAACTCCCAGTGAAGTCACAGAGAGAGACTTAAGGGTTTTTTTTAAGCTAAATTCCAGCAGGAAGAACCAAGGTTATGTCTGTGCTGCCTGTTACAGAAGGGCCAAGGCTCCTTCATGGCAGATCTACTAATTCCCTACAGTGTGGCCCTACAAGTGCCTGTGAATGTACACTCTGGGCCACGTGTGAGGGGGTGGCACAGCATCCAGCCTCATGTGCCAAGGCAGGCATCATGTGGCCTCACATACCTGTGACTGCTCTAAGACCAACCTTTTAGTGCAGCATGAGCAGGACCTCATCTCAGAGCAGTAATCTCATCTGTTAATGGACAAACACAGCTGAGTCTGGACAGGCTCTGATCTTTAGAAGAGGCTGGGTGAGAACAGGAGTGAGAACAGCTATTTGTATTTGATTATCAGCCTTCAGCATCAACCTCTTTAGCTACTTCATATCCAGACAGGACTGCTTGGACCTCACAAGACAAATCTCTGAACACTCCAGCCAAAACAGGTGCAAAAACATGTAGTCAAGCTGAAAAAAAAGAAAGGAGAGCTGAAAATTAACAACCCTTTGGAGTTGTTGGGTTAAATTATATTGTGTATAGAATTCACATAGCACTACATTTAACTTTTCCTTATCAGAGGTAATCCTGATCTAAATAACCACAAGAGTTATTTATTTTCCAGACATGCTATGTCTGCTCTGTCATCTACTTGATATATGTAGGAATTTCCTCCTCTTCCTCATTGCTGGTCAACTTCATTAAATCTCATTCCACCAATCCCTCTGCTAGCTCAGTATCACCTCTTTCAGAGGTGTTAATGTAAATCCACAATGCTCTGTACCGGCTTTTAGTCATATCACTGCATGGTAATTTCAGGTTCTGATTGGGAAGTTGTTCCTTGCCCTTTTGGGTACATAGAACTGCTTTGAAATGTGCTTTGCAGGCACCTTTAAAGGCCAAAAGGGAAGCATCAAAGAAAAAGAATTTGCAGCCTTCTATTTAAAAACAAAGCCCCATCATTTCCATACACTCTCACTTTTTTTTAATACTTGACTCATCATCTTGTAACAGCACTGGCAATACTACAAAAGTCGCTTCCCTGAGGAGCTGCCCAGGCACTTGTATACTCCTGTGATGGCTGCCAATAGCAGTAAATAAACTTTCCAGTCTTACACTCATACTAAAGATCTAGCTATTTACAGGAAACCTTCCAAAAGATTCCCCAAGTGCTTGCAGATATTTTATTGTTACATAAAGTCTTTTGCACCTACACACTTAATCTAAAGCACAATTAAACTCCTTAGAAAAATTCCCATTAATCTCATTAATCTAGCAGTAGAGTTACTACTGCTAGCCCAGTTTATAAGGGTTGACCTTCATACCTGTTTGGCTGCTGATACTTATATCACTATCATATATTTTTATTTCAGGCAAGGAGCACAATGGGATAAGCCAATATAATTTTACTTGGCTTTCTATTTTTGTTTCATCAAAGCTTGCCTCTGTCTCAATATGTCTAAGTGCATCTGCATTTAACATTTTAAGACCTATGTTCAGTTCATTTGGTCAAGTGTCCTCTGCCATTGTAGATGCAAAGCAGGAAGTGTCTCATTTATGATTTGAAAAACTAGTCCTCTTGTTAACTTTGGGCTTAAATAAAGCACTCTGCAAGCACTGGCTCTGTGTGTGAAGGAAGTTCCTATTATCGCATTCTTAAATTTACTGTAAACAGATCCCTCCTCCTTGCATGGCATCTCAGGCCAGTGGGTGCATGACATACTGGAGAATTACCCTGGGAAACTGAGGACTGAGCCCTCGAGGGCTCAGCAGCGAAGGTCACAGACCCAGCCTCCAGACCTTGACCTTGGCTGACTGTGTGACAGTGCCAACATACCAGGCAAGAGGAGAGTGGGGGAGAAGGGTCAGCAGACATTGGAGACAGATGGCCTAATTCATCATACACCAGAAATAAATAATAAAAAAAAGCTGTTCCAAGCTTTACATGCACAGCAATGGTTGTAAATTCCACAACTGTGGAGACCTGCCAAGCCATTATACACATACCCATACCACAGTCACTGGGTATAGCTCCTGAAAGGTGAGCTCAGGAGAAACTGCAAAGCATGAAGGGTGCTGAGATCTCAGGAAATTGGTTCATAAAATGATCATCCAAGCCCTAGTGGAAAAACAGCATGCAGAAGTTTGGGACTGATGTGATATTACCGGTTATTTATAAACAATGCACTTACGCAATGCATAAATTGTCTGTGGATGTGATACTGAGTATTTTATACCTAATAAGCTTCTTTCAATAATAATTATTTTATTTATTTTGCTCTTAATAGTTTCCAAATTGGAGCTATTTGATGGCATGTCATGCTAAATAAAGTTCTCTTGTCACCAAGCAGAGTACCTCATAGGAACTGGCAAGGCTGGTGATGCCACTTTGGGAGGATGGAATGAAAACCAAAAGAGCTTTTCCCAGATCATGTATTTTGGTTTCTCTGCAGAAAGAGCAATAGAGCATCCTGGATGCTGTCTTTCAAATTTTGGCATCTATAAATCCACAGAGAGAAGGAAATAGAGTGGCATCAGTAATGGTGTTTGTTGCACAGGCTGACTGCTCAAAGTGGTCTTGTGAGCACAGCTTCCCTACAAAGACAACAGCAGCCATTGAGCTACTGAATGTCACAAAGCAAGTGCCAGAGAGCTTGACCATGGCCTTCATCCAGCCCTTTAGCTCTCTTTCTACACAGTCCAACATCTGTGCTCTACACAATAGAGAGTTATTAATACAACCTCCACACTCAGCCAATGTAAAAACCCACACATAGATCCAAGGGTTCCATTCAGGGGTTCCTTAGGAGCACATGGTATGGATAACTCTGCAAATTCTTGTCACTAATCTGAAGCTGCAACCCATGGAGCAGCCTTTCCTTTTGCTGCCAAGTGACCTTAGAGGGATCAGACAGGAGAAGGAATTCCTTTCTGTACAAGTAGGTTCAACAAGAAAAATGCATTTAACAGTTCAAGTATCCCTATCTGACTGCCAGTCTCCAAGTTTTTGGTTCTGGGTTGGTCCCCTAGAAGCTGGTGCTGAGTCAGAGAACCAGCACAACACACCCCCTGCTACCTCAGAGCCACCACAGACACTTCTCCTGAACTGTTACACAGTCAAGATAAAAACCACCCTGAAAACCTGGCTGTCTCCTTTTATCACACCAGCTGTATGCATCCATATTTTTCCCTTGTCTCACTGCACATTCCATGAAACAAGCCCAAGTTGCATCACTCAGTAACTCAAACAGAGGAATTAGGCAATGAAGCCCAGGTGCAGTGTGCTGAATATCACCAGCAATCCCATTCTGACAAGGGAACATTTTCTTCACTGAAGAACTGCTCTACATCCAGGAAGTACCCCAGCCTCCTGAGGAAGAGGGAGAAGGAACTACAAGACAAAAGCAGGTAAATATTCTCCAAGTTTTCCCTCTTACTCTAGGTATCCACCAGATTATTTCTTCATGAAAACAAGCTCCTCCATTCAGCTTGTGATCTCTGCTTTACCCTTACATTGGACACTGAGGGAATATGTATGTGATCAACCTTGACATTTAATCTAGGAATGGTTCTCTTATGGCTTGGACCCTTGATGTCTTATGTAGCAGATTGAGATGTCTTCCCAGGACACGACACCAAATGGGTCATTTTCAATTCAAGTGCCTCACACTAATACAACCCCAGTTGTTTTATTTCCCCTCCCTCTTTTCAAGAAGCACAATTGTAGGTGTTCCCCTCTCTTTTTCACTCCAAATTTGCAAGAGGCCTTTTACTAGATTTGCAAGACACCTTTCATCTAGATACACAGACCATTGTTCTTGAAAGCTTTCAGATATATTCAGAAAGTACAGTTGTGAACACACCTTTTAGAGCGTCCTTTATTAAACAAGGGATTTAAATGTTGCCATACTTCCATGTTGTGCATGCATCTACCCAAGATACCCATCTGAATCTTTTTTTATCATCAAAGCCATCTTACAAGCTTCAGCATAAATATCTTTGTGGGGTAAGAGAGGATTCATGAAGGCAACAAGACTGAGTAATTTAAAACTTGGTCTCACAAGCACTGCCTGGTCCTCCAGAGTATTTTTCTGTTTGAAATTTGTTCTCCGAATGAACCAGGGAACAGCACCAATCAAGTAAGATCAGCTTGAGCCTCATCCTCAGCCTTTGTCTGGTATGGCTCATGCAAAACTACTAGGGATCAAAAATCCTGGAGCACTGAGCAGAAGGTGTTCAAAGAATTGTCATTCATAAAAGAAAGAGGCTTGACAAAAGATTGTTTGAAAGGGGCTGTAGCCATAATAATGAGTTTCTTGGTATCCTTTCAAGAGAAATAATCCACACTATAACTCATCAAATATCCCCAAAGTTGTTATCTAAGGGCAAATATACATGATACTATTGTAGGAAAGCACAACTGGGAAATAAGTGTTCAAACCCAGAACTGACATGGCACATGTTTTTTTGAGCCTTCTTAAATAAAAAGTGTTTTTAAAGTAGGTCATAGATATCACCACTGTGCATTGCAAGAACTGAGTGAATGCCTCCTCTGCATTAGAGTGCTTTTACCATCTAAGTATGCAAACCCTATGCTGTTCTGTCCAAATTCAGACAAAATTTTGAATACAGCTGTAGGCTAAACTTAAGAAGACTATTTCCTCACTATGTCTTTATATATTCTAGATGTTTATATATATGTTAATTATACCTTGTAAAATTACATATTTTATAATTTATATATATTATAAAAGTTATAGCTGTTATGGCAGCAACATAGAGTAACCCCAGCAGTTTTTGGTATCTGTACTGTCAGACTGAATGTAATTACAAAGGAGTGAGAATGCAATTTATTCCCAAGTAACCAGTGCTGCAAACTACAGCTGTACTTGAGAGATCCCAGCTACTCAATATTTACAAGTGTGAATTCTAAAACTGGCCAGAAATTCATTCACAAGCTGACTTCCCCCAGTTTAAGCAAGGGGGTGTTTTCCTCTGCACTGTGAGGGCCTGCATCCAGCTGGCCAGATCTAAACACTGAAGGTCACAGATGCATTTTTATTCTTCAAAATGTAAGCAGAAAAACCTGTGAAGGAACAGAAGCAGATTTTCATTGTGCTCAAAGCTCCAGCAGCATCTGCCTACAACCTTTAATGATATCAACAGCAATTAGATGTACTTCTGACTCAAACACATGCTCTGTCTGGAATGCCTCCTATTTAAAGCCCAGTACACGCAGATTCTATATCATTGCCATCCCGTAACCCAACAAACATCTAATAGCCATAGCTGCAGAAGTGAGGTCTAAATGCTCATCCCACCCGATGTAAATCTCATTTCTAGAATGGTGGGAACTGTCAGGCATCAGAACCTGAGAACCTGCATGTCATTTCTCATCATTACATTTCTCCACAGAGGAATTAAGCCATCCCAAATGCAAGCCATGACTACAGTAAGAAATTATAAGCTCTTATCTGCATTAGCAAACAGAAGTTTGAGGTACTTAATAAATAAAAGAATAAAAATAATGTCAAGGACAACTGAACAATGACTTTTGTTCTTCACTATTGCTGCATTATGTAAGAAACATTTGCTTGAGACAAAATACATAGGCAGAAAACTAAAATCAAAAAGCTGAACTCAAGGCAGTCAAGGTGACCAAATCCAAGAATTGTCCTCTTGTGGTTGCAGCCAAAATATGGGAAATGAAAGAGATCGAGAAAGAAAGAGTAAAAATGACACTAAAGGAGGAAAAAAAGCAGAGTAACTAGAAATAAGGATCTCAGCCTAATTTAGCTTCCCTCTACACTTCAGTTGACTGTAAAGAGGGAGAAGAGGGATACAATGCCAGGACTGAGGTGAGAAATACCTCCAACTAAAATTGTCCCCAAATATATTTATAATTGCACACGAAGGAAGTGGCTATACATTTGCTTTTCTGTAAAACCAAATTCCCTCTTTCATAGCCCTCCTGGAAGTTAAAATGCTATCACTGGTGAAGTGAACTTTAGCACACATGTGAAAAAATATTTTCATCTTGGTACTGGGAATACTTTTATTGGCTATTAGTGAGACTGTAAAAGCATCCATTGTGCCCAAGGAAGAAAGCAAGCAGATGCTGGAAATAAAGATCAATGTCTGAAGACTCTCAGCTTGCAAAATCAACAGCTATTTCCCCCCAGATGAAGAACTGTTACCCATCAGAACCTGGTGCTCCAAGCACAGAGCAGCTGTTCTTTGGCTATGCTCTTGTGTGCCTATGGAAAAATACACTCAAATAGGAGCAGCTGAGAGGATCCCAGCAGTTACTGACTTCAACAGTCAGGGTAACTCATTTCGTACCTCGAATTTGACAGAAGAACTTTAACAGGAGCAGCCCACCCCCTCTGATCATTGGTGCCTTGGGAATCAGCACCTCCCACACCCACAAGTTCATCTGCATGAAGAGAACAAGGATCTCATTCACTAGAAAAAATTATTAGTAATTTCTCACAGAGGAACCAGAATCATGTACCTTTGTGATAAATTTTCCAATTTTTACTTTATTTGAACGTTTATTTAACATAAATTTATATATACTTTTTTTTCTAGATTGGTGAAGTTCTACCCAATAAGGACATTTTCGCAAATTATTAAGCTGTTAGAGGCTTTTATAAATTTTTAAAGCAAAAACTGTGAATTATTTCCTTTTACTTACATTCATGTCCATGTAAAACTAACTAGTATTTCTCAATTTGTTCAGAATCCTCGCAACAGCTGTAAGAGTCTCTGGAACTCCAAAAATCCTCACAGGAAAGCTATGATTTAACCCTCAACTTTAACAATAAAGCAAACTTCCATTTTGCATTTAGTCCAGTTTGGCTCCATCTCCTGCTCAAAGTTGCAAACTACATATTGTAACATTTAGATAAGCTTAAAAATATGAACGTCAAAGGTGTTAATCTTACAAAGTACTTGAAGAATGTTTGCTAGAGATGAAAACTATCCTAAGATATTAGAAGTGATCAGTGACTCAGGTGTTAAGTTTCACATACTGATAATTTGGAAAAAGAACAACTGAACACCTATATTGGTGAAACCAGTGGCACTCTGGATATCTACAATTCCTGAGATGTCCTACATTTAAAAGCTTGTAGCTTCACTGAACTCTGCCTTTAAAAATTCCAGGACACTGAAGAAACTCAGGGATGCAGCAACTCTCAACAAAGCTTATTTTTAAGACTCTAGAAAATTTAAAGCACTGACAGACTGAAAAGACAACTTGTAAATTCTGATACTGTATGGAGCAGATATGAACCATCACAAAGAGAACACCACCTTGGATCATCCACCTTGGAAACATTGCTCCAATCACTGCATTCCATAGCAATCTGAAGCAAACAGCAAGGAAAAGTTCTCTGCTACTCCTGATTTTAACAACAGTCTGGGGAAAAAAACCTCATTTAGGTTATAAGTACTGGTATTTTTTTAACAACAATACTTTCACCTTCATGTAAACACTTTCCTTAAAAAAAATCAGTAACAAATGAGGTTCTACTTTTCCTATTTTCATGCAGTTCTCTCCCATGCAATTAACTCTTCAACACAGTGGGCTGACATGGATTTTGCTACATCATCTGCCTGACTTCATCCCTGTTTGAGGCTCTCTTTAATTTTAACTGTAGCTTCTAACTTAGCAAGCCAAGCTCACTGCAAGGCATTCACACCACTTTAGAGGCTGTACTTGACATCTCAAGGAGGTGCTGCTATTTCAGCCTTTCCCATTCCAGTCCCCTGTGTACCAACATTACTGCAACATACTCAGTACACCCGATGAAACAACTGGTGGCATCATGTTTTTTCACACTGGCTACACAACAGAGAAGCAGCACAGCATTAAGGAGCATGTGGGAAGGAGTATGCTCGCAGGGCAACAAAGTGTCAACTTAGAAAGTAGCCTCTCTAAAAATGCCTTTTCAAGGACAGAATGAAGTTTAGCAGCAATTAAACAAAAAACCACCACCCCCCTCCAAACTTACCTTAAAGAGGGATCCTGAAAATCTTGATAAATCTCCCAAATTTTGTGCAAGTAGTTCAAACCTTATTCTTTAGCAGATGAGAAACTGAATGATAGCTAAAGGCCTACTCTTCCTCTGCACTACTAACAACATTGTGTTCAGTTGTTTCCACCAGATTGCTGGTTACCCATTTTCCTACTGTGCTTGTTAACCCATCTTAATGCTACACCCAACCCAGAGATCTCCTAACACAGTTGAAGTTGTTCAAGTTACTGAGCTGCACTTAGGCTTCTCTAGGCTGAGCATTGTAGAAAAAAACCCCAGCATCACCAAAACAAAAGCCCTTGCTCTAATCTACTTCCACTTTAATGAGATTATGTGATAAAATTCATGATCAGTCTTAGATGGATTTAGTATGACACTTTTAATAAACACAGTAATTAGCTTAATGGCATGTGAACTACTACTCTCTTCCAAAAATTCAAACAACTGTTGTGCTGATATCCCAGTAGTAGCAAGCCTAATCAGCTGAGAGCAGAGCTTACTACTACTACAGCAAGTTATGGATCTGGTGGTCATGGATTAGACACCTCAAGTGTGTCCTTACAAACACTGGACCAAACAGCACCAAATCAGTAACCTGAGGTGTCAACCTGTGGCCACATTCTTTGGGTCCTTCTCTGAACTCTGAACTGGCTTCACCTGTGAGTAATTCAGGAACATTCTGGTCTGCAGCAGCCACCCTAATGTGCATATTGAGAGCTCTGTATGAAGAGGACAAATTTCAGATTCTTCAGGGTTCTCAAATAGAGTCTCTTTCTATGCATTTGGGACACTTTGTTTCACATTTTTTACTTCTCTCTTCTCTTAGAGGAGTCTTCTCTGCAGCTACTGAGTCCCTGGAACTATAGAAAACTTTATGTCACAACATCCTCTTCCTCTAGGCCTAAGACTTACTGCAGATAGTTATTTCCCACATGTCTATCACTACCTGGGGAAGTTGCTCCATATCAGCTTCAGTACTCTTCTCTCACCCTACCTTGTGATGCAAGGATAAGCACTCCTGAGCCCAGCCATCAGTTCATGCTCTCCTTTCCTGCACTTCCTGAAGTCCTCAGTGTGTGCAGACCAAAACCTATCAGAGAGCTTTATTCTTCTGCTTTGTTGAACGTGCCCTACACAGAATAAATGCAACATACAAATTCACTTTCTCACTATACTACTGAAAGTTACATAAGCTACTCTTAAGGTTATTATGTTTTTATAAATGTAGTATTTTAACATCAATGGATTCTCTTTTTACAGCTGCTTTGCTACCTACAAAATTAATGGTTTGTGGTAAATCTTTAAGTGTTTCAGGAGAATGCATCAAGCTATTCAACATCCCTTTGCCAAAACTGTAGACAGCAGGAAAAGATTTAACTTCTTGACTGGGGACTGTCACTTGGCTCAAGTTATGCTGGTCTTGTAATGGGATGTAATGGAGGGGTTGTTACACAGGACAATGTGCAAAAAGGGGCTCTGATTTGTTTTGACACAGTTCTAGGGTCTTTTCAGGATTCTCTGATACCTACCTTTTTTCAGTTCAATAACCAGAACACGATGGATTTGGACAAGCATAGATTTGGGGCAGTTTTCTTCTGGCACTGGCAATGTGCAGAAGAGGGGAAAAGAGTGGCTTGGGAGAATTGCTTTGTCTCATATTCTGAAATATGCCACTTCAATATGACTGAAGTGTTTGCTCCATCTCAGTGGATTCCTCTTCAGAAAGACAATATAACCCAAAAACTTAATATATACAAGTTACAGCCATAAAACCAACCATTTTAATTGAAGCCATTAAAAAAAAAAGTGTGAGGCAATATAAATGATAAAACTATACTTAAGAAGAAATAGCTAGCACTTTCTGAAAAGCTTTAAAACAGCAACAAACACTTTACAAAAGATTTGAAGGAAGAGAATAAAATTTCCAAACTACAGGTATTGTATAAAGGTAACATTAACAATTATCTTATAAAATACAGCAACAGAGACAAAATGGATACTCAAGCTCATTTGAAACTAAGCCTTCTGGGGTCTTGGTTAAAATGTGTGTTCAAAAACTATTTTAAACAAGGACTAAATACTTCATCTTTTAAATGTACAGGTCCCTGGCATAAACATAGCACTATACACATCTTCCAAATAAGCAGTAGTAAATTCCTTTATCCATGCGTGGTGTCGTCTTCTACAAAGTCTTTGGCCATTTCTGCTGTGATCACATCAATATGACTGACCTGATGGAACAAAGAATCATTCAGTTATTACAGTACCTCCTGCAGAATAAGACAGACATTTCTGAAGGCTCCAGGACTCAGCAACAGGTCTATGATTGATTTATAATCCCTTTAAAGAATGTGACACTGGACATTTGCAGGCATTTAAACTCGCTTTCAAGAACAAGAGAACTCTTTGTAGAAGACTGTGTTATAAACAGAAATTTATCAGCTGAAGTAAGTCTGATTCACTCTGAATTCTTGCTAAGTCTCAAATGCACAACTTTTTTTAATTATGGTGTTTACTGAGAAGCCTATCATACTACTTACCTTATTTCTGAATTTTACACCATAGAACTTGTCAGCTGACTCAAGCAGTTCTGGCCTAAAAGTTGTTGTAATAAACTGAGCATGTTCAGCTAGTTCCATAATCATATCTAAAAAAGAACACAAAAATTCTTTATTAATGTAGCATTTTCAATAAAGTGAGACAGACAAAAATAGCAAACTCTTTGTCTTATTCAAAATGAGGTTTTGGTTAATGAAGCAAAAACCCCATAAATCAAGAAAGTATCCATACCAGTTTTATTTCCCAGATAATACATACAAGTACTCTCATTAAATTCCAGTATGAACTCTGACAAGTCCAGCCACTTAGCAAACCTAGTATGATATTAAACTTCTATGATGAAAAACAATGAATGCACTTTTCTATTCATTTTTAAAATCAAAACAGACTTCCAAACAGGACTGTTTTTCAACACACTGAAGTGCAGTAAGGAGACCCTTTAGATGCAGTAACAGAACAGAGCTTCTACATAAAACCAAGTTCATGAAAACTTCTCCATACACACACTGGGCTTCTCAAAAATGTGTTTTTATGATCAAAAGCTTTATTCTTAAACATCAGGGATGAGAAAACAAACTATTACCTTCAACCACAATGAAGATTATAAAAGGCAGACAAGTACCTGACACAGCTTTTCTATGCTGGGCATCCAAGGCTTGGTCGATTTCATCAAACAAGTAAAATGGAGCTGGATCACATTTCTGGATGGCAAATATTAGGGCCAGGGCCACTAAAGATTTCTGTCCACCTGAAAGTTGCTGCATTTCTCTCATTTCACCCTGCTTTCCTGTGAACGATACCTAAGAAAACAATGCAACAGCAAGATGATTTCAAAACATTAAACCACAGCATCACTTGCTATTAAACAAACAGGATCAACTAAATGCTGCCTTTTAAAAATATAGTTAAAAGACAACCCAAACGAACATTCAAGGGACTAAAAACCAAATATTTTTCCTTACCCTTATGCCAACTCCAGTGAACTGATCTACAGATGGAACACTGCTCTGAGATCCAGATCCCCTTTCGCTCTCAGTACTGCCTTCACCTTCATCCTGGGACTGACTGCCTTCCACATCTCCTTTCTTCATCACCAATGTGGCCTTGCCACCAGGTACTAACTTTTGGAATACTTCACTGAAATTTTTTGACACCTGAAAAAGAAACAGTCATTTTTACCTACTCATTTTTACAAAGTGAAACCTACTCATCAAAACCTACTCATTTCTACAGAGTGAAATCAAATGCAGACAAGTGCTTTTGCATGAACACAAAAAGTATCTGCTTTAAAGAAGAGATTCATGTTCTTAAGCAGAAGTGAGAAATGTATGCTGTACAAAGCTTGGCTTAAAACAAGAGTCAAAACAACTGTTTTTGTAGTAAGAGAATTCTCAAAATTTTTTTCAATAAAACGGTCCAATTAAAACATAGACCTGTAGCAAAAATAAGATTTGAATTCCTTTCACTAAATCTGGAGAAGACATTTGGTGCAGTTTTTTGTCACAGTTCCCAGAAAGGTTTGTACGTAAATATATAGGAACTCACTTGAGAGGAAGTATTTAAGAAGTTTAAAGCAAAGCTAGAGTTGTATTGGAGATGGGCACTTACTGAAAATGGTAGCCTTATTTACTTTTCAGTATTTAAAAAACCCACAAGCCTCAAGTTACATGACACAGTCTTCTCTTAGTATAGATTTATTTAGTATCCTCTTCTTCTCATATTGCTGCTACACCATGGGACAACTTGATTGATTTCAGCACCAGTGTCTTTATAATTGTTCCCATTTTGTTACCTGTTTGAAAGTCAGCTGAATAGCCTCATATTTCCTGAGTTCAAGGACATTCATCAGCTCCATGATCGATTTGTAGCCCCTGTCCAGTTCCTCTTGTCTTTTTATCAATTTTTCCTTCTGCTCTGAGAAATTCACAAACTGATCTAAAGCTTTTTTATTAACGTGACTGTATTTCTTCAGTTCAGTATTGCACTGCTCCAGCTTGCGGAATAACTGTAAACAGAAAACATGAACACATCAAAGTGACTTGCAATTCTAGCCACACTTGACACTCAAGATGCAGGTGACACCAATGTTTCAGGTCATAAAACATGAAACCAAGCACACTACTTACCTGCTTTAAACTTAAAGTCTGATACTTTTCAAAAGCCTCCTGTGGAAGTGAACCCAACTCTCGTATTTTCTTCATGCATTCCTCTTTCTTCTTGAGAAGCATGCCTTGCCTGTTTGTCATTTTTTCAAGTTCTTTTGTATCATGGTTAATAGCATCCATATGCTCCTTTTCCATGTTCTTCCAGCGTTCCATGCTCTTCTGAAGTTCTTTAATCCCTGCTTCTGTTTTGTCAATAGAGTTATCCAGATCTGCAATATTGGATAAGAATACAAAACCCAAAGCTTTAAGTTTTACACACCTCTATAAGATCAGTAATTATCCAATAAAGTATTTATGAAACAAAAAGATAGATAGACTAAAGAAGATCTATTAAGAAACAGAGGGTTAAAGTTCAGGCAGAAAGCTGAAAATCCCTCTTTTCTTTCCCATGAGTATATGGCTTAAAAAAAACCCAAACAAATGTACTACAGTCATATTGTTCAAGTCTAGAAAGGGAAGCAAAGGAAGTTTCAAGCCAAACTCAAGCAGCTGAGTTTTAAATGGGTTAGACAAAATTCAGGAACAATTATACAAGATCTTGCTTGTAGGACAGTTGCCTTTCAACTACCACACCCTCAAGTTGGAAGCCCAACACAAGTTAATTACATTGGGATCTATTTCTGAATCAAATATGGTATGTGTGAACTTTCAAAACCCTGGAGAGTTTTCTTTCCAAAACATGATGTTACCAACCATCTGACCGTGCCAGTGTATCCTTCACTCGTTTGTTGATAGCCTCGAGTTCTGATGTTGTGGCAGTAAGAACTGTGCCACCTTCTGTCTCTCGAAGCTCATTCAGTTCCTATGGGATAAATAAATACCACCAGGCTTCAGCATGAATGGGAACATAAGCCAGACAAAAAAGATACTTTCTGGTACTCTATATATAACTATTACATACATATACTACTCAATATTTTCATGATGTTCCAAGGTCTAATAAGTTAGATTTTCAAACAAATCTGGCATTATGATGGTCCTATTAATATACAGGCCATGTATTCACAGTAGCTTTTGTCAAAAACTTGCTGAAATTCAAATAAATACTTAACTCAGTTTATACATAGGGGAGCAAACCCCACCACAGATACATATAAGTATTTATGATTTACTTGTGTTAGCCCCAGAAATAAACCAAACCCAGACTGCACAAGCACATTTAAAAGAAAACCCTTACTTGCTCCACTTGGTCCAAGCGTTTTCTCAGATTCTCATTGAGGTATGTTTCAACTCTTGTGATAATGCCTTCTAATTTAATCCTCTCATTCAAAAGCTGTCTGTTTTCCTGAAGAAAGTAGAGAAGTATATTAGTTGCCTTACCTGACTAGGACTTTTTTTACCTTGTTATAGAAAAAAATTAATACAACAACAACAAAAAAACCCTCTTCACACAATTCTGTGTATTAAAATCTCACAGTTCTCTGGACTGTTCCTCTAATTTTAACGGACAGAAAAAATTCAAAAGGTGTCTAGTGTAAAAGTCAACTGTACAGATCAGTGAGTTTATTAATCTTTATTTGTATCTGAATTCAATTCTTAAACCCAGAAATGCTTTAGAGAGTATATTAAGAAGCAGTATTTTTCCAGCAACATGTGTATCAATCAAAAGCTTAGTTTTGTCTCACCTACCACTCACATATAGAAATTTTCCTTTCTCATACTGTGCATCCTCCCTTCACGTGATATCTATTTGTAATTTATTGTTGGAAAATCAATAGCAGAAGCAAGAAAACTGTGATGATTTCAATACAAATAGCCTTAATTCTCATACAATCAACTGGCAAATTTCACCTGGTGTGGGAGAAAAACTTGCAAATACCCTTTGCAAATGACAGAACTTTAAACACATCTACCTACCTACTACTGATGAAGCACTAATTTACTGACACTGTATTCATAAGTGACTTTTCATACAACAGGACAAAAGTTTATTGCTAAGAAAGGTAACACATTTAATAGCAAGATATTTTCATTTCCTTACTTGCTGTAGCTGTCGAATTTCATCATTAAGAGCATCCACTCGTTTCTGATCTTCAAGACTGAGCTGAGACAACAAATCCGTCCCCAGTTCTGCTTTTAATGATTCTCTAGTTGACTCCATGGCATGTAAACTTGCCTCCAGGCTCTGCAGGCTACGTTGCTGTGGGACAGATAGACAGAATCACTCCTCAAAACAATCTCTAGATTGAGATGAACTTCACCTGTTCATATTAACATATCTCTAGTTATCTAGTGACATATCTCTAGTTATCTCTTCATATTTCATATTATGATGTTAACCAGAAGGGAATGCATGTTTATCAGTAACATTAATGAAACAATTAAACCAAGCAACAGTTTTCAATATCCCCATACCAACCTTAGGCATAAATGTCTTTTCAGACTGCTGCCTTTTCTCCTTCAGCATTTTCATCTCTGACAAAATACTGTCTCGAGAGGCTTTGAATTTTCTCTGCTGTGTTTCAATTTGCTGCATTTGGTTCATTAGCTGGTCAATCTCATTATTAATCCATACTGTGGGCTAAGGAAAATTCTGTCCTTGTTTTAAAAATAATTTTATTCCTATTAGTACCTTCAATTTTTTTCTATCTGATATATTCATCTTTCATCAAAATAGCAAACAAATCAAAACTCCACCAAACCATAACGATCACTTGTAGAGGAAAAATCAAGAATCATCAACAAAAATAACTTAAGCAGCTTATCAACTTATCAAGTAACTTATCAATACCAGGAACTAAGCTAAATGAAGATTTCCTTGCTTATTTTATTACACAACATTTGGAAGAACACAGGGATACATTTGAACATGCAAGGAAAGCTCAGATCTTATAAAATACAAAACAGATGTCTCTAATGCACTGATGCAAGTCAAAAAACAAAGGAGTTCAGTTTGAAGGACAGAATGACCTGAGTGATGTATAAGAAAAATGTATAAACCTCCCTTACCCCTGAATTCTATATATTGCATCTCAAAAGGACACAGTCCAAAGAGACTGGAAAGATCAAACTGTAAAGCAACTCAGAGCTTATTACAGCACAATGCTCTCCCACCTCCCCTCCACAGCAGAAGTGGACTGTGTAACACATCAATTCAGGACACAAGTACTAAAAATATAGCCTGAGTCAGAAGAAGCAGTGAAGATTAACACAGATAACAAGAATATCTGGTTATGGCAGTTACTACAACAGACTCTAAAAGGAATAGAAAGCCTCATAATCTAGGGTTTAACCTCACTTCTAAGCTTTAAAGATCAATATCAAATACAGTAACACAGAGAACCAGGCTGCACACAAAATAGCCAAAACAAATGCCACAGATAAGATGTAACAAGTCAGTCTCCTATTTTCCATCTATTACTGTAACCACAAAAGAAAAGCTTTGTCGTCACACAACCTTCCCCATTAACAACAAAAGGATATTTTCAATGTTTCTACGTAAGTTTTCATTGAGCTTTGCTTCGAGTTCACTAAGTTCCTCTTCTGCTTTTCTAACATCTTTTTGCAATTCAAGCCGAGACTTCCTGGTGTCATAATAACCTCCAGTCAAAGCACCTCGATGGCTGACCTGATCACCTAAGAGCAGAACAGAATGAGATGTAAAATGCACACTACACACTTGCCATAAAGTCCAGCACAGTTTCCACAGCACAACTTAGCAGGTTAACCAGAACATTTAAACTAAGCTACAAAAGCACCGAATGTTTCAGCAATCATGTATGTTTACAGTAAATAGGGAAATGTTTATTTCTCTATTCAATTTAAGTGCTATTTCCTTTCTCAAGATCTTCACAGACTGCTAGGATCTCCTTTAAGCATTGGCTTTTTTTTTTTTAAATTTTAATTAGCTTCTGAAACCATGTAGCTTGAAAGAAGATAAATACTTATATTAAGGGAAAAATGCAAATGCCTAGCACTACCAGTTTGAAAAAAAAAAAAGAGATGAAGTAATTAGCAGCATCTGTGGCTTATAGAGTATGCTGATACTGAAAAATTAGTAACTTCTTCCTCAGACACCCTTAGGAATTTTTTCAGATTGACTTTAAGACACAAAGAGACAACAATAAGCCTGCAAGGAATCTGCCTTCTTTAATACAGGCAATTAAAAAAATTATAGATTATTTCAGAGAACATAAGATGTAAATATATCTGTTGCACAGAAGAATTCACATTGCCTTTATAAGGAATTAAGGAATGGCCTTAAGGAATTAAGGCCCTTCATTCACACCCTAAACACTGGTCTGAGCTTGGGGAAAACACCATAAACACCCCAGGAAAACAAATGCCTGTTAAATTGGATTAAAAAAACCTGGATGAATGCAAACCTAATCTGCTTTGCAATTCTCAGGATGGAGACACATTGTTACTAAAATTTAGAACATAAGAAAATTCCATACCTTGTCAAGAAATCCTGTATTTTTAAGCACGGTACTTAACCAAGTGCAACCTTGTACATAGATCTCAGCCAAGTATACTATTATTTTTAATAAATCTTATTTCAACAGCACTGAATAGACTATGTTTAATGAGCCCCATGTTCCCAGGAATCCTATTTTTGCAATAAATAACCTATAAAAAATTGCAGTATTTACCTTCCAGAGTAATACAATCCATTGTGAAAGCTCTGGCCAGCTGAGTAGACACTTCCATGCTACGACAAATTAAAGTCTTCCCAAAAACATGTTTGAAAGCTTTATCAAATCTTGGATTGTATCTCAGTTTACTGATCATAGGAATAGCATCCTAAGGTGAGAGAATTACAATTCAGCAATTAAAGTAATTCTTGAGTATCAGGTTACAATAAAACTCTACTTATAAGTATTGCTTTTTCACTTGTAAAGTGCAGTTAATAAAGAGCAGATACCTTGTAGAAAAATGTTTTTCTATAACATAGTTTATGTTCAGAAGTATACATTTGAAGTAGTATTTAACTGCAGACAAACAGAAAAGCAAGTGGTGGGCAATAAGCAATGTACATAGTTCAAAGCATGAGGCTTTGTGGTTATGAAGCAAAGAGGTTCAAAAGTAATTCTAACTCACATTAGTCTCAGGATAAGCAGTATCTCTAACATCCAGCTTGTTCAGAGGGAGGAAAGTAACTTCTCCAGGAAGGTTCATTTTGTTAAATTCCATTAGGATCTTTGTACTGACCTCATCAGAATCCACAATGTGATAAAACAACCTGTTTAACAAGCCAAACAAGTAGGCAAAACTTCACAATGCTAAAAGGACAAATGTATTTGTGTACAGACAGTATTCTTGCAGATTCCATTACATAACACATCACTATAAAGTTGCATTGCATTTCCAACTCCATGCCTTAGGAAAAGCCAGTGGGTACTCTTTTCACTTCAGTTAAAATAGGATTAGCCAAGAGCTTTACATTCCACTGTCCAGCCAGGAGCAGCTCAGTATGTGTACAGTGCCACTGTGTCCACACCTCTGTCCTGCATTTCCATCACACAACATTCAGCCCCCCCCTCTCTGCATGGATCTCCAAAGTTTGCCTCTGCTGCCTCTATACACCACACACAGAGACCCCATCTCCCTGTGCACTATAAGGGACTGAAATAAGTGATTTTTCCTTTGCAAGTTGAACTACAGCTGCTTGTTACATTTTCCAAACTATGGGGCACAGGATTCAGAGAGAACTGTGAAGTGCTTGGAAGAGACACCCTTGTTCACACTGATACAAGTTTCAGAAGAGACTGCATTTCCAATCCCAGTAGCATCAACATTTCAATGTGACACATTGCAAGATCATGTCACCTCTGTCCTGCTCTTATGCCATTAGCTACACTTCATTAGAACAAGAGCTTTCATGACTACTCCTAAGTTGGAACAGGGACTGATCACACAAAAAGACGATCTTAATTAACTTGAAGTGTTAGATGTTGCAGCAAGTGGTGGATCACCCAACAGGCATTTACTTCTGGAAAACATTTTACACAGATTCATTAACACTCAGCATCTTTTCCGATAACTTTTAGACAGCAGTTTTTGACAGTTTAGAGACCATTCTCTACCATGAGATTTTCTAGTACAAGTGAAATAATTCTTACTATTTACTGAAATATCAGCCTTGCTTACTGTAGAATTCTCCACTGGAAGATGCAGTCCATTTAATTCAATATAATTCAGTCTCACCACCAATGACCCTGGCAAGTGTCAGGAGTGTGGGTCTGGGACCTTTTTTGGTTTTTGGTTTTTTTTTTTTTTTTTTTTTTTTTTTCCCTTTTTTTCTCTCTGGTTTTGTTTAAGGGTTTTTTAGACAAAGTCAGGAGCAGCTAGAATTATCATTTAAATAGAATTCTTCTTAGTTCCTTCACAAAGAAACAGCAGCTTGATCATGACATATAGAAAGCACTTTGACAAAAAAAACCGCAAGACATCAAATTTCAGTAGAAGCTTGCAACAACAACTAAATTGTGACACTGCACTAAATAGCACATAATTAATTACCTGTTCCCTGCAGTGACTTCAACACAGGTGTAGAATGCTGGCTCACATTCAAAGTTATTCATCACAATTCCATGATAGCCATTCAGAACGTGCTGGTTTATGCCTTTCCGACGGAAGTGCTCCAAAACTTTGTTTATGCTGTCTATACCATTCAAAATGGCCTGTTAAAATACAGCTAATTACTGTATTGCAGTTAAAATGCATGGGCATAATATTCATTCTAGCTTTAACTTTGTGACAGGTGTAATCTCCTTTATGTCAAATTCCTGTTAACTAACCTACAGCTCTAACAGAAGATACCTAAATAAGAGACCATCATTTTTCAGTTTTGTTTGAGGGTTTTTTAATCAAAAAGATATCAGAGGAAATTCTTAAAATATTCCATTTCTGCCTAGTCTCCTCATATCAACTACCTTGACCCCACAAAACCCATTTTCAAGTAGTGCTAGAGCTATGAATATTTGAAAACTTCAGCCCAGAATACAACTTGTCCTTTTTAATTGTGACAGAAAGACCATAATTATAAAAGTACCTATCATATCTTTTAGATAAAACTGATTTGTCAAGAATGATATTCTAACAAGGAATTATCAAGAGTGAGGTTATCTTACCTTTCCTGTTGCTGCTCTGAGAAGCTGCTGTTTCTTTTCTAGATCCTCCCTTTTTGCAGCAAGAGCTTGTTGTTCTGCATTCTCTTCTCTCCATAGGTAACTACAGAACAAAACCAATATAATTTTGTAAGTGTGAATGCAATCTGAATGTTTTATTATTATTTTCTTAAAGACACCTAATCTAATGGGAAGGAAAAGTGCAGAAGTTCATACATGGCCATATTTAAAAAACATACCTACATGCCATGTTAACAACTACACAGTTGGGGTCCTTCACATTAAGTGAGATTGAGACATATTTCAATTAATTACTAACTTTCTTTCACTCTGTAGTTCATCCTTTTTATTTTTCACTTCGTAGTATTTTCTGTCCAATTCTTCAACACGAGCCTTCACTTCATTAAGATCCTGGTCCAGTTTCTAATACAAAGAAAAGAACAGTATGAAACTACAGCTCTCTATATTAAAAAAAAAATTAATCTGTTTTATTCAATACTGAACTACTAAAAATTAAAAAAATTGCTACAAACATTTTAACCAGCTTACAACAAACGGCAAAAGCAGTAAGAATAAAGACAGCTTTGTAAGAAGCAGTACCAAGGTGTAGGTGCCACACAGATGGCAAGGCAGGCACTGAGTTCAACTGTGCCTCTGGGCATTAAAGTGAAATGGATCCCTGTAAGTCACAGCGAGAACAGGAATCAAAACAGTGACTAACATACATATAACTTCTCATGCTCTGAAATGACATTTGTGATAAGTACAACTAATCTTGTGTACCATGTCAACCTGCTATTAGTCAAAAGCCTTAGCCTGCTCTCCAGCAGTACTAGACTTTCAAGACAGCTGCTGTCAACAGTGTGCTGTTTAAGCCAATGCACAGACATCCCCCCTTTGCTCACTTAACACCTGCCATTTTCAGAGCAGTTCAGGGCTAGCACTCGATAGTCTTTACGTATTTATATGTGTACAAGGAGGACTAACTGTGTTGTAAAAACACAGCCAGCTCGTTCTAAACTAACCTTGCACGCTCTCAATCACATTCACCCAAGATGCCTTCTCTTTGAACAACAAAAAGCTATACAACTTTCCACCTAAGCATAAATCAACCTTCCTTGAGGAGGAAAAGGAAACCAAGACATGTTTATAGAAAGGAATCAAAATCCACAACAAATTTAACCCCTTCAATTCTACAGAATTACCATTGAGCAGTATAGTACAATTGCAATCAGCCAGTGGTAAATGCCATTTTCTTCATTCACCAACTCAGACAATCACAACTTTGCTAAAGTGGATCCAAATCAAGCAGTATTTTAGCAGAACACCATCATCTTTGTACAACTACACTCCTGCACAGTGTCAGACTGACCCTCAATTTCAGTAGGTATATTACACAAAGACCAAGACCATCAGCATTGGCACTGTATGTTCTCTCAATATAAAAGCAGGGTTTTCACAGCTAGAGCTCCTGGCAGGAATGCTACCTTTGGATTATTTTGCTATACTTGCACTATAAGAGCCATTTCTGAATGGAAATTAAAATCTAAGTTATGCAGGTAACAGATTAATCTTCTAATATGCCTAGAGATGTAACTTCTAACCAGCTGCAACCATGGTACAAGGGTGCAGTGCCTGCTTCAAAGTCAAAAAGACCCTGTTGCTTTCCCTGTTGGGAAAATGAGAGAAGTGAAAACAACCAACACAGATTTCCATAAGAATGTAACAAATTGTTTTCTATTAAATGGCTATGTTCAACATAGACAAGAGCAAGGCAGATAGAAGCCTATTCCTGATAAGTCAGGCCAAACACATTGGGGAAAGTATGAGAGGACAAAGGCAACATTAAGAGCGAAGACAGTGCAATGCTAAAGGAGTTGAAAGTTTATCTGTAGATGTTTTCAATAAGCATTTTTCAAAGCCAACACTCAACCAGAAAGTCACATCTTCCTTATAAATAGGCATTGAAGTCTGACTGTCCAAGACTGAGTATTTAACCTTCCTCTAAAAAAAACTGAGAATAAGCTGCAAACTTACACTGTACTGCTCCAAGTTTTTCTCCTTGTTTGCCTCTGTATCCTCTAAGTCCTTGTGTATAGCTGCAATCTGCCGCTTCTTGTCATTGATGGCTTGATCTAAGGACTTCAGTTCTTTCTTTATCCACTTATCCCTTTCCTCTTTGGAAGTAAACTGGCTCCCTCGACCTTGCTTTGCATAGAGATCTGTTCTTTCTTGTGTAGCCTGTGCAAGTCTGTTTTGAGAAGGGAAAGACATGCCGTATTATAAAGAAATCTTGAATTTATTAAGAGCAAGCATTAAAAATCACTATTGGAATTTTCAAATGTCATACCAGGCCCTCAAATTCGAGCACCAAATCAGTAACAAAAAGAAAAGGATCATGTATAAACAACTAAATCATCCACAAGAAGTGGTTAAGCTTAGAAAATCATTTTGCCAAATACTGTTCCTACCCCAACAATAAAGCAGGCTTTTTACAGACCATCTCCAAGTGCATGTAGCTACCATGCTGTCAAGCAACAAGTACAAATTTTTGTTAACTGCAGATGGATAGCATTGTTAAAATTTGCATAGAATGCCACACACCTAGCAATTCCCCTCTCTTCTTTTTCTTTTACGCTGTTAAATTTTGGCTCTGTTTCTGCCAATTCTTTCTGCTTCTCCTCGATTTTCTCAAGAAGTTTTTGCCTCTCTTTTAGCAGTCTTTTCTGAAAGTCAAACAAAGCAGTATTTAAAGTTAGCATTTAACAAACCTTACAAAATAGTGACAGGCTTCAGTCTAAAACCAAAACTTCAGTGTACATGAACACTTCCTTGTGCCATTGACATTTTAAGACTTCACTGGTGTTACGTACCCTTTGCTCACTGTTGCCAGCTAATTCATCCTGTAGATCTTTTGCCTTCAACTCTAATTTAGTCCTCTGTTTAATCTGCTCCTGTCTTTCTGCACTAAGTTGCTCCTTCTCTTCTTTCATTGCAGAAATCTTTGTCTTCAGTTCTCGAACTTGCCGTTCTATTTCCTATGCAAATTTAAGTATAAAGTATCTTAAACACTGAATGAACATTTCACTATTTATCAAAACCCACAAGATTGTTATTCTGCAGATGACAATACAGTAAATGTGTGAAAACCCCCAAGTTTCCAAATAGCATGAAAGCATGCAACTGAATTTAATAGAGATGCCACCAGCCCTCATCCTCTCCCTCCCCACCTCCTCCAAAAAATCCCCAAAACCACAAAGGAAAACAAACCACTGGAGAGCCCTTTTAAAAGTATTTTTACCTCCATTTTATCTCTAGCATCTTGCTGTGCATCTCTCAGTTGCCTCGATTTTTCTCCACTCGTCTCTCGTTTAGCAGAAAGCTGTATGGAAATATCACCAATAGCTTAAGCCAGATTCTGCTTCAGTAGTGGTTTCAGAATGAAAATAATTTATTAAGTGAAGAACAGTGATGCTGACAAGTACATACAGTGCAGGTAGTTCAGTGTGCAGCTGCAGAATGCTGCAGATTAAATTCTGGGTGGTGGAAGCCACAGGCAAGAGAACTAATGTCCCTTTGCAAAACGAAGAGCACAGGAACCTGTGGCACTCAGAGACACAGCAGCAACAGAAGCCCCACACTTCCACTGTGATGGGATAAAAACTCAGTTTCCTCTGCTGGGGTCCCACCTTCCTTTGTTATTTAGTTATTGCACCAAGATTAAACTACTTTAAGGATCAAGACATCTGAGACTCTGCTATGGGAAGCCTGGTCTGACTGTGAGTGTGGTGCAGGGAGTCAAGTGAGGCACGTGCACTGGGAAGCAGTTTCAGTCCTAGCTCAGGTGGTGCAGTTCTGACTGCCAGAGTGGCTCCTGGATGGCTGCACAGGAAAGGTTCCTTAACACTGCCAGGATTCTATGAAGGATCACAAGGAGATGGTAGCAAAAACAAACCAACAGCTCATTACATTTTGTACTAGCCAAGATATTTTACCTCATCAAGCTTAGCTCGAGTTTCATTAAGTTCCTGATTATAAATGGTGTATTCCAATGCTCTCCTCATTTTATCCCATTTCTGGTACTGTGCCAGCTCCTCTTTCTCCTCTTCTAGAGTATGCAGTCGCTCCTCAATGTATTTCAACAACTCATTGATTTTCTCTCGCTTGCCCTCTTTAGAAAACATGACAAGACAGAAATGCAGTTAAACACTGTAATACAATCCCCCATCTTTACAGCCACTGAATCTACTCCAGTGATTCCCAATTTATCAACATACATGAAATGTACAAACACCCCATGTCCTAAAGTTCTCCACAAAAACATCCCAACAGCAGAACTGTTGATACTTGTTATGTAAGACAACACAAGCATGTACTCTCTCGGCTCACACACTTAATAAAGACTGCACAACATGAACTTTAGTGTTTGCACAGCAGTATACCCTGATTTCTGGATCACTGCCAGCTGACATCACTCATATGTTTTGAAAGGTAAATTTATCTGTATTAGCTTAGCTAAAAGGTTTTATTACTAAAAGCACACAGAAAGTAACTTATTAAACCTTTTGAGATATTGGAAATTCAAGGAAGAAATATGACAAGCTCTGCATTGTTTAACATACCACAAATAACATCTATCTAGCTTTACTGAAAAAGCCAAAAGTTTTAGAATTAAATTAATTACTATGGCATAAAGCAGTAATTTCTTGAAGTTTTACCTGTTTCTTTCATTAGTGAAATACTCTCCTCTTTACGTTCATCGTACACTCTGGTACCAGCTACTTCTCTTAGCAACTTCAATCTTTGAGAATCAGGAGCTGTGGCCATCTGGTTGATCTGAAAATTCAAGATCTATGATTTCAATAACCTGCTCTGAATGTATGGCTAACCACAACAGAGCAAAGATTGCACTCTTTTGCTCTGCCTGCTTGCCTGAGGTTTTGGCAAGACGATTGAGATACATAGCATACACCACACTGCTTTTGAGACAATTACTTCAGGACCGCAAGTACTCTGCTTGTAATGAAATTGGTTGCTTTTCAAATGTTTCCATTTGTTGCTAAAACTCAGGATACAAGTACTATCTACACTGAAAAAATCATAAACCACTCAAAATTATATTTAGAGAAACTCAAGCTTGTGCTTTTAAGTCCTGGTGCTAAATCAAATAGTTTAAATGCCTCCATAAAACCACAATAAAATGCAGGGGTCATAAATCTTAGAATAATTCACATCATGAAACACTCATTAATATGACATCAAATCAGTCATACAATTACACTCAACATAAAACTCACTTCCTTTCAATAGAATTTCAGTGGCTGCATGCTTTTCTAAGAAGGTAACTGTTTCAAATTTGTCTTATATTAAAACCAGTTTGTGTATTTTGGCTGTTAATTACTGTGCACCAATCCCCACTACCACTGACTTTCCAGCTCAAGCAGTTTCTTTCAAATGCACACATTCAACTGTATAGGAAAATTTATCCTGGTAAACATCTGGCAGACTGTACTATGGGTTAGCATTCGTGACATCAAGCACTCCTCCAGTCTTCTCCTCTTGCATTCCTCTCCAAGTATGCCTTCCAGGAACCTCTGGAGGTGACAGTTCCCAGTCTCCTTGATGATCCACCCTGTGAGCCATTACAGGTAGTCTGTGCTTTGTCTCCAGATGTGGCTGTCCTTTGAAAGTTCTAGAAAGCTGCTATTTTCAACCTCTTAAAATTCTCTACCATTACTTTGCTGCCTCATATATAGGCCCAGAAATCTTTGAGTTTATACTGAACTAGTTCACAGGAATCGAGTTTGCTTTGTATTTAAGTATATGGAAAAACATCCTGATTGTAAAGATCACCATGATAAAACACCCTCTGCTAAATAGCAACATTTACAGACATGATTTCTTTTTTTAATCAACATAAACTACTAAATAAATAATATCTGCCAAAGAAGCATTGACATACAAGAACTATTTCAAGCTGAGGTAGATTTAGGTTTTGGTTTACTTCTGAAATAATTGAACTAAGTTTGGCATCCAGGAAACATGATACCCTCGACAGTGATTTTCTACTTTGTGAAAAAGAATCTTACCTTTCCTTGTTTGACAATATAGTAGGGATTACTGCGAGAAAATCCAGCACTTTCAAGAAGATTCATGACATCATTTTTCCTGAAATGTTATTATGAATCCATTAAAAACTTACAGTAAAAGTGAGAGCTATAAAATGCAGTAAATTATCACAACTATACATCACATAATATCACCATGTGCAATGCATGCTCTGTTTGAGCAACCTTGTTTATTTGAAAATGGCTATTTCTAAAATGAAATGAGAGAATAAAAATGGTAAATATCTAAAATACTATAGAATTGGAAAAAGATTAAGAAAGAAGCACTCGAAGCACAGAGGAGGGAAATACAGGCAAACATATCACAAGGAAGGATATAAAACCACTGAGAGTGTGGCAACTCTTCTATTTCAAAGAAACCCTGAAAGAAATACTATGCAAGCAGTTAAACACCACAACAATGGATGGATTAAACTGCCAATTCAAAGTGTGCTGTCTATTGCACAAGGGCTGATATTCCAGCTATCAAACTACTGGCACTCAGTATTACACAACAGAAATAAATTATTTCATGCTAGGGATGCAAGTGTTGGGTTTGCCTATAGAATTTTACAGAAATACTACTGCTCTCATTCAGATAAGGAAAAGAAGTACCTACGTCACCATTTTCTTGTCTAAGAAATATTGGTCCTTCTTGGCTCCAATGACTCTGCGAAGTGAGACTTCCTCTTTATCAATCTTAAGAAAACAAAACCCAGTAAATACACATACCTACTGCAAGCAGCTGTAACTAACACCAGAATGTTTATGACACCTTTTAGCAGAAATGACCCAAAAGCAGGTACTATGCTGAAGCCTTCCATAAGGCTGAGATCACTTGAGTCTGCAATGATAATCTATGTCCAAAGCGGGTCTCTGAACTTACCGGTAACCTGTTGTCGGAATTGTCAAATATAATCTCCACAAATGCTGAAATAACTCGAGGACCTGTACCTTCCTAAGAGAAGAGATGTTCTGGTTAGACAGCTGGCAGATTTTGAACTCTTTTTTTCTCCTCTTTTCCTTGACAACCCCACTTCCCCTTTCCTTTCAAGGACTTGAGATGCAAGAACATCTACAAAATTTCCAGCACACGTTTTTATTTCTGATAATCTTGGCTACACATTCACTGGTCTGCATTATCAACATAATGTAGTACTGTGTAAAAAATTCCCTTTTGCCAACTGAAACAAAGAAAATTACTTTCAAAATAATTGCCTTGAAATATCCACAGCCCAGCAATTTACATTTTTGTTGTCCCATTCAAATGCATTAGCTTATTCTTTAGTTTTGCTGCTATACACATTCACTTACATGCAACAAAGCCAGTCTCTGCTCTGGGCGAAGATGACTAAACTCATCACTGAGGACAAACTGAATTGCTGTAATAAAATAGGAAAGAAACAGAAAATTTATTCTTTCCTTCAGGGAGACATGCAACAGTTTCATTAACTCGAAACACACTGGTTTACTGTTGTATAATACAATCAAGCTGTTGCCAAAATCTTACAATATTTCTTCATTAAAAACCTTAATCTGCTGGATCTTTATCACTCAACCTGCTGTACAGCAGGATTTATCTGAAGAGGTCATTGTTGCCACATTACTGGTTCACAGCAAAATCATTAACAATGCTGAACAATTAGGGATTCATGAGCATCCTTCTACATATACACAGCACACAGGCTAGGCTAAAAATATTGCTAAAATACTTAGCATTAGACAATTTATAAACACAACCATCACAAAGTATACTAACACCTTTAATTAGCATCTTTGTTCCTCCATTAATGCTCCCACCTCAAAAAATCCCCCTCATAACCTTATACTAAAAGAATATCTAAGCTGTTCCAAACCGCTATTGAGTAGAATTTAGCCACTAAGGATGTCTAAAACAACTGCAAATATCATAATCATCTTTCATGGAGGGCAACTTTTAGAATCCATTTCCTCCTGTAAATACATTTGCCAGCTGAAAGTCTTAGAAGGCCCGTAAAAAGAGAAGCTGAATTCTAGGGAAAAACCTGGACTAAGTATTAAACATTAAGTGCATTGAGATCTGCCTTTCATCACTGTCAAGTAATCTCCATTCTGCCACTCCTTATTGAGGAAGATCATCTGTTAAACCAAGCTCTAGCAAAAACAAGCAAAGAAACCTGGTATCTTCAGCATCCCTTGGCTAACAAGAAATCCATGCTTACCATAAAAAAAGTTGCTTTTTCCAGATCCATTTCTTCCCACTGAAAATTAAAACACAAAGTATGACATAAGTTAAGCTGACATAGGTTAACACTGCAATGTACTTTAAATGTGACACAAAAATATTCAAGAGCAGAACCCAAATATAACACAGTCAAATGAAATCTCCAGGGAATGAGATGAACTTGGTGGATGGACCACTTGAGTACAAGACATTAGCCCTTTGCCCACTCAAACACATTACCTGGACTTACAAACTCCAAAACCACTCCACAATGACAATAATAGCTAAACCAATCCTATCTATTGCCATCTTTTTGGTTCTTGTACTGACAATCTGATGGATAAGAACAGTAAACCCAAGTCAAATTCTCCTGGCTCCAGAACATTTATCCAGAGGAAACCACTTGCCTAGACATTCAGGTTGACTGTATGAACTTCATGTAGCACATTAACTTCTTAATACTCCACTTGTTAATCATAAAATACTGGAATAAGAACTACTTCTACATAGAAAATTAAAGGTGTAAGAACACAGCACTACACCAATATAATCTCAATGTTTATACTGCAGTGTTTCAGCAAGGCCCAGGGCCTTCTCTTTAAGATCAGCACCTGCTGCATCAGTTTCAAATCCACTTGTCTTCCAGCAGCAATGAACGTCCCAGGCTTTTCACCTCTGCCTGCCTACACAGCATCCAGACAAACCTCATTCCAAAAACTGTTATGAAGTCTTTAAAAAGAAGCTAAAAACTCTCAGTGGAAAGAGATTTTTTTAGTGTATTTTAAAAACAGAAATACCTGGATAAAGTTTTAGGTCCTGTAGAAATAATATTATTAAACAAGACATCTATACATGTCATATTTTGTGGGTTTTATTTAGTGCCAGAGTTAAATCCTGGCTACTAAGATTTTATGTCCAAAATTGACTGCTTGCTGTTGGGTCAGCATTCTCAAAAGTTGCTGCACAATCACTAAAATCAATGCAAACAAAAAAGGCAGAAATAGAAGAGGTGTGAGAATGGTGGGAAAAAACATGCTATTAAAATAGGAATTACTCAAGAACCTGCACTTCAAAACTTGTACTTTTTGACAGTCTACAGTCCAGAAATTCATCCTTTAAAACTGGAAGAAAGATGATCTTCTTTCTCTGCAAGAGTTTATAATTGCTCGTGTGCTTAGAAATGATGACACTTGCACAGACCAAAAAAAATGAGAATCCTGTGCAAATTCTCTGTTGCTGTTCCTGCAAGGACAACCTTTAAAGGAGGTCTGGCTGATACAGAGATGTGCACCAAGAAGGAGTTTATGAACTTCACTCAGTTTCTGGAGGTTCAGCTTTGTCCCAGCAAAATTGAACGTTAATAGTTGTTTGCTGTAAGTGGAACATTACAGACAGCTGTACAGAAGTTCCCAAACCAGAAAATATAATCATCAAATGGAACCAGAATATTAAAAACTATAAAGGAGACTAACATGAATATCATCTGAAATAAAAGTGCAATTTTAACTAGTGAAAAAAATAGTTATCATTACTTACCAATGACATTGTGTTTGGAGCTGAATGGGTCCACAATGGTTTGGTCCCTGTAGCTTCGAAAGCCCTGAATGATTACCTGGTGAAAAGCAGGAGTTATTTTAACAAAGTTCTCTCTGTTTTTGAACAGTTTTTCTACTATAAGGTTTGGCAGAATATTTATATAAATTATTACATGCCTACCCTTCCTGCACACACTCAACTTTCCAGCTCAAGATCAGAAACTTACATCAAACTTGCCCCCCACCTAAGCATCGATTTAGGGACAGATTTCTCCCCTAGCAAAAGATGCTGGTATTTGTGCAGGCCAAAGCACGGCAAGCAAGGGAGTTCCAAGAGGTTTTTGGAAAAAAAAGTATTTGCTTAAAGTATCATATACAGGAAAGAAAACTGAGTATAACAAGCTATTAATTATTAATTAATTTTTATAATGCAATCTACTTAGAGCATGAGAATTTTATTGGCGAATTCTCCAAGCAGTGCCATTGCAGGCTGCAAAAACTGTACTAGACTGCCTATTTCACATGCAATAGTCTCATTTTACTATGCAATCTAAAGGGAAACATTAAAAGCAAGCTTGTCTTGGCTCCAATTCACAGCCTAAAGAGACAAAAACGTACACAACTTCAAGAGCTATGTAGCTAACAGTCATCTGAAAGCAGCACATCGAACTTCAACTCTTCTAACTTCAGCAGTATTTTGAGGTTTGCCAGGCCTAGCAATACACCAGGTACAGAGTTACAATATCCTAAAAGTTCAGCTCTGCATAGCAACAAAACGAATCCACCTTCCAGCACCAAGCAACCTGCTCCACACATCAAAGCTGTGCTGAAAGCACAGCAGCTTTGCTCTGCTCAGTATGACAGAAAGGCAGCAGGCACCTGAAGGTTTGACATCTGCAGATCTTCCAGCAAGAACACTTGAAACAACACTACAGTTCCCATTTAATAACTGTGTTCTTTGCCCAGCTCTTCCCCAACAGAAGCAGGATACAGTTAAAGCAGTGACAGTGTTTCACTAGGAGAGCTACAATACACTAAAAATTACTTGTTAAGAAGACACAAAACCAGCTTGCACTATACTTCTCAATGTTATTAGTGCTGAAGATTAAGATATGAAATGACTTTGATTTTTTGTTTGTAAGGTCTAGGGTGCAATCACTATTTTCTATTTGTCTGAACATGTGTTCCTTCTCTCACACCTTCAAGTATTAAAGGAGCCCATATTCCAGAAAAAGAGCATAATACTCTTTATTCAAGAAGCACATACAAAACTTCAGCAAAAATCCTAGAAGTAGTACTGCAAACATTCAAGCTAGCCTTTCCTCACTACTACAAAGGCCTCTATTAAGTATACATCCCAGCACCTCAAGAAACAGCTACCTTCAGAACTGCATCCATATTCTGTCATATTCTGGTAGCATTAAACAGTGGGGGAAAAAATCCTGCCCACAAAAAGTACTGGACAAAAGACTGGGAGAAGAAAATGCCCATATTTATTCAGGTCAAGTTTGATCTTCGTTTTTCTCCTATTATGTGACAGGCCACTCTAAGTATTGTTGTGGAAAACTCCTCTTATCACCTGTTGGCATTAATGGATTAAAACCATCTCACTAATATTGAATGAAAATGCCATGTCAGACAGCAAATCAAAAATGGAATTTATAACAATCAAAATGAAATAAAACTTTAGGCATTAATTAACTTTTAGTCAGAACTCAAGAGCCCTTCTCTTCCCAGGCACTATGGCTTTCTGTCAAATTCTCTTTGCAAAATTATTTCATTTCTGGAATCTGAAGCTAAGAACACAGGTAGGCAGCAAATTACTAATCCTTGACCCTCAAACATCAGTGAAAGCAGAAGGTATTTTGGAAAAGACATTCCAATACAGCTTCCTTCAATACTCTGCCTACCTAGATCTCTTCTGAACTGCAATTATCTGTGCTCCCTCTCCTTAGGCCAGAAAGAGTTTGCTTTAACCACCTGCAGTGTATTCGGATCCCTTTTGGCATTGGAAGCAGTCAAGGATTCCAGAACTGAATGGACCAAGCTACAGAAAGCAAGTTTAAGACAGTGAAGGGACTGAAGGCCACCTGTGGCTGGGAACACGAACACCCGACCTCCCCTAAAATACCAGCCTCCCTCATCTGCCACATGCAGGCTTTTGCAGCAAGCTCAGTGCCAGCAGCTTTCAAAGGAAAAGCAGGAACAGAATATCTTAATCAGGTCTGGCCACTGACCCTAGCCACAGCAACTACGTTCATTCATTTTCATTTAACATATTTAACAAAAAAGTATTTTAAAAAACCCAAACATTTCGACACAGTGCTGCTTCCAAACTCACTAGATTTCAAGGGGAAGGGGAGAAATTAAAAAATGGGCAAAAAAGTTGGTCTCTACTACTTTTCATTTTTTCACATAATATATAAAGAACATCTGAATTGGAGTAATTAATTTACTTCATTCTCATAAGAACCTGAAAATCTCTACAAAATTATAAACCCAACCAATTATTATTTCTTGACTATTGCTACAGAAGCACAAACTTTTACCACCCACACACTTGGGCACCATGGGAGTGGGATACAGGCAGACTCTGAACACCATCATCTTCTTCCCGGAGCTTTTCCCTAGATAGGTTCTCACTTCATCCATCCTACATATTCTGAAACCTCCTGACTTCTTCATTGCCCTGTATCGACTCAGATTAAGACTTAAAACATTTTTAATGTTCAAACTCCAGGAACAACTTCTGTAAAGCAACAAAATAGGGAATACTGATGGAATCAAATGAATTCTCATCCTTTTTATTCTCACATCCACACACTGTTACACATTCTTCTATAGCTCCTATAACAGTATTGGTTATTGGCCACCCAAATTCCCTTCCTTTTGTTTTCCCCCAAATGAAACGTTTCCCCTTGCTCTGAGATAATTTGGACTTACTCTATAGATCTCCACTACTGCCTGCTTTCAAGTGATTCAAATCTGGAGAACAAAAACTCTTATTCAAAGTCTTTAAAGCAATGTGCCCATCTATGATGATTAATCAAGAGTGATTTACAAAGTACAATCAAAAGGTGTTTGAAACACTGCCCAGTCAGTCAAACAGTAGATGAAAACCCGGTATCTATGTAGAACACGCACTTTCAACGCTAATAAAGTATTCTTCTTAAGAAAAACACCCGCAGGGTGTGAGAAACAGGTCAATTTTGAGTCCACCAGGAAATGAGAATCCTGGTAGGCTTTGAATGAATACACATATCCAGCAACACGAAAGCAGTAATAAAAATCTGCTGCTAAAGCAGCTGCAGGGAAACTGCAGAAGTAATATAATGATGGCCTCAAAAACGCTTTGAAAAAGGTGCGCACCAGGATCTTTTAAACTGAGCACCAGCCACAGATCGTTTGGCAAGGGCGAAGCATATCAGGTGAAATGATTCATGCCCGGAGGCCTGAGAGAGCACCCCAAGGCAGAGACCCCACAATCTGAACAGCTGAAAGATGCTTCTGACAGCGGAGCAGAACCCTTTGTTTGGGTACGAGCCTTCCACGGCCGGGACACCAGGGCTGGCATACAAAGGGGCCCCGCGAACAAGTCTCGGCTCCATGAAAGAGACCCCAGCGGCACTTCACACCTGCAATGAATGAAAGGGGAGCAGAGAAGGAGAGAAAGCGCCGCCAGCCCAGCCGGCGGTAGGACCTGACCCGTGACCGGGCCGGGGGCACCTCCCTCAGCCTGGACCTCGATCCGCCCCCCGGGACAGAAAAGATCGAAGCAAAGGCCTCCAAGCCCGCCGCAAGCCCGCGGGTCCCCTGCTGCGGGCCGGGCAAAAGTGAAGGTGCAGAGCCCCCAGCCCCGGGGCGGAGCGGACTGGGCCAACCCCCTAGGCCGGGCACAGGCCGCACCGCACACTGCGGGCGGCGCGAATCCCGCCGGCTCACCTGCTTGATGTACATGTTTGCCGAGGATGGGGTAGGCCCGCCAGGCTGTCGTTCAGCCCGCCCTCGCCGTCTCTTTCCGGTCCGAGCGCTCGGCTTGACCGCGGGTCTCCGCCGCCGCTTCCCGCCCCCTCAGCCGCCCCCCGCTTCCCGCACAGGGCGCGCTCACCCCTCACGCAAACAAAATGGCGGCGGACCCTCCCCGTCCCGTCCTGGCGCGAACCATTCAGCGCCACTTGGAGGGGGAACTGCGGAGCAGAGAACGCGCTCCTGTACCGCCGAAAAAGCGACACCACGTGGAGCAGCGGAAATTTCCTTTTTCTGATCTTCTAAAGTGCCTCGGCGGTGTTTTGGAGGGCGCTGCGTAGCGGGGAAGGCAGGTCACTCTGTCTCCCGGGCGCCGGGATCCCCCCAGGGAGTTAGGAGAAGTGGTTTCTCCCGCTGAGGGGCGGATTGGGCGCCAAAGGCAAGTTGAGGCGAGCGGAGCGGGCGGCGGCGCGCACCTCTAGGGGGCGCTGTCAGGGCCGCCCTGAGGGGCCGCTTACGCGGGAGATCAAATAAAGGCTCGGACCGAGGACCCGGCTTCCGTTCGAAGATCTAAAAATTATTTATAAAAATGATAATAAAAAATAGGCATCAACATTCTTAGGGCTGCGCAGACGCGCTCCTTGCCCCAGGGCACCCGTTCCCTCAGCCAGCTCCTCCCGGCTGTGCAGGGCTGGGAGCCGAGCTCCGCATCCACAGGGAAAAAGTCTGGGCGAAGCCGGACAGGTGCCCGGGGTGAGCTGGGCAAACAGCGAAACATTCCCAGGTGCGAAACATTCCCAGGAAAACAGCTTGGCTGAGTCCCTGCCCGCTCCTGTACCTCGCCGAGCCACTATCCAGCTCCCCGGAGGAGCTGTCAAACACACAAAAATAAGCAAAATGGTGGGAGAGAAGCTTTAATTTTCACCTAATCTCTTTCACTTATGGTGATTTCAGGTGTTGTTGTGACAGCAGTCGGGGTGCGACATCTCAGAGAAAATGCAATTTTCGATTTGACAGTGCTCCTTCAAAAGTGCAGCTGTAGCCAGCACTTCTAGACATGCAATAGAATTCCTCCTCTGAGCCTCTTAACACTGATAAAAACTAGATTTAAACAGAAGGGTCTAGTTTCTACCTCTCCTAGAATAATAGATGGATGAATTACCTCTCTTCTCTAATGGGAAAATCTCACCAGTCTCAGACATTCTTAAGTGCCATGTAATGGCAAGTAAGACCAAATTAAATGGTTTTACTAACAGCCCTTCAAGAGGCTATTGTGACAGATTTTACCAGCACCTATGAAAGAATGGTCCATTGTTTCTTCAGAAAACAAAGAACTTAAAAAACTAAAGCGTTTAATGGTTGCTCCACAAACAAATTCAAAACGAAAATTTCCTGCCTGTCTTATTTGGCTTTTAAATAGCTTAGTTCAATGTGACTGATGGAAAAAATATTTTCGCTATTTGCATTTTCAAAATCCCTTTCATCTTAGGATTTCAGGGAATTTTAAATCCTCAAATAAGTCTCACAGCATCTTTCTGGGATTAGTTTGTGATACTAAATTTACTCTTCACTTTTTCTGGGGTGAAGTGAGTTAAAGATATTGGTAGTTCAGGTCCCAGATACCTGACCCATCCAAGGAGACTCCTGGCAGGGGGAAGAAGAGAGTTTAAGAAAAAGACAAAAGTCAGATTCCCCACTTTTCCTTACTACACTATTAATCATGTACCTGGTTAAAAGAATTATTTACATCTAGTTTTGTGTTAACATTTTTATGTTAACCAAGTCGTCTTGAAAACCCTGTGCCAGGATATCTCCTCACTACCAATCTTCTCCAGCTAAAATCACAGGTGGGTGTGGACAGACCATCCCTGTTTCTCAAGGCAGTAATAGGCATGGAAATGTTCTTAAATTGGCAGGTTCTAAAGTTCATTCCTCTTTGTCTTCTGCTTTTAGAGGTATGGGATACCTTGAGTCACATTTTAGAGATTTCTTTTGTAGTTCAGAAGCTTATTTTCACTTAATCATAGACTCCCAGAGCAAGGAATTAATCTTCCTGCCCTAAAGAAGGGGTTCAGAGAAACCAGCTGAGGAAAATTTGCCTTTTCCCTTGACTGTTTCAATGACATTGCTGTGCCTGAATGCATCAAGTCTTCTTGAAAACCCTGTGTCAAGCCAAACAACCCACATCTGGTGCTCCAGACAGTTTCCTGTTGTTGAGGTGCACCAAGAAGTGCACAACTCTATTATGAACAAGCACAAACAAGGACCTGGGATCTCTTTCATCCCCAGGTGTTCATTCTCTCTCGAGGACTTTGGATATACAGCACACTCCAGCAGTTTGGAGAGGGCTCGTGTGCATACAAATGTGCACAGACACCACATTATATTTATTCATAAGAATAAAATCACATCCCACTGATATTCCATCAGCAAACATTCTCACCAGTGTGACGTGCTTGCAAAAATAGCAACTGCATTCATTAAGGATTAAGTGGCAAATGATTGTCTGGTTCAATGAGTGTTTCAAACACTCAAATAAGGCCCCTGCACACAGGTTTTGCCACATAGCTTTTAGAGATTGCACTTGAGGGAGTGGAGTGGTGGGGTAGGTATTATATTTTCTGTTACTCTTTCGGTTTTGTAGTACTTGCTGAAAATATGCTTCCAACCCAAGTGTGATGCATGTCATTTTTATTCTGTCAAGCTGCTGTGGCTGTAGGAGTGCAGAGAGCTGGCAGCTCGTAAAACAGCGCTCTATATTCAGAACCTGCAAACACATAATCAGTGCTTGCTACTCGAGGAGTTCACCTTGCTTCAGTAGGTGCTGCAGAGATTTTTTTTCCATGGCCCTGCTTTATAAGCAGAGTTTTTGTATAAATATGCTTGAATTAGACATTAGCATCAGAAAGGAGGAAGTGGGAGCACTGCTTTAATTCATCTAGTCTTCATCAGCATAAAAATATGTTACGCGTTTCTTTCATGAAACTTAATGGGAACATATAGATGGGATTTCAGTTCTGTAGAATTTTTTTCTCTCTTCTCAAATAGTAGAATTTCTCTCAGAAAAAAAAATGTTAAACCTATTGTGAGGAGGGACAAAGCACTTTAAGTGTTATTAACCTCTTCTATTACCACTTTCAGTTGTGAAGCAACACGTGTATGGGCTGCTTTCATTCATGAATGGCTGCAATCACTGAGGTATTTATTGCCTTTTTCAAATGCCTGTAGAAATCAGCAGGTTCATTGCAACATCGCTCTCTTGTGCTCCATCACATGAAATCATTATGGGAGGCAGAACTTCTGGAGACAGTTCTTCTTAGTGCTGGTGTTGCAGCAGAATCTCAGGAGAGAACTTGGATTTCAGTTGACACTTTGATTAGACCCTGCAGAAACCAGTGTCCAATGGCACTTGGAACTCACAAACAGATATTCTGATGTTCTACTTCCAGGCTGGGGAACAAAGGCAGATAGAAAGTATCTTGCCCAAAGTCAAGCAGGGTAGCAGTGGGACAGCCAAGAATATCTGTCCTCCTGGAACACCCAAGCCTGAATCCTAAGGCAGCAGGGCCACAATGCATCTTTCTCTCACCTCTGAACTCACTGGAGATTCCAGCAGGCAAAGTGAGAGAAACCAGTGCATTCCTGACAGACCCTGGCACACGCATCCAACCACCAAGCTTTTGAAGGACAAGGAGCACTTAGGGTGAAAAAAATGCAAGCAAACCACACATGGGCTTCCTTTCCAACAATTTCTTTTTGTCTTGAACAAATTACTGAGCTCTGTTGCTCTCAAACCCTGTAGTGACCCACGCCTTGCAATGCACAGTCTGACCCCTCAGCAGTACCTGCAGAAATATCTGCAATTTTGACACTGAGCAGCTGCCTGCCACAAAACTTAGAAATGGGAGCCCTAAGCCTGCAAGAGCCTTAAAAGAATCTCAGTTTCCTAAAGGGTGGATGTAATTACAGGTTCAGATGTTGGCTGCACAGCATTAGCCAGTGACATCTCTGTTCCATGGTGGGTACCTGTTTCTACCACCCACAGACCCTTTTCTTGCTCTTTTTTGTCTCCTGCTCCCTGCCCTACAACAGTGTGCCCTGAGGGGTGCCAGGGTGGTGAGGAGAATTGGCTGGGAAGCACCTATGTGAAAAAATATGCATGAAAAGCACCAGAGGGTTTGGTTTTTTTGCTTCTCCTTTTCTGACTCAGTTTCTAGTCACTTTAAACAACTCAAAACAATCAGGCAGCCTCTTTTTAAAAATTAAAAAAAAAAAGTTTCTCTTGATCACTATGATCCTTTGAATGTGTGAAGTTAAATAATTTTTGTTGACTGTTAAGTGTTCATCCATAAACCCTTTAATTCAACAACATTTTAGGAAAGCTAACGTTTGTCAAGAAGAAAGTGGCGGGGTAAAACATCGGCATAGAATGAACAGAAAAAGGCTTCTTTTTGAAAAGAGCATAGGCTATTACAAACGAATCTGCCGCAGGTTTTCTAAGGAAAACATTTGTTTAGCTCATGATCTTTCAGCCGAGGCTCTCTGTGAATTAATGTGGCTGTGGCTGATGAATTTCCCCGGCCGCACGGGTTCAATAAGCGCGGGCATTGCGCACACGCGGAGCGCTCCGGGAGCGGGGCCGGCCGCGGAGCGACCCCGGTCACATCCTGCCCCAGGGGGAACCAGCCGTGCTTTCCTGTGCTGCCATGCAAAAAAAGCTTTGTTGCATTTGGAAATGTTGTGAAAGAAAGCATTGCTCTCTGTTTTTTCTATTTTTAACCCTGGAGAAGGGAAGGGATCTGCATTGAGCTGTTTATGGGGTCAGCTGTGCTGGAGGACACCCATAGATGCAATCCCAGACCTGGTTTTGGATGGATAAACACGAAGGAGAAGCCAATCAGGGATGCTGGATCCCACAGATCTGTTGCACCCAGTAGCTGCCCTGGCAGCGAGGGTGGAGCCCACAGCACCCCTTGGCTTCAGCAGGGGCTTCCCTGAAGAGAGCCTAGCAAATAGGGAGATGAATTAAAAGCAGTCAATTTTACTTTCAAAAAGTCTCCTAATGTTCAAGCGAGCAGTAAATGCAATCCCAACAGCAGGAGAGCCACACAGACATAAACACATGTCCCCCATCTGCAGGACTGGCTGCTTGCTCTGAGGTGTGCCTGCAGGAGGACTGGCTCTTACCCTCACACAAGAGGGGTGAGGAGCCAAGGGGAAGTAGCGGTGCCTGTCTTGGCCCTGGAGGTGTTGCTGGTTTGATGATATAATTGACCAAAGGGATATTTTCCAGCCTGTTCCCAGCAATGGTAGAGCAGAGTCTCACTGAGGGCCATGGAATCCCCCAGGAGAACCTGGGGGATGAATGCAGAGAAATCTCTGAGTGTCTGCACCCAGCACATGTGCTGAGACAGACAGTGGGGCAGAGGCAGAAAGAGCCTGTGTGGGTCTGTGACCCAGACTGCCTCATTTTGGGTCAGCTTTTTCAGTCTTTGTGGCCAGTACAAATAAAATTGTGTCTGACAGAGATGCCAGACTGGATATCTGATTTCCACAGAGCATCCTGAAATTCTGAAAATACCCTTTCCCCTTGCCTCCGCTCCTAATTAGCACCCTGGAAGGAGGTGGCTGCAGTAAATTTGTAATTAGGTTAGAACAAAAATAGTTATTTAGGCTGACCACATCCATTCAACTAAGTAATACATATCTAAAGTGATCAGAATCACACTGCTTCACCCCTCTTTAAACCATCCATGTACATCCTCGGGACCCACAAACAAATGTGATTTTTTAACCAGAGAGCCAAAACGAGCCCCACGAAAAGGCAGCCTCCTTTCTGCAAGGCATTTTCACACTGAGGCAGGTGAGTTGCTGACCTTATGGCATCTGACTGACTTTAACAAGCTGCAGCAACTTCACCTGGCACCGGGTGGCCTCCCCTAAGTGTGAAATTTCCCCCGTGCTTTGAAGATCAAAGGAAAACAAAGATAACTTCCAATTTTGTCATGGAAACTGAAACCACGGCCCCAGGGACTATCTCTGGCTTCACTCCCCATTAGCGCTCAGCATTTCTCAGGCTCTTCTCAGGCAGAGCCCAGGGACACAGCAGGACATTGTCCTATCACACCCAAGCTGGCAGCCTTCACCGGTGCAATTTTCACCATTCCGTGGGGATAACAGGATCTTTATTATCTTTTCCAGCCCTCCAAGGAAGTGTCTTACTGTTTACACCATCTCTCCTAGCCCTGGCCTGCTGTGCCAGCTGCCTCTTCTTGCACCCCCAGCTCCCTCACAGAGGGAGGGTGAAGAAGGAAATGAGAAGAGAAACCAGGATGGGAACACTGTCTGAAGCCTCTTGGCAGGCTCCTGTGCTGTCTGCAGACATTCCCCACGTGTCCCGGCAACCTTTCCCCAGGATCCCACAAGCCACAGCACTGAGTGTGGCAGTAGCTGCCTATGCAGAAGTCTTCTGCTTCCCCCTTCTTCATGGCTGAAGTGCATCCCCACCAGATCTCGCAGACAAGTCCAGAAAAACTCCTCTCAGCTGGGTTTAGTAATCAGAACTGCCAGGGGCCACTTCAACACTGAGTAGCACAGGGAACAACTTACCCTCCCCTTCTCTCCACTGGTGGTCCCTGATCAATTCTCTCGAGCATATCTGCCTGCCTCTGTCATGCTGACTGCAAGAAAACCAGCTGCTCTTCACAGCTGGATTTAGTAAACTGAGCCATGTCAATGCTTTAGCACTCAGTAGCACACAGATTTCTTGACACCCACCCAGGGCTCCCATCGCCTGGCAGAGTGGCTGTAGTGGCTGTCTGAAAGTGCTCCACAGTTGGTTTTGTTTTTAACTAAGTAATACATTATATCCTGGGGGAAAAGAACAAAAAACACACCAAAAAAAAAAAAAAAAAGAAAGAAAAAAAAGAAAAACCCCACAACAAACTCTTCTAATAAGTAACATGTGGACTTACAAGCACAGTACAATAAATACATCATGGTAACAAGATTTTGTGCTTAGGAGAATCTTTGTCATGGGTCTAATATGCATTGTAAACCTGAAAAAAGCTTTATGCCTTTCTCAGAATGAGATTGATATCATTATCCCTGATGCAAGGCAGGATCCAGAGACATACAGATAAGCCTGTGAGAAACATTTAGAGAGAATTTCAGGATTGCTCTAGCAACAAAATGCTTCTTGCATGAGCAAAGCCACATCAGCACAGCTCTGTTTTACCAACAGAGCAGAAATATCCTCTGCCGAAGTGAGCTGTCCTGTGGAAAACACAGTTTTGCTGCTATAGTCCTTTCCTATATACTCAAGGGACCCATCTGGTCAGCTTGGTCAGTCCAGGTCTCACTCACTTCCTTTGTGCTTTTGACAAATGTGGCTGTGCCAGCAGGACCAGCTGCATCACTTGCCCTGGAAATCCACAGGGAGAGCCCACAACTGATCCCAGACTGCCTGACCCCTGGGCTCTCTGTTAGCCACAGTAATTACTCAGGGCAATGTGGGCATTGCTGGGGAGACCTCGGGCTGCAAGCATATCTAGGAGATGAGCTCAGCTCTGCTCCATCCCTGTCAGGAATCTCTCACCCTGGCCAGGCTCGGGGCCCAGCCGGATGGGAGTTAATGGTCATGCTGGAATTCGTGTCAATTGGTTTTCCAGTCAACTTGACTTAATGTGATTGGAGGCATTAGAGCAGAGAAGATATACCCATTGTTCCAGTTGAGTCCTGGAGACCTCAAATGCCATTTCAATGCAGAAGCAACTCTTAGCTCCAATTAGAACAAAGGGCTCCTTAAAATAAAGATTTCATGGAAAGATTCATCCAGGGCCTGATCCGAATCCCATTGTGTTGGGGGGCTCTTGTCCCCACCAAGGCAATAGGCTTTGGTTCAGGGCCTGGAGGCAGCTCACAATGTATGGGCAATTTAATAACCAGAGATGACTCACCCACTGTCTGCTTAACAAAGGGATCTCAGAAATGGAGCATCACTGTGACAGAAATAAACTACTATTCACACATAACCCCCCAACCCCCCTCCCCAAAAAAAAGAGAGCCCATAAAATCTACATTGTCATGTCACTTGGGAGACATAAACCTGGGCCCACTAACACTTACTCAAATGTTTAACTTTACTAGCACGATTGGTTTAGAAAACCAAATGTAGAAAAAGGGTTATGCCAACGGGGTTTGAAACTCAATTTGAGGCCTTTATCAGTTTGCCTTTCATTTCTGAGCTCTAACAGTCCCAGCAGATCACAAACCTTTGTGTGGTGCCTGAAGTCCTAGTTGTGACTGCAGCTAGCCTGGGCTGAGGCTGGGGCAGGATTTATATTAAAGGTGTTTCCCTCTTCTCCTCATGCAGAGAGTGTCTTATGGGTCCCATGGCTCCCAGGAAAGCTTGTGTCCTAGAGATGCTTTCCACCCATGATCTGCCCAGCACAGGTCATATTCTGGACATGAGAACAATCCCTTACAGAAATATGGGAGTCCTCAGGCAATGCTGTCCCTGAGGCCCTTTAAGGTTCTTTCCCCCTTTCTATCTACCATGGTCACTCCTGATCTTGAGTTGCTGCCTTTATGGGATTGTTTGGTGTCCTGCAGGGATTCCCAGAAGCTACCAATAACAGCCAGTGACTTCCATAGGCTAGTACATGAAAGGGATGTCTAGGGGCCAGACTTCTCAATAGCTGGACAAGGCTGGAAGAAGTGCTGAGCATTTCACCTATTGCTGCAGAAGCCATTTGTCTTGATAACTTTTACATTCCCTGCAAGTGTTCATAGGCAGGACACAGGGATGTATCACCACTGCTGATGGAAAACATGAATGGATTTAGAAAGCTTTACTTAGATGCCAGAGTACCTTCAATTTTGAAGCTGAAATAAAAAGATTGAAATGACCCCAAAGTTTCTAATGCAATGGTAAAATAAAGTAGGACTTTACAACTGAGGCTCTGGTGTCAGAACTCCATTTGATTCTCTCTGATGACTCAACCTATTTCACAAGCTATTTTCATATTTCCTATTTAGCAAACTTACTCATGTCTCAGTAAAAGCCTATGATGTGATAAAGCCAAGAAACCGTAATGTGTGGTACTGGTAACACCTCCCACGTAAAAAAAAAAAAAAAGAAAATCCTACTTCCATATTTATGTGGCTCTGCAAATTGGTTCCTGCCTTTTTCTCCCCAGAGAGTGAGCTGGCAGCGTGTCTACTCTCCAATTAACATGAAACTGTGAAAAGTGGAGATGGAGGGTCAAATTCACCATACCTGGGGCCTCACACATCTTTTTTTCCATGTTACAGGCACATTTGGACCTTTGACTTCCCTGCAAGGCAAGTGTTGTTTTTAGCATACAAATGACAACGCCTGCAGAATACCTTCTTCATTCATGCTTTGTCTCCTAAAAAAAGAAGCTCCCACCATAAGGCAAGAAGCTGAGAAGAGCTGCCCTAACTTGTGGTGCTCAGGGGCTGGGGATGGGCACCTCAGGACCAACTCCCCATGGAGCAGGTCAATTTTACCTGGGTTTTACTGGTAAGGATGAAATTTCTACCTATTGGAAAGATCTTTAGGTAGGAAGAAGCTGGAGAAAGCCTGTGCTTTGTAACCAGAATAGACTGCAAATCACACCAGCAAATGTATGGACTAAGAAGACATTTAGGGACACTTAAAGCCAGCACCCACTCATCCAACTCCACCCTAGATTTCTTCACAATCTGATTTGCAATGATGTAAAGATATGTATTTTTTGTGGCAGTTTCTTGAATGCTTGCTTCTCTTGGAGACAGAAAGAGAAGGCAGCATGTGCAGAGCAGAGCCAGAGGCTGAGCAACTGCTCTCATGCTTGCAACATAACTGCTCCTTGCAAGCCTAAAAGCAAGGGACCAAAAGCTCCATGGCACAAGCCCTGTTCAGTCCCCCAGGATCTAAAGCAGGTCCTGAGAGGCACCCAGCTGTCCAGGACACAAGGGTGCACCATCAGGAGTGTGAATGGAGAGATGCCACATCCCAGCACAGTGCTGAACTAGCACTTCCATAGGCAACTTCCATAGAACTTGCAAAATCTCCTTTTCTCTGACATTTCCTCTCATCTTCTGTGGATTCTGGTATCATAACAGATAAACTCTAACTAAAGCTTTGTCTCAGAGTATAGTCCTGCCATCTTTCCCTCATTAGCCTCTTCTGAAGTCTGAAAGCATCCTGATAGCAGCCTTCCCTTTGCTGCTATAGCTAAAAGGGTCTCTACTTTCCATCAGAATTTTGGTTTTGAGGCCCCTATTCCTCTGTGAAGCCTTGCTGGCAGATGGACACAGACACATTGAACCAGCCAATTCAGCCTTCCACCCTTCAGCTCTGACATTCCCCACACACCTGTCTGATCTGAGCTTCCATCCTTAGCAATGAGCCACTCTAACCCAAGCTCATCTGGGCTATAAAAGCCTCCTAAATCTTCCATCCTACCAAATCTGGTGAATTTCCTTAGTGCACAAACCAAAAACATGGGTGGAACTGTTCCTTTCCCCAAGGATGAAGGTACCTATTGGGTGCTGCTGTCTGTCTGGAAGCAGAGAACCAGGGGCCCTGCCCTGCATATGTGACTTCAAATACATTGCCTTTTCCCAGGTAGGTGCTGCCCAATTTGACACACTCACCTTCATATATCAGTGCTCAGATCAGAGCTCTCACACTAGCACTGAAGTAGCAGAGCATGAGCATGGGAATACAACCTCTGGGAGGCAGCACTTGCATCCCGCTCTGACTTGGATGCTGGGACTTCCTTTTGCAAGAAGGAGAGGTGAATTAAACCTCTCCAGCCAAGAAGAGGGGACTCCTGTCCTGAGCAGGAGCATAAACATCAATCTCCTGTGTCCAGGCATGACAACAACTCCTCTTCAGGCTCCCACAGGGCTGTGGCCTTCTATCCTTGCTGAATCCCAGCCCAGCATCTCCCCCTGCTAACACTATCCACCAACACACCGTGCTTAAAGCCCAGGATAAGAGCTCCCTTCCCTCTCTGCTAACACCTGGCTCCTGCCCCTGGCCTGATCTTTTCCAGCTGCCTTGGTCAAAGGTCAAGGTCAGCAGTTCCTCTGTTAACCCCTTCACCCACTGCCTTGTGCCCTGCAAATATTCCATCACTGACTCTGCTGAGGGTTTGAGGGTTTCAGCTTTCCAATACTTAACAAACAAAGCTGGTTGTCTACCCAGAAGGGTTCAGTGCAGTTTTAATGAGAAATGTTGGCTGGTTGTAGGTCTCAGTACTCTGGACTCTCACTAAGCTCAACAGCCTTTCTGCTTGGGTGCTTGTGTGGGCTGAGAGGCAGAAGGCTCTTTCCAGAGTTTCCCAAGGGGACCAATTAGATCTTTCAGAAAATTAATTGATCTGCTCTTACTAGATCAACTGCCTTACCTCCCTGGCTGCTGGTTCCCATGTTCAGGTTTCCCAGAGCCCAGGCAGGGCTGCTGACACATCCCTCTGACACTGGGTAAGAACTCCAAGGCACATCTCCAGTAAGACCTTCTCATCTGTCAGATTTGCTTCCCTGGAGGTAAGAAGTTACAAACGGATGTGTATGTGCACTCATGCTCTGTAACCCATATATTGGCCATAGATTTTTCAACTCGATAATTTAGAATTGCAGATCATAAATGTGCTGCAGTGATGAGCCAGAAAAAGCCTAGTAAATTCAAGAAGAAAAGGGGTATGAAATGCATCAGACATGTTGGTTCTTCTGACTTAATTTTTTTTTTTAATTTAAAAAAAGTGAAAAGACCCACATGCCCTGGCTCCTGGCACCCAGAGGTGCTGCACATCACACACAAGCTTTGCTCTAAAGATCAGGGCAAGTAGGATCCTTTGTCATGGTTGGAAGGAAGTGGGGGCCGTGCCTAGTTCAGATTTTCATCTTCAGCAAGATGGTAAATCTTAAATAAAACACGCATGAATCAAAACAGAAGTGCCTGCCCGGCTGCTGGGAAGTGACGCCACCGTGACTCATGTCATTCTGTTTGAAACAATCCTCCCCCTCACCTTCTCCCCTCTCTAGTGATGCACCTTGGTGGCTCTGCAACACACAGCACAGTGAGACTTGCCCATCTCTCCTACCTTCTTACACCATGGTGTTTTTCTCAGGTGACCTCTCCTGCCACCAAGCTCTCCCAAAGCACTCTCACAGATCAATCCAAGTACAACAAACAGCTTTATTTTCCTGGCATTTTTTTTCCTTTATTATTTTTACATACCATAAAAACCATTGCAGGTTTGGTTTTTTTTTTCACATTCACGAGATCTCCTGGAAATTATTGCCATTTCCCATACATATTACATATTAAAAAATACTAAAAAGGTCAACAGACAGAGACACTCATTCTGAACTCCCTGTGGACACAGAAGCCAACGTGAGCAAGACAGAAATAATTTTTTTTCTGGACAAAGGCTGACTAGAGGTGACCACACACTCTAAGCAAGTCACATAACACTGAAAAAGACCACTTGACCATACACGATACACAGTGGGAACACTTGGGAAGGGATGGAGAAAAAGTTGTTTTGGAGCTGAAAGCTTGTCAGGATTTTTTGGTGTGAAGTCCAGCAGTTACAGTGTTTCACAATTGGGATGTGAATGTGATGAGGATTGTTGAGACATTCAAGTATTCTAGGGCTGTTCTTAAAAAACAGATGGGAGGATAATAGCTCAGCAGGGTAGCTGATAGTCCTTAAGTCCCTGCTTTACTTAAAAGCACATCCAGTACAAAGGCAAATACAGAAGTACAGGAAATGCCACACCTGAATGGACCCACTGGTCGGGGTTGGTATCCAGTTACACTGTGGACAATACCTGACACTTCGGAGGCTGGAGCACAAGAGGGGATGTTCACCTGGTTGTGCAGCAGTGTCCTGGAAAAGGTGCTCCCCCTCCCCACTCCAGCCCTTTGCTACCTGAAACATGACACAGGAGAGGGGAGGAGGAAAGCCAGAGAAAGATTTGAACAAATATTCACTCCCTCCACCTCTGTGGTTGCAAAGGTAGTGCTTTTCATTTTGCTTGCTTCCCTGCTGCTGCTGTTTATTGCTTGAAACTTTAAGTAAGGGTCTTTTCAAAAACAAGATTGGAAGGAGATGGGAGCCAAGAACATACTAAATGGATTTCTCATTGTTCCCCGGGAATCTGGAAATACAGTAGTGGGTGCACTTTGTGTGGTTAAAACCCTAAAAAAGCACTTTGTATTTTTTTTAAAAAAGGACAATAAAAGTTCAGAAAACCTGCCATGCTTAGACCTCTTGCATCTTACAGTCACAGCATATGGGAAGTATGACCCATGACAACCACTCCATCTCAGAGTAAGCGGATGAAGTTTCTCTATTGCACATTCATGAAATGTTCTTGTTGGGGATCACAGTTGGGATCAGGACCACACCAGCTCCAGGCCCCCACGGTTCAGCAGGACGAAGATGCCGTCATCGGGCTGAGCTTCAGCTGGTGGACAGGAGAGTGGATGGGCACAGAACTCAACACTGAGGTAGGAAAGGCAAAGCACGAGCCCTCAAAGTTTTTGCCTAAAGTCAGTTCCTCTGCAAAGAAAGATGCGGCTTCTCTCTTGCACGAGGTGACAGGGGGGCTGGGGGTGGAAGACAAGATCTCTGACTCATATTGCAGCAGCTGGCCCATGAAACCGAAGTTTGGTGAGATCAGGCTCCGGCGCTGCTTGATGTAGTCAAAGGCTTCGTCCAGGCGCAGCTTCCTTGTCTTCATGAGATAGGCCATGCAGATGGTGGGGGAGCGCGAGATGCCCGCCTCGCAGTGCACCAGGATCCTGCCGCCCGCCCGCCGGACCTGATCTGCAAAGAGCCACGGCACACATCAGCTCTGGGGGCATGGGGAAGACACTGTCACCCAGCCAGGCTGGGGGGACACAGCCAGCCTACAGCAAAGAGAGGCCTGCTCCTCTCTTGGGTACTAGGGTGACACGGAGATTAAAAGACAAGGAAGACAAAACCCAGCTTGTGACAGAGCTGAGCATGGTTTCAGAATCTGTGGATCTTGATTTGGTTCTTTTTGCATTTTTTAGGAAAGTCTATCCCTGTCTCCTTCCTTGTGCCTACTTCTCTTTTGTAGCAACTGACATTCAAGAACATTGTGATGCAGGCAATGCTGTTGCTGCATTTCTCTGCCTGCAGCTCAAAATGTTGTGTAAATCCAAGCTTGGCCAGCCCTCCTGCTACCTGGTCACTCAAAAACTGCAGGGGCTGTCATCACCTTTGCCAGAAAAACAGGATTTTTCTTCAAAATCCTAATTCCCTGCTTGGCCAGTTGGCAGCAAACAGCAGTACCAGGAGGTACCCTTGGGTGGAGAGGCTGAGCTCAGTCCCTGGGGCCTCACCACAAAGCACACAGGCACTGGTAGGCAGCTGCTAATTATAGCCTGGTTAAAGGATGCTTGGACTTAAGTCAGGATATAAAAGGCTTATGCAAAGCACCCATTTGACACAACAGGAGCCACTGCGGTTACTCACACAACACAATGATTGTTATTAAAGAGAATGTGCTTAAAATTAGCCCTTTCCACACAAAAACACTGTTCAAAAAATAGATTTGTCTTTGCTCTATTGCCTTGAGCAACATGTTCAATCTCCAATTTATGGATAGCTGTGAGTGTAGTGCTCAGGGAAACACACAGAGCTGAGGAAGTTATCATTTGCCTGCCTTCAATTGTCTGCCAGGGGACTACCACCACGACCAGTTATATTTATCTACTGCACAAAATAAGGAAGACATGGATTTGAGTCATCCCCAGCATCTACACCACATGCCCAATTTTAAAAGAAAGTGAAAATTAAAGTTGTCCTCAAAATCTGGGAAATTTCAAAGTGACATCCATCAGAAGGGGTTGAGGATAGCACAGAAAGGTGCCATGAATTATTATTTCCCTGAAAGGTGTGAGATGTCCGGGAAGAGGAAGGACTTAAGAGAGCACCCTCAGGTCAGGTTTTTGTAATTCTGCCTGCACTGTTGAAGGACTCAAACTCAGCTCAGCAATGAGTCTGTAACAGTGTTTTATTCTCTTTCTCTCTTGAATATTCCTGGAGAGCAACAGTACCAATTTCAACATTATCTCCACCCAGGCTAAGGCTTCTCCACCCCACAAAACCGTGTTGTGCTTCTCAGGGAGAATCCTCTCTCCTGTGCTCCGTGGCACAGCTCACCTTCACTCACCCGCTCAGCCAAACACAGGAAGATTTGAAATGGAATAGCACAAACTTTTCTAAAGGCCTCCTCATTCTTTTTTGCATTGGGGTATTTGATTAAAGGGTGAGATACCAGCATGATCAAAAGGAGGACTATAAAGAGCTCTGTGATAAGGGGGGACAATGGATTTCTAAGACCCCACACCTTTGAGATATCTCAGCACAGTAAGGCAATGAGCTGACTCTGCTTCACCTGGTTGTTACTGACTCTGGCATGCAAGTCCAAGGAACTGGGGCTTTTTCCTTCACAAAATTCAGTGGACTTCAATGTGTATTTTATTTTAACATTAATTAAATGTATTTTTAATTGATTTTACATTTTAAATGAGTTAAAAATACATGAAGATCTGAACATTTGTTCATTTGTACCTACCAATGAAGTCTATGGCTTCCTGGAAGTGAGAGCTGATGTCTGCTGTGTGACTGTCCTCCACTGGGATCCACTTGTAGCAATATTGGTCTTTGAAGGACTCTGAGCTTTTCCTGGAGACATTTAGCAGGGCTGTGATGTGTAGGTTGGCGAGAAACTCGCACTTGGAAGCATGATAGGCACTACCAAGGTACAGAAAAGGCAGGATTTCAACTGGACCACCCTGGAAGAGAAGGAGCAGAAACATGTAATTCTTTTTTCATAAGTCCTGAGACCCAAGAGGGACCAAGGGAGCCCATGTTAATGCCTGCTCCCTCCCTCTGTCCTAATTTTTTTCCCTGCTGGATGTAGCTCCCACAGCAAGGGCCAATGAATCAGTCCCATGGCCAAGCCCATGCAGGAAAAATGTTTTCATTTTCTTGTCCACATTTGCAAGGTACAAAGTCAGACCCAACCTACCCATGTGCAGCATGTTTGTGGCTTTCTTTAAAGTGCTGCCCCTTGCAGTGCACCCAAAGTGCTTTCATAGGTGGTGCCCATTGCCACTGAGGCTTTACCGAAATGGGGCAAGGCAGGGAGCCACATCCAGCAGAGAGGAAGATTAGGACAGAGGAAGAGGCTGCTTTGGCTCAGCCAGGGCTTTGCCCCTCTGGTCACATCTCCAAAGGTGAAACAAAAAAAAAGCAAAAAACTGGACATAGGCTCCCCATCCCCCTTCACCCCACACCTCTCTGGAGCACAGCACCCACTGCATCACCCACCCTGAGACGTCATCTCAGTTCCTCCTTCCTCAGCACAAGCAAAGGCTGCATGACGAGATGGCAAAGCAAAGCCACCACGTGACACAGCTTTCTGAGCTGGCAGGTAACTTTCCATGATGCACAGGAGATGCTGCCACCCCCCAGCTGCACGAAACTGCCTTTCCACTGCCCCTGACCTGCCCACACGGTGGGTTCCCACGCATCAGGGACAGCTGGCAGCCAGCCACGGTGGCAGGAGGGCAGCTGGTGTGGGAGGTAGCCCGGGGAGCAGAGAGGCGTCACAGGGGGACTCCCCTGAGCAGCAGGAACCGCACGCCCGGGCGGAAGCGCCCTGACCGCAGGGTGACATCTCGGAGCACACATCATCCCTGGGCTGGGGGGCACACCACCACTTCCCCTCTGGAAACCCCACTTCCCCAGCCCAGTGGTGGCTCTCACTTCTCAGAGGCTCTGGCCCCTTGCCAGCCTCAAATTCCTCCTGAGATCTCAGAGGAGTCATGGGCAGAACGTGCTCAAAAGCGGCACTCCTGGCAGCCTCTCCCCTGCCCATTCTCAGTCTCCTCTGGAGGTGTGAGCTGCTGACAGCTCACTCTCTCTGGGTGTGTGATAAGAGAGTTCATAAATAGTTTTGGGGGCTAGATGAGTGTTTTGCCTCCTTCTGCCTAATTTTAAAGCCAAGTGGAGGTGATGCTGACCAGCAGCACACAAGGGCAACTTATTCAGCTCACAGGCTATCAGCCTGGACTGTGACAACTTATTCACAGCCCATGGCAGCACCAGGCCCACTGACACCCTGCCAGCCTCCAAGAGAGCCTGGTGGCAGCAGGGAGAAGTCCCAAGAGGAAGGTCACCCCCACAGCCATGACACACACCTGGTCATAAGCAGGTTTGTGGTTGGCACTCTGCTTCTCACAGTGGCTGGCAAGGTTCCTCTCTGCTTCCGTCCTCTCTGGGGAAATGAGTTTTCCATTCACGCAGCACTCAGGATATTGAGAGTTAAAGGTTTCATATCCCCCTAGGGAAACAACAAAAAGAAGAAAACATTAATATTTGCCCTCCCAAGGACTGGTTTAATTCAAGTGAAGGACAAACAAAGCTCCAGCAATGCAGTGGGACGGCAGTGCCCAGCAATGAGTCCAGGGGAGTGTCAATGAAGGATAGTGCTCCTCTGGGAAAATGGGTTTGCTTAAAAGAGTTTGGGCATCCAAGGAAAAACCTCTGATACCACTGACAATTATTAACTTGCCAAAACCCAGTGAATCCAGACTAAAGCTGTTAGCAAATGTAATTCTATTGAGTCTAGCAACCATTAGCCCCAGTACAGTGGGGACTAAACTCCCTCCCCCCAGGTTATATACATGATCACCAATTCCAGCATTTGAGGCAGAGATTTCTGTACTCAGAATCATCTTTTCTAAACCTGTCGTTAATATATTCACTACAACAACACACAAAATATTTTATTTGCATTTTTAAATGGACATAAACACAAGAGGGGGATGCTTGCATGTGTCTCATTAATCACCACAATGCATGAAGACAGTGAAGTAATGAAGATGGTCCCACTGAAACCAATCTGTTAAATAACAGCTATAAAACTTAATGAAATCCTGTGACAGCATTTGACAACTGAATAGCCCCACATGAGCTGTTCTGCACGGTTAAGTACTGCGTTCATTTCATTCAGTGTGCTGCTAATGAAAAGGAATTAATCCTATTATTACATTGTTACTCAAAGTTTTCAGCAGCTAAATTGTTGCCTGTTTCCAGGCTGGGAATATTCTGCATGGAAGAACATCATCTCCAAAAAGTACCCGAATAAGTCAGGCAGCAGAAGCAGCCAGGAAACGTCAATGGTGTGCCACATGTCTGCCACCTGTGCTTTCTCAGAGCAGAAATGAATGGCTCCTGAACAGCCACATTCAATAATCCTTCAGTGTGTCCCTCAAGTAAACAAGGCTTGGAAGGCAAAGCCTCCCGTTGTGATTCATTCACCTGCGACTGTTTCACCCTGATAAGCTGTGTCGGTGTGGGTGCCTGGCTGCAAGGGAGGGCTTTGAAACAAGGGAAGTGCAGAGGATCAGAGCAGCTCACAGCCGGGGCTGCCCGGCACAGCCACCTCTGACGGTTCAGCCCCACAGTGCCGGTGTCTCATCTCTTTGCAATGTTTGAGCACTTGTGTGCTCAAATTCATGACGTGCTGCTGTCGCCTACTCATTCCTGCCGTGGGGTCCTCGTGTTGCAAGTGGCCAGCACGATCCAAAGCCCACTGAAGGTGATGAAAGTCTGTTTTCCATGACAGAGGGCAGGAGAGTGACTTTACAGCAAAGGGGCACTCAGCACCTGCACCTTTCCTCCTACCCCCAGCCACATTCTGCCAGCTCATCCCAGAGCTCACAGCATGAGGCAGTGGTCCAAGCAGTCAAGTGACCGTGGAGACCAGGGTGGTGGTGGGAGGTGTTTGATAAAATGATATCCACAACAACTGGGTTGAAAAAATGATATCCCTAGCAACTCACAGTGTGAAAAAACAACAAACACGAGAAGCTCTGCAGAATTCCCTGATCTCCAGCTGCCTTTCGTGGGGTGAACTTTTAAATCCTCTTGTTTTACATAGCTGACCTTATCTTCCCCCCAACCCCCCAGTCACTGCTATCACATAGGAAAAGTATATCCAGTTTATATAAATAACCACGATCCCCATTTACACCCTATGTTGCTGTTTTTACACTTGAAGGAACACAAAAATCTGCCCAAGCCAAACTTGCATGTGTGTTCCAGCAGACATGCATGTCTCGTGTCTCTTGGGGCAGCTAACACATGCAGCTGGTGAATGGTTAATTACAAGCCTTGGGGATCAGGATATTTGCAAGCCATTCTTACAGTGAGTCATCTGCTCATCCCATCCTCCAGCAATCTCCTCTCTTCCCCCTCCCCACTCAACCTACCTTCCCTGAGGTCATTTCTGCAAATACTCGGTTGCTCATCATGGAGAGCTGAGCTGCACTTCCCTTTTAATCGATAAGTAATAGAATCATTATCGGCACCAAGGGACTATGCGTTGGTTTATCTTTTTTTTTTTTCCCTGACACACAACCACTCTCACTGTGCTGGGGCTGAGCTCACCCACAGTGAAACTGCACCTACACAGATGAAAGATGTGACCCTGCAAGCCAGAAAGCAACGGGGGAACAGGGCCTGGCACGCAATGACTGAGTTCCAGCTGCTCTCTCAGGGACCAGATCCTCAGCATCTTGATGACCTCCTCATATCTTATTGCCATGAGACCTCCTTAGCACTTAAGTAGCCAACACCTCCTCCCAGCTCTACATGCCTAGGGAGAGCAGGAATATAAGGGGAAACCTCAAGGAGGATTTTTCCTGGTGGTTTTACAGCCTATTATTTGCAAAACTAGTAGCAGAGACCTCCAAAGGGCCCTTTCTCCTGATCAGAACACAGTGTTCCTGGGTGATTTATATCCCCCCTGTGCCAAAAATCTTCCCCCAGGCCAACAGCTTCCTGGGGGTCGGTGGCCCCAGTGAATCACCAGTGCTGCCCACTGAATCATGGGCCTGAACCTGCAGCCCCAAGCACTTCCAGAAAAGCAAAAGGAAACTGCAGCAGGAAACTTTCTCATACACTGAGAGGAAATGTCTTTAGCCTCAAATCAACAGGCTTTCAAGATAAGACACTTCACAACTCACAAGATGTACAAAGCAGAGGCTACACTAACCCCTCACTCCGGATAAACTGCCCAGAGCCACAGTCACCACTCCAAAATGTGGGGCTGGTACATGAGGAGGAAAGGATGATGGTGTGGCCAAACAAGCAGTTTGAGAGTCAGCAGAGCTTAGTATGGCCCCTAGTTTACCGCAGACTTCCCACAGTGACCCTGAAGATATTTCTTCATCTCTAATTTAGTGTAGTCTCTAAGGATTTGAATGACACAGTGCCAGTATCTCTACCCTCCAGCAGCAGAATTTGTGCTTTTGGGGTGACTGTCAGATCCAGCAAAGGCTGATAGTGCCAGGACAGAACCAGGGTGGTGGCAAACAGCCGAGGAGCATCCCCCTATCTCGGTACCAGGCAAATACCCAGGCTGAAGATGCCTCTGCCCCAGCGGGAGGTCGTTACAGAAGGCTAAAACTGGGTACCTCAGGTCAAAAACTAGCGATAAAAGGCTTATTAAAAGTGAATTAACCCTGGCCCATTAGAACACGGGGGCAGGCTTCATTCAAGAAACATCGCCTGGTTTTCCCCTCCCTTTTATGGCCTCATGGTATGGCAAGGGGGTCTTTGGAAGCTCCATCCTCGGCGTGGTGCCGCTGCGGGAGCCCCGCGGCCGCCGGGCGTGCGGAGCCTCGGGCGGGAGCGGCCCCGCCCGGCGCGGCCCCGCTCCCCGGGCAGGTGGGGGCTGCGTTGAGACAGCCGGGAGGGCAGAAGGACAAAGGCGCTGCCAGAAGTGGGGGGAGGCAGGGGCGGAAGGACAGGGAAAGGGCGGGCTGCTATGCTCGCTATGCTATTTATCGTTTTATTAGCCCGGGTTACACGGAAGGAAAACAAAGAACCGCAATCGAAGGGCTGTAATACACGTGAGGGGAGGAGGTATTTCTGTCCCCCGGCGAGCACCGGAGTTTCGCCTCTGTCAGAGTCCCGATGTGCCCGACAGAGAGAAACCTCTCCGCCCTCGGTGGAGGGGCGGGCATCGGTGCCAGAGTTTCGGGCACCCAACACGAGCGGCCGTGTGTCACCGGGCGGACAGCGAGTAGCGGTGGCCTCGTCTCTCATATCCGCAGGGCTGATTTTGTTTCCCATGCAGCGCCGATGTCTCTCCCCCTTTGATAATCTGCAACTTTTGCTGTTCTTTACTAATATTCTCTGCTTTCCCCCTCGGCCTCTTAAACGCTTGGCGGGGGTGAGCGGAAAGGCATTTCGGCTCAGCCCGCAGAGTCTATCCGGGATTTATTTCCAGTAGGTGGAAAAGAAACAAAATCCCGGTGTTACCTCCCTGCCCTCCACCAATAATCAGGTTCACTGCAGGGCGAAGGAGGGGGAACGGGAGCACCTCGGGGCGGCCGCCGCCAACCAGGGGAGTTTTGAGGGTGGATCGCGCCGCTCTCCCCCAGCCCCTGTCCCTCGGGTCCCCCCGACCCCTCTCACCTTTCAGGAAGCAGACCCTGGCCCCGGCCTCGGGCAGGCTGGACAGCAGGGCGTTGAGGACGATCTGGGCTGTGCTGTCCTTCTTCAGCTTCTGCCAGTGGCCCGTGTCCTGGTCCAGCACCACCACGGCCGCCAGGCGGGCGGCCCCCGCCGCCCCCTCGGCTCCCGGCAGCAGCCGCGCTCGGGCCGCCGCGTCGGGCACCACGAAGTGCAGCGGCACGGCCCCGCCGCGGGCCCGCCGCATCACCACCGAGTTGAGGTTGACGTTGAGCGAGCCGCGGAGGCAGGAGGCCGAGTAGGACAGGTAGGGCCGGCAGTCCAGCACCAGGCAGCGGGAGGGCTCCTTCCGCAGCAGCTTCCGCAGCTGGCGGCAGTCGAGGGACGTGACTTTCATGCCGGCCGAGGGTCGCGCCCCGCCGCAGCCGGGGCGGGAGCGGAGAAAGCGGCCGGAGGGTGCCCGGTGCTAGCGCGGAGCCGGCGGCGATGGGACGGGACGGGAGGAACGGAGGCACCGCGGGGCCGCACCGAGCCCGGGCAGGGAATCCCGGCCGCCGCCGCCGGGCATTTATATGAATGGGAGGCCGGGCCGTGACGACACTGCCCATATAAGGGGAGTGACGCGCCCGCCTCCCAAAGATGGACATCCCCCGCCCCGCGCGCCGCCCCCTGGCGGGGATCCCCTCCCCAGCGGCGGTGGGTCAGCACCGGAGCAGAGGAAGCTGAAAAACGCTGCAAAAATTCTCCACTCATCGGATGGGGCTCATCCCGACATCACCCCCGCCCCCTCCCCAGCGCGTCAGGAGAGTCGGGAAGCGTGAGGGGGGATGGAGGAGAAGGAAGGAAAGAAGGGAGGAAGGGAGGAAGGAAGGGCAGCGCTGGGGCAGAATTCTCGCACCAGGTTGCGAATGGAGTTTCAGTTCCCTTTATTCCCCCCTCACTGTGTATCCTCACCCCCAGAAAAGCCTGAGCCCAGGCAGACCTGTCTGCGAGAGCTCTGCTGCTCGCGGGATGGGAGCTGCCCGCTCCTAGATCTCCTCGGAAAGAGTTGGGTCCCCTGCTTAGGCCATGGTTTGCATTAAGGCAGCTTTGGCAACTGAGTGATCAGCGAGAACACTGATCCTCAGGTTGTTGCCTGGGGAACAACCCAGAGGATGCTGGTACTTAGCCCAAGGTTTACAGCCCAAGGAGCAAACGAAGAGTAGCGGACTGGGCAAAGCATGATGTGCCATTTCTGCAAAATTAGTGAAAGCTCTGAAGCAATGGGGACAAGGATGAAATGGCCATCTTCAATAAATGTGAAAATTGCTGGTATGGCTGTTTGAGGGGAGGGTCCCTTTTCCTGTGGCTGCAAGAATGTGTCTCAAGGACTTGCAAGACTTACACCACAGACCACTGACTGTGCCTGTGTCCAGAAGTGATGACACTAAGATGCACAGGAATTAGGAAATTTGGCACTTACTCTTCCATTGTGGATAGTTTTGTAAAGGCACCAAAATGATGAGTGGAAATTCCTAGAAGAAGTTAAGCAAAAGGGTGAACTCCAGTCAAGCTCATTAAAGCCCAGGCAGATGACAGTGGAGCTAAGAGCAGGGTGTCATTTATTCTGATGGTGCCCTGAAAGAATGCTCACCTCAACAGCAGGCAGGAAGTGCCATCCCTGCCTCAAATTGCCTGCACCTGAAACAGAGAAGCGCTAAAGAGACTGTGTGAAGAAAAGCTGATTGAAAGAATGGCAACTACTGGTTTTGAAGCAACTCCTCTTCCTCTTTCAATTCCCCTACAGTCCTCCCATCTGGCTTCTTCTAACCTAACCCCCCCTCACTCCCCTCCTCTGAGTCAGCCAGGGTATGAGATGGAACAAAAATAGAAGTAGCTTGTGGGTAGGGGCAGATGTTCACAGCACATCTCAGCGTGGGCGTTGTCTTCACCTGGCCACTGCCATCCCGGCTCCTTCCCTTACTCTGCACCCACCCTGGGAGGCAGCTGGGCACTGGCAGAGCCACGTGGCTGGGTGAGACCCACGTGCCAGCACGCTTCCTCTCAGAACTGGACCACCACAGCTGTGCCAAAAGCCTTCACATGGACTAGATGGGAAATCTGGCATAGGCAGGGGTGCTGTGCTCACACAGGAAAGCTCCACACCACCTGAACACAACCTGCCCTTCCTGCCTCTCAGCCCAGAGATTCAGGGGCCAGTTCCCTCTCTGACAAGCAGCCTCCTTCCCTTGGGACTCAGACCCCAGGAACCGTTCAGCTGGCAAACTGATCCCAGTGGGGCATAGGGAGGGAAGAGGTGCTGTGAGCAGATGCTGGTGTGCTCCTCCCTCCTGAGAGGAAGGAGGGGGCCAGCACAGTCACAGTATCATTTCCTCTCAGGAAACCCAACTGAAATGTGGAGGGGTGAGAAAAAGAGCTTTTTCTCCTTCCACACTCCTGCCTGAAGTGATACCTCTGAAGCCGGGGCAAATTACCCCGGCCAGAAAATCGGTTCTCCAGGGAGTACCTGAAGTTTGGCCCGTGCTGGTGGCAGGGTGTATATCACCAGACCTGACCTGCAGCTGACCTTCCTCCTTTTACACACCTAATGCTGAGCATCCAAACAACTGCCTTTCAGTAGATTACAACTCTGCTTTTGTTTCTTAATGGAGTGAGTCACGACCACCTTTTTATTAGGAGAAAATAACAAGGCTAACAACAGCAGTACTAATGCTTCCTCTGCTGCAGGGTGCTGGATGCAGTGTCCCTGACTTCTCTGCCCACCAGCAAAATGTCTCAGCTGTACTTGGAAACAGATGAGCAATCAGGGCTGAGCTGTCAGGACTATGGGATGGACATGGATACTCTTTCCTGCTGGAGCAGCTCCTTCAGTTGCCGAGTGCTCCCAGCTAGAAGAAAGAAAGGGCCTGGATTCCTGTAAATGGAAGTGGTTGAGTAAATTAAACCACTCTCAGCTTTAGGTAGGAAAATCCCCTCCTCCCTGCAGCATTTTACATCATTCCCACTTAGGTTCTGTTGCATCTCTCTGCTCCTCCTCCCGCTTCCCCTGATAATCTCTCAGGCTCTTTCTGCCTTTGTCTTGGGCTTTTATCGCAACTTTCAGATCAGCTGGTCCTTTCCTTTTCTTCCAGGCTGTGTTTCCCCTAACCTAGCTCATTCTTCCCTTCTCCCTTCCCCACCTCCTCTCAGTTCTTTGTTTCTGCCCGTTCTCAGCGCTGCAAAGGGAAACTTTCTCGCGGCAGCTGGGGAGTGGCCACCCCATCTCCCGAGGGGTGCAACTGGACCTCCACCCAAGGGAACAGCATCCAGAAGGTATTGCCCAAGAGTAAAAAATGTCTTTCGGACAGAATAAAACTCAAAACGAGTTTTAAAAGGAGGATTACATGAATAAATGAACACCATTTCTTGGGAAGCAAAAGAGACAGGCTCAGCCAAGTTTCTAGGGCTTGACTTGTCTCAGCTGAGACGTGGGATGCCCTGTTCTGGATGTTACAAATGTGCTTGTGACTCCAAAGAGGTAAGACCAAACCTCAGCAAGACCAGAGGTGAGAGAAAGCCAGTGAGCTCCTGGAAAGGACAATGAGGAGAAGACCAAAGATCTTAGAGGAGATAGGTCAGGGAGGTGTTACAGAGAGTAACCTGAATGCCATGGGGTCCTAGTCTGGGGCTTGAGCTGCATTCATACCCCTGCTGGGGAACAATCCTGACCCCACATCCTCCTGTTGGTTGTGAAATGCAAGAAATTCCTCAGATGAACAAAGCATAGCACAAGGCAGCAGAGAAGACGGGTTGGCATTTCTTTAATGTTATTAAGCTTTCCATATCATCAGTTTCTAATTTTGGAGTGGCTGATGTCAAAACACTTACAGGACAAGCAGTGAGATAGGTTTGTGCCAGTAAATGGAGAGTCTCAAGACACTGAAATTTATACCCAGGGCTAAGGTCAGCTGAGCAGTGGCAACAGGAGATTGTCAGACTCAGACCTCATTGGTGTCATGACTTGGCCACTCATGAAATAAACTCTAGGATGTAAGATCAGATCATGATCATTCATCTCGTTATGAATTTCTCTCAGCCCCAACAGAACACCTGTTGCCAAAAGCTGATTCTACAGGGTGAAAAGCATTATCAGACACAGACATGAGTTGCCTGCACTCAGCATTTCTGAAAATAAGGCTGAAAGGGAATCTCAGTCTTAGTCTGATTTTTACCTGACTCATGCCTATGTGACTGCGACTGCACTGACTGCTGGAAGCTGCTGTCAACAGCTACAGTCAGCAGTGAAAGAGGAATGAACCAAACCTCCTGTCACCTTTTAGAAGCCTCTGTTCTTTCTGTTCCACTAGCTGGTGGCTTAACCCTGCATACAGATGGAAGATAATTTTTAAAACAGGGAATCCATCTATCTGCACAATCAAGTTTCAATTTCTCTGCTTGCCTGATATGGCCCCCAGCACCATGAGCCATATTGGTGGAGCACTTGCCAGACCCAGTTATGAATGCAAAGAAGCTGTCTTCCCATTTCCAACCACATACTATCCCTGGGGTAGCTGCAGTAATTGCTTACATGGGGAAATGATTTCTGTAGTTAGCTGCCTTTAATGAGAGACAAAGCCCTTTTGTTCTTTTATCAACTTGCCAGTTCTCATTTGTTCTTTTCTCTTCCTGCCACTGCTTCCCCACATATGCATTTCTTGCCTTCTCATCCTGTCTCTTCCCTTTTCCTGGATGTATTTCCCAGGAACCTGCTCCTATTCTGCATAGGCAGATCTCCTTGCACTAACACAGCTATCACCAGCCTGGCTGGGGTTTCCCTCACATCTCCCAGCTATTCCTGCCTTTCTGTACCCAACTAACCTGCCATACTGCAAGACCTTGGGTGTGCTTATTGCTTCTTTAGACTGTTTTGAGACACCAAGTAACGTAAAATATTCCTACATATGCTGTTTAATTGGCTATTAGGACAAGCATATCTTGAAGGAATGCTGTATACTTCAGCCCAGATCTTTTGGAAGCAAATCTCATCGTTGCTGAATGTGATTCCCTCTGCCTTGGTCTTTCTGACTGACTCATTTCTTAAGCACCAGGTTGTTGCCTAGAGGCTATAATCACATAAGTATAATCCACTGCACAGTGTGTGCTACTATGCCCACTCCACTGAGAATGAGTACAGCTCCTGGGTACAGAAATGACTTTTTAAGCTCAAAATGGAACAGCTCACGCTTTTAGCTGAGAATGTTTTGGAGCCATTTCAGTAGGCTACACAGATATAAGCAAACAAACACATTCAGTAAAACCCAATACGGCTCTGTTATCTATAGCACTGCCAGTAACAAGAAAAATTCCCACCCCACAGCCCCTGCTTGTTTTTAGGGGTCCCCAGTCAGGACAGGGCAACCAATGGGGTCATGGTGCAGACTACAAACCACCTCATTTACTCCAGCACAAGCATGGCATTGCACATCCCATGCCCAAAAAGCTCTTTATCTCCCACCTTTGCAAACAGAAAACACAAAAAAAGTAGATCTTGGCTTTGGACATCACCCTAGATGGTGTTTCTGAGTGCAGTTTGGGTCTGCTCAGGGTGTCCAGAGGGCAGCTGTGGGGAAAAGGGGAGCAGCTGGAGCCAGTGGGCTGGGGGAGGCTGGGGCCACCCGGAGCAGTGGAGGGGAAGCAGATAAAGCAGAGCTTGCCCTTCCCAGCAGTACCACGGGAAAAGGCTTACCCTTACCGGGAAGGTGGGACAGGCCTGCAGGAGCAGGGAAGCTGAGTGCCCGCCCTGGGGTCGCTCCCTGCGGCTGCGGTTCTCCATGACTGAGGGCTCCAGGAACAGGCTCAACAAAACTCTGCCCAGAAAGACTTAACAGAATCGATCCTGCCTCGGGGAACAGGTGGGCTGGATGACCTTGCAAGGAGTCTTCCTACAAATCCCTGTTTTACAAGATTATGTGGGTCACGTTCAGGCGCACATGCCTGTGACTTGGTAACTGTCCTAAAATTAAATGGCAAAGTTACCTGAATTAATAACTTGATAAATTTATTTCTTTCTGCTGAGTGTGCTCTCTGCTTAAGTTGCTCTGTGGTTACTTCAAATATTACTCCCTCCCCTGACACTGAATCATCCAGAGAACAAAAAATAATTTGAACAAAATATTTTTTTTCCCCAAAATAAACCCAGTGAAATAAACTTTTAAAAGAGAGGAAATACTTTACATCTTTTATGTTCCTTTCTCCTAGGTATCTACTTACTTAACCCCATTTAAACTTTGTATCAGCTTATTACATCCGGTGAAAGTACACTACGGCTTATTAAAATTTAAAGCTGTTACTCCAAGGGAAAACACTGAAAGCTCTTTTATGGATTAGCCAAGCCGGCAGGATGTGGCTTCGACTTTGTATCCTTTTGATGGCACAGCTCACTTGAGCATCTTTATAAAATAAAACTTCCCCATCACTTTGGGCCCATGATAGTTTTCTTTGCACCAAAGTGTTTTGTGCAAGTAGGACTGCATTCCACCCCTGTATTTCACAGGCAGAGTAAGAGGAGATCATATTTAAGGTAAGGTAAAATGGAAGTAAATACCAGCAACAACACCATTCCTTTAAAAATAGAAAAGTTAAAAATAATGGCTGATACCTGCCATGTTTTTGCTGACCTCTGTCCCATAGGGAGAACAAGATCTGAGACCAGCAGAAGATGAGCAATGATCTGTATTGGTATTATCAAACACACAGTTGTACCACTGCAGCACCTTCGTTTCTTCTAAGTCAACTTTGTGTTGGAAACCCTTGCCAATACAATGCTGCTGCTTCTAATATGAGCCTTCACCACAGTTTCCTACTGACAGAAAAGTCTGTGGGGTGACACAGCTGATTTCCTCTGCAGCCATGGCAAACAGCCTCTTGCACAGGAACTCTTGCACCAGAAACTGCCTTGCCCATTGGTGTGCAAGCTGCACCCCAGCAAGCAGGGCTTGGGTCCTCAGTCCTGTGATCCTTCAGCTTCCAACCCATTTAATCTCACTTCCTATTACTTCCAACCTGAAGCTTGGGAGTCTGGAAGAGGCCGGTGTATCAAATTTAAAAGGGGAATTTCCAGGTTTATTAAGAGTCTCTTGTTTATTAAAGAGAAAAAAACCTTCAAAGTCAAGCCCTTCCCATTGCCCTGACAAAGTTTGTCCTGGGAAATGACTGTTCTGACAGAGACTGCTCACAGTGAAGGATCTTTAGGGCTACCTTATAGCCTACAGCTAGCAGAGGGTTCTATCCTACAATTCTGATGAAGAAAGTCAGTCCTTCAGAGCATGAGGAAAATGCTCCCCCTATAAACTGCTGCTTGCTCCACCCCTTTTGCACCCTGCAGATTCAGCTTTGCTTTCCTTTGCCAAGATATCAGCAGAAAGGTCCCAGCAGAGCCTGTGGTTGCCATGCTGGAGGGGCTGGACCATCCATCACCATCACCACTCCAGCTCTGGGGTGAGGAGTGTAACCTCTGGCTGAAGATCAGCACAAAGACATCACATTTCATATCACTACAGCTGTTTGCTGCCTGACTGTGTGCTGGGGGTCCCATGGAATGTGGCTTTGGGGCTGCAAGCTTTGGCAGTCTTTATTATTCCTGAACTGTGAACAGGGACTTCAGTCACTCAGCATCATTCTGCTCTCTGCCCACATGCAGGAAAATCTGGAAATCCAGGGGTAGAAACTGTGCCTCAGTGCAAACTCACCATCCCATCAGCACAAAACAAAGAGGGCATTTGGGCTGCTCTGGAAGCATCTGTGTAGGCAGAAGTTGACTCACAGGGAAAAAAAAGGTGGGAAGAGAATGGAGCTGAGCTGGGAAACAATTTGTCACTTGCCAGAACATTTGTCCAGCATTGCTTACAGTGATACTGGAAGTCCAGTTTAGGAGTGGGTGGCAAAGTGAGCCTCCATGGCAGTTGCTCATCACTCTTCCCACCAACCTCCTCCTCCAGGAACGTGGCACAGACGTGAATGTTTCCTTTCCTGCACCCCTGGGATCCCTCAGGAGCCCCTTAGCAGACAGTGCTCTGGGAAGCAGTGCTGTATCAGGAGTGTGGATTAAGGGGCAGTGTCCCATTTGGGAAGGCTGGTACTGGGACATATACCAAGACTTCAGCAATAGTGCTTTGGGAATAGGGACATCTGACACATCTTCCACTGCTGAATCACTGACAGTTCCAGTTGTTTACAACACATCCTTCATCTACCAGGAAAGGGAAAGATGTATATTTGGACTGATTTGGAAAGACCTGAGCCCAAGGGGCTTAAAGATACACAAACCCAGGTTTTCCTTTAGAAATCATTCCAACAAGGGAGGTCAGTCCTAGAGAAACTGTTCACTGTGCAGACATGGCATTCCTGTCCTACTACTGAGCCTACAGAAAACAGGCTGCTCAAGCTGCCACTCCTTTTTTTATCCTAACAACCCCAGAAGTGCCTACCCGTAAGGAACAACTAGAGCTTTTCCAGGAATAAAACACATTTGTGATATTGCAAGTCTGCTCCTGGGGCTGTGCCTGGCACCATGTTGAGCTATGAATGTATGGTGACAGGCACTCTTTTCCACACAGACCAGAACAGCACTTTCTGCATTCTAGCTAGCCAGAAACACCACCAGCCCCTACAGGTGTCCCACCAAGAGGCACACACATGGTGTGACACTTGAGCACAAACCTCCAGAGGCAGAGAGGGAAAGCAGAGAGAGATGTGCAAACAATGGAGCTTCTTAGGGCTTACCTCTGCCTGGTCCCTTCTGGTGGTGTGGCAGCAAAGGGTCCACAAGGGCAGTAACAGGCTGAGACAGGCCTGGAGAATCTCAGCTCAGCGTGGCTTTCCTGTATGGTGACTCTACTTTGTCACAAGGTTAGTGTGACAAGACTGTCCGTGCATTCTTCTCCTGATGTCTTTAAAGAGGGGACAAATCCTCACTGCAGCAGGGAGAGCACAGAAGATGATCAATTTGCATATTTTGGCAATACCCCAGTGTCATTCCTAAAGGCAGGTTTAAGTATCCGCTCCCCTCTGCCACCGTGGATCCAAGCCCTCTCCTCAGGGTGTCCCGGAGCAGCACAGGGCTCCTGCAGGGACCATGAACAGAGCTGTGATGAGTCCTCCCTGCCACATGCAGACCTACAGTAGATTTGGGACAAGCCTGTGGAATTTCTCTCTGATTGACACAGATTCTGCTGACATTTCTAGAGGCCTCAGCTTGACCAGCTCACACTTTGGCCCTTCTTTGCCCTTTCCGTGCTGCAGCTTTAAGCCCAGAGTGATGAATTTGCGTGTGCTGGCCATTCACCTCAGTGTGGTGTAGGTGGCTCTATTTTAAGATAATTCCCAGGTTTAAAAAAAAAACCCACACAGGAGAGAGGTAGATGTGTCTGCTTCTGCTGCTCTTGCTGTGGGGACAGACACCTGCAAGAGGGAGATGGTGCAGGTGGGTGCTGGGGGCAATCACTCCCCAGAAGGAGCAGCAGGTGGGCATCCCTCCCTCCATTAACGTTCACCTTGGCACCAGTCACAGCAGAGGCTGGTGCTGGAAGGTGCTGCACAGCTCAGCCCCCTCCCTACAGGCTTATTCCTTCACAAGAGGGCATTGTCCCTGCTGGCAGGAGCCTGGCCTCATGATGCTGAGCTGGACAAAGGCTCAATTTACCCTGTGAAAGAGCTGGAAAGCAGGAAGGGGCCAGAGGCAGCCAAAGCCCATTCTCCCTATCTGAGACACTTTGGATTTTGGTGCCATGGGTTGGTCAGCTGCAGGCACAAGTGCTCAGGGCTTAGAGCTGCCTGCCTTCAGCAGGAAGTTCTCTGGGACAGTGTGGAAGTGGGAGGTGTTGGGGATTTATTCAACAAGAGGAGCACTTCAGATGCTTCAGACATGAATATACTCATTTTGTGTTTCACTTGGCATTAAAGTCTCCTGCATTGCAAATCCACCCTGGTGCACAAGAGGAAAAGTGGGGCCTGATGTTTGGAAAAGTCATGTATGATTCTGCAGCTTTTTGCTGCTGGCAATGCTCCGCCTACTTCAGAGGACAACTACAGTGTGTTGTTCTTTACAAATGGTTTCTGCACTCCAAAAACACAGAAACTCCTGCCTCCTGTCATGCACCAAGACAACCAAGACAGGAATTATGGGGAAGATTCAAACATCCCTCTGAATGCAGACCTGCAGAGAGGAGGAGGAAACCCATGTCCAAAGCCAAACACAGAACCATTGCTTCTAGGACAAGTCACACATGTCAGTCAGTGATAGAAGAAAGACTCTTTGACTGCCTCCCTGGAGGGTGGAAAGGACTCTTTTCCACCACCTCTGGTTAAAAAAGACAAAAAGGGTTGAAATTAGGAAGATAAGGGGAGAATTGTGGCATTGTCTAAAGTTAGGCAAGAACGTACAACCACAGATGACTTAATTGATCCTAGAGAGGGAGGAGCTCAGGGAGCTGCACAGGTACCTGGCATGGACAGAGTCTTGAAACTATTGTGAGAAAAGCCTTCCTCCAGGCAGAAATGAAGCAGCCTTGTACCACACCAGATGATGGCTTGGGCAGGTTGATCCTGACATCCTCCAGCGGGCTGTACCTGGACACAGGCACACAGACACACAGAAAAGCCTTGCACTACTAAAAAGAAAAAAGAAATACCACCCCAAACCAACCCCAAAGGATTTAATTGGGGCCAGGATTTAGGACTATTTAGTACCTACCATTTTTACAGCAGGCAATTCTATCCGTTTGTTCAGCTTCAATTCTTTGTCTGCAAATTCAGCACTTAGGCAGAAGACATTTCTCCAGTCCAGTCTCAGCTGACAGAATCATTACAATACATATTTATTCTAGTGTGTTGTAGCTGTCAGCCTAAATTGGATCATTTTGGACACCCCAGGAGAAGGCACAGTGAAGCCTGTCACATTGGCTGCCATGCAGATGTTGTCTGGGGAGGCAGGAGCTGTTGTGACATGCTGAGCTCAGTGCAGAATGAGGTGGCCACACAGCCACAAATAAACCCTGTCTAGTGATGGACACTCATTAAATACTTGGCTGCAAATGATTCCCAGTCCTTCCAGGCACCCATGTCAGCTGGATATGTTAGAGAAAAACCAGAGGAGTTATTGACAGGACTCTGACATTTGGGATTAGGAGACACTATGAGAGAGGTGCTGTCACATCAAGTATCTCCAGTCAGCATAGGTCAGTGGGAGATACAGCCCATCAACAGCAACAATTGTGGTGATGTTTCCTTGTTGTGGAATGCTAATAGCTCAGGCTTATAGGACTGCCCTGCAAAAACATCCAGATACAGAAATTCTCTCTTTCAGCTCCTTAAAGTTTTTTTCTTCTCTTTTTAGATTAGAATTCAAGAAGGGACATGGAAGTAGAGATAGATTTTACATCAGATTTTGGTTACATCAGGCTTTTGTCTACAAGATTAATTGCAAGGTTGTTTTAGCTGAAATGTGCACTGCAAAGGATTTATAAAAACAACTGTAATTAAACTTATATTGAAGCATTTTTCTTTTGCTTCCAAACACAAGAACTGGATTGCATCTCTATATAAAGCTGCCAGCCAGCTTATTCTGCAGATCTTAAAAAGATTCTCTTGCTGTGCATTGCTGTGGGCTTGATTTTTGAAAAGTTCCTCCTAACAATGCAATCCCAGCTTGATTACCCATAGAGTGCTCATTCCTGAAAAGGGATTTTTCTATTTCAGTTTCTTCTTCCAGCAGGGGATTCCCTCTTAATCAGCTGCAGAAAAAGATTGGAGAACAGAGTTGGAGGCAGAGAGAGGAGAGCGTGGGGGTCAATTCTTTAAAGTCAGAAGGTTATTTCTCACCAGCTGCTGCAGAATAAGTGATTTTGGCCATCACTTCCCTGAAGAAAATAAATTGCAGCCCTCCAGAAAATTTAGCTGGATTACTAGAATTTGAACTTGAGATGCTCTTAGTCATCTGGCCAACTTCCACTGCTCACACTGGATGAGACCAGCATAAAAGACAAAATGGGAAGCAGAAGTCAACCAAGTTCATGTGAGAAATGAGACTGACATTTTTAGCAGCAAGAATTATTAACCACTGGAAAAAACTACCGAAGTGGAGGAGTTTCCCTACCCTGATGTCTTCAAAACGAAAGATGCTGTTGTCAAGTAGGAGTTACAGGGTTTGGACCAGGAATTGCTGGATCAGTTCATCACACCTCAGAACCCATGAAGTGCTTGTGCTGTGCAGACCCAGGGATCACATGGCTGTCCCATGATCAGACACACTGGTTGGAACCATTAGCAGCTGGCTGTAGTGTATTACACATGAGGTGTTTGTACCAGCTCAGCCTGGCCCCTGTGCAGTGAGCAGGCAGGAGAGCACATCCTGGGATGGGTGCTGCTCTCCCAGGAAAGCTGCTGGTTTACAGCTCTAAGTGTTCAAAAGCTGACCAGGGCGTCTTCCTGCCTGCTTGCAACACCAGTCCTCAACTAAATCAATACTTTTAAGGCAAACTTTGCAACATGTCATCAAAGTAACTGATAACTTGCAAACGAAAAAAAAAGTATCTAGGAACACCTGGCTTTGGCACTGAATCCACCCAGAGATCAAAGCACTTACAGAAAGGAAATAGATAAGGAAAAGGACAACATCCTGCAGAGAGGGGAGGGATCAGAGCCACCAAGTGTGATCAGGTGTGGGGCTGGAGTCAGGGATCCTACAGCTCCTGATGCTGCACCAAGCAGTGCCAGTAGCAATCTTCTAAGAAGGAGCTGACCTCCCCAGCCCTCACAGTGGGAATGGGGCCCCTAAAGACACCACAAAGTCAGGATTCCACCTCACTATGGCCACTGTCACCTAAAAGGATGAGATTCACATACAGCTGACACAATATACTTGAAAAATTCTTCCAGTTCCAGCATGTCTGAATGACAGAGGATTGGTTCTTGGCAGGTCCTCATCAGCACCATTCCCCATGGTCCCCTTCCTGCTCTTCTCTAGCCCCAGGGCCCAAACATGGGGAGTGCAGTTCAGATCCTCAGACAACCCAGAAAAATGGGGAGAAATCTCTTGTGATTAAAGCCCACTTGAGACCAACAGCTGTGAAGACAGTCTCTGAAGTACAGCTCTGCTTGCACCCAAACCAAGGACTACCTTGTCCTTACAGAGAGGTCATTTCAACTTCAACTTCATTTCTCTTGGTCATGGTGTGAAGAGCACTCAAATGTGAGAGCACACAAATCTCTTGCCTGTCCATGGGTTGAAAGATCACCCATGCACAAGCTATTAACTGAATCTGTATTAATTTCCCATGTCTAAAAAACTGAATGGGTGCAATGTAAAATCCTTCAGCAGGTTCTCCTCCATCGAGTAGGAGAAATCTCCTACTGCCATATTAGAAACAAGCACAAAACCCAGCTGGCTCATGGTTGCACTTCCAACCAAGCCTCGGCCAGCAGACAGCATAAAGGGGAACTTTGCTTTGACTAACACCCACCCCAAGGTCTGGCTGCCACACCTGTGCTCCTGCACTTGCACCAAGACACCCCTGCAGCTCTGCCCTTCTCTGTCCCTCATTCACAGCCAACCTCCACACAGGAGAAGAGATCCCCAGGTAGAGCAGCCTGTGGGTTCTCCAGTGCCAGCAGCTGTGAGGGCACATATTCCAGTTTAGGTAGGCCATGACTGATACCTCAGTTACCTTTGATTTCACTTGAGCAAATTTAGGAGGTCTTTATTGTTCATCTAGAGCTCAGCATTACTTACAGAGCTGTGTCACCTCCCAGATTTTGGTAGGGTTTTTTGCAAACACCAACCCTTCTCACTTTAATTCAGGGTGCCTGTCAGCAGGGCTGACATGCTCTCCTGGGCAGGGGGAAATGTTTTACTTTCCCCAGGTCTTAAACTTGCAGGAATGCTGGAGTTTGAACAGTGTGTAATTCATAGTTCCTATGGTTCCTTCAGATTCCCAAATGACACAAATTCACTTTGCCTTCCTACTCTGGAAAAGAGCCAGAGAAGCTCAGCCTGCAGAGATCCAGGGCACCATGGAAAGTCCTACCAGGGCAGGGGAGCAGACACAGCAGCAATCATACAAACATTTGAATCTGTTTATCGTGCCTGATCTCTCCAGCCATGTAAACTGTCAAGAGTGGGATCTCAAAGGTGTAGATGAAGGGGGTCTGCAAACAAAAGTAATCTTCAGGACATCTTACTGCACCTCTCCCCACGTGCTGCTGCCCAGCCACCTCCTCAGCTGCTCCTCACTACAGAGTACCCAGCAATTGCTTGCCCAGGGCAACAGCAACAAAACATTTCATGGCTTTGTGAATCTTCTGATGCAACTGAATTGTTGGAAACAAAGCAGAAGAGTGTTTTCCCTAAAAGTTCTTTGAGCTTCTAGGGATCATATGCACACTGGAGCTCTCCAGTGGGCTCTCCTTACAATTTGTGAGCACAGAATGAAAACATTTCTAGTGGAAAGAGACATGGAGAGAAAGAGGCAGTGCCAGAGATAAAGCGATAAGAAAAACAGGGTGTCATCATCCACCTGATCCTGCAATCATTATCTTGGATAGCAATTCCCACTGCTTTCATCAGGTACTCAGGCAAAAGGAGAAATGTGGGATCTGGCCCAGCATGTGTGATGATATCAGTAGCTCACTGTCACGGAGCTGGGAATTACTGCCAGCACACTAACAGCCCCTGCCACCCACACTTTTATTCTGTAACATCACACTCTCTAGAGATTCTCTTGCTGCTGCTACACCCTGCTCAAAACACCATGGGCAAAAAGGTTTAGTGGAGAGTCCCCAGCTTGGGGGCTCCTCCAGCCAGTCAAGCCCCTTTGAGCTCCTAGCAAACCAAGCCATAGGGCTCCTGTGTGCCAAAATCCCATGGCAGGGCTCAGCAGCCAGAGGCGTGGGGAGGGGAGATTAGTCAGCAGGCCAAGTGGCTGGGCTCCCCAGCCCCTTGATTTGTTTGTCTGATTGCAAATATGATGCAACCTGACAGCAGCACAAGGGTGCAGGGGTTTCATTATACACCCACGTACCACCTACATTTTCTGCCCCTGACCCACTGAGGTCCAGCACACCTGCAGCACAGACAAACATCAGCAGGTTTGGGAGCATTCAGCCCACAGCTGCATCTCTTGGCACTACACAGATCATAGTCAGACAGCCTGATTGCCTTCTTTAAAAAAAAAAAAAACCTGAAGTATATAATAAAGAGGAAACAGCTTTCATCACCTTTCACCATTCATACCTGGGCTTTCCATCTCTCAAGGCAAAGGCAAAATGGTTCTTGGTCCTTCTTGCCTAGGGGACCACAGTTCTTGCTGAGAATCAACTTTGGAGGCTGGGCTCTGGTTGTGGGCATATGTGAACCACTCACACAGAAACAAACTCATGCATCACCAGTTCTGCTGTTATTATTGCAGTTCTGGCCCTAGAGACATTCCTCATACCTGTTTATCAGTAGGGACTGAAAACCCCTCAGCTCCCAGAATTTCAGTCCTTGTTCCAGCGAGGAGAGATGCAGTCACATCACTGGTGCAGATGCAGCATTCCCAACACCACCAGCAGGGCAGGAACCATGCATGTTGCTTCCCTCTACACTTTCAGCAATGATCCCCATGGCTCCACAGTGAGCAAACAGCTCTCAACATGAAAGCAAAGAGGAAAGGACACAGCCTGATTGAGTTTGCTAGTGATTAACAGCAATCTTTACGTCGAACTAGGACTCTTTATATGTTAACCAACTCTCATTTTTCTCCCCCACTCTTTCCAGGTGGACTCACTCATGGGTCTGATAAGAGCCTCACCCTCATTAGGGCAATTAATTAGATGGAGAAACACACCACTAAAGAACCCAGAATCCAAATAAGCTTTATATTCTCTTTCAGTATTTCCTGTCTCAGGCTTTGCTGAGATTTGTGTTTTTCTGTTGTGTGTACAACTCTCTCCTGCTGGTTGCATCCCTTCCCACTGATCCTTGATGGATGTACCCAAACACAAGGGCAAGCAGTCACTGCCTTAGGCCAGGTTGTACGTCAGGGCTCTCTGAGTGCTCTTCCAGTCAAGAACCTGTGAAGCCCCACGTGGCAAGAGGTGTTCCTCAGGCACTGGGGCCTTGGCTGAGGCAGAGCCCTGGTGTCTGGCATGACATATCTACCACAGGACCCACCTTCTGCTGGCCCATGACCAGGCTGCCCAGAGTGTTTGAGCTCAGACAAATGCCTTTTCCTAATTCACCAAAACTACGCTGCCACCTGACCAACACTGAGGCACGGCAAAGTTCAGTGCACATCTGATGTCTCTTTGGTATCTCAGTACCTTCCCAGATCTGTAGGATTTCTCCCTGGTTCCCCCTCCTCAGTGAAGCACAGTGGAGAGAGCAGAGTAACAGACCATAAAAGCCATGTCCCTCCCCTCCAAGGAGCTCTCCTTCACAAAACTGCTCAAAGAAATGAGATGTTTTGGGCCCCTTTGCATTGCACTGACAGCTCTCCAGGGCAGCACTTGGACCAAGAAGGGCAGCATGTTAATCTCCTGGCTGGTCTAGCTTTCTGCATGCTCCAGTTGAGTAAAGAGTTAAATCAGGGGAGTGAAACCACAGATGAGACAACACTTACTAACCAAAAAGGATGTGGGGAAGGTGAATTGGAGACTGGACTCTGAAAGCAGATGAGACAGGACAAATGAGTGGCTGCAGAGAAAGGGCTACCTTAGCAGAGAGAGGAGCACTCTGGAAGGGGACAAGTGTGTCACCTGGAGACTTGCAGATCAAGGTGAATGAAACACAGGCTCTCAGAGCTGAAAGAATGTGGTAGGTAAACAGAAGCTGGAAATAAGCACAAAGCCATGGGTTGCCTTTTAAACCTGGTATTCAAAATGAACAACACAGCAAAGTCAACAAGCTCCTGAGAGTACCTGGTTTCCAGGCAGTTGTGTCTACAAACTCATAATGCACTCAGGCTCTGTGGGAGAGCTGAACCCAGACTGAGGTCAGTACTGTGCAAACACTGCAGGGCTCAGGTAATGAAAAGCTCCAGAAACCAACCCCCACCATTTGCTTTGCACTGGAACAATGTGAACCCACAGCTGCTGCCCTGGTCTGCCACGTGTGGGGCTTTGTAGGAGCACCCCATGCTGCCCCTTCCATGCACATGTGATGGAGTGCCTGGGCAGGGTGTGTGGGGGACAGGGAGCAGTGGTTCAAACCCTGCCCACCACCTGAACATAACCAGCTTTCCACAGAGCTCTGGCTCTGAGAGGTGTTCTGCAGTCCCTGTCCAGGTGTGCAGCAAGCAGCCACCTGGCTCCCCCTCACTCTCAGCAAGGGGACAGCCAGCAGCACACTGAGCAATGACCCAGAGCAGGGCCACAACCCCTTCAGAGGAGAGGAGGTTTTCCATGGAGCCTCACAGCAGGCTGGATTTGTTCCACACCTCCTGTTTGGTGAGTTCTTGTTGCTCCTTCACACAGAGAGGTTATGGCTGCCCTCTCACAGCAGCACTGCCAGCAGCCCACAGCCCAGACAGGAGCTGGTCACATTTAAGCCCAAACCATCTCAAGGGTCCTGTCCTTTGGAGTGCTGATGGAGAGAGCCCATGGGGACAGACCACCCTAGACAGGGCACCACAGAAGGGACATAATCTACTTACTCCCTCTGCCCAGCTGAATTCCTGTTTCCTAGTTCAATGTTGTTTTAATACCTCTAAGACAAATGTATAAAAACTGGGATGATGTTTCAGCCCTCACCCATGCATGCAAGAGAACCCCTCATTCATGCCATTGCTTACTGATGCCTGTGCAGATCACTCCATGGCTGGTGGTGGACTTTGGCAGCTTCTCCTTGTGGCAGGGGTCCCCTTGTCCCTGTGCCCCTGTGCCACCCCCACACAGCCCTGAAGGTGGGCAGCAAGGTTAGGAGCTTCAAACACTCACCCCAGGCCTCCACACAGCCCCATGGCTCTAACTGGCAACAGATGAATCCAGACTGTTTCCTGAGAGACAAGAGTTTCAACAATCCCTAAAGCCTCTTAGGCAACAGCAATATCCTAAATGGGAGCTTTATTCTCCTGCACTGCTCAACAGAGTCTATATTCAGACTGGAAATGCTGGAACACTCACTCAGGAGCCCCCTCAGGACAGGAAACCTTCCCTGTAGGTATGGGGTGTCCTGGATCATACCTGGGAGCTGCAGAAAACTCTCCCACTGATGAGCTGTGAAGGCCAGGGGGAGTGGCATGTCCCAAACCAGAAAGATCCTTCTTGGCTTCAGCAGCCCCCCTTGAGCTCTGGATTTTCAAACTTGGCTGATTGTTCCTGTTGATGGGACAACTTTTGTGTCTTGACCTGTCCCTGCATGGGGGGCAACGGCACATGGACATGTCCAGAGCTAGGGGTGACCAAGAGTGTGACTCTTGGTGCATTCTAGGAAGCCAGAGGTTTCTCTACACCTGCAAACAGGGGAGAGGGAGGGCAAAGCACCCCACTGTCCCCTGTCTCACACGGAGGGCTTATTGCTGATGGAGGGGCAGGAATGAATCTGCATTCACTGCAGCCACCTCCTCGAGTTTCACACACCTCATGAGCCTGTTCTTGGCCTCCTCCTGGCCAGGGATGCACAGTCCCTGCTGCCAAGGGTGAAGGGTGAGGGAGCCAGCAGCTGCCAAGGGTTCACGTGAGCTTGCGGCATTCCTGCAGAAGCTTCTCTAATCTCGGTGACCTCAGAGGGTGGATGGCAGCCAATTGCCATCACTGCATCCTTAGCAGACCTTGGTTGCAAAGGAGGAACCACTGGGGGAGTTAAAAGGGGGAAAAAAAGAAAAGGGAAAGAGAAGAAAAAAAACAACTTGCCTGGCCAGTCTAACTGCATTTGGTTGATCTGATTTCAGGCGTCTGCTAAGACACAGCATGCCTATTTATCATAATCAGCTTAGGGCACAAGGACAGTGTTAACTAGGCTTTACTGGATTAAAACCTGCCAACTAATTCATAGCACCCACCCAACCAGTACAAGTGGGCTTGTACACAGTCTCTGTGCTTTGTCCTAAACATTTTAACTGGCATTAAATAAAAGCACCTGCATAAGGTGGAAGGCTACAATGGCCCTATTGATCCATCAGCATTATGAGCAAGAAAAGGGCTCAGGAAATAGTCTCATGGCCCAAGTGCAGGCAGGTTAACATAGAGCAGAGCTGTAAAAGCACTGAGCACAAAGGTTGTGTCTTGATGTGTTCCTGCCCATTCAAACTGCTCAAGGCTCACTCTGAAATCACCAGAAATATGCCTTAGAATCAGCTTCAGGATTTAAACTAGACTGGAATTTGCAGATAAAACTTGGTTAAATTAGCCTGGAAGTGCTAATGTAAATGGATACTTTGAGGGTTTAGGTATAAAGTAGTGCAACATCTATTTAAAATCCCAAAGAGCAAATGTTAGCTACAACAGAGCCACATCAGATGAGTGAGTGAGCAAAAAGTGTGAGCAAAAGGGGAATTTCACTGTTCCTACAAAAGGAAATGTAAAAATAGAAAGAATGCTTACAAAAATCCATAAGAGAAATCCCCATAGTGGAGTATAGCTGGAAAGCCTCAGTGTCCATGACAACACCCCTGAGCAAACCCAACTCTCCCTGCCTTCTGGGCTGTGGATCCTTGCACATATTATAACCTGCCACCTAAGACTGTTTGGAGTGCCTGTAAAGCAGGAGACAGTCAATTTAAATATTTAAGGTGCTTCCTGAGAAGGTGATTACACTACAGAGAATTGCTTCATATGACAGTAAAGTTCTGCTGGTCATTTACAAAGGACTCTTTGGATCAATTGAGATAAGTTTCTGACAAGAACCAGCCATTCTTAAGTGCTAGGAATCCTGGCTAAGAAAAAACCCCAACACCCCCAAATCCAGATGCTTTCCTGCCATGGATATGATCTCATCCATGGTCCTCAGGGAAGCAGTGCCTAGATCATGAAGTGGAAAGGGCTGCTGCTTTACCAGTGAGTCACTCAGCTGTGCTGGACCCCCTACCCAACCCTCTCATCACACCTCCACTGGTACACAGGGCTTTTACCTCCACTTTCTTATTGCTGCAGGGTTCTGTGTATTTGACCACAACATCCCAGTGCCCACGTGGCAGGACCTGACAAGGTTTTGACTGGCTTGTGAGATGCTCTGCAAGCCCAGCTCCTGCAGCCCTACAGGTTACCTCGAGGCAGCTGCTTTGATTAAAGACAAATGCAAACCATGTCCCCGGAAGGCTTCAACATAAAAAGGAACCAAGAACCCCAGTGTACTCTCTTTGCATGGAAAAACAACACTGGGGGACAAAGGGAAGTGGGTTGACTTGGGATTTTTACATGTTTGAGGTCAGCAGAGCTGGTATTTGTGCATTGACACATTAGATAATTAAATGCAGGCAGAGTCAGGTGTTGGCTGTAAGCTTCTCCTTCCTCCATTTAAGCCTCCACCTCCTAAAACAGGAGATGACCTTTCATTTCCCAGCAACACCCATATCCTTATTCAAAGGTAGGAGCTGCTCCTCACTGGGGTGGTCAGGGGGTTACTGCTGTTCCTACCCACAGCCTGTAACACAATCACTGGTGACTTCCCTCCAGTGGGCCCTGCTCCTTGAGCTACAGAAATCCCTGGATCCTGGAACAAAAAAATTGAATGTAGATGAATCAAAGGAAAATGGTGCAAAATGGCAAAGCAAACAAACGAACAAAAAAAGGCCTAGGAATGTATTAAGCCATTCTAAGGACCTGCAGGATGACCAAAGACTACATGGGTCAACATCCCTCTTTAGCCAGCTGAGTCTTTAGAGTTGTCAGTGTTGTTTGTCTTCATCCAGGCACATCCCAGCAGGAAGTGTAGGAAGTGGTAAAGGGGAGGATCATAACCAGGCACTAAGCCTGGTATTACTGACTCTGTGAATCCAATCTGAGTCCCTTGGCAAGAGTTGCCAGAAGCCAACTCAAGGACTGAGCCCTATCAATTGGCTCCCTTTCTTTTCAGTGGCACTCTGTTGTGGCAGATAAATCATATTTACTGCCAACTCCCTGTTTATGCTGCTGCTTAATTGGCACATATGCAACATACTGAGGTGAAGTGTCCAGCTGCTGCCCCTCAGCATCAGCCAAGTAGCCTCTGTTGCAGATGGAACTGGGGGCAGATGATGGGGCCAGGCCAGAGCAGGGGGTGGCACCACCCCAAACACTTTTTCTCTCCCACACAATCATGCTGCTACTGGCACATTTATTCCTGCAAGCACTGATCCCTTGTGACTCAAGCAACACAAAGCAGACCTCTGGCTTCTCTGCAACACCCACATCCAACAAGAATGTTGGTCCCTGTGTTAGGCACCTTTCCAACAAGAAGCCTTCTCCCCCATTCCTCACACTCTGCTGCCAGTGTGGCCAGTGGGGTACCATCAGCTAGGGCAGTGCAGCTGCAGGGTCAGGGATGCTGATGCAGAGTTCCAGGAGGACACATCCTGCTCTCCAGCCTGCTCACAGCACAGGTCAGAGCCATGTTATACACAGCTCAAGGCAGCTTGCTAAACCTCGCCTGGGAGCCTCCCAGGACTTAGAACACCGTGATGGGGAGCTGCAGGGCAGTCAGCATGATCTGAATAAACATAAAGGTCTGAACAATGGATTTTTTTCCTCTCTTGCTTTCTGGTTACAAATTTCCCCCCACCCTGCATCTCAGTTTCCTCAGCTGTACCAACGGGTCAGTGGTACTCAGAGCAAAAGCCACTCTGAGTTGGCAAAGTGCTTCTTGAGGAAAGCTTGAGCACAGCACAGGAGATGTGCTGCACCTCAAAAGCAGCACATGATACCTGATGTTTAATATGTATGAAAAATGTCTGGACTTTCTGAACTGGAGCACTGTAAAGTCACACCCTGCCAATGGATCTCCTGTATGCACTGGTACTGCAGAAGTGTGGGAGGACTCATCACCCAGTCATGCAAGAGGCTGAGGATTGTTATGATTAATCTTTCTCTATGATGTGGAGGTACTAAGGGAGTCCAGACTCTGACCAGACTGGCAGGAAGCCAGATCCTGGATAAACACAGACCCAAAAGACCATTTTTGTCTCAAGGCATTCATAACCTACGATGCTCAACAAGAATAATATAATGCAGCAGTGGAGAATCCAAAGGGAAGGTGTAGTGATTACATATTGAACGTGGAAAAGACTCTGGGCTACTGCCAAGTCAAATTTGCATACCATGGTGAAGAATTTTGGGGTGATAAAGCTAATGGTAATTTGTAATGCCTATGTAAAATGGATCCAACCTCCTTGCCAGGCTGGGGCTATGCACTCCAGCATTCCCAGGGGTTCAGAGTACAAAGCACTAGTTAGCCCTTCTGTAAACCCTGGCTAACATCTACCTCTGGCAGAACATGCTCAGCCAGGCAATCTGCCCTCTCACCACCTCCTCCAGCCTTGAGCTGAGCACAAAGCCATCCTCCCCACCTAAAAGGCTGCTGATAGAGGACATGGGCACCTCAGGGGGACATTTTGCAGCTGCACTGATTGAGCAGCCAGTGGCTTTCCCCCAGCCCCAGCACAGCATGAGCTCAGAGAAAACCTCTGTGCAGCAGAGCAGAGTGAACCAAGCTCCTCTCAGCTCACAGACTGAAGCAGATGGAAAAAGATGTGTTCCACATGCCCTCGACAGCTCCTGTTCACACCAGCAGCCACACTGGCAAACCAGGCAGCTAACTACCAGAAATAAATATGTACAGCAGTGAAACTGTACAGATGGAAAGATCCTGTTTTATCTGTGGCACTGTCTGGGGTTGTTCCAACACTAGACAGAGATCACTTGTTGTTGGGTTCTTTTTGATGTACTCTCTTCAAAAAAAAAATCCTTTAATAACATCCTAAATTAGACTGCAGAGAGGAAGGCTTCAAAATAGGAAAATCCAAACCACTTCTGCTTCTTAGTTACAGAGGAACTCGTGAAAAAAATCTTAGACTTGAAAAAAACCCCAACTCAAAACCAGTGTATTGTCCACTTTTCATACTCTGTTTGCACGGCCTTTCAGGTGCTCAGGTACCAATTTCCTCTCCTGAATGTGGCTTTCCTAGGTCTGAGCAGACAAGCTCAAAATCCAGTCAATCACTCCATCACTGCTCTGAGCTTTCTAAAATTTCTCACAAAGCAGTGATTCATGAGAATAATTCTTTCACCTGATGCATAATATTTGCAGAGAGGGTGGACAGGCTGTCAGATGACCAGTGCTTTGTTCCTGAATGTGTTTGTGACTTTGTATAACTTTCATCTACCTGTCAGTAACCCACTTTTTACCTCTCCATTTCTGACACCTTTCCCTAGATGGGTTAAATAGTCTCATGCCATCTTTTCCATAATGGGGCTGAGCTGTGGTTCCTGGAAGCTGCTGTACTGCTTTCCCTTTCCAAATGAAAGGTGGAACACAATTTAATGTCCCTCCCTTTAAAATGTCATAAAGCCTCTTAATTCTCCTCCTTTGAGAGCTGGGTGCTATTTTCATGTCATAAAATAGGTGCAGTGAGAGGATAAGTCTTTAAAAGTCGTTACTAAAATCAGAGGGATGTGAGTTTGTAATGGCTCAGAAAGACTGTATAAGATCACTTGTCTCCAAATGAAGGGACCAAACTTCTCCTAAGCAGAGATTTTAGCAATGATCCAAATATCCTTTGTTCAGAGGAAACCCCTTTCATTAATATCTTATACAACACAAAAGCCTTTTGCTTTTCTTTTGGTGGTAGGGAGAACAAAAGTTATTACAGTTATATAAGCAGGATACCAAAATAACTTTTTTTTTTTCCACAAGGAAACATGAGAATTGGAGGCTTTTATTTTTAATACAGAAAGAGTCTCAAACTATCTAACAGAATACAGCATGAAAACAACCACCCTGAGAGAGACCACAGACTCTTCTAACCCAGTATCCTGTCTCCAGCAGTTGCCCAAGGGAAAAGTGTGAGGTGGAACAGGCAGCAAAGCTTCCCCAGCACGCTCTCCCCTTCCGTGCCCAAGGGTTTCCTGAGCCAGAGACGCTGTGCTGATCTCTAACCACCCATGAGGGACTGGTTTTGCTCTGACCCACAGCCCTGCAGACCCTGGGCTGGTCAGATGGGAGATGCAGAAGGGCAGGAGCACGAGAGGCATCCCTTTGTACCAGCTTCCTGTCCTTGAGACGCTGCAAAGCCTCTGCTGTGACAAAACCCCTCTCATACCTGCCCACCACCTTCTGACATGAACCAAATCCCCATAAATCATCTGAGATTTCCCTTCCTGAGGGCCTCCCTCCTCAGCCACTACCTTCACTAGGAACAGAAACAGGTCAATACAGAGAAACTACTGAAAATTCCACCCTTCATTAAGAGTTGCTTATAATATTGGCTCATCCTGAGTCATGACACAGCTCTACCCAGTAACCCACATATTGTACACAGGATATGTTTGCACTGCAATCAAAGAAATAATTATTGAGATGTTTGCTACAACCAGACGTTATATAATAGTTGTGGCTAGTCTTACTGGCTACATTGGTCACATAATTCAGTATTTCCATGCTGATAACATAAGAGTAACAGGAAACAAACAAGCAAGCAAAACCCCCACAGAAATCCAGTCAATAAAAACCTCTCCAAACATGCTTGTACCAATGCTGCTGTTCTGCCTCCCAGCTTCCTCCTAGTATATCTCACTAGAGCATCTGGAGCACTTGCTGGGACCACCTCTGACCAGATTTTGAAAATATTTAGGTGCAGAGAGCCAGATCAGGATATCTACTCAGGACTTCTAAAGCACTGGACTTTTTAAGATTAAGAAATTGATACAGTAATTTTAAGTTGGGTTGAGTTCCCAGAGGAGCTGTGCCATTAGGGTGAGATTCCTCTTCTGCCCATGGCTGGCACTTAGGAGTTTCATCTTTCCCTGTTGTGTAGACTCCTATACTAAGGTATCTCCAGAGAATTACTTACTCCTTTTTAAGATGGCAGCTAAGAGGATAATGAAACAGACTTTTTACAGGTGCTTCTCTGCTTTAACTACAGGAGGATTATACAACCAATTTAAACCCAGCGTTTGGGTGATTAACAGTAGCTAAGAACTCATTACTAGGTGCCACAGTTGTGTTTTAGTTGTGATTTAAGTACTGAAGACTTCAGGTCTGCTTTTAAATAACAGGATTTTGATTTTGAGATTTTTTGGAAACAGTCCTCTAAATATATATTAACTATGACTGCAGTAAAGGATGGGATGCAGTCTTCTTGTTCCATCTTTTGCCCATCAAAGCATCCTGTGAGAATACCTACCTGCTAATTATGGGTATGTACACAGGCCCACTGCATTTGGTTTTGCCATGTTATTACCATGTTGTACCTGACAGGGTGAGCTGGGAGGTCAGGGCTGCAGATTTGTAAACAGGAACAAAACTGGGAAATCTTGAAGACAGCTATAAAGCAGAGTTTTTCCACTCAAAGTTTGATCTATTATTGTAATGAATGTTGCATCCTGCAACAGGAAGATAGAAAAATAACAGGAAGGATTCCAAGAAGAAGAGGACAAACTTGCAGTCAGAGAGAGCTGGGCAAGGAAAGCCTTTGCAAGCTCATCAGCTTTGACTGAAAAATGGCTTTCAGCTCACCCTGCATAATGTGATTTGTATTCTGTCCAGAGCAATCATTAAGTGAGGTAGTTATCTGGTTCTGCTGTGTATTATGCTACAGGTGCAAGGTCTGGAACCCCATATAATTGCTGCATAGACCTAGATTTAGCTTATCATCATTTTTTCCCTTAGCTTTCAAAGGAACAGAAAGAGCTTTGCAGCTGCCCTGGGCTGGGCTGTGCAGCCAGTGTCACTCTCAGCCATCCCCCTGGCAGGGTAAGGAAGCACTGTGGGCCAGCAAGTCCTGACAAAGGGATGCCCAGCTCACACTGATGGGCAGTGCTGCACCCAGCTGCAAAGACTGCAGCCAGATCCAGTATTTTGAAGAATAAACAAGAAACAGATAAGGACCACTCACTAGCTACCCCCTGAGTATTCATGGGCACCATGTCCTTGGGCAATGCCATAGCCTGCCCAGACCCCCTTCTAGCTGGAGCCGTGTGGAGACTGATGCATGGGGAGGACATGGGGTTTGCCCAAGGTCTTACAGAAAGCAGTGGCAGGGCTGGTGCTGTGCCTACATGATGTGAACCCCTGTCCCAGTCTTTAGCCACAAAAACATCACTGTGACGTACTTGGGCTGTCTTGGCAAGGGGAGATCAGTTTCCTTTAAAAGCTGCTACAAAAGCCATGCCCTTGAGGCTTGTTTTGGCAAGCCCATGCCAGGGAGTTGTTTGCTGCAGCCCGTGCAAGGGGCACACGAGCCCGGCGCTCAGCCAGGCTCCCCGGCCGTGCCCCCCCGTGCCCTGGCACAGCTCACTGTCCACAGCCGTGCCAAATCCTGCCGGATACTGCTTGGGGCAGTGTGTCACAGCGTCCTACTAACCACGGCTCACCTGCCCTGGCAGAGTGACCCACAGTGCTCTAATCTGTAAATCGTTCAGCCTAACGCAATCCCCACTGGAATGGCCAGTAATTAACACCGTGCTAACCATGGGTGGAGTGCAGGGTGGAACCTCTGGGCGAGCAAATAAAACCAGGACACTGAAACCAGGCTGGCACCCTTCTAGCAATGTCATTTTGCAGCCAGCAGCCGGATTTCCCCATCAGGATCCATGGACACCCTGAGTTTGCAGTTGTGACAGACTCATGTGAGCGGGACATGCTGACATGCTCGATGTGAAGAAGGGCTGGCACAGTGCAACTCAAAGAGCATGTAAACAACAGAATCACAGAATGGTTTGGGTTGGAAGGGATCCTAAAATTCATATAGTTCCAATTCCCTCTTGTCCTGTGCTTTACTACAGGCCTCTTGTGAAAAGTCCCTCCCCAGCCTCCTTGCAGCCCCTTTAGGTCCTGGAAGGTGATAGAAGTCCTCTCCTGAAGCCTTCTCTTCTCCAGGTGGAGCCACTCCAACTCTCTGTCTTCAGAGGAGAGGTGCTCCAGCCTTCTGAGCATTTTTATGGCCTCCTCTGGACCTGCTTTAAGAGGTCCATGTCCTTATTACATTGTGGTGCTCCACCTTTGGCCAGGAGCAGCCTGCCCAGCCAAAAATGAGTGGCACAGAAGTGAACACTTCATACTCAACAGTTTCTCCAGCTCAGCTGCTGTTCAGTAGTAAATTAGACATCCACAGGCATTCACAAACAGCTCAGGTATCTGGGAATGCTGAATGACAATAAATTGATGCTGGTCAGCTTGATGGCCAGGTGTACTGGAAAAAGAGGATCGCATTTTAACATTTTATCTTTTAGGTATTCATGCTTGTAGATGCTTTGATATTTAGAGCAGGATTTCCACTGGTAGAGTTTGTGTTGTCAAATTAAATAATAATAATAATAATAACAACATCAATAAAGAGCTCTTTTCACATTAAAAATTACTTCAGATGCAGCTTGGCTGCCAGTTAAGGCTGTCAACAGATGTAATTTGCAGCAGAATTTTTTCTTGTTTCATGGGTTACCATGTCTGAAACGTCCACTTCTCTACTAACACCATTGTGGTTTTGTGAGTGGCAGGATCTTGTGCACTTGCTAGTCTAAAAGTAGCAGTAATTCATCAGTGCTGGCTCTTCCCCTAATGCTACTCCTTGTGCAATACCAGAAGATTCAGTTGTCAATGGAGCAGCTTGTTTTCTCTTCAGAAGCCCATATTTAGGTGTCCCAAAATGTAGGGGATTGGTAAGGAAGGGTGGGGGTTTCAATTCAATCTTGAGAGCCTGTGAAGAGTAGAGTTGTCAGAGAAGTCCAGGAGAAATGATCACTTCAGAAGGGTTGTGGTACTGATGCCAAATCTGTGTTTATGTGCACCAAACTGTCCCCTCTGAATCCAAACCCATGATGGTGTAGGAAAGTTTGGGTTTATACCATAGGGCACAGAGTTTCCAAAGTCATTGAGTCTTTCCTGGTTGCACTTTGTCTTCTTGTAAAAGGAAGAAAATCTAGCAAACAGTGTCCTGGAGACTCTTATGCAGCCCTTGACAAAACAGGCGGGGCCTTTCTCTTACATTGTCTGAAGACTCCAGAGCTATGAGAACATATGAAAATTGACACATTAGCAAAACATCACACCATTCACACATGAGAGGTCAGGCTAGTTTGCTACCACCTTCTCAGGACCAGGTCATGCAGAAATAGCCCACACTGTCATCTGGCAAGATTTTCCCAACTCCCAAATATCCCACTACAATGGCATGAATATTTCAGTGAAGGATGAACTTTGACACCACTGAGCAAAATTCTGCACCCCAAGCAGGGAGCTGCCAATGAGCTATAGGAAGGTGGTGATTTTTGAAGTGGGGTGTTGTACCTGTGCCAGGGACAGGCTGTTCCTAGGGCAGCCAACCTGTCTGGTCATTGAAGGCAGGCGTCCTGTCTCTGACAGCAGCCGGTGACAGATGCCTAGGGAAGATGTAAATGACAGGAAAGCCTGTAGTGACACTTCCCCAGAAATACCAGAGGCTTCCTGAACCAAAGATACTATCTCCATATTTAAAGTGCATTTTTCATTCACCGCAGTGTGCAAGGCAAATTGTGTGAAAAAGCATACTCTATTGTTCTACAAACTGCTTTGATATTTTAATCTGATTCTCCCTAGTATAGCGACTGCTCCCTCATCACCACTCCTGTGCCACCCCAGATGTCACAGGGCCTGGAGACCCCTGCCAGCTGTTTGTCTGCTTGGTGATTTGTACAGAAGCTGCTTTGGTTCTTTGCCCTTTTGTGTCTCAAATCTGGTAGCCTGTGGGAGAGACCCTCCAAAGGAAGTCAAGAGAGGACCATGGTTGATAATGTCTTGGAGCAGGTCACAAAGCAGGAGAAGACACAGCATAGGAGAGGATACATCAATGCTTCTCAAACCTATTTTTACTATGGCCATGCACAGTAAATTCTGCGTTAGCACCTCAGATTGTTTTTCTGTGATGACTGCAAATGAGGTCTCTGTTAGTGATGCTCATAAAGGTCAGGCTCCAAAAAAGACCTACCAATTTTCTACCATTATGACTGAAAGTTGGATCAAGTCACAAATTATCTGTCTGAAATGATGAAGCATCCCCCACAAGAGAAGAGTCCTGTCTGCTGCAACCACAGCACTACATGATTCAGATGCTGGTAACCATCTTCAGTTTCTTCTGACTTTGCTCAGTCCTTAAAAACATTGAGTCAGCATAACCTCTTACCATCTTTTTTTAGTGCATGAAGGTACAATCTCTCAGCACCAGAATGATGACACAGAAATCTGCATCAGAGGGTCAAATGTGCAATAATAAATTGATACTGGAACCACCTCCTACAATTGAGAGTTGCTTAGTCATGTCTCTCTCCATCTCCTGCGTTCAGTCCCAATGCTGCCACCCCTTCCACAACTCCTGGGACATCCCTAACATGGTCTAAAAACACCCAGCTGTGCTCTCAGGAAACTGGAGACACGGGGAAAAGTTTTGTCTTGCTGCTGAGCCTGCTCCTTGTGTAAGTGTTATTTTTAAATCATCGTGCAGAAGGATGAAGTTCCCATCAGCCAGGGCTTCTGTGAGAAAGGGCTTCACATTTCAGAAGGCAGAAAATGTGGCATGTGCTACTGCTGTTGCTGTGGCAATACCCATGGGTAGTGAATGCTGTAGCCTAAAGTCACATGTTACAATAAACACACAGCTACAACACACATTAAACTAACCCAGAGCAGCTGTTATTTAGATTGTGGACATTTTTAAAAATTAAATGTTTTCTTTGCTATATTTCTGTGAGGAGGTGGAGTATACAAAGTCAATCTCAGCTCAACAGAGACTGATTTATTTGCTCTCTCCTGCTCTGCATGGCTGGGGGACATGTCACCAGCTGATTCACTGAGACCCAGAGAAGTGGGGCTAGTGCTGGCACTGGCACAAAGGATCTCACCCGCTGCCCATGCTTGTATTGTTGGGGCAGTAAATAAATTTGGGGCACACACAAGTACATTGTTGAGTTTTATGGGTAGGGAGGAAAAGGATGAGAGAAGGTACAACAGGCACAGAAGACAGAATGCAGAGAGCAATCATGGATCCACTGCCTGTGCTGGTCTCCATCCCCAGGTAATCCCACACTGTGACTCTCCAGCAAGTGCTGATGCCCATCTCATGGCACAGGCTCCCAGAGCAGGACACTGGTGCTTCCTCTCTACCCTCTCTGGCAGCAACCCACCTGTGAGCTCCCATTTAATTTTACCATGAAGCATTTGGCTTCACAGGAGATGTGAAACCCCAACATGACCAGCTAGCTCCTGACCTTTAGGAGCTCTCATTCTTGCTTTGCACATAAAAGATGAAGCCATCAATAATTCTCCGTACAAAGGTCACTCAGTTGAACAGGCACTGCCTGAAGTCTGAGGACTAGGTGAATAAGAGGGAAATTTTGTACCATTAGGGAAGGGAAATTCTCTTTCACAAGGAAAAATCATTGGGCTCAGGACCTTACAACCCTAATCCTAACCCTAACCCTTACACTTCCTTCTCCAAGCTCACAGACAGCACTGGCTTCCTGTCACAGCATTACTTGTCTGTCAGCAGCTCTGCTCTCCCTCTCCTGGCATACTCCCATGGGGCCTCTATTCAGCCATCTTATCTTGAATGGCACCCAAAACCTCTTCCCCTTCCCTTTCCTCTTCCCCTTCCCTTTCCCTTTCCTCTTCGTCTTCCTCTGTACCTTCCCCTTCTCTTTCTTGGCTTGTTCATTTCCAACACCACCTACTCTCTAGTTTTACATTTCCTCTGCTTAGCACAGGGATTTTTAAGGATGCCACACAGTACAAGACATGCCTTTGCAGTTCATGAAATCCCAAAAGCACCTCAGGTGTCACAGCCATGCAAGCAGGTGCCCAGGAAAAGGCACTAAGAGCCAAATAAGTCAATCACCCACATATGCATGTGTGTATGTGTGTGAGAGAGAGTTGGTTTGCATCTTTACTTTGTATTTTATAGGGGAAAAGGCAAACACTGCTAATAGTTCCTAAAAAGAGGCTTCATCAAACCTCAGCCTCTCTTCTTCATGTCAGCACAGGCATTAGGTCATCACCCTGTCCTGCCAATAATTGCTGACTGCCCACGAACTCCTGCTGAAACAGGTTGGGGAGCTTGAGGAGCTAAATCCTCCTCCAGGTTTTGAACAAGTTTCACAAGGGAGTTCAAAGCCTCAGCAGCTGGAACAGTGATACATTGCCATGTGCTACAGATGAAGTGCTAATACTTGTCCAAAACGGATTTGCCAAGATGTGTTCCACATTTGCTCCACCTGTTGCTCCTCTCTCTTGGCATTCTCTCTTCCCTAGGGTTTTGTCTTCATAACTTAAGAGGCTTGTTTGTGGGGAAGTGGAGCTTGATTGACCTTATACCTTCTTGTTTCATGCTCAAGACACAAGAGCTCAGCACTTTCCAGAGTACATGGTCTGGGAGAAGAAAAGCAGGCACAGCCTTCTCTAAGGCTGTTAAGATAACCAGCTAATTAAAAGCTTGGTGATTGAACTCTTAAAAAATACAGTTAACAGAGGACACACAATGTATATATTTTTTGCCATAAGAGATGGTTGTAAATGAATTCACATATTACACAAAGCAGAATTACTTGATTTGATATGTCATGTAGTTATCTGGACCAGCTAGTGGGGAGGAATCATAACTAAAATCAAGCTCCTGCTGGGCTGCACAAATGGAATTTTTCTCACCATATTCACACATTCAATTCTGGTCTTGACATTTTTCCTACATACACAGAGTTGATAAATTAAATGAGATGTCTTCCCTGCCTAACATATATGGACTCCAAGAAGTATACACTTGCAGGAAGAGAATAATAAAGTTTGCACTGTACCTAAGCAGCCATTCTTTCAAGCATATGCTCTCAGACAGGTTGGAGCTCAGGTCCTCTCCCCTCCTCCCTGAGAAAGTCTATTTTCTGACATCAATTTTTCCTCCTAGAACACAAAAAGGTATCTAATGCTTTGTCCAAAATGCCCATAAGCTACTCAAAACTGCCTGGGATCCTAGGTACTTAGATTAACTTGGAGAGTCTGGTACCTTAAACCATAGGCAGTCACTTCAGACCAGATTAAAAACCAAAGGCACACATGTGAGGTGAAGATTGTCCATGGCCAAGAAAGGATCTAAACCGAAGGATCTAGTTAATCATAGAATCTTAGAATGGTTTGGATTGAAAGGGACCTTAAAGATTCTCTAGTTCCAAATCTCCTGCCATGATCAGGGACACCTTTCACCAGACTAGGCTAATCAAAGACCCCCATCCAACCTGGCCTTGAGCAATTCCAGGGATGGGGCATCCATGCTAGGGATGGGGCATGCCCAATTGACTTTGAAAGTAGCTGGTTTGTGCCTCCATTTCTGAAGCTATGGGGTGAAAGGGGCTCCCCTCTCTTACAGGCATGAGACAAAACTAACCATGTTTAGATATTGCAGTGATGTATAAAGGACCATGGGCTGGGAGCAGTAACAGGAATCATCAATAAGAAATTAAAGTTACTTTTAATAGTGAGGTAAGCCACAGTACAAGCAGGGTGAAATTTCTTCAGAGTTCAATTGCATCAAAGCCTGAATTTCCATAAGGGTTGTGATAGAAACATTATGGGGATATTTTGTTTTGGCAACTAGCAGTGAAATGGAAACTGAACTTGCTCCTACATCACATTCGAAGGCCAGTGGACTAAATCTGACCTTCTGTAAGGTATAAAGTTTAATACGTCAGTCATTCTTTCCTCTCAAGCCTTGCAGCGTAAAATATACTGAAGTGCAACCTCCAGAGATTGCACTCTGCATTGGCTGCAGGAGATGCTACCAATGGTCCCAAAGGTCATTGGGACCTAACCCTAACCCTAACCCTAGCCTTCTGTACAAGTGAGGAAGTCTGGCTCGGGTCATGGCAATTGTCACTGGAGGTGGAGGAGGAGGCGACCACCTCTATTTCCAGAGGAATTCGCGTGCTGGGGTCGCAGCCAGTCTAACATCAGCGCCCCGGTGGCCTTGGCCGGGCAGGGCAGGGGAGGGCTGGTGCAGAGTGGCTGCAGCCGCGTACGGCCGAGTGCCGCGGCTGTGGCAGGAACGGGTCTGTACAAAGCGGCTGAAGCCACCACTGACTGAGCGAGGCTGAGAAATCCCACTGCCTTGCCCTTCAGCCCAGCATCCCCCCTTGCCGTCTCACTCCCCCCTCTTTGCTTCCCGCATCCCAAAATCACTTCCTCTGCTGTGACCAGAGCATGGAACCGTGCTCTGGAGCTGATCCAGGTTCGTGCACACTGAAAACCACCCAGGCCCAAACCACAGCCTGTTTTATTTTAGCAGGGCTATTTTCAACCCCAATGGCACAACAGAGGGTGAAATGACATGTCATGATGGAGTTGCTGCGGCCAAAAGTGTGAAATGCTCTTCCTCCTCCCATCCCTGCTTGTCCCTGTTCCCATTCTCACTCCTGGGAGAAGTTCCCATTGCCTTCTTTGTGTTCATTTTGGGGCAGCTACTGTAATTTCTGTGTGATTATTGTGTAGGATAACCTTCTTAGTCTAGAAATGTCCCTCTAAGACAGTGGTACTGCTTGTTTTCTTTCCCTGCTGTAAAACATTGTTTAATAACTTTAATTCAAAGGTCTCTTCTGCACTTGAGATGTGTGAACTGGGACCAAATTTCCTACATAACTCAGAACAGAGAATTTCACCCAGTAGTTAATAACAAAAAAGAAGATATAGGATACAAATTACTATGGCTTTGAGGAACTCCTAAACACTAGAATACTGACTTCAAAGTGTCTGGACAGGGCCATGGCAGCATATTTACCCCCCTACTGAAGAGCAGTGCTGCACAAGATTTGCTGTTCTGCAAGTGCTTTGATGCAAAACAAGAATATGTTGAGGAGCAACATCTAATAAGAGCCAGACATCAACAGCAAGCACAACTGTCCAGGCAGGACCCTGCTTGAATTCTGTACTGGGGTGCCCATTTGTCAGTCATACTTTGATCATCTGTTGTCTCAGTAGTGTTTTCTTCATGCACCAATTCTAATTGTTTTTAAGCTCTGCAATGGCCTTCGCTGACCCAGTTACTGCCCAGATGTCTTGGAGACAGACTGCATCACATAAAATGCCACAAAGCCCTCTCAAAAATCTCATTTAAAATTATCTAAAAGCTTGGTACATGCATGAAGCCTTCCTAGGAATCCCTTCAGGACAGCAATCCTCAGGAGGATTACACTAACCCACTTACTCAGCTATGCTAGACCATGGTACAGTGCTGTGCTAATCCTCCTCCAGAGATAAACAACTCATGCCATGGGAATGATGTGATGCAAGTGCTCTGGCAAAATGCAGTAAAAAAATGTTGCCAATGCATTATGAAGCCCAGTTATGGATCCATCCTACAGATGCTTCTCAGGCAGAGCTGCTAACTACAGTGATTGACTTAACAATTGAACAAGCTGCAGCCAGGCACCCACAGAGGACCAGCTCAGGAGCTCTCTGATTTCTCTATGTTCATGGCCAGATTCACAGCACAAGTCTTTTGCTGCTGCCCCTTCTCAGCCTGAGACAGACTGACAAGTCCTAGTTATGTTCCAAGCAGAGCTGCCCAGGCACTGTAGCAGTACAGTCTCTTCTCATCATAGTGGGGCCAAGTCATTCTGCTCCCCCAGATGAACTTGAAAAATCTCACCCTCATTTTAATATTCAAAACATTTTCAGTTTTGTGGAGGAGGGTTTGCTGATATTTCAGAAATGTGGAGTGAACTGCTTTGTGATCTTGTAACCAGGGAGCAGACAAGAACTCATTAGAAAATGGGAAAGGATTGCAAGGGAGTTGCACAATTCCCACCTAACTCCTCTGGGCTTTTGCATTACAATTCAGAAGCTTAAATGAGGCTTCTACCACAGATCTTGTGATATAAGGTGTCTTCCAGGAAGCCCATCTTCTCCGGAGTTTGAGCAAGTGCTGAGACCCTCAAGAGTTAACACCAAAAGTAGAAGCTCAGGTTTCTACTTCACAGACTGAAAAATGTGGGCAATAAGAAGCCTCAAAATTCAGAACAGGCCACCTATCAAAAACAGCCACCCTGAAACCTCAGCTTTTGTTGGTTTTGAAGGGTGTAGCTAAGGGCTTTTTATTGCTTGAACTTTGACCCCCAAGCACAGTGATTACTAATCAACTTCAATGCTACCTTGGGAAAGAAAAAATAAATGATTGTCTCATGTGGGATAAATTTAGCATGTACATCTAAAGATAATGCTTCCCGGTCTGTATATTGAAAGGCCAAGAACAGCCACAGAATTAATGGAGCCTTTCTGGTCAAGCTGTGCTTGAGGTTTACAGCCCATAGCAGACCAGAGAGTTTGTCTCCTTCTCACACTGACAGCAGCATTTTGACTGAGCAAGAGTTACAGGGCTTTTTCTCAGGCAGTGGCATCTCCTCTGGGGAAATCCCACCCATCTGTATCCTGTTCTTTGTGGCATGCTGGGTTTTGCTTCACAGTCTTCCCATCAACTGGGAGCCAGCAATTCGTTAGACCCAGGTTGGTCCCTTTCAGCTGGGCATAAGGCAGATTAACAAATAATTAAATATGCTTGGTGGTAGATATTTTCTGGTAGAATTCACAGTCTCCTTTCTTCCTCTTGTCTCAGCATTTTGTATGGAAAAAAAAGCTGACAGAGATCTGGTCACTCTATCCAGCATGTACAGATCTTTTCTGTTGCAATATTGCTACATTTCATTGACTCAGAGGCTTTGGAAGAACATGATGCCTAAAATATTTTTACTTGGTGCAACAGAAATAAATACTGCAGTTGTAGACAGCTTTTTTTTCCAAGTTCGCTATCAGTTGGATGTGCTTTTTGCTAGGATTTTTTTTTCTCTTAAGGGAACTATAAAGGAAAGAGAAAAAGGCCTGTTAAATAAACTTTTCCATCCAACTGTTAAATTGTCTGTGATTTCTCCTGGTGACAAAGCCACAGTGGGCTGGTTACAAACTCCATTATAAAGAGACAATTGTAAAGAGTCACCTTGGAAGTAATTAATCTTATCTAGGTCCTTAATTGTAAATTCATGAAATGATAATATGCTAAGCTTGAGGGTGTTTCATTTGCTGTTGAATACTGGTAATAGGATAGGATTTGCGACACCTTTCTGATCTGTGTTTACAGAACTGCCACCCAGCAGACCAGCTTAAGGGAAGGACCACACTTCCTTTAATTAGGATATGCCAACTACCCTCTGATGGCCTGACAACAGGGAGGAAGGGAGAGAGCTTGCTCCCTTTGATTCAGAGATACGGGCTGTGCACAAGTCTTCATTTCATTAAAGACAGAAGATTTGCAGTCAATATCCTCCTCTTTGATATTCTTCCTCAAGAATTTCTGGAGGGAGCAGAGCGGACTAAGGTGCCAGCTCCTCCCTGGCCCTGGCCACACCTGGCTGTGTTCCTCCAGAAGGGCAGTGGACAGGGAATTAATGACTTTTTTCCTCACAGCATTACTTCCCTCCCAGCTCAGTTTCCCAATGTGATTAATTTTCCAGCCACAACAATGCTAGTGCTGGCTTGGAGGAGGGAATGAGACCACAGCAGCTCTGACTTGTAACTGCACAAAGATGCTGTGATGCTGCAAGTCCCACTGCTGTGCCTGTGAAGGCTGTGCCTGTTTCAGATGTGCCACGACATAGGTGAAGAGCTCTTCAGGAGGAAGAGTAATTGTCTTGCACGCACGGGTGAGCCAAGAACACAGAGAGCAGCCCCAAAATACAAATCAGAAGCCATCGGTACTCTGACTACAATGTGGGGAGAGGCTGGCAGTCATTTCCAGCTGGAGAGTGGGGGGACTTGTAGTGTAAGTCCATTCATACACACACATTCTCTCTCCCTCTCTCCCCCCTCCCTCTCCCAAGAAAGTAAATGCCAAATCTTTTGTATTTCTTAAAATATCCTTTGTTAACGTAATGAGGCCATTGACAGTAATCTCAAGTCAGCATCCTATTGCCAGTTCTGGCAATTCAGCAGCATCCTCCGTACTCCAAGGAATTGGAAAACACAAGCGATGCGGAAAACACAAACATCAATGTGCAAAACAAACACATTTGATGCATCAGAACAGCAACAAAGAGCCTCTAGAGACTGCAGGGAAAGCACCTATTTGCTGGGGAGAGCAAACCCAGGGGACATAATGAACTGGTGAGGCACGGTTCAGCTTCTTGGGATTCAGAAGGTAATTAAACAAGGCAAAAGTCAGCAGATTAGCATATTACACCACGACTTTGTAAAGTCATCAGCACTCACCCCCACTGAGGAGTCTTCTTTTTCCCTCTACCCACAATCCCAGCACATTTTATTACCAAAACCCAGAGTCACTTCACATAAACGGAGAAGTTAATATTAAAACTTGTTCAAAATGCAACTTGGGATCTTTGACTTTCTCTGTGGGAAACATATAGAGGAAATAAAAGAAAATCAAGTAAGAAGAAGGTTAGTCAGACAGTGAAATGAAATGAAACTACAGCTGCAAATCTTCATGGATTTTTATATCTGGGGGAACCCAAAGCAAGATTCTGGTTTCATGCCAGAACAGGCAGCACAAAACCCCCCACCACATGGTTCAATCAGTACATATCTGCCACAAGCTCTGCTGAAACTGGGTCTGATACCTGGTGCCAACACAGCTCTATCCTGAGCTCAAAACAAGTGTTTATTTTAACTATCAGTAAAAGAAAAACCTACATTTGATTGCCATAATCTATTGATTGGAATGGGATATATCTGACACTGAAGAGTATGCAGGGCTGAAGGGTTGCTTTCAATCCCATACAGTTATATACTTCCACATTTTAAAGTACATGGAGATGGAGTTTTGCTAGGAGACTGTGTTCCCTCTCATTTGCTTTTTCATTTTCATTCATAGCTAAATATCATTGCTGTGACTGACAGTGGACAAACCCCCCAGTTCTGAGAAGAAGTGATGGCATTTCCAGGCAGGCAGGTACCTGGGCAGTGCAGCAGCATGCTGCCTTTACTGCAGCAACCAGAGTGTTTGGAGATCTTTCCAGAATGACGCAGCACAGGGAACAGCAGGCATGCCCATGCTGCTCTGCAAGGCCAGCACCACATGGCCCAATACATCATCCCAGATGAGGCCAGACCCTCTTTGCAAGCTTACATTTCCAGAAAATGGAAAAGATCAAAGCTCTGGGAGTACTTTTAAATATAGAGAGGACTGCCTCACTCTGTTCTGCTGCATGAGAGAGGGACTTTGTTAGAGAATTAATTGCTTTTATGTCAAGAGAGTAACTTCCATTGCCTCCACCCGACTTCCAGATATGCTGACCTTCATTACACCTTGACTCTTTCAGGCCATCTGGCTATAAATTAGGACAGACGTGTTACACCCTCTCCTTCTGTAAAGCACGTGAACATCTGAGCAGTGCTATTGGCACATAAAAGCTTTTGCCTTCTCTGTTTCCCTCCCTAGATAATGAGCCATCCATTAAGCAGGCAGATGCAGTTCTAGCTGGTGATATATTATGTAATTTTGTGGGTGAATAACAGACAGATAGAACAGAAGATGGCAGAAAAGCCAAACAGGCAGAATGTCCAGAGCTCCAAGAGTTCTAATATCACCAGTGCTCTTCGCTTTCTTATATCCTCACTGCTGGAGCCTGCAAGAAAAGGTTTGCTCCTCACAACTGCCAAGCACCTGTACTATATTGGACTAACTTAAAATAAGCCTCGAAGACCAGTCTATCCCACCAGTGTCAAGTTCCTGAATCAACCAGTCCAGTCATAGGCCTCTCCTCTGGGAGTCCACCCAGAGGAACAGGATTTTGTCTGAGATTTGTGTCTCATAAGTCCCCCACTCTTAACTTCCAGCCAATTAATATCTTCCCACTTACTTGATTTCTTTGGTATAATGTCCACTGTGGTTTTGTGAGCTGTTCCTTAGCTTGTGCCTATATCCACTAACAGACATTCTCCATGCAAAACTCATGCAACTGAGGCTGCAAACAATTCTTTTTCAGGCAATAAATATTATGGAGGCAGTCTTCTGAACAGGAAAATAGGAATCTTGGTGTCAGATGGGGAACAAGTGTATAAAAAAAGGCAAGAAGTTAAAGCATTTTTCATACCTCAAGAAGTATGGGTAGAACAAACAGTCACAGGTTTGTGATCCCAAACATTGCTTTGCCTCAATGCAGCTGTGGTTTGTTCTAGATATGGGTGCAAATTGACCTTGAGTCTTCCCAGCCTTCTGATCTGAATGGCAAGTTTGGCCTTGAGATGAAAAGAAAAGGTTTTGGATTAAGTTTTGGGCAAACTGCTCCTGATCTTCCAGTTTTGTAGTTTTTCTCTGGTTACTCATGCATCTCTACCCTAAAGCTGACATAAGCTTGGCTCACAGACCTCTCCTGTGGGATCCACTGTGAACCCTGCACACACACATTACATCTTACCTAATGAATAATTACCAGGGGACTGGGACACTTCATTCTCCTGATAACAGCATTCACCTCAGGGAACGAAATAACGTTTCGAGGCTGGACACAAATGCACGTAATACAAAGATATAATGGTTTGCCCCACACAACAGTTATTGCAAAGCCCAGACACAACACCATGAAACAGGTAGGAGAAAAAGTGCCCTATGGGGATAGACTCTGTAACCTGAGAATATGCAGCTGAACTTTGTTGCAGAGCTACTTTTCTTCTTTGTACCTATTTCTTGATGCTTTAACTACAGTATCTTTCTTTTTACTAGTTGAGTGTAAACCAAAGGTCAGGGTGGGGAGCTCTGTTTGCACAGGCACTGCTGGAGCAGTAGAGGTCACACAGATTTTCAAACAGAAACTGGAAATCCAGCATGGATTTCTCTCTCCAGCCAGGGGCTACATCTCAGCCCCCAGCCCCAAGAAAACAGGTGTTCTCCTGGGATACTCCCTCCAGAGAGCTGTTACCCTGCTTCCTCTTCTGCAGCAAAAGTAGATATGAACATCTGCCACAGACAGCCTTTATATCAAATATGGCTGCATCTCCCCAGTCTCATTTTTATTTCAGGCTGGTGAAAAAACACTTGGCTGATCGCACTGGACTCTGCTTACCCACATGCCAGAGGTATGAAATCTCTCTTTGCCCCCACCCAGCCAGTGCATGTGCACTGGGATGTACTGGGCTCAGCCTGGGGCTGGAGGGGCAGATTTGTTCCCACTGTTCACTCCCACATTAGCCTCTCAGACAAAAATGCAGAGAGAAGACTGCCAAGTGGAAGAGGTCAGGGAGGCAGGCACACACTTGTAGAACCGGATTTGCAGTGACACTTCTCACCCACAGGCCAGCACGCTGCTGCTGGTGTGATGCAGGGTTGGTTTCCCTCCTGCCAAACAAACCCAGATTTGCATTCAGTAACATACTGTACTTTTTGCTTCTAATTTCTTGCATGGCTGATTCCTTTGCCCACCATGTTACAAGGGAATTTGAGTCCAAAATGTGAAAGAGCTCTCATCCAGGAGGCAGAATGATACTGGGGAAAATAATTTAGGATCCTGTAAATAAAGACTACATGAGAGGAAGCATTCAGAAAAGGTGCTAAATTAATGTTATGGAAAACTTTAAATTTGGATGCAATTCTATGTACTTAAATAGGTACATAGAATACAGAAGTGAATACATTTTCCAACCTCCAAAAGGGATAGTCTATAAATAGACTTTAAAATCTATTAAAGGGTATTTTAAGACCCAGTAAAACATTCAGCAAATTCATAAAATTATATTTATTCCTCAAACTCACCACCAAATGGCTACAGCCCTACCCCAATTTTTTCCTCTTTGAAAAACAATAGGAAGCAAACTGGTTTATCTTCCTGTACCTGCTGCAAATACCTTTACAGCAAGGTAATTGCTAAGAGCACTGTGTTGAACAATTCATTACTTGTTACAGGAACATTTGTCATGCCCTTTGGAGATAGCAGAAGAGAATTCTCCTGTGACCTTTGAAAAATGAAATCAGTGGCATTATGCAGAAGCCAAATTAAAAGTTTAAAAACAGATTTAAGAAGGGTTTCCCATGCCTCTTGAAAAAGAGACAAACTGCACTTGCACCGGGAGCCTAGCTAGATTATTCCAGTCCTTTTAGACCATTAATGATTTGTGCCTAATGAGCACTTGGAGCAGTGATTCACTGATGAAAGCGCTGCAGGGCTCCCTGTCCTGTGCACAACTCTGTTCTCGTCATCACAGCAGTACAGGACATAACACCATGGGCTGCCTGCACTGGAGAGAAGATCATGAGCTCGATTGTGTGCTACAAACAAAGGGAGAGCCATTATCAGACGCTGCCTTGCCAGGCTGCATGAAAAACCGCCTCTGCAAATTGCATAATGCCCCTGGATATTCCCAGCAGTGCTGTGGCAGACCCACGGGGCTGGCGCTTGGTCAGGGAGGAAGCCGGATCTCCTCCCTCCCACCTTCCCTCCCAGCATGGGAAAGCTCAGGAGAGCTCTTGTGTAGTCAAAAAACCCCACTTATCTCCTGGGAAAGAGCTGTGCTGCTCTGGGGTGACGTGTGACGCACAGCGTTGTGGTCAGGGATCAGAGGGAAGTCGGCGTGGTGGGAGCCTTGGGAAGCATCTAGAGAGGATAACAGGAGAGGTGGCACACCTGCTCTCCCTGAGTGTGTGTGTCACATCTCTGTCCTTCATCCTGTGCTTGTCCTGTTCCTGAGACAGTGCATCCCAGATTTGATCCGTGCCATTCATTACAGCAGAAAAGCATCTAAAGGACAGGAGAATGCTGTAAACACAAAGCCTGTCTGTGCTGCAGAGCCCACCTCACACGGTGTGGAAGAGCTTCAGTTTAACGACACAGAGACACTGGTGTGATACTTTGTTCCTTGCTGTTACTGGGCCCGGTGAGTACCTGTGCCTGCCCCAAGGAGGGACAGGAAGAACGGCACAGCTGGGGCAGAGGGAAGGGGCTGCTCCCTCTCCTGAGAGGTACTCTGGAAATGCAGCATGAGGGTGAAATCTCCAAGGAGCACGAAATTCCCACTGGAACAGCAAATGGCGAGAATCCCAGCCGTTGTTCAGTGGGAAAGATTTCACCATGAGTAAATGTGACCATGATAAGCAGCATGTGTGACGTACCCGGCTTCATTTCCCTTGCCTGGGAATCCATATGCTTGGAATGCCGCCCCCTCCACCTCCTCCTCCTCCTCTGCCTCCTCCTCCACTCTTGCTGGTGGCACCAGGGATTTACAAGGCAGGAGGGAGCATTTCCTAATATTGGTTGGGTGTAACTTTCCAGCGTGACTGATTGTGCTATTAACTGTGGCAAGGGGAAGAGCACAAGTGAGCAGCATGGGAGAGCACTTCAAAACCTGGAGATGAATGATAAGTAATATTAAATAGTTCTATGTATGCAAAATAAATGTTTGATGTTTGCAAGACTATTGTTATAGACATTGCTGGGTTTATCAGAAAAGGGAAAAGTTATAGAGAAAAGTGAAGTGTATGTAGAAAAAAAGACATCCATATAAATTAGACAGAAAGGATCTGGGACTTAATGGAGTCAGAGTTAAAAAAGAGTTTTAAATTAAAGACAGGTAAGTGGGAGGTGGAAGAATTCACAGTTTGGTTGAAGCTCTCAAACCTCTCTTAAGAAAAAGGATAGATAATGGAGATAAGTAGAAAAAGAAAAAACAGGTCTCTGTAAATGAAGCCCTGATTAAGTAATATGCACATGCACACACACACAAAGCACACAAAAATTTGCTGCTAGTCCACAACCACTCTTAAAACCATTTTGGTACAAATGGCAGTGATCTGAAAATAAGACGTGATGAACTAGAATGCTGGAATTCAAAGAAGTATATGGGCAATCTATGTATCTGGGAAACTTTCTAGAAACAGCCAATTAGTAAAATACTATTATACCAGGTTTAAACAGTATAAATGTCAGAACAGTTCATGCCAGAGAGAGAAAGGTGAAAGAGACTCAGGTTCTCAGAAGCGAGAAGACAGAAGAGCTACAAAGATTGAATATCAAGCTAAATGTTTGGCTTTAAAAAGGGAAATCACATAGAAGTGATGAAATTCATTGAAATCAGTAGCTAAAACTAGTAAAGCACTTTTAGATGACATCAGATTGTTTTGAGACACTATACAGCAGACTCCTCATCAAATAAAAAATATTCAAAGCAGAAAGAAAAAATAAACCAACATGATTAAACCATGTAACACTTCTGAGATATAAAAATAATTTCTTTTTAAGATAGGGAGTTAAGGAAGATGCAAACGAACACAATCTGACAAAGTGGAGGTGAAAGAACAATCAAGTACAAGAAAATGAAAAGCAACTCACTAAAAGCATAAAATGGAATGATGGGACACTTTCAACCACAGCAGAAGCAAGAGGCTGACAGAGAGTTAATGGGGTCCAGGGATGAATAGGAGCACATGAGAGAGAGGACATAGTAGAAAATCAAATTAAATTTGTTGTTTAGCTGCTCACTCTGGAATGCTGAACTACTCTTTAAGGAGGATCAGACTCATAGGGCAGTTTCATGACACCTTCAGTAGGACCAGGCTGAGGCCACTGTGACTTGGTCAGGATGTCCTACCCCTTTCCTTGTGTTAGTGCTGGTCCTTCTCTGATCCCATGGCTGAGGCACTGAAGGCAGACCCAAGCAAGTCACTGAAGGTAAGGGCCATACTGCATACAGCCTGGCATTCCAGAGACTCCCCACCTCAGGGCTATGAACTACCAGCTTCCCCAGGGAGAAGTCTGATGAGGGTCTTACAAGATCAAGGGGTGTAGAAGCAAAACCACCAGCTGGAATCTCAGCCCAGCACACAACATCAATGGACCTTGGACTGGGTCTCCTTGCCAGACTATGGTCAGGCATTGGAGGCACCCCAGGACCATGCCCCAGCCAGAGATGGGTGCAGTGCTGCACACAACAGGCAGCAAATCTCACCCTGCTGAGCACAGAGCCAGCACAACCCATCTGGTGTCCTCGCCACGCTGTGTCTGTGTGGCACTCGGCAGGCAGGGAGGATGTGGATGTGACATTTCTGAGCTGTGTGGTTCAGAGACCAAGCAGGTGGACATCAGTCAGCCCACTGAGGTGATTCCTGGAGGCTGCTAAGGGCTGGTGTCCTTTACAGAGATGACACAAAGCTGTGTTGTGCTATCCAAAGGAAAAAGAGAGATTTTGTACTTTATCCAGACCCAAGAACACAATTCTCTGAAATCAATCACAGAAATACAAATAGATGACTGTCACAGTATCTGTCATGCTAATACTAAATAAAAAATAAATTAAGATAATGAGCCTTTGATGATTGCCTCTTTTCCTGAAATTTGGTTATTTGGAATTTCCTAGCCAATGGATCTCCCAAACTGAGAAGTCAAGTGATCAATTTCTTTTCCAAGTGTCAGCATGCTCTCTCTCAGGGCACTGCAGACTTTTCAGGGAGGTGTGGTTGGAAACACTGTCACCTTTCCATCCTAGCCAAGCTCCTGAGCCATGCTGGTACAGAGGGCAGTCAAGATCAGTGTTCAGATTCTTCTGAGTAAAGGTAGAAATTTGGCGAATGTTTTGGATGCATTGGGTGCTTTACTCCTAGCATGTCCGCCTGAAACATTTCATGGTGCAGTCATGCCATATGGCCTAACAAACAAGCTTAAGACTTAGGGTGTTGTTGCTTTTTTAATCAGACCTTAGGTCACCATCCGTTAGGCCTTAGGCACTTTGAAGCTCATGCATATAATTAAATCCAGTTAAATAAAGGCTAAAATCCATCTTGTTTTTATACTGTATTGAGTGCTGACCTGAAACAAACTAATGTTGTGTTTGCATTTTTCAATGATCTCCATAGTGGAGAACAAACACATCCCATTTCTCATGCTGGGATTAATAAGTGACTCCTGGCTCATAAAACCTTTCAGCTTCCATGATGCCAATACATCCAACACTCTGTTTGCCAAATATTTTAGCCAGTTGCATGGTTGACATTACTGCAGTGTCCGATCAGTCTCAGTCTCAAATGTGTAGATACCAATCCCATCCCATCCCATCCCATTCCCATCCCATCCCATCCCATCCCATCCCATCCCATCCCATCCCATCCCATCCCATCCCATCCCTGTGACTGACAGCTGCTCTTCTGCCAGGACTACAGACAGACAACTCTGGGCCAGAGAAGGGAATGCGTATCCCACACTGTGGCAGGCACCCTCCAGCTCTCTGGAGTCCTTGGCTGCCAGCACAATCACTGCACCAACTTTTTTTTCCCATTTCCCCTCTAGCAAAAGACATGGGCCAAATCCCACTGGCATCTAGGAGCATCTTACTATGGACATCACAGTTTGTTTGACTTCAACAAACTTGGCTCAAACCTAATGGCTTCTGCCAGCCTTCCTGTGTTCCTGGGCTTTGCAGGGTAACTGCTAAGGACAGAAATAAATCCTTTGTTTACTCTGGTAACTGGAGAGCTGCTTTAATCTCTGGCTAAAAACAGGTGCATTTTCCTATCAGGTTCATGAGTCACTTGTCCCAGGAAAGAATGGTGAGCTTGGAAAGCCCAGTGCTCAAGGAACAACAGGAAAGGATGACTTTTTAATTGAATGGTGGCAAATCTCATAATCTGGTTTTCCTGTGTGGCTTTTTTTCTTTTTAAGTCATGTTAAGTCATTGGTTTAACACGGCTCAGTCCTGCTCCTTGCAAATTCCTGGTATTTTGGTATCACATCCAGTTTGGGATGGAAAACACTACTGGTGTTTGATCCCACAGGAAAGAGCAGGTGTAATGTGTGACTACATAAATGGTGCAAGCAATTAATTAATCCATAATAGATTCTGTGCTTGGTCCAGCATAATCAGGTCTTTCAGTACAGGAACTTGTATCTCTCCCCTTCTCTTCTGAGCTGTTTTCATAGAAAACAGTATTGCTTCTCACACATCATCAGGAACAGCCAAAGAATTGTTAAAAGGTGACCTTCAAGGTGACTTCTTTTTGATGAATTTAAAAAAAACCAAACAAAACCAAACCTGCAATATCATTCCTCTCCAATTTTAACACCAGAAATTCAAGTCTTACTGCCCAGTTTCCCACAACTGTAGACTTATGATGACAACCTGAGAAGCTGCTCAGGGGATATTTCTCCACTGCACAGTTAACTCATGTTCTGACTCAAATTAAAATCAGTGGCTCTTGCCATACACAGAAGAGAAGCTTCTGACAGAGTGTGCTCCTAGTCCGGACCAGATGACCTGGTTGGCTGTAGAGCGCAGAACCTGGGACTGGACCTTACCCCTTTTACCCTGTGACTGCAGACAGGAAAATGAAATGAAAATAATTTGTGATTCTCCAAATATGAAATGAAAATAATGGTGATTCTCCAATGCATCTCCTGTAGCTCCTGCATGGTAGCCAAGTGGCTGCAAAATAAGCACACAGTCTCTGAGCACCAGAGGCTCTGTGACCACACACAGATTAGCACAACATCATCAAGGTCACAGAAATACAGGCAGGTCTCTGCTTGAGATGGGGCCAGGTTACCTGTGGAGTGAAAATGAAGCATGGTAGGGGAATGGATTTTTGTGCCCCATCTCTCATGGTTTTGCTTAAGATGCCTCACTATGTTAAGCATTTTTGAAATAAGGAGAAGTCACCTGGTCCCTGCATGGCAGGGATGTTCAAAAGAGTCCCCTCTTCATGACTGTGTCCTTTGAGGACATTCAGGAATGGTAAAGAGAAGAATCAACATTCTTGGCACTGTAAATTAAGTGGATAAGTATATCTTTGGTGTAAAGGAGGAAAACATCCATAAAACCCTCTCAAGAGAGACATGCAGGAGAGCATGACCAAAGCATCTCTCCCTTTACAAAAATCAAAGGCTTTCTTTGTTTGATATAATAAGCCACAAATATTTCTAGTTCCTGCCCATCTCCACCCCATTCCTCCCTCTTCCCCTGCCCTTTCCCACTTCAGGTCACTTGGAATGACCCTGGTTCTTCTTACGAAACCAGCAGAAAGTCAAATACTCCCATATATTATTGCAGAGCTAATTTTTAACCTCTTCCAGCTGCACAGTCAGCTGAATCAGTAAAACCTGTTCCTCCAGGCAGCTTTCAAGTGACAGCTTTCCATTTCTGTCATGCATGATTTGGAGGCTCCTGCACCAAGCAGAGTCTCACAGAGCTACACAATGTGCTCACCTCCCCATCCTGAGGCTACACTAGGAAAAAAGAAAAAGGCCAGAGGACTGCAGAAGGCACATGTGCCCAGAGAGCTGCAGGAACGGATGTCAGAGGGAAGGTGAGATGAGTGCAACACGAGCATCTGAGAACAGCAGCATTAATTTGGAATCACTGTGAGTCTTACAGGTCTACAGGAAAGATGCCAATGCCACACCCAGTGCTTATTCACCATGACCAAAGGCAGTGTCAAGAGGTTCTTGGAGAGCAGAGCACTGGCCAGCATCCATCCTTGAGGTCTCCAAGGAGCAGAGCACTGGCCAGTGTAAGTCCATGAGCTCTCTGGGGCCCAGACTTGGAGAAGCAGACAGCAGCACACACTACACTTGCTCCTTGCTGTCAGAGAGGATCTGCAAAGCAGAACCAAGCCCTGGCGGGACACTTACCTCAGTTGTTGCTCAGTTCATGCAAGGATCCACAGCCTTGCAGTAGCATCACCTGACACCCAAGGCATAGGGACAAGTGTCATGTGGGGCCCCACAGCATGGGGTGAGCCCAAACAGAACAGATCCTGCTCCTCTCTCAGTGTCCAGCCATATGTTCTAGCTGATCCAGCTTGCTAGCTCTGCAAGATCAGAAAAATGTGAAATGAAATAAAATTTATAAAAAGGGAGGAGCAGATATTTTCTAGCATAATAATTTAACCAGGTCATTCAAAGCAGTCAAGGAGCTGTTGTAAATGGTTGGAGAAGGTAACAAAGACCAGGACTGGGGGGAAAAAAGATTTTCTGTCTGGTGATGGGTAGCTGCTAAAATGCCTTGCACTGTGACAAGAGCCACACACCTCTAGGCTGTGTTGAGGGAACAGTCACTTGAAATTGCAGATATCTGAGTAAGACAGGCAGTGCCTGCCCCCTCCCTGGCTCCCTCCTTCAGCCTTCCCTGCAGTGGTACCCTGTGTCCCCACAGCCCTAGGGCTGCACCAGGAGTAATGCTGGCACGGGGGAGAACAGATTAGCACCAGATCCAAGTGTCTGTGTGCCATATGGCTGTGGCAGGAGTCTAACAGCAACAAGGAAGAAAGATTTATATCTTGCTGAGAAACATTTTATAAAGTGTGTGAAGGTTGTCAAGCCTCTTTCTGGAACTACATCCTGTGGACTTTTCATTTGAAAAGCAATTTTCTCCTTTTCAGTTGAAGAAGAGGTATTACCAGAGATATGACCAGCTCTGAAAAACACCCCAAACTGAGGAAAACCCCAAGTGTAAATATTTTCCCATAGGTGTAGTTTAGAACAGAAAAGGGTTTGAAGAGCATAAAAAAAAAAAAATCAAAACAACCAGGTTGGTAATGCCTGTGAAGGCAATGAAGTCTCAGCCTCTAGTCCCTGCTTCCAGTGGCCAAGCTCATGCATGAGAGACACTTTTTCAGCTAGAAAAGTCTAGAAGGGCAGATTTTAACAATTAACCTGCCTAAACGACAGCTCCAGAACTGCTAGAGCAAAGTATTTGAGAAGTCAAGAGCAAAATTCAGTAGAGTGGATGAAACAGAAGTGGCAATGGAGCCATGCTCATAAAAGCGACCATATGTTCTACTCAAAATAATTATTCTGATCTCAGCTGTCCTCAACACCACTAGTAAGGAAGCTGGTTATGTTATTACACATGCCTTTAATAAGAAATATACCTGCTACTGAAAAGACCTACTTCAGCAACCAAGTAATAAAGGTTTCTCAGTTGTTCTCCACATTCCTGAGCCCTGGGGTATCAGCCCATCTTTAGGGCAGCCAGCATTAGATGCCTGCACAAACAAACACAATTATTTCTAGTTGTCAGCTTTGGGGCCAGTGCACTCTGTGGCCAGCTCAGCCTGTTTTGAGTCCATCTACCCCAGACACCACAAACCAGGTATGAGAACCCAGTTCTACTTCCATCACACTCTTTGTTAAGCCATCACCATCTCTCCTAATAGCAGGGAAAGGGGACTGGTCAAAAGCAGGATGAAAGATGTTTCTGCCTTACCAACACTACAGACTGAAAGTGCCAGAGAATAGGAAGGTGATATTTTCACAGCAGAGAGAAGGACATCAATAATGCAGAAAAATGCACCCTGCAGCTCTAGTGGCACCAGTGCTATAACATGTGTTTCTGGGCCAGCTAATAATAGCAGAATATTGATAAACAGAGGGCTGGGACTAGGCTGGACAGTGAGTGGGGAATGTGATGACGACAAAGGAAAAGCTGACGTGGGAGGAAGCAGGAATTTATTAATATGAGAAAATTAGGAGCACATAGTTAACTCCACTATCAGCTGTTCACTTGAAAGTGAAGGACATAAGTGGGCAGACCAGCCAAGATGACAGCCTGGCCCCGGGAGATTTGGGGAGTTCACTGCCACAGAGGTCAAGTGTCAGGTGTGGGACCATGGCTTGATGGGAATAAATGGCTTTTGTTTCTACAGGGCTCAGTTTAACTCAAAGCAGCTCGAAACAGCACAGCCCCACACACCCCTCAGTCCACTGCTGGACTGCAGTGCAGACCAACTGGATGCCCTGGTCTTGTCCCCAGGGAGGAGAGGGAAAACAGCTTTCTCACTGCTGTGTACTCCCAACCCTGCATAATGCCCAGGGCCAGGCTTTTACACAACTGCTGATTTAACAGCATTCTCTACCTTTTGCAGAATCTGGGCCTTTAGAGGTTCCCCAGGGTGAGGCCATGGCAAGAAGAGAGAAAAATCCAGCAACAGGGAATCTCACCCCCAGCCAGAAGTGTCACAGTTTCTCTGCATGCCCATTAAGTGCTCTTCCTGGGAAGTAAATTGCTAGTAAATAAAGACTTTATTTGTTTTTTCCCAATATTTTCAAGCACTTGGTAGCTATGAAGAGGGATGGGCTAATCTAATTTTTGTGAGGAATTAGTGAAATCTTGTAGTTCTTGTTTACCTGTCAGGCTCTGAGGAGCCACGGTTGAGCCCAGACTGTGCACAGCCTCAAGCAGGGAGTGACTTAACCATTGGAGTGGAGAGAGGTTTGGAAAAAAATCCCTTGTGTATTCCCAAAATGGCCACTGGCTGATCTGATCCTGAGGTGACTAATAACAATTTGGACTTATTTGAATCTCTGTGGCTTTACTGGAAAGTTAACTCCCCTGCTGCCAGCATAAAGAGGCTCCTTCCCCTTGCTGGGTTCCAGGGAAGTACACAAGCAGCTTAAAATAACAATTTACTTCAATGCTGTAAATGTCTCAGCAAGGGTCATGGGAGGGGGAAGTAGGGAATTTTATTTGATCTGTGCTGAAATGTCCTAACTAGACTGTGTTCAGATCTGGCAGCTCAAACAGGCCCCACAATACATGGGGCCAAGACAAGAGAACAGAAACACAGTGGAGTGGAGAAATTTAAGCCAGTCTCTGTCAAAGCATAATGCAAACTGGGCCTTAGTGCACCTTACTCTTGCTCAGCTTTGCTAATTGTCCTTCCTGGCTCAGCCAGCTGTTTGCTTGGCTTTAAAATATTATTTTTTCCCTGGTGTCTGGTCAAAACCTATTCTGCTTGTTCTCCAGGCTTCAGAGAAGGCATTATCAGCCTTCAAAACCTCCTGCATTCCTCCTTCATGCTCCTGCTCCTGCACCACATCATCTTCCGCCAGCCCAGAGGCCTCAATTAGGGGATAATCCCAGGGCACTCATTCGGTGCCATCAAGAAGCTGCTGTGTCACCTCCTCACACCACTTCCTCAGCACTCATTCCTCTGATGCCCATTTTGCTGGAAGGGAAGAGCAGGAAAACAAATGTGACCTGTGCTTCTCCAGGACCTGCTGCAACTACTTGCAGCAGCTCTTTCTGCCAAATCAGTAAAAGGAACTGGCAGAAAGGAGCCTGTTATTCCAGTTGTGCCAGCCACCTGATGACAGGAGCAATTGATCCCAAATGCAAATACAAATGTTACAAAATAAGCAGGAGTCAGTTGTCCTTAAAAGAAGTTTGCAACCAGAAAATTGCATTTTTTCCTTTCACATTAATAAGTTTGAAAACGGAAATAAATTTGTCAGCTGAATCATTTGAAGGTGCTTAGTCTGCAGATTTCTCAAAACAATACTGGGATATTTTTAAAAGTTGGAGAAGAGGAATACAACCAAGCTGTTTCCTTCTACCCCTTTTCTAATCATCCTTACTTTTACTATCAGCAGGAGTATGAAAAACATAGCAGAGGAATTTAGTAAGCTCAGAAATGTTACACTTTTTCTATCAACTTCTTAATTTTCCAACATGAATCTTTTCAAGTGGGATAAAGAAAAAAAAAATCTTACTTATTTTCCTTAAGAAAAAATAAACAAAGAAGTCACCCACAAATCATAACATGACAAGTCATCCAAATAATGATTTTAAAGTGAGCATTTCATGGAAACCTAATGTCTAGTTTTGTGATATTGCTGCTGAGAAAAGCTCTAAGCCACAAACAACTCAATTATAACACTTTCAGACCTGAAGTTCTCAGGATTCATACTGTTTTCAGACTTTTGCATTTTCCCCCTCCCTCATTTCCTACTTTACTACAGCAAGTATTTCAGGGAAGTGTTTAAATGCAAATAGAAATCTGCCTTCAGACCTGACTGTAGCTTTCAAGTGCACAATAATGAGTAGGGAGGGGAGAAAAATCTGTATTGATTTTTTAGTAGCTTTGTCCTGGATCACAGAGAGCAGATGGGTAATTTCAAGCAGAATGATTTTATGTCTGATTGAGAAACACACAGAACAAACGAGAGCAAAAGCCAAGTCTCCTGCATAGCAAGTCCTTCCTATGGCAGTCCTCAAAATGGACCATTAAAAGCATCCCTGCCCTTGCAGACCCCTCACAGATGGGAGACTTCAGAGCCCTGCAATGACATTTCATAGCTACATGCACGAAATTTATAGACTTGTCCTTTCCTTCATGGACAATCAAGGCTGGATGAATAGTGGAAGGCAAAGCTCTTTTTCACTCTATTAATATAAATATAGCCAATTCTTTTTTTCTTGTGCAGAGACTCTGTGTTCCTGAACTCAGTGTGCAAATAAGAGAGTGCAATGTTATTCTGACTTGCTCTTTACCTCTTTCCAAGTGGCTATAATAGGGAATAAACATTTCTATGAGCACATCTTGCTCTACTCTCCCGTATTTCCTTCAACCCCTTTGCCATGACTTACTTAAACAATTATTTCTACACTTACACAATCCTGATGCTAACTGACTCACCTGCACCAATTACACCATTGTAAAGGGATTATCTCCATTTAATCCTTGTTGTCCTATAGATACAAATTAGAGCAGCATTTCAAATACACACAAGCCAACTCAACCTTGGTGTTTAACTTACAGTTTTCTTGCTTGTTGTTCTGTGGCCTCTCTTGCCTTAATGAAAATATTCCTACTGTTTCCAATGCCAAAACTCAAACACTCATCTGCACCAATAGAATTCACCTGTTACTATCCTGTGCCTCCCCACACTACCCTCTCAACCTGTGTCTGCTCTTTCACCAGCTACCCAGACTGCACCTCCCTTTTATGTGCAAATACCTCTGAGCAGCTCAGACACAGAACCACAGGTGGGTTTGTACATATTCACTCAGAATAAGCAGAGGCTCCATGAGCTGCTGCTCTGCTGGACACCCATTCCAACCAGGGCATGGAGAAGAAATAATTAGTCCATAATTGCAAGGCCTCTTTTGACTATTAATATTTCTTTTAAATTTGCATATTTAGGAAAAATAAAGACAATGACCACAGCCTCTCTTCTGTAGCTCTTTCTCCTTCATCTGTTACATGTCATACATTAGACTGCAAACTCTTGCTCTGTGCAGTGTCTCTGTTTCCAGTTTGACATGGTGAAGTTCCAACCTTAATTTCAGCCTTAGTGACATGATAGTAAATAACCAGTAAGAAATAAACCATAATAAATTTCCCTCAATTACTGAACATATCTGAGACAAACAGGCTGCACAACAAGCACCCCTTGTGATTATGAGAAACTGGTGGATCTAACACTACAAGATTTCTCTAATCCCCTCCAAGGCAACACCTGTGCTCCACCCACCAACTCTCCTTTCAGAAAATAAAGGGCAGTCAGTGAAAATGAAAGGGTTAATTTCTCTCTGTCTCTGGCTAACCTTTCCAGGCTATTCAGTTTCCTCTCAGACTCCAGCCCATCGGAGGCATGCGAGGTGAAGGATAGAATTACACACTGGGCATGTTTCCTGTACTTAGTGGGTGGATAGAGCACAACTTCCGCACTAATAATGTCAAGGTAATTAGGACATCCTGCAAAACCTGTAACAGGGAAGAAATAACCATTGTTTATTGTCAATTCTATTGCTGAGGTGGTGGGCTCCCCTCACAACTCTTCTTGCCTTTTGTTTTGAGCCCATCTCTACTTCAGCAGAGAGACATATCTACACAAGATATGCAACTGGGCCAAATACAAGAACCCCAGCATTCACAATATGAACCTGGGCTAAAACCTAATTTCTTTTCTCAGTACCATCATTTCTCCCAGCTCTGTCAAAGGGCCTGAAGCAGTCACTGAAACTGGCACCTCTGTCCCTCATAAAATCTCTGAGCCACTGGACTGCAGAAAGACAACTCCAGCTCAGTGGTGAATTAATTTATGCAGTGTGGCCAACTCCAACAAGATGGATCAAGAGCACATCTTGCACATTCCCTTCTTCCACAAAGCAGACTCTAGTCTGATGGTCAGGACAGCCCTTGGGCATGAGTCAGGGTTCTAGAAAGGCATCTTTGCTGTTGAGAAGAGTCCAGTGTGCAGCAGTTTCTTACTGAGGTCCTGTCTCCTGGATTCTGCTGGAAAGAAATGTTTTTTGCTAGACTCTTGAAAGAAATGGCACCAACACTGACCTTCAAGTGTTGCAAAGCCCAGCAGGCCCCACATGTGCCAAAGGATGGGGTAAATTTAAATTATTCTTCTCAGTTTCCTACTGACTCCCTTAAAAAAGCTCCTTTCTTCAATGTGGGCTTTTGGTAGATGCTCTTTAGAGGAGTGGAGATTTTCCTTTGCCTTTTGGGAAGGCAGATTTTGGAGAGAAGTAACAATTTTTCCTTGAGGCCATTGAAGGCAACTGGAAAAAAATCAGGGAATTTTGGGTAACTGAAACTTTTTTTAGATCTCTGTTTCACAAGAATTTTAGAATCAGACTACTGACCCAGTGGCTTTGGTATGAACTGCCTCTCCTCTCACTAAAAATATGCCAAGGATGAGATGGTTGCATACTGGGAACCAGTTGGTTGTGCAGCCCAGGCTCCCTTTTAGGGCTCCACAGTGACCAAGGGGAATGGATGGGAAATGAGACAACTCTGAGACTATGCATGAGCCTTTGCCTCTAAAAAAGAAGGATCCTTTGCTTGACTTTTCTGGCTGCATTCATCACAGGCTGTGCTGCACACAGATGCCAGCACAGCCCGTCCCATACCACAGGAAGCGTCTGCATGGTCAGATGCAGACAGTCATATGGTACCTCTGCCTTGCCAGAGGGCTGGGGCTGCTGGGCTCCTGAAGCCATTTAGATGCATCAGCAGGGACCATCTCAGGTTCACTTAAGCCTGGGCAGGAATGTGACTGTGCAGATGTACCCTGGCCTGGCACTGCTGGGCATTAATCTGTGTGTACGCTGCCCAGCTAAACTGACCTTCTGTCCATACTGGAATACAGATAATGATCTGGTAAATTATTGCTCTTTCCTTTCATAAGGTTTCCTGGCTGCTGGGTGCTGATGTTTGTAAGCACTTTAAGGAAAGCAACATTGATTTTTCCTCAGGTGGAGAATTTCAGGATGCCGCGTGTCTCTTGTTTGCTTCACCAAACCTTTTTCCAAGAGTCGTGGTTTTGCACACATTGCAAGCACGGCCTGCATCAATATCCTGGGGGGAATTGTGATTCTAATTAATGACAGAGTCCTTCTAAAGGTGTCTCTATTAAGCTTGTACATAAGGGCACTCTGCTAGGAAATGTCCCTTCCCTTCCCTCTCACATGGCATAAGCTGTTGCCATCTGCAAAATATATTGACAATAATGCTGAACCTAAATTATTAAGTGTGCTGCTGCTGGGCTTCTGGGGAAAGCTACATGTTTTATATCCTCTCTGAAGGGCTTGGTGTATAATGAAGTTCTTCACTTGCTTTTCAGAACTGCCATGTTTTCAGATTGCACTTGTGATTGTCAAAAAATTCAGCCTGTAAAAGAAAGCTGTGTATTTCAGATGTGAGACAAAGAAAAGGGTTCTTGGGTTCTCAAATAAAGATAACTCTGGAAGAGTCTGGAAAAGTGATACTGTGAAAAAAATAATAGAATAAGACTACACAAGATTGCTAGCAATCAGAAGATAACCATTATCTGTAATAATGCTTTTCACCCTACAAAATAACCCTGGTGTCCAAAAGCTGGTCTTCACTCAGAACTTATTAACATAATTATAATGCTAAAAATACCAGTATAGCTCTGTTTGGACATGCTTATTTCAAAATAAGAAAATTCATATAGGGTGAAAATACATGTGTAACATGAAGTATAATCATTCTGGTAAAATTCCCTTCTCTCATTAATAAAAACCTCACAGCTTGTCTGGTTCATTATATGCACTGATCTTAGACGGAATCTCCAACCTGAAGATAAAGGAAAGAGCACATGCACCCAAAAAGGCAGGTCCCACATCCGGTGAGCTTCCCTCAGATGAGAACCAAAAAGCTGAGACTTGCAGAAAAATCCACCTTTCCACAAAAGCCTGGAAGGAGGAGTTTGGTGGCTGAAGTGACTAAGTAGCAGCCATGCCTTTGGTCTAGGTCACTGTTTCCTCTCTGCTGCTACAACGTGGGAACAAAGCTGTGGGATAACTGGGGGTGGGAGAGCTGCAATGGTTGGTCTGGGCAATGCCTTTTCCTCAGAGACTGAGAATTTCATATACACAGCAGCCTGTGCCTCTCAGCCTTCTGGAGAAGTGCAGGCCAGCAGAGGTTAACAACTGACCCTAACTCTTCTGCCTGGGAGTGGGCTGAACTGAGGCAGAGGCAGCAGAAATCCCTGTTGACAACTCTAGAAGGATCTAGTCTAGTGATAGACTTTAGCTGTACCCAAACTTTGAAGAATGTCCCTCCTGCTTGCCAGTCTTGCCAGGCCACTGAAAAGTGAGGGTTTCATGGGGCTCCAGGATTTTCCATCCAGCCACTGGACCCTGGGGTCATGTGTGAGCAGTCCATGACCATTCCCTACCTCAGTGCTTTGCTCAACTCAGCTTGCCATGACACAACTTTCATGGCTTTCAACCACTTCCTTCACAACGCTGCCTCGTGGATATCCCCATGAGGAATGCCATTTCCTTTACTAAGCTTTTCATGCTAGTAGTTTTCTAGTCATGCCCAATTAGCTATTCTCCTGTCTGACTTACTCAGCCTTTGAAGACACACAGCTCCTAAGAGAGGCAGGTGCCAGAAAGCACGCTTATGAGTCCAGCATTAAGACACTTAATTGCTGCAGGACTTCAAATTCCAAGCAACTATTAATAGCAATGAAAGAAATGCTATCTTTTGCCCTAGAGACTCTCCATTACTTGTTTGTAAGAGAGAGCTTTTGAAAACAGGCAGAGCTTTCATGACCTGGATCCAGACCAGAGTCAGTTCTGCTCATTGACTGCCTTCAGTTCCTCCCCCAGCCAAGTTTCTAACAGAGAGAAGCAGCTGCCCAAGACTCAGATGTTCTTCAGATGTTGATTTAATCTGTGCTTAGAGGTGTCTTCCCACAGGAACCTGGGGAGGATAGATATAAAGAAGAGCTTCTGGTGGAGGTAGTTTGGATCAACATCGCTATCTGCTCACAAATGCTGGAAGAGAGCAGGACAGGATGCAGCAAGTGAAAGAAACCTACAAAATAATGCTGGTCATAGGCCCTTTAAACAAAATATTGTGAATTACCAGTGGGAACTCTTCAGGAGAGAAATAACTCACAGAAGGAGAGCCTCAAAGCAGGCTACAGACATCCCTCAACTGTCAGACAGGAAACAAATGCCCTTCATTGTGCAGTGCCATGCAACCAACACATCTCCATCTGGGGACAAGCATCATGGCAGGAAAAGATGTCCAGAAGGGATGACTGGTGACAAGCAAAAAAACCCGAAGGCGCCTTTCAAGAACCTTCTTTAGAGGTCCTCTCCCATTTTGCATGGTTTTATAGGGCCATGAATGGATCATGTTGCTTTACATAATGCTGTCTGATGAAGGAGACCAGCTCAAGCACTGAGAACCTGCATAGGGACTGACTGAGTGGCTGAAACCATCAGGGATAACCCGTGTAGGAGCTCAACCCAGATGTACTGGTACTTTCATCAGACACTGGAAGGTCACAAAAAACATATACAATCTTCTAGAACCCTCAAAACAGAGGTGAAGTCTTTTGTCTTCACAGTTAGTGCAGCTTTGTATAACTTCAGTTGACGAGAAAACCTTAAAAGTGCTCTTCTCATAAAAGCAACCACAGAAGAGATATTTCCCATTTCAGTTCTGTTTGTAAAAGTACAGAACTCAGGCTTTGCTTATGAGACAGCCTGGATGTCAGAAATGAGGTAAGTTTACTAATTCCCCTAAATCATGCCTCCCAGCTCTTCAAAGAAAGCAGCAGTGTCACTAAAGACATTTTACTCACACTACCTTTCTCATGCAGAAGAAAAGCAGAGCCATTCCCCACCAGGTGACCCCCTAAGGGACATTCTGTGCAGACTTGCTGACAGACCCCCACCCCACCTCCTCAGACACCTTGAATGATCCTACACTTCATCAGCGCCTTGTCCCAAATGTTGGGCTTGGAGAATACAACAAATAGCAGAGGTTGCCTTTCAGCCCTGGATGGGATACTCATGAAGTCATGTCTGCACTGAAAAACAGTGTCGACTGTGGTTTTTCCACCCTCAAACAATGCTTTGACTTGATCCTAAGCCAGCCCCATTCCTGCCGAACACAAGTGTGTCCCAGCGCCATCTAGCCAAAGTGCTTTAGAAACACACAGCAGCACCTGGAGAGCAAACCCCAGTGCAGAAATTACCCCTAAAAACACAAACCCCTCACTACCGAACCCAACACCCACAGCTGCTCTGGGCCCAACCTACACCTTTGCTTGCTAAATTTGCTAAAGGCCTCTTGAATTAAGTTGAACACAATGTTCAGCACCATTCAGAGACTGTTTCCATGCCTTTGCTACCAAAGACAAAAAGATAGCAAGGGAACTGTTGTGGCTTCAACGATTTTTTGTTTCAGGTTTTGTATTTCCTTTGAATGAAAGCAAGAAGTGAAACTTTTGGGCGAGAGTGCAGTGTAAATCCCCAGACAGATCAAATCAGATAAAAACTGGAGTCTTTGTTTGGCTCCATAACATGGCCTGACCTGCCTCAAAACTGGACCTTACTGAGAGGGAAGAATTTGCAATGAACTCCAAGCAGGAAATCCAGAAAGAACTCAAAGGTAAAAGGGTTGTAACAGAGGTGGAAGGAGAACCAGCACTAACACAAGTTAGCAGCTTTCATTACAGATTTGTTTCCATCACCAGTTTAAGCCATTCTGAGTCTGCTACCTCCCTGCCATAGACTGACATCAGGTCTCTTGTGTGGGTACTGATCATCACAGGGTTAATTGCTGTGCCAAACTGGCCTGCTGATCCAGCTGAAAATCAAAATCCTGAAAAGGAAAAGTCTTGGGACAGTCAGAAACTAATCTTTCTCCACATTCCAAGTGCAAGCACCAAGAATGGAGGTGGTAGGAAGATGTAGCCAGATGTTCAGGAGAGGGCAGGACTGCTGCTTTTGGCTACAGTGCAAACCTAAAGCATAAATCCACACTCCAAGCACTCTAGAGAATCCATTTTAATTTGGAACAGCTTGCTAGAGTACATGCTCAGCATCCCCACTGAGCATGCTCACCTCCAAGCTGAACTTTCGTGTGAAACTGAAGATGAGGTAGAGGAAACTAGAAACTGAACTGCAGTAGCAACATAATAGCACCACCTGCAAGGTGACAGGTTTAAATGCTGACCCTTTTTACTGAAAGTTCATTCTGCATCTGTCAGACATAATAATAGAAATAGATATTTGCTTCATCAGCTGCAAACCAACCTGTTTTGCATGTACTGGGGGTCCTTAACATTGATACAATACAAATAAAAATAAATTCCAAGGTAGAGTGGTTTACGTATATTAGCTGAGCCAATAATATTTCAGGATTAATTACATACATAATTATACATTAAAATATGAGAATCAGTACACTGCACAATTCCTTCTGGCCTCATGTGGGTACAGGACATTAAATTTTAGTGGCGGAAGCTCTGTGACAGCAGATTTTTCCTTTTTAGCAAACAGTATGCTGGATATCCATGCATGCAGTTCTGTAAAGCTGGGCTGATGTGAAGCATTGAACATCCTAATAATGAGTTTCTGGTTTGTGAATGTTTAATTTCAGAGAATATGGGATTGGCAGCCCTATTCCACTCACCTGAGCAATGTCAAATAATCTCAAGAGTGTTCTGCACTTCTGAAAAGAATATCAGCTTTAAGGTGGTCCACCTTGGTTCACTGGCCATGGAAGACTGTAGCCTAAATCTGCACATTGAAATGAGACATCCCTCTCAAATGAGAACTTTCCTTCTTTAGCAGGGAAAGCTGCAAGAGAAACAACACAAACCATAAAGAAATACTGCAAACATCAATTTAGAGACTTGAGCTTGATGCCCTCTACCTGTGGGGCTCCCTGAGCAGCAGCATAAGCACCAGTCGAACGTAGGATGTTCTTTTAGCAAATATCTCAACCCTGAGGGGATGGTCTCTCCCAGTAGACACTTAGGAGCCATTCAGACATTTCCCCCCAGTTCCCTGACACAGATGCCAGGCAGTGCAAAGGGCACAGGCGGTTCCTGGCAGTGTGGAAATAGCTCTCAACTGCCAAGTCATGGGAGAGTGACTTGAAATGTCCAGATTTGCTTGTCCCTGGGGCCACAATTTCCTCACTGCAGCATGTGGACAAGACTGATTTTTCCAAACCTCTCTCCAGAGAGACAAGGTAACCCTTCAACTTGCACCCGTTTGTCTGACCCACCCCATCTAGAAGATTCATTGGACTGGCAAAAAGCAAAAGGATATAATTTACATGAGTTATAACCCATCACTCATTTAAGAATTTGGCCTTTTGATTTGTAAATGTACCTTATTTTAATTTGTAAGGATTTTAGTCAAAATTGGAATCTATGCTTTCACAAACACTGGAAAAGCAAAAGGCTAAAATCTTCAGTCCAGGTCCACATCCAGGTCAGAACTTGGTGAAGAAACCCCTGACAAGATCCAGTGTTTCCATCTTTTTTCGGATCTTAATGCTGATAAAAACCTTCCACAATGTTACATGAACTTTGATACAACTGCTCAGTGGGTACAAAGGTGACAGCAAATTTGCTGAGATCTTTGTTTCACTCTTGCATCACCTGTGCCTGCATTAACCATGGCAGAGTTGGACTCTTCTGTGGATTTTCAAACAGAAAACAAGAATACATAGCTGAGGAATGTGCTTTAAAAAACCCCAAACAAACCCACCAAAAGAAACAAACCCAGAAGTTACTGAGCTCAGCACCAGGATGAACTTCTCTAGAAAAACATGTTTCAAGTCTGAAGAGCAGCAGCTAATTTCTGTGTTGTAAACCAGGGGAAAGGGAGCACAAATGGGGTTGCTTCTGAGAGCAATCAAAGTTCATGCCACTGGAGGAGAAGGAGATGTGCTGTATCCCTGATTCTGCTGTGAATATTGAGTCAATCTGGTCTGCAGCACCATGAGAACCTGGAAATCTCTCCTGGTCACCCATTTAGTTACCAGGCTGCCCAAATCAACACTTCAAGTAGCAAAATGGAAAATGAAGGAGTGAATTGGTGTCACACCATGAGCTAAGTAGGAATTTATGTAGGAAGCACTTATTTACATGTTGGCTATAAGAGAGCAACTCTGTTAGGGCTAGTTATTCACAAGTTGCTAAGATCACTGAGTTGATGCAGAAAGGAGCTGATATTTGGGTAGATTCTCTTTGTTTATCAAAGAGATGCACACAAGAGCTGGCCTGGCAGCAGCCTTTTCTATATAATAACATCACAGTGACAGGAAATGCATGCTGTTTTCCGGCGTTGAATTTCTAATTCTGGCATCTTGCTTCCCTCAAACAATTTTTGTCCTGTATGTAGCTGCACTAAAGCATTATTATCTTTTGAAAGCCTGGTTTGCAGCTTTTTGTGCTATAGTCAGGAAGGCTTTTTGGCTTTGTAAAGAGTAGTACATTATTACTTCATCAATGGGAAATATCAATAAATTTCTTTTGAGGCAGAGAGGAGTTCTGGAGGGAGAGAGGGAAGAAATATATCTGTAGCTTGTTATGGGCTTGATGGACATACTCTGCTGTTTTCGTCAGTAGCTGTACAGCCCTTATATAATATTTTTGGGCATTGGCCAGCTCAGCCCCACAGAACTGTTTTGATCAATGTTTTTGGAAAACAGGAAATGAATGGAATATATCTGATCTGTGAGTAATGGAACAAAACCCAAAGATTATGCAGTCAAAGCTGCAGGCCACATAAATGGCTTCTAAACAATCCTTGAGAAAGGGATTTTATCAGCAACTCTTACCTGGTTATGTGAGGCAAAAGTACAACTGAGTGCTGTGAAGACTAAGAATCCCAAAAGTATCCAGGACACTCCTATACAGGGAGATTATATTATGCATTAGCCAGTCCCCCAGTGCTGCTGGTGGAGTCCCATCTGTATCTAGCAGAGAGGTGCAGTTTGCAGAGCAGGAAGGAAATAAGTTGTGTTATATAAAGAAATTCTTCTTAGAACAGCAGCATAGCCACAAGCACCTTTGTCACTCTCATGTGGAAAAAAAAAAGAGAAGTAACCACACACCTGATCAGCACAGTTATACCAGTACCATGTGCCCCTGACACCTACAACAGGACAGCAGGCTGGGTAAAATGAGTACCAGTGATTTGGCATGACAAATAAAGCATTTGGAAATTACTGGAGAGCAGGAATCCTGGGCTGGCCACCAGGGACAAAAGTATCCCTGCATTGCATAATGCCTGTAACATTATTATGGTGTACATATTTACCTGAGGGTAAAAGGGAATGAATTCTATTGTGAAATATATTTCCTGCTTTGAAATGACCAGTGTTCCAGTAAATGCTGAAAAGCCTCTGGAGATGTCCCTGTTGATGCCCTACTCTATTAAAGCTGCTCTGGTGCAGTAATTGACTGTCACTGTGATTACTCCTCTTGCTTGTCCATTCAGGCAAACTAAGCACATGGCACTGTAATTTTGGGCTTGCTGAGCAGATGACTGGTTTGAATAGCCTGAAGTCAGTCTCCGAACTACAGCATCAATATCAAATTATATTATTCCAATTATTCCAGGATACACCTTAAGCAACCAGCTACTTTCTTGGATAGTCCCCTTCAGCTGCACCTTCAACTCCCTCTAGTGCACTTGTGATTGTTCCAGCTCTCATTCTGAAGCCTCAGTGGGACACATGTGTGCAGGGTGCAGCATCATCAGAGACTCCTGAGGCCCCAGAAGTACCAGCTGACATCAGGAAGGTGAAAGGAAGTGGTGAAAAGTCATTACTCCTGGTGGCATTAAACCATTAGATTGCATCATGTGAACAAGAATAGCCTCATAAACCCCTCTGTGCCTGCCTGGGGATTTTTGATTTCAATGTTTAATTATGAGCTGTGGCCAGATTTAGTTTCAACCTATGACATTCCTTTGTCATATTTGTTCCCATCTATATTCTTGATTCATCCTAAATTAGCCCATGGCCCAATCTAGACTGTAACAGTCAAGGACTCAATTACAACTTGTGTTGCAATCAGGTCTGGGAACAAATTATTTCCGTTTTGTGGTGTTGATGGGAACTGTGCCCATGAAAACTTGAACCCAGAGAAAGCCAGATGGTCACATCAACTCCCTTAATGGGGGAGAGGAGCAGTGCTGGCAGAGCTGCTTGTGCACTGTTGTGGTGGCCTATTATGAGAGCAAATTTCTTTCTCTGTCCTTTAACCCAATCTCACATACCCTTTTTTGATGGGTGGCACATCTGGCTCTCAAACTTATTGTTTCTCTGACTGACAGTTGGCAGAGGTTGGTGGGTGATTTTCATGACAAAAGGGCTTTTGTTTGCCATTCCTTTCCAGTGAGTAAATGAGAAGCAAAGACACAGAAATATTCAATGAACACAGCACAGCTTTCCAGGGATATTTTCTTTCTGAGCCTTTCCTGTAATAAAAATAGCTCCTTCACTGAAGTCTACACATTTCTGGAGAATTTTTATGTCTTTCTATATATATAGATACATATACACTATTGGTGTTACTCCTCCAGAATAAACATAGATATTTTAGCCAATCTGCTGGGAAGATTTTTCAGTTTGAGCAGCCTCCCCAAGAGAATCTCAAAAATGCACTGAACAGATTGAATTCAAGTTTCAACCTGAGATTCCCCTAACCAGTCTAAGCAAATTCAGCTCAGGTCTGAATCCTATAAATGTGAACCAACTTCCTCATACTGCTCTGAAATAAGGAATGACTGCCTGCATTATATAAGATTATTTCAGTCTTGCTCAGAAATCTGCTTGCCCAAGGTCGCAAGAATATTCTGGCAGAGGCAAGAATAAGAATCTTGGTATCTTCTCTCCCAATCTGCCCCTTAGGCAACTAAAACCAAACAAGTACCCTTGGGAAGGAGATATGCAAGCATCATGCCAAATTGGAAAGAGGAGGGGAAAAGAATTTGACATTGTGACAGGACAAATATTCTCTTCCTCATGGGAACTTGTATCTCTAAGGCCCCTTCCAGCAGATGCTGGAGCACAAAGAAGAGGCTGATCTTTGGTCTTGTACCTCAGAAGCACTGGGAACCCATAGACAAGCAATAAAACCAGAGCACCAACTTTTCCCATCCCTTTCCTGACATCCCAGGAGAGTTCACATCCAACACCAATCATGCTACTCACTCCAGGTGATTTTCAAATGCATATCAGTAAATTTTTAAGGTGTGTTTTCCTTTTTAGTAAATGCTTTTCTGTATGGCTTAAAGAAATGCCCATGAATGAAAGAATAAGGGAGGAAAAGTCAGAGAAGTGTGTGATTGTTCTCCTGTACCTCACTTCCCAAATAATTTAAAGTCTTGAATTATGAAACCATTCTTCAGCACATTGAAATACATTAAATCAAAGTTCAGTTCCATACTTTAGGTGCCCAGAGGTGCTCCCTTTGGATCTCTCAGCCCACCAATGCTGGCAGCTGGCACCCATCACCCCAGGTTCTCCCACTGTCTCTGGCTGGTAGCATTGCACTGCCCCCTGTGCCACCTTCCTTTCACTGCTGTCCCCTGGCTGGTGCTAAAGAGCAGCAGCCTTCACGAGAAAGGCCAGACAAACAGAAGAGGAGAAGAGGAGCTCCTCAGCTTTGCCAGCCTGGGGGGCACACTGTCCCCACAGCACACTCACCTCTGCACGTCTGTCCCCACCCAGCCATCCACCAGTCCATGAATCCCACTATGCAGCAGTGCTCTTGTGAGGCAGCAGGCTGACTCCACTGCCAAGGCAGTTTGCAGTATGTACATTTTTCTACCTTCCTCTGAGAAAACCTCCATAAAATGACCATGTAGCACCTGGCTGCTGAGAGGAAGAGCAGGTGGTAAACCTTCATTATGCCATGCTCACTCAGAAGCACCCTTTGACAGAGAACTCATGGGCTCTGGTTTTCTAAGTGTGAATTTGAAAGGGCTAAGGGTATGCAGTGGAAGACAACAAATGTCTAAATGTGGAAAAGGCAAATGAACTCTAAGACACCATGCTGTCAGGAATGTAATCAGGACTGGCTTGCCTGGATTACCACTGTTGCAGCAATGCCTAGGAGACTGGTCCTGGGCTGAGCCAGCCCAGGCTCCTCCACACGGTGCAAACACAGAGCAAAGTCCATCCTTATGTAAAGAATTTAGCACAGGATACACCAGCAGCAGAGAGCCACCAAAGCCACTCACCTCCAGCCACTGTCAGTACAATGAGTCCTTCAGGTGAGGGGAAAAAACAAAACTGTAAAAGCCTGTTGGGATCACTGGAAAAGGCCCTGAGTCCCTCCTACATGACATCTGTAAGAAAAAATAGGTTATATTGCATTGGCCTCTGAGGATAAGTCCTCATAATAAAGCCTGGGCCTGCTTAAGTTAGCAGGCATTAATACTGACAAGAGTTCAGGGTTCATCAGTCAAGCTAATTTGTTCAACATTACCCTGCTGTTGCTTATCTGGGATAATCTTTCCTGCTGGAGGAGAGTAGCTGCAGGCTAATGTATTTGGTCCCCCTTTGCATGAACTAGTTTTATCCTTCAGCCAGTGTTCCTGCTCTGTTATAGCATTTCTGTCTAAAAGTGACCATAAAGAGGAAAAGAATACACATAGGTGTCATTTTTCTTTCTATTTCACCATGTGCCAAATAGACAAAGAAGGATTATTCATTACTATCTTTACAGTTTCAGTGGCAGCGCTAGAGGGCTGATAACATGAGGAGGTGAAAGAAAGGATTTAGGAACAAATCCATTTTGAAAAGCCTCTGTGAAACTTGTTTATGATAACCCTGACTTTAATTTATTTTCTCAATACACACTTGGGAGAAAAAGTTGTGTAGGAGATATGCCTGACTCTTATCAGGAGCTGAGAAAACCTTTACTCATTGATTCACTTGTGAAATTCCCCAGCAAAAAAACAACTGCCTGAAACCTTGCAAAAACACAGAATGTGCAATACTAGAAGGAATCTGAAAATAACTCTTCTCTTCACAAAGACTTCAATGAAGGCAGAATAAATTGTGAGACCAGAGCACTTTAGCAGGGAAGCATCAATGGAATGAGGCAGGGGAAGGGCTGAGAGAGCATGTGTTCACTGAAGCATATGGTTACCAATTTGCTGGACATATGCTGTATTTCCCACAGGGCACGGGAGGACTTTTGGATTAAAGGGTGTAAATCATTGGTTGTCACCATAGAATTAAGTTCTATTCTAAATGTACAGAGGCTAAATATATACCTTTTTCTCCCCAGAGATTTCTTTCCCTAGTCACAGCTCAAAAAATCTACCAATCACACTGTGCAGTGCTTTTAAGAAAGAAAATGAAAATAGCAGTTCACACAGAATTTCTTCCCTTTATTATAATACTTTTGGGGGGCCAGGAGGGGTAGAAAAGGGCAGAGAGAAAGTAGAAAGACAGAAAAGTGTCTTGGGACATTTTATCCCATAATTTCCAGAGGAAGCCATTGATCACAGATGTGCTTTTACACCACAGCAGCACCTAATTATTTTTCAGGACTGTTGCAATACATGTTGAGGAATCTCTGAATAATAGAACCATATGGTAACATTGTCAGAAGGAGAAAAAAAGAACCCAGTAGGCTGGGGGGAGGGAGAAGGCATTAAAATGTGCTGGCTGTAAATAGAAAACAATTTGTCAAACAAAGAATGAGGAAAAAGCAGGCGTGTGAATTGTTGGAGATAAAAATTTTCTTCACATTCTCTGGAGAAGATTCCAAGAGCCTCATTCTTTGTTGTTCCCAGAACATCTGTCCTATGAGACTGGGTACAGAGCTGTCACAAAACTTTTGGAGGATGGCAGAGGAGCTTGGACAGTAGCAGTACAGCAAGGCAGGAGATCTGGACATGACATGTAGTTCTGGATGTGCCATAAGTTATGTGAGGACAGGTTCCTCTGAAAGCTTCTCCTGGTGTCCTGAAGGGTGTGGAAGGAGCTACAGAAGTACAAGAGGCTTTGCCATGGAACCTTTTGCTTGGCCTCATCTCCAGCTTCACAACCTTATGAACACAGAATTGAGGCACTGCACTCTTTCCCAAAGAAGCTAAGTCAGGAACCACTAAGGGTTTGGCTCTCACAGGCACACAGAAAGAGCTCTTTATAGGCCCTTTTTCACAGGGCACCTCAGAGGGAAGCAGATATCTGACTGAGGGACCACATGAGGAATGCGTAGTCTGGTATGTCCATGTTGGTGTGAGCTCCATTTTACACACACTGCAGTTACAGTTCACCCAGAGCCTTGGACCTTCTTATGCTCTGCACTTGCAGATGGACTGTGAGATATCCTAAAATCCCAAACCAGTATGAAAAATCCTCAAAATCCTCCTGGCCAAAATGCTCACTTAGAAAGAAGAGAGGTGCCTGAGGAATGCCTGAGGAATACCCATGCCCAGTATTTGGTAGGAGCATGCAGGAACACTACAGCAACTGATCTCCTTTCCCCTGGCTTAATCTACAGCCTCCTGCAGTGTGGGCAGCTCAGAGCTCACCTTCAAACACAGCCTGGGCTCTGATCTGCCTCACCAGATGGACAAGAACACCCAGGCCAACAGTGTGTGTGCACTGGCACAAGGACTCCTGGCCAGAGCTTTCTAGCACCTGGAGCTGGGGTGAGTCTCCAGGATAAACCTACAAGGCAGCCCTGGACACACAAGGGACGTGCACACACGCAGGAGGAGGCTTTTTCCAGCACACAGCTTGAGGTAGAGAGACTCCATATGCTGCTCATGGGTGTCTCTCAGTGCAGGAATCCCTTCCATCTGAAATCAAGGCATCACAAGGTGCCTGGGGCTATGCACGGTGGTGGAAGGAGCCTCTCCTGAACAAAAGGATGCCACTGCAGTGATCACAATGTCCCCACCATGAGGCAGGGGGAGCAGTAATTGTGCAAAGTGCTTTTCATTCATTAACATTCACTGAAGCTGTGTTCTTGAGTGAACCTCTCAAAAAAACCTCAGGGCCATTTCTTTCTTGTCCTCAGCAAGGTGCAATTTCCTTTCTCCTCCTGGAGAGTACATTTAATCATCCTGCAAGGGACAAACAACTTTAATGGGCCCAATGAACTAATTTTGTATCTTCAATCCTGACTTCACATTCACTTTAAATACATTCTAATAATGAGAAATAGACATGCTATCAATTTTGGAATCTCATTTTTCCAAGGGCCCCAGAAATCTTCAGTGCAGCTATATTCTTTTGCATATATAAATAACTATAGTCGCAAATGATAATTGTAAATTATCTGTCTAATGTGCAGAAAGCATCAGGTAGCCAGATCTCCTGAGGACTTTCACTGCAACCACAGCTGATTGCAGGAACAAAATTGGAAACTGCTTCCCACGCACCGGCCCATAATGTCACTGAAGGATTGTAAAGGGGTGGGAGAAATGAAGACTTATGTTCCTCCCCTCAAAAAACCCCAAGAACCTGAAGGAAAGCCAAGAGAAGTAACTACCTAGCCTCTGACAAACCAAAAATGACTATCAGTGTATTCAAAATAACTATAGATGATATTAAGATATATTGCCATCATGCTTGCTTAAATAAGAGTTTCAAAGAAATAAGAATAAACTCTTCATGTTATTTTTTTTAATTTTTTTTTTTTTGGCTAACAATAAAGGAGCTTGTCTGGGCACACATAATCTCCCTGCACACCAGAAAACTCTCTACAGGCTGGTTTATTCTGCTAAGACTCTGTTTACTGCTGATAAATAAAGCAATGTAATGTTTTGTACTGACCTGTCATTAATTTGGCCCACACAAACCCTTCTGGGCTGCCTCAGGTGCTGGCTAATGAAGGTAGAGACCATGTGTTAGTCAGGTCTAGCCTCAACAGTTTCTCTGATCAATCTCCTGACTACCACTCTTTCAAACACTTTCCAATTAGAAATTCTTGCTGCTTTTGCTTAATCTCCCTGTCCCTTCTGGCTTTTTTTAACCCTTATAATTTTCTAGATTTCTCTTTTGCACAATATGAATTTTGAATTATTTTCTTGTCAGAGTCAAAAGCCTGATAAAACCTAAACTCAATATTAATTCTGCCTACATTATTAATCCTCTAAAAATCACTTTGTAGTGTATTTGTCAATGGTGGTTGTCATAAAATCTCTCATATCTTGCCATGACCAGCTTTTAAGTATTTTGTTAACCTTTTTTGCTCCTGGTAGAGGAGGAATATTTTAAAGTTTCAGCTTGGCACTGGAAGACCCTGGCACACTCTTCAGGGGTCAAGGCATTGCACAGGAAATATGTTCCCTATAGACATTCCTAGATGACAGAGTGGGAGTTGCATGTGACAGACAAAACTGTTTTCTTAGTGATTCATACGAGATTTGCGTGCACAACAGACACCCAACAAAACAATAATTACATGTCTAAATCCTTAACAAACTACACTGCAGGGAAAGACTTCACAGATGCACTTATCAGAAAAAGCTTCAAGCAATAGCTTCTGCTGCTGCTGTGCTTGTACCTCTGAAAACAAACACTGCTTTCAGGCTAAGGGCAGAGTTTCAGTTTCTGAGTCTCATGTCACCACTACTTAACACTTATTCTTTTATTACTGAACAACAGCAAGTGCCAACAAAGAGGGTATTTCTGTAGATGTCCATGGGAACAAGACCCAGAGCATCTTATAAAAGAAATTAAATACATGAAAAAATGCTTGTTGCTCCAGACACAATGGGGCAAAACCCCAACAGTGTAGGCTGAAGGTGAAAAAATTCCTTGTGTACTTTGTCTTATGCTTGCAGAGATAGCCCTGTTCTCTGAATAGTCAATACACACAAAATTGCTGTAAACGTGGCACCTTAGATAAATCCTTGTTGGACAGCAGTCAGTCAGAGGAAGCTTTCTTAATGATGACATGAATTTGAAAGAACATATTTCTTAAAATCATGAAGGTGAGAAGTGAATTCAATAATTCAGCCTGTGATCTACTATTAGCTGTCCTTGGCCTAGACCTGCTATCAAAATCTGGGCAAGAATAGGCTCCATGGAGCTAAGGTTGGAGGCTTGTACACACTCTGAGGATGCCAGTCTTGGAGTGTAACCACACCTGTGCCCAGTCTTGTCCTGCTCCTTTTGTGACCCAGGAAGAAAATTTGAGGCTCAACTCTTAAAAATGGCCACCTAGAGATGGATGTACTTTCAGACTGTGCTGTAACACGAGTGAGCAGTGGGTATGCAGCAACAGATTCACATTTCCAGCTCATCAGCATCTCTGAGCATCCTTTCACAGTTTCTTTTTTGCACCCTGGCAGAGACTAATACATCATGAAGCAAGGTAATATGATTGAAGAGCTTGAGAGATATTAAACCAAAAAGATTGCAATGAAATTTGCACCATTCTAACTGCTTTCTTTTCCTGTTCTTGAGAAGAGCACAGGTGGGGAGAAAACCTAAAACCAGAAAAGGCCTTAAAAGCAATTCATGGGAATCCTTTGGTGCAGTAACTTGAAAGCTTGCCTTTACCCAAGAAAATTCCCAGCCATGCCAGTAAGCAGGAAGGAGAACAGAGAGGACCTTGATGCTAACCAGGACATTCCCTGTGCTGAGTGTGGCTCTGCCATGGTTCAGTGGAGAAATCCCCAGATGACTCAAGGAGATAAATAACATGTATTCATTACAACCTTAATTTTCTGCCCTTTATCCCAAATCTGAACCCACCCTCTGTTTATGATATATTTCTGGTTTAAGTTACTTCAATTTTCTTACTAGACCTTCTGCTGAGAAACTCCCAATTCCTTCAACTTTAGTATCATAATGACACAGTCTTCCTGAAAGAAAGAAACCAATGAAAGATAGAAAGGACAGAAAGAAGAAATAGAATAAAAACCAACTTGCTTAGAAGTACTACCAAGATGTGCTTCAAAACTACACAACTGTTCTTAAACCCTTGCACCAAAATCTAGCTATGATTAGCCAAAACAAGCTTGTGTAGCATTATTAATGACAATAACAGGTAAAATTACAATCAAGTTTCCACTGATTACACAGTACTGCAGCTCCATTACAAGGGTGTCTTATTAAAGAAACCTTAGGCATCTATTTAAAATTATTTTTTCCACAGAAATATTCTTACGGGATGTCCATAAAATTATAAATAATTAACACAATGTGATATTACCACTCCTTTGCTTTCACCAGAAAGGGGCCTGCAATGTCTGTTGACACATGGAAAACACAGATTTTGAAAGAAGCACACCTTCTCATTTTTGTTTCTTTATGAAATGATTTTCTAACTTAAGCTAACTTAACATCTTTCTACTTCTTACTTTTTAGTGGATTAAAATTTTTAATTCTTGACTGGACATGCCTTTTATTAAAGTTTCATTTCAACCTACTTTTACACCCCTGATATTTCCAGCTCTTTCCACAGAGTAAAAAATATATCTTTTTTTTGGTCATTCAGAACATCTTCTGGTGCTCATATTGTTCATCCACCTCTTTCAGCATTGACTCATCTCTGTGATGTCCACTATTATCTGTCCTGTCATTTCTAATTCATGCCTTATGGTATTATGACGCATTTTCCCTTCTACTCTGATGGACAGATATGGCTCAAAAGAGAGAAGTTATGGGGAAAAAAGAGGACTTTCCTACTGATCTCACATCAGCTGGTTACTCCACGATGACACATTTTTCATTAGAATCCCCACCAGCACAGGAGGAAACCTCTATTCTCCCAAAGAAAAGCCTTTCTTGAGCTGGATGTCATTAATCACCATTTGTTAATTCACTACATTTCCACTCAGTGCTGTTCTATGCACACTTTTGCACTTGTGTAACTAGAGGTTAAAGATGAGCCATTTCTCTAGGAAATGTCTATCAAACATGAGCTTTAAAATATGTCAGGAATAAGTCCTACTGGTATAGGGACCTCTGTTCTCATTTAACTGCTCCAGTTAGCAGACATGCTCATACCATGCAGACATGCCCTCATTCACAGTCCCATCGGCACAGACCAGGCACAAAGGTGTGCACACACTATTTCTGGCCCTGGAGCCCCCTGTGGCAGTCACCAAGGGCGGCTTAACCCCCTCAGGGATAGAGGATTTAAGGGTAATTGACCTAATCAAACACAACAAATAGCTACACTGACATGTTTCACAGGACCTATAATGCCCATCACTGTCCTTGGTAGTTTCACGGGTTTTGGCAGAAATCACATTAATGCCCATTAATACTTGTGTGGGTTACCACAAGCCAGACTAACCCAATCAGTTCTGCTTTAAAGAACAGGAATGCATTAACACAGAAGGCTTCTTCACATGAAAAAGATGAGTAGATAACAGGTGGTACTTAACAGCCCAAATGAGTAGTGAGAGAGTAGGATGTGATAAAAAGGCATTATTTAGGGAGACAGAAAAGAGACAAATCAAATCATTGGCAACAGCAATCTGAGGACAGATAGCCTCCCCAGGAAATAGCAACAGGAAAACAGCATTTTATGTTGTCACCTCCTGTTGTCCTGCAATCACCTTATGGCCTCATCTCACTGCCATCAGCAGTGCCCCATGCAGCTATTAGCACTGCTCCCAGCTCAGCACTCTGCTCCCTGATTTCCCACTTCAGTGCAACAAGTACTTCATGCTCTGATCACAACTCCTGTGTTGTTCCCTCCAACACTTCTGATGGAGAGGTCTCCACAGTTCTCCTGGAAATCACATCTGTGAAAGATATCCTGAGTATTATACCCACGGGTGTAACATTAGAATAATTCCTGATAAAAACCAAGTGAATCATGGTGACCTACAAAGAAGGCTAGAGGTCATTACTCTCACTTCTTACAACACTGAAAGGTAAATTATTGCACACTAACATCATACATGGCTCTTCCTGTGAACTACAGCAGTAGCAGGCTCCCAAATTGAGGAACAACAATGGACAGAAAAGTCAGCACCATCTAGTCCACTCTCATGCAGGCTGCAGAGCCCTGTGAGATCAGGTCTGTGATGGGGGAAGCTTCTGATCTGTCTCACGCAGCTTGTGGTCAGTGAGCATCACCCCCCAGCTGGACTCTCCTCAGCCTGAGCTGAGGTTTCAGCCACACGTTTGTGTTTTGCTCCAAGATTTGGCAACTGCTTGCTGTTTTGGAAATTTGAGGACAAGGAAACCAGCAGATTCTGCAGACTGGTCAGCAATACCGATTCACACACCCAGACAACTGGGCTGATCCAAGACAGACCATGTTTGGGAAGGGGAGAGCTGCAGGGAATCAGCTTTGCTCAGCAGCAGGTGATGTAATGTCTCTGGAAAGCAAGATGGGCAGAGAGCTCGGGAGCATCGTCTCTCCGTCACAAGAACTGGGGATGGAGAATATTCACACAAACGTGAGAAAAAGCAGAACAGAGGGAGGAAGGAACAAGCAGACGGGGAGGAGGAGGTGCTGAAAACCGGCAGGGGAACAGCTCTTTCTGGGAGAGAGTAGAAAGGATTTTGCAATGAGGAAAGCTGTCGCCAGTTATTTTTGTATGGTTTTAAAAGTTCAGCGAACCCAGCTCTGGAAGTTGCCTGTTGTGTTTTTGGCTGGCAATATCAACATAGCATATGGAGAAGCCTCAGCATGAGCTTTACAATATTGTTTGGATTTGATATTGACGTATTTTCATTACTGAACCTGCCTTGAACTGTATGTTCTTTTCTTTTGATGTACTACAGATGAGACAAACACATAAAAAAAAAAGCCAAAGAAGCAAAAACTAAAAACAACAAAAGAAATGCACAGGGAAATACCTGTATTTTGAATTAGACTGGAAATTCATTAACTCCAGTATCCTGTCTTTAACAGCATCTACCAGACATGGTGGATTCTAGACAATAGGAAGAGGCAAGAAACACTATACTACTGTAGATACCATGGATGCTGTTTTTCCATCTGTCTGTCCTGTTATATTGGAGTGCTTCCCTATTTTAGGGATTTGCTGCACTACTGGTGTAAAGGAAGGGAACACTCCAAAGATATTCCTTACATTTACTAGAGTAATATGAAATGGGCAAATGAAGGCAAACTCTCACCTTCCAGGCTCCAAGAAGATCCCTAGCAGAAAAGAATCGGGAAGAAAAAATTGCAATGGATGAAGGCATAGAGGCTGACATATAGGGTACTGAAGAACCAGAGATTCCAGAAATATGGGAGCTGCATCCTCTTCCTAGTTTCCCTTCCTGTGAAGATATTACACTGCACTGAAATTGTGCTTTCTGTACTTTGAAAAATCCAGGGCTTTTGTCACTCCTGAGTACTGATCACAGCTGCCAAAGACAAGGTGGTCAGTTAATTAAATGCCATGCAGCTGCCCTGGTCACAACACTTGGCATTGAAGCCTGGGGACCCCCTAAGGTGAGGAGAGCCACCACGGCCTTTAAGGGCAGCCCAGCTAATGCCTGAATGGAGCTGCTGAGAAAGAGCAGGAAAAGTCAGAGGGTGGGCTGTGAGTTTCCACCCATGAGAATCACTGTGAAGAGGGGAGGATGGCTTACTCCACACACCTGGCATCCTGTAAAGATATTAATTAATTACATGGGCCTTGGGCATGTGGAATAGGAGAGCCACAAGAAGAGTCCTCTGAGCTGCACAGAGGTGCTGCAAGAATACAAGGGAATTCTAAGGGAGGCTGTCTTCCTGAGGCCAAACCCAGCACGTGGGTGCCTAAAACCTGCTTGTGACTTTGTTTTGATTTTAGTTTATTGGGTTTTTTTGTTGTTTTGTTTTTAAAGAAGCATTAAAATTGTAAACTTTTTAGAACATGAGCACTGCTGACTACAACATTGCTGTTGTGCTTAACACCTTGTGTCTGTGTGCTGGATAGAGCTGCTTATTGCTACTGTAATAAGAAATCCAACAGCATCTAGCAAATACCCTGGGCTAGATTTGAACCCAAGGGCTGTGCAGTGCAAGATTTTGCATTTTCCAAGTCTCTCCTGTGAGTCACAGGCCCTGGCTGATATGTTTTGTTGCAATACACACATGTTAATAAAACTGTGTCTTCCTTTGCTAATTACCATCACCACCATGAAAGGAAGCAGTAGTAAAAAGCTTTCCCACACATCTGTTCCTCCTCCTTACAGCCCATACTGCTCCAAACCATGTATTTGCATTTTCAGAGACTGTTTGCCTGAAATGTAAATGAAGACATATAACTCATCTGTTGACAGTAACACATCACAGTAATTTCAGTGAGGCTTTAATGACAATTTCACTGCTAACAGGGCTATTTTTGATATGAAGTTAAAACAGAAGAAAGATGATGGTGAGATGGCCAGAAAACCCACATTGGGTAAAAAAGAAATGCTGCAGTATTCTTTGTTAGGCAAAAGATACATAAATATAAGAAAAACTATACTGTAGAGAATGTCTCTTTTCCCTTCCTGGAACTCCAGATGAGTTCCAGCTATGTGACTGCAGCACTGTGTGATACCAATCTGCAGCCAGTGTGGGTTGTACTGGGCAAGAACCCTGCCAGACATGATCCTGCTCCAAAACGTTTCTTGAGCATCTCTCTGACAGAGACTTCTCTACTCCCTTCCCTTGGCATCTCTGTCTGGCTTGTAGCTGTTTTTTCAGGCTACAGAGTATATCCATCTTCCAGGTAGCTGCAGGAGCCAGGCAACACAACTTCAAATTGCTGCTTGATTCAACTCATGGGAGTTTCTACTACTGGTCATGACCTCTGGTTTGTATTTATTAAAATCTGGTGATGTGGGTTGCTCAGTGCTCTGCAGCAGAACTAGAGACACAAGAATCTTCTTCACTGGTCTCTTGTCACCATGACTTGCAGAAAACATTGTGTTCAAAAAGATTTAGAAAGAAACACAGATAGCAAAGAGAGTTTTCCCATTAGGGTTAGAACCAAGGTTTCCTGTAGAAACAGTTTATTCGTTACACCAAGCATTGGCAGAGAAACTCAAGAAAACACTGGCCAATGTAGAACCAGGTCTCTGATCTCCCTGTAAATATTCAGTGGCTGAAAAAGCTGCACTGGATTAGATATTTTCCTGCACAAGTGGAAAAAAACAAAGGGAAAAGGCATAGAATTATTTTGAATCTGTGCTGAAGGTCACACTTAAAAACTGAAGCTACACCTTGGTGGGGGGAGCAAGAGAAAAACCTGTCCTTGATAATATCACTGAAATTATTTACCTAAATAAGTAGGTGTGTCTGATATCCCACTAGCCTACCTACTTGCTACTCAGTTCCTGACACTCCTCTAGAGCTTTCAAGACATTTTTCCACCTCTGCTTGTGCTGAGGTGAAGTTGGAACAGTGGGAAAAGAGGAAAAAAACTCAGCACTATGACTGTGCCCTCATTACTCCTTGTAAGATCATTGGTGTAACCCAGCTCTGTCACCTCATAATCTTTAAGGTATTTATTACCACAAGCACTGCTGAGGTAGGAAGCAGTCATATCATCCCCACCACGGGGCAGACTGAACCTTTGAGGGATCAGCTAATTTTCCCAAAGACTCAAAACAACTTAGGCTTGGCAAACCAAAGCACAGAACTATGCCACCTTCCAACTGGTTCAGCTGAATTCTGTGTTTCTCTTTTCTCCTATGCTGTCAGAATAGCCATCAGTTAACTTCCAGTTTTAAAAGACATTAAAAGAAACAATTATTCGAACAAAGAACAATTTTTATCTATCTGAAATCACAGCTGAGCACATTAAAAGTCATTCTGTAACCAATTTTCTCATTGAATTTCACAAAATGATTTGTTAAAGTTCTTAAAAACGGCCCATAGTTCAAGTCCTATTAACAGATTCCTGCTGTTAGCAAAATTCTTTCATGTCATCGCATGAGGGAGATTATAAAGCACTGATGAAATGATGTAGATTAACAGGATACAGCAAGCATTACTTAACTACTCTGACCCCATTGCAGTGGCTCAGTTGTTTTTTACAAAGATCTTACTCAAACAAAGACAGCTGGACAACATTGTTGACACTGAGCACACGTGCATAATTGTCAATTAACTTCAGACACTAAATGTACATGTAAAGTAGTATTTTTGGGAAATGGCTGTGATGAACCACAAAGAGTTTCAGTATAAAATAAACAGCAATCTGACAGGACAGAGAAGTCTGACCCATATCAGAAAGGTACAATTTCAGGTATTTCTTTTTCAAGGAACAAGGGAAGATATGTAAAGCAAACAAATAGAAATATTCTACCAACAGCCTGGAGTTGTTCTATTTATAAGGGAGATGACTATTAAGAGAGTAAAGCAGCCTTGCAAAATTGACTTCATAATTTTTAGGTTGGTGGATTTTGGTTATATTTTTGAATTCTTTTCCCCATCTCTGACCTTCTGGTGAGAAATGAAATACTAATCTTCTGGAGAAACAGCCAGGCCACCCCTCCTGCACTTTTCCAAACCCACTCAACACATGGAAGGATGGTTCCATGGTTAAGTCAACTCAGAGTCAGATTCTGTTCCCAGCTTTCCCTGTGGCCGTGGGTGGCTAAAAGCTATAAATCATGCCTCTGATAAAAGAGAGGCTGGAGTGGAATTCCATTCATCAGTGCATGCAAATATGCTGGAAATGAGAGCATTAGCATATGACAAAGTCTCCATGTGCAAACTGTCTGCATGTTTTGCAGGTGTAATTACCACTGCATTAATCAGGTATGTTATTGCAAAGGCAGCAGTGTGTGCAATAGGATACAATTGAATTATTTGCTACAAAGTTTTTTTAAAGAATCTTACTTAAAAAAAAAAAAAAGTTACTTATGTGAAAAGAGCAGCAAATGGAGGAACCACCCTGGCAGACAAGTCTTCACTGCCAATAGCCTGCAAGGTCCATTACAAACACAGGAGGCCTGAGGCTGTGAAGCATAGATTGCTTCAGCTCTATTTTTACCTGTGTTGCCTACAGGAATTTCAGCTTCCCATCTCTCACCTATTTACCTATTTATATTATGTCCCAAAAACAAAGCCCCAAAAGAATATATGAGCTGGTGGCAAGCTCTGCAATCTACCAAGCTGAAGTTGAAAATAAATCAGAGATTCTCCTATAACAAATAAATTGAGATGGACTAAGCCTTAAGCTGAGCCAGCAGCTGACAGAGACAGAAAACTCTCCTTTCACTGTCTCTATTTCTGCAGCATGTCTCTGAAGATACAGCTCTGCTCCAGTCCATCCCAGAGTTCATTAGGCAGACAGTGCATGATGCATCACATGTAGGTGTGTGTGGGAAGCAAACTTCATCATTTCACAAAGCGTTTTGCAAATGCTTTTCTAAGCACATGTGGTAGAGTTTACTTCAGCTATTTAAACCTTTGCACTCGGGGCTCAGCTCACCAGAATACTTCAAGGTACACAAAAAATATTAATTATAGCTTCATAAATATCTCTGTAAAGAAAATCATGTGAATTATGTGCGAGCAAAGGAGCCAAAACTGACTGACATTTCTATGAGCTCAATTCTTTGATTTACTTGCAAAACAGTCCAAGAGCAAAGCCAATTTTACTCCTACACAATACACATCAACCTGAGGAACTTCCCAGGAAAGACAGGAAAGAATGCACCCATTCATTCAATTCTGTCCTAAAACTACCAGCTAAGATAATATAGCTGGGAAGGGAGAAGAAAAATAAAAGCTCTATATGAGGCAGCCCCCTGCTTGTAACTGGAGTGATAAAGGCCACTGAATTATTTTAGATCATCTTTATAAGAACAACCACAAACAAACAAAAAACCCCAAAAAACCAACAAAAAACTCCACCCCAAAACCAGGAGGCATTTTTTCAAATCCAACCTTTCTGACAGGGAAAGGATAAACTCCTACCTACCCTACCCTTAGATGATTCTTTCAAGAAGAGATGAAAAACAGCACAAAAAAACCCCTTACAGTGGTGCTAGAACCATATGACCATTTCCATTATAGGAGTGCTTCAGCTTCCAGATACATTAAAAGAGAAGTGACATTTTATAAGCCTTTTGAAAAGAGAAATAAAGAAAAGCAATGAAGGGACCAGTTGTTTCCCCTGCCTTCCTTCCTCTCTTGCCTCTCCATAACTCATATACCCTCCAGGAAGAAAGATTTGACTCTTCTTTTACTTTTCAGAACAGTTGCTCTGTCTCAAACAAATGAGGTACCCAGAAGAGGAAGTTTTGGAGTGATTGAGCTGCTGAAAGACATAGCTGACCTCAGGGCATCACCTCCCCTTTACTGGAGAAACCCAACCCTTCCTAAATGCCAAAGTTGAGACATTTCCTCACAGTAATTCAGGAAAATCTTTGTGAGATGCATATTGCTAATACTTGTCGTTGCTCAAATCCCACTCTCTCTTTCATTTAAGAAATGCAAGAACAACCCAGCCACTGCTGTTTTGACAATTACTGAAAACTGCTGTGAGCTTTACCCCCAGGGAGCTATGATTTTGGGTAGAAATTGTAGAGATGTTTCTAAACAATCAGTGTCTTCTGACTTCTTTAGAAATGTGTCATTTGTTAGTGAGTTAAGCAGCACTAGATTTCCCCTAGACAAAGAGAATCAATAATTTCAGATCAGAAAAAGAGCTGCTGCATTTCAAACCAGATTAATAAAAAAAGCTTTCATGTCAAGTGTTGCAACGAGTGGGAGAGTCCCAAACAATCTGCCAAGAAAGAGTTTCATAGTTAATGAGAGAGTAATACTGATAGCAGGCTATCTGCATCATTGTTGCACATCAGCAGTAGCGCAAACTGAGAGCTACAGTCAGGGCAAGCAGAGGGACATTGTGTTCATTAAGGGTCACAGATGGTATTTAAAATGTCAGCAATTGCTGCAAACATTCTTTAAGCACCTCAGTTCAAATAGCAAACACAAAACACTACAGGAATTGCACATTCCTCAAGTCATTTCCAAAGCACCAGCCTCAGCAAAGACCAGGGGACCAAAAGCTGCCAATGCATGAGCAGATGGGTTTTTGAATGATGCTCCACACTCAGCATCAAAGGTGACACAGAGTCCACAGCAATGCTTGTCAGAAACGTTGTCCAGCAGACTGAATGACAAAGGGGAATGTTTTAATTATTATTGACAGCAACCCATTTTTAAGAGCTCCTAAATGTCTTGAACTTGTACCCAGATGCCTATAGATTGTCCAGAAAAGTCACTCTTAAATGCTTCATCTTGAAGCTCCCAACCATAAACCTGCCTCCACTGTCCCTGCATGCCCATGGATAGCTTGGACAGCATTGCATCAAGTCGTTGAACTCTATATCCAGCTCCTATTAGAGATGAAGTGGCAAATTTCTGCTAGAAGATCTTCATTCTGCTACAAACTGGCAGCAATTGAGAAGCAAGATCTGATCCCTGTCTCCAATTTCCAGCAGATGTGTGAAAAAGCTAGCTTGAGAGAGTCAAGCAGTGGTAATCTTTGGTTCAAGCATGTACTGCCATAACATACCATGAAATTATCATCTAGCAACGACTTAATCAGTGACCTGAGAAGAAACCCCCTGCCCAGGAGGGCAGAGCAAACTGTCCAATCAAAGGCTGTCACTCACAAACCAAGTGTTATTAGCCAGAGACACGTTGCTACTGTTAATAACTATAATGAATCCCAAGCAGAGACACCTTCCCTGGCAGGCTGCTGTTTGGGCTTGAAAAAAGGTTTCAGAATAAATAAAACAAAACCAGAAGCCATCACATTAGTTGCTGATTTTTTCACCTCCTACTCAAGCACTCCACAGAGATCCACTCCAGGCTCTCAAAAGCAAGCAGTTACTCTCAATCAGAGATATCTGGCATGGAGGGAGTGACTTAGTACATTCCTACGGGTGGGTGGGTATTTTTATACTAATTCAGATAATGGAACTGGCTTGCTGAGTGGGAGAGAACTACTCATTTCCAAGACTACCTCCCAGCCCCCCTTCCACTCCATTTCTTGATTTTTAACATACTCCCACTGCTTTATGACTGGTGCATTACACATAACCAGCTCCTGAGGTGACTGCTGCTGGGTAATAGGAGAGAATTGTTCGCATTCCAATGTTGGGAGAGCTAATTTCCTTTCTCTTCTCTTCTCTTCTCTTCTCTTCTCTTCTCTTCTCTTCTCTTCTCTTCTCTTCTCTTCTCTTCTCTTCTCTTCTCTTCTCTTCTCTTCTCTTCTCTTCTCTTCTCCCTTCCCTTCCCTTCCCTTCCCTTCCCTTCCCTTCCCTTCCCTTCCCTTCCCTTCCCTTCCCTTCCCTTCCCTTCCCTTCCCTTCCCTTCCCTTCCCTTCCCTTCCCTTCCCTTCCCTTTTTGTACTGTATATAGCAACCTATAAAATGTGTATTACACTGCACTGCAGCAAACTCACATTTTTCACCCCACCTGCCCTCAAAGCACATGATTTAGAAAACTGAGACTGTCAGGAACAAAGAAATCACAGGATGCCATGCTGCGGAAGGAGCTGGCCACAGCTTGTGCCTAGTTGGGCACAGCTGCTCTCAGAAGGTACCAGACTGGGGGACCAGTTATCTCAGCCAAAACCATGATGGCAAAAGACCTGATGTCTGATTTCAGGATGACATTTCTCACCTTTCTGGCCAGGGCTTTGAGCCAATATCCTGGGCTGATGTACAAATGTCTGGGCATATACAAAATGCTCCCCATTTTGCCAAGCCAGCATTTGTATTTCTGGTCCCTTTCCCTTGTTGTTGGCGGACAATGTGAGTCAAGAAAAAAGCCTTCACAGGCAAGCCAGGACAGTTCCAGGCACATTTCAGGCATACTGCTGGTACAGGCAGCTAATTCCAAATGACAGCCAAGACCTAGGACTCCATTTTCCACTTCCAGTTACCTGAAACTCATTACTCCTATCTTGAGCCCATTAAACTGTGTGTAAAATGAGGTTGTATCTCTACAGCCCTGCAAGAATTTGATGGTGTTTGTACACTACTCTTCAGTTCTTTATAGCTTTTTACAAAGCCTCTTATTTATTGATACAATCTCTTTGTAATCTTGTCAGTACATTTCAGGAAAAGAAACACAAGGGAAATGTTAATGTCATTCCCTAATAAGGCACTTCCCTACTAAGCACAGTAGACCAATTATGCCATGTTATCAGTTATGCCATGTTATTACTGCCAGCTTCTCAGCACAGAGGTGTTTTCCTAGAAGACAATTTACTAGATCTACTTTTGTTTAACCCAAAGGTTTGTCTTCCTTCCACTTTTGAGCACACATTCTCCAGAGCAGAACTAGAGAGGTATTTACCCCAGATTGCTGATGACAGAATTGGCTAAATCTCTTTCTAGCTTTATCTGTGCTAGACAGCTGCCAACTGTGGCTGTCTGTGTAATCAAAGAGAGACATTTTCAGGAGCTCTACTGGCAGCACACTGCAGCAGGAGAGCCTGCAATATAACAAGGCTGGGGTTTTTAGTACAGAGTACTTTTCTTGCAAAAAAGCACTTCCCTTGTCTGCAAAATGCTGCCTGATGTACACCAACTGCATTAGGAGCAAATAAATTAGAGTGGTACATCCAAATCTCAGCATTCACTACAGGGAAACCTTGTGAGCAAATTTTTCACCATGGGATACATAATACAGTCTTCAAATACATTATCACTAGTAGGAGACAGCTGAAAGTCAAACAGCAGCTCTAAACCCCTTTGAGATATGATAGTGGTACCTTACAAATGGATATTGTTCAACACTTTTCTGTAATTTCTACCACTTTATTTTCTCTTCCATTATGAATCATGCTGGTTTCTCTGATATAATGCACACCCCAAGCAGGTAAGGTAGCTGGCCAAAGAAAGCAAATAGCTCTGTATGATTCCACAATTATTCCACAATTAGTCATATACCTGTTCTTATCATTTAAAACAATTCAGAAGAAGGGATGTACCTGCCATTGAAAGTTTATTTAGCTTAAGATAGATAAGATTTAAAGACAATAGTAATCTTTGAACAATTTGCTGCTATTAACTAGAATAAGGCAGGCCTGCTGTGACATATCTTCTTGAAAGATTTGCCGTGCAAATAAAAGAAGTTAAGCTGAAGGAGGTACCATGTCTCCAGAATAATATATTATTATTAAATATTAAACCACTAAATTGAATATTGTGCAGATAAATTCTCAGAGTTTTTGAAAAACCACAACTCTTTACAATGAAGAAAGAGAGGATCAGTTATTTCTGAAATACCATGTCAAAACAAATATGCAAGAGCAGAAGAGGAGGGAAATATAATGGAAAAGGAAAAAAGCTTTTAAATTGGGTGATGCATAAGAAAACAAAAATCACTTCTCTCAACATAGCTATGCTGAGTTTTTCAGTTATATAAATTTAGGCTTCAAATCCAGACTCAGACCTGCATTGGTATCACAACAGAGTCACTCAGCTGACTGACACAGAGACAGAACTCTCCAACTGAAGAACTTACACCTTTGCCTATTCAAAACAGACAGTCTTCTTTTTTTTTTAAACATTTTGCTCTTCTTAGAAATATTGAGAGTTTTAAAATGGCACAGTATAAATGTTATAACACAGAAAATAAATTATCGTTTTGGACAAGAGCCAACCTACAACTGAAAACAAAAGTTACCTTCTGTGACAGCCTGGTTAATCTAAAGTTTAAAACCTATTTTACCACTTTATGTAACTTCCCATGAGTAAAGTTGAAGCCTACCCCATGAATCGTCGTCATGGGAAAAGCCACAGCTAAAGTCCTATGATGTTTGACAACTGAACACTGGTTTTACTGTGAAAGATATAGAAATAATCCCCATTGCACAAGTATTCCTGGAACTCTTGAAGGCTGAGAGTTAGTTAGTTAGTTGTGAAAGGCTAATGAATATTGAATGCACTAACAAACCCAGTATTTTGTCACTCAGTTCAAGAAGTTCTGACCACAGTGGTTACTACAATGATCTCATATTATTATGTATTTAAAATCAAGGGTTAAAATGAAAATTGCAACCCAATTGTGTATCTCACTGCCGATTAACCTGCAAGTTGTCTCTTAAACCACTATTAATAAGCAAAGAGTAGCTCTTTGTCATCCTAGCAGATGAGAGCACTTTTCCATTAGAGAGTCACTTGCCCATAGATCAGAGTTTATCAGGAGCAGCATTGGATGTGCGTAAGCAGAGGGTAAGAGAGGCGCTGGTGGAGCGAGCAGCCGGCAGAGCCAGCACGCCCAGCGCGCTGCACCGGACCCAATGTGCGGAGCACAGACGTGCAGCACAGCTAATGACATCTTTTCTTGCCAGCCTCCAAGATCCCATTAACGGGTGAATCATTCTACCATCTGCAAAAAGCAGGTCCTTCCTCCCCCATCCCCTCACTCAGGACAAGCAAAGGGGAAGCTTGAAAACAACTTTCAGCTCTCTTTATTTGTCCTTGTGAGCAGTTTCATAGTCTCCCTTGGTGGTGTAACAGATGATAGCTCCACTTCTCTCTCAATGGACTTTATTACAGAGCAATGTGACATGCAAAGACCAACAGGTTTCCAAGCTGCACATACAGCAGCATTCAAAATGTCAACCAAACCTGACACCTTTGATGGCAGCTGCACAGACAAATAGATTGTTTTGTGTTTACTGCCATTAAGCAAAGCAACATTCATTACAGAGCCAGGATTGAGGGAGCACAAAGTATTACAAGTTGGGAGACTAAATGATAAAATAGAATCTAGCTACCAGTTAAGCCCCCAGTCATCTTGCAGTTTCCAGAGACCCCAGGAATCTCCTGGCAGGTCAGACACAAAGGCTTTACTTGGTGGTTTGGTGCTCAGATGTCATACAAAAACCCAGACAGAACTCAAAGAAGGAACTCACATCACCTGCCTATCTTGAGCTGCTGGTTGATAACCACATGCCGGGAACTGCTTCGCTTCCTTGTTCCAAGGAAGCCAATTAGTCACTCATTAGGATGGCCAGACCAAGGACTGTTACAGTAGAGAGTTCCTGGTTCAAAAGTTACTGTTCTTGTGGTTCCCCCAAAATTTCCTTTGTAGCAGTCCAGTTCCCACATGATTCCCACTAGAGCTGGCATGGCTATTTGGACACCCACACTGGCAACCAGACTGGATGTACTGGATGGTTTTTGCTTCCAGATGTAAAAAAAAAAAAAAGGCATTTTTTGCTGTGCTAGTATCATTGGGAACTTGGCATGAAAGCTGGTCAACATGACTTCAGCAACTTTGCTGTAAAAAGCAAAACCACAGAAAAATAATCTGTTGTGTCTAGGAAGTTGTTTGATGATTTTATTTTGTTTAAGGTTATTTTCAAAATATTGAAAGCTGCAATTAAAACTGCATTACACAGTATCTCCTCCCTCACAATTTTTTCTTTTTAACACTCATCTGGCTTTCAGATCTAAAAAAGAGTGCCAATAATAGTCTTGAAATCAGAGTAGGGGAAAAAACCCCACCAACAAACCAATTGTCAGTCTAACCGATCCATACTCATTCAGTGAGATTCTTTCAGACTTAAAAACAGCAGCCCACAACACTAAAACCTGCTCCCTGCCCACGCCTGGTCCAGAACAAGGGTGGAGGGAGCCACTCCAAACACCCTCCCACCCTAATCTGTTATTCACATTCAGGCTCCAAATCCTATCACAGTAAAGATGATATACGGGTTGGACTGGGTGACTTCCAAAGGTCCCTTTCAACCTGAACTGTTCAATTCTAAGAGAAGAGCAACCTAGTGCTTGGCAGCCTTTTTTCCTAGCCATTTCCATGAAGTCTCATATTTAAATAAACAAGAATGAAACAGAAGAAGGAGGAGGTTGGGGTTATAGTTGTGCCACTTTCAAGGTCTTTATGCTGAACTGAACACAACACCTAAAATCATTCTTGTGAACTTGAAGGATCATACCTATCTCAAGAATGACTTTTGCAGACCTTGTGGTTTTGGGACTTTGTTTTTCTGTGTACAGACAACAACTAATTTAGAAGTTGAAGATATTGTTCAGCTAATGTGCAAACACCCATACTTCCTTATGGCATGAAGCATCTAATTTTTTCACTCTATATTGTAAAGAATGCATCCCTGGGTTTTTTGTTTTGGCTTTAAAGAGAGCATCATTAAGTGCTGTGCCAAGAAACCTGATTAAGACACTATTCTAACTTGTAAGTTCTTCTAAAACAAGCATTCATTTGACAGCTTTAAGCAGATGACAAATTAGCTTTTTTAAAAGAACATTTTAAAATCAAATAGGTAAACCAATTCTATCCCGCAAGAAGAAAAAATTATCAATTTGTTAGACTAGTTTGACACATATTCCATCAACAAAAGAATGCAGATTGTCACAACTGTCTTAAGCAGTGATTAGGAATGAGTTATTCAGATGTACTATCCCTTCCTTGATAAGAATGATGCAAATTATTTTACTACCACTGAGTATGATGGCACTGCACTGACAGTCTCCTGAGGGTTCCCCAACATCTGCAGCAGCTGGAAGTGGCAATTTTGCACCTTCCAAAAGAAAGCTCCTAAGCATGGGTAGTACATGGGCTACTGTGGGCTGTGCTCAGAGAAAAATGACATACTAAAACTTTACTGAACTCTCCAGGAACCTAGGGGTTCCTGGTTTTTTCTTTTTTTTTTTTTTTCCTTCTTCTTTTTGTTTCCTTATTCTAAGGTTCCACAAATAATCCATTAATAACTTAGTGGTTTAAGTTCCCTTTCTTAGTAATGACTTCTGTGCTTCATGGAAAGTGCTGGCAGCAGCAGCTGCTCAGGCAGTTCAGGTGATGCTGTTTGTGCTCTCTGATAGGATGAGCATCTCAGCACTGCACTGCAGTCGCCACTGAGGAAGCCTCAGTGCCTCTGGTGTGCCACAGACACCACCACCCCATAGGATTTCTCCTTCCTTCCCTTGCTACCTCCTCTGGTACCTTCAGCTTGGATGCTGGCCCTTTTAGCTTCCAAACAGTCCTCACTGGGGCTATAGTGGCAGATGGAGGAGTCTGGGGAGAGGAAACAGACATCTCACTGCTCTCTCTGCGTGTTGGTGAAAAAACAAAACACTATTTTATTACCTGCACAGCAGCTCAGGTAATGCCTCAGTATTAGACTCACAGGATATCAGAATTACTGAGGTGGAAAAGGATATGAGTAGCTGGGGAAGTGTTAATATGACATGTTTAAAGCAGGTCTTTCTGTCATCTTGCATCAGGCAGCTGTCAGTAACCCAACAAATTAAATTTATAATTTAAAAAGAAAAAAAAAAGAATAAATGAATTCATGCTTTTTTTATGGTAAAAAAAATCTGATAGAGCCACCACACAGAGCAAACAACTTTCTGTGCAAGTGTAGGTGGTGACTCTCCCTCTGGGAAAAGTTTTATTTTTCCCTTCGTGATTTATCCACCACTCAAACCTTTACATCCACCCCAGCCTTCAGCTGCTGCCAGGTCACACAGTGTTCTGTGACATGACTGTCACCAATGCATCATGAGGTTTTATAATGCCACCTCAGCTTTCCACTCTGACCAACCCTCTCTCCCCTATACTTCACACAGGGAAAGAATTTTAAAGAAACAAAAGAGGAGTCAGTCACCTAACCTCACAATGTGTGGCTGCAGCCTGAGCTGACTCAGAATCGTTTGAAATTGAGTCATTTTGTCTAGTTTGCTGTAAAGTGATAAGCTAGATGGGATAGAAATACTCTATATTATTACCCAGAATTATTTCAAACATGGAGCTAAGATAAAAGCAGAGTCCAGGGAGGGCTAATCTGTGCCTGTCAGCCCACACTTTAATCACATGCCGATTACTTTGTTAGTCATCTCTTCATCAGTGCTCTCAACCCACTCCTGCTCCTCCTGCAGTAAACTTTAATTAACCAAAGAAACACTGGAGTTACTCACTGAGAATAGAGAAACAGAAAAATGGAGGAGCTGAATGCTAAATTCCTCTCTTCATAAGTGAGAGTGAATCAGTTTGAAGGCAGTGGAAAAGACAACTCTTTAAACCCAAGCAGCAGGAATTCCTGTCTGTAAGCAAACATTTTGAAACAATCCAAAAGGAAAATTTCTGTACCATTGCACTTTTATGTTTCTTTCCCTGGCATATGTTTTGGGTTAGCAGCTGATCTTTTACAATAAATTAAACCGAGAAAAAAAGCAAATAGAACACATGGATCACCTGCGTGGAGAGTTCACTAAAATCACTGCTCTTCATCTGCTATGCATTATCCTCACTCTGATGGGATAACTGTTAGCTAAAAGTCAAAAACAAGCAAGTCACACAATAGCAATGTTTGTACTTTGGGCTGAGCCATCAGTTCTTTCTAATTTTAGTGAGCTAGCACCACCCTTACGTGGTAGGTAATCGTACAGATTACCACAACAGTAACAGCATCTGTCATGCCACCAGCAAGTAACATCTGAGGTGTTATGGTTTTGTTGTGCTCTTAGGGATAATAATGATGGAAAGGAAACCACCACAGTAAAGCATGATCCCACTGTACAACAAGTTGAACAAGTTGCCATGACTTGCTGAAGAAAATCCATGACAGAACTAAGGCGTTCTCTTCCTGGATCAGCATCCTTGCACTGGCACTGCACTCTTCCCCACCACATCAAAGCAGGCAGCACAAGATCTGGAAGGTGATTAGTATTCACTTGTGAACATTTCCATACCAGCTCCAGAATGCCAAAAACCTATTACATGACCTTAGCTATCAGGTGGCATATTGGAGAAACAAAACAGACTGCTGGATATTTCAACAGCAGCCAGTACTGTGAGTCACACAGAAGAGCTGTGCTTTGGACAAAAGCTGCCTATTAGTCTTGCACGCTCATGAGGGATTCTGAGCAGCATCCTGCACCCAGCATGCACCTGGCATATTTGCATAATTTGCAGTATTAGAGTAGAAAGAGGATTATGAAAACAATTACTGAGGCAATATTCAGCTCCAAATGGATGTTCTGCTACTACCTTACCACAGCAGACTGTTGACAGAGTGAGCTTCAGATAGATTTGTCACATCCTTTGCCTTGGTGTCCCTTCATTCTTCTCTTAACCTTTCCATTACTCTTACATAGATGACTCTCCCAGCTTCTCTTTCCTCCCACTTTTCACCATGATCTACTCAGCCACTGCACCACTCTCTCCCGCTCATGATGATGCCTCTCTTTGTGCCAGTGTCTCTGCTTCAGCCACAACAAACCACTATCACCTACAGGATCCTCCTTTTGACAGCAAATACTGGCACAGCTATGAAAAGACAGTAAGAATCAGCCTCTTTTTCCTCCATTTATGGAGCCATACCAGTTCTTCTGCCCCTCACCTTGCTGTCAGTCAGCCATTGCTCTCATGCCGGATACAAAAGATCCTAACAACTAGGTCTGAGAGGAAAAGGAGCAAAGCTTTACAAGAGCTCACCATCTGGGCAGTCCTTGGTAGAGAGCTGTCACTCAGTGCTAAATTCACATGCCAAGTCAGATCTATCATTACAGAGATGCCTGTGCACAGGAACCATATTCTCAGCTGAAGCAGTACAAATCTCAAAGAATTAATCTCAGTTTTCACACCTTCTCATCTCAGGCAATGTTGTAGAAGCAGTGTCCCTGATCTAGCATTTCAAGATGCTATTGCTGCATCTTGAAAATAGCATCTAGCATTTCAAGATGCTATTGCTGCATCATAGTGGAGATTGATGATTGGACTTGGATGGGTCATATGGCCAGGGCAACGTATATGGATAGTATTATGCTCTCCAAACATAGTAGGGTGGAGATTAGGTGGGTTCGGTGAAAGGCTAGGCCTAGGCTGCTTGGGGTAAAGGCTGAGTAGAAGCTTAGGTGGAGGTAGGACATAAAGAAAGTTATAGGGTGAGAGCTATAATTTGTTGAGTCGAAATCAACCGTCTTAGTTAGACTAACTTTCTGTTACTCTGCTCATTCTAGTCCGCCTTGAATTCATTCGTGTACCAGTCCTAGGGTAAGGAGGAGGATAAGTATGGAAGTTCAGGTTAAGGTGGCGGTCGGGGATTGTACTTGAGTAGCTCATGGTAGTGGAAGGAGTAGGGCGATTTCCAAGTCGAATAGAAGGAATAGGATGGCTGCTAGGAAAAAGCGGATTGAGAAAGGGAGTCGAGCAGATCCTAGGGGATCGAATCCGCATTCGTATGGGCATAGTTTTTCTGAGTCAGGGGTTATTTGGGCAAGTCAAACGTTTAGTGCGGTTAGGAGGATGCTCAGGGTTAGTGATAAGGTCAGTATGAACAAGATTATGTTTATTACTCTTCTCTGGATTTAAACCAGATTCTAAGGATTGGAAGTCGATTGTAATTAGTATACTAGAAGAGTAAGATCCTCATCAGTAGATAGAAATGTAGAGGAATAATCATACGACGTCTACGAAGTGTCAGTATCAGGCGGCTGCTTCAAATCCAAAGTGGTGGTTTGATGTGAAGTGGTATTTAATTAAGCGTAGGAGGCATACTAGTAGGAATGTAGAGCCGATAATTACATGTAGGCCGTAGAATCCGGTGGCAACAAAGAATGTTGAGCCATAGATTCCGTTGGCAATGGAAAAGGGTGCTTTGTTGTACTCTATGGCTTGTAGGGCGGTGAAGTAGAATCCTAGGAGGACTGTCAGGGATAGGGCCTGGATTGCTTGTTTTCGGTTATCTTCTGTGATGCTATGGTGAGCTCATGTGACAGTAAACCCTGAGGCTAGGAGGATGGCAGGGTTTAGGAGTGGGACTTGATTCCAACGAGTGGTCATTGTCCTCCTAGTTCGGGTGTGGGAGCCAGGCTTGAGTGGAAGAAAGCTCAGAAGAAGCCCAGGAAGAAGAAGACTTCTGATGTAATAAATAGGACTATTCTGTAGCGTAGCCCTTTTTGTACAGGGCTGCATACAAAAATGTCCCAAACAGCAACACAAGCTGTAATTTATCTTGTAAACCAAGAGTAGTGAGGAACTGCTCCTCTCAGGCACACTGCAAAGGGCAGAAAGAATCTTTCCCTGTTACCCTTAAACAATCTCAATTTTGCTGCAGCTAACTGCCATCTCTCTTCCCCTAATCAACCCCCCAGAGTGGTAAATGCACTTGGCCCTTCTGTGTTTCACAGTGTAGGAAAAGAGAATGCCTGTTGTGTTTGCACAGGAAGGAGGCGCAGGCAGCCATGCACAAACTTGCTGACCTGTCACAGCATTCAGCTCCAGCACACAACTGCTTTCCCAAGCAACTCACTGTTAGTGTTTAATTGAGAATGCTGTAGAAAAGGCCAAGGGATTTGGATGGAGGTTATGGGAAGCAAAGCATGATCTGGAATGCTCTTCTGCAGTCTAGAGAGCAGCTGGGTAAAGACAGCAGAGGCTGCCTGGGTATATGGGGAAGGCTGGAACTAGCACCATGCAACAGCCTGTCTCCAAGTGCAAGTAAGACTGGATTGCCACAGAAATCAATTTTCATACCTACTCTCACAGCCACTATAAAAAGCATATAAATCACATCAGTAACAACTCATGTAAGGATTGCATGATTGGATTCAGAGGTGGAAGGAGCAAAGGGAAAATTGATCTTTCCCGTCACAGACATCTTCCTTTCATCTCTGAGGGACCCTTCTTAAGTCCCTTCTGACACCCACTTCCTACCAGGAGCCGTAACTTACCATGTCACCCAGTTGAAACCCTGCTTAGGATATTAAAAAGAAAAAATATATGCTTCTCAAGAGAATTCTCCAGATTATCTAGCTGATTTTTAGAAATTAACAATAACAATGCTAAAACATCCAGCAGCCTAATTATCAGCCACTTCTCATTTATATTCCCATTAAATTCACAGCTGCTTTGCAAAGAGACAGGCTGATGTATGAAGACTGCCTCGTATGCTCTCACCCAAGCCTCTTCCATTTATTCCACTGAGAATGATGACACAAATAACTCAAATGCCTGCTTGGTATTTGGCAGGTGCTATTGGTGTATGACACACTATTCAAAAAAGCAAACAGCAAGAATTACATGATGTTCTAAAGTGAAAAACCAGGGCATTTTATTCCTCTCATGGAAACAAAACTCTTAATTTTCAAGTATCCGCTGACCTTTTCACCATCCAAAGGAATTTTACTGTGAGCTAAATCTGCCAGCTTACCTGTCCTGTAATGAACCATAGCTGAAAAGTGGGGAGCCATGAACACTGCGACTGCTATTGAGGGGTGGGGGGAAGAACTGATAAGCAAGGTGTCTGTGTGACTGGCACACTACAGAGAGACCCCAAGGTGTCACTGTGCCATCTTCCAAAACTCACCCAGCTGGGTTCCTTGGCAGGAATACCACAAAAAGAAGAAGGAACCTGCAATTGCATTTTCTTGGCTTTGAAATATGCTAAATTGATTTAATATGTGTCAGCTTCATGCAGTGAGATATTTCAACATCTCTAAAATGTATTTGCAGGTACATTTCTAATTCGCAAGGACATTCCCATGCCAAGTACCATGTGGGTACTTACCTGATGACACAAATCTACAGCAAGAACAAGTCAAAGAAATTAAGTAGTTTTGCTAGACAGAACTAGGCTGATTTCAGGCAAGATGTTATAAGGAAACACAGAGAGGTGTATTATACCTAAGGATTACATTAGCCCTGGAACTATTTGTTGCCTGTAAGGTGGTCTGACAAAACTGATGCTGTTTTTACACACAAATTCCTACCCACTGAGATGCAGGCTAGGATTCTCCCATCTGTTTCACATTTAGCAAAAGGCTCCCACTGTAAAATTTTACCTACTGCATATTCCAGCTGGAATAATCCAGATGACCTAAGGACAAATAGTCTAATGAAGAGACACCCTGAGACATTTTGTTTTCCAGGATCAACTAATCACACCCTGCCCAATAGCTTGATTCAGTGTCTTCAACAAAAGTGAGAAGCACAACTGAGAAGCACGACTGAGATATTTTCAAGTAATTACATTTTCACAGCAAGCAATTTTATCACCATGTAAATTGAAGTTGTTTCTATCCACTCATGCTACCCATAACTAAAAAACCAGGAAAAATGCAGAACATGTGAAATACTGTTTTTATAGCAGCCCTCAAAGCTCAAACACAACTTTTGTACTCAGCTGCTGTTTGCCTATTCCTGATTTCAAACAGCAAGAAAATGGGTTATTTGGGACATATTTGATTTAAAGGTTCTCTCAAACAGACTCTTCAAAGCCAGCCATATGATAGCGAACAAAACATTTATCTAAAACATTGAAAATGCTCAGTTTCTGAAGACATTGATTGTATTCAAAGAAGAAAAGTTTTTCATGAAAGAATGAGTAAGAATGAGAATGAGTAAAAGAGATGCTGGACTCCAGCAGAATACGAAGTAATACAATAAACATGTTCAGCAGTATTAGTTGACATGAAAGGTGACTTTAGGGTTTTAAGAGTTGTAAAAAATTATCCTTATTACAATCAGGGCTGCTGCACTGACAGCAATACTCCCAGTAAATATACTGGGGGCAGAGGTTGCTACATTTTATGCACAAAGATCTTGGAGCAGGTGCAGATTATAAACAACAAAACAACTCCATAGTTCAAGACGTAGGCTTAAATAACAATTTGCAGTAAATGCTACAACCTAGCTAAAATGAGAAAGAAAATTTGCACTTAGGATTTGAGGGGTTGACTTAGCCAAAAAGTCAACAAAACCACAATGAAACATGGGAAAGTACAATAAGCTTTGCAGGAATTTGTGATAAATCAGATGTCAAGTTTGGATTCAGCCTAGAATTTAGCAGGGTTTTTTTTTTTTGGTGGGGTAACCAAACTATGAATAATATACTTATTTTAAGTTCTGTTTCCATGTCCCTCAAAAAAACCTGTGAGTTTTACAGTCTCTTCTAAGTAACCTCAGCCAACATACACAGGTTACCCATAATATAAACTTGATGAATTACATCTGGTTTCATCACCATGCAGCTCATAAACCACAAAGCAGACCAAAAGCACGTTTTCACAAAATAATTTGGAGTCAGTCAGGTTCCAGAGCTTTAAGATTTTGAACTTGGAAATCAGGAGCTAAACACATGTGAATTTAAGGCAGTGTGTTTACTATCAATGATGTTTCCTCTCTTGCATGGCTATAAACATTTATAGTGGCTTATTTTTGGTGGAGTAAGGAAGAGGCGATGAAATTAGGTTCAATGATTCTGTTTGCTACAAGAAAACAAGATATTTTTATTTACAAGGCATATAGCTGAGTGCTCTGGGAGCTCTCCTGATAAATGCTTCACCAGCTGAGTCACAGTGCGCACAGGATTAGTCACGGCTGAGGAAGAGTCCCAAGGTTTCATTTACAGCCGCAGATTTACCTGATGTATATTAATTTCTCCTGTGAGCAGCAGCTCTCTGAAGATGTGTGCTTCAGGAGCCTTGCCTCTGTCATCGCCTCCACGTCACCACACCCTGGAAGACGAGGGCCAGAGTGCCAGCAGGCACAGGGTAAGGCCAGGCAGGGAAGAGGAACAGAGCAATGGAGGGCTCCCAGCCTGTACATCAACATATGTTCTGTGGGCCTCGGCAGAGCGCAGCATGCGTCACGCTCGCTTGACGCTATTTCAGGCGACAATGGGTAAATAAAATGACTTAGCTGAGTGACCCAGCACACTCCTTTCATTACGTGCTCCAGCAGAGAAGCCTGAGCAACTGGCAGTGCTTCTGTGCCTGTGAGCTTCTACCCACTGTGTTCCCACTCTGCACCTGGGGAGCAGGGACAAGAGGAAAATAACTTAGCCCAGGGTTTAACTGCAAATGGCTGACAGAATAAAACCCCTACCAATATCTCAGGCATCCAGGTTCCAAGTCACCCTCTCCATGTAACCCCTAAAAATCCTCTGCCTGAAGGATCTGACCTAGCAAAGCCTGGCTCTTCCATGAGAGCTGAGAGCTGTAAATAACTGCCTTCATTGGATCACCAAACAAATACAGGGCATCTCTGCTACCTTTCCTCACAAGCTTGAGCAGTCTGAACATGGGTGCATGCTCAAGTTGGCTGCACGTCTTCTCTTTTGAGAGGCTCAGATGAAGCAAAAAGAAGATCAAACCTGCCCACATGAGCACCTGCATAAAACCAGAAATGCAGGATTCCTAAATGGCTAAAGAGTGTAACCAGGCTTTGAACTCTAAGACGGTTGTGTTTCTGCACCTTACCTCCAGTTTTCACACAAATGTTGAATTTAGACATGGAGAGCCCTTGCACTGGTGCCCACATCCTCCTGCTGCTTGTGTGAATGATGCTGCTTTCCAAACAGGCTGTTCACATTCTGCCCAGGGGATGTCTACATCTTTCTGCATCTCAGAGCCTTGTCCCCAGCCAAGTGAACTACTGACACACTTGAAGTTTCTTCAAGTGAAAGTCTATCTTAATGAAAAAACACTGAAAAAAAAGAGAATTGTAAAGTAAAAATTATTAAAACTGCACTTAAAGGCCATGTTATTACAGAATTAGCACCTAAATAAACTTACAATCACTGTTGAATATATTTTTACACAAAAGCAAACCACAGTGAAGCTGCTCCATGCTGGCTTGTATTGTTTATAGCTTTGAATACAAATATAGAGGTCAATTTGTCTAATGAAAATAAACAGCTCCATGAAACAGTTCTGTTTCTTTTGAGGTGAATATACATTTTATCTAGTTTAGCATGTCCATTGGGTATGTGCTAAACATTGGCTCAATTTTGCATTTCTTCCTGCAGCAGAACACAAATTGTTAACTTTCACCTGTAGGTTAAACCATGCCTAGTTTCCTTCCTTCTATTATTCTGTATTCTCTTTCCTCTCTTCCTGTTTCTGCGCTAAGGAGACTGACATCTACTTATGATAAAATTTTCCTCCTTGCTTCCTACAATTTCTCCAATAGACAAATTGGAACTTTTAAAAAATTTCTCAAATCAACACATTTTTATAGAAGCTTATTTAGGCCTTGACAGAGAGTTCTTTAATACCCTGTAAATGTAAATATATTGCCTGAAAGCTTGACAAGTTCTGAAAAAGAAAAAATCAATATCTACCAAACACTCTGTACTAAAATTACTTGTATTATTAATACAACTGATGACAGGACTAGTTCACAGTGATTTAAAGTTTCAAAGCCAATAATGTTTTCTTGTTCAAATCTATACAGATGCCCCAAAGAGAAGGAAGATTATTTCCCAAGTGGTTTCACTGAAAAAAAAAGTATTAACATAGCTGATGTAATACTTCAACTGATTTGCACCACAGTTCCTGACAAGATCTCCCTCAAGGCTAGCCTTAAAATTATATGACAGCCTAATTTGCCTTGTTTTACATTAATCTGAAACCAAGCCTAGATTTTATTGATTTTATTTTACATTTTATCCAGATTAAACTTTTAATATGGTTTCATGGTTTGAAAAGCATCATCATCTACTGGTAGGGAGTTTTTAGTGCAGCGGGAAATGGAATTAGGAGAGAACCACTGACTTAATTGAAGATGCTACTAAAAGCTTTGCCAGTTGCAAATATCCTGCCCTTCTGACTTCAGCAGTGATCCTGGGAGGGAGTGTGGAGCAAACTAAAGAAAATAAAAAAGGAGAAATTTACTATGAAAACTCATCTGAATTCATGACAATAGTATTTCTTATGGTCACCATTCTGATTTAACCAGGCAGCTACCATATTCATTCTATTACAATAAAAGGGAGGTGGAGACTTCAAATAAATGCCCTAAGTCTAGGAATACTGACACCAGGAATGCTAGTGAAATAAGTCTGCCAGGAAATATCTCAAAAAAATTAAAAAGGCAGAAGAAAAAAATATCCCTGTTTGAGTTTTGCACCATGTTTTCTCTCTGTGTCTTAAGATACCAGTGTCATGACTCACTCTGGAGATTTGAATTGCTCCCTGGGCAACATGACCTTCTCATACCAGCTTCGTTCCTCATGCTAGCAAAAATTGGTCATCCATGAATACTGAATGAAGAAACTTCCTTATTAGTCATCTCTGGATCTATAAAACTAATACCGGAAAATTGTGTTTAAACAAGCCCACTGCTGCTTCAGGTATGTGGCCTTCCAACATTGCAAATCTAAATAGTTTCATCAGGTGTGGGAGGAAGGATAGAAAAGGGAAAAGAAGTTAGATACATAAGTCATCTGTCTCTAGATAAAATCTATGGATCAGCACTACTTTCAGCAGTTTGGATCTATATTTAGGTTTTCATGTTTATATGCCTGACTGGCAAATCCCTTGGCAATTTTGAAACCAATGCCTAAAAAAACCCCCTTGAAAACCCACCGAGCCTTCAAACTGAGAAGATTTCTGTTTCACTTTAGCTGGTTAGCTGTCCATCCTCATGTATGCTGTAAACCACTGTGACTTCTCATACTCATGTAAAAACTACAGATCAAATTCTCCTTCCAAACACAGGAAGAACAGGTATTTGTCTACACATAGTCTTGCCTGCACCTCTCCTGAAATAGTTCAGTACATTCCTGACTGTGCATGAAACTAAAAATTCAGAGCAAAGCATATGCATCTCAATAATTCATGTTACAGGCACATTGCCTCATTCAAAAGATAGTCAGTAATATCAAGTCATACCCATTATAATGGTCACTGACAAAAAAATGTCACCTTGTTCCCCTGGACATTGGTTGCTTTTTTGTTTAAGCTCTCTCTGCTGGTAACAGTACTGGCTCAAATTCCATTGAACAGCATATTACACCCTCTCACCAAATTATGTGAATAGGATTGACCAAGATGAGACAAACATCCCCATAATTGCAGGGGACCTAATCCATTGTCTGTCCCTAAGTTAACAAAGCACTAAGCTAAGTGCGAAGCGTTCCTGCAGGTCTAAAACTTTGAAAAGACTTCAGATTGATAACTACACCAAAGAACTGAAACTTTCTCACATAGGAAGCATAGCACAAGCAATCAAAATCCTCATGGAAATCCTCATTCCAGTGTATGAAACAGCACAACATATTAACTACACCTTTTCCTCTTTGTAACTAAAAGATGTGGACAGCACTGCACTCAGGCAATGCAAGATGAAACTTGAAAGAAAATTTTTTTTTAAAAATCCAATCAAACCCCTCCCATAGATTTTTAGCCAATATATAATGAGTAAAAATTATCCCAGAGCCCAAACTTAGTGTTGATATTTCTGTGTGAAAAAGAATCCTTACTATATCTCTAAATTGCAAATATCTTACTATACCCTTGGCAACCTGTTATCTTGGTTTCCCATTAAGATGGATACCACAATACATTTTTATTAAGTTTAGCATTTAAAGAAATATCCACCAGTAGCTCAACTATTTTTGCTTTCAAATGACATATAAATAGGAACATTGATAAAAATAGTTCTAAATGCCCATCTGATATACTCTTCTTTTATCAGCAGCCTCTGCAAGGTGCCAAGGATTTGCTGGCCAAGAATCCAATCTGACTTCATCTGTAAATGGCTGTAATGAGATGCGAGACAATTTCTGTAAGAGACATTTCAGTTTCATTTTCAAAGGAAACATCTTTAGAGGCATTTCCAGTTTCTCTAAGTGTTGGATCAGCTGTAGGATGTAAGACAACACTCTCTGATTACCAAAAACTCTGATTACCAGGAACAGGATGCTAAACCACATGAAAGCAGCCCTGCTGCTCAAGTATTAACTAACATGATGTAGAAGGAATGTTTAACAAGTTCGTTCATGTAATAGGATGGGTGAATGCCATCTCTCACCACCATGTGCACGCTCCAGAAATTCTCTCACTTCAGGAAAATGTGTCTGAAAGTCTATCACTAGAATGAAGGATGGAAAAGTTTGGAACAGTGATGCACATATTTTGCATTTTATGTAAATTGTACATGTTGTTTATATTACATCAATGCATGTGAATTCTACAGCTACTAGAACATAGTTAACCTTTTTAAAGGTTCATGTACAGTTAGCAAAAATAAACTTATCATAGTTCAGAAACAAAAATGTTAACTGCTGGCAACTTCTAGGTTCACAGGATGGAAGTACAATGTGGCATGACAAAGCCAGACTACAATAGTCCTTAACACTGCTCTGATGCCAGCTAATCACAATCTGTTTCTGCATCAGTACATCTCACTATTTGCCATGGACTCCTTGAATTCTATTTAGAAAGAGAATTCTTTATTTTCTCACTGGATTTCATTTGGTTTTCATCATTACTATGTGGCAACATTTTTTAATTGTTCATTTCTACAACATAAGGTATCTGTATTACCCCTTGTTCTAAAGGAGGGCAAAGAAACAAGAGGTACAGAGGTCCAAAGGTGTCCATGTGACTAATTAATATTTTGATGTTAACTTCAGAAGAGGCAGAAAATAATTAAAACCCTCTGTATTAATAACTCTGTTTCAAATCTCTTCCTATTTTTGACTACCCCCAAAACTACTCATATGGCCTAAGTAACACTGATCAGGAGTGGCAGCTCTTCCAAGACAAAATGCTATGAACTTTCAAAACCTAGGAAAGTATGACAGTTCCTAAAAGCAATCTAACCATGCCCCTGTGGCAGAAAAGTTACCTCCAGATGAATCAGAGCTTTTGTGGTCAGTTCTCAACTACAAGTCCCATGGGACAATCAGCTCTAAGTTACACTCTAAGCTTTTATTCCACACACAGATCTACATCACTCACAATATGTAGATACTCCTACACAGGAGAATAAACCCGGTTCTTTACAGGGCTATTCAGTAGCCCTCTTGCAAGGCTCTCTTCCTCTTCTTTCAGCTCACTTTCCTTTAAAATTCAGCAAACAGTAACACAGGACCCACAAACAACTGCCTATTTTTAACTGTGCATTTTTGGTTACTGTAAATCCTGTGTTCTGAACAGTGCTCAGACCAGGCTTGTGCAGCTCCCATGGGGGTGGACCACCAAGGACTGACTGCTGGCATGGAGCTGCAGCCGTGGGCCACAGCAGAGCAGCTCACAGCACCCGAGGCCACACAACTCGCGGTGGGTGGCTGCTGACCAGCTGCCACAATCCCCAGCCAGAGCGTGGCACGCAGCTGGCAGCAGCCCTGCCCCGGGGAAAACACACACAGTCGTCACTGCTGTCAGCTGCACCTCGTATCCCCTTCCTCTCCTTTCATGTGCTCTCCCTGTGCATAGAGAACCCTCCTGTTAGTCTGCCCTCACTGGGCAGGACCTGGGTCTCCTCTCCCCCGCAGCAGCCCCACAATCCATCCCAGCAGTCCATCTTGTTCCTTACTTCCCAGGTCCCGCCCCACACACTAACCAAAATACCCCCACGCTGTTCCCATGTTAACCTCAAGTTCCTGCTTCCCAAACCTCCCACACTGCTGGCTTGCTGCTTCAGCTCTTCTCCTAATGCTCCCAGGCTCCTCTACCCTCTGCAATGGCCCTTGCTCCCTACTTTCCAAACTTCCCTTATCTTCTCAGCATTCCTGCCACTCAAACACCTTCTGGATGTAAGGAGTCTCAGGAGTACAATTCCTGGCACCCCAAGAAGAAGAACCAGCATGTCCAGCTGCCTTCTCCTGCAGTGCCCAGGCCTTCAGGGCTGACTCTCCCTGACACAGATGGCAGAGTGTCTCAGAGAAAGACTTGGAATATTGCTCCCAACCAAAGGCTCACACGAAGCTGCAAATCCCATCTGACAGTCTGTGTTGTGTGGGCCAGATCAAAACCCAGTGAAGGGACCTGCTGCTTGTGCCAGTAAACAATCACACTGGAGGCTGTCATTTCCCACCTAAGCTGGCATTCCCACAAGCTGTCAGTTGCAAGGGAATGGAAATCCAAGAGCCTCAAATCCTTCTGAAGTGGATGACATCATGAAGGATGCAAGTTTTCAGTCCATTCTTTCTAATTCTGATATTTTCTTCTTATCCCCATGTTGCCCCACCCATGGATCTTATTCTTCATTGAGTTCTGATTCACTTTTCCTCCTCAGTTTTAGTCACTGTGCCTTTTTCACCAATGGGAATAATTTCTGCAATAATTCAGAGGACAGAACATGTTTGAACTCAGTTTCTTTGCTTAGCACCACAGTTTGTACTGATTACCTGGGCTGCAAAGAGTAAAATTATCTTCAGGATTGCACATACTACCCGACTTCCCTTCCACACAAACTTCTGTGTAAGCGGGCATTGAAAAATCTGACCATTAGGCCAAATTTCAGGAGAGTATACTGGCAAAAAATGGAGACTCAAAACACACAGAACTTCCCTGAGAAATGTTCAGCCCACGCTTTAAAGCAAAGAGGCACTTGAACCTCTCACCAGTGTAAGTGTGTATTTTAATCAAGTGCCTGGGAAAGCAGAATTTCTTTCTGAAACTTGCTTTTATAAGAGCCAAGCTTTGAACTGCTAAGTTCAACCAGACTCACACAGCTGGTGCAGAAAAAAACCCAAAATCAAGTGGTAGAAGTAAATTTTGCAGAAGCAACAACAACAAAATGCCTCATAATGGGAAATATTGCATAATGCATCTATGGACGAAGTTGACAGTCCATAGATGCAATTAATAATGACAAATGGTAATCCCTTCCTGCTTATAATGAAAAATGGCAATCCCTTCCTCCTAAAATAAAGCAATTTTTCCTTAGAGGCACTGGACAACTGAACAAAAAAACCTTCAGGAAAACAATCCTAAAAACTGAAATATTAATACAATATTTTCTTAATCCAAATTAATATACCAATAACTTTCAAGATGACATACTGCCCCACTGACAGAACAATGCCTGCCATGCAGGCAGCCTACCAGAAAAGCCTAAAAAGATCCAGTGTCTCCTTTCTGGCTAGACTTGGGATGCAATTTCTGTCATGAGGACAGACCAGTTTGTTTGCAGAAGCCAATTTTTGGCTAGTGGCTACGTCTCTGTGCTGAGCACAACAACACATCCATACAAAACTGAAAAACAGGACATTAAATCATTTTGACATAATAACATCTTCAAAGCATGCTGTTTTGAAGATGTTATATATATAACATAATAACATCTTCAAAGGTTGCTGCTCAGCACTCAGGTTTCTGATCCTTAAGTGCTTCAAGATTTAATGTTTAGGAATTCAGAACATTGTGGATTTAAGCGTACTTATTTACCAAAGCACATCCATGTTTCAAAAGACTGCATAATCCCAGTTGCCTTCAAAAACAACTTCCTATATATGTTCCCATTATCTAGGCATAAAAATCACGCAGCAGTCTGTAAAAAAGAGGCGGGATTGTGGAGCCGTAGCAGAGCTGTTTCCGAGCAGCCGGTTAAGCACGGCTGGCGATGCAGGCGTCTTGCGCAGCACCACCACCACCTCCTGGACAAGCCGAGTGGGGCTGCGGGAGCCGCCAGCGCCTCTCCCAGCCTTGATTTGGGGCAGGCACCCCTTCCTCCCAAAGCACGCCCAGCCATCCCCGCTGCTGCAAACCTCACCTTCCCACCCAGCCGGGCCATTCCCGGCTACCATTCCCAGCACGGCCACAAAGGCTCCGGTCACACCGATTTTACCTCGTTGTTCCGCAAGTACAGCCAGGTCAGTCGGACAGCTTCCCCTGGGAACCACAGCTGAAAGCCCCAGTGCCAATGGCAAAAGAGTTTGCCTTTGGTAAAAGGCAATTAAGTTGCCTTTTTTTTCTGTAGCTAAGTTACATGTATTGTTATAAGTAATAGTAATGTGCTACTATGTACGTATCCGTTCAAGCAGCAAACATTTAATGAACTATAAAACATATTTTAAAACAAGTGTAATCTGTAAGACAGCAGGAAGATGTCCTCCCTACACTGTTTTTCTCAATATAGTATAAAAGAGCTTCTTTAGTCAGAGACAGAAAAAAAGGTCTCTATTTTTAGGTGAAGATAAATCCAGTGTTAAGGATGCAATTAATGAGAATTTTCAATTTCTAGGAATTAAAGATCAGTCATTTCAGGATCTGGTTTGTCTTCCTATATATAGCATATATATATATATATATATTTTAATGTTGGTGCCTCTTTTTAGATGTCTGCAGATCACATAAAACTCCATACTCTACTTTAAACTACATACTCTACTATATAACCATAAATCTACTTCAGTATTAACTCTCACCAAACCTTTTATAGAAATAAAACGTCTCTTTATGCTTGCTCCTGCTGCTGCAACCACAGAAGTGTTCTCCTGTTTGCTGTTGCACCCTTTGGAGATAGCTGGACAGTGGATGCCTTCTCAGTCCCTCTTGATCCTACAGATAGAGCATAGATTTCTTAATTTCTTAATTCTTGTCCTGAAATGTGAAGTTGAAAGTGATTGTACTAATGCCTGTTCTAACTGATAGGTATGCTCACAAAGTCATTAGGATTGTTCTATATAAAAAAAATTTGTATGTATTTCAACAGTTGCTATGTCTGCAAAGTCTTATCAGAAAATGTTTCCTTAACTATTTCTAGTTTATTATTGCATAAAAATGAAAACACCAAAAAGCTGTTGTTGCTGTTTTCATTGTTACGCTTAGTCTCATCAATAATCCCTGAACAGTGTCCAGTAATTTCTGCATTTTAATTATCAAATCAATCACCAAGATACAGAAATTTGCTTCATTCTGGGTCAGGATATCCTCAGAGGACATACACCAAGTGCCATAGAACACAGTAGATATATTTTCCTCATAATACATAAACAAATCCAATGAGTGGAGTCAGCTTCCTGTGCAGCACCGTGTGCCTGTGACCATGAGGGCCAGGATGTTTGCAGGAGACACTGATCCTCCTGTTAATATGAAGAAAATTTTGGGCATCTACTTAATTTGCCTGGCTCACAGCCAAATTAATCAGTGGTTTTCCACCAGAATTTTTTTTTTTTTCCTGTGACAGGCCTGAAGAAGTCACTGAGCTTTTCTCCTCATTTTCCTGTCCTGTTGCAGGATGAAGATAGCAACTTACTCTCTCCTAAGCTGCTCAGTAGTAAGTTTTGCGTGGTTCTGATAATCATGTAAGCAAGCAGCCAGAGGGTGTTGCTGTACTTGGTATTGTCAGGAACATAGATGTGAGATGTGGGTCCAGGCAGGGTCAGGGACTCCTGGTCCCATGCAGCAGCATGTGCTCCGAAGCACAAATCCGCCATGGTTTCTAGAGCCCTGTACTTCTACAGTACAAATCTGCCATGGTTCCTAGAGCCGATCCGCACAGAGCGTTAAAGAAGGAATTGTAAATTCCCGGCGCCGCCCACCCCGGCTCCCAGCCGGCCCCTCAGCCTCGGCCCCGCCCCCTCACGGGGCTGTGGGCGGGGCACCCAGCCACGTGACCCGCTGGCCGCGTGACGCGCTAGCGGGCCGGTGGCACACGTGACCGCTCTCGCGAGCTCCGGCGCGCGCCGGCCGAGGCCCCGCCCCTGCCCCCCCCAGCCCGGCTGCGGCGGCGGAAGGAGCCGGAGAGCAGCGGCCGCGGCCTGACGGGACCCCGAGCGGAGCCCCCGGCCCGGGCACGGCCCGCACCCCGCACCGCCGAGGTGAGACCGCCGGATGGGCCCTGCCGGCCCCGCGCGATGAGCTCCTGCCCGCTCTGAGCGGCCCGGGGCCTGGGCTGGGCCCGGCCTGGGCCTGGGCAGGGCCCGCGCCAGAGCAGGCCCAGGCCCGTCTGTTCTCCCGCGCCGCTCCGAGCCCACGGGAGCCCCGGCAGGGCCCTGTTCTCGGGGCCCGCAGGGATTTCGGTGTGAGGCTCGCTGTGTGCGGCGCCCGGAGGGCACACACCGCCGTGCGCGGGGTTTGTTGGGACGCGCATTCATTTTCTAAGGAGCCGGGGCGGTGCGAGGCTTGCCCAAGGCCCCGCTGCTCACACGCTGTGTGTGAGCTGTGCCTGTACCCCGTGCACGGGCACGTGTTTCTGCCCTCTGTTCCTCACAAGTCTCTTAAGAGCAGCCGGAACTGCACAAAAATTAAATGAGCGGGTATCTATAGTGAAATTACTGAACAAATACTCATCATTGAAACTTAATGAGCTGTGTTTCTAACACGTTAGTAACAGCTTTTTTTGTTGTTGTCATTTCACCCACTTGGACCACAAAAGCAGCAAAGCCGTTGTTTTGATGTGGGGTTTGTATGTGTATGTGTTCCTTGTAGATGTCAGAAGACCTTGCTAAGCAGTTGGCCAGCTACAAAGCTCAGCTCCAGCAAGTCGAGGCTGCCTTATCTGGCAATGCAGACAATGAGGATTTACTGAAACTGAAGAAAGACTTACAGGTGAGAACTTGAGGGTAGGTGAAACATCAAGGTCTTTTGCAAGTGTTTTAATTTTCCTAAATATTTGTCCTGCAACAAAAACAGACACTTGGTGGGCTGGTTACTTTCATTCCATGTAGCTTGATATACTCACGGTAGGCTTAGTTTGGAAAAACCCAAAGTATGACCTATTTAAAATATTTTTTTAATTATTAAAAGAGATGTACTAATTTATACAGCAAACTCATTTTCTATAAACTTTGGCCAGAGAGGTGAAAGATATGCCAGTGCTGTCGTTACTATGTGCTGGGTTTAAATTTTTTTTCCCTGAAGCATTTCTCAAAGTCATTATTTTTTGTTGCTTTTACTAATGCTGAAGCCTCATGGTTTAGCTTACCATGATGTTCATACTAAGTTCTCAAATAACTTGATCCAGAACCTGCTTACTCATTAAATGCATTTGCAGTGTTTAAAGCTTTGGAGTGTAGTTCTGTATTCCTTGTGCATCTGAGTCTTGATTGTGTTTCTATATAAGAAAGGAAAAGAGTGGTGTTTTTCATTTGTCGCAAGAGCATAGTGTGTTCCTAACAGCTAAAACCCATTTCTGGTCCTTGGGATGTGGTTTAGTGACAGGAAGGCCACCAGCCTAATTTTAAAATATATGAGTGGTCTTTTAGATTCTTGTTCATAAAAAGACACATTGGCATATAGCAAATCCCAGCAGTGCTGTTAAAATCTGTCATGAGAGTGCAAGATGCTGCTTCATTTCTGTTGTGGATTGCTTTAGCCATCAGGTGTAAAAATATATAAAACTATCCAGTGCAAGGTTCAGTGACCACTGCTCTGTATGGAAATAACAGAAATAAATTGGGGCTTCAAAACCAAAACACAAGTAGTGCCTCCAAACAGTGATCTTTAGAATTCCTTTTAAACTGCAAAGGCTTTGTGCCCACAAGGCACTTTATAGATCATCTGAATGTGCTCTGTTGTACACTGTTAAAAGCATGTGTATATTTTTATATTTTTAAAATGCACAGCAAAACCCATATGGGATGATATTTCCGATACCAACACGACCTCGGCTTTGATATGCAGAGATCATTGATGTGAAAGGACAACTTGCAAACTTTTTAATAAAAGCTTTCTGCACAGAATGGGGAAGATCTTTACACTTTCGTCCCCAAAAGGTTTGCTATCCGTATGTTCCACCTTGAAAATGACATAATGTTTTGCAGACTTGATATATGCCAACTAAGCAAACAGCTGTAAGAGTGGGTTTGATGCATCAGTGTCCCAACTAAACAGCTTTTTGTCTGTTCAAAAAGATGGTTACTATGTTACTGAAACATCTTTTTCCTATTATAAATACTGATGCATTTTGTATGCTTAGATTATTCAAAATTAAATTATTAGAAGAAATTGTTAGAAGTACTTAGCTTTTTGCTTTTTGGTTCACCAAAACATTTCTAGGACAGTGTCTGTGCACCCAAAACCAAAGTTACCTTTTCTAGGCTTGATGGCAGCTGTCATCTTGTGTAATTGGAGATGAGATGTGTGGGCGTTGTGCTCTGGAGTGTAGGGCTCTGTCTGGCTTTGTGAAGACCAGTTGGTCAGGAAAAATCTTGGCAAACTAAGTAGTGTTCCCTGTGGGTCACACCTCCTTATCACAGGGATGTGGCACCAAGCCATGTTGTTCAACCTGTTTGGCTGTACTGAGCTGCTGTGGTAGTCCAAGTCCTGCTCAGAAATTTTCTTGGAATGATCTCCTCTCTTAAAGACTTGGGAACTGTCTCATGGCTTGCAATAAAATTAATGTCTCTATCTTGTGAGCCGAGCATTACGGTAGGGGGATATCAGATGAAGATTTTTACCAAAAGTTTGGTAATTTTAATGGCCTCGTGTGTAAGGGGCTTTATTAAATTCAGAGGATTCTTGGTAGACTTGTCTGAAACTATTCACATCCAAGTTCTAGAATAAGCCATCTCTGAGGCAAGAATTAGTCAACAGTTTGGTGCTACTTGGTAGTTGCAATACCTGAAACACTTGTTTTCAGGAGTGCCTTGTGCCTGATGTGATGTACTTGACCTGCTGAGAGAGATACTTAAGCCATGATGCCTCCTGGATTTGCAGAATACAGCTACCTGTATGTTAAGAAATTTTGCACCTGGGAGGGAAAATTAGGTTAATGCTGTATGTTCTCAAATTAGGTAACTTGATAATGTTAATCTGTTATGCTTTAGGAAAATGGTCAGCTAAGTAGTAGAAGTAATTGTGTGTTCCTGTGCTCACAGTTGCTACTGATTGTGCTCACTGGAGTACTTATTAACCAGCAGCTCCTCCAAAGCAAAGAGCAAAACTTCTTAGCTGTTGAAAATTCAGACATTAACATGCTGCAACAGAAACAAACTGTTAGGCCTTTGATGTTAGTTGTATAGTTTATCAGATAAAAGTGCTTGCAAGTTAATACATCATAAACTTGGGAAGTGCTTACAATCCTTTAGGTTCTTAAGGGATGATGAACAGCTCCTTTACTGCATTTTCCTGAGTCTTTGTATGCTCATAGCTGAAGTAAGATGTGAAATGGGGAGGGAAGTTCAGGCTTTGCATACTTTCTGTAACCCTCCCCTGACTTAGATGTTTACTGTTTGTTAGCAGAGTGACTGGTTTATGCTGAGGTACTCAAAGAATTGAAGACTTTTTCTTTAGGGCCAGCAAAGTTTCTCTGTATTATATATAAAGTTCATATGGCCCTTTAGATGCTGTCTCCTTTGACTTTTTAACCCTAGTGAAATCCAAGGGAGGTCTTGATTGCTTAGTTTTTGATGTAACATTTACAGGAAGTTGGGAGAGCTTTTTGCAAGCTCCTGCTTGCAAATGAATAATGTGTAAAGGAACTGGGAAATTTTGTTACTTTGTCATCTTGAATTAGCAAGGGGAAGGCCTGACCTGAAATCTCAAAGTCAGGGAGTTTAGGAAAAAAACAAACACTTCTATCAGAGTGACCTAAGGAAGCCAGTTCTTTAGTGTGCTCCTGGATGCTTTCTAGCAAAGAGAGAGGGCTTCACAGCTTGGAGGGTGCTCTGCCACCCTGACTCTGCATGCTACAGTTCAGCCAATGAGAGAAATGCTATAAAAAATAATAGGCTACTTTTTGAAAATTGGAGGAGGGCATGGGCAGCTTTACAGCAGTACAGTGAGGACCATACATATTTTTATCTACAATTGCAATTAATGAGTTTAATTAAATTATTAAAAAACCACAGCGAGTGTAATTCACACATCAGCAATGAATATAATATAGTAACTTAAAAAAAATCAAACCAAAACCAGTAAGCTTGGGGTAAATATATGCTTGGTAAGAAGAATTTGAGAAATTATTCTTTGTGGGTTTTTTGTCTTTTGTAGGAAGTCATAGAGTTAACCAAAGATCTCCTTTCAACACAACCTTCGGAAACCCTCGCGAGTTCCGACAGCTCCGCGTGCGCCCTCCCCAGTCACTCCTGGAAGGTTGGGGACAGGTGTATGGCCATATGGAGTGAGGATGGACAGTAAGTGTAGAAAACTTCTCTAACAGTTACATGAAATAGTTCAATGGTAAGAGACTTTCATTCAGTTTGAATTGACCAGGGTGACTAAAAGCAAAAAGAAAATACGAAATAAATGTGGTATTAAGTGTTCTTGGACTGTTTATTAAAGGTCAGTATTTTAGGTAACAAAGAGATGGGGGCCCTTTTTTTCACTAACCTTATAAAAGTAGGGTGGCTTTTGTAAATTACCATTTGCTGGTGTAACAAATGGTAGATGGAAAGAATTGGTCAGTTAGGACAGTCTTTTTTAAAGCTTTTGGGATGTGTAATTCATGATTTGTCATTGCATTCATATATGTGTGTCACTGATTACTATGAAGAAAAATTCTTGCTGTATCTCAGTTTGGGTCTCTAATTGGAAATTAATTTTCAATTTTAATTAAAAATGCTGGGTTTGGCTATAAAATAACTATGTAACGTAACTTTAGAATTAATCAACCTTTTGGGTTTGGTCTCATATATTATCCTGTGTAGTTCTGGGAACCCAAGCAAATCATTTTGACTCCATAAACTTTGAAATAAACATTTAGAAATGACTTTTCATACTGCAAATGTGTAACTATTGCAGCATTAAAAAAACTGCTTTCACAGGACCAATACTGCAATTGTTGCCACTTAGAGAGAGGCTCTGTTGTTGGATGAACCTGCTTCTCTTAACAATGTAATAGCCTTATAAAGATTTTGGTATAGCTCTTGATGTCTTAAGTAGAAAACTAGTCTAAAAGTGAACAGTTCTTCTGTTTATTAATGAGTAAAATGTTTTTGTGTTAGAACTTAAAAACTGAATCTTAGTCTTAGGTCACCACTGGATCATTGGTTTTGGTCTGATCCCTTGGTTACAGGATCAAAGCTTGGGGAAGAGTGTGTCAGAGTGTTCATGGAAGTGCATCTTATTGGACTTTATTGTTCTGCCTTTTTTAGAAAATCCTTCTTCTGTTGCAGCATTTCTTAAGAGCAGTGTTTCATAAAGAGCTAGCCAGAATTTTGGGTTTTCCTATGTTTGCACCTAACTCAGCTCAAGATGTTGGCCCACTGAAAACACACAAGAAATTAATTTAGTAAATGTTAATTGGAATACTGTCTATGAAACATTTCCTTTTTTTCCTCTGTTTGCTCTAGATATATCCTTTTGCCCTTAAGTTAGGCACAGTTATTTTAAATATTTTTGGAAATGTCACTTTTAAAATTTTTTTTAAATTTTTCCCATATTTACGTGTATGAAACACCAATGGACTGTGTTTTAGATTACTGTGATTACTGTGAAAATTTCAAAATTTCTGTTTTAAATCAACATGAAAGCTTTTAAGCTTTAAAGTGTTGAAGAGGGAATGTTTTGAAAGCTTCAGTTTTTCTTCGTTCTTTGTCTTATGGAGAAAAATGGAATGAAAGCTTTGCACTTCTGAGCTGACATTTTCTAAAACTCCTCAATGAATTCTGTGAATGCAGCTTTTTTTTTTTCTATCCCATGACTTGCCAGAACTAAAACCAAATCAGGATAGCTGATTAGATTGGCCCCAGCATGAATCATTAGTTGTGATAGCTGTGAGGGCATTGCTTGTTGAAGCTAAAGGTCAAATACAGCAGATTCCAGTCTTTGTACCTGTGTCCCTTTGACCTTAAGACAATAATCTCTTGGTTTGATTTGTGTATTACCCCTGAAAATGAAGGCTGGTATCTGCATATTTTTCACTTAGTGGCATTAGCTGGCTGATGTAGGTGTTGAAGGGCTGAGTATTAAAGCTTTACTCACATGCTTACAGCCATGATATCTTTACAGGTGTTACGAAGCTGAGATTGAAGAAATAGATGAGGAGAATGGAACAGCTGCAGTTACATTTGCTGGATATGGCAATGCTGAAGTCACACCTCTGTTCAACCTCAAGCCTGTGGAAGAGGGAAGGAAAGCAAAAGAGGACAGTGGCAACAAACCCATGTCCAAGTGAGTAATACACAGATGGAAGTCTGAATGCTGATTTGTGGTTGGTTTTGGGTTAGTTGTTTTTTCTTTTTCCTCCCTCAGCTATAAAAACTGGTTAATGAAATAGGTGTTTTTCTGTTTTGTTTGTGTTTTAAATTTACATTTACTTAGTATCCTGCTATGTCTAACACAGGAAGGTATTTGTAAGGGCTAAAAACTTTTTGTTTTTTTACTTTGGAAAAAACAAAAGGTACAGTTCCTCAGAGTTTGTTATAGCCAGTGATCCCTTCCCTAAAAGGTTGTTCTGAAGATGCTGCATTTGTGGTGGCATAGATTGACTCCTTCAACTTCCTTGTCTTCACTGAAGTAATCTCTGTCCTTTTCCTTCCATCCCTATCCAATGATTGGTAGCAGAGTCCTGCAGACCTCCAGAAAAGTTTGGGCTTTTCACTCCAATGGGTTATTCACACTTTCCAAACCCAAGATGTTCCTGAAATGTAGAAGTGCTGATAGGTCCCATTTCACCCAGAAATGAACTGCACCCAATGCCATGGGTTGCTGTGTTTGGCATGGGCTCCTCGGGTGTGCTTGGTGGTTGTTGTTATGCCAAATGCATCAATAAGTAAGGTAATGCTTATTAATGGATAGATTAGGTTTGGAATTTTAGGTTTTTGGGATTTTTTTTTTTACCTCCTAGAAATGATAATTATTTACAAGCTTTATTTCTGTAAATTCTGCGAACTTCTGGAAAGTTAATGTGCATGTCTGTTTTACAGTCAAATTGTAGTTTGTTACAGGAAGAGGCATAAACATGAAATGTGGGGTTTGTTTTTTGTTGTTTTTCCTTTTCTCCAGAAAAGAGATGATAGCCCAGCAACGAGAGTATAAAAAGAAGAAAGCTTTGAAAAAAGCTCAGAGAATTAAAGAACTTGAACAGGAACGAGAGGACCAGAAAGTCAAGTGGCAACAGTTTAACAACAGAGCCTATTCTAAAAACAAAAAAGGCCAGGTTTGTTTACTTTTGTCAGTATGTGAGTAGCAACAGGGCCCAGATTTCTGTGCAGTAACTTGGGAGAAAGGAGGTGGTTTTTAAAGGGATGCATCACAGGGATTTGGGTGTCTTTGGGATTCTGAAGTGTGCATTTTTGTATTTTGTGCACTTCAAATGCCTGTTTTTTTACTGGATTGTTTCAGAGGAGTGCTTCTCCTAAGTGGGTGAGCTTTCACTTGGCTGGGAGAACTAGGCTTGCATCAGGTGCCAGCTGATGTTTGTTGGAGCCAAGAACCTGAGGTCCCCTCTAAACCTCCAGGTCTGGCTTCTTGCTGTGTTTATGACCCAGGAGCACAGTGCTGAGGACGTGCCCTGGAACAGCAAGTGTGGGGTAAAAAAGGTAGCAAGGACATTAAGTCTTATTCCATTTCTGTCATGGCTTGACCAAGAGTTGCCAGACATAGTGGTAAAACTTCCTTTTGAGCAATTATTAGAGATGCCCTCATGAGAGGTGATTTTATTCCTTATTGGCCTGACCTGAGATCCTCAGTACCACAATCACATCCAGTATCGAGGTGCCAGAAGTTCCCAGCCCCATTGCTTCACTCAGTGACAACACATCACAGCTGGGCTGGCTGTTAAAAAGTGTCCCCATCTGTAGGGCAAAAGTTGAGAATGCTGAAGCACTTCAGATAGTAATGATTGCTTGTTTGTTTTGTTTGGTTTTTTTTTGTAAAATCCAGCTGGTAATTATTCAGCAATGGTGTTTTCTGTTTTATTTGCAGGTGAAAAGGAGTATTTTTGCTTCCCCTGAGAGCGTAACTGGCAAGGTTGGCGTTGGAACATGTGGAATTGCAGACAAACCTATGACACAGTATCAAGATACCTCTAAATATAATGTCAGGCATCTGATGCCTCAGTAACAGGTGGAAAAGGTGGAACTTCATCTCTGCAGGGCTTTACACTTACCTTTTTATCATTATATTTTTCTAAAAGTAAATTATTTGTTGGCACATAGTGAGTAGTCCATTTTGTCACCATCACTTTGGCTTCAGCTGATTTGAGCCTTAAATCTCCAGCTCTTGATTTGAACACCCCCAACCATTAAACTTTTTGTAGCAGGTAAACATTAATGAGTTCATGAACTGCTGTTGCCTGTTACTTTCAAAGCAGTATTTGTCTTCAGCTTTGAATCTTTCATTCATACCATTAGTGAAGGTTTTTTTTTTTTCCCTTCAAAAAAAGTGGTGGTATAAAAGTGGCACCTTAAGAGCCTCCCTGGTTTCTGTAGTCACGGTGCTGTCTGTGACATGCTCAACATTACAGAGCTGCTGCAGCTCTGGGAGAGAGCTGACATGTCACATGGAATTGCTAAGGAAGTTTAAATAACTCCCTTAAATAAATCCACTGTGGATCAGTTTGTACAGCTGTAAATGAGGGCAGAACAGAGCTGATTGGATCTTTATTACTAATGATCACTTACATTCTAGAAACAATAAATTTGACTTAATTCCAGTCCAAATTTCTTACACTTGAATTTCAGCAGAGGCGATGCTGTTTCTTGTTGGTTGTTTTTCTTTCTTTGTTTGTTTTATAAATACTCATCAAATTATAATAGGAAGTTAATGAAATGTAACCAGAAAACCATAGGACAAGGAACTGTACTTAAGAGTCCCCACCCATCCCCAGGGGTCAGAGCTGGTGCTGTGGAAAGGAGCTGTCCTGTCCTCCCTTGCAGATCTTGTAGTGTGTTGGTGCAGTCAGAGCAGTGACAGCCTGGGCCCCCATCCAGACACGGAGAACCACAGCACAGCAGATGTGAATGCCTGGATCCCACTTAGTTAGCTGTGAGTGAGTAAAGGTTAGCTGGGAATTTCTGTCCTTACATAACTGACTGGCCCTAGTGTCCATTGTACCTTCAGCTGTATTCCAGTGCTGCTGAGCCCCTTCAGTTTTCTTCAGGAACCCACGTGTAAAAGCTCTTGCTTTTTTGTACTCTCTGTGATTTGCTTTCCTCTGTTCCTTGTCTCGCACTTACGGTAGCGATGCCACCTCTGGACCCGTAATGTGTTTCAAGAAGTTAATGGGTAGCCCTGTATACAATGTAGATATTATTTTTGTAAAATCTAGGGCTGAGTTAATGGACAAGAGTACATCAGCTATTTCCCCCATTAAATAAAACGTGTGTCTTGTCCATTAACCCTGACCATTATTTCCCTGTATATTATGTTAATGTAGCTCATTTTGTAATTTGTTAACTAGATCAGGTCACGTCAGCAATTGTTGATGCACTGATTGGTGGAAATGTCCATCAGTTACCTGAGTCACAACTCAAGCTAAACTCTACAAGCAGTAGTTTAGAATCCATACATAGAAAAAGGTTCTCCCTGTAATGGGAGATGGTGATTTTTATGAATACAAAGTGTGTTAATTTCAGTTTTGTATGTTTAACTTTTATTAAATAAAGTGTTTAAAATCTGCTGGATATATTTGTTGAAGTGGAATTATTCATGGGGGGAAGATAATGGTAAATCAGGACAGGGGTGAGTACAGCAGAATCTGCTGGACAGAATGTCATACTCAAAAGTGGCTCTGAAGTACAACACACTCACTGCACCATAAGTAGGTGCTGCTTAATTCCTTATCTTCACTGGTAGCAGGGGGGTTAAATTTTCTTTTGCATAGAAAACATCACATGAGTAAAATAATCTGCTTTTTAGAAAGGGAGTTTGTGGTACAGCCTGCAGCTACAACCACATGTCCCAGCAGTGACATTAACTAGGTGACAGTTGTGCCACACTGACAGCTCAGTGCTGAGGAAGGTCACCTGTTGTCTTTCACAGGTGCCTGTGATACAGTGTCCCTTTCACTTATCCAAAACGAGCATCTTGAAGTCAGAACTGACACATGCTACAGCAGGCAGAACTGGAGTTTTCAGGAAGCCTATTCTGAACTCCACCTGTTCTTTTAACAGAAAACAGTCTTTGGAAAAGAAGGCTTAATCCATAGCTGACATGAGCTACATCTGCTTGTCTTTAATGTAATAAATACAATCAAGAGACCATCCCAGGGCTATTTATTTGTTCACTAGCTCTGGAAAGCAATAGAGTCATCAGAACACAATGGGTGCTGTAAGCCTCTGCAAGGGACAGTCCAGCCCAAGTTGTTTTGGCTGAACCTTTCAAAAATTTTAGCAAAACTTGTACCTTTCCACTGAGTAATTTACTCTCACCTCTTGTAATGGGGCTGCCTCATGGACTTTGGTGCAACTCTTCTGTTGGGCACTGCAAAGAAGTGCTGAAAGAAAGTTTTGACTGCCTTTTTTCTGAAACACCTTACCTGGAGTAAGTGAAACAATGAGACCACTGTGCCTGGGGTGGTCCAATCTATGAAGAGAATACATCTTGAGAACAACTTGTATAAACAAAAAAAGCTGCCCAACCACAACTGCTGTGTTGGCCACACAGCCATTCCTTAGAGCACATCAAGATTTTTTATGCTCTTGCCTCATCTGCAGGATGGGCCAGTTAATTGTAATCTGGCTTTGGAACACAGCCTTAGTAAAGTGGCTTGAGAAATTCATGTAATAAAAATAAATCTTGTGTGAAGCAATGCTGGTAATTGCCAAAACACAAGAGTTTCTTACATTACAAATTCTGAGTTGACCTGAAATGTGGCTGATGGTGTTTTGGTTGGTTGGGTTTCTTTTAGAATTTATTTTCCAGTTTTAATAACTGGTCTAGACAGCAAGAAGCCTGGGAACTCATGCTCTGGGCCTTTGCACACAAATTACCTACCCCAGTGCCAGCAAATCCTGCTATAGCCAGAGACTACTTAAAAACACTGAAATTACAGGGAAAGTTACTGTAAAAGTAAAGAGTTCAAGCCCCCCCAGGCTATAGAGATGGAAGAGATATTTGTCAGAGATTTGTGCTTGTCAGATAAGGGTACTGTGCAAAATGACCAGTATGGGCTGCATGTTTCCTCTTCAACCATTTCCTATAAGGCCTTACTTTTATCTAGCACAGCCTCAGTCCTGTGCAAACTGAAACCCATAGTGGAAATTAAACCAGTATAAACTTCACTCAGATCTAGGATTGCCCCAGTCAGTTTAAGTATTTAGAAGTCTCAACAGTAGCAAATTGAAATTCTCATGGTCATGGCAATCCATTTCTACTTTGCCTTCCCTAAAGCCAGTGAATGCTGTGTCACTTCTTATTTATGTAGCTGCTCGGTCTCACAGGTTTGTAAATACAAAAAGGGACTTTATCTGAGAGGACTGCAATTCAAGAGTGGAGATCTTCAGAAGGCAAAACCTACAGCAAACTTCTGTGCTTCCCCTTGAGGTTCTGCTCACCTGCAGCAGCTGTGGCAGGGTCTTGGGAACAACCACTCTCTTTGCAACAGTTCTGTGAAGAGTGAGGCTGCTGAAAACATTCCTGGGTCAGGCCCAAGAGAAGGATTGCTGCTGCCTGGGAGCTGGTGCTGCTCTTTGCATTGTAATTTGTCCAATCTTCATCTGGGCTCTAAAAACTTTCACTTAGACAGTAAAATAAGGAGGGACATTTGCATGAGGATGATGGTGCCACCCACCCAAGCCAGCTCTGGTCTTGAGCAAAAGGCTCTGCTACATAAAAGCACTTGCATTGCTTCCTTCTGCAAAGCAATTCCCTTTCTACACTGAACTCACCTCACAATGACTCCTTGGTCTGTACAGAAGTGCAAAAACTTCTTACAGTGGGTGCTGATTGAAAAAAGTTTGCTCTCACCTAGACTGAAAGGTGCTGTTACTTCCCAAAGAGACTTTATCCATGAGGAATATGAGTGAGCTGCATTTTACACCTTACCTGTCTGACTGACCTGCTGAAACTGGGATTTCCTGGGGTGATGGATACTATTTCATACAGTTATCCAGCACTCTGGGATAGGAAAGAGCTTTTGTATTTCCCCATCAAGCCTTCCAGGAGGAGATCCAAAACAATTAATTGAGACATATTTTTGAAAAGGGATTAAATGGAAAGAATTTCCTAACCTTAGCTGAATGGAGCATTAGCAAGAGCACTGGTAGCCCAAGTTATGGCCTAGGCCTGTGCACATTTTAACAAGAAACCGCAATATTAAAACCACCATAAAATACTTTAAATTCCTTCATGGCTTATTCTGCTTTGCTGCAACATCCCTCAAGATCAAAATTAATCCTTGCTGAAGCTGTATCCTTGCTGTATTAAAATAAAGCTTCATCACATGTCTGCAGCACAGAGGTCTGCAAGCCAAGATGTTGGATGACTTGCTGAAGGCCAAAACTACTCAGCTCACCCCACCATTTGCTGCAGGCCTCACTGGGGTACTACAAACCAAGGTGCTGATTTTTTCCAGTATGATAAAAATAAATTGCTGCCCACAGCTTTTACAGCATGGCTAATGTTGAAGATCTTTCCCCAAATAAATTACATTTCACACCTTTGACCTGCATCAGCCAGGCCAGCAGCACAATGTGACTCAGCTATTCAGCTCTGTATGAGCCCACACCTTGAAGGACACATCCACCCTTCTCAGCCATCCCTGATCCTTGACACTTTTGAAGGGATCTCAACACATGCATGTTGCGAGACAACTCCACAAACAGGACCCCTCCATAAAAGGTATTTAGTACCACAGCCAAAACACCAGTACCCACAGACTCCCTGTTCCTGCCTCTGCCTAACAACTACACCATCAGCCCTCTTTGCAGGAGGAAATAAGCAGAGAAGAAGAGGCCGGTGCTGGTGTATTATTCCCAGTTAAACAACCTGCCTTTCAGTAAAAGGAAAACTTTGCCTGTGCAAATACCACTCTCCTGTATTCATCCTCCCAAATGTCACTCAGATGTGTTGGCACATTTCAAGAAGATGTGACAGCACATCAGTGTTCTCTAGGTATTCTGTGCAAACTGGGGAACAGAGAGGCAGAAGGACACACTCCTCTACCCCGAGGGTCCCACAGGACAATTCAGAGATCACATTGCTGATGCAGAGGAGTTTCAGTCACTATCCAGTCACGGAATTTCTCCCTCACTGGACAATGTGTCCATGGGAGAAAGCTCCAGGAAAAAAAATAGGACTTTATTCTACTTTTATATAGCTTTTCATTGTTATCACCTCTCTAACCTCAGAATGAAGTCCTGTTTTTTACCATTCTCTTCCAGGAAGTGACCTTGATTTCTCTCTCCAATGATGCATGTTTGGTGTCAGAAAAAATGCAAGAAAATCCTATGATCCTGGGTGGGGAGGAAAGAGAACAACTATCTCCAGTTAGGGCACCCAATGGATCCCACTTCCACTGAAACCAAATGTTTCACCCATTCCAACAGGGCAACACAACAAACAGGGAACAGTGAGTACATGAGAACAAAGCAGAAAAGCAGGAGGCCGGAGCTCACAAAAAGATGGCAGCAAACAAGCAAACAAACAGACAAAAGGAAAACACAATCACCCACCCCAGAAAATGATAAGTCTGTCTAGTTAACCCCCTTTCTATTGACCTACAGATTTCTTGAGACAGACAGATGTGAGACCACCTTCGTCACTGACATGCTGCTAATGGAACGGACGTTAAAATGACCTTCAAGTGACAACTTGCCACAGGATAACCGTGACAAATGCAGCCAGATAGTCATCTCCACCTTGTCTGCAGACACGAGGTGACATTCCATAATACACTCGTGTCAAAAGAAGGAAAATGCTGGATGGTCTTTTTAATGGGTTTGTCTGTAGCAAAGAGACCCACTGGGGATCTAATTTACAGAGGGAGGACTTGACAGAATGAGCTTATGAGGGAGCTGTGCGTGCGTGTGCATGTCTGCCTACTGCATGGGAAGGCTGCCTCAGGAAAGCGCATCCAATTCTGCTTTTACAGGAAAAGTCACCATATTCTTGTAAAATTATACCAACACCTCTAAAAATGGGTTATCTTGAACACTGCAACAGAAAAGACCAGAACAGTGAAGGGAGATTTGAGGAGGATGGCAGCTGTGTGAGGTGAGAAAATGCAGGATCCACAAAGCAGAAATAAAGCAAGGCAGAACAACTTTGAAAGGCCAGAGAAATGTTTCATCACATAAGAAATTATCAAAACTCTGGCTGAAATCTGCTAGGATCTGCTACAAAGAACCCACCAGCACCAGAGCAACCAATCCCAGGTCTTTGGAGTTATTAGAAAGGTTCTTAGATTTGTTTTCTTCCTTGACCTCCCCCTGGCTGGACCATTGCTGCTGAGCATTCAGGCAGGTGGCTGGTGATGGAAGTTCATCTCCTGTGACATTTTCCCCATTTACTTGCACTTGAGATCAGGATCCCTTTGAGACCACAGTACTAGAAAAGGTAGGAGATACCAAACTGCCCCAGAGCATTACAAACAAACATTTTAAAAGCATTTATTCCAACCATAGACATGTCACTGTTTTATACCAACTAGGAGAGCAGGGCCATTCTCCATCCCTTGAACTTCAGTGCTTCTCAGCTGTTGTATTGCTTTCCCAAGTGGGCATTTAACACAAACAGGAATAACAGGAAAAGAGGTGCTGTGACAGCTACAGAAAAGGGCTCATAAATAAATAAATCCAACTGGTATCCAACTGCTCAGCACCAGCACTGCCAGTTGTCAACACTTCCAAGGAGAATAATAATGAATAAATAAGACCTTGCTAGAGCTGAAGTTTCCTACCTTTCACCACTCTACAGACTGTTTCAAGCCTTGTGTCATCCAGATATCATATAGATCCCAAAAGTAAATTCAAGTAGCATTTCTTCTTTCAAAGCCCTTGGGCTCCATTTGTAACCTAGAGCTTAATTCACTCTGTGGCAGACTCCTGCTCCTGCCAGGTAACCTCCCAGAAAGAAGAACAGATGGATTGAGACACTGGATTACATGCACACAAGTGAAAACACGTTTAACAACTGCAACCAGATGCAAACTTAGTAAGCAAATTAAAAAAAAAAACCCAGACTGGAGAGAAATCATTCATTACAGCCATGGAAAGATTATTTCTCTACTCAAGCATGTGTGTTGTGCCTCTTACAGGGAATGACACATTTTGGAGAGTGGAAGAAACATCAGAGTATTTAAACACAGGCAACTTATCACAGTGCAAAAGTCTACATGAGACTTGCTCAGGATGTCACTGCAGGACCAAAGGGCACAAGAAGAACAGCAGCTGGCTGAAGTGACAGGAATGACCAAGATGGAAGAACACAACTCATTTCAGATACAGAAATGTTTAATGGCGTTAAAGTGCTACTTTAATGGGGACCATATGCTAACATTTAAACACAATTCCACTGCACTGCTAAATATGGTTGTCTTTATTTTTTTTTACTTTATTTTACCTCTTTTTACCCAACCCTATCTAAAACAATAAAATAAAATCTAAAGGACTGAAATTAACAACCCATTCAAATCAGCAATAAGTTATGAATTTTATAAAGCATTTTTTCCTCTTTTTTTCTTAGTAATGAGGGGTAATTAAATTACTTAAGGATATACAAAGTTTCAAACAATGCCATAGGTGAAGACTCTATTAAGGTTTTTAAAACTTGGAAAACAAAATAATCCTGGCCATTAAAAAGACAAAAATAAAAAAGCAAAGCCCTCAAAGTGCAGGTTAGAATGCTTGTCTTGGAGAAAATTAGAAAACATTCGCTATAACAGCTCTTAACAGCACCTGCACAGATAAGGTGGCAAGGCCCTTGGGAACAGGACGTGCAGTCAAAACGTTACATTAACATGAGAGACGTGCTGAGCTTAACTAGGTTAACTACTGGACTGGAACTTCAAAAGTCAGCAAAGGGAATGATTCTAAAAAGAAAACTGAAGAAACCCCCACCAAACCTGGCCTCTTCCAGCTTAGCACAGCCTTCATCCATTGTGTGCATGGCAAAAAAATGTTCTTTGCATTTCATTGGGTCAAGTGCTTCATCAAAACAGAGATCTTTTCATGGCATAAATTCATATAAAAGACATCTAAGGTTTCATATGGACAAGCTCTAAAAAGATGCATCAGACTTGGGGTGTTTTCCCTCCCAACACATTTACAAATGTTTATCAAAAAATCACTTCAAATAAAAAGGTCATAGTGGCTCAGTATCTGGGCATGACTGTCTGGTGTGTCAGCTCTCGAGTGCTGGTTTCGTTCTGCCCTCAGCTGGCCGTGTGCCTGCGAGGGGCACACATCTACCAGGGACCTGCTGGCGCTGGCACAGCCCCAGGCCTGACAGCCCACCCTGTGCTGGTAGGTTACAGGTGTGTACCTCTCGCTTTAGCCACGCTTCTGAGGTACTCACTGTTCAAATGATGTCCAACAGAAAGCTGAGTTGAATGGTGTTCTCCCCTGAACATCGCTGCCCCTCTCCCTCTGGGCACAGAATGAGACCTTCATCATTATCGGCACTGTTATTCCTAGGCTACGTAAGCCTTCTTAGATTTCCTAGTACATTATGACAGCATTAGATTGTGGTAAACTGTAGGATACAGTCCTCTCAGGACCACAAAAGCTCTTCAGAAGGGCCTAAATTAGGTTGTTCAATCTGAATGCGGTGTAAGAAATTTTGACATTTCTCAGATCTCATGACAGAAAGAGAGGGATGAGTTTCTAGTATCCTCTTTCAAACAATTTCAAATAAATTCAAAACAAAGTGTTTCATCACTAAGGTCTAGATCCAGGTCCCACAGAAACAAACGGATTTCATTGACTGCAAAGGGACTAGTATTTGGCTAACTTTTTGCCAGCAGAAATTGGGATTGGTAACATGACCAAATGAACAAATATGGGTTTCTGGGGAGGCTTCCTTCACCCAAAAAGCTCTATATACAGGTCTCTCCAGGCCTAGCTGTCAATATGTCAATTCTGAAAGAGGATACTGGCATCTAGGACCCAGTTTGATCATCCCAGTGAAATCATTCACCCTGCACTGTTGTCTCACTTGGTTCTAGGAAGCAAACGAGAGCTTGACACTGGCGCTGGAGTAACCCTCATCACTCCCAATACTCTGCAAGCTGCTGTGATCATCAATGTCACTGATGCTGGTTGTGCTGATATTGTCCACTTCTCCATGGGAGAACTCTGTGCTTTCAACGTCCACTTCAATCTCTTCTAGAAAGGGAAATGAGAGAAATGCACACAGGTTAGCACTACACACCCAACTGCCCCTTCATGCCAGTAAGCTCCTGGGACTCCCCTAACACTGAAGGGAACTGAAGCAGTCATCTGGCAGGTTCCCCCTGGAATGGGCTGTGGTCATCGTTTATAAAAAGACTAATACCAGCTTGGAGGTTTTTGTAGGGATTTGGCAAATGGATTTCACTCCTCCACACACCAGCCACACTGTCAGCGTAGTTGAGCCACCCCACATACTGAGCTTGTCATACCACCTCTTTCTTTGGACCTCTAATACCCCAGTGTTAAAAAAAAGAAAAAACAAATAAAATTGAGTGCAAGAGAGAAAATGGAGCATGAAGTCAACCCTAAACATGCTAGCTGCTTGACTTTATATTGCCAAAGCCAGGACCACACACAATTACAATGCATTACCATGGGAATCTGGGTTACTTTCACACATGCTCAGTGGATTTTGGAACAGACATCTTGTTTTTAAGAAAGACTTAAAAAGCAAAGATCTAATTAACCAGGTATCTTGGTTCCCATATTGTTCAGGAATTTTCCAAAGGATTTTTGTTTTAAACTATAGATTCATACCCAAACTATCTATCATCTTCTGGTCTGTCAGTAAATATCAAACCATCTATTGTGCCTAATGGTCTGTCCACTGCAGGGATATATTTAAAAAGGAAGTTATCTTAATTCAGTTAGCCATTCAGATATATCTAGCCAGTTTTGACTGAAGAGGTGAGCTCAATGGGAAGTTTGGTGGGGGGGCTGGGGGGTAGGTGTGTGAAACATTGGTTCCAGTTTTATTGATATCTTACATTTTCCTCTTTTTGTTGCCAAGAGATTCAGCAGACCAAAAATCACAATGAGCATCTCAACTTTACCATCTCTTTCAATGCCATGGAAATCAGTTCAAGTTGACAGCAACAACAATTCTTCCAGACTTAGAATTAATGCAAAATACTAAACTCTCTATATGTATGTGTGTGTATGTGCCTGTGTATGAGCAGAATCAGCAACCTAAACACCAAAGGCCATGAGAAGGGGAAGCTGAGAGATAAGAAATGGATGAATCTCATTCTCTCACTTCAGAGTCCTGGCAATTCCGTGCTGGTTCAGCAACACCCACCTCGCTCCGAGTCCGAGTGATCCGAGGAAATGGTAGATCCAATGCTGTCCATTCGTATTCGCTCTATCTCCTGAGGACCCTGTAGCTGTTCCAGTCTTCTCTTTAGGAATCTTTGTTCTCGTTCCAGGTTCTCAAGCTGGTGTTGGCTTCTCCTCTCAGCCTCTTCAAGTTTCTGAGATGATCAAATATAACTCAGTAATTGCTTTTATCCTTTTCTCCTTCCCTCCCACCTCCACTGCCCTGCCACCTGCCTTGCTTAGACCTTCCCAGTCCCAGAAGGATTCAAGTTCAAGTGCCCTGAACCAAGCTGCCTCGCAGTCTCCAAGCACAATGCTTTCTCCCCACATCTTTCCACCTCTCAGCTCCTGATAAATCATACCCATTAGTACGAAGAGTCTCTGAGGACTGAGGCTCTCCGGGGGACGCGCTGTGAATGGCAGCAGTCTGTGGTCATCCCACCCGGCATCAGACACCTGCATTACCGCCTGTGCCCACGGAGGGGCCTCACACCCCCAAACCAATCCACTCCAGGGTTTGTTACGAGCTGCTCCAACATAAAAACGTGGCCCGGGAGTTCTGTGTTCTTTACTGCATGGTTTAGAAGGATTTCTCAGAAACAGTTTTCTATTCAGTGAGTGATTTACATAACCTACTACAGATTTCTTTGATCACAGCTGGGAAATCTACCAGGGCACTGTTCTTTGTTTCCTACGACAAGCACATTGCATAAGGAGGAGTCATTTCAGGCTAACTCTGTCCCTTTGGCAGCACTTTTCCTCCCTCATCACCCATCTTCCCTCTCTATATCCTGACCTGCAACGAAGTATTTCAGCCTCTCCCAGATACTGACAATGCTGCATTCTCTTTTCACATCTCTCTTTGCCAAAAGTGGAGCTGGAAGAGCTAGGCTAGCTGGAAGGTTCACACATGGAACTCCAGCAAGCCAAACCTGTCTCACACTCTTGTGGTTTGTGCTTATGCTTTGGCAGTGGAAACTCAGTAGCACACCAGAAAAAAAGCTGCATTTCCCATCAAAATGCAGTCACTCAGCAGTAGGTATGTTTTTCTTTAAAGAGATACAGCTGTCAACAAATGATCACAATACAGAACAAGATCTTTGCTCTTCAAATCCATCATTTTTGTACTTAAGGAGTTCATTATGGACTCTTCCAACAATGTGGCTTGTGGCAATGATAAATGGCTAACCAAGGGGGCAAGGCTTGCTTGCTCTTTTTATTTATTTATTTACGTTTTAACTGTGTTCAACAGAGTTAGCTCTAGGCAGCAAGGACGACACTTGCGTTGCACTTCCCAAGAGCCCATGCTGAAAGCAGCAGGGAAAGGCAGCTCTTACCTTGATATGTGCTTTGGCTTTGTTGAGCAGCCCAAGCGTGGTGTGCCGGGTGCAGTCTGGTCCGAGCGGTATCAGAACTTTTAAGCGTTCTAGACACAGGCGGAGGTGAGCTCGGCTACAAGGGGAGAACAGGAGGATCAGAGCCATGCTTTCTGCAAGGGAATGTCACTTCTTTTATTGCTGCCCCCCTATGAGGCAGTTTTCAGGCTTCCCTGTTTCCAGGCATGACAAGATTCCCCTCAGGTACCAGCACAGACTGCCGCTGAACTATTTACGCTTCAAACATCAGCTGCTCACCAATACTTTCATTATTGCTAACCTCTGACAGACACTGTTTATTTTCTTGCTGTCTGAACAGATAATCTGACCCATCTGGATGAACTTTGTGCAGGGGCAAAGGCACAGAAGAAAATGGTACAAGTATCTCATGGATTTCCACTCTCTCTGAGCTATTTGCTATCTGTTTTGCTGAGAAGAACTTTTGTGAAAGCAGTTTTGAATGACTGCTACCCCCTGCATGCTTGTCCATTGCTAGCTCAGGGACATTTGCTATGAACTGACCTGAACACCTTCTTTTTGCATGAAATTAAGACCATCAATGGAAAAATGGTCAATTCAAAACACTGAAACAATCCCTGGCAATTCAAGGAGCAACAGAGATAGTAGTTCCCAAGAACTGCACTCTTTCTCCTTCCTGGGCCCAGGTCTGAAATGTTGCTGGGGGTGCAAGGTCTGTGGGAATGAGAGAACCCAAGACCTTCCCCCAGGCAGACTTCTGACCTTGGCTACAAAGACAGGCTCCAGCACAACAGCACTGCTGGTGATATGATCCATTTTCTGCAGTACATGGCAACATGTTCTGGGGTAAATGGTTCAGGCAGCAGTGACAACCCACATCGTCCTCAGGCTGCAGAGGAAAACTGTTCCCACTGTCTCTTCCTCTGGATCACATATGCAGGGATGAACAGCAGATTTATGGAAAACTATCGAGTGTGCGTTGCCTTTTTCCCCTCCCTCTCTCTTTCCCAGACATTAATGATTTATGTCCAAAGTTGTCATCCCAATCAATAACACAATGACATCAGCTTTACCATTCACATGCAAGAAACACCAGTGCAAAAGACTCCTGAAAGCCTATCCCAGCCCCTGCTCATGCACAAAGAAACTGAATCTTAGCCTGATCCATCTCAATGCAGGGGAAGGAAAAAAAAAAAGAAAGAAAAAAAGAGCATGGACAGTTCATTTCCATTTGTTTTTCAAATGCACTATTGCACCCAGTTTGAAAGGGGTGGGGGAGAGGAGTCTGTAATCAGGCAATTATGTCAGTGACAAGCAAGGATGATTAAGGGTGGAAGGGTCAGGGGTTTTGCTGATGAACTGTCAGCACAGGGGAGTGTTCACTGGCCGTGCTGTAGAAGTGAGCTCCTCACAGTTTCTACCATAAATCTCTTTACGAAGGGTTCATCATTCTGTTTCAATAACAGTCACAGGGCTGCATATTACCAGCAAGAGCCTTGAAGAAAGCATGTTTTCCATTAAACATTAACAAATACAGGGGTGGGGAAAGGGAAATCATAATCCAAAAATCAAACTGAAAGAACAGTAATCACATCAATCTCATCTCCTACTTCTTAAGTTGCTCTAGGGCAAACCCCACTGTCATTAAACTCATATGGTTGACATGGGGGGGATTTATTTTTACCTGAAAGCCAGTTTTCAACACAGAGCTTGGTCAGGAGTGTGCACTCACTACAGGTGTTTGGCCTGTGTCCCATGATGACCAAAAGGGGAAGCAATGAAAAAGTATTGCTGGTTCACAGTGGCACTACAGTTCATGTCATCTCTTGGGACCCTGGACACTGACTTCTTGCACAGAAATGAATCTTGTGGTCAAAGAGGGGTTTGAAACCAATTTTTGGATATGGCACAGACTTCCTGAATGGCCACACAGGCAAGTCACTGAGTCAGAGGTGTCAGAGCACAGCCACTAAGCTGCAGCATGGAGCAGCATGTGTCTCCTCACAGCACAAGTATCAGCTCCAGCCACACACTTCACCTACAGACCTGCCCAAGTAAAACACACTGATCAAGCAGAGCCCAGATCTGGGGCTCCACCTAACAGCAGAGTGCTACACAGCATCTGCTACAGGCAGGTACCACAGACCTGGAGGCAGCTCCCAGCCCATGGTGAAAATCAAATTATTTGTGTAACAGTAACAAAAGTTTGGGGAATCAACATCCAACCAGTAACAAAGACATCACAGTCCACTCTTGAATGCAGAAAGAAATGGACAACACATCTACAGCCTGAGCTTTGGGCTGATTCTCAGCACTGTGTTTTACCAGGAACTGGGAAGGTGCTGCACCAGGAACTGCAATTCCTGGAACCAGAGATCAGCTTCAGGCAGGAGCAAGCACTGGCTGGATTGCTGAGACAGCGATCAAGGGTGGCACTGATCTGCCACGTCAAAAGCTGGGTTGTGTGCAGACTGAACAAGATCAACCCTGTTAAGCACCTGAAAGCTACAGGCAAAGGTCCAGCCATGTAATAAAACCCCAGACACTTGAAAACCTTCCCATTGTGCCCCAGGATCACAGAGGAGTGAAGAAGGTTACTGCTTGTCCCAGGCTCATGCAGACCATTTTCAGAGAAGCCACTCCTGCACCTGGCTCTGCTGGCTGCTGGCCAAAGGCTGTGGCCTGCAGCAGGGGCGATGGCCTGTGCCAGCACACCAGGCATCAGGAGGGGCCACCTGCCTGGGGTACAAGTGTGGTGTGAGCTGATAAGCTCCCAACGGCTCACAGCACGGCTCGGGCTGGAAGCACACAGCAGGGGCAGGTGGTGTTGGCTGAGCTAAGGCAGGTTTTGAAGAGGTCTGACCAAAGCTGGTACTTCTGTGCTGCCACTGGATTTTCCCCCTATTTTGCACTTCAAGCTGAGCCACACTGGGATGGGAAGGAGCAAACAAGCCTGCAAACTGTCCTGGCATGTGAGCATGTTGCTTTCCTTCAGAGATCCAACTAAACATCTTCCCCAGCTGTCACCCCTCTGCAGCATTCAATACCTTCCTTACTTTTTTATTTTTAAAATCTAACCCAATCACAGTCCCTGACCTCAACTTCCAACAGCCCCAGTGGACCAAGATGGGTTCTTAAACTGCAGAGCACACACTGCAGGTCTGACAGACTGGTGGGTGCATCAGAAATAAAACTCCTGAGCCCTGGGAGCAGATGGAGTCACTGCTCACTGAACTAGATGTTGCACAGAGGGCTATGGTCTAGCTGACAAAATGGTGATCGGTCAAAGGTTGAACTCAATGGTCTTGAAAGTCTTTTCCACTGAAATGACTTTGTGATTCTTTGAAAACCATCACAGAAGACTTAGTTAAAAGACCATTTCAGAGAGAAAGCAATTGCAAAGCCATTAATCTTTTTTATCAAGTCCTGGAGCTGCCCCTGGGCAGCTGTAATTCCCCAGGTCAGGCCATGATGTGAGTGCCTTTTCCCCTTGTTTACCTGGACTCTGCTGCAACGTGGCTTTGACAATGCTGCAGGCTCTTGTTTTCAATGAAAATAGCAGCATTGTGCAGCCTCCAGACAGAGCCAGACGGCTTTCCATGTAAACCACTGGATTATGCCAATATTTGACGCATCTGCCAATATCTAGAAAAACAAGTCTAAAAGCCCATATTGTTATATAACAGAGAAACAAGGCAGGCTTGGTGCAAAGGGCTGCTGCCTCTTGCTCTCTTGATCCTCAGGAAGACAGAGGATGACAGAAGGAGAATTCCAGTTTCAGCAGAGGCCGAAGCTTTTGCATGCTAGCTGCAGGGGAGATGGGAAAAGCTGCAGCCCTTCCTCCTGCCAAAGTGGGAATAAATCAGGCTCTCACAGCAGCATACTGAGCACATTGTAGATGCTTCATGTGTTGAAAGAGAAATCTGTAAAAGATTTGAAAGAAAGGGGCTCTCCACTTTCCCAAGGGCTGAGCCTGGTCCCCTCTTCCTGCTCAGCCTGATGAGAGGGAAAATTCCTGTTTGAGATTCCCATGTTGGGGGGGCATCAGAATGGCCAAAAAGGAGGAAAACACCTGAGAGGTTTCAGGAAGTCAGAGCCAAACACAAGCCCTGTCCCGAAGAGCTGAGGATCACCTTTATCTTGTTTCACCTGGCCACTCTGGCTAGGACAGAGCCCCTCTGTTTGTGCTTCTTTGCCTGTGTGGGGCCAGGAAGAGACTAGAAGCAAGTTTCTCTGGGATGTGGAGGGAAGGAAAGCAAGGATGCCCTCTCTTCTCTACCAGGAGCTGCAATAGGCCAGGAGACTGAAGCAGAAGAAGGATGAAAAAGCCCAGCAGCCCCATAGCCCTTCCAGCAGATTCATAAACTGTAGAAGACTGCATACAGAGGAAGGGATTGCTGGCCCTTGAAATGGCAGCCCCAGTGCTGCTCACTAGGCACCTGCTGTTCTCCCTGCTTTCCCTTTGTGCCTGTGCAAGAGCTTCTGACTGTATTTGGATTATCTGACTGTATCAGGATTATCTACTTCTACCCCCAGCTCCCCTCCAAAGTCCTCTGTCCTGAGCCTGTATCAGAGGGGAGCCTGGCTCTTGCTCTGTGCAGCCCCCCCTTGCACTTGGCTCTGTCTGGCTGCAGAGGGCTGTAATTTCACAGCCTGCTCTCCTCTCCAGCTCCCAATGACATCACCCACTCTGATTATATAAAGCACAGGGAGGAAGCCTTTATTTATGCGTGCTTTTTGCTCACAGCTTCAGCTGTCTCAGTGTACAACACACATGCAAATCCCACTGCAGGAACTGGGCTCTCTTTTGCCTGAATCAAAACTGCACTGCAGAAAAAGGTGTGGGTGCAAAAAAAAGTCTCTGTTTCCTTCCCCCACACCTCTGAATACGTTTTTGAGGAGTTTGGGTAGGAATCAACCTAGCACAACACTCTGCACCATAGCAAGCTGGGCACAAAGCCATCAGCTTCCTCCCTGCTGGGAAGTCCCCAGAGAGCTGAGGGACCTGTGCTGGCAGCTCCAAGCCCTCTGTCTGCTGTTCACAAAGCGGCTACACAGGGGCTGGAAACCTAACCCCCAACAATGCCCAACAGGGTCCCTACAAGGGCCAGCCCAGGGCTGTAAGGCCAGGGAGAGTTTCCCTTGCTGAGCCCAAGCCCCTGTGCAGCCCCTGACAAGGGGTGACCCCCACTGCCTGCTCCATCCTCCTCTGGCCCATGCTGCAGAAACGCTGCAGACACGAGCAATCCCTGAATGTTAACATTGCCAGAGAGACAGCAGCTTCTTTGCCAGAAGTGGTTTGGGATTTGTGCAGGGTCGTTGCCAACTTCCACCATGGGAAGAAGCGATGGAAACTGAGAAAAGAAACTTTCTCTGCTGAGGAGTCAGGCAAACGCACGCACACTCAGCTCTGGAGCAGCAGCTTTATCAGACTCAGCACTATCCCCCCGTCAGACACTGCTGAGAGACTTTGCTGAATCAAGGCCTGAACATCTGCAAAACACACACACAGACACACACACACAAACTCTCTTCCCATCTTTGAAAGATCAAGCCTCCCTCCCAGCAGGAAATGACCAACTCGCCTCCAGCAGCAGTTCAAAATGCTGAATTCTTAATTTTGTATGTTGAAAGAAGGGAGCATCTGAGGGAAAAGAAAAGCATTTCCCAGATATTTTTGTACTTATGCCTCCAGGTCTATAGGGCTTGAATTCAACAGTGGATTTAAGCATGTGCTCAACATTAGGAATATGCTCAAGTTCCACTGATGCTAAATCAGACACTTGATCTTTGTGAGATGTTAAAAAAATAGAAGCAAACCAAAAGAAGCACCAAAAGAACCAGAAGAAGGAGGATCCTAATATGGAGAAGGACATTATCATATGTCTCCTCTTCCCTCAAAGCCTTTTCAAAGTCGAATCTAATTCAACCCTGAAATCAGAAACCACCAACTTTGTTTGATTTCAGAGCCTAACAGATTGTTTAAAAAATTCAGGAGGGATCACTGGTTAAAGAAAGCAATTCCTGGAGAAACACATGTGACCCCACATCAATAATTCAATGTACGGGAATGATTCTGAGATAAAAGTAATGAGAAACACATGCAAAAACCACAGGGCAGGGAAAATAGGCTTTCCTTCTAAAAGCAGTTCACAGGTCAGAGGCTGCTTATCTCCAACAGCCATCATACGACTCGATGTTTTTTCCTTACTCTTGTCCCTGACCCCCAGCCCAGCCCTCTCAGCGAGGTATCCGCTCCCTGCTTTAGCCACGCTTGTCTCCAGAGGTTTTCCCAAGCGCTGGCTGCGGGCTGGAGGAGGCAGGAGCGGGCAGAGCCCGCTGTGTGTCGGTGCTGCAGCGCGTTATGCAACTGCTGCGAGCCCTCCGGGCAGGCAGCAGCGCTGCGGCGGCGCCCGGCCAGGCTGCGATGGATGAGCGGCCAGCCCCGCTCAGCCCGAGCGCGCAGGGCACCACGGACACGGCCTTCAGGAGGAAATCGGACTCACAAATGCACAGCTGAAAGTCAATGTTCTCCACCTGAGCTGTGAAATCGCTCGCAACAAGCCTTGCTTTCAGATTTTAAATCAGGTCTCTCCTGATGATTGTTTTCGTGCCTTTGCTCCCAGTTGGAAGGGGATATTTGCTCATCTTACCCTGTTTCCAGTCAGTTTCTACCGATGGCTCCCTGGCATGTATGAGTATTTGTATTCCAAAAGCTAATAACATCTGCCATAAAAATTAACTGAAAAAAATCCTTCATATTTTTAAATTTTTAGATGTAAAGATCTACCATTTAAAATAAACAAAGAAATGAAAATTTAAGCCCGACAATAAAAAGAGTTGACAACATACTATAAATAGGAATTTAAAGGAACAAAAAAGTTCTACAAGCAACATTTTCAACCTTATCTTAACCATGTCAGGTCTGTCTGCAAAAGTCAGAGATGAACATGCACCCAACTGTGTTCTCAAGTCAAGGCCAAAGGAAAAACAAACTGCAAATGATGAGATCTGTGACCTAACAATGGTAAAACAATAATAGAAATAATTTAAAAAATCCAACCCCAAGGCAATGCAGTTTTTCACAGTCACACAAATCAATGTACCTCTGCCTGGTCACAAGCCATGCACCAGGCAGATAAGGGGTGGCACAGTGAATAAGAAAGCTGAGTTGTGATTCAAGGCCACAAGTGGAAACAAAATACAAACAGCAATGTACTGATGTACTCCACAACTGCAGAGCTTTGTCCAAAGGCCACCTCAGAGACAAAACCAAAACCAGGTACCCTGGGAAAGGGAGCATCTTACCAAGCAACTGAAATACTCAGGAAAAAATGGCTGATTTTGGGGCACAGAAACCCTCCTCCCCATCTGCAACAGAAGCTGCAAGCCTTAAGGTAAGCATAAAGCAAGGTTTTACCTGAAAATGTACTGCCCACACTCTCCACTGTACACTTTGAAAGCGTCCATGCTACAAACCCTGACTGTCCCTGAGCCCTGTGAGGCCTTGCACTGCAGTGTGAGTGTATGGCCACCTTACACAGAAATTACTTCTAGATGGGAAGACTCATCACTGATGTCAACTTTGGAAGAGTTTCAGGTTCTTGGCAAACAGAAGCTGCAAGCCCAACAAACCTTGTGCCAAGTGATGTCTTGCCACCACTGGTCCATTCCAACATGGACCTTTCTAGCCTACTACTGCAGTCTGGAGAAAGACATGCTCCTCCACCTCCCTCTGCATCCCAGAGCTGTCAAAATCTCTGCATTTCCTGGGATCCTTCTGGGTATAAAACTGAATATTGTTGAGAGGCCTCTCCTAATTATGTTATGATTTTGAAGGCAAATTCCTAAATCAAGCAGATCCCAAATAATTATACTAAAGCAACACTATGATTCTGAAGCTGAAGTGATATATCTGGGACTAATTTTATTCACAGCATAACTTCTGGGCCTTTGGGTCCTATTTGTTGCACATCTTGAGGTTTCCTGCTTTGAACTATACGGCTAGAAGACAGAAGCTTTATTTAAATGAATAAAATAATTTCTAAAAAAGAGAGACTACCTATAATCTCATGACTTCCAAAACTAGAAAAGGCAATGTCAAAAACTTTTGAATACTGATGCTCCCAGTAATAAAAATGATGCCATTTTGGAAGGTTCCTCCTCCAGAATGAACTCACAGTTGCTCGGTAACACAACTGCTCATCCTTTCATAACCCCTTTGATCTTCAGAGGCGCTGATGAGACAGGGCTGCTTCAACTCAGTAGAAAAAGATCAAATGCAATAACCTGGGCTTCACAATGAGAAGGTGATGAGAGCAGCATAGGTGGCCATCTGCCCAGCAAAGGAATGGAATCAATCAATGCCTGGCATTTTCTCTCACCCTTTCATTTTCATACAGATCTCACACTGACCTCAGCGCCTGTCCACCACTTTCTCTTCCCAACTCCCAGCTCCTCTTTGTCATTCCTTGCAAGAAACTTGGACATTTATTAAGAGATGTCAAATAGCAACAGATGCTCTGGAGCAGATTTTCCCCTGAATTTATATATTGAGGATCTCCTATTATCAATATTGGTCATTGTCAGAGAGTATTTTAATCCCTGGTGAATATAATTATATTATATTTTAGTGTAGCACAGAAGACAATGTTACCAGCTAAACCCCTTTTAGGCTGAGCTGTGCTCACAACATTCTAAACCCAACAGCCACCACAGGCCACAGATGCTTTACATCATGTTCTCCTTCTGACTTGAGAACACAGCCCAGGTGCTGCCTGTATGGCCACATGTAGGTAAAAATCATTTGCCACCAACTTTTCAATGTGCTGCCAAGCATGCAGGTATTGCAATTTCCTACCCTGGCCATAAGATATGGTGACAATCCTGCATTTGACTATCAGGAAACATGCAAAGAAAGCTGTAAACATCAACAGACAACCCAGGCTGGTTAATTATAAAGCCCAGTCTAATAAAAACTCCATCTTTGTTAAAAGGTGGTTAAAAATAGACCTGCTCTTTAAATAGCCAGCGGTGTCCTGTGCCCTGGTTCTCACTAATACCATTGTAATTATCCTTCTAGGGATACACAGTGTGCTCCAAGCCAAGTCAGTGCAGAGTCCTCCTGCACACTGCCAACATGCCTGCAAAGCAGCTGTGCCATTCATCAGGAACCTGCCTCCTTGCAGAGGAGGCACTAACCTGGTTTGCTGCAATCTATGGATTTTCAGCTTTACTGCTAGAATTAGGTCACCAGCAAAGATAGCCAAGATTTCCCAAACTCTCCAGCTATTCTTGATTATTCTGTTCAGAGGTTTCCTGGCTAAGCACAATGCCTTTGAAATGAAGAGGTGTTTTGGGCTCCTGCAAGGCTTCTGCAGTCAAACTCTGAGAAGCAGAGATGCTCTCATTCCATATCCTTAATGGCCTCTAAAACTGCCAGGCAATGGGAAAGTTCTCCAGCTCAGATCTACTGCCACCAGGTCCTTCCAGCCTCTCCAGAAGAAATCAAAGATGGTGCACACCAGAAAACAGAGGAATTAGCAAGGATCTGCAGGGACCCCTGAAGACCCATGCCTGCACTTGAGCCTGGCAGAACCCGAGGCAGCAGAGAGCTTCCCAGCAGGCAGCTGGAGAGTAGCCAGGGACTGATCTGCTTCATAAGACTGACATTTGTACATCACTGAAAGAGGAAAGGATGCTATTAACTTGTTATTTCAGAAAACATATTGCCTGGTTTTAAAATCATGAGTGGGAAATTTGTCAATATCAAGAATAAATTCTTATCTGGTACTAGAAGTTCTTTTTGTCATTAACATAATTTTTAAAATTACACAGGTAAGTTATACCACTAAGAATTTTTCCATCACATGCATCTATTTTCTGAAGCTTATCTCATGGAAGAAAATTCCTAATGAAAGTATATTCTAAGAATGTAACCATTTGACATACTTGTTTACACAAAATCTTTTATGCCAGAAGGAAAGCATGTGCTCTTCATCTAATATCTCTTCACACTGTCAGAAATATTTAAGGAGTCATCAAATATCTACTGTACCTTTCAGGTATAGAGGGCATACATCTGGAACAAGGGAAGCAGTGCATGTAATTTCACCTTGTAAAATTATTTTAAATTTAACCTCAAACTTCCCAGGGAAAATGAATTACCAACCAAGGTCATTCTTTGATGTATGTTTGGAAAAAAAAGCAGTAGGAAGTAGAACTTGAAACATCCTAGCAGGCCTTTCCCTACTGGACATAAGGATTTTTGCACAGAAAAACCAGCAATACTGTATTTCACGAGGCTAGGAGTTGGCTAACATTAAGTGACAAATGGTTTTAATTCAAATTACCTATACTTGTTACTCAGGAGGGGAGCCTGAACAGAGCACAGCTCCCAGCACATTGACAGCAGGTGAGCCCTGTCCTGAACTCACACATACAGAGGTACCAGCGAAAAAAAAGAGTTTTTGAAAGGAGGCACCAGAGAGTGTGAAAACACACCTTGCCTCCGTTTAGCTGGTGTGATGTGCTAATACAATCTCCTTCTCAATACAGTTCTTCCAAAGAGGAGCCAAGTTTATTGTCTAGAAAATTAAAACAAGATAAACCTCAGGGGGAAAGAACAATACAAACCCCCTGCCTTTCTCTCTCCCTTTAACTGGGCACCTTCCTTATATCTTCTTCCTGTCCTGTAGGAGTGTGTGAAGGCCAAGAGATGCAAGATGGCTCAAACCTCAAACAAGGAAAAAGCATGGAGCTGGCTGCTTGGAAACAACATTCTCTGGGCTGGAAGCAAGAAAAGAATGTATCTGTAAGACATGCAAATTGCTCCATTTGCTTCAGCTCAACTACAAAACTTCTAGTGCTTTCAATTGGGCTCAAAAATCATTATATTAAGCACAGGATGCTCTACCTAGTGAACTTTTGATCAGCTAAAGAAGACTATTATGACCCCTGTCTGGGTCTTCAATGCCACAAATGGATACAAATTTGATTCTCCAAACCAAGAACAGCTGTAGTTGAGTAAACTAACATTTGTAGGAGGATTAGCTGCCTTATGCTTGCTGACCCTGTATTTTCCCAGCAGGAAAAGGGTTAGGACCCCACTTGGAACAAACCAGACACTGAAAGGTTCATGGCTTTTTTTGGAAAGAAAAATTATTTAAAAAGACAAAAAAAAAGAGGGAGGAGCTGGAACACCTACTCCTCTGGTTTAGTGGAAACTGGTTTCCATTTGCTCTGCTATCAGAGCAGTATTAAGAAAATAACAACATGACCTTACAGAAATACCTGCAGCAGCACCACTTTATAATCACAATCCCACCCTCCTTCCCTGCTCTTTTGTAGTGCTTATGTCACTCTCAGGGCCTCATGAACTTAGGCAATATTCATTACTGTTTCACCAATCAGATATTTTATTTTCTATGTTGCATCCCATCCTGGGATGACTCCTTGTTGGTTTCAAAAAACATTACTGTTAAAAATCATAGCTAAAAAACAACAAAAAAGGTAATTTTTCCCAAACATAATTCACCTAGAGAGAGCCTGTGGTGGGTTTCCTCAGCACGAGAGCTGAACTACAAACCAGAAGGAGGAACTTTTTGACTTTCCTAGTGCTGTGCTAGCCAGGAGCTGGCAGAGCTTGCAGGCACTTTCAGGAAGGGCAGAGCAGCAAACCGGAGATGACATTTCCACAAGCAGGAAAGGGCGATGCAGCAGGCAGGACCTTGGAGTGAGAATCAGACCTGTCCACAGACAGCTTGCATGACCCCAGGGAAACCCTGCAGGAACTGAAGCACACACCACTCATCCACAAAATGGTGCTAATCCTAATTCCTTCATACAGTACTGCACAGCTACAGCTACTCCTGGCTTTCAGGAGCTCATGCAGCTCAGCAATGACAAAGGTGTGGGAAGAGCCAAGAGTCTGGGATTCTCTGAAAGCCAATTCATCCAGCTTCCTCTGGTAGTTAATGAGGCTCAGAGTACAACATGGCCACATTTCCCAAAATGGATCAGTAATTCCTCACTACTCCATATATGCAACAAAAATCTGTCTGAGGTCTTCTGTTATCTCTGTCCCAAGAAATTCTCAAGATGGAATTTCAAAGGAGTTTAGTCATAATCAGGAAGACAAGATGAAGGCTGTATTGTTGACACTGCAATCACGCAGTCATAAAGCTTTTTACTTCTTAAAACCCTTTAGTTCTGATGTCCTACTGTTAATCCCATTATGGTTTAGGCCCCATTAAAAAAATATACACCATAGTAGCTCAGACATCACACTATTCTAAAAAACAAACACCTACATAGGATGTTTCCTCTTCTTTCTGTTTTTTAAGTACAAAGGTTACATTGGCTCATTGGTTTTGTGTGGAGGATAGGAAACACTTAACTCTGGGTGCTGGGTTGCCCCAAGCACCACCAGAATTGTAGGGAAGATTATAAGGGTTGGCAAGATTAATAATATTTTTCACTTTAAATAACAGAACAATTAAAAAAGAAGGATCCTTTGAAATGAAAAAATAAAAAATTGCTTAAGCACCTTGTGCAATTTGCTTTTCCTGGATGGCTGAGCGAAAGCACAAGCCAGTGCTGTCTGCACAGAGCTGGGAGCCAGCCTGGAGGGCTTACAGGAGTCCCCTGCTTGTGTACCACAGCCTTCCACTCTGACAGCTGCTGAACACTTCCAGTGTGCCCAGCACACAGTACAAACCCCTTCCCACTCTGCTCTTTCCCCACCATGTGTACTCTGTGCAGAGATCACCACAACACACAACTCAAAGAAGCTCCAAGAGACATTCATGACTCCAGAGTGCCTTCACATGTTTTCCTGAAGTATATGACACTAGATGTAAGATTTTGCTTCTCCTTTCCTTTTGCAATCCCTTCACTGAAATGTATCCCTATATGTGCTTTTTCCAGTGAATACCAAGCCTGTAAGCTGCTCTTCCAAGCCAAGAAAAGTTTAAAAGAGGTCACACCACAGAGAACAGGCTCTGCACATTTCCTAAGAGGGTCATATTACATAGAATATCCATGGGAGATGAAGTGTTCCCATCCAGTTTCCCACTTTTTTTGGCATCGAAGTTGCTCTTTGGGTTAGGTGAAGTGGGAAATGCTTACATTGGAAAAAGAAAAGATCCATTTTATTTGTTCCCCACATTTGCCTATCTCAGCCAGAACTCCTCAGCATACTTTGAGGGTCTAACAGAGTGATTCTTGCTAGGAAAGTTGACTGCTATATTCAGCATTTGGGACTCTTCATATTCACAGAGCCACTCAGCTTTGGATGGCCTTTTTTCTTCCCTTGAACAATGCTGAAATAATGTTCTTCTTAGTCAGATGTTAGACAAAACTTTCTAGCAGTAACCACAGTTAATCAGGGCAATAGGCTGCACTGTTTCCCTATGCAATCCTGCTGACAAATGCTTTTAAGGCCATGCTAGATTGGCACCTGCCAGAAAAGCTTTAGATGGGGCTTATCCTGCCTTGGGATGAGGGCACTAAATGAGTGCTGTAGGCCCCTCTCAGCTCCATCCCTGACAGCTTCAGAAACCACAGACATCTGAAGAACACAGTTTCTTGTTCTCCTTTAGATACTGGGCCTGAGCCAGCTGCAGGGGCACTGAGTCTCCAGAAACCTCTTTGAGAGCAGAAGATCTGCTCCAGAGTGGCAGCTGCAGCTGGCAAAGGGCATTAATGCCATGTGTGTAGGAGCAAGTGGGCAAAGCAAAAGGGAGGATCTCGAGGCCTCTGCAAAGCACTGTTTCCATTAGCAGAATGAGACAGCTCCCTGCAGTGCAGGTTGGCAAGGAAAGACCAGGAGCAAAGCAAACAACAGGAGGGATTGCAGGGAAGAGGAACCCCCCACCCAAACTGCTGAAACCAGCTCACCCCAGCAAGCTCTGCAGTTACACAGCTGCAAACTTGGAAAAGGGCAGACAGCTCTGAGGAGCGCCAGGATCCACTCTATGAGAAACACTGGAAACAAACACACATCAAAGGGAAACACCAAGCTGTATACACAGCTGGGGCTGCTTCCCCTGTTAAAAAGAGAAGGGCACGTAGCTTTTAACTGCAAGCTCTTTGTGAGTGCTTGCACGTAACCGTGCATCTGGGCAAAGGCGCGCACCCGCCCCACGCTCGGCCTCCTGGCATTACCGGGGTGTAGCTCATGAATGCCATTTTCCAAGCTCCATGGAAGATTCCCACACAGCTGGGCAAAACCTGACTGGGCAGCCCACAACTCAACCCACCCCAGGGAACAAGGCCAAATAGGTGGAAATAAAAGACATTGGAGATACAAAGCAACCTCTGTTTTAGCCTCTTATTCCTACAATAAACCTGCTGCACTGCTCCTCCATTTAGAATCAATCATTTGAACGATTTCATTGAGTTTCCAGAAGGAGCAGAACAATTCCCATCTAAGGGCTGGGCTTTGACCATGTGGAATTGTAATTAACTACCCAACTCTTCAGCAGGTTGTGTCTTTATGTACTACTGTCAAGTGTCTCCTGAGAGGAAAATGTGGAGGACACATTGCCCAGAACTTCCTGGGACAGCCAAAGCAATCTCTCCTGCACAGTCCAGCTCTGAGAGAAAGAGGAGATTACCTACACTATAGCAGCACATGGAAATGCTGGTGGCTTCCTCTTGTCATGTCCTGGAACACTCTTGGCTGACCAGGCTCTTCTTCAAGGCTAGTGACAGTCACAGTGGGCTCCTCAGTGCTGATCTCACCTCTGAACCTTCCTGTTCTGTTCCTTTTCTTTCCTGGGATGCTCATAGGGAGATCTTCCCGTACGCAAATAAGCAGCAAAATCAAGTCTGGCATCAACTACCTTTCCACATATCCCTCCTGATGGTTGTATGGCTTTGGCAGCCTTCACCCATGTGGAAGGGTCCTTGCCCTTTTACTACAAACACACCCACTTAATCAGGAGAAGAGCAGTGTCTATCAAATGCCCTCCTTTTGTTTTTGCCTTATTCACTGTCCTGGACAGCAAGGAACCCTTGGCACTGCTCCCCAAATGACTCGGCACAACTACAGCACTGTAGAGACAACCAGAGAGGAGCAACAACTGCCCAAGTGAAGGAGCAAGTATTCACCAGAGAGCCATTAAGAGCTGTGCTTCTAAATGATTCAGATGCTTTTAGATATTCCACCCTGGCTCAGCAACCAGACAACTCAGAGATAGCAGCCTGCACTTGACTTTGCAAGCATGACTAAATTTGTGCAGCTGTTTATGACCTACCATGAGAAAAACCACACCCTTACCATAGGAGCTGCTACCAGTCTGGACCATGTGTGAACTCACTGATACCATGCACAGAGTCTGCTTCTATAAAAGTAATGCTGCCTTTCAAACTCATGTCCTGTTTCCACTGGTGGCTTCATGAATAAGCTTTTCTGTACCAATGCTCCTTTCCCTCAGCCCCTCCTGTGCAGAAACCCTTGTACAGACAGTTACAAGATCATTCTGTAACTGCTACATCCCCTTTCCTGCCTCACCTTTTGTGAGCTGAACATGCTCATTTGCAAAATCTACCATTCACAGCAATCTGTTCTTCATCCTTAGCCTTATAAGCACTGAACTCCCAGGCAAAAAAAAAAAAAAAAGAGAAAAGGCATCCATGCTTTGCAAGAGCTTTTCATTTTCCCCCTAAATAAGTCATGTTGCTTTATGAATGTACTCTCAAAGGTAAATAATTAAGAGGCAAGAGGGACAGAAAATCTTATTACATGGCTAATGGGAAGTGATGCTCAGGCAGCAGTGTACCCATAAAGTATAGCTTCAAAAGGCAGCCCCTAGGCCTTCTTAATGGAACACTGGGCTGAAAACCTGACTCATGCAGGGATTCCTCTGTATTCCTTCAGACTCAGACAAATACAAAATCTTTATCTGAGGTTTAGCCTGCATCTAACAGACTGAAGTCTGTTTCACTTCTGAAAAACAGGATACTCCAATTTTGCACAGGCACTGTAAGGAACAACCACAAAGAGCACTAGGCAGAGATGATCAGTATTTCCACACAAATTCAAACTCCCAAGGACAGAAGGAACACTGGTAGATTACACCATCTACTGCTATGTTCTGCCATAGCCCTGTCCATGTTATCCACTTGTTTCATGTGAGGAAAATTCCTGACCCTTGGTTCTACATTGCTTATTTAATTGTTTTATGGTTCTCTCATGCACTGTTTGGGAAGAAAACTTTGAGGGCTGTTTGCCCACAGTTACACAAACTACTCAGGGTGATCAGCACCATTTGCAGCCAGAGAAGAACCACAGCAATTGCAAGATGAAGCCCTTCACTCCTTTCCCAGACAAGGTTGTGAACACCTGTCACACACTTGCATTCACCATCACAGCATCCAAAACTAGGGGTTAGACCATACTGCTGCCTCCAAAGCAGCCTACACTTTGTGTTCCCCTTCTCTTGCCTTATGGGAGAAGGTACCCAGCAGCACCTCCTGGCCCTGGCCAACACTGAGGGGACAGAAGGACACTGAGAGGGACACAAGCAGTGAGCATGAAGTTTTGAAGGAAGGTGGGAGAGGGGAAACCTGTGTGAAGGAGAGAAAAGGCAAGCAACCAGCCAGAGATGTGGATCAATGAGGCAAAGGACTGGGTCAATGCAACCTTGTCCCTGCTCCTTTTCTCCATCCAGGCACCAGCTCTGTGCATGTTTCTGCTTCTCACCTGGCACAGGCCACACCAGCAGACACCTGGGGTGTCCCATTCTTCCCATGTTCCCTTGCAATATAAGATTAGAGGTTATCCAAGCTGTCATACTTCAGTACATACAGAAAAGAGAACAAAAGCATGTTTCCTTCATTTCCTACCCCACTTCCTTTGGTTATTACAAGCCTGCATGGGCTACATTATTACATGTACCAGATGTAGATCAACACATACAACTTCAACTTCTGCCCCAAGAGTACAAGGTCCTGAAATTTGTCGTTAACAGGTGATCTGTCTCAAAATTATGTTCCTATTACCTCATCTTTCCTACAGCAGAAATTCCCAACTGGCTTTTAGCTAGTAATGCTTTCAGGCCCACGAGCAATGTTAGTCACTTGAACAAGAAAAGTTGTTGCATCAGGACTGCTGGCTCTCAGCACCTCAAAAAGCACCCTGGAAAAAAAAATAGCAAGCCTGCAAAGTCTCCAGAGATCCATTTAGGAGAGAAATGGTAAGTACAGAGCTATGATATGACTGAAAATGGAGCCAGGAAAGCTGAATGCTTGACTTCCTACTTGAGACCAGAGGTCCAAGCTCACTGATTAGAGGGGGCATTTGCCCAGTCTTTGTAATTTTTTGAGGACAGCCATAAATATACAGAACTGGAGAGGGTTCAACCTGAAACAAAACTATGGCAATGCACCCAAGTAGAAATCTGAGGATGCAAGTTTGGGAGGAGATTCAGGAACCACAGCTGGCAATGATGCACTCCAAATCAGACTGGTGACCTCTGATTTGGTGCAGAGACCTGACTGCAGAGAATGTTTCTTTCCAAGATGGGGGTTTCCTCTCAGGTCTCCCTTCTGGGAGGCAGGATGATGAAAGCATTCTCAGCATCAGACCATTATGACAAGGCCAAGCAGATTGTGCTGACAGTTCTTTCTACACCATGGGAGAAAAACATCAAAAAGTGCCCCAAACATGTCTTAGTTAAGAAGGGCTTTGTGATAAATATCTGTTTCTGAAAAATGGCTTATAACAGTGATTTTATTGTGTAACATTGTTGAAACAAAAACATTTTTCTTTGTGACAGTTTATCCAAAATAGTAGTATTGGGTTTTTTTCCTCTTCTTTCTTCAACAGCTATTGGATTCCTAAGGGAGGTGCAGAGATCTGGGAGCAGAAGGGATGACAGGCACGCATACATTCTTCACTGCATCACTTTGAATGAAAAAATAAATCATATTGAAACTAGAAATTCCTATATGAGCAGTACTACAGGATTTGAAATGTAGATCATTTTGTTTCCTTCAAATCTTGGCATAGAGACTAACTGTCCCTTTGCAGCAGCTGTACTCAGAGTTCAGAATGTTCAGCAACCCAGCCAGTGTGAAACAAAGCCTTTGCAGACTTTCAGTTGTAACTGAATCAAAATGCAGCTTCTGCCCAAGGAGGCACTTTGCATGAGCAAGTGTGCTGGTCAGCCTTCCCCAGTGTTACACCAGTGACTGGCAAGTTCTCAGAGCTGTGCAAAGAAATAGCAAAAGGTAGATTGACACTAAATAATGCTGGCTGAGCCTGAACATACCCAGAAAGAACAGCTCTCTGACAGCCTTACTCCAAAAACCACCAGCTTCACCCTCTCAGGTTAAGCAAAAACAGCAACAGCACTGTAATAAGTTATCCAGATCTAAAACAGAGAAACATGCTGCAGCTCTGTTGAAAATTGTTAGTCCCAGCTGAAAACAGAGGCATCTGTCATCCAAACAACAGAGTTGAAGACAGCTAACTACCTCCAGCTCTTGTTCCACATTGGCCTTGGAGACAGGAGAGTTTAGCTACAGTTCCCACAAGGAGCAAGTTGGATCAGTGCATGCTCTGACCTTTGGATGTGTCAAAGAAAGATGCATGCTCAGCTGTGTTGGATACGGTTTGACTGCTGCAAGGAACATCACAGGTTCCAAGTTTTATTAATGAGGAAAACAATATGTACTGTCAACGTTTGCTACATGAAGTTAGCATGAAAACAAAACCCACTCCAGAGAACAAATGAAATTTACTGGATTAGTTTCTTGTTCCAGCTCTCCTGATAAATAGCACTGAACTCAACACCACATTGATTAGCTGGTTCAAGACAAACACTGATCAGATTGCCTTGGCAAGTATATATAGCACTACAAAAGCACAATCATCCTTGTCTATTCAGAGTAGCAAGGATTCACCATACTTTCATTTCCCTTCCTTCTATCTTTCCCAGCCTAGACAGCTTGTCTGCACTATTTAAAAGCTCTACCTTAAAAGCTTTTCCTAAGACATACTCAAAGCCCTTATTCTAAAGAAACAGAACCAAACGGTGCAAATGCTGCAGAGCCTCAGAAGGGCCCCATGTTTCAGTGCAAGCTGACCCAGGTCACTGTTCTCTCCTCAACTTTCAGTAGGGTTTTTTTTTATCTTATCCACTACCTCAGATAGGCAACTGAGCACAACAGTCAGCTTTGGGTGAGAAACCGCCTTGGAAAACCACTCTGCAATAAACAGTCTCTCACGTCAAAGAAAGAATGGGTGAGGAGCCACAAGATGGGGAATTCTGGTAAGAGTCAGGCTAAAAACCACAGTACTTGATCCTTGCTATGTGTTTGTCTTCTTTGCTTCTGATCATGTCAAAAGATATCAGAGAGAAAGGATGTTACACCGCTTCACTCTGTGCTTTTACATGCAACAAACTTTTAGCAACTTGGTTTAGAAGTTTGTCTCCTTTAGACTTTTTCCTTTTTCTTTCTAAATGAAGTACTTTTGCAAAGCCACAAATTCTGCAAGATCTTCAGAAAATTCTATTTTCAGTGATCCTGAGGCCTCTTTACCTCCTTGATCTATCTTTTGTTTGAACTGAATTATTGTTACCGTAAGAAAAATATGCTCTCATAACTCATTCTTTACCCAATTACTCAGCTTTGTTTTCCTTCCTTCTGCTGCATTACAAAGCAATCATCATCAAAACCTAATAGAACAATGTATGATCTACAGAAAAATGCTGGGTGGTTTTTTTTTTGGTTTTATTTTTTATTTTTTTAATCTGATCAACAGCATTACAAAACTCTTTCTTGCTCTGTCAGGAGATGTAACTTTTCTGACAGACATCACCGCTGTATTGGTCTACCAGAACTGCCACTTCACAGAGCAGCAGGATGTCACCTCAGAGCTGTGTGTCTCCCCCTAATACCACACTGACCGCATCCTCCCAACACTGGCATGTGTCTTAAAATGTTCACAGACAACAGCTAACACCACTATCTGTATAACACACAACATTTACCTTTAACCTGGATTTCAGTTGTTATCCTTTTTTAGAAAATATTACACTTGCAAACTTCATCTTTCAGTCACACGCTTTATCTTCTTTTCTTTCAGAAAACAATGAAGAGTGTTGCTTACACATCAGGTTTTTTGGTAGGCGTGTTAAAGGACTAAAAAATATCATTTTAGTTACATATTGCAGCAGATGAGAAGAATGCTGGTTTCTTGTTTAAATGCAAGCTATGACTCATCCTAAGCAGAGATAAACTGAAATACATACCCATTAAATAAAATTTTTCAGTGTGAGGATTAATGACAGATAATAAGTATAAATTAACTTTAATCTTTTACAACAAACGAAGTCCCTTATATAAATGTCACTGCAATCTTTTCAAATTAAAAAACCCAAATCAAAGCCAGAAGAGGAATCATTTAAATATTACAGCAAATGTTTGGTACCAAATCAAACAGCTCCTTAGCAGAACCAGTGGAGTGTTCTGGAGCAAAATATTTTCAAGCAGTAAACCTTAAAAAATTGCTTTAATTTTTTTAAAGTACATTTTTAGGGTGTTTTCTACATTAAAGGGGTACACATTAAAACATCATCAGCTCTGTAATACTGAGTCCAAGTTAAATCACATATTCAGAAAGGAGAAGATCATTTTGTTTCACTAATATTCTCTTGCTACTGCTTAAAACAAACTCTGTGTAATTGTTGAATGGGTTAAACCAAAATTTAACTGAACATAAGAAGACTGCTGTTCACAGACAAGAAGAGAAAAAAACAGAGTCAGAGACCTAATAGTGGACAATTTTGAAAATTATAGTGTGTGTCAATAATGGAGATAACAGTGAGATTCAGAAGGAATAATCTCAAATAATAGGGAAAATGAGCACCTGTCAGCCACAAAGCCATTAGTATCAGGGCTTTTATATTTGCAACAGTTAAGTCTGGAGACACTGACAAACTTAACAACACAGCAAATAAAAAAAGGACCTGGGGAACACAGGAAGCAATCCCCCTCACTCAGAAAACACTGCTGTGGAGTTTGAAAATAAATGCTTCCAGTTTGAAACTCGCTGCCCAAATCACTGGTAATGAACACTGCAAACACAGCAAAGGCATCACAGCATCTAGCTGGGTTTGCAGATGTGAGTAGCTGATCAAGCTACAGCATCTGCATCAAGGGACAGAATCCCAAACCAGGAACATCAGACTCCTGAGCAAAGTTCCCAGATACAGGAGTTGCCTGTACAGAGCACCCAACATGATCAAACTTGTGCCCTTCCCAGAAGGATGAAAACCAAAGGCTTGTAAAACCATGTCTGAGACAGACCTGGAATACAGTGCCCCGGAATGGGAAGCCCTGGAGGAAAGACCTTGCTGAGAAGGCTGATGGTTAGGAATCTTCAGCCTGGAGCAGGTGGGGACTAAGGAGAATAACAGACAAAAGGAGAGGAAGAGAGAGATATTACACCAAATGAAAATGGAAGGACAAATTCTGCAACAAGCAAACACCTTGTCAATATTTAGGAAAAGGAGGCATAAAGGGAAGCTCAAGTAATAACACTCCTCTCGCAAGTAACACTTCCTGACCTGCTAGTCAATAGTTAATCCTTATGGTATCCCCACCTCAGATACTGTAACTGTCCTCAGTAAAAGACAGGGAATCAAGGCAGGAACTTCCTCAACTCACACAGACAAGTGGTACCCAGCACATCCCAATCCCATCAGTTGATAGAGTCCTTAGCTGGACAGTAAGTATGCAACACTGGCTGCTAAGAATTTGAAGTTTTGCTGCCTGCCCTCAGGCTAGAAGAAGATGATCACATATCCATGCAAACTTGGCCAATGTGATAGGACCAGGCTGGTCCAGGGAAAGATGGAGACAGTTCTGCTCTAAAGCTGTACTGAGTAAAAACAGCATTTGCAGTAACAATTAGATATGCAAATAAGCACATTGAAGATTAGTGACGGTTTACTGTTGTCATGGAGAAATAAGCACCTTCAGTTCTGGGTCAGGCCCAAGGACTGCATTTTCTTTCCCTCACTGGTAAATAGAACCAGTGAGAGCACTGGAAAACCCAGGAGCCAACACTCCTCAACACAGCTCAACCAGGGATTGGAAAGGCTGAAGCTCAGGGAGCAACACAACCCAAATAAAAAACCTTCCCTGCATCAACCCAGAGAGATAAGACCATGGCAATTCTGTAGATACTAAAAAATACCAGGAGGGAGAGCACAGGCTGGAAGGAAACACCCACACCATGCAAAGGCCAAGCTGCTTCCCAGCATTGCTGCACAAAGGGGTAGGCAGATGTGGGGGAAACTGAGGCAACACAATTCATGAGGTACTCAGCTACAATTCCCTTGAAGGGGAAGATCTTGTCTGGATGAAAATACACACTTGGCTCAAAGGCTCTGTGTGTCTTTGGCCATCCTCACAGTCCTCCCATCCCTTGTTAAATGATGGCTGCTAAGAGAGGAGGCAATCAACCTATTTAGACTCAGCTTTCCTTCCCACCCTGGGGGTTTCTTCATAGGAGCAGCTGGCCAAAGCACCGCCTTTGTTACAGCAGCCACAAAAAACACAGACACCCACCCTCAGCCCCCCTAAAATCCCACAGAAGAGCCAAGATAAGTTTATAATGGAAACCCTGCCACAACCTTAACTATAGCATCCTGAATGGAAGGCGATAATCTGATCTGTGTGTGAACTGGCTCCCCTTGTCTCAATGGTATTTATCTTACTTTAACTCCTGTTACAAAAGGGTTGAGTCATTAGAAGAGCCAGCCAAGTAACAAAACTGCAGGGCTTGCTAAAACATCAGATTCAAGGATAAACAGGCGCAACCCTAGAACAGGTTAGGAGAGGCTCTGCAGGAGCACAGGTAGCCAGAGCTCCAAGCCTCTGGACAATGGTATTTTCTTCTGTGCTACAGAGACTATGACAGCCCAGTGCAGGGTGGGGGGAGAGGGTGCAGAGCACAGGGCTCTGCCCTTTGCTTCATGGTAACACATAGTACCCAGCGCCCAAGAAACCTGATCCCGTAGCAACCTCATGTATGGAAAGTGCCCCAATCAGATTTCACTGTGTCAGGAGAAGAACAGTATTTACTCTGCATACAGATTAGTCACAAAACTGGGTCACTTCTTGCCTTTTCAGAGAGAGAGAAAAAAAAACCCAACCAAAAACAAAGCTTCTTTTTCAGATCTTTTTGTGTCTTCCCCCCAACTTTTAAAACTACATGATGCAGTGTGGTCACTCACAGCTGTCTAAGCTGATCAAACAGCACCTGCATGAGTAAGGTCAAAACACATTACACTCACCAGGCTTACATTTTTTAGAATTCAGCTCATTAGCTACTTACCGGTTCTTTTCTAGTTCGTTGTGCGTAGACCTGGAAAATAAAAAAAAAATTGGATTAGCCACCTTTGACCTCTGAGCACTGAAGTTCAACTGCTGCAAGCCGTGCACATCCCCACTGGCACATCATACTGCAAAACCAACCAACTACATACATTAAAATCTATAACCTTGCTGACAAGACGTTCCTTCCCTCCAGTGCAAATGCTGGTACCCTTACTGCTAAAGAAAATGTTCCCTAGAGACTTTAATGCACACAAAATCTTAAAGAGAGGCAATGATTAGAATAAGGGACCAGAGCCTGTCACTTCCAGACTCCTGGCACTGCCACCAACTCAATACAGGACTGAAGTTGTTTCTTTGTGCTTTAATTTCTTCATTCACGCTATAAAAATATCAGTACCATCTTCTAATGCAGGAGCTCATAGAGAATTAATTTGTGCATCAAATACATGGGAACCTTCCTTCCAGCAGAACTGGCCCTGTAGGGACAGCCCCTGGAGCCCATCAGCCATCACATGCCGGATTTAGCCAATTTAGCAGAAGCAGACAGGGCCAGCATTTGGGCACAAAATGGGATAGCCAGTAGTGCCCTGTTTGCAAACATCTCTGGCACTGCATAGCACATTTAGGATGCCTGGAAACCCCTTGGGGATGGGAACAGCACTGCCACAACACCAGCATGCAGTGAAGTGACCCATAAAGTGACACTGTGACACTCCACAAAGGAGGGGGCTTTGTCTTTATACCTGCCCACCACACCAAGCACACTGCCAATATTCCTTAATTTGGAGCTTTGCAGCTTGAAAATGAAACCAACTAGAAACAAAAGGGAAACGGGCAAGTTCATTCTCCTTGCCTCTGTGATGATAGAATGAGTGGCAAAAAAAGTTTAAATCCATTCAGGATTTCTAATCTAACCCAGGTAAGGTTGTTGAGGATTATTTAAAAGGATAGCCATTTGTCCAACATTTCTCTTTAACAGAAGGTCACCTTAAAATAAGAGTAAAAAGAACCCAAGAGCTTAATAAAAAGGATCTATTTTCTTTAATTTGGCATCACATTTCTTCCGAAGCTCTGAGAAGATTATCCTCTATCCCCCATCTGGAGAATCCCACAGAGAATTCTACAATTAGGGAACTGAATGGAGGATGTGCTCCAAGGGAAACCCTGTCATAATTAAATGCTTCTCCAAAAAAAAAGGAAGGAGGAGTGCCTAACAGGTGTTAGAACTGCATTGAAAATGATTACTAAACTGTGGATGCCTGCAAAAAACAAGGTAAATGAGCCTTAGCTGACCATGGCTGAGAGCAGAGGAAAAACAAAATGTTAGCATACACCTGTGCAAGCCACCCTGCTCAGCAGGACATGGGATACCCGAAAGGCAAGGCATACTACAGTCATACTCTTCATATTGAGAAAACTCCTGAATTCCCTCCCTAAAGAGGTGGATGCCTTCATTCTAGCTCCCAGGAATCAGAAACATGAACATAAAATTTAGTCAGAAAGTCTCCCAAATCAACCCCCCCCCCCTCACCCCCCCTGAGTCTAAACCAGCAAAATCCTTTGTCCAGGCAACCTGGACCCAAATGAACCCATCAGGACTGAGCTGAGGCCCTTTAGAACCACTGCCCATACATAGTTTGAAACATGCTTATTGTTCTTTTTTACTGTATGCTCCTGCAGGAGACTGTGCACTCTTCTTGGCTATGACATTAGCAGTTATAAGGCCAAAGATATGCAATGGCTTGAATTCCTGTATTATATTGAGCCAATTACCAAGGCCAGCACTGAAAGAACAAAGTTTGGCCCGCTGCTGTGAACAAAATTAAAACAGCAGGTTCTCCTTACTCCTCTCACACAGGAGACTCTTTATTACCTATCTGCCTTCTGATGAACAAGACAACTGAGAGAGGTCACAGGCTTTTCACCAAGTCAGGAAATATTCGCTGTGACTTTTAACCATGTCTGTGGCAAGGAAAAAAAAGCAACCCCCCTAACACCTTCCCACTGAAGCTGAATGGAAATGAAAGAATCTCAGCAGTATTGAATCAATCCTACAGGGAGGCTTCTTCTCTTAGCTGCCTATGTTTTGCTTGGTCTCTGGGACCATCTGGAAAAGTTTTAATTTTTTATTTCACCCAAATTCAGGAAAAAAGTCCAGCACTGCTCCCCACTATCACCATTCACTAATTTAAATTTTCTGTAACAGTTTCCTTTTGCTTGGACAACACAAAAAGGGAAACAATCCTCTCTCTTCTGTTCATTACTCATTTCACTTTCTATAGCTCCTAATCTAAAGATTAGTTTTTACCCCTCATCTTTGGGCAGCACGTGTTACTAAGATTTATTTGGAGTTAAACAAGGACAGTGCTGTCAGTGAAGTGGAAAAAAGTGGAGGAGCCTCTACTGATACAAGTCAGAAAAATAAGTGTCTTAAATAGGTCCAGAAACAAATGTAACTGGATCTCTTTAACTGAGCTGGTTTTATCTCTTAACTGAGAACTTAGAGACTATCAGCAGACTGAAATCAAGGCCTCATCCTGGTGCACTATCACCAGCTTTTTGATGGGTACAGGACGAACACCACAGCTGAAAACTGTCGCCAAAACTCGGGGAACACTCTGGCTGTAGGGCAGCAAGTGACCAGTGTGCTCAGGGTGCCACTGCTGTGCTGCTGCTGACAGTCAGCCACTGCCTGTGCCACCCAGGGAACAAGGACACAAACCAGGGGAATTCACATCCCTGCTGTCAGGTGGGCAGGGCAGGCAGAACCTGCAAAGCTGAAACCAGAGCTGGGCGGGTATGGACACATTCAGAGGGGAAAACAAAAGACCAAGCACATGTACTGGCACTGCTCAAAACAGCAGCTGCAGTTTAAAAGTAGCTCCAGCACAAATCGTCTGCAGGGTCCTCATTTAAAAGTCAGGTTTCTATAGCAGTCATTCTTTAGCAGTCAATTTAAAACACGCAAACTGATAACTACTCCTAAAAACTGAAGAAATGTTATTAAGGAGGAGGATCCTGCTCACTACATTTTGAAAACAGCTTGGAAAAAGATCAAGAATGAGTTTCAGAAGCTTAAGATAAAGGGGCCAAGCAAACAACAACAAAAATAGCAGAGCAGTCCCTGTCTATGCAACAAAAAGTTGAAAGAGGACAAAGTCAAGTTATCCCAATTTACCCCAGATACCTGAAACTGCATACAGAATAGGAAGAAAGAGGGAAGCAGAAATTGTCAGTCATTCTAATTTAAGGTCAAATGCAACAACCTTTTTGTCCAGTTACAGTGATATCCCCTGCAACCTTGCTATCCAACACAGTAACAAGGTGTTGTTGAAACATTAAGCTCCACTGAAGTCCCCCAGTACATGAGAATCTGCAAGTAATTTGCACTTTACCCCATTTTTATTTATTTAAATAAAATTTCTTCTACCATGGCAGAGGCAGCCCAACTTTGTCCAGGCACAGGTAAGGCAACACAACTAACTGCAGCAGAAAGGAACAAGCTCTAAAGAGCATTGAATTCATTTGTCATTGGGCTTTTTACTGTAATTAAAATCACAAAGCTGCCACATGACATTAAACACAGCTGACCTTTCTGGTTTACACATTTATTATTGATAAATGGGCAAATACATGCACTTGCAGAACATCTGCATTTTGGTTTGGGTTCTCAGTGAGGTAACTATTTTCTACTGAGGAGAACACAGTCCTTGAGAGCCCTTGTCCTATGCAATACACAGATGGCATTTAGACCCCATGATCTGTCATCTCTCCTGAACCTGGTTATCTTCCTACCTGAATTTGGCATCAGCTCCTGGCTCCAGAGGAGTCCAGGACTCCAAGAGCTCCATCTGTACCACAATGGATAGATTGTTGTCTCAGAGGGTGCTGCTGGCTACAAGTAAGGGGCTCCTCCAGTACATCCTTAATGCCTACACAGACCCAGTGCTTCTCCTCCAAATTCACTCACCCCACTCAGCTTTATCAAGAGTTTAATAACGAAAGAAATATCCCATAGCTTGTGTAAATTAGAGTACCTGAATCATGTTTAGCAAAACAAGAACATTCATCTGCACACCAGGCCAACTGCTTTCTGTCTTACTTCACTCAGGTTCAGCTATGTCTCCTGCTTATGCATTGTCACACCATATACAATCTCATTCTTCCTCATTTTACAGACCCTTCCCAGCTTCTAGCTCAGCTGACACCCATTCACTGGGCCACTAAATTCCCCTGCAGGAAATGCCTTCCTCCATTACCCAAGCCGAGAATAACCAACCTTTCTGAAACCAGTGAACTACATTACTGCTCTCTTTTATGCAAGTTCTTCCTCAAAAATGACAAAATAAAATAATGGAAAAGAAGGGTGGTCAACAGCTTTTTTACATTTTAAATCCACCTGTGTCCACAAAACAGAACTTACTGGCTGAAGTGTTTTGCCAGTGTTTTGCCAGGGTTCCAAGTGGATCAACACCACAGTAGCCTATGAAGCCAGGGCAGAAGCCAGCCTGGGAAACCCACAAAGAACCTTCAGCACCAGCAGCATGTGAGGCTCCCAGCCCAATGGCAAGACAAATGAAGGCTGCACAAGAGTTAACTCTTCCTACCCAGACAGAGATGCTCAAGGGCTCTTTCTAAGGGAGCTGTGAGCCTTCCTCACCTCTGAGAGGCCCAGAAGTTTGGTCCTCAGAGAGCTGCAGGGGAGCCTTGGGAACACAGCAACTTACTGTACTCAACATTGGCATGAGCTCCTACAGTGAGGAGGAGCAAAATGCAGCTGAACAGAAGATGGCACAGCCAGAGCAGGAGTCCTTCTGCTGCCATCCTTATGCCCTCTGCAAGTAGCAGCCTCAAGTCTAACAAGAACATCACCTCAGTCTTGCATATCAGCAAATCTAACAAAAGGTTTCCTTCCAAGCAGTACCAGAGACAAAAATTATCTTAAGCCATTACTACCTCATGATCCCCTACAGTGTCTGGCCTTGAGGTCCAGAGTAAATTCTTCTCCATGAGGAGTTGAGGTGAGGGGATGGAACAGACTGTTTCACCTTCTCACTGACGTCAGTGGAGATGCACCAGATTAACCTGGCCCCAAACTCTGGCTAGTTTTTCTGTGGCTCTTAGACGGACACAGTATCAGATTCCTCCTAAGGCTCTGATCAAAGCTGTTTTCCCAGGATCAAGCCAGACCTTTCCAAAGTTCACATTCTCCGTCTCCAACAGAGAAGGGAACGCAGCCGTACTGGCATCTGTTCATGTTTGTTCATCTTTGGAAAAGGAGAAATGGCCCCACAGTCTGTTTTCAGCTCAAAGAGCAGAAGAGAGCTCTTCCACGTGGTTCACAACTGTAGAAAGCCACCTACCCCTGGGTTTCTACATAGTATTGGGAAAGTGTCCTGCAAGACCCAGTCAAAACAACTCTAAAAAGTACACTGCATACTTCCCTTCAAGAAGTAAATATATTCTAAGTCACCTACAGTATTTATACAGCCTCTCTCAATTTGGTACCTGCTCCCCATAACCATTATTTCTGTTTGCAACATTTCTAAATTAAGTCTTCTGTAATACTTTTTATGCAGGGGGACAACACCAACACACAGAAATTAGAAATAATTTTCCCAAGTCACACAAGAAACTTGTGGCAGAGCAGGGTACTTAATCTGGGTCCCCTGAACCCCGGGATAAGGTAGCTGTTCTCAGGCATCCCAGAGACAGCTAACATGAACACTCATGCCATCTGACTCTTGGGTCAAATACCCCCAAAAAAATCACATAACCATTGTGAAGTTTAAGTGGAAAAGTGAGAAAAAAGCCCACAACCAACAAACCCAAACCTAAACCAGCCTTGATGTCTTGCCCACTGTCTGCCAAATGAGCTAACCTGACCCTCAAACACCACTGTACAAAGTGCCAGAGAACAATCTAAAATGGGAGCCAATAACAAAGCAGTATTAATTTACTGATAAAACTCAAAACCAACAGACGTATCAGACATAACCCTCATCTGGGGAAGCAACATTGTTCTGATGGTGCAGTTCTGCTTTTTCAGCACACAGGAGAACAGAGCAGGAAGACAGCTCCTCCTTGCTGAGCACCACAAGTTTATCCCAGTTCCAGAGCTGAGCTCCCCCAAACCAGACCAACATCCTAATAAGCAGCACAAGGTGGCACTCTGCAGGGAAAGGTTTTCCAGGCCAGGCAACATAACAGCAGGAATGTTGTTTGCATTCAGTGCTGCAGTCTGGGGCCAGCAAAGAAGTCCCCAGCTGGCTTCCCTCCCCACTGTGCAGGCTGGGAGCAAGTATGCTGGTGTGGGCTTTTTCCTGCACCACCTGAGACCCTACATGCTCCTCCTAGCCCCAAATACTAGAGGAAAACTGTCCTCATGCAGGGCCCTGCACAGCCAAGAGGAACTGGGTTTGCTGAACAAGCAGCTATTCAATATTTTGTTTTCTCTTCATTGTTCAACGTGTGGCCTCAAGCCAAGCCCTGCTCTAAATACAGAACTGGTGCTTTCCTTACAGGCTTTTTGACAGGCTCACTGAGAGCAGTGGCTGGGCAGTTCACAAGCACATTTATCGTCATGCATCCTCACTTTCCAAACTGAAAGCTAAGAAACAGGGAAATCAGAATTGCATCTTCATGTCCCTCTGAGTACTTCCACGAAGACCCCCAAGGACTTTGTTTTCTGGGCCACTTTGCATGTTCTAAGCACAAGCCCTGCTGGTGCCTCCCCTGGCTGTGCACCACCAGCACTTCCACAGTCCAGATCCCAGGTTCATATCTCAGAAAAGATCAGTGTGAGGAACAGACAGTTTGGGGTCTCCCATAAGCTGGCCTGAAAGAGGCTTGCTGACTGGACACCAGGCAGCTGACAGCAGCCAAGAGTGAAGCAAGTTCTCCAAAGTGTATTCATTGCTCCATTTGTCTGCCTTCTAACTCCTCTCACAAGTGAGCAGAAGTCCTACAGAAACCACTTTCTTCTCTTCCCAGCCCACAGTTAACCATGTCAAAGGGGGCTGGTACACACAGATCAGACACAGAGGCTGATGTATGTTCAGTTGGTGAAGTACCTCAGCCATTTCAGTAGAGAAACCCTAGTCCATCCCCCTTGGACATGCAGCAGACAACATCTTCTCTAAAAATTTAGAACTCAGACAATTCAGGTAGATTCTCACATGTCAGGAAGAAGAATATTTTTGCCTTCACCAAGGCAAGACTCTGGTCTGTGATCCATGATGCAAGGGAGTTTGAGCTTCTTGTAAACAGATTCTTGCCTTTTTTTAATATATTGACAAAACTGTGTATTTCATGACCTGCTGAAGAAAAATGTCACCATGCACTTCCAAGCTCTCCCATGCACAAGGAAGAGCATGACAAAGAATGAGGACAGGAAAATACACTTTTCTATGTGGTCCTTGTCCTGCTGACTTCTAGCAGGCTATATGAGTCTCACTGCATGGTCAGGGACTCGGCCCCTTCCAAGGCCACAGCAGAACCAGTATCCCAGTTGCTGGTACCTGCATTGCAGTGGTTCACAGAAAAAGAATAAAGACACAGGAGGCAATTTTCAAATCTACCTAGAAAACTCAGGAGCTTAAGTCTCATCTTCTTTAAAACAGTTACAAGCTCCAAAACATCTATAGCTTCTAGAAAACAGGATTAGAAAAGTGTGTGCATTACCCCAATGTACAGATGGTGGGAACCATGTAATGTGCAGATGGTAGGAGCCATGTAGGTCATCTGACGTGCCCAGATCGTGCAGCCTTTCGGCAGCAGACTCAGGAAATGATCCAAGGCCCAGCATGCCCGGCCCTTGCCCTGTAACGTGCTTCTTCCCACACATAGCATTGCCCTTTTGAGGAAGATGGTCACTTCCAGAAATAGCCTAGGCAGTGCCCTCTGCAGTGCAGCAGTCTGTTTGGGGAACACATACTTCTCTGCAAACACACATCTTCTGCCCTCAAGAAACTGCCTTCAGATGCACTGGGGAAAGTGAGGCTTTTTGAGTAAACACCACCTGACTGAACTGCACTTTGTTTGAAAAGAAACTGATGGCATTTATATGGCTGTGGGCCAGGCCAGACTTCCTTCACTTCTATTTAGGCTTGTTAGTTATCTCTCATGTTACAACCATACTGCTGCAATACTGTGCCTGGAGATGAAGGCAGGGGGAAATATACTTTAAATCAGGAAAATACATTGACAATACTGTTAGCTGCATGCTGTACTAGGGAAACTGAGGCACAAAGACTCCACAGGCTGTAAGAAAAACAGGAAGAGAACTCAGATGTCCTTATGTCTGGGACTGTATTCTGTCAACAGGGACACACTCATCCAGCATTTGGGAGATCCATGGAAAAGAAAGGCTGAGAAAAATGGAAGAGCTTCGATTTCTTCTGTTCTTACAGTTCTGGCTCACAAGCAGCACCAACCATGAAGGCTGCAAGGTGGCTACCTCCCACAGCTCCCAGATGGCCAGGCTGCTTGTAAAACAGTTCATGAACTGCTGCACTTTGTAGCCTCACTGTTAAAGGCAAATCAGAAGCTGTGCCATGTTACCTTACCATGCCTATATGCTGCTTTAGGGCTGCCCAGGCACCTGGGCAATGGCCCCTGGAGCAGCAGCCCCAGCAGCAATCCCAATGTCATCTGTCCTTTCTCACAACTTCTCCCTTCTTGATGGTGTAACAGATGGTAGGAGATAAATGAGAAGCTTTCAGAAAATAATCGACTATTTTATGGAGAGGAGCTTTAATCAAAACTGAGGCAAAAGGATTGCTCTCAGTCCACATGCCTGCTTGTCACAGAGCAAACAGCAAAGCATAAACAAGTAATTAAGATAATATTGGAAATCATCTAAGGCTACTTCAAACTGGATTCATAAAGCAACAGAACTGAAGTGAAATCACTTTCATATCAGAGAATGAAAGGACTGAAAGTACAGTAGGGAACACAGAAAAGAGAGATGGGAATATATCCAGCAAGATGGAAAAAGCAGGCCTGTTCTCTCTGAGCTGATCAACAAGGCAGTGTCTCATAGAGAAGAGATCCAGGCAAAGGCCAGCCAAGTGCACAGCCCCAGAGACCCACAGCCTCTGATCAAGAGAGCCCAAAATAAGTCAACAAAAACAAATCCTATCTTTGTTGGTTCAAAGAAGGTAGGGAGTAAGAGCCAACACTCTCAGGAGGAGAACAAATAGCAGCCAGTCTTTGAATTTGGGCAGAAGTTTGTCAGGAGGGTTCAGGAGATGATGAACAGCAGGAACTCCAACAAGCAAGACAATTAACTCAGCAGCAGGACATTGACCAGTCTGTTTGGGTCAGAAATAGAAATGGATTTAAAAGCTCCATCAGGAGCAGGAAAGGAAAAAGTCAGTCTTACCTACAAACAGGAGAACAGATGGAAACAACACTACAGGTGACAACCAATTCACTGCTGAGCACAGCACCAGGTCAGGTTAAACAAAAGCATGAAGGATAAATCCCTGCATGTGTTGTGGATGAAACATTACACAGAGAAGATATAAAAAGGGTACAAATGTGCTGAGATGGGAAGAAAACCAAAACAACTGACAAAGAAGGAATATGACTTAAACCAGAGAACTGCCTGTACAGTGAATACAATGGAAAGAGAAAACAAGAGAATTGTGGCAACAGTTGACCAGGTTTGGCCCAAATATTCTCCCCACCATCCCAGGACACAAAATTTCTCTAGGGGCTGGGTCTAACAAGCTTCACATTTCAAAAGACCCTGAGAACATAAGAAAATGTGAAATTTCCTGCCATCACACCAGCACTGTGATCAGTGATGCAAATCAGCCCATGGCAGCTGCAGCACAGCTCTAACTGGGCAGTGCTGCAACACCAACAGCACGAGCCCTGACTGACTCCCACTGCTGTGAAACAACACTCCTGTGGAGGATTCCCCCAAACCTGGGAGGACAAAGGGATCAGGAGCCTTCAGCCACACACAGTGACACTTCACAGCAGACAGATGCTGCAGCAGAGAATTACAGCTTGGTTGCAGATAACATCAACAACTGGGCCTACTTCTAGTTTACACAAAGGCCTCTTTGCACAACTTGGATAGTCTAAAGAGAACACAAATTACATTTTACAACTACTGAAAGTACCAAGTATAAATTGAGCCTAGAATTGTGGGTTTCTGCATAGACTCCCTGCCACCCAGATATCCCTATACACAGCTATACTGCTAACACACAAAGGAAAACAGGAACTGCAGCTCTGCAGGATCTTCTTCCTTGGAGGCTTATAAAGTAAACAGGGTGACAAAGAGGAACACAGTGGGTTCCCCCATGGAAATTGCTACATCAGCTCTTGCACTTCTGGAGGCCTCATTCCTCACCAGGGAGTGGGGTTTATGCTTCTCATGCCATTTGCTGGGTTCACCCCACTTTCTGTGTTTTTCCTGGTAACCTGCCAGCTGTACTGCAAAGCCAAGCACCACTGAGAAGACACTGCATACAAAACCTCACTTACATGGGGTACTTCTTTGTTTTCCAAATCATGTCAGGATCTCACACCATGGCAGGTTCAGAAACTCCAGCATCACTGGGAGTTGCTCATCTACACCTGCAGATTGCAGTGGGGCAAATGGGCAGAGGGGATGTGCTGAGGCTGAACAGAGTTCAGTACAGTCCTACCTGCCAGCCTTCTCTGAGCATCTGTATGCAGGTACAAACCTACAAAGACAGTGGGATTTGAATATGGGGTGAATATTTGCCTCTTGTGCATGGACCACCAATCCAGCTTCCCAGCCCAGCATTTATACTGTTATTATGCTTTCTCAAAAAGAAGTCATGCACATATCTCACTATACTCAATACTGCTGGCCAGTCTCCCTCAATATCTCTAAGAGAAAAGCAATCCTTAACAGCTCAGCTTCATTCAGCTTCCCTTTCTTGGAAAATTAACCAGCATATTCAGGTATACCCTCTACTGGGAGGCAAGATTCTGACTCCAAGTATGTCCAGACAAAGTTTGAAGAGCAAGATGAAGCTTCCAGATACTAATCACACTGCTTGTACATGATCAAAATGAAGCATAACTCAAAACATGGCACGGCAGATCTCACTGTAAACTCTTGTTTTACATGTGTGGATTTGTACTCTGTAAAGCAAAGCCAGGTCCTGAGCCATGAATAGAGCTTCACTACAAGGCACTACAAGGTTTGAGGCAGAAAGCATCCCCCCCATATTACACAAGGGCCAGATTCTAACCCACCTACACATAGCGAGTCAAAACTCAACTCCCACTAGCTGTGGAGTGAAGCGTGATCCAGTGCAAGAGGATTAAAAAAACCCCAAAAAACTCACAAGCAAATAAACAAAGTATCATCCAGAAACAAGTAACAACTATAGAGCCTAGGAAGCAGGAAAGCTGTGGACGGAAAGTCTCAGACACCAGGTCTCTGGGACATGAAGATAGGGGTGGGGGCTTTGTGCAGAAAAATAGATCAACAAGAGCTGACACAGCAATTTGCTCTTTCAGGAATTCCTTACACAAGACAGGCAAACCACTCAGCCACCTGCACACCCTCTCTCCCAATAAAATCATAATTACAGCACTGTCCTAACTCCAGAGGCTCCAGGAAGGACTGAAAATTGCCAGGTACTCAGTCAGCAGCACGATGTGGGGGGAGGAGAGTGGAAACCTCCTTTGACAGAAAAGATAAAACATATTGAAACTGTGCAATGTTCACCAACCCCCCTACTCCTCCCCTGCACAGTGAGGTACAGCTGCACAGCACTGCTGCTGTGGTAAATCAGCTTTCTTGTGCACCAGACACCCAAGGGTGACTTGCAGATTCACCTGCAGCCACACCCTCTGAGCTTCTGCACCCATGTTTGTGAACCTGTGCCACATTAAGCCATCACCTAAGGCACACGGAGTACCTAATGCACAGCTACACACCCACCCCACAGTACTTGCTCTGGGACACTGTGAGCAAACCAAGCTTAAAGCCAAGCATACCTGAGGGTTTCAGCAGTACAGTCCCCATATGGACCCTCAGGAGAGAATTTCAAAGGATATGAGAGCAAAGGCCTACAGAGAAGTTCAGCACAAAACCAAGTGATGGGATTTAGAAGTGGAAAAAAAGTTTCATATGGGTAGATGAGAGTGCAACAACAGAGAAAATGAGGAGCTGCACCAGTAGAACAGCCAGAAGGGCAAAGAAACCCAGACACCCAGATTTCCAAGATAACATGCCCAAAATGCCTTACCATACTCATCACAGCTGCTGACTCCAAGCTCTGCAAGCAACCTGCTATCAGACTGTAGGTGTATGAAAGGCCCTTGGGAGGCAGTGCCAGACACAAGGGAGGATAATGGGAAGAGAGGAAAATGAAACGAAAAAGAAACTGGACAGAGATCAAACCCTCCCCCATGGAACTGAGCAATAGATTATTTGAGAGCCCTTAAAACATGGGCCTCCTGGGAGAGCTGAGGGCTCCCAGTGCTGCTGGGAGGATGCTTGGTATTTCCCCAGGATTAGACCAAAAAAACAACAAGCTTTCTACATGCCTGAGAGCCTAAATAACAACAAAACAGAAATGACAATCTAATATTGTAACGCAATTTCAGATTTCGTTATAAATCTTAACTTCATTAAATTGACGGCATTATTGGGGGAAAAATAATTTAGCAACCCTACTGTTTATTTTATTTCCTGCTGACACAATGATTTAATTGATTAAAAAGTCTTCTCAATTATTTTCCAAAATGTATAAATATCAAGCCAGGCTAATCCTAACTAAATATAATGAACCTTTCAAATAATTGAGTCTATTAGAACTGCACATGTAGGGTCCATGGCAGCAGTTTCCAGTGACACTGAGTGCAAGTTAATGTACCCACAGAATTTCACTCCCAGCACAGACTACTTCACTTCTCTAGCAACGTTTTAGAAACTCAGGTTCTGCCCCAGAAACATCTTCTGAAAGAAGTAATGTTAAATAAGTGATACTACATGCTGTAACAAACCGCTGTTCATTTTCCAACCCATTCCACAAATCAGAAGATAATTTTGTCAAGAGCATATTTAAGGAGGCAATACTCAATTCAAATGTAACACATGTTGGCTAACTTGAGTTTTTAATTTGCTTGGGGTTTTGCTTTTATCTATGTGTTAAGTTGGATTTGTTAAAGAAAAAGTTTCCCTCGTCTATTATAAACACCAGGTAACAGCTACTGTGATTCTCCAATTATTTTCTGCAGGTGGATAATTTCCCATACCAAAATATCCCCAACTAAAGCAAAACTGTATTTTTAAATACGTTCATGTTTTAACTCGAACTCACTATATCTTACAAATATCTGCACAAAACACTGCACATTCATGTAGATAATGATTGCAGAGGGAAGCCCTCTGAAGCAATCTCCATGCTGTTGGTTGCACAACAGAGACAAGCAAAGGAAAAGAGAACCTGAGCCACATCCTTCCTTAAAATTGCATCACAAGAATTAGAAACTATGAAGCAATTTTTTTCCTCTTATCTGCATACCCCTATTTGGGGTAGAAAAGAATTATTTTGCTGAGACTGTGAAATCACCATAGTTCTGTAAGGATAAGAATTGCTCTGCCACTGCCATCCAGAACTGGGCTGTCTGCTCCTCAGAACTTTCTGGGTGTTTGTGCAATGACAGCACAGAGCCTGTTGGGAGGAAATAGCTGTCATGTCTGGGCTGCAAATGCTGAAGGGAAATACTTGGAATTAAAATATTAATCAAACAAGCAGCCAGGCTTCATAAATACCCTGTACCACAAAATCATGGATTATTTGGTTCAATAAAGACCATCAACAAGGTACATGTGCCAATTTGTAAAAGAATTTGTAGAAGTGTATAAATAAAAAAAAAAGGAAAACATTGTCGCTTTCCCAAGGTTGCCTGAGAGACATTTTTACAGGAGGCTGTTTTATTACAAGATCTGCATGAGATCTAAATGCATTATTCCTCTACACTAATGAAACATTTTGAGACAAAAGCAATCTAAGAAAATCTCTTGTCCACACATGAAATGTAAGTTTTGTTCCTCATCAAGGACTTGATATTTAATTCAAAGTCCATTCCAACTCCACCAGACAGAACTTACTGAATTGCCCCTTTGATTTTAACAGGAAGAGATGATACAGAGCCTTCCTTAAACAAGGCTGATGCTATACTCAGCATCACACAAAAGACACTGCAGTGAATTTGGAGGCACCCTAAACTTCACAGTTGTCACTTCCCGGCACTTCAGCCATCTGGAAGGCCTGCCATCTCCTACAGCAAGTGCAAGCTGCTACGACTTGTGCTAAAAGAAACTTCCATTTCCAACTGTGCATGTAAGCTCTGAGCTCCCCAAAAGACCCACTCTGGTCCCTGCCTGGAGCAGACCTGACACTGGTCACTCCCTGAGGCTGAAACAACCACAGGAGGAAACGCTCTGGGTAACAACGTTATCACTCTAAAGATTCAATTTGGCCTCAGTATTCCTTGCATAAAGAAGGTTTAGGTAAGACTAGAAAGTACCTCTTCTGCTTCTCTGCTGCCTTTCCACCCACAGGAACATATTCAGCCTGTCAGGCTCAAGGGCCCAGCGGGCTGGTGTCAGCACCAGAGCTGCCCCAGGAGAGCTGTGCCTGGAGCTCTGTGCTGGCAGGGCCTGCTGAGCACCCTGGCCCCAGGGACTGGGAGTGCTCTGCATCCCTCTCCAGCCTACAGGCTGCTGGATTCAGTGCTAAGGAGTTCCTGAGGGGGATGTGCTTCCAGCCCTCCTCTGGAGAAGGGCAGGTTGCCATGACAAAGGCCTTTGAGACAAAGAGGTGTGGGATGGAAAAATAGTATGTGGGAAACCTAGAGAGAAAAATACCGACCTCAATTCAGCATTTGCCACCATTTTCCAACACAAAGTCACAGGACTGGGGGCTTTGGTTCACAGTAAACAGCAAAGAGCTACAAAGGCCCTCAAATTAGGAGAGGCTGGATGAAGTAGAGAAGCAAATACAAACATTGAGCACACAAAGAGCTCAAGATATGCTGATCCTGATGAAGAAAACTTCCCTACAACAAGGTGTCCTAACATTGCTTCAAACAACCTTTATTATCAAATGCTGCCGAAGCAGAATTGCTGCAAGCAAAGGCACCTTCCCCTTAGGCCTTTACAGGTCCTTCCCAATGGCCTTAAGAAAGCCTTAATCACCTGAGCCACCTGCCACCATTTTATGGATTGCACAGGCCTTGCTGCAGTAAAAGCAAGCTTGCAAATGCCTTTTCAAAGGCATACTCTATGTTTCTAAAGTTTCCCTATCCCAGAAGGTCTCAACAAGGTCTGAAAAAACCTACAGAAGGTAGCAAACAAAAATAAAAAGAACAGGAATGAGGGGGAAGAGGTAGATGCAACCACAGCACCAGGCAATAGGCTCAATCCTATTGTCTCTTCTAGATTTAAGAAACCAAAAAACATGCCATTGTATAATAAGAAAAGTGTCAAAAACATGGAGTTCTACAATTACCAAGCTATCAAAAGCTGGGAAATCCCACTGCCCTAAAAGGCAGACTGAAACACAGCTTTGTTTTCCTGAACTGAATTTTTAACATGTTGTACATTACAGTCAGTCATCTCCCTCTCTCCCATTTGTTGTAGGGGATCCATTTCAAAACATTTCCTTGCTTCAAATCATGCCTGTCATTACAATCCCAAAGCACCCAGGCTGCACATGCACTATCCCTTAAAAGCAGTGATTTCTGGGTTGGAAAGACATCAGCTGTATATAATGGGAATAGCTATTGCCTACCTCCTCCCTAAACCTTGTGAACAGATCTCCCTATTCCCCTTCCCTCTGCAGCATCTGAGACTTGGCATGGTGTCAGCTGGCAGTGCCATTTCAGATCCAGCTCCCCTGTGTCCCCCTCTACTTCCAGTGCTATAGATCCAGAATGGACACTGCACTTGCGTGCCCCAGCTCGGAATCCTTCTAGCTGTTCAGATTCTCTTCCCATTTTTCCAAGAGAGCAAGTTTCTCTCCACTGCCTCCAGCTTTCTTCTGCAGCTTTGACCCCCAGGCAGCCCTGCCCACAGTGTACCTGGTGGCAATACTGGCAATGCTGCCACTGCCGCTGTATTTCCGTGCCCGGCTCAGCCTCCGCGTGGGCTTTGGGTCTTGTAGTCCAGGGCTTGGGACTGAGGGGAAGGTCGAGGCATAGCCGTGCTCACACTCTGCAAGAGAATCAACAGGCAAGGCGTTAAAAACAAAAACCAACAACCAAAAAAAAAAAAAAGAGAAAAAAAAATAAAAAAGGAAAAAATAAAGAAGTCAGCAGGCAGGCCTCACCACTAACCTGCTGGCCTAGCTGGGGAGGCCCTTAATCACAACAGCTCAGGGAAATGACTGAGGATATATTCACTTCACAGGGAAGTGGACTGGGGTTGGAGAAAAGGGAGGAAGGGAAGTATAAAGTCTCTGCCAACCCTGGAGGAAGGTCACCACTACTCAAACATTGAAAATATAAAAAAAAACATGACAGTCTAGAGAGTGCCTCATCTTCCTCCTCCTGCCCAACCTATCTGAACCAGGCAAACCAGATGTATTTCACTGTGCCACTGACGTCTCTGCTGAGCCAGAGCCACCCACCACCATCCCTCCTGCCCAGTGGAAAACTTTCACACCAAATACCCCCTTTTCCTCCCAGAAACCACATCCACGTCAACCTCCCCCACTCTGCAAAAACATTCCACCTCATCCACCACCTTCAGGAGGGCTCATCATCCCGCTCCTTCATCCAGCTGGGGATTTACCACCATCCCGCCAGCAAACACCGGCTCTGATCCCTTCTCCGGGGTCACTCTCGCCCCTCGGCGGGGATCTGACCCCAGCCCCGTTCCCCTCACGGAGGGCACCCATCCTCCCCCCATTACCTCTCTCCCTTCGCTCCAGATACTCGGCCGCCTCCAGCAGCCGCTGGATGTTGATCATCTGGACCTGCTCCATGGCCGGGGGGCTCCGCAGCCCCGGGCCGCCCTCCGCCCCCACGCTCCCGGCTCCCCCGCTGGACACGGGGGCAGCTGCGGCGGGGAGGCGCCGGGGATCGCCGTCTCTGCCCAGTGCCCGGGCCTCGTCACACCGTGCCGGGGGCGGCTCTCCTGGGAGGGCGAGGGGCGGCAAGGGAACACGCCGGAGGAAATGCCGGAGGAAGGAGCCGCTCCGGGATGCTCCTGCCAGGGAGCGGCGAGCGCTTATTCCTGCCCCAGCCCCGTCCCCAGCGCCCGGCCGAGCGCTGCCCCCGCGGCCAGCCCCGATGCGCCCCGGCGCCGAGCCCTGCCAGGATCCAGCCCCGGCCCCCTCGGCCCGGCAGCCCCGCGGCGGGACCGGCCCCTCCGGCCGCCGCCCCGCCCGCCGCCTCGCAGCACTTTGTTTACCTCTGCCCGGCGCTCACGGGCGGGCGGAGCGGAGCGGAGCGGGGCGGGCTGGGAAATGCAGTTCCCGGGAGCACCGAGGCACCGCCGGAGCGAGGCGGGGGCAGCTCCCGGGGCAATGGCTGTGTGTCCCCGCGCCTGAGGGGATGGCTCCGTGCCCACCCAGACCCCGAGGGGGTGGTGATGGTGGTGGTCAGGTCACAGAATGACAGAGTGGGTCACGCTGGGAGGGATCACGGTGGGTCAGCTCCCAGCTAAGCAGGGTCACTCCAGAGCACAGTGTGCAGGATTGCATCCAGATGGCTGCAACCTCCACAACCTCTCTGGGCAACCTGTGCCAGTGCTCAGTTACTTGCACAGTTCCTCATATTCAGGTGGGACTGCTGTGTATCATCTTCTGCCCCTTGCCACTTGTCCCATTGCTGGGCACCACCACAAAGAACCTGGTCCAACCTCTCTGACACCTCCCTTCCAACAGACAGACATTAATAAAATCCCCTCTCAGACATCTCTTCTTGAGGCTGAGCAGGCCCAGCTCCCTCATCCTTTGAAGAGAGACGCTCCAGTCCCTGGATCAACTCTGTAGCCCTCCAGTGCACCTGCTCGAGGAGCTCAGTGTCCTCTTGAACTGAGAGGCCCAGGACTGGACACAGCAGCCACGCCAGGTGAGGGCTCCATGCCCACCCACATGGAACTGGCAGGGCTGTGGCAAGAATAAAGCAGAGAGGCTACAAAAGACAAAGCCACAGCCGCAATGTGGAAACCTTCCACATCTCACCTGTGGAGATGGAACTCCACAGGTTCCAGGTGCCTGGAATTCCCACCTGGAGTGACTGATAGATTGTTTTTCATAGGAGGTTAAGGAGCACGGCCCATTTTTCAATGTGCACAGATTAATTAAGAGCATAGACAAGAGATACCATAGACAGCAAATTCACTATACTTGAAGTGCCACATTAACAAGGCACAACAGTGATCATCTCAACATTTTAACAAATGCTTTCAGTATGATCGCTCTTTTCAGAATTTTAATAATGTATTTACATCCTTATTTTCATGTAGGTACAAACTCTTGGATCACTTCTATCACCTTGAATTTTACCAAATTCAGCATTAGCTGGAATGGAGCTTAAAAACCTGGTAACATAGAATTGTATTATACCAATCTCTAAAATATTTGACTTACTTGAAAAGGATGCACTCAGAAAACATTCAAGATCAGAATCAGAACATTCATAGTAAATATCTGAATCTCCAACTGATTCTGACTTAGAATTCCCCAAGGACTGTTTTGTAGTTCTGACTGGGATATTTTCTGAACCTTTAGGCCATGACTGGTTACATTTGCAAACACTCCTCCATCACAACAGGAGACAGAAAAGTACCTTGAAAAAAATCCCGAAAAAGCAGAAATTCTCAACCAATGGCTTATGTCTGGTAGCAAGGGCTTTAGGCAGAGCACAAAGTATCAGGAGACTCGTGATGGAGTTGCAAGAGTCGGCAGCACTCAACTAGAGAAGAGCTGAAAAAAGTGGATTCAGGGTAGCTAACTTTTCTCTACACACAATTTGCTGATTCACCATTTCTGAGGCTTCTTCAGAAAACTGCAGGCTTGCAGCTGATGGAGGTAAAAATAATACCACTATTCAGTTCTTACACAGACCTTTTCATCTCCAAATCTCTAGGGCTTGATTTGTTTTGTTTCTATTAAGGTGGGATAGCTCAAAAATAAAGGAAGCTGGGACACCTCCAGGGACATCCCTCCCTCATTCTGGGAAAGACAGTCCTAGCCCTTGCTCGGACAGGGGAGTCTCCACTCATGCACCTACACCCAGCCAGACCACAGCACAGGCAAAGACTGGCTTTTGGCTGGGGGAGAACTCAGGGAATGAAGCATTCTCTCTCCCCACCTCATATTTCTACACTGGAAACTGCCCATAGAGGAGACTGTTAAAAGCACATGGAAAATTCCAAATTTGGGCAGTCTCAAGGACTACTCATAAGATGTTGGATTAAGGAAGAGGACACAGGTGCTCAGACAGCTCCCCACCAGTGAAGTTAACACAAGAGCATTTCTGGGCTCTAACTGAGCTTCCTTTAACATACTTCCAAAACCAATGAGCCATTTGCTTCTCAGGATTAGCAACACTAAACATTAAAAAAAACCAAATCCTGCAACTCCAACGCCCCAAACTCACTGTAAAACAGGTCTTTGGGAGCATCCACTGCCATTAGCTTTTCTGATGGCACATTGGGAGATATGTGGTGCCACTCTAGGGGTTAAAAGGGAAACCCATGGCTGGAAAATGAAGGGGTAGGTTAGGCGCATATCAGAGTGTCAGCTCATGAAGGTAAAGTTCAAGATACAAAACAAGAGAGGATGAAGGAGGGGGATCCTGATACACATGGTGAATTAAATCAGCCTGGAAAGAAGTAACAGCAGGATCAGTTCTGTGTGAAATGATGTAGGATAAGCTCTTGCATTTACACTTCAGCTCAGCTTCCAAGTCTTTGTTTCTGAAGTAAACAATGGAAATTAGAAAAAAAAAATCTGTGTGAAACAAAGACAAATTTGGGAGTAAAATGTGGCACATTTCCCCAAAGAAGGAGCCCTAGAGAAGAGGCAAGTAACTATGGAGCCACATCAGATTTGTAAAATCTTGCAACTGCCACCCCAAGTGCTCGTGTGGGCAGGTCAGCCTGCAAAATGCCAGAGTGTGACAGAAACAAAAGTGGGTGGAAAGTAAATAGCACGAAGAGGCCCAATGCCATTCAACTGCTGACCAAAAAGCCCCCAAAGTCAGATTTTAAATGTGGTTGAGCAATCCACAGGCAACACTGGGGAGGGGCTAAGGGAAGATATTTTAGGGGAGAATGAGATCATTTAATTTAGTAGCTCCGAATGATCTGTAAGTACAGTTTTCTGATTATAAGTGCTTGCTGCTGGCATCCCTTCTGGCAGCTGTGATTCACTTTCATTGTGTGTTCTGCTGCTTCGCCCTTTAGAAAGGGGCTTTTTACATTTTATTAAATGGCACTTCGGCAACCCTCCATTTCCAGCCTTAATAATGGATTTGTTAATCTCCCTGATAGCCTTTCCCTCCTCCTTAGCAATAATTTAAATATCCAAGAAGAAATCTGCAGTGCAGAAATCAATTAATATTTACATCTGAAATGCTGCTGTACTATTTTCATCAAGTATAACAGATGTGATCTGTTTTTTATCAACATCACCATCACTTACGTTAAACTAGCAACTTCCATCAGGGAAATTTTCTAAGAGCTTTCCAAAAGTAATGCTTTAAGCTTCTCAAACCCAAAATTACTTTAGCTATTTTCTTTCCACTCGACAGGAAGGGAAACTGAGGTGTAAGCAGCATAATTACTCACATGAAGACACACCCTAAGTCAGAGGTGGAACAGGAACACGTCTCACAAATCAAGATGCCCAGCCCTCTGCTTTGAACACAAACCTTAGAAATAACACAATGCTTTGCAACGTGGAAGTTATTTTCAATAAGGGCAATCCCTTTGGCTAAGCTGCCTTGTTTTTCATTCTGTATTTGGCTTTTTCTAAAATCCTCCTGTTCCCAGCCTCCTGTGCATTTTCTGGGAGGAACATCAAGATGGCAACAGCCATAAGTGCTTCCTTTGCCCACCTTCACACAAACCCTCCAAACTCTTAATATTGTTTTCAAATCCTTGAAATCTAACACTTATGCAATCAAAGCATGAACAGAGATCCCCAGTAGGAACCATTTTCTGGCACTGTCACAACAGTGCAAAGACTCAGTGATTCCCCAAATTTCTGGGAACAGCAGATCCATACCACTCCTGTTTCTCTAGTGAGGGGAGCAACATCTGAACAACATAATCAGCACACACTGTAACAAACAGGTCTCTGTTCTTGTAGTCACGATTGTAGTAGCTCAGAATTGCAGGACTTGCAGCAGCAGACTGGAGCACAACCCAAGTCCCACCTACTCAACTGCCTTCCAAGGCTTGCAATACCTTCACTAAGGGACCTACAAGTGCCTACAGGACATGGCCTCATTTCTCATCCGAGAGCTTCACTCTTCTGCAAGGCATCAGATAATCCATTTCAGCACTCCCACTGGTACCTGGAACCCATCCACCACTGAGGACAGACATTTCTCAGAACCAAACCTCTGGGATATCCAAGAGTTTGAGCAGGAATACAGTGCACGCTCTGATTCAAAGACGAAGCTCTGCCAAACAATAAGATAAAAGCCACAGATCTATTGGCTCTTTGGGTCACTTGTTCCTTCTCTCTAGGAGATGTGCTCTGTTTTCAGCCCTGTGCTGTGCCCAAATTTATACTGAGTCAGTGACTTACTTTGTAACTTTGATTAAGTCACTTAACTGATCCAGCTGCAAAATTAAGAGGAATGTCCACAAGAAAAAATATACAGAGTCCTTCAGCTAAATAACAAGAAAGTAGGGTTCTTCAGCCAGTGGCAGAATGTGCTTCTTTTCTGGCTCTCAGGATGCTCTGCTGACAAGGGATGCAATTGGTTCTCAGCAGTGCTTCCAGCACAGTTCCATGGTTCTACCTCTGCCCTATCATTTCTCCTGCTGTGGCTTCCTTCTGAATTCTATGCTGAGATCCAAACAGGATGAGTCAAAACACCCCAACCTGGAAGTGGCTAACACATGAATCACTGTGGCCAGGTCATGAACCAGGAGGAAAGAAAGGGGTTTACTGTGAGTTGGATGAAAAATATATAAATAAAGGGATCCCTTTATGCTCTATACATCATATCACCATAAGATTCAAGACCATTTACACTGACCTTGAGCCACTTGGTCAGCTCTCATTGATACAATGGGAGCTCTGCATGGAGACCAAAGGCAGTCTCAGCTTCTTCTACCCTCAGCTAATTACAGGTTTCTGACATTTCTTTGGTTTGTCAGAAAAAGACACCAAACAGTACACAAACAATGGAAGGAGCCACATGATGAAGATACTGTTAATTCATCCCCAAGGCTCAGTTGTCTTCCCCCTCAGAGAGAATTATTCAGGAGCAAAGGACAAATCTAAGATCATCCATTTGTTATTCCTGGTCAGAAGATCAATAAACATAGCCAGCACTTGAAGAAGATCTAGCTGTCTCCTGCAAGGGGCCAAGGTCCGCTGTCCCATGCATGCACACCTCTATTAGACTTGTGAACTTGTCACCCCTGTTACAGAGACTTGATTGCCTTCATGCTTTTGGAAGAGGATATGGCAACACAGGTCTGTATCTGTAGTGAGATCAGAATGTATTACACACCATGCCTATTACAGATAAGTCATCGTATCCGAAGGATTCATCACGTGTTTGTGCAACTCCTACTGACAAAAACATGAGTCCATACACACAAAGGGGATGCCTGGCACAACATTAAACCTCAGCTGAGTTTACTCCAGGTCCCTTTAAAAACGTCTTCCAAATCCCAGCATTTCAACTGCTACAGATTTTCAGCCCTGCTTACTCATGAAGTGGCATTTGCAGAGGTTACAGATGTATCAACAGAGCTGCCCTCAGCACAACTTGCATTTCTGAAAACAGCCACTGTAACTTTCTTCGTGTGACGTTTCTATTCCTTGGATACCAAGCTTAAATTTCTAGAAACAGGTAATTTGGAAACCTGTACATGTCAGTTAGCAAGGTGTGTTGGGATTGGGTGTTGTGGTCTCACCATGAGAACTGCAGCAAGCAGGCAGGCAGCACTGTTATTCACTCCCAGAGGCTCAGCTGAAAAAATAATTCAGTAATATCTCAGTAGCTAAAATACTCCAGCTTACCCAAGGAGTCTGATAAGAGGATTCTAATCTTCCCTGTCACCATATTGTAACACAGGTCATTTTTATTCTAATATTTTAAAATATAAGTGAATACTATAAGGGTGGTGCTGAGAGGCCACTCCTGAACACTGCCTCCCCCTGCCATAGCCCTGACGGTATATCCTACCCTGCTCCATGGCTCTCTGCCCTGTGGTTCTGTTTCCACACTACCCAGCCAACCCATGGCCCCTCAGCTATTATGCATGGCCACAACGATAGGATGTGGGACCTATAAATGTAAATCATCATCATCTCCATATTTCTGCCTGAGCTTCAGGCAGGGAGCAAACTCCTGCCTTATCTCAAAGTCCTGCCCTAGACATGGAAGGCTCTGCTGTCTGCCTTGTACCACTGACCTGCAGACAAGGGTGGGTGTGTTTTGGAGGCTGAAAACATCCTTGTAGTTGCTCCTCTATCACCAGAAGGTGTGACATGCACATCTGGGATATCCAAGCACTTGGATCCACAAGAGAAGAGGTTGTGTCCACCCCTCAGGGGGCTCCTCTACCAAACAGCATCTGCTCCTGCTGAGGACAGTGTTTGGAGAAGGTGAATAACATGGCACAGCCACCAAAGGCTTGGAAGAATGAATGAGGACACTGAGTGTAATTTATCAGAAACCATAAAACTATGAGGAAAACCACTTGAGCTCTCAGAGCCTTAATAGCCCTTCCTTAGATTCCTTCCTATGGCTACTGAAGCCCTTCAGCTTCCATACCACTGTGATGCTGATCCCAACCAGCTTTACCCAGCTCTGTCCCTGTCACCCATCCTGGCCAGGAAGAGACAAACATCTATCTGTCACCTCTATTTTTTTAAGACTGTTTCCTTGGGGCAGGGCACCGTCACTCCCCTGCGTGTACAGCACCTGGCACAACAGGGCTGTGACTCAGCCACCTTCATGATGGGAGTAACACCAAAATAGCTCATTACACCCTTCATAACACCATGGTCAAGTGACCTGGGCATCCTGCAGGAAGCAGGAAAGCACCAAGTCTGACTGAAACCGAGTCTGGCAGTCTCCATCACCAAACTTTTTTGAGCTGCTCCCCTCTATTATTGTGAATTGTGAGTTGAGAGAGTGTAACGAGGAGTGATCATTAGAAACATCTCTGCCAGGCTGCCAGCACTGGGTGCACTGAGGAATCACCCCTGCCCTGGCAGATGAAAGGGCACAGCATTCTCTTGGTGCAACAACCTGAGCTCTGCATGCAAATCCCTTCCCAGAAAGGAGATGTATATACATTAGGATACAACGCTCCTGCTTCTGCAGCTGTTCCTTAGTTTAGATAGGGCCAGTAAGGCTCAGAGATTGTTTTCCAATCCCAGCAGCATTTTTCTTTGTTTGGGAGCAACACGTAAAAGCTGCCTGGTTTATGACAGTCACGTTCAGAACAGCACGTTCACCAGCTGAACCTTTGGTTAAATGGGACTTTTCACCCTAAAATGTCCTGATTGCACATTAAAATACTGAAAGGTTTTGCAGAATTTCCTAATAAAAGTGATGATTTTCAACATTATGACCTCGACAATTACTAGTGAAAGCTTCCGTGAAAACAAGTGCTCAGGAATGGAGTTGTTTAGATGCAAACACCTCTTTTAAAAATCCAGCAATAAAAAATCCTGTATCCTGCAGTCCTACTCATTTTCCAGTTCCAAACAAGGAACCGTGTAAAATGATGCATTTTTAAATGGAGCGTGTAAAAGATCAGATACTATCCATCTCAACGGCAAGGAAAATTCTATCTCTCCCCACCCCAAAAAAAGCCATGATTTTGACAGTTCCCCTTCATAATAAGAGCGCTCGTTGAGAAAAAAACAGACCTAAACCCGCGGTCTGACACTCAGTTTCCAAACCAGGGATGCTTCTGTTTTCACACTCAAACCCAGTTCTTGCTGGTGTCTCCTGTCATTTTCCTGCTCGCAGCTGCTGCTCACGGCGCAGCTCAGCTCCTCAGGCGCTTGGCTTTGCAGATTCATTACGAAACAACAATTAGCACGTGAGAAAAAAAATCCCACCCCAAAATTAACTCAACTTTCCAAAACAGAAGAGCAGCCTGGATTTGTTCTGGGCGAGCAAAGAACAAGGGCTGTTGGCTGCAGCTTTAGCGGCAGAGCAGCTCCTCCGCAGTGGGATCCCTTTCCCCGGGAGCCTGCGTGCACGCAGCTTTTCCCGCAGAACAAGGGCACCCTATACCGGCACCTGCTCGGGACCTGCAGCTGCCATAGGGGTGAACGGCGAGGAGAGGCTGATGGTGCGATGGAGACGCGTGGCGAGGGACTCGCCGATGCCTTTGTAAAGTTAAACGGAAAACAAAACGCAGCACATGCTCCACGGAGGAGAAAAAGGGGGGAGGGGGGGAAAACCCCAAACATGAAAGCGAGGAGGGCAGGGAAATTAAAAAAAGAAAAAGTAGAAAATTTAAAAAAAAAGTAGAAAATTAAAAAAAAAAATTAAAAAAAGGCTAAAACAAAGAGTAACAGAGAAACCTGAGGAAAACGAGGGCAAAGCGCCGGTGGCGAAGCGGAGCCCGGGGCTCCCTGCGAGGTGTCCGTGTGACACCCCCGGGCCCGCAGGTCCCGAACCCCCCGGGCCGAACCCCCCGGCCGAGCCCCCCCGGCCCCGCGCCCCCCCGGCCCGCTCGGCAACGCGTGACGTCACACGGGGGACCCCGGCGCCGCGCATTGGCGGAGCGGGACGCGCGGCCCCGCCCCCGGGAGGCGGCGGCCAATGAGCGCGGCGCGCTGGCTCCATGTGCGAACCATGTGTCCGCCCGCGGGGCGGGGCCCGCCGGGCGCAGCGCCGCTGAAGCGCGCTCCGCCACCGCGCGGGGTCCGCGGCCGCGCTCCGCCGCGGGCCACGGCCGCCCCTTTGTTCCCTAAGCGCTTCTTCCTCGCGGTGCCGCCGTCCTTCGCGGCTCGCCTGCCCGCTCGGGAGACCGCTCCGCGGGGCAAAGCCGCGGGCTACGCGCACCCTCCGCGCCCGCGGAGCAGGAGGCTAGCGGCGCTGCTGGCCACCGCCCCGCACCGGACGCTTGCCCTGCCTTGCCCTGCACTGCACTGCTCTGCCCTGCCCTCTCCTCCCCTCCCCGCCGGCTACCTGGCGAGCGCTGCCACTTGCCTACGTGACTCTGCCCATGCCCCGGCGGGGGGAGCGGGGACGTGTCATCGCCTCCTCCCCCGCCGCTCCGGCTCCGCGCGGGGCCCGCCGCCCCCCCGGCCCCTCTCGGTGCCACTCCGAGCCCGCTCTCCCCGAGAACCGGAGATGCGCCCCCCCTCCCCGCGCCGTCCCGCTCCACTCTCCATCCCAAACTTTCCCCCGGGCCCGTCTCCCCAGTGGCGGCGGGGGTCGCACGCACGCCTCTGCCGCGGAGGGTGCAGGCCAGCCCTGGCGCCCTTTGTCACCGCATCCCCGGCCCCTGCAGCCAGCCGAAAGTTTGGTTTATTTTCCTTACTCCCCTTGACCGCCCCGCGGTCACGCACACGCGCGGCCACGGCCGCCAGCCCGCACTTACTTTTATTCTCCTTCTCGATCCGCTCCAGGTAGCTGGCGGCCTCCAGGAGCACCTGCACATTGTACAGGAAGGTGTCCATGCCCGCCGCGGGGCTCGTGTTGCAGATGTCCCCGAGGGGGCACCGGGCCCCGCCGGCCGCCCCTGCGCTCCGCGGCTCGCTCCGCGGCTCCCTCCGCGGCCGGCCGCGCTTCCCCATGCCCCGCCGCCTCTCCGTGCTGCGCTGCCTCCGTCCGTCCGTCCGTCCGTCCGTCTGCCGGTGAGCCCGGCGGCCGCCGCGGTCCCAGCGCTGCCGCCGCCCGCCCCGCCGCTGTGTCGCCCCACGGGCCGCCGCCGTCCCGCCCCCCCCGCGCCCCGGCGGGGCGGCCCGGCCCGGCCGCGCCTGCGGAGTGCGAGCGCCGGCGGCTGCGCGGCGCCCGGCGCGGGGGGGCGGCCGGCGGGGCAGGGCCGGGCTTGTCCCGGGGCGGCGGGGACCGGCGCGTCGCCGCTCAGCAGCCCCGGGATGTGTTACAGCTCCGCGGGGGGAACGACCCCTCGGAAAGGGGCGCCGGCGGTGGTGGCACCGCGCCCCGGGGATGGTGGCACTGGTGGGGGCCCAGCTGCACCCGCCCCCAGGACACAGAGGCACAGCCGAGCCTGCCCTGCCTCTTGTCACCCCGTGTCACCTCCCGCCCTGCCCCAGGGTCTGTCCCTGGTCAGGGACCCAGCGTGACAGGCGGACTGGGGAGCCCATGCTGCGTCCAGCGCTGGGGGCGATGGGGCCAGCACTGCAGGCCAGCCCCGAACTCCAAAGGGGCCCCTCGGCATGAAGCACTAGCGGTTTAATGTCACGTCGCTCCTCCTCTGTTATGCAGTGCCCCCAGAAAGCTCTCTCTGGGTGCAAACTCTAAAAGCAATTAATAAATTATTTTTTTTTCCAAAGTAAATCGAAGGCGGAGAGCAGGCAAGGGATGCATCAGCCTCCCTCACCCCCTCCGTATCCATCCCTGCAGACCTGGGGTCAGGGCCGGGCACACTGCAGCTTGTTTTGCCCTTGTTTTGCAGTCAGGGAGGTGAGAAAGAGCAGCTGCGCCCGGAGGAGAGAGCGCAGGACCTGACCCAGACTGAGGAGAAGGGCAAGGACTTGCACTTCCAGAAGTCATTTGCAATTTCGAGTCCATGAATTTTGAGGGGGTAGGCGGAGTGGAGTCCACCAGCACCAGGCTGGCAGCAGGTGACCTCCAGCACCCTCCTCGCTCCCCTTCTGTCCGTGACAGCAGCACCGAAGCACGGTGCTGCGTTTGCAGCATAAAGCCCCGCTCCTGCCCGGCCGGTCGGGTTGGTCTGGTTCCTCTGAGGAGCCCTGTGGGAGCGGCTGGGGAGAAGCATCGCCCCGGAGATGTGCTGGGGCGTGGGGACCTGCTCACACCTGGCTGCCGTGGGGCTCCGTGGGTCTCGCCGGGCTCACCGGCCTCCCAGAGACCGGAACGGGCCGGAGAGCAGAGCAGAGAGGTCGTGGTGGCGTTTAGGAGGACAGTATTAGTAATGCTAATGGTACCTGGAGCCCGCAGCATCACAGGGACCTGAATCACCTGAGAGGGGACGGTGCCCCGGACTGCAGCCATGCAATGAAATCCCTGCGGCACCCAATTGCTGGGGGCCAGCGGGCTATTTTTGGGAAGCATGGCTGCAGGATTTCGTCGGTCACATGCCCTTCCCACGGCACATGCCGGGGCCGGGCCAGCTCCCGTGCAGGGCGGCTCAACGCAGCCTCTCCCGCGGCCAGATGGCACCTCCTCCGTGCCGGCAGCACCACATGGCTGCTGCCACATCGACAATACCACGACTTGTCCCATCGCTGCGTTTGGCAGCCCAGAGAGGAATGGTGTAGGGGGGAGGACACCCAGCATCATCTGGATTTAGAAGAGTGAAGAAGGCAGAGCCTGGTGAGCCGGGAGTGGGGCGGGACAGAACGCCGCTGCCAGGCTCGGGTGTGCTCAGCACCCCAGGGACTGGCCATCCCTAAGAGCAGGATTTCAGCTGGGAAAGCAAGGGCTGAGCAGAGGTGGGAGCCAGGCTGAGCCATAGGGCACATCCAGGCAAGTGAAGGACTCAGAATGTACTTGGATTTTATTAACTCCGCTGACTAGCTGAGATAAGACACGATTCCTGCTTTACAAGCCTGCATGGGCAAACACTCCCATTAAAACTTCAGCCAGAAAGTCTCTGGCTTTCTAATTGTGCAGGGATTGAGCCGGTGGAGGGATGGCTCTAATCAACCTGGACACAAGGTCCAGCCTGGCTGGACACTGAGGGCCCCTCTCTGCTGGCTCACCATCGGGCAGAAGGCTTTCCATGACCTCACTGTAAAGTACGAGAGGTCATTGCTGAAAGCACACCAAAGGCACCAGAGGCAGCCAGCATCAGATTGCTTAAAAATCAGATGATTTAAAAATCTCAGGCACTCTCCCAGAGGATGAGGATGTGTTTGGCCGCCCAGAGTCCATACTGAACCTCTAAAGCTTCTACTTAATTTCCTTTGAAATCCCTCCTTACAATCCTGTAAGGATTGGTCCTCCTCAAAATCCTGTGTGGTGCCCTCTGATCTCCTGATCTCAGCATTCTTGTGCCTAATGGCAGCATCCTCTGTTACCTACTGCATTTCTTGGTCCTCTTTGTGCACCTGCACAACACTTCTCTAGTGATTTTTGGAATACTTTGTGTGAATTGGTGCTGATTCAGCAGGTATCACTTTTCACAGTGACTTCCCAGGTTTGAAGCCAGAATAATCATAATTTTGATCCCTTTCCTTTCTAGCCTAGTCCCAGGATAATTTCTCTTTAAAGGCACTTCCACAGAGAAAAGTATTCCCGAGGGAATGGTCCAAGGGCAGGTATTCAAAGGGAACTGGCTCAAGAAGAATGGAGGCTTTAGGGCACGTGGGCTGTGGGGTACAAAAAGAAAAGGGTGGGCAATGGAAAGCACCCAGAATCAGAGAGGCAACACAGGAGTGATAAGGGAAGAAGTTTGTCAGTATTGCCAGCTCTGCACATCCAGCAGCCATGGTCCAGCACCCTCATCCACTGCAGCCTTCTAAATACAGCCATTTAAGGGCAAACTCTCTTTATTTCCCTTCTCTTGTACTTTGTTTAACCTTTGAGCTCATCCTGAAGTCTCACTGTCAATTTTTTCTCTGCAAGGCAATGGGGAAGCTGCTTCTCAGGCAAAAGTGGAAGATCTGAGTGCAGCCCCATGGGCCCATGGCAATGGGAGTTGGGGTGAGCTGGGGTGAGCCACTGGCTCAGTCCCACCACCCACACCATTGGCACGGCCTCTGCTTCCAGGCATGTGGCCAAGGCAGCTCTCACATCATGGGACATCCCTGCACCTTTTATCAGCAGCCTGTGGCTGCAGGCTGCCCTCAGTTCAGTGTGGCACAGCAAGGGCAGCGTGGCCCAGGGGTGCAGAGGCCACAGGGATGTTGCCAAATTCACACCTGTAAAAGTGGGGAAAATATCCACCCCATCATTTGGGGATTGGATTAGATAAGAGGTAAGGTTGCTGGAGTGCTTTATTTTGCAGTGCTGCACAACATAGCAAGGTGTGAGTTTAGGTGCAAAGCTGCCAGGGTGTGTGAGGTGCCATGAGAAACCCCCAGGGTAGAGAGTGAGCATCCCTTCCCCTCTGCCATGGGAATCACCTCATGTGTGTGTGTGTGTGGTGCCCATGTTGGGCTGAACAGAGGAAAACAGAGCCACTGCTCTGAGCACAAATGCTCAGTCCCCTTTGGTGGGTGTATTCTGACCTTGTTCTGCTGGTATCACACACAGCAGCTGTTTCCCACATCGCAGGTGTTATCCATCCAGTTTGTTCCAGTGGCAGCACCAGTGTAAATCACCCCCTGGACAGACCTGGCAGGGTTCAGAGAGGGTTTTAAAGGGTGGGAGCCAAGACAACCCTGGATTTTGGTTTGCAAGAGCTCCTGGAAGCACCTGTTCTCTTTCCTTTCAGGCTAATCCCAATGTAATCCCTTTAAAATTTCACCTGCATTTAAAAGTCTGCTGCAGTCCTTTTGGAAGGACTAACTCATTTTCCAGGTAGTGCTGGAAGGACTAACTCATTTTCCAGATAGTTGTGCTGCCTGTCTGCCATGGGCAGGCATTTCTTGCTGCACAAGAGTGATACAAAGATATTGAAAAATTGTTTTGAGGCTATCACGTGTCTTCTTTTTCTTTTTTAATGGACGCAGTTGTTGTGGTGGGGATGGGCTAGAGCTGGTCTGGAGCAGCTGTACCCTGGAGGGAGAGGAGATCTCTCGTGAAACCTGGGTGACTCCTAAAACCTTGATTTTGCTGTTGGACCCAGGAAGTGTTACTGGCATCACTCCTTATGGCCCCAGCCCAGTGGTGAGTGCAGGTGTCACCCCTCTCCATGCCCAAGCATGATTTAATTGGGGTGCAGAAATCTGCCTGCGCACAGAGGTCAGTGAAATCTCATATCTCTTCTTTCACTAGTCAATAATTAATACATGGAGCTCTCTCCTGCAGCACTGGCTCCAGGCTGTCCTGCAGGCCCTGGCTGCCACCTGCTCTTGCTGCCTGTTGTCCCTTGTCCCAGGGTGTGACATGGGACTGTGATTTACAGCAGGGCCACACATCCTGCTGTGGGGCTGCTAGATGTTTGCATCCCTAAGGGCTCCCTGTCCTTAGGGACGCTCTCAGAGCCTGACTCTCACTTGGCCAGACCCAGAGTGGGGTGTGCATCCAGCCCTCTTATGAAGCCATCATTACAATGGCCTTTCACTTCCCCACTGCTCCCTAAATGGAACAAGGACAACTCAGGGGTGCTCCAGGAGAAAGGCCCTTGTCAGGGTTTCAGGTGCCTGCTCCAGCAGCTGTCATGCAGGCTGGGTGCTCAGGCTTTGGAGCACTCCTGATGCTCTGCTGGGGCTCAGGAAGCTTCATGGTTTCACTGGGTGTCTCTGCCTGCCCACGCTGCCACATCGCCTCTGCAATCTGTCCTTGATGCTCTCTTTTGGTGTGTGCTGGAAATAACTTAGCTACAAATAGTGGTGATGGTCCTGCCTTGCCTAGCCATACTGCTTCTCTCAGGTCCATTTATGATGCTGGTATTTTATTAGCTTCATCCTACTTGTACCTCTAAAGCTTCTACTTAATTTCCTTTGAAATCCCTCCTTACAATCCTGTAAGGAATGGTCCTCCTTGAAATCCTGTGTGGTTCCCTCTGATCTCCTGATCTCAGCATTCATCAAGCAAACCTGAGCTCTGATCTCTGCTTTTACAATAAGCTTTTTTTTTTTTTCACTTCCAGCCTCCTAACTGCCCTCCTCACTCTCCATCTTTGTAATAAATAGTAGGTTTTCTGCCTCAGAGGCTGGGAGATGGCAGCTCCTACTAGTTCTCTGCCATTCACATTTGGCCTTTCACAGTAGTTGCCATGCAGTTCTGATATAAAAATAATAAAGATTTTTTTCTTGCCCACCCTTAAGGGAAAGCACACATATGGTCTGAAGTTGCCTTGTGCCAGCAGAAAAAAGGCACATCTCTTGGTGGGTGGATTAAATGCTGAATATTCCTGGTGGGTCTGGGCAGGTGGGCGTGGATGGGACCTGCTAAGGCAGTGGGAGGATGGATGTGGCACAAGGTCCAAGAGTGTCTCTCCTGGTGAAAGGAGCCAAGTGGAGAATCTAGTTCTCCATCTGTTCAACTGAAAGCTTTACATCACTCCTAGGAGTGCACCAATTGATCCTTGAGTCTGGGCTGGCAGATCAAGAGAAGGTCATTTGACATTGCTCCAGGCAGGAGGATCTTGCAATATTCTCAGTGTGCAATTTTGCACGCTTCAGCTTTGAGTTTTTATGTTAGACTCAGTAATGTGACATCCAACACATTTCTGGGATTTGTGCTTTCTGGGCTCGGGCTGAGGAGCCATTAGAACAAGCCCAGCAGGATTCACTGTGGGAAGAGCAGAGAAAGAGCATCCCACACCTCCCATTGGAGGTTTGATGCTCTTGTCACTTTGGAATGCTTTGTGTCCCTCCACTCAGCTGGCCTTTTAACTGATGTCATAGCACACAACCTCCTGGTCCCCCTGTGTTTTAATGCCTTAGCTCAGGATGGCCTTCCTGAGGTGGTGGCTGTTATGAAACCAGGCATCTCTGGGGTTGTGCACAAACTGCACCTGCTCAGTGCCTCATTTTTCCCTTTCACCCCCTCAGGCCTCGTGTCTTGGCAAACTGGCTGCGGGAGATAAAGCGTAGAGGAAAAGAAAGGCAGAGGCTTTACAAGGGGAAGTGTCCTGGGAGGTTTCCAGCCATCCCCACCCCGAGATGGAGCATGCAGAAATGATGCCCAGAGTTTTGGAGGGGCTCAGTTTTGGCCTCCCCAGACTGTCCTCCAGCAATTCCTTATTTCTGCTTTGCCAAAGCTTTCGCAGCTTGGACTCACCAGACAGCTTCTGCAAAGAGGAGATCCTCATTTGCACAGTAAAATTGGTTTCCTTGGATTTCATGGCTAACCTGGGCTTTGTGGTGCTTGGGTCTGATGTTAATGTGGGGAAATCCATCAGAGCACAGCTGACACTTGACTCCAGCAACAGCAGCAACTAAATAATAGTGAAAATTACATTCTTCCCTTCAAAGGAAGGGAAGAATGCTGGTCATTCCAAATAAAAGGCTGGATGAAGGTTTAACTTTAAAAATTTGTTAAACTTCAGAAAAAATATCATGGGTTGAAGAGGTCATGCTCAGACTTGGAGTTACTGCTCACCTGCAGGCAGAAAAAGGCTCAGTGCACAGGGAAAGACTGCAGGAACCTGAAGGGCAAAGGCTGCTGGGGTTGATCTGGAGGCTGGGGGGCACAAGGATGCTGCTCTTGGCCCTAATGTCACTCCACAGTGGGCAGGGGAAGGCAGCCCCTGGCTGTGGAGCCACAGTGATGGCACCAGCTGGGCAAGGGAGCATATGGCTTGGAGGGGACAATGCTTCCAGGAGGAGCTCATTTGGGAGGAACCCTGGGAGCCTCCAGTGCCATCAGCCAGCAGCTCTGCTGGTTCAGTGCAATGCATTGAGAGACAGCTCGTGTCTCTTGCAGTGTAATTGCTGTTGCCTAATGATTTCCTTCATTTCTTACAAGCATCTCCCTCCAATACAGCTCACTGCACCTCTGCAGGCCACTGGCAGGCAAGTTTTGACCCCAGAAGCTGATGCAGGAGGGTTTTCTGGTGCATCTCAAGAACAGAAAAAGCACACCAGTGTTTGGATGCAGTTTTTCTCATTTTTACTTGCTTGGCACCCTAATATTCAAATACAAATAGACCAGCCCTGCTGCTACTCCAAGCACCTGGTGCCATAAGGGGAGGGCAAAACCAGAGGGGATAGGCAGGGTCATTTAGTCCAACTATTCTGAGCAGCCACGTCATATAATCCCCTTCACAAATTTCCCAGTCTCCCAGCAGCCCCCACCACTTAATACCCATTTGTTCATGTGCCAACATTCGCTGAGGTTTAAAAGATATTTCCTCTCCCCAGTATTTCCCTACAGCTTCCTCCTCATCTTCCTCTGCCCCCTGTCACTGTAACCAAGGAGAAGGATTGTGCATCCTCCAGGCTGATCCTGCCTGGCATCCTCTGTCCCCACCCCGGCCGTGCTTGATCATTGCAGCAGCACCAGGGACAAGTCTCAGCATCCCAGCCCCTGGTTTGCTGCCCACAGTGATCCCACAGGGATGGCTTCCAATGGACTGAGATCCCCACAATCTTATGGCAGTCATGTCACAGCAAAACCCTCTGCTGCTGGTCCTGACTCTTCTTTTGTGCAGTTTCCAGCTCTGCTGGGTGGGGGTGATGCCCCCAGCCCTTCTGCTCCCCTCCCCTCCCTGGCCAGTGCATTACTCACTTTGCAATCCATTCCCTAATCCTCACCTGCTCTGATTCCACTGATGATGACTCTCACTGTGCTGGCAGATACCTGTCTGAAGAAGACATTTGATCTGTTGCACTGCCTGGCCTAGAAAAATCTCTGGCTGTAAAGACAATAATCAGCGTGACCCGTTCATTGCACTTTTAACCCCGTGCCCTTCCCTGTGACTGTTGTTTCCCCCAGGACTTGGATTCTGTAGGATCCCCCAAAGAGCAAACAACTTGCAGAGTAAAACCACATAAAATGCCCCAAACCAATGTGCAGGGCAGGAAAGAGTGACTGTGGGTTCCTGATAGGGCCAACCTGGCAAATTGTGGGCAATGGCTTTGGCAGGAACATGGCTGTTCCCTGTTATTGAAGTGCTGCCCTGCCGTGGGTATTCCCCTTCCTGGGAACCCCCTGTGCACCCTTTGTTTAGGGCTCACAAAACCCTCTATAAACCTGGGACTGCTGGCTCTCAGACAGCTGGTAACAGTGAGCAGCACAAATTACCTGCTCTACATTTCAGATGGCTGAGCTTGGTGGCAGATGACTTGGTCCACACAGCCAGCTTAAATCCTTGGCTCCCACGAGACTCCAGTGGTGATTTTCTCATTGCCTGCTCCAGGTGCCAGAGCACTTCACCATGAACATCACTTCAGTGATTCTTAAAGATGCTGTTTGCAACGGTGGCCCTCTAAATCCACCCAGAAACTCTCTCAGCACCTGCCGGAAGCTGATTCCAGAGATCCCGGTTCAAACCCACCCCTGTTTATTTGTATAACACTAAGAAAACACTCCAGGCCACAGCAAAATGGCTCCCTCCCCTACAGTGCTCACAGCATCTGGGGAGAAAAAATGATTCATTAGGGTGTCCAGGATTAGCAACAGGATTCGTGGTCTACAAAACACTCGGGGTGATTCAGCACTGGAGGCTGAGGGATAGAGATGTGAGTGTGCTGTTGATCATGGCAGGTGAAGCAGGAAGGGGACAGAAAATCTCACCTGGGCACAGCACAGGAGGCTGCTGGTGGGGTGGCACCGACACAAGGTCAGTGTCAGAAGCTTGGGCACAAGGGCACTGAAGAAGATGCCATAGAAAACCAGGGTTGATTTGAGGGGACACTGAGCTGGAGCGCTAAATCGTCGAGGGATGCACAGGATGTGCCTGCAAGAACAGCCCACAGGGCTGCAAAGCAGCTGGAGGAATGCCCTGCAGGGCAAAAGCAAAGGCCTGTGACCTCTGGTGACCTGACCCAGCACCACACAGGATGGGCACCAGCAGCCACTTGGGCTGGAGCCAAACCAGTGAAAACTCACTGGATCCAGGCACAATCCCTGCCTGCTTCCTGCCAAACCCTGCCCCACGCAGGTTTCACCCGGCCGGGCAGGCAGACACGGCAGAGGGCAGAGCAAAGACACAAACAGAGAGGTTGACGTTTTCCACCCGTCTGTCCCAGCTGCCAGGCAGATTGCAGCTGTTTCTCCCCAGTCACGCTGGCCGCAATACTCGTTGGGTTGGTATTTAATTGCCTCTCCCTAACGACGCATTAGGCAGGGTGTAATTTGCTGGCGCTGGCCAAACAATACAGATAAACCCGGTTTGCACACAAAGGCAGCGGAGCGGGGAAGCTCCGCCGGCTGATGCTGCTCCCCTTTGGAGCTGCTGGCTCCAGACATGGGCGGGATATGGACAGACAGACGTCTCGGCCTTGGGGAGGAGGAAGGGGAATGTCAAACAACTGGAGCCACCCGCTTGCACTGCGGCCAGCCGGGGTGAAGTCATGAGTACCCAGCGCGTCACCAGGGCTGGGCTGCCCTGTGCCAGCACAGGGGCTGCCCACGTGCTCTTGCAGCTCAGCACATCCCTTTTCCTGGCTTGGCTTTTTCTTCTTCCTGAATTTCAGGTGTCAAGATATTTTAAGACTTCTCTCTCTGCTATTTCTTAACCTTAGTGGTTAAGATAGGGGAGATGGCAACTTCAATCTTCCTTGGGAATGACCCTGCTGGATATTAAAACCCAACAGGTTTTTTTAACTTAGGAGGCAGAAGGCCTGTCATAACACCTCTGCTAGCCCTCAGTGTTTCTCAGCAGGTTGGTTGCAGCAGAAGTAGTGAAAAAGGAACAAAAAGGGAAAGCTTCATTCATACCCATAGCTCACCTTAGCATCATGATGCTCAGGGCATCCCTGCTCTCCCCAGCTCTGCTTGTACCCCAGGCTCCAGTCAATGGGCACAATTCACTCAGATGCTGTGAATATTAGGAGAGAGTTAAAAATTAGCCTGCCCTTGCAGTGCAAGTGCTGAAAAAGCAAAACACGCCCTTCCTTGTGTTGGCCCAGGGCACAGACCTGCATTTATGACCACATCTAATACAGCCATGTACTACATGAGCAATCCCCAATATTGATACAGAGAGAAGGGCACTTATATAGACCATGGGTGGATTTTAATGTTCCTTAAATATTTACCCAATAGATGCTGGTGACCAGAATTGCTGTTAAACAGTTGCAAATTGCCAGGAAGGAGTTCTAAAATGCCTAGAAATTAAGTAGCACCATTAAAATTAATTGGGGAATTACCTAATTTTAAGCACTCCAGTATTTTTAGGATAGTGTGATGCTGTCCGGGCAGCAGTGAATCCTTTGGCTCACCCACTTCATGCTTGGATTTGAAGGAGCTGGACTGCTCTGCCTCACCCTGTAGAGGGAAGACTTGTTTGGGACAGCACCAGGCTCCCATATCCCATCCCCAGACTTCTCAGCATCCTCCTCCCACTGCTAACATGCTGCACATGCAATAAACCCAGCTGCTTTGCCACCAAGTTGCACATTAACACCCACACCTACAACATGGGGTAATTTATGGGAAGCTGGCAGATAACCCTGTCCCCAGCACTCGGCATCCTGGCACCAGGCACTGCCACCGGCGCCTGCTCCCACACGGGCTGGGAGGAAGCAAACCAACAACAAAATAAGGAGCTGTTTGTTTGAAGGCCTCTGGAACAGGAGGAAATCAAGGCTGCGTCAAAATGGGAAAGCACAAAGACAGCAGGGAAACGGGGTTTATTTATAAACTTGGAGAGGATGGCTGTGAACAATAGGGTGGGTGGTTTTTATCCCACCAAGAGATGGAAGAGGAGTCTGTGTCTGTCAGGCCCCAGCCCAGCAGGATGGGCTGGCTGGAGAGCCCTGGCCAAGTGCTCAGTCTGGGGGTCAGGGGGTCTCCAGAACGTGGCTCCACTGCCTTGCAGAGCTGCATCCTTGGCAGGCAGGCATGGGATGTTTCCTGGCTTCCTCCAAAGCTCCACCACACCAAAGTCTCTATGTGGGCAATGGCAAAGGGCTGCACAGCACCCACAGTGCATGTTTCTCTGTGGGGTGGTTGGGAGCACCCATCAGGGGGTGGGTTTGTGGCAGGTCCTGTTCCTGTGCAGCAGTGCTCCTGAGCATGTTTGGGAGCAGGTGATGCAACAGCAAACCTCACTCCTGCTCATTGGCTCTCTGGGAGCTGCTAGTGACTTACTGCACATCCTTGTTACCATCTTATTGCAAAGCTTCCATGCCTTCTCAGTGATTTCTCATGTGCCGCTCCTCACAGCACTGACTCTTTCATCTTCACAGCACAGCCAACAAACTCCATCTCTCTCCTCACCCAGCTACCCCACTCTTTTGTAGCACTCATCTTCTTATTGGACACAGCCGTGGCCTGTTGAGGGCAGGCCTGTTCCTAATCTTTGGTGATCAGTACAGCTGCAGCTCCTCAGGTGTGAGACTGCCTTCTGCACTATTTTCTTACATTCTATCCCTCCACACATCCTCACTTCTGGTGACTTTTGTCTTGTCTGTCAGCACAGCAGAGGTGAGCCATGGCTGGTGGTAAATCACACCCTGGTGTTGTTTCCCAGGTGTTGGGCTGGGTGGGATTGGGCAGAATGGGCAGAGCTTTGGCAGTGCTGTTGGAACAGCTCCTGTTCACTGCCACCCAAGGGGCCTTTCACCTCTCTGCCTAAGTGATGTTTAGAGAAGCTCAGTTACACTCCCATTCTCCCTTGCCATGGTAAATGCTCTCTGATAGCCCCAGCTGGATGAACTGGGGTGGCACAGGCATCAATGAGACTGGCAAGGTAACTCAAGAGACAGGAAATGGACACTAAAGGGATGAAGGGAGCCACCTTGGCACTGTCCCTGCTGCCCAAAGTGCAGCACAGGGCATCCAACAGCCCCTGGCTGGCAGGGAGGAGCATCCTCCCCACCACTGGAGCTGGGCCATGGAAATAGCCATCCCAGCCCCTGGCCACAGCATTTTGGTTAACACAGGAGCTAAGAGGTGCTGTCATTCCTTTATGACTGGAGGAATTGCATTGTCTAAATCCCAAAATCAATTAATAACTTCATCTATCAAATTGAAGGCAGCTGCCAAAAGTGGCACTTGCACACGTGCTCTTGTGTTGCTCCAAGAGCCCGTCTGGCTTCATGCAGCAAAAGCTATTTAATTCATATGCTGGGCATGGGCTGACACTGGGGAATGCTTCCTGCTTGCCAGACCTTCTCTTCTAATGGGAATATGCCCATACTGGAACTGGAAAGGCAGAAACCAAGCCAAGCGGAGTAAGGCAGCCCAAAATATCTCTTTATTAGAAAACTACTCCAATACCCAAATATTCTCCCATTAGACTGACAGTGGCAGAGCAAATTCTGCCCAATGTGCCTCTTCCAGGTCATTTGTGAAGTTAGCTCCATTTAATAAATCCAGGAAGAACCAGCTGCTCCAGCTGAAGGTGAATGATCACATGTAGGTGACATGCCAGCCAGGAGATCAGGACTTAAATGGATGTGGTTACTTATTAGTTGTAAACACTGTTGAATAAATCTAAATAAACTCTACTTATTTATACAGCATATTCCTAATGTTGGTTGGATGCTGCCAACTTTAAAATAAAACTGAAGTCAAGCAGGGTAAATGTTTTAATGTCTCTGTAGATATAATTAGCATGTGTAATATGTATATACAAATATACATAATATATGTAATTATAGGTATTGGTGTTTGAGAGAGCTGTCTAGCCAGATGGAAAGAGTAAGTATTGAAAACACTGTACCTCTGCCTGCTAGAAAGGGGAGGATGCTTATACTCACTGGAATAAGAAATTGGTAGTTCCTGTTTGGGAAAGGGAGTTATTGTCCCACATTCCCATTCTGCTGAGTGGATTTAATAGCCAGCTTCTGTCTTGTCCATCCACTTAAAGAAGGATTGGGGCTGAAAGTGTCCAACATCCATGGGGAAAGCACTGTGTATAAACTGCAGCTGCTGCAGTGTGTTCAGAGTTTTCTGCAGGTCCTTTTTGGCACCCAGCAAAGGTACCATTCAGGAGATGAGGTGCCTTTGGTCCTCTGGAGCACCTCTGAGGCTCCAGCTCAGCACCTGTCTGGGTACATGTCCGCCCCACATGGCCATTGTGCAGGGACCTGAGGTGTCCCCAAGCTTTAGTGCCACTGTGCCAAACACCAGCTCAAGAGACAAGCTCAGGCTTGGTTGGCTCAGGTCCCCACGCTGCCATTCACACTCAGAGACCCCCAGTGTGGCATGTTTATTAGGGAGCAGTTAGCTGCTCTCAACACCCTGGACACAGAAGTTCAGCCTCCTGCAGCAACCTTTCCTTTTCCACCCCAGTGGGGGCATGGAGGAGAGGGAAGGGCCTGGGCTGACAGGATTTCACTGAGAAATTCAGTCCTTGCAAGGTCCTCAAGCACAGCTCGTCAAAATGCTCATGTTGGGGGCTACATTTCCCCTGCAGGTCAGGGATTATTTGGCTCTCACTGCCTCAAGCTGAGGGCTAAACCACTTGCTCTTCTGCAGCTCTCCCTAGCATGGCTAAGTGCTCAGCCTTTCTAGAAAAGCCAGGCCATTAAGTTAAACACCTCACTTGAGTGGATGTTTGAACTTTCTCTACCTTTGGGAGGAGAGGGATGAGTGCTGTGCCTGGGAGGTCAGAGAGCAGCCAGCAGCTGACATGCCAAAGGTCAAAGCCAGCACCAGCTGCCAATGTCAGCCAGGGCTGGGAGCGGTCAGGACCATGCCCAGGACCACGTCACCACCCCAGAGAATTGCTCCTTACAGAGTTCAACCACTCACCATCCTGATAACCCAGGGTACAAGTTTTGTTTCTACAAATAACATTTGCAAATTAAAAATTTGCAAAAGCTCCAGCAGAGTCCAGAGACATGCAGTTGTATCGAGCTACTGCTGCAAATGTGAAAGGAAATGCACCTGGAATTCAGGATGTGGGAGCAGGTGAGACAGAAGGGTGTGGGGACCTTTGGCACCAGGGCACTTCCACTGGGGTCTCCTGGGTCTTCTGCCCCAGCCTCCAGAACCACTGAGAAGTCTCTGGGCTGTGGGTAAGGTCGATAGAGAGAAAATACTGAAAAAATAGATATTATTCTGCTTAGTGGAGTGAGTTAAAAAGTTCAAAAACACTTCACCAACATTTTTAGATTGTTGCAAAAGGATGGAGGGGAGAGGAGGAGTCTTGCCTCCCTGACAAAGCCTGCTCCATTGCTGGATTTTGAAATGAATCAATATAGAAAATGAGTCCGGCAGCCAGATGTCTGCTTTCATCTCTCTGCACTAACTGGAATAAAGCCCACAAAATCTCCACCAAAAATACCTTCTTTGAAAGCGCTTTGTTGGTGGCTTTGCGACTGCGGGGAACAAAGGCAGCAAACGCGAGGGTCTGATGCCACCTAAAGGCCGCTTGAATTCTCACCTCCCGGAGGCTCTGCTTAACTTTGGAACTCTCAACCACAATTTCGGAGCGTGAACTCTTGTTCAACCTCCAGTTCCCATCATTAGGCTTTGTTTTGTTTGCATTTCAGTTGATCAAACTTGACCGAAGCTGTCCATGCTGTGTGCTGCTCCACGTGAGAACTGCCTGGGTGTGTTTGCATGTACTGCTGGCACATGTATAAAGTACAGCTACTGTACCCCAACACCTCCAAAGGACAAAGCTGTACAGAAAGGCAAGTTTTTTCATATTGTATTCTATCAATCTTTTCTTTTGGAAACTTAAATTATTGCTGGCTTTGAAACTGAGATTAGAAACTGTGGTGAAGGGCTGAGCAATGTTTATATTGAGGATGGGCTTTCTACTGTTCTCCCAAGAGTCTGTGCAAGTTTGGCCCAGCTGCAAGGCTCTGGCAGAGCAGCTCCTGCAGGCTGTGTGACAGGCAGCATGCCAGCAGTGCCCACCCTCACTGAATGCTGTCCTGGTGTTCCCAGCATGCTGTGAACGATGCCCACAGCCAGGCTGGCCCCGCTCCAGCTGCCCACACACACACGGCCAGGCAGCTCCTGGCCACTGCCTCCCAGAGCCCTGCACCTCTGGGAACACCCTGGGTCTTTGGAAGGACAAACACCAACCCACACAGCAGCCCCATGGCTGAGGGATGTGTTTCCCTGCCAGTCTGCAGAAAGGAAGAGAGAGAACATCGGTGCCCACGTCAGAAGTTTCCATCAGACCCATGTGCACAGCATGGGACACTGGGTCCTTTCTCACTGTCCTTGGATACACCACAGTACATCCTGTTTGAGAAGTTTCCATGGGCTCAAATAGTGAAAACTCAACAGTTTTGCAAACTGGATATGTAGAAAATAGAAAATCCTCCACTACTTGCCCCAGAGATGACAGCAGTTTATGCCACGTGCTCAACAGTGTGTAATGGGACTCAACTGGCAAGGCAGGAAAATATGAGTCAAAATGGCCTATTACAGCCCTAACCATGACATTATTCTGTCTCCTTGTGGCATCTAAAGCCTGATACAACTCATTCTGCAGATTCTGCAAAATCTGCTTTGCTATGTAACACTTATCTCCAGAACAGCTGGAAGTCTGTAAAAGACAACAACAGACAATCACCTGGATGTACAGCTTTATAAATCCTTTTTAATGTTCTTGCTTGGTAGCTTGCATGCAATTCCTCACAGTAAACACTGCTTCTCTGTATTGCTCTCTCTTGGGTTAAGCAGCCTAATGACAATAGTTATTTCCTATCCTATTAATGATCCATTTTGAAGCTCATCCTTCCAAGGGCTCCTATTTCCCAAAACTTCTTTTAAGTTTATTATGCCTGTTACAAACATCTACTTTTGCTTTGGCTTGCAGAATCTCAGATTCTTTGAGTAACACTGTGAAAGAGTAAGATTTAAATGAAAATGAAGGGTCTGATGTGGTTTGTAGACTCTTGGGAATAAAAAGAACCTGAAGAAGTAAATAATGTATGCTGTTGGCCTTACAGTGGACGCTCCTCCGAGTTGATACAGTGTTTCCTTTCACATTAGTGCAGCACTAAAAAGATTGTAGATGCTTCTGGAGACAAATTATAGTCAGAAAAATACTAAAATCTTGGTCAAGATTTATTTAAAATGCTAAACCAAAATTATTCTATGACATGGGGACTGAGTTCATCAAACTGTCACCAGACTCAGAGGACTGAATTTTGACTTTCTTGTAAACAGAAACAAAAGGCTGATTTGTGGAAGGACGAGGAAAATAAACATTTGTGCTGTCCTTAAAGACATTTCACAGAGTTGATACAGCTACAAAAACAAAACACTGCAACTTCTGCAGCTTCACAGGCTCCGACATAGACCATATGTTGGCAGGGCGTGACACAGATATCTTCAAATAACTTTGCATTGAGCTTTTTCTATAAGAAAACCTTTGTTTTATTAATAATTAAAAAAGGTAATTTCTCTGAGCTGTTTTCTTGCTCTGTACTTACTCAGCACTAAAACCACCCCAGTCCCTCATGTCACCTGTGATGCCATGGTGTGCAGAGCAGGAGGCAGCCCAGCATGGGCAAGCACAGACCTCCCTGGGCTCAGAACAACTGCCTGGCAGTGCCCTGCTTTTTACCAAGGGCCTGTCCTCTTTCCTCCCAGCACCTGTGACAGAGACAAAAGCTGTTCAACTCAAGATCAGGTTATTTTCTTGCAGAGCTCTCAGGATAAGCACAAGCAAGAAGTCCTCTCCAGAATAAATTCTGGAGAAGCAACGTGCAAAATCAAAGCATCTTCTCTACAAGCAAGAGATGTAAGTGCATAAAAAAAAGGCTGCTATATGAAATCCATCTATTTAAAATACTGTTTATTTGTGATTTAACATTAATTAGCATTACATCTATGAGCAATTTCAGATAACATTTATATATTTTCCACAGGACACAAGAGTTGGCTGGCTCATTCTTTATGCCAAAGCAAGTAAATAGAGGCATTAGCAAAAGGTGCAAATAGTTCACGGTTGCATTTTAAAAAATATTTATGCACATTGCATTCATTTAGATATATTTTTAAAAAAGTTATGAAAAGCGTAGTTCACAGGTTACTGTTTCTACATATGTTGTAATACAACACAAATAATGTAGAACATAAAAAACAAAGTAAGCAACTGAAAGTTTCCACTATGATTAAAAACACTGATTCCAGTATTTAGTGACAGCTAGAAAATTGTTTCCAGGATCCATTCCAACATTGCATTATCACACTTACACGGTCAAAGCTAACCAGCCCCCAAACATGCTATAATCAACATTTTTGCATGCCAAACCACTCTCCAGCCATATTTAACAATTATATATTGTATAATATTTCAACTGGTAATTTGGGAATCACATGGATCTTAAAAGATGTACTTCCTATTGGATGACTGATTTACAGACATTTGACACAGCGAAGAAACCCCTATGTTAATCTCTATGTTTAGTTTATATTTACAATACAGTAAAAGTACTAAAATGACAACACAAGTAAAAATGAGTAAGTGGCAGTACCACCCTTACCCATGGCACTAGGCTCTGATTTGCTCTGGGTTCATCCAAAGGACAACACAGATTCACGAGACCCTTTTACAACTTGAATGAAACTGAAGAAAAAACCCAAAGTGTTGCACTCTGCATGAATCCATACAAATTATTTAAAACATCTAATATGGAAATGTCACTCTGCTGATTTAATAAAAATATCCCGCAATCCGTATCATATATTTAAAAAAAATAATCACCGAACTTTTACTTTCTTTGTCTCCTCCTATTTCCCTACTATTTCACTTTCCCTTTTAACATTTTTGTTTCCTTCATTTGGTTATGTTAAGAGATTATTTTTCTTCATTCATTAGCAATACCATGAGAGAGAAAAAGAACAATCCACAAATAATTTTTAAACATGAATCCAGTTCAATTTTATATGCTTTTATCCTTTGATTTTGAAGTCCCTGGATTCCTGAATTATATTTAAGTATACTCTAAACCAAGCATTCTTAAATACATTCTAACTATTAAATGCTTGGTTCACATGCTTATAATACCTTTATACTGAATGGTATACAAACATTTGAACATATAAAATCTTCTTTTTGTTTTGTCAGTTAAACTAAATTATCAATGTTAAGTGTATAAAATCCCCCTTCTTGAAAAATAAGGGTTTCCCCCACCCCAACTGATAGAATAAAAAAGAAGTCTTCAAAAATTATATTTCACTAAAATGAAATATTTGGCAAAAAAGTTATTGAATAATGGAATTCTTTAGACATTTTGTATAATTCCAAATAAACTTTCTCTTACACAGTTTTTCCCCTAGTATTATGTGCCAGTGTATATTATTTCTATATGAGCTAATCTTAAAAAAGATGTAAAGGTGTGCTGTTAATATGTACCCACTCAAATAGGGGTACAGAAACATAAAATATATGGTCAAAAACCACAATACAAAAATGTATGATCTGGTTTCCAAATGAGACAGCAGTTTTAAAAAGTCATATGATCACTCAACAGTAACTTTAATAAAGACTTTAACTGTACTGAAAATTTTAAGGTCTGCAAAATACTCTGAGCAGAACTTGCTGCTGCATACTGTGATGGTATTTGACCTTGCTATGATGGTAATTGAGCACCTGCCAGTGTAGTTCTACATGAAACTAATCAATGTTTCCAACCCTCATAGCAATTTTGGACACAGCTAAGTGAGAGATGAATTAATTTGCAATTAACATGAAAGGTTTTCTTGTTTGTCTCTTTGTTTGGTTTCTTTAAAGCAAAACCTCTTCCAGTTTCTACTTGTTTAGGTTAAAAGTCCAGTTACTGCACACCCCTAACACTACGCTGTTAATGGTCAACTTAAAGGTTTAAAATGTGCAATGTCTCCTCACAACAGAACTGCACTTACGCTTCTACCTTCTCCTTCTTTTTACTCTTTTTCAGGAAGGATGGGGTGCGGAATTTCTTCTTTTTCTTTGAAGGGGATTTGGAAGGTGACCCTTCAGGGGACAGAGCCTCTTCTATCTTTTCAGAGCCTTTAATGGTAATCTCCACACTCTCCACAGTACTCAACTGACTGACCCTCCTGGTGAGATCCTCTTCCACGTCGTGTGCATCTTCCTTCCCGTTCACCACCACAACTGGCATCTCCATGGATATTAGGTTGGCATTCTGGCTGTAGAAATCCTCGTGATTTTCTAAAAGAGCAAATGATTTTGCAATTATTTATGCACACTTTCATGCAAAAAAAAACCCCAGTGTTGAGACAAAGCCTGCGAGTCTGGACTGTGATCCAAAGAATGAAACCCGAAGTGCTTAGATGTGGTTTTTTTCCCCTTTATCCACAGCCTTAGTTGCTGTAGGCAGACAACACAGTCAAAATGTCATTAAGGGAAAATGGGCTGAAAAATTTAACCTTATCTCTGCCAGGTGCATACACAGCTCAAGCTGTATAGAGTATGTACAAATATAGTCTACACAGCATACACAGCCTCAAGCACAGTCAGAATTACATTTTACTGCAAGAGACTGATTTATGAAAACACAGCCAATCCATACAGAAGGAATTGGAGAACTTGCCTTTTAAAATGCCTACTTAGACTTCTGGAAGTCTTAGGCAAAAGAACTCTTCTTAATATTTTCAGTAAAATCAAATATAGTATCTATTTGCTCCACCTGGTTAATATCTAAGTTTCAGCACGCCCTGAGTTGTTTTCTGTTTGTGAGAATGTTGTACTAGAAAAAATGGGGAAAAAATAGTTTTCTGGACAGAGTACCACCCAAACTTTTTAAAAGAGGGCTCCCTGTGACTCAGTCGACTTCATGCAAGTGTAAAAGTGCAGCAGAAGAGTCGAGGACTTGGGTTATTGGAGCCCTTGGCATCAAACAGAAATTGCATTAGAATACCTTCTAATCTTTCTGGGACATTTTGCGGGGATTGAGTTTGTGACTGAATTTGTGACACAGATGAACCGTCATCTGAGAATAATTCCTGTTCAGCATCTGCAGGACAAGATGTGAGTTAGTAGCCAAGCAAAAGTGAAAATCAAGCAAGAGTGTCAGTGTTGATGCTACAAGATTTACAGGTCTGCTACAGCTTTGTGTTGCTCATGCTGACAACAGCACAAAGTTACAATACACAGTTGAAATTCTGAAGAATTATGGATTTATCTGATAAAAATTGGTATGTATTAGCTCTTTATTAGAAAGCATTAAGAAAGGTGGCAGGGCTGCATTCCAAGCCCCATGGTTTTATCTTGTCACAGTCTGCTGGTACAGTAAGCAGTTACACTATATCCTGAGTGTGACATATAGCAAAGTTGTTTTATTACACAGTTATTAGTGAAGATGAATTCATAGTAAGTGTTATTGTTAAAACTTAAAATCAACCCTGAATTAGTAATTCTCTATGGAATAGTAGTATTCGAAGAAGATATGAAAAGTGAAAGTAGATGAGACTTGCACACTGAGAGAACAGAAGTAAAATTAGAGAAGCCAGGGCCAAACATCTCAGTAAACTTTTGCTCAGTTGGGCACAGACTTGGATACTTTATCTAACTTTAGTATCAGCTCTGAGGAGGAGCTGGATTAACATGACCTTTGTGGACTCTTCCACCTTAAGATATTCTATGATTCTGACACAAAAATTCATTATGGTTAATTGTGTTTTAGTCAACCGCATTTCTCTGCAAACCTTTAATTGCTTTAATTTCAGCACTAACTAAAATAAAAGAATAAACCACATTTAACAAAAGAATTCTACCACCTCAAGGAATGATTCGTTCTAAGCTAGATGCCAGCAGTATATGCTAATAATTAACATGTACACATTTTTTACAGTAGATATTTTCGGGCTTATTATTAAAATGTAAACCCCAGCAGTTCAAACCACACTGCTGACCTTCCAACCCCTGCTGCTTGCGCTCAATGGTTTTCTTGTACTCTTCCAGTTCCTTTTCAGTGAGGTGGCTGAACGGGTTGGGCGGTGCTGGCGGCGCATGCTCATCATCAAACTGCACTGGCTGGGAAAAAGAAAGCCACAGAATTTAACAGTTTAAAAATATGAAGCAAAAAACAAAACTTTTTTTTTTTTTTTGGCCAAAGTTTGATGACAAAGTTTTGGCAGGGAATACAGAGTTAAAACACAGATGTACTAACTGTTGGATAGCTGGAAACTCTTAGAATTCCAATTCACCACAGTATGTTGATAACCTTATTAGGGATATCTCTTATCTATAGTGTTTGGAAGCATATTCTATTCAAGAAAAGATTAATATGGGCAATAGAAACCCTGTTTCTAATGAAAGCTGCCTTTTACATTGTCACATCCCACCTTTTTAACTCAGCTACCTCTTGGACTCAGTTGTTATCTTAAGCATCACTTCCACAGACTAATGAAGGCTATTTTTGGCCCCATGCATTCCAAAGTTCTTCCTCTCTCACTTAAATGAGCTTAGACAAGGATCCTACTTCATTAACATTAATGGTGGCAAACTTAACATGCACATCTCAATTTGAAACTATCTTTTTAAACCTTTAAAATGAAACATGAATAACATGTATCACACCTCTAAAACTGGCATTAAAATAATCAGTTCTAACAAAACATTCAGAACAAAAATGGCCCAAGCTGACATTTGAAACACAGGCAGCCAAATTACCTGAACAGCTATAAATCAGTTAATTATGTTGTACTCACTGAACTTGGCTTTTTATCCACAACAATCCCTGCCAGCAGCTGAGACTGAGGTCCTGCTGTCTTTAGGTCATATCGGTTTTGCTCCCTTATCTATAGAGAGAAAACAAACCAGGTTAGAAAAAATTATTTCTCTTTAACAAACCCTATGCCCATCAGCTTTGCAAAGCCACTAACACAGGCAGCAGTGAATGGCTGAAGAATCAAACTGTGTGCTGCTGCACCAAAAATTAAGAACTCTTCTTCCACCTCTAAATACCCAGCATATGTTGTTTGGCTCTTTCAGTGCTTACAAATACTTACCCCAGTCCCAGTTCTTGCACTTCATGTAAGCCAACATTTAGAAATAAGCTCCCAGGAATAGCCCCATAATTGTCCTCTCCTCTTCCAAACCTCATAAAAGGATGCATGTTCAGCTGTTGGAGGAAACTCTGTCCTTACAAAGTTTGGTAAAGTTTTTCCTTTTGTGAATAGCTTATTGTTTTCCCTAAAGTAACAGCCCTAACTTCTAATTGTCAGAGCGTAAGACATGGGCAGATCAGATATAAATACAAATACAGATCATATTAAAAAAATCCTACAGCAGAGAATTAGGAATAAACTCTCTGTGAGCCAGTGACATGCATGAATTTAAAAATCATTGCCTGGGATAATTAATGTATTATTAATCTCTGGATGATGAGAGGGTGCCTTTCCAGTTCTGAGGAAGGGAGTTGCTCCTTCTAACTCCACTTCAGTCCCCAAGGACGCTGATACAGTGCTTTCCAAGAAAGAAAAAGATAAGCAATCCAATGAAAAGTGTCCTGAATATCTGCTAATATAGTTATGCTGAGGGTGGAGTATTTGATCAGTCAGATAATCAGTGTCTTTCATGCTGGAAGGGAAAGGCAGAGAGATATTTCTGTTTACAGAGAGATCCAACAATAATCTCTGATTTTCTTTTTTTTTTACTGCCATTAGAAATTCCAGCTTAACAAGCACTAGGAAAATTAAAACAGAACAGAACAAGATTAGAGTCTGAGATTGAATCATGCTGCAGATGATGTACAGCAATTCTGTTGGTGTTGACACCTAATTATCTACTAAATAAAATGATAAATAACAGGGACTACCATTCCCAATCTATCATTTCCAGAGTTAACACTCATCTTTCATCAGACTACTGCACTCAAAATTTAAATATATAAATAGTACATACGTATCTACAGATTTTATGTATATCACACATTTAAATACATGTTTTTGGTGCCAAAAATCACATATAGTGTAAGAACCTTCTTAATAAAATCAAAACATTTGAAAATGTTATTTTACTGCTCTGCTGAATCATTACTTGAACACATAATTTTATTTGGAAATGTTACAATTTTCAGTTCATTTTACCTTATTTCTCTTTTCCAACACTTCACTTGGGTTTGTGTTTAGAGGAACAAATTGGTTTGGATCTTCAATTTTGATTGGTGTTCCTCCACTGGTCTTGGAGGAGTCATCAGCTTTCATCCACTTAAAGAGGGAAAAAATAAGACAGAAGCTAAAATAGCCAGTATGATGGAAAGGAACAATTCTCTGTGCTCTTACTGTTAAAGAGATATCAAGAAAGGACTTTCTGACTTTATTTTCACTTCCACACGACACCTAAAAAAAATAATCCCAATTCCTTTACAGGTTTGTGTGTTTGCCCAAAAGGATTTTAACTTGCCTTGAACACGACTACTTTTTGTAAATACTGACATACATTCCTGAAAAATGCAGTGTTAGCTGTGTATTAATGATGCTGTATTTAGAAAGGATCACACTTTCTAGTAACTGGCATGTAGATAAGAGCCCTCGTTCATGCAACCAACTTCCACCTCCACCGACCACACATTGACTACAGTTTTTTTCCCTTCTCAAGCAGGGTTCTGAGGATTTTTTTCCCCAGCTCAAGTTTAGAAACCTGCCAGCCTGCCAGCAGGAGGAGCTGATGCTTTTGCAGTTGTACTGGAAGTAGCTGAAGAGCATTAAGATGCTCTGCAGTCCCACGAGGGCCACCTCTCTGCAGGCAGGAAACCAAGTGTAAGCATCTTGCTGAGCTGCAGGAGGGGGAAAATCTTCATCATCATTGAAAGCCTGTAGCACGAACAGACCTTTCAAAAGCTGTTTTCAGAAGACTCACAAATAGAAAGGGGACAGCAAGAGATGAATTAGAGCTTGTGTCTCCCTCATGTAAAAGAACAACCCACGGTTGACTTAAAGCCTTACTATATTTGATGGATAACTAATAGCATAAGAAGAAGTGGTAGAAAAACTGTTTTCTACTTCAGGAATAAGAAGAGATGGTTAGAACTCTTAGATGGTGAAATCATTGTTAAATTTTATCATGAAGTGTTACTCTTACAGTCAACCCCTCTCTCCTCTAAGAGAGGAGACCCTTAGTACCAATGTCATTAAGGCTCTGAAAAGCCTATTTTAATTTGCTCAATAAACTTATTTGCCAATCCTATTCAAGATTTCCTCATATAAACTGTGTATAACTTACTTTCAAGTAGGGCAAAACCAAAGTGACTGTCCAACACATCAACCTACCGTGATCTTAGTCCTGGGACTGGTTTCCCCGTTCCAGGACTCCTCAGGCACATTCACTTTCAAGTATGTGTTTGGAGAGTTCAGCCATCTTGTCTTCTCTCTCTGTTGCCTCTGTGCAAGGAATTTCAGGGGGGAAAGTGGGACTGTGTCATCTTCAAAGGAAAAGGCAGTCACAGTGGCTGGAATCTCAACATCACTCTTATGTCTGGGTTTTTCCCTGACTAATGGCTGCCTATAGGCATAGCCAGTTCTGTATCCCTGTGGAGGAGAAAAAGTAGAAAAGAATGTTTAAAAAAATTAAAGCAAAGATTTTTACTATTAAGTTACTACACATTTGTAAGAATGGTGGGACAAAATTGAAGCTCAAAGCATTATAAATTCTTATTAAGACAGAATACTGCTGTCAGAAAGAGTATGAATAAAAAATTATTTGCTTTACAGAATCCAATCCTACACTCAAAACCTTACAGGTCTACATTGATACCACCAGCAACGTGCTCTCACCAGGTTGTCCAGCATCCTCATGAGGGCTTCAAATTCTTGCTCCCCAACTTTCCATTTTTGTTGTGAAGCCATATTAACTCCACCTCCTCCCATTGCTGCCACGGCATGTGTGGAAGGCTTGAACTTCTGCAGATCCAGTAGTAGGAGATTGTCTATCCCACCTGCCCCGGCCAATGCATGAACCTGGAGACATCAAGGAGTGTATTTCATTTGTGGAAAAACTTTTGTATGCTCTGCTTTTCTGAATTTGCAGCAGGAGGTTGTTTAAATACATGCTGTGGTTACTTCTCAAGCTAGTTTTCTACTGTCCAAAAAATGCATTAAAATACATAGCAAGTGACTGCTACAGAAAGCATTATATCATCTGCTATCAATTGCACCTTAAAAGGGCTAGACTGAAACACCTGCTTTCAGAGTACCCTTAAAATCTTTCTGCATCACAAGATTAAAAATTGTTCCTTTTTCTCGCTGTTTCAAAATGAGAGAGTGTCTGAACTCAAGATGAATGGTAGGGCAAGGAAGGAAAGGAATGGGAGCCTGCCATTTGCACACCCAAATGTATCTTTGGGAGGACAGGATCACTGGGGAACAAGAACAAAGTGATGAAGTTTCTGGGGATGGCCTTAAAACTCATGAAAGGTGAGAACACTTTCAGTGGTCTCTCTTCACATGTAATAGATAGTATCTGGATACCTAACCAGGTAGCTAAAGTTAGTCAGAATGGAAACACTGAATTTGTGATTTAAGTTATTTTTAAATATGCCACCCACTACCATTGCTCTAAAGACCTTCTTTTAATTTGGTTTCACAAATCTGAGATCACAGAGAGAAGCTTCTTTTCTTGTCACAACATTCAGCTTCAGTAAAGGAGCTGGATCTTCAGTCTCACTTCCCCATGCAGTGAGTACCAGCAACTCTATCATCTGACAGATTCCCTGCATGAGGCCCACTCTGCACAGCATGGAACAAAACCTTCTGTGTGCTTTGGAGTGTAGCACCACTGAGACTGTGTCAGTGTTCCTAGAGTGAGTATTTGTGCCATTCCCTCGGTGATTCCCTGACCACTCCAGTCTCTCTTTGACCAGGTATACAGGATTCCTGGATTCCACAACTCCAAAACTGTGTGATGTAAGAGGAATTCCCATCTGGGCTACAATCTGTAACTCTGCAGCATAAGTGTTTGAAATGAAACACAGATAAATTCTCACTCACCTGTGTTTCACAGGCCAGTTGCACATTGAAAATATAGTGGAATGCTTCTTCCAGTGTCTCTCCTAGTGTTACCACACCATGGTTTCTCAAAACTAATACCTAGTAAATGAAGACACTAATGTTAAATGGTAGAAACTGGAGCAGGACATGAACATTGTTTAGGAAGAGCATAAATGAGGTTGAATACCTTGCAACTGGGTCCAAGAACTTTTTGAAGCTGAATTCTCTCTTCCTGTTCATCAAGAGATCCCTGGTAGTTGTAATAAGCAACATCTCCCAGAATCAGAGCCTCTTGTGATATGGGAAGGATGCCACACTTCATAGAAGAAACCTGTTTCATGAAAATGAAATGCTGGTTAACTAGGGAAAAATGGAACTCTTAAAATTCATATCTCAACCACCCAAGCCTTAGCAGGGTGTACTTTGTTAGAAGAGAGACAAACTCCATAGGGAGAGCTTAGGAACAACCTCCCAGCAGTCTAATTTGCAATAGGGTGCTGCTACCCAGTCTAGGGACATATTTATTGAAGGAAATTTTTGTGAATTTTATTAATGCTAAATTCTCAGCTTACTTAATGGTTTATCCTTCTTTCTCACATTTATTACTTGAAAAAGCTGGTATAAAAGGAATTATTAATTCCTTTATATTTTGTCTGTAACCAAGGAATGTATATGTATGTGTGTGTGTGTGTGTGTGTATTTCTAGATAAAATAATAGGAATTTAGTTATTTTAAACCAATTCTTTCAGGCCTTCTTACATTTTTATCATTATTATCCAGACCATTTAAAGTTTATGTTAACTATAACATTTAAATACCAAGGTAAATCCAAACAACTAATCAAACCACTTAAAAATGGAGCTGCATAATGCAAATGAAGATGATTTATACAGCACATGATATTATCTAGGATGCTATAAATGAAGCCTGTGTAAACTATTTGCTTTACAACCTCCTCAACCTCAGTATAATAATCTCTGAGCATCAATTTATTACGATGCCATTCCACTGTGGTGGCCCAGCCCTCTCTCACACTTTTATTTACCAGTGCAGAGTTGATATTAAAACCAAAATGAAACTGCTGTGAGAAGAAATATGCCCTCAGCTGTTTTCTTTCATTCTGTGCCAAAGGAAGACTTACAGCAGCTGTGGCAGGGGTGTGGATGTGTATGACACATCTGACGTCGGGGCGGGTGGAGTAGATGGCCACATGTGGACTGAAGCCCACACTGTCAATACTGAGAGCTGTGCTTCCCTGGTCCACTACATCTCCTAGGATGTTCACCTTAACCTGAAAAAGGCAAACAGACAAATGACACTCAGAAAAGTTGTGACAACTTCAGTTATCTAGAAAATAGCCTTCCCTTCTTATTTAGTACCAAATTTCCCCACACACACTCAAGGCTCAGAGCACAAAAATGTAGGAGAGCAGCCATGAATGTGTGTGTCAATGAACCACCCTGCTGCACTTGCCCTTCACAGCTGTTGGAAGCTCAGACATGGAAGAAGTAAGGATCAGACCCTGATACAACATATATTCTACTCCAGTCTAACTGACCTTTCCTTGTTTCTGACTTTCAAAAATGCATTCCATTAACATTTCCTACATTTTAAATATGAAGATAACTCAGAGCCTGAGAAAATTCCAGTAAGAATATTCAATGCACAAGGAATTTTCAGATTCATTGGAACATTAAAATAGTAATTCCTGGATCAACAAAAAACTACAGCAGGGTCATGTGTCATGGTATTTTGGTTCTGTGCTTGCTGTGTAGTAGTATCAATCTCATTTTGGTCCCCCTTTCACCTTGAGGCAGTTTCTTTACAGATATGCACTGACATGAAGAGCATATGGCAGGTTCTACAACAAAAGATGTGTGATTTAGCAGCAACCACTGCCTAAATACCAGCCTGTAACTTCACCCAGCTCATTTACTGGGCCTGGGGAAGATTATTTGACTTTATCAGCTCACTTCCAAAGGTAAGAGGTGATTCTGATAACACTACTCCTACAGACTCATTTCACATGTATTGCCACACTCTCAGGTTATAAAAGGCTACACTGAGGTTACTGCTGAGTTTCATCAGACAGGAACACAAAACTTTGCTGCTCCACATGGAAGCTGGAGACAAAGAAACAGAAAGTAAAACTAAACCCAAGAAGAAATACTGGCAACAAAGGCTGCTACTATCTAGGCAGGTGATCAGCTTTTCATCTGGTGGGTAAATATTAAAAAACCCCAAACAACAGCATAATTACAGAAGTCCATTTAAGCAGCCACAAAAGCATTTGAGAAAACAGGATGAGCCTTGCTGGTTATTACAGCAGGTGAATCACATACCAGATTAGAAGCTGAAGCTTCAGAAAAAGACAGCCCTCTTGGAATAATTAGAATGTGGTCATGTTCTTTGCTTACTCTTACCTGCAAAGGAGACAGGAAATGGATTACTGATCTAATTTACATTAATCAGGGGGAAAAATAATTTGAATGAATAGTGAGATTCTAAGTAAGTTTTTTTTCTCTGAAATACTTACTGTGATATAGGTATTTGGCAAATGTGCCCACCCAAACAAGTCAGCCAATCTGTACAAACTGGCTAACTTGCAACGAGTGAGTTTTTCTCCCTTAACAAACGAGGAGGTATCTACCCCAGGCAGGTCATTGATGGGTGTAATCATTCCATGGCCTGAAAAACAGACAAAAACAGATGATGGCCAGTTGGACAATTAAATATGTTTCCAACTATGCCATGATCTTCCAGATGCAGTGTATTTAAATGGTTAGCAAAGCATACCAGCGTTTATGAGACTGAATAAAGGTTTTTCTGAGCTGTCTCCTGAATCAATATCCTACATAGGACTGGAACTGGGCTCTAAGACATTTGTCACTAATGAAGTATTTTTATATGTTACTTTGAGGTTTGTTTTTGTTACAGGAGAAGACATTCCTTGTAGGCTTCTGACACCAGCAAAACTAATTTGAAGAGATATCTCAGTCTTAGCACTTCAATTCAGCCCTAATGAAGAAATTAGGATTAGTGCAAGAGTTCTCAAATCCTTAGACAGAAGGTATCACCTCTTAACAGAGAAATCATCAATATCAATTTCTGTCTTTGACTTGTGACTACACAAACATACCCCTCTCCCCTTCATGAATGCATGACAGCCTTCTGAAAGCTCACAACCTTTGTTCAGAGGGAAAGTTAAGATCAAAAGAGGTAAAAGTCATTTTGGTTTTTAGGAAAAGAAGTGTGCACTTTGAGATCTGTCCCCATTGTCCCTGGCAAACACAGCAGAAACAACAGTGGGACACAGAGTCTCAGCAACCAACCAGAGACATGAACACGAGGTTATTTGGGCTCTCTGTTCTCTTCCACTTGTTTTGTTAAATAAACCCTGAAGTACCATTTTGGGACCAAATCTCCAAAGATGATGAATGCTGACAGCTGCCACTGTACTTCAGGCTTGTAAGCTCCCATATGATGTCCACCCACAGAACTTAAATTGACTAGAATGTCTCAGTGCTTCATGACTTGGAAAGAACTTGGGTGTTAACTGCGAGATCCCAGTGACATCTTTACAAGTAGAGTGCAGACTAGGAGCTGTTCTTAACTGTGGGAGCTGTTTATCTGATAATTCAGTTTGCCAGGGGATTCTCCCCATCTCAGGGCTCTTGGGTTTCTTTTAGTAACAATTTATATGCAAGAGTAGAAAAATAAAGAAACTAAATGGTAATGTATTTCACATCTCAGTTTATATTCATGTTAATCTCCTAATAGTAACAGAACACAACATTTTGTTCCCCATGTCAGTTCAACTTTTATTAACAAATTACAGAATAACTGAGTTTGAGGATTCCAACCACTTTGGATATCATTATACAAGTCAAAGAATTTGAGAGAATGAAGCCTAAAAAGGCAAGTTAAGGCCACCATCTGTACTACTTCACAGCTGAAGCAAGCTCTGACAGAATTTTTATTCAAGGAAAGAGGAGATCCCAGCATTCCTAAGCCCTGCTAACAAATTAAAAAAAAAAAGAAAAAAAAAGAAGAGCAGTTTATGTATAATTCACTTACTGAGTGAAGATGAAGAAAAACCTGTAAAAGTGCTTGCTGTAATGTACTCAGCAATCTGCTGTAATGCAAGCAGTCCAGTGGGGTTATTGCCCTTCTTCATCTGTTCTTGAATAAGGCATTCCAGATCTTCTCTAAAAGCCTGTAGAAACATTTGAAAAACATCAAGGAAACCCAGCCTTGATAACCTTATTTTTATTATAGGTGGGGCTGCTAGTTTTGCCTCTAATTAACGTTACATGAAACTTCCCCATAGAATTTGTTTTTAGCTGTTTTAACTTTGCCAGACTTAATCATCTGACCTAAACTTTGCATGCTAGGTACTGGCAATTTGTGGGGCAGAAAGGAGGAGTTTGGTCACAGAGGATTTACTATTTCCCAGTACACAACAAGATAAAATGTATTTTTTTAAAATTATTGAACCCATTTTTATCAGTAATTAAATTGTTATCCGTATTTTGGAAGAGATACTTGAAATTCGATCAGGATGTGTTGCTTTCTGTGCTGGATATTTTTTTTATAATGTAATCTCTCTGAAAACCCATTCAAATTTGATAAAGTTATAAACAACTGGAAAACTGGAGCTTATCCATGCTCAAGTAATATCACAGACATGCAAAAACTAGAAGGAATGCTATCTCCTCTCTACTTTTCCTTCCCAAAGGGAAAAACCCTTCCTTCTTTTTCTCAATAAAGTGATTGCAAGCCCAAGAGATAAACTCTTGCAGAATATATAATGAAAAAGTTTTCATAGTATCAAATTTAATATACTATGCACTGTGGACAAAGCCTGTTCCTTTGAGATGATAAACAGATTATTCCCTATCTACAACAACCCCCTGTCCTAGGACCACTGCAGTCCTGACATTCCTAGACTAAATAAATTCTGTTCCTTCAAACTTATAGGATACATTTTCTAGCCCTCTCATTACTTCTTGGCAGCATCTTGCAGCTCTTTCCCAAACTTGCAGTACCCAAAGCTGAGGTGGATTGTGAACACTCCTGGTTCCTTCCAAAAACACATTTGGTGTCTTTACCACGCAGCTGGCTCCTATTATAACTCCAGACTATTCCCTGTAAGTAATTGCTCCTTAACAGTTTGCCTTCCTTGGCAGAGCACTTGCTCTCAATTAAAGAAAGAAAACAGTTCTGTATGACAAATGTAATTTCTTCACTGAATTTTAATTCAGTCCTTCAAAACACCCACTCTGTTGGGCAAAATCCACCAATCCCTTGGGTCTATTCACCAACAGGTTTTGATTAGTAAGAGAGAGTGCTACTGAGCCCCACAGAGTCATCCTCATGACTCTACTTGACACAGCCTCCTCAGCTGGACAGTTGAGTCTCCAGGACCCCTAATTACCAACTCTTCAGATATCCATGCTCTCCTTAGAATAATTTTGTCAGGATCATGTTTGTACCTGAGACTTGCTAGATTTTCCTAAGTAAAGCCTCTAAAAATTCCCCTGACTGACTCTGAATGGATCTGCTGCACAGATCTCTCAGTGCAAACCAGAATATTCATGTGGCATCTCCCCAACAGCTGAAGAACCTCTCACCAGCCTGAAGATGCACAGGCAAAGTCAGATTTTTCTCTTTTGTGGCTGCTGTTGGTAAGGTCTATGCAGCAGGAGAAAAGAGCAGATGAGGAAAAGGAAAGAAAAAACATAGAACTGAGAGAGGAAAAAAACCCAGCTAGGGGAGAAGAAGTGGAGGACAGTGAGCAATGGCCATAAACTGAAAGGTGCAAAGCTCCAGCTCAACATGAGGAAGAACTTTAGATCAAGGGTAGCAGAGAACTGGATCAGGCTGCCCAGTTCTCTGCATTATATTAAATTATTCCTCCTTCAATTCAACAAGGACTATAAAAAAGATCTGCAAAAACATTAATAGTAAACCCTCATTAGTCATATTCAGACTTCTGGAGGCGTTTTTAGCCTGTACAAGTAATGTTACTTCCATAGTAGAAAAAAGGTAATGTAATATATTCGGGAAATTTTTGAAAGAAAGATTTTTTAGTTTATTGTATATTGTATTTTTAATTCTTCTGCTTTTTCATCATGTTGTTTTCCTTCTTTTGAGCTTAATTTTGCACCTTAATGCTAGCAGTAGTATGTTACACATTTGCTGAGACTACTAGAAATGAGGATTTAGTGTTGTATCAACAGCTTTGTGAAACCAAACGAGCAATTTCCCTTAAAAACAGTTTTAGAAATAAGAGAAGATAGGTAAGAGCCAGGAAAGTAGCAAGTATGGAAGTTTGGGATGAGTTGTAAAGCAGGTGAGAATATGGATGAAGTGCATAAAATCAGGTATGCAATTTATCCACATGCCAGTGCATAATGATGTTGGCTAGCAGCCCTCAGCCTGCCACATGGGTATCTATGAATATTTCACTACATTTCACCCACTGCTACAGACCTCTGAGACTTGGAACTGTTAAGTAACCACCCCACATGTGCTAGCACAACCTTCTTCCATTTCTGGTAATCTCAGTGGGCTCCTATGAAGGGCACCACCTTCTTGTGGTCAACAATTTACCTTTAATAAGAGCCATTAAATGAATGATATTTATTTCACTGTACAAGACTGATTTCTGTAAAACCACTAGCTTGCAGGGTTCTGATTCTGGGATCTGACCAGAGCAACAGGAGCCTGCTTCTAAAAACCTAACTAGAGCCTGGAGACCAAATTGTTTGGTTTTGCTTTAATTCATGAGATTGTAATATATTTATATATGTGTGGCATTATACTGCCCACAAGTGATCAAGCAAAAGCCAAACAAGTAAGTCATACTGGAGAGAGAGATGCTTTCAAAGAGATGACAAACATGCTGCTCTGGCACAAAGCAGATATTTTTCAAGCAGAAAGGTAATTTCAGATGTAGTATTTGACAAGAAAATGCTGACAAAGGAAAAATTGTACTGTCAGATGAATGAAAAATGATGTTATTCAGCTGTATGCTCAGCATTGCTCAATCAAGAGGAAGTTTCAGGGATTTAGTAGGCTTTTCGGGTACATGTGCAGTGGTTTGTCTGTTTGTTTGTTTGTTTGAAACCATGACAACTTTAGACATGAGACACTAAAAGCAGTGACTTTCTGCAGTGGGGTACAAATCCCAAAGTGAGCAGCAGAGCACCTCTTGGCTGCCCATGATCCTGCCAACACAGCTGGACTCAACACCTGCCTGTGCCTGCACACAGCAAGGACGTAGCCAGGCTAACCCACCCCTCACAGCTGGGAATCATTTCCTGTTTGCACAAGCATCCTTCTGTCTTCAGGGACCTCACCTGCCCAGCCAAGCACCTGTGTCCCCCCCACTTGTGCTGAAGCAGCACATCAAGCATCAGACTGAAGGTCTGATAGGAAATATCCCATGGTGTGAGAACTGGGCCCCTGACAGCTTCTGGGAAGGAGGTACAGAGACATTTCAGACAGGATACACAACCAGGAGGATGCTGAGTGGGGCTTTTACTTTAGACACCCAAGAGAGTAGCCTGACCTTGGTAGAATGCAGGCTGCTGCTCTGCTTCCATCTCACCCACTTTCTGAGTGCCACTCCACCAGCTTGCTCTGAGACATGAATTTCCCCACCACTCACCAGTAAAAATGAAAAGGGCAGCTCAGCCTATTCCTAAAACTGTTTCCAGAATTCCACTCTTTCCAAAACTGTAGTCAGCTTTTTTACACCAGCTTAGACAGCCTTACATGGTGCTGCACAGCCTGCAGAACAGACACAGCTTTTCTTGATGGAGTCATTAGTAGGATGATTAGGTCAAGGTCTTTCTAATATCATAAAATAGTTCTTCTCCTATTTGCAATCATCTTCCAAATACACATCATAGGTTCAGGCAGTTTAGATGGAAAAATCTTTCAACTTAGATCGGCTGAAAGTCAAGAGCAAAGTTAACAAGCTCGGTTCTGACTCATTTGCTTCCATCTTCTTTCAGAAGTACAGTCTAACTGTGAGCTGACAGTGTAAATTTGGGCTTTTAAGAATCAAAGCAACATTTGCATGTACCAGTTGACAACTAGTATTTTTCAGGAAGAACTAGAATAATTAACTTGCTAGAATAACCTATTTTACATGGATACACACATACATAGTGCAGAATAATGATGTTACTAAAAAACTTTGTATTAGTCTCTTCATCTTGCTAGGCAGCTCTCTAAGGATGTTAAGAAGTACAAAGGCTTATAAGTATTTTGACTACCTATGCTGTTTCTTTTTTGTTGACCACTGATTTCTACATGTATCCAATCAAAAGAAGTAGAAATAAAATAATAAACAAATAATAATGGTATACAAGTAATCTACAAATACTCCACACCACTGCAAACCTTTAAGAGGGGAAAGCACGTGCTCACATTAGGACTAATAACAGTAATGACTAAACAGTTTCACATCATTCTACAGGAAAGTAGTTGAAAAATACATGTGAGGTCCCTACCTTTCACAGCAGCACTGCTGTTAGACTAAAAACTGCCAAATGATCCAAAAACCCATTCAACCATTGTCACTTTAGCCCATTTTGATCAGAGTTTCTACTATCTTCAATCCATTTTTAAAAAGGGCATAATTCAACTTATCTAAACATACCCACACAGAGTCTCTAAGCTAAATCTCCACCACTGAAGAAAAGTTTCAAAACTTAACTGGTGCTTTGTCCTCGAGAGTGAAGAGACGTTAATTTTGGTTCCTGTGCTGTAAACACGGCTGCCCGTGAGAGGAAGACCTTCACTGAAACAGCCAACACAGCTCCTAAGAGGCTCTTTCAAGACTGAAGTTTAGATACCAACAGCCAGAGCCCTCAGTGGAAAAGGGTGGAGCTGGCCACAAAAAAACCGCCAGGGAGCGAAGGCTGGCGGGGAGAAGATAAGAGTCACAAAAAGTGTTTGTCAATGCTGTGAAAGAGAACAAGGGGGATGGGGCTTCTGTGTCAAGACAAAAAGAAGTAGCCTTGGTAATAAGTGTGGGGAATTAGCTGAAGTTATAATAATCTCTTCACTTGCACTGAAGGGTGAGGGTACCTGGGCTGGATTTAGCCTTGGGCTGACAGCAAGGCACTCCTCACACAGAGCTCAGCCTGTGCCAGTTTTTCCAGCTCCTCTAACCTGGTGTACACTGGCTTTCCTCCATGAGCTGCAGCAGAGTGTTCACTCCTATGATAAGCAGCCTAGAGATACCCCATGATTACAGCCAAACCTGAAGCACTCAACTCCTCTGCCAAGCCCATCCCCACCAACCCAGAGCCAGCCACACACACAACTGCTGCTCTGCATGGGGTGTGGGTCCCTCCCTCGTGTTCTCTCGTGGAGTAGAGCCATACCATACATCCTGCTAAATGGAATGTAAATGAAATGTAATGAATGTAAATGGAATGTACAATGAAATGTAAAATGCTAGACAAAATCAAATTTCAGCTCGTCAGGGGTCTCACGCATTTCTGAGCATAATTAACTGGGATTTTCAGTAAGTGCAGGACTTGGAAGGGTGGGAGCACACATGGTGAGGATGCTCTAGGAGGGATGGCAGAGCTCTTGCAGGGTGTTCTGGATGCACATGCTCCTGCAGCCAAGAAGAAAAGTCACCAGTCATGGCTTTCCAAGGTTTTCCAGGTATTGTTCAACATGTATCTGGTGGCATTTATATCTAATGAGAAAAAAACACAGTTCAAACTAAGTGGAAAGGAGCAATATGGAAATAGAGTGGAGTGAAGAGAACCCAGTTTTATAGTGAGAAAGAAGGGAAATTCTCACTATGTGCCCTTGTGGTGCAGGACATTGGTGTGAATTTACAGTGCTCATCACAGCTACAGAAATGAATGATAGCTGGGCAGGGGGATTTCTTGGGTCCCCACAGAGATCTAGTGCATGGCCTTGATTTGAGACAATGTTGCCCTGACCACAAACTCCCTCTCACTTAAAATTTTGTCACACTGGACAGGGGATCTTTAAGGGACATTTTGTAGTATGTCTTCAATGACATATCAAGTTGAGCTCTTGCCTCTGGGTGAACAAAATGCTGCACAGGTTATATGATGAAAGCATGCAGCTAAATAAGCCATTGCAGGGGGAGGAGAGTCATGACTTCCCAGCAGGATATTGGGAAGATGTCAGAGAAGACAAAAGCCAGAGCAGGGAGCTGCAGGGCGAGAGGACTGCCCAGTCAGGAGGTCCTCAGGTGATGCAAAAGGTTGTGTGTCCTTTGTGGCCAAAAGGCTGAGGCTTCTGAAGGATGCAAAAGGCTTTTGAACTTCTGAGAAAAGAGCAGTAAAAGCCGAAACATATGAGAAACTGAAAGGACTTTGATATTTTTAAGAAAATAAACTGCCCCAAAAGGGAGTGGTATTGCAAAAATACTGGATGTTCCCTTGATACAAACTAAAGTAAGCTAAACAACTGTAAAAGTTGGGGGAAAAAAATAAATTAAATCATCCTTCATCTCTGTCCTGATGGTTTGAAAATAACATATCCAAGAAAAAAATTCAAGTGTGGGTGGGATTGCTTGTTTTTGAGGAGAAAAATCTGCCTGCATGCTGCATGCTAAGGCAGACCTCTGAATAGAAGAGTTGCTAAGCTGTATAGTTATCTCCCCATGTTTTTTTGGGCAAGACCGGCTAGTGTGGGAGGCAGGGGTGGTTTGCATGTGCAAGGCAGGAAGGGAGGCACACAAAAGAAGTACATTTTTAACCTCAGTACAACCCCCCAAAATTTTTCAGTCTGGATAGTTTCACCTGAGCCTTCCTGCAATGGCAGTACCAAGCCAGAGTGGCCCTGAATTCCCTGCAGAGTCACGGTGGGTTGGTAGACACTCTCTAGATCCAGAATTAAATTAAAGTCAAGTTTGATGGGATCCTGCCAACACAGAGCTCAACTTTAGGAAAAAAAACCCCTGAGCTCCAAATAGCTGTGTTTTATATGTAAAAATAGCCAGTGCACATCCAATGGGTCTCAAGAAGCCACACAAAACTTCACTGGTAAATTAAAAACATAAACTGCACATTTAAATTTTAGTAACTGGGCATTTTTATGTTTACATAAAACAGCTGTTCCACTCATTGCTCCAGACACAACTTCTTTTTATATTAGTAAAAATAATGAACATATATATCTCTATATATCTATATATAAAACATATATATATATAATATACAAACACATCTTTTGTACAGGAATCCATCCTCTCCCATTTCCATCCTCACCTCTAGCTTTCCTTCCAATACACCAATATAAAGGGATGGAGGGTACTCCTCAGAGCAACCTAAGCCCGGACCCTAATTTCCTGTTGGGTTACACACATTTTCCTGCCAGCTCCAGCCTGTAGAAGCTTTTCTGCTGGGTGGATAGTTTCACATAGTCTCACTCCACTGGAAGCAGTGTGACACTGCTGCCTGCCTGCAGAAACACCCAACACCTTCCCTGCTTCACCATGGCTGTGGGGATCTTCTCCCAGTCTGTACCTGGATGTTCACTCAGCTCCTCAGTGCTGAACTGGCTGCTCAGTTTCCATAAACACCATAACTGCACAACCACTGCCCTTTTTTTTTTGAAGTGTTTTAAGAGTTTCTGGTTGCTATGGTGACAGCATCAGAGAAATGCTAGAAGGAAATAAAGGCCAGAAGGACTTGTATAACATAAGTGAAGTAAGGAGTTTGATGGTACAGCAAATATATTTTTGCTCTGTGAAAAACATAGTAACTCTGTGTAACAAGCAACATATGACTGTTTAGCATACAGACAAAACTGTTTTTAATTGCAGAGTTAAGTTGGAAAATATAAAAAGCCCTACAACAACCAACCCATTTTTTCAGATTTTGGATATATTATAGGGCAATTATCTTGAACCCAATAAGCAATAAAACTAGTCCACTGTATAAATGTAGTACCTTTCTTTAAAAATAACAACATGCTACCCAAATCCTCTGAAACTGAAGATGTTACTAAAATAAACCTAAATGGCTTCATGCTAAAATTGGCCAGCAGTACTTCTGGATGCTATCACACTGCTCAGGCCTAGCTGATTTTAATTTCTTTCCACTTTTCTAACAGACACAGAAGAGCAAACATGTTCAGTTTATCAGATTCTCCAGGCTATCAGATGCTCAGGGGCTACATGCAGCATTAGGCAAACACATCTGAGAGCTTACTGATAATGTCAGGACATTCTCCATGGGCAATGGTCAGAAAACAACTATGATTTGTTTAAGGTTTAATAAGAACAGACTCCAAGACATTAGCAAACATCAGAGGTAATGGAAATAGCTTTTCAGTAGCTTTTAAATTATTTAATTTAGGAAAGGGAAATTGCACATCAGAGAGGAGTATTCAGATTGCACACTAGTATGGGCACCAAACAGTACATCAGAGAGATGCAGCAGCTTGATGTCTGAAGGTGTCTGATCAGGCCTGTAGCCCTTACAATAACATGCACTGAGTAAAATATACTGTGGTTCCTGAAATATATTCTCTAATTTATTTTCTTGCTAAAGGATTTAGATTTTCCTACTTGAAAGAAATAAATAAATAAAGCTTGTTAATATAACCAGATTAAATTAGTACCTAAGCTTCCTACTATGTGACAATGATTAACCCTTTAGTTTTGCACCTCTGCTCACAGAAAATGCATCTTCAGAGCTCACCTCAATATATCACCACCACAACAAGCTTGTGTACTTTTAAGACAGCTGCTATCCTTGCTAGATACACTTCACATTTACTAATACTTGCCAGAAGAGGCAATTGACTATTTCTTTGATCTGAATGCATTTATCAAGGCTTGGTGAAGATGTGCATTTATATATGTAAGACTGGGTGAAGATTCACCAGCAAAACAAGTTCTTCCTTAAACTGCATCTCATAATTTCTCTTCTTCTATACACCTTACAACTATATCTCATAATTTCTCCTCTTCTAAACACCTTACAACTATATCTCATAATTTCTCCTCTTCTAAACACTCTACAACTATATTCTCTCTGTCAAGTGGAATAATCCAGAAAAGCAACAAAGTTCCATGAAAATATCTAACACAATGTAATTCTGCAGCTATAGAACAAAACCACTATGGACTATGCTCATCAATTCACTCCTGAACCTGTGCTACACAGACTGGTAACAGGAACAATACTTTCTGGCCATTGTGTGATAAATTTTAAATTCAAGAGAACAAGGCAAAGGTTTTCAGTCCTGAGTCCCAGGGACAGTATGGCACTCAGCAGCTGGAGCCTGGAGCCTGGCACACTGCACCTTCCACCCCAAATAAATGCTGAAATTCTCTTGATGGACATTTGCTCACAGATACTGTATAAAAATGCTTTCATTTCCTTGCGTGAGAAATCACTGCACAGTTCCTCTAAATTTTCTGTATCAGGAAAAGGGAGGATAAAAGGAGATACTTGAGGGGAAGTGGGAGCTCAGACAACTCCTCTTCGTGCCTGATCCCACACTCAGCTCCCACGTTCCCATTTCTCTCTAAGCCAAGCAGGCAGCAGGCCCCTGGCTTATTTGGACAACTGTTCCCTTACACAACAAAAACTTGCAACTTATTGGCAGCTCTGAACAGTCACTTTCCAAAAAGTGCTGGGCTCAGCTTCTCTTGCAGCAGGACACTGACAGCAGCCCAGCAGCTCTCTGTCCTGCAGCCTTCTGTTAAAACAGCAGCCTAAACTCGGGGGTTCATACCCCTCTTCACACCCCTTCCTAAAATCTGCATGCTGACACTCCATCTACTAAAAAAAACACCACAGAGGCTGCAGCAAAGGGACTTCAATTACATCTGGCAGACTTGGCAAAAGATGCCACAAAATGTTAATGAAATAGTTACACTCATCAGATTCAATACTGTCATCAAAAGGACCAAAAAACCACCATCACGGACAAAACCAAATGATCTCTCCAACTTATTTTTATCTGTTAGGCTAAAGATGTAGTCTTTCTGTGAGTCCTGGCTACTCATAATGTGAATATTTTAACAGGAATGAGTAGATTCTGATCACATTTTACAATTGAGTATTTAACATAAAATGATCATAATTAAAACATTATGCAGTACCTCCTTAGAGTATTTTCCTTATAAAAGAGCCTGGCTGCAAACCCAAGCTTGCACAAATTGACTTGAAAAATAATAAATTCCTTAGTCAACAGGTTCATGTTATACTCAAAGCAACACACGGATCCAAGAGACACTCCAGGACAACACTTTAGCAAACAATCCTGTTATTCATGGATGACTATAATAGGGTGATTACTAACAGCTGTTTGCAATCTCTTTACATATGGAAAAGCTTCAAAAAAATTACAGAAGCACCCCAATTTACAGAGGAACTGAAGACAGAAGGATCTGTAAAGCTGCTTAGCCCCTTCCCAGTCCCATTATCCTCAACACTGGCATTACACATGGATACCCCTAAAGGATCATTCCACAGGCCTTACTCACTGCCTATGGCTTCAAAATACTCAAAGCAACAGCATTACTTTCCAATGTATTCATCAGGTTAAACTCAAAGAATACAGGTATTAAAATATAAATTAAAACTACTACAAAAGTGGTTCAATAGATTGAATAGTTTTATATGTAGTCTACACAAGTACTGAACTTATACAACCAGTAGATGAGCATTAATGTGGCTAAGTAGGGGTATGATCACCCTCAAGGACATAAAAAGAACATAGTCTAGCTTTTAAATAAACTTAACCCAATTATAAATGTTAATTAAAGCATTCCTGATGCAAATGATAGGTTAATATTCAAACCCAGAAAGCAGAACACCACGTAATGCCCTAATTTGTTCCTATTTGACCAGTGACTCCTTCGCTCTCTTCCCCGTCCCTAAGTTTTAATTAGGAACCCTGCAGCCAGCCACATCTTTCTGTAACAGTGCAATGAACCATAAGAATATAAAAGTATCAGAGGAAAAAAACAACACTATAAAGGCTGCTTGTCCACAGACAAAACACCACACCAACAAAATGCTCGATAATCTGTTTAGCGACTTTTCTTGGAAGATGGTCCAGAGATATTCCAGCTAGCTGTGACACAGATTTCTTTTTTTACAACACCCTTTCCATTTTACTCCCCACTTGTGGCACTCACAGGGCTCTGCAGTATCTGGGTGACCCTCTTCCTCTGCTCCATCATATTGAAGTCCTGTCTGAGGTCGGGGGACATGTTCCTCTCCCGGATGTACTCTGGGTCATTCTCATTGATGCGATCGAAGTACCGCTCCTTGTGAGGCATCGTGGCAGGGGGAGGAGTGGTGATCACCTGGCTGGCATCAGCACTCATGCTTCAACACTGTGCAGGGAAGGCTTTCCCTGAAACAAAAGGAAAGCAGGGAAAAGTGTTAGTTCAAAGGAGGCCAGTGCATGGAACTTCCAGGTCTGGACACAACTAATGTCCCTTTGCATCTCTGCAGATCATCTAAAATGAAAGGAGACCAAGTGAGTAACTATGACAATCAGAAAATTTAGGAAAGATTCTAGAAAAATGGTTAAAAACCATTAGTAAGTTCTCTGATAGTGCACAATCATCTTTATTTGAGGTAAAATAAAAACCAAAAAGCATACAATTAGGAGTGACATTTGAAATGACCATTGAACATTTTATGACAAACTTTTGTCTGCAATTTTGCACTACACTAACATCTCCCAAAGTTTTTGTACATCTCTCCTTCCTGAGCTATTCAAGCAAACACCCAGAAGAGAAGGCCTGTTTAATATCTGCCCAGAGCTCATCTCCCAGCTTGAATGAAGAAATTCCTCAATTACAGCACTTTCAAAGCATCTCATAACCACAGCTTAAAGATAATGCTTCAGGACTCAAGGACCACCAGGGAATTTCCACTGAGCTCCAGCTGGTGCCTGCTCTTTCACAAAGCACTTGGAGACATTGAGGGAACTGCAGAGGTTGTATGTTGGCTTACACAGCACTGAGGCCACATCCATAACAAACAGCTGAGCTTTAGTTTTTCTCCTTTTGTGTGCAATTGTATGCAAAGACTCTCACTGAAGCTCATTAGATTAGGAAAAGAAAAAAAAACCAAACCAATAAAAATACTTTCATGTCTTGGTAGAAAGCTTAAAAATCTCATTAAGAAACCTGATAAGCATTTGTAAACACAAACAAAACTGGATCAAAAGGAAAGAAGCAGACACCTGAATTTTCATACAAAGAATCAGGCTCAAAAGCACACTCAGGAACACCATTCCTCAAAAGCTACTGAAGAGGGACACTTTCTCAGGTTTGAGGAACAAAGAGAAGCAGGATTTGAAGGACGAGATAAGTTTATTATGAAAATACATTTTAACATGCAAATATCTACAGTCAATAATACATTTAGTATAAAAATATTTGCATGAAAAAAATATTTGGTATGTAAATTCAAATCTTCAGAGGAAAAAAGCCCAAGTCAAGCAGTGTTCAACAGCGTGGTTTGACATTCTGGTATCAGTGGATCAAAGTGTCCTTGCTCTGTGGCACAGTTCACCCACCCTTGTTTGTGTCACTGCAATTACCATTTGGGGTGTTCTGTGAACAGTGAGCCAACGTGGAGCATCCAGACTGCCTCCACTGTAATCTCAAATATTTCCCAGGTGGAACACTGGGAACAGGGAACCCCTGTCAAAACAGGGAACCCCTGTCAAAACCAGCTTCAGCAGCCCAAGCCCTCCTCCTGCCTGCAGCAAGTCCTTTCAGTCCTTGTAACACCCTCTGCTGCTCAGCCACACCATGACCCAGGCTGGCAGGAGGATGCAAACTGGTGTTCAGCCAGTTTCCCACACTGTTCCCACATGGCTTTGCTGACAGTGCAAGGGAGAGCACAAGGATGAAATCCTGAGGCACTGCAGCCCTGTAACCAAGTATGAAACCCCAGACAGGAACCACCAACAGAGCTGGGAAAGCATTAGCAGGTAAGAGCCAAGAAAACTATGCCTATGACTTTCTTGTCTACTACAGATTATGATAAAATTTGGGATTGAGATAAAACACAACAGTTCCTATAGGTTTAATTTGGTTTGCCCTTCCTGCCTTTTTTTTTTTCCACAGAGAGAGAGAAAAAGAAAACATCATCTGGGATGCAACATTATCCAGCTGCACACACAGAGCTCCCAGGAGGTACCTGGCATGCTGGATGAACATACCATGTTCTGGGATGTATAATTCACATCCTGGAGACAAGCTCCATGAACTCTGATGGCTTCATTCCAGAGGCTGAGGAAACACATTGGTGAGTTCTGCATGTGCTGCTCGGGTGCAGTAGGAGTTCATTCAGCATTTGCTGACTGACCTCTGGAAAGCCTGGGATGTGGGATCAGTTTGGGGATGCTGGGGAGAAAATGGGGTTTGCTTCAAGGAAGTGAGAGTTTGGGAAAAATCTGGTAGAAGTATGAAAGGAGCTTAAGTTTTTCTAAAGAATTAACTCTTGGGATGGTGTCTGGGGATCTGACCACCACTCAGCTTAGGAAAAATACCCTTATAAATATAATTGTGTATTATGTCTCTGCTCCACTGCCCTGTGTGTACCTTCCCTCTCACCCTTGCCCAAAATGGCAAGGTTTAAGAAGAAAAAGAAAAAAAGCATCAGGAGAAAACATAAGACCATGAGATCACTGGCTAAATGCCACAAGGTAAGAAAAACTTGAGACCAGACCTGTCAGCCTTCACTGCTCTCCATCTGTGTTGGGATAAGAACCTCCATCTGAGCCAGAACAGACACCTCCCATCACCTGCAGGTAACTAAAAGCAGTCTAGAAAGCCAGATAGGAAGAACCTTGCTTGAACTGGTGACCAGCTGTGACTCCTGCTCTTTTCCTCCTTCCCTGGAGTTGTCTTATCTGACCATTTATTTCCCTAAAACCTGACCTGTTAACCCCAAGTAGGAGACTTGCTCAGCTGCTGATCAACTCAGTTGGCTGGATCAACTACACGCATGTCTGAACTTCAAAACACATTTATTGTTATTATTATAGGTTTATAGGACATAATTAGTTCAAGTCCATTACTTTACAATTCATTCTTACAGTGACAGAAAAGCCCATTCATCTGTAAAAATGGCACAAATGTGACTGGCAATACCCAAAATCCACGAAAGAGATTTTTCTAATTGCCTTGGACTTTAGTTTTTCCTCTTTCCTTTCAGCCTGGTTTGTTACCTCTAGCCATTAAGATTACAACACTGAAGTCCTTGTAGTACAAAACCCCTCCATTATTGAACATAATATGGGTGTTGGGTCCAGTTGTTCTTATTAGGTCTGGTTCAATGCCCGCTCTGTTGGGTCCAGGCTGACTCTCATATAACCCCTACTGTTTCCTGGAAAATTTTCAAACAAATCAACCATTCTTTTATTATTTATTTGCATCTTTTTTTAAATGATTTTTTTTTTTAAATGATTTTTTTTAAAGAAAGAGGATATTTGTTAAAAATGCCATCAGTTTTAGGGGGCCAAAAAATTAGTATCTCCTTCTCAGCATAGAACCAGCATTAAGACAAAAGTATTTACAGGAAATCCAGATCTCAATAGCTACGAATTGTGATAGAGGATCCTCTCCCCCACCTTTTTTTTTTCTTTTTTTTTTTTTAGATTTTTTTTTTTTTTAAGGTTGTGTGTGTGTGATACTTGTGCCTAGAGAAGAAATCAGCTTTGCTGCAAGACTACCTTTGGCTACCCCCTCCAATGCTGTTTATGAATTAAAGAAAGTGAGATACCACCTTCTTGAACAGTACTAGCTAACATTTCTTATGCATGCTCCAGAGTGGTTGCAGAGACTGAGGCACAGGTAGAAATGAGAGACCCTATAGCAACAAGACACTGTATCTAGACTGCTCAGAACAGAGAAACATACACAGAAATCAAATATAAACTCAGATCTGATTCTATCCTGGTGAGAGCCATCACTCCTGGCCTGCTGAGGCACACATTTTAGCCCACATTTTGACCTAACATGCACATGCTGACATGCTAAAAAGAGATTCAAAGTTAAAGAAGAGCCCACACTTGGGCTCATGGTTTTCCCACACTTGGTTCAACTGCTCCAATGTCGGGCCTAACTAAGAACTGAAATTCAGAATGGATAAATTTTTGTTGCACAGAATCCTCATCTCAGCTGAAAACATTTGTAAGGACCTGTAAAACAAAAAGGCTCACAAGGTCTTGCTACAACGTAACTTGTTAATCTAACACCACTTCCCCCTCCGAGCTCTGCCCTCCTGGCTCATGCTGAACTGAATTCTGATACAAAAGAAAACAGGTCGCGTCCTCCAGTGCTTTGATGCCTTATATAGCTCATGGGTTTGGCTTCCATATCCTGTTCTGTATTTTATACCCGTAACTGGGCTACACAGAGAAAGTAGAACATACCCCCTCTGCCAGGAAGCTGTTTATCTCTCTACTTAGGAGTTAGTCTCATTTAATGAGAGCTTCAATTTTTTTCCAGGAACTTGGAACTGTTGATTTTAGGTTGCAACATTACATCCTGAGCATCCCCATCTGACACTTTGTAAAACCTAAGTAACCTAATTATTGCTTTTGTTGCAATAATTATTTTCAATGTCAAATCACAAAAATAATAATGAGGTCAGAGAAAAAAGAAGTACTAAAGTAAAAAAGAAAGTGCAGGAGACCAAATGCGAGGAAAATTTATATTGAGAAAGAACCCCCCAAGAAGCACTGACTTGATATATTTATATCTTTCATAATGCACTGAATGTATATAAAAATAAATACCACCAGACAGAATAACAGTGAAAGGACCAAATTATTAGATCACCTAGCAACGGAACATTAACCTACCTTTTATGCTGATCTTTTCTGGCTGGGTTCAGACATCTCCATTTTATCTATGCAGTGCAATCCATCTTACTGAGAGCTCCCAGCACTGCAAGCCAGCAGTGTGTGCACAGCATCATTAACTGCTGTGGCTGATTTGGGGTCCGAGCACTCGGGCTGGGCCAGCCCTCATCGGAGCAGCTCCTCTCAGGAGCACGTTGAGCTGCTCTGCTCCTGCGATTCCTCGCCTGCTTGTTTTTAAGGAACAGTCTGCTCTCTCTCCCCCCCACCCCCCCTCCAATATCTTGTCTGCCAGGAGACTTGTTGGAAGCAAACTGGGCGTCTCTTGATCTCAGTTCCAGCCTCCCCATGAAACAGGTTCCAGTCTGAATCAAAGACTTGGCTTTAGCAAACACCGTCAGCTACCTACGTCAGCTGGCAGCAGCACACACACTTCAGGAATATGGGGGAACGGTTGAGAGGGATGGGGAAATATGTAGGAGAATGTGGACTGACAAGAGGGTCACCAATGTTATTTTTTGGCACTAGAAAGTTAACTGTTCATCCTCCCTCCTACATATTTTAGTAATGACACACAAATTAATAACTGCAACTCTTGCAAGGCAAAAAAAAAAATGGGGTAAGCACCTCAAAATTAAATTAATTCTGAAATTCAACTGACGGGGACTTCAAATACCATAAATACCTGAGTAGAAAGATTTTATTTATTTTTTTTAAATCTTGCAATGGATTTGTGATTTTCTTACTTTACACATTGTTCAGGTGAGTAAGATGTGTGTTCAGATGTATTTCCTAAACTCAATTTGTGGAACTGGAAATAACTAGATAGGTAGCATTTGTTCAAAATTTTATTAACTGATTTTACTAATACACAGGAATTCCTTACACTAGCACTCAAGCCAAACTACACCCTTAAATTGACACAAATTAATTTGCATTTAAAAATAGCCATATCTCCTCCCAGCCTGCCTAGGCATTCAATCTTTTCCCCTTTATCACATCTTCAGATTCATACCAGCAAATGATTGTAAGGGTTTTTTTAGTTGTTTTCTTTTTTTTTTTTAAATGGATTAATTTTCAGCTGTATCAGTTACCCTGCCAGTTAGCTGCATATCTACACAAATGTTTGTTCTGAAATAAAGATAATGATGATACAGGAGTGTCAAACACCATTTCTTCCAGTAGCAATGCAGCCATAAACAATTTGTCATACTACAGCCCAAACTGGTTACTAATCAAATAGTCTAATCCAGCACTGCATATTTAAGCCTCCCTGCTTTTTAACAGAGCAAGGTAATAAAATGATCATCTCTTCAGACACCACATTAAAGAGACTGTATGGCATCATGATATTTTTTTTTCCTAAGAAATAAACACTTGAGTGCATTTGAACCTTGTTTTTGTGTTGCTGTGCTAAATCTAAAGCATTATTTTTTTCCCAGTTACATCATGCAATGGTAAAGTCAACACAAATAGTCAAGCTGTGCAACTCACTCTTTACTCAGTGTAAACTGGAACTGAGCCAGACACACTTTATTGTCAAGAAGTGAGAACTAAGTGGGTCGCTGACAGCCACACAGAACATGAGAATTTGAGGCCTGTAGCTTTACCTTTAACTGCAGGGGTGATGTTTTTTCTCTGTTAAGGAAGGTTCCTTATAATGCATTCAGCCTGCAGCAGGTGCAGCCTGCACCTCCACATTTGCAGCCTGGCTTGCCAACATTTTTCAGCACAAGTGAGGAAAAAACTTCCGGAGCCCAGAATGCTGGTTTGATGTATCCAATATGCTCTACCACATGGCCATAAATGCTATTTGCATGTGTGGAGTCTCATAAATGAACTTGCATGCTTAACCCTGTAGACCCAAACTATTTCCTTCACTGCTGCATCAGTTTTTCATGTAAAAAAAGGGAGGGAACCCTTGATAAGCAAATTATCCAGTCACCCTTTTCTGAGAGTCAGTATGACAAAAGACAAACCAGTCTCAAAAGCATAACCCTGGGAGCTCAGCTCCCTCTGCCCATGTGGAACCTCTTGTGCCAAGGAAAGGCAGTACATAACCAGGATGTTGCCATCACTGCATTGCATGACACCTGAGCAATCAGCAGTGCAATGGTTTTCTTGCTCTGCTCCATGAAGTGTTTTCTTTTTTTACACAAAAACTGTTAAGATTGTGCAGACATTATGAACATTTTGAGATTATCATGTTCTGTAGACAAAACACGCAAGTCAGAACAAATCCAGTCACACAGGCAAACTAGTTACAGAAAAGCAGCAGAAGAGGAATACAGTTTGTTGGTGAAACAATTCACATAGGTGACAATGAAAAGCACTTTATTTTTAAAGACTCACCCCTGCTTATCTACATAATCACTTGTACTTAAGTCACCTAAAAATATTTCACGAGTTAGCAGACAACAGAGCGCTAAATTAAAAGATTACATTCTGGTAGCACTTATCCGTATTAAGCTGTGAAAGTAGGCACACACACACAGCCCACACACAGAGACAATGGCTGAACAATGTCCCTGTGTCACCTGGAATACATGAAACCTGGGTTCCTCCACAGTATAAAATAAGAACTTCTCTGTGAAAAGAAAACTTTACTGGAAAAGCTGATGGCAGTCCCAGCCTTCCATATTTTGCAATGCTCTTCCTCTCTCCCTCTCCTGCAAAGTCTCCTGCTTCCTCTGGTGACTTTTTTATTGGGCTGTCCCTGACCTGCACAGATGCAGGGGAAAAAAATTCTACTTTATATACAGATCTACATAAGGTTATGGAGTAGAAGAAAGAAGTCTGTTATGTAAATACTTTTTTTGAAATCCATTGATTCACATTAACCTGGATAGAGCCATTTGGAGTAACAAGGACTACTCCCAGCAACCCGCAGGAGCTCTCCTGGGTCACTGGTAAAATGTGTGACACTGGAGAACAGGGAAACCTCTTATCAGTTCCAGGGCACATGAAAAGTCTTTGTGATTTATGGCAGTTTGATTATCCTGAGAAATGTCATGGCCAAAGCAGCTGCCCCCTGGGTTTTGCTGGAGGGTCAGAGGCTGCGACAGTGGGCAATCCAGATGATCGACATGAGGCAACTGCTGGATTTTACAAATACTTACACCAACAACCAATTTTGTGTATGGTAGCACACAGCTAAACCTTTTTATAGCCCAAACCCCTGGAGTTCCTCTCTCTTCACATCAAATCCTGACCTTTAGCAACACTGACAGCTCAGTGTAGACCCCATTTAACACCACCACCGTGCACTGACCATACAGAATTGCAGCACAGCGCCCTCCATAACTCACAAGTGAGCACTGGGAAACCTGGCCAACAGCTAATCTCAGTAGGACAATTGTAACTGGAAACTTGAAGAAAAGATGAGATTGTGCCAGGTCTTCGATCATACAGTCTTCAGGACAAATTGTATCTTTATTAATATTATGCACCACACCCTGCACAACTCTCCCCAGTTCATCTTGGGATCTCTGAATCACTCTGCCATAAATTTTATATGAAGAGCAATAACATAAGTCACATTAATACACCAATATCAATTTGACTATGTCAAAATAAACTGGCTAGCCTTGCAAAAAGGAATTTTAACATTTTACTGACTTACACATCATTCTCACATTAAACAGAAAACAAGAGCATTTCAACAAGCTGATTTATGATAGCTGTAGTTAAAAACTCAAAATATATTAGATAAAATGACACAACTACATATATTGATTTCACATAAGAAGAAGAGGCTTAGTGTAAATGTTATGGTTGCCTTAAGGTATTTAACTATCATTTACAAATAGTAATTTTAGGGATTGATAAAAGTGTGAGACAAATGATGCCAGCCAAGCCCAGGCCTGACTGTACAGCAGGCACATTGCCACTGAATGGCCATGAGCAAGGGAAAAAACCTTAGGCATTGTGAGAAAAGAGCTATCCCCCTTACTCTAGCAAATCCTTAAAAAAGGCAAGCTCAAATTGAGGTGTAGAGGGAAGGCTCTGTTAATAGGACTAACAGCTTATATCAGCCATGAGATGGCACAAGGCACAAAAAACTGTAAATCTCTATTCACAGATTATGCTGAGAGTGTCTCTTCTCACCCCATTCAAGGCTCCAAGACTTTCTTTTTTCTCCATTACCAAAATTAGTCTTGCTTTAGCATATGGGACATTTTTTCCCCTCCTTGGTCCATTTACAAACAAATGTTTGTGACTGTCAAAACATAACAAGGGAAAAGTGAACAAACACACAGAATTTGATGGAGGTTATAGTTGCATCCCTAATACTTAAAAAATTGTCATCTTTAGAGGACTTAAGTTACACATACCTTATGCTACAATTTTTCATGTTTTCCTGACTGCCTTGAGACAATCCTGCCCCTCCCAGAGCACATGTTTCAGTCCCCCACCTCTGAAAATACCATTCCCTAATTGTGCTAAGCACATCTCTCCATGAAGCTTGAGTCTACAGTGGTTACACAAAGGCAGGAGGGTTAAAAATAATCTGGGGGAGGAGAGCAGGGGAAAGCATGGAGCAGAGCAGGGTCACAAGGACCTGCCTGACCTACTCAAAAGTTCAAAAGGCAACTACTTTATTAGCTATGTTCACAGCATGTTGCTTTTATTATCCTTCCCAGGGAAATCCCTAGGATTTACAGTAGTGAGAAACACTTTTTCTGTGTATAGTCACATGGTTAGTACCGTCTTCAGCTTGCTTGAAAATAATTAACCCACCCCAACAAACTACACAACTAGCATATGCAGAAAGTTTCACATGCATTCAAAGTTTAACCTATACAAATATGCACATCAATCTCAATTGACTTGGCCTGAATTTGACCTCCTTCTTGTGTCTGCCACCTTTTGCTCACGGTATTAGAAAAGCAAATTGAATTTAGAGAGCCAAAGATCTTCTACACCTTCAGGAATGGAAAACTATTCCCCTGAATTTCAAGCAAGCCCAGCTGATGGCAGAGGGTCACTTTGGACTTAACCACAGCACTGAACAGAGAAGCAGATGTGCCCAGAGCAGCAGCCAGCACATCTCTGAACAAGTGCTGAAGATTTACTAGCAAAAGCTTTGGTAAGACAAACAGTGAGGGGTAGGGTGAGTCAGCATCAAGCCCAGTAGTAAGAGCAGTATTTTAAAAGTCAAAAGCAGAATACATAAATATTTCATAATTAGGTTACTATTATTTTCCAGCACAAGCAAGCAATTATGTACTGTTATCCCATAATTCTCCTCCTCCATCATCACTTGTAAGCCCTGAAAACTTGGATAAAATAAAAGACACTCCACAGCAAACTACTCTGGTACTACAGAGCATGGATGCATCCTGGCATGCTACACAAAACCATGGGGACTTGCACACATCCATGATTGTTCTTAGAATGGAACACCAGCTGACACTGAACACTTGTCCTAGAGACTCAAACCATCCTCTCCTCTGATCTCAGTTGCATGAAGCATGAATATTTCATGTCTAAAGAGGAGATGGTCCAATGTACTGACAACAGAACTTCCCAGCAGCCAAGGTGGCTCAAGCAACCATCCACCCCAGACTGCTTCAGAAGACACTCGCTTTATACTACAGCATTATCATGCAAGTGAAGAATGAAGAAAAACTTCCTGGTTTCTCCTCTAACTTGAAGAAGCTGCAGCACCAGTAACTCAGAATTCCAGTTCCAAAGACTGTGATAATTTTGAAGGCACTTGCAGCCTTTGATCATGCAGCACTAGAGACTCTCCCTCAAATCCTTCCCCAAACAATTCTTCCAATTTTGCCTTCTACTGGTTTTTTTTTATTTGTAATTTCAAGAATATTCTGAAGCCAACAAATGTATTAGATGGATCTGTCTTCTTGTTAACTAAATACTCAAGAGTAATTATATTTGAATTTCCAAAGCTCATGAGTAAACCTGGCCTGAAAATGCTATTGGCTTGTTTGCAAATAAACCTGTGTATGTTTATACTGGGCAGCAGTATCTGACACCTTACCCATGGGCTGAAGTTCAGAGCCTGAAATGTAGAGGTAAATTCTTCTCACAACTCTAACATTAAGAATTAAAGGCAACAAATTTAAAAGTCAATTAGTGATTTTTAGAAAAATGACATTATGTTCTGAGCTTTGGTGATGATTTTTTCCCCTCAATATTTGAATAACTGATGGAAATGATCCTAGGTAAACAGCATTTCACCTTACACCATAAGAAAATTATTTATGATACAAAAAAAGTCTGAGGCTATGGAGAGTCCATCTATTTGATGAATAAAGGTAAATAACATCTTTTCTAGGTTTTTCAGGTTTTTTTTTCACTTTTGTGTTGGGTGCTTCCTGAGTTTTTTAATAAACATCTGTAAAAACCTAACACTGTTCAAAGAATTAAAGATCTCCATGCAAGAACATGCCCAAAAAATACCACAAAACTTGATTAACACAGTGCTGAATAGTAGGTGATTAGATGCTTGCCAAGGGCTCCTTCCTGACAGCTCTCACAGACGTGCTGGAATGCTGTGGAGGACAGCACTGACCCAGGGCAGCCAGAGCTCTGCCTTAACCACAGTGGGGATAAGGAGGAACCACATCTTTTTTTTTGAAATCATTTCTTAATCCAAAGAGGGAAAAAGGAATCTGCAGGACTGATCTGGTCTCAGGAGTTTGATGTCAAAGGTTTCTGGAAGAACAGGAGTAGGTGCTACTTTTAGAGTTGGGCAGTACTTAAATTTATTTTTTTCCTATAAGATGTGTTCTTCTAACTTGCTAATTTATTGCAGCATTTTGGGCAGGGAGATAGCTGGATTGCTATTTTTATTTTAATTACTGAGTGATGCTTCCAGTGTGCATTGAAACAAGCATGTAAGATACCATTTGGGGGTTGCTGTGGGTTTATAATTGTGTTCTTTTTAATTCTCTGGCAAATTGCTAAGGAATTTTGATTTTGGCCTGCCTCATCAGTACATGTTCTCTCTCTGTGATAAATTATCAAAACTAATCAAAGTTTGTACTGAAAAGCTTTCAGTATGATGTGATGAAAGCATGCAAAGTTTTGTGTTATAAGAACAGACTTTTTCTTGAGACTTCTGGCTTTAAACTCAGGAAAGTGGAATTCATAATGAGAAACACTCCTACCTGGCACACAACCCCAGTCCCTCAGAGAGTGCAATTATACAATTATGCTGGATGAAACTTGAAGAAAGGTTTTCATTACATCTATCCTGTGTTCGTTTCCATGTCATATTTAACATGTTGTTTGTGTGATACTGGACTGGGAGAGCAGTGGTTTCTAGAAGACTAAAATGGATGGTTTATTTTTTTGAAGTTATTTTTAACTGTCACATTCACGAGGCACTGGATATGAAGCCTTTAATAATTATACATCTGATATATAAATAGCAAAACATGAGAAATAAGTAAACAAACAAAGCCATCCCTTCCTGGCCACTCTTGGCATGGTGCAGGAGGTTGTGGGCATGCCTGGCTGTCCAAAAGTAAATCAGCAGCCATCCTGAGCTAACAGCACATTCCACCTTTTCATTCTCTGTTAGAAACTGTCTCCCACAACAATAAGTTCTCCAAGTTGGCTGTTTCATTCTTTTATCCACAAAAAGTAAGTGCTGCCTTGTGTAATTATGACAGCACCTTCACAAGTACAGAAACACAATGCCTTAATGTTACTTGTCTGTTTAAGATTGCAATATTTTATACACTTAAAAGGTTTCTGCCCTTTTTCAGGAAAGTATGTTTTAGTCTTTAAAACTGAGAATTTTAATTATCTCTTGATTCTGCAAACTTGTGATTGGGTTCAGTTAATTATCTACATTAACCTGGATTTTCTTTTAGTCAGTGCCCTATAATCAGATGGACTGAGCAACTTGTGCTTCAGGTACTGAGGATGCTGCTCAGCATCAAAATCCTCCATCTTTAACCAGATATCAGCCTCTGTAAAGCACACGCAAATTATGTTTTTACCTTTGTACCAAGTTTGGCTTAAAGTAAGCAATAGGCTCAAAAGTTAAGTGGCAGGAATGAATACATGCACAGCATGATGAGGTATGATCTCACTTTCATAGAGCAGGTGAACAAGCAGTACCTGGACCTCTCTCTGCAGCATGAGCCCAGACACAGATTCAGTCATTTAAAATAATCTCCCATGATAATTAAGCTGAAGTTGTGAACAAGCATCATTTAGCAAACATAGACTATCAAAGGGGAACCTGGATATAGAAGAGTCAATAATTTTCCTTCTTCTTAATAAGTAGTGTTTGTGCCCAAGTTGGGAGTACTTCTGAAACACGAACAAAGCAACAGGTATGTTTGGAAATTTAAATCTGCAGGTTAAATTTAAAAACATCATGTACCCTCATAGTATACTAAAGGCTAGCCAGTGTTAAAACTGCTATCTCTAAAATAGCATAAGTTCATATAAGTTCATTGTTCTGAGAGGAGACCAGCATTAAAAATTTTCCAGGTGCCAGTGAGCAATGACCCAAGTTAATTCTACCTGAGCAATAAAAGCACTTGACAAAAATGAGAAATGTACTAGTAGGGGTTGATTTTTTTTTTTTGGTGCCCTCTTCTTCCATTTCCAATTGCATCATTACCACTAACAGAAAGGTAAGTCAATTCAAATAATGACACTCAAGTGATCCCATCTGAAAAAAAAAAAAAAGAAAAAAGAACCACATTTTCATTTCTTGCATCTCATCTGACCTCCTCAGTACAACCATGAAAAAGACAAGGGGGGGGCGGGAAGGAGGAAAAACAAAAGACCGAACCAAAAATCTGAACAAATTGCTGCAGAGGCTCAGAATATCAGTTAAGAAATATAGCTGCTCTGAAACATTTCAAGAGAATATAAAAGGGCCTCTACAATAGTATAACCTTTGCCTCTGTCTGCCAGCATCACAGTTTACACGGTTTCCATGGAAACCCTCTGCAAACATACGAATGTGCTTGTTGCGTTAGATGTCGAACAGAAAATCCTTTGTGGCAACTCTGGAGGGCCATGGCCAGTGCCAACCTCCCAGAGGAATAATGCCCTTCACTATGCCTTGCCCAGCAGGCTCATGACACACTCGCTCACACGGCACAGCTGCTGCCACCGCTTGTTTTTCCCCAACTGATAAAAAAAGAAAAAAAAACAAACTCAAAGAAATATGTGCACATCATAACTATCAAATATTTCCTCCTTCATGGAGAGCCTGTTTTGCCTTCACCAACCTGACAGCAAAGTCTTTGGTTCTGGACTCTCAGATGCAATGCAGGAACTGTTCAGTGAGGACTGACTGGGAGGCTTCCAGCAGGGCATTGGGAATACATTTGCATATTGAGTAGATAGCTACCCAGGAAGGGGATGCCACAATTCTTCATTATTATGTGCTTTGAGAAAAACACATTAAAAAATACACATAAAACCTGAGCATGCAATAGGTACACCCGTCCAAAATACAAAACTAGTTTCATCACCTTGTTATTTCTCATCATGGGAAGACCAGCTGACCTACAAATAACTCATTGGATGAGATCCTCTTTCAGCCCTGGAGGCAGGAAAATTCTAGCCAAGAAAGGGAAGTGTCATCAGGAGGGGTGGTTTCTTTTTTTTTTCGTTGTTAGGGGTATGTGTGTAAGTGAAAGCTGAGGAACTAAAAAACTGGTTTCTGCTTTACAAAAGAGGAGTATTGCTACAGGCAAACATCTGGCTGTTGTGTGCCTTCTGGATTTTCTAAAAATTCATGTCCACTCTCTAGCTGTACATGTTTTACCAGCATTAAAATATGAGTGCTTCTAATAAAAGTGGACCTTCAAGACCAGCAGCATACATACCTGGAACATACCTTGTCTGTAGGCTAAAACATTGTCTTTCATCCTTATTCCTCTGAAAAAACAAATTTTTGGTACAGCAAAATAGACATTAGAAAAAGCTTCTTCAACCAGAGGGTGGTTGGGCACTGGAACAGTTCCCCAGGGCAGTGGTCACAGCACCAAGTCTGACAGAGTTCAAGAAATGCTTGGACAACACTCTTGGACACATTGTGTGATTCTGGGGATGTTTCTTTGCAGGGCTAAGAATTGGACCTGATTTTTGTGTGTCCCTTCCAACTCAGTCTGTTCTATGATCCTGGGACTCTGACTTCTGAGATATCAATGGCGTAATCTACCCAATTGCTCATCGATGTGCACAGCTTCGGGGGGATGACCCTCAGGGAGGATGACACCTCCAAAGGCCACATTTAAGATCAAAGTCTTTGGACCCTGCATGGGATGGGAAAGCCTGACTGTGCCATTCCATGTAGAACTGGGGAGGTCAGCACCCTTCTGCTTCTGACCAGACACTTCACCTGCCATTCAGCCATTTCCAGCCACTTTTACTGTCGGTGGCAAAAAACAGCAATGTAACGGTTTTGTCTTAAAAGCTGAAGAACGAAGGAAAAAGGATTTTGTACTAGAAAGAGAAAACAAACTGAACACTTTCAACTTTGCCAGCTCTCTGTTTTTGTGTTTACTTCTTTCCCTTTCCCAGAGAGAGCCCTGAGGGGAAGCCCTCCCTGCTCCCTCATGGCCACCCTCACCTCACACCCACCGCCAGCCCAGGCCCCCAGGCAGCAGCTGCCAAATTAACTCTGAGGGCAGCCAATCTCTGCTTTTAGCCTCGCCTGCAGAACACAGGAGCGCGGGGGTCACTCAAAGCCCGTGTTGTTCCAATGCTCTAATAACCCATTGTTCCCCCGCGGCCGCCTCAGCGAGATAAAACGAAAGGCCGCGTTTTCCGAGGGTAAGCGAATTCCCGCTGCCAGCCAAGGGCTCGGCCTCACATGGGGCCAGCCCATCCTGCGGCTCGGCAGGGACCTGGTGGGTTTGTTTTTGTTAGTGGGGGTTTGCAGGAACATCTGCTCAATGAAGGGATGGTGTGGGTCTCGCCATCGCCTTCCCCACAGGGCTGTGCAAAGCTGTGTTCACTCCCTCTGCACTCATAAAGATACTGCATTGACAGTCCCACGGCTAAAATCTGGCTCCTACCTGCTGGATGTTTATAATCTGCTTCCTACCCGAGGCTGCAGAAGGATTGACAATCTAATGGTTTCTACTGTAACTTTTCCAGGACAGGGGAGCCACAGCATGGGCTCAGGGCAGAGAGCCCCGGCAGCAGGGCTGAAGCACCCCCAGCATCACATCCACCAGACTCCAGGTACACCATGTGTAAGTACTGGGACGGGAGAAAGGACAAAACAGGCAGAAATTATTCCAACAATACAGGAAATTATAAGATTAAAAAGCCACTCGTTTTATATTTTCACCACATCCTCTCGTCCAGTAATGAAGTTCGCTGAACATCATTAACATTCCGCTAATGAGACATCCAACTGCCCAGAACGGCAATAACGAACGTGAGCTCTGTTTCCACCAAATCTACCAGAAAGATTTTTAAGGGTCTGCTTTCCCACTGACATGAACACATGACTCCCATTAGCCTTAATAAAGGAACAGTGCATTCAGTGGGAGAGAAACTTCCCAAGGTTGCATAACTGAACTGCAGCATGCTCAAGACACAGTATAGACTGCTAAAAGAAGTTAGCAGTCCCAAAACTACAGGGACAGGCCAAATTCTTCCATTACTTTCCCATTAACTTTTGTCATAGTTCAGACTTCATTGCTTTAGGCAGTGAGAGTACTCAAAGCTTTTTTTATGACAGAAAAAGGGAAACGTAAATTTTTTAATGGAAAAACAAATCAGGCAGTGGGATGTTTAAATTCTATTTTTAGGCTGAAATAAATTAACTTCAGATATGGACTTTCTTAATGCATTGTCCCTACACACTATTCTTGACTCCATGGTATATAAATTCTTACTTTTCTAACAATGCAAATTTGTTGACAGGATGACAGGTTAAAGTTTATCTTTCAGGCTGCTTCCCTTGCCCCAGTCACAAAAATCTAGTTATGTCAATTTATGTCCCTTTCAGTGTTCAGTGAGGCGAGGAAATGGAGTGGAGTGCCAGAATGTAGAAACAATGCAAAAAAACTAATACCAGAACTTAGTATTTGCCTCTTAGGCTAAGCTCTGCTCACCCTCACAAAGCTTTGGAATTAATATTGTGTATCTCAAAACTGTGCTCAAGAAAAACCTTCATTCCAGATGTTGAAAACATGATGAATCTACTGAAAGTTAGAAACTTTTTGTTCATCTCTTCTCCCCAGTTTATATATTTTAAAATACTTGGGTACTTAGCTCTTGGTTTTTTTTTTTTTCTTTGACCAGGGTGCATGTATGCTTTTGGATACTAGAAAATTGAATTTAATAGACTACTTAAAACTAGTTGGTCATGCCTTTACCATAAGAATCTCTCTGATTCTGGTGTAATGAAAGAATCTGATGTAATTTAAGAAATTAAATACAATTGCAGCATACATTAATGAAGGCTGCCTCATGCACTCTGCTATAGCTTTAAATGAGAATAGACTTCTCTATTATCTATCACACTGCAGTGACTAATATGGGAGAATATCTAGTCTGCTACTACTCACACACATGATAAAAACTCATTAGCACACATACAGAATCTGAACTACTTTGATACAGTAAAGAGAGATGGGGAACTACATCTCTCTTTACAATTGCTATAACTGTGTGACCAGTAATGAGCTGTTTTAGAGAGCCATGTGTTTAAACATATCAAGATTACCTACCTATAAAAAACCCCCAAACCAACAACAATTAAAAAAAACAACTCCAAACCAAACTCAACCACAAACCAAAATATAAGTGATTCGATTTATTTCACAGACTTAAAAGCTCAAAGGTACAGGGAGCCATGGTACTGCAGCACAGTGCAATTAGCCCTGTGCCCTACGAGGCTGTGCTGACTTTAGCTGCCAATAAACACTCAAAACTCTGAGCCCAGTCCTACTGAGTCTGATGTTCTCCTTGGCTTAAGCAGAAGCAAAATCAGATCTCATTTCCTTTAAAAAAAACCAAAACAAAAAACCAACAAACCCATCCCATAATATACAGAATGACCACTGCTAACAGGCTGATTTATGGATACATGATACTAACTACAGTAGGAAACTCCATTCAAACAGAGAAACTGTAACTCACCAGTCATGTCACAACACTGAAGATAAAAATCATGCTGGTGTCAAATAGAAGACACTCAAATTACAAGACAACTATCTGCAGCATCCATCCCCAACCATTCTGTCAAACACACAACTGCAATAGCACAAAGCATCTTTATGACAGGAATAAAAGGCTCTTTAAATGCTCCTTTTATTTTTTTATTGAATGAACCCACTCTTACACAAAGTTCACTCAACGATGTCTCGAGCTTTAGCACTGCCAAATCCTGTATTTCATTAGTCAACTATGGCTTGTCAGTCACACACAGAACAATCTGAAGTATTTATTGACTGCATACAATTTCTTCATGTAGTAGGTCAGGTGGTTGTTTAAGACACTGAACTTATTACTACAGTGATAAATGTAGTTGTCAGGACAAGAATCTTTTCAGTGTTACCCCACAGCTGACCAAACATTTCCCTGCTCCAAGTTACTGGCAAAACTCAAAGGGAGTTAAAAACCAAAGCCACAGACTCCTCCCAGGCAGTGTTAGTTTCAGCATTTTCTGTAGCTGACTCTTCTCACAGATCAGTAATCTTTACTAACAGTGCCTCCCTCCAAGGAAGCACACTGCACCACACCTCCCAATTGTTTTAGAAGTACACATATACAAAGACCACAGTTGAAAAAGATACCATCAGAGCTGGCGAGTCCAGAGAAATCTTGTCCTAAATATTTTTCAAGTTTATGCATGAGAAAAGGGTGGAGAAAGAAACCACAGCTGAAAGATTCACAAACATGAACTCAGGTTTGCAAAGCAAATCATGCCACCAACCTGTCACGTAACCCACAGGAAAACACAGTGCAGACAGTCTGGATCAAGATACTCACTGTCAGATGAATTAAATTGCCCAACTCCTATATGAGTTCCTTAAAACTGGCTGGATTTTTTTGCCACTCTTAATCTCGCAGTCAGACAGGCACTAGATTAAAGTGAAGGCAGAGCAGAGAACAGCCAGTCTCTAACCTTTAACAACTTCTTACATGCCGGGGTAATTAAGAACACTGTTCTCATACCCTGTTTATTGCCTTGAAAGGATCACCAGTTGGTTACTGGCCATAAAAACAACTGCAGCTCTATAATTCCTTAAATATTTACTAACAACATACACCAGAGTGCAAACCCCAGAACTCTATTCTTGATAGTCAGACCTTTCTGTGCAAACACAAATTGACAAAAAGACCTTCTGGCAAAACCACTCCAGAATGCTTTTACTCTTCGGTTTTGAAGCAGAGATCTGCCTTTTTCCCCTCCCTACAACACCACCCACTCTTCCAAACAAATAAGTAATCCAGTGTTGCACAGGAATTTTAATTGTTTCCATAACTTCTACTACCTGCCAAAAAAGTACTTAGTATGACAGATATGGAACAGGGTGCCTATGATACATGTATATTTATAATAAGATATGACCATATATATGGATATGTACAACATACAACTTATGTAATAGTTAACTTTTGTATAGCTATAAAAACTAAAAGCCCTTCAAGGAGGCAACCTTCGTTCTTTGAAGTAACAGCCATGATTTGAGTTACTGACTCTCAGGCTCAGATTTACAATCAAATTACTACAGCTGAACTTCCTGCATACCACGTGAGCCAGACTTGGGTTGGTGTCCCCTTGCGTGCTCTTAGCCACGACAGACAAGGTCGCAGTGGAAATCCCTTGCATGGAAGGCTGAAAAACTAGGATGTAAGTGTGCACTCTGTTTTTGCTGGAAGTACAATCCCACAGCTCTCTGCAGCAGTCTCTGCAAGAGTTTGGCTGATTTGGGTGCTGAGACTGAAAGTTTGGCTCCTTCCAAGAGTTGTGCAATTTCTATTTATTTATTTATTAAAGATCTTGGTCTGTCAACCCTTCCTCACTCTGCACAGCATTTACCACAAATAATGGCCCTGGTTTCAGTGGGACCTTTGAAATACTCATCTTAAGATACGAGGAGTTACACAACCCAAGCTGGTGGGGACATTTTCAACATATTTGTACAACTTCATTTATTTAGTTATTAAGACCAGGTCTTAAAACAACAAAACCTTTTTCAAGCATTTGTTTAAACAATTCATTCCAGGTATGAGACTATTTATAAATATATGGTATGCAAATACTGTGTACTAGTAAAATACTTATGAGAGTTGTAATTATTTTGGCAAAAGAGCTTAGAGATCTTCCCCTGAGTAAACTGCATGTCAGCATAAGCCTACTAGCAGGGGAGGTGTAACAATTCCATAAAACAAAAGTGCATTTAAAACAGTTTAATACACAAGGGAAAAAATATCTGTTATACATTCATACTGGAAGCTCACAAAGTATTATCTTCAACAACAGGTACCACACATTTTTCCACTGATTTTACAACTAAGCCCAGCATGCTGCAGCTTCTGATAGCATTAGGGCTTAGAACCTACTTTTGACAGCATTTTTTCATTTGTGATGGGTGGTTTGTTTTTGGATTGTTATGGGCTGGGTGAAGCCTCGAGGCAGACATGCAGCCCTGTTGATAACATATGTATTTTCCAACCCCGTGATAAATTTCCCATAACTGCTGGGCTGGAACATGACTTTCAGCAACTTGACTCTTTCACATTTGGCTAAAGCAGCATCAGTCCATTTTATAAATTAGCTCCAAGAGAATGCATGGAAGACAACCCTTTTCATAACAGATTGCTTTCAACGCTCAACTTCAGACTCCTATGTTCAGATAATAACGATTACTGCTTTCAGAATTCCAAATCTCCTCAGCCAGAATTTTTCCTCAAGCTGGAAATCCAAAGTCAGAAATTAATTTCACAGAGTGCACCTGGAATTTGAATATCGACATCAACAGTGCTGGTTGCTACATCTTAGGAGAGATTTTACTTCGTATGCAAATCCTAAACTACAGATATATTTCAGTACTCTTACATTACTCCCACTGAAAAGGTCTGCGCTGTTTTTAAAGCCTTAAAACCTTGCCTTTCACAGCTGCAAAGGAAATGACAAGAGAAGAAAAACACAGCCCAGTGCATATCAGCAATTAATTCCATCCACAACTGCCCAGCTGTTTGTGCATGGAGGAACTGGGCTGTTTCCCCTCTGAGCTTGGGCCACTGAAAGCTGATACGGCCCTTTCGGAGATGTGGGCTGCTGGTAACGCGTCAGGAATGCGCGCGCGATCACACGGAGCTGCAGGGGAAGAAATGAAATCCAGACTGAGTATCTGTGCTATGAGGATAAAGTTATCTGGGGCAGAGAGAGGCCGAGGGGGACGGGGAGCTGCCAGTGAAGCCAGGCTCAGCCTGCAGGGCACAACCATCACTGGCAGAGACAAGGTGGGATGAGCTCAGAAACCTGCATGTCTGTGTCAGCTCTGCCAAGGTGTTTTTATGTTGGCTGATGTCAGACAGGCAGATCTGGGGGCACTTCACAAAAGCTGGTACTTTCACTTGGGATCATGCTTTCCCAGCAAAGTTGCAACAGAGACTTGGCTCCATCCATTCTAGAGTAAGACTTATTAGTAAGTAATCTCACCAATGCTTGCAGCCCTGGGGCCCCAGAACTTAAGGCAGAATTCAGTCCTTTAGAATCTTTCCTATGAATGAAATCCCCTCATGCCACCCTTGGGATTTCAGGAAAGGCACAGAGTATATAAAAGGGGGATGCTCTTGGTACCATTGACAAACCGCACCCTGTTAGAGCCCTGGAAATTTCTGCCCACTCAAATTCACCAGTTTACATGAACAGCTCATTTTTTCCTCTAATACTTTTAATAATTTAAAACTGCAAGACAACATGTATTTTTTTCCTCCGTTAATCTAAACCCGTCCCCATATAAAAACTCCAAATTGCTGGGTAAAGCCACAAACAGCAAAACACTTCTAATATATATTATTGGCATTTTTTTCTTCAGCTCCAACACCACCAGTAAAAAAATAGCTCCTTTGATTTTTGGTAGCAGCAAGTCATTGGATGGAGCAATCAATCCTCTCAAAACTGCACAGGTATTCAAAAGAATGACACTAATAAGAAAGTATTTTCACTTGACCATTTTCAAGACCAGTGCCTATGGTAAGAAGAGTAACTACCACAGGGCTATTCCCTTCACAAAAAGCAATGAAGTACCAGCTTGTGTATTTTGCTGAATAAACTGAGTCTGCTAAAACTACACACTTGTGCCCCAATGTGTGGAAAGAAAAACATTCTGCAGAAATAAAACTGTGAAATGTCCATACAGCAATAAAACAAATTGTAGAAAAATATCCTTCTAGCAAACAAGATTGATGAAATATTTAAACATTACCTTTTCAAGGAAGGATCTCTAAAGTTTAGAGCTATGCTTCCGGAAGCTTGGTATAATCTCCAAAACCATGATACAAGCATGCAGTGTTAAAATTTGGAAACCAGAAAAGCAGAGGACTTTCAGTAATTTACAGCTTCTCAAGGAAAGTAAATCCAAACCCTATGGTTGACTGGAAGATATAAATTTGTACAAACAGCTTAAAATATCATCCCTTTTTTCTGTCTTGGAACCAATGACTCAATAAAGGCTAAACAGAAGCAGCACATTTTTAAATCAGAAGCATAGCACAATTTAGACTGCATGTAATCTCACTATATTGCTGCATGAACAGTTCCACTGCTGCTGGAAAGCAAGAACAGCACTCATCATTCTTCCCACAATTTCATTTTTAGCTACTCAACATTGGGCAAATCCATTGGGGGATGATTTCCTACGTTGCTTATTGTCTGCCACAGCAAAACCTGGCTTTCTCACATATTAGAAACATGCACAGAAAGTTTCTGGATGTGATCAGTCAATCACATCACAATGAGCAATTCCAAGACCTCCAAGGTACATAGGTCACCTTCCCAAGACCATTAGTTCTTTTCACATGAAGTTCAGCAATGCTAATAATTTTTTTTCTTAATATCCTACTTATTCTAAATATTGGACAATACAAGCCAAAAGTATTTTTAAACAGCAGAACATGGAGAAGTCTTTAAAAATCCCAGAAGGACTAAAGGCTTTTTTAGACTTACCTCAAAATGGAAGATATCTCAGTAAAGAAGGGAATGGTGATAGAGCTGCAGATGCCTTAAAAAGTTATGTAGCTTAAAAATTCCTCCTCCCCCAGCCACACTAACTAGAATGGGTGTTAGTTATTGATTTCAAATTTGTTTCTCAGGCTCAGTTTTCAGCAATATTTTGATAGAAGGCTGTGAAAATACTGATAGATGCTAAAAGTGATAACAGTAAGTTTCACTGCATCAGTGGAACTCAGCTGAGCACTACAAATAGAAATCATTCAAGTGAATCTTGCAAGTGCACATATGCCAACTGGCTAACTAAACACAGCTCTTCACTGACTAGTCTCTTCTGTTTGCTACTTCTCCAGAGCAAAATTCTCTCTTGTGAAGCAAACCTATCCAAGATCTATGTACTCTTTAAAAGCATGGAAGATCTATCCCAGAAATACACAATTCTTCAGCTTGTAAGGATTTACCATTTAAATTTAGGCAAGATGCTTCAAGCTGGAGATAAATTTTAGTCACTAAGGCTAAAATTCAGATGCAGAGAGGGTTCCAAGCCCACATACCACTTATGTCCCAAACCAGACTCACAGATGAGTAATAGTGAGGTTTAGCTGCGCACACCTCTCAGATTTGATACACAGCAAAAAATTTCACACCAAAAGAATGAAAAAGGGGTTAGAAAGTCCCTAATTTTCACATCCAGCTGTAATACATAAATTGTTTTACTTATACTGAATATGAACACATATCACATTTGCTGGAATAATTATTGAAATGTGGAAGTTGTTTGATTGTGCCTAGAAATGCTTACATCACATAATAGTTAAGGATAAATAGCACCATCTGAACTTGCAAGAGAAGTTCATACTTCACAGTTAAATAATTTGTGAGTCACTTGGGATGACTTAAGTTCTTCTCTCTCCGAGATGTGAATCAGGAACAAAGTTGCTCAATGTCTAAAAGTTCCCAGTTCGAAAGAAAAATTCCTAAGTCCTAAAGTAACAGTTTTCATTTATCATCTATATTATCTACTGAGTACTGAAATTTAACATCTTCATGTTCAGCATTTGTGTTTGTGAAACCATTAGGTCGTAGAGTGCAATTCTTTCTGCCTAACTTCAGATAATTACACAGCACTTGAATTCACTGTCTAACTAAGCTCTCTCTGGCATGAAGTGAGTAATTATCTAGACTTCATTGGCTGTGCCATAGACTTAGAGTTGTTCCAACAGAGGCACACAATCCACAAGCAGGCACTGATATTGCAGAGATCTCGAGTTATGCAAGGCACGTGCTGCTCTGAAACACTGACAAGCTACAGGCAAGACAGAATGAACATGTGAAAAGAGATCATTTAACTATTTTATTAGCCCAGGGGAAAAAAATCCAAGTGGCAGATAAAAAACCAATTCATTAAATTCTTGCAATTCACGTGCACAACGGGTAATACACTTTTCTATTCATCTCACAACCAGAGGTCTTTTTTTACATTGCCCAAGTCAACACCACATATTACAGACTAATTCTCAGCAGTGAGATACAACACAGTATAAAATGAGAACCTCAGTGCCAAGCACATCCCAAGATCTGGCAACAGTGTGAGTGTAGACTAAAATATGCTGTGAGAAACTGTCACCAGGCACAAACAAGGTTTCAGAATACCAAGTGCAACAGCTGCCAACATAACAATAATTAAGTAAAAATATATGACCAATTCCTCAAAAAATATAAAAAACCAAAATCTCAACATGTAGGGAATAGAACAGGAGGAGGAACAAAAATCTCAACATGTAGGGAATAGAAAAGGAAGGAGGAACAGAAGAAAGGTAGCAGATATGTTATATTTGGTTTGCAATCAAAATACAAATTAAATTTATTTGATTACAAAAATGTTCATCCATGGAGACTACTATAAGACAAACAAGCTTAATGGGAAATAGTGTTTAACAAGTTCCATAAATGATTTTTAAAGTAATGACAAAGCTTTCTCTCCCATTCTCAGTAAGTGCTTGAAGCTAATGTACATCTCAAAGACTGTCTTCTGTATTTTACTGTTGCTGTCAAGAAAGAAAAATGAGCCAAAAAGTTAGCAAATGCACTGCACAACTAACACTTGACATCAATGTGGAACTAGAGCTGCTACATCTCAGCGTTAGCATGACATGTAAAGAAACAAAGGACTCCTTTATAGTAGAAATCCTTTAATGGTTCATGCTGAAAGTGGAGTAAGGCAACAACAAACTCCTCGTAGCCATCAGCCCACTACAAGCACCTTGCAGTATTCATGGCAATAAAGAGTTTATTGCAGTGAAATGTACTGAATGCACTGCACTGAAATGTATTTTTTAAAAGCTGATTTATGCTCTCCTCCTTACATGACAGTTAGATGAGCCAGGGTTGAATTGGCATGATGCATGACAAACACACAACACCAAGTTATGGTGACGATGAGAGGATTTTTGAATACTTTTCTAAATCATAAAAGCTTATCAGTACCCACCTACAAACATATGCTTTCTTCCATATGACACAATGTGCAAAATAGCAATGGTGCAAACTTCATGCTTTATGCTTGAAAGAGAATAGCATAATTTTATCTACAGTGTATACTCCCAAAGCCTAAGGGAGAGATTTGGTGAAAGAAAATAGTTCCATGGAAGTAACCTTATCTTTCTGGTAACCTTTGGCCATTTTGTAATTCTTTGGTATAAAACTGGTATAAAGCTGACAGATGTTGGAGAGGGCCTTTCAGCTGCTCTAGTAAATCTGTTTCACTTTAAAGCTATTTCACCATCATTAAGTACCTTAAAATGGCTCTAACTGTGAAAAAGCTTGAAGCTGCTTTTAGTCCAAACTACATTTTCTTCGTAAAGCCTGATATGATGCCAATATGACACTTTACCTTATTTATTTTGTATCTTCTTACCAATAAATTTGTGTTATCAGTAATGTAAGAAAGAGTCACGAACATTCAGTATGATGTGTGCCAATGACATACAAAGACAGGAGAAAATTCAGACTTGGCAGATTTCATAGGAGTCTGTTGACTGACAATGCCACACATACCACAAAGTAAGCTTCACCTACATCTTGTGGTCAGAACCTGACCAAAATTAAACAAACATTCACATCTAAATTAACGTACACGGGCAGTCAAAGATTTTTATTACATATGTGTCATTAAGTGTTCTTGAGGCAACACAGTTAATTTCAGCCCAATGTTTCTTATAATCCAGTTACTTATTGGGGTCCATCTAATTTATCACAAAGTTACATTGTGGTATAGTATTCTGTTCCTGGCTGTTAAGTAAGTACATTTTTCAAAAAGTTACACGATTACAGATGATTTGGGTTTTTTTTTGCATTTCACACCAGCAAGTTCAACTCTACAGGCTGAAGAGGAGGAAAACAAGACCTAAATAACTGAATGTCCCACCCTAAGGTTAAAGGCCATCTATCTGAAATGCACATGAGCACTTCCCTCAAATCCTGAGATAAGTTTTTGCCCACGCATCTGCCACGTGTTTACCGATTTTGTGGTCTTTGTTCCTGATGAAACACACCACCTTGCCTGTACAGACCTGCAGCTCTGTGGTGCCCTGGCTATTCCTGGAATGCTTTTAATACATTGAAATTGTGTTTGTCTATCTTCCAGCTCTGATCTCACAGCCATTTTAAGCAACAGATCACAGTTGCCAGATCAATGTTGTCACTGGTGGTTACCGTAAGCTCTCTTGGGTAAATGGTATCTGCTCCTGGCAATTTGCCACTTTTTTTTTTTCTAAATTCTAAAAATCTTTTTAACCAACATTTCAATTTGAGACCAATTCTCAAAATATGACCTACAAAGTGAAGTTTCTGCCCTAAAGTCTCTCAGGAAAAAATCTTGGATAAAAACCATTTAGCTTTTTTACTGTGCCCTATGTTCACCATGTATTTCTTCTATATTCAGTCATCTATCAGCTCTCCAGTCTGTCTGGCAGGATGTTCATTCCTGATGTACTTGAAATGATTCAATTTAAAGGATTTATTGCTGGCTCTGGTATCTTTAGCAAATTGTTTCTCAGAATATCTTTTGGCCAGACTTATTATACTTTAAAATTTAATTTGTGAGAGAGTTTTTTTTTCCCCCTTCTATTTTCTTCAGCAAAAACTTCAACTTTTGAAAGATGGTTCCTTGTTGCTAAGAGATTCCTAAACCCTCCTATAAACCCCTCCTTGCCTCTTAAAAATAAAAAAGTAGCAACAACAAAAAGTTTGAAGTCTTCAGTAAATGGGTATATTTTTTCCAACTTCTAATTCATTCTTTTAAAAGCCACTTTACTACCTGCAGGCTTTAACTTCTTATAACAAGTATTTTCATTTTTATGACTAGCAAAGGTAGGAGGCTGGCAAGGAAATTGCACTGCTCAGACCACTGAACTTGAATCAGACAACCACATTCCTGGGAGCCAGGGAAGAACAGCTTTGCTATTCCAGACACAAATGTTCTGAGAGCAACACTGATGCTTTCTGCAGTCACTGCCTTCAACAAGCTTGAGACTTGTTTCCACAAGATTTGGAAACACAAAATTGCTTCCTTCCATACTTTCATGGTAGCAGGTTGCTGCCCCAAACATCAAGGTGATGTTAAATGTAGTATAACCACTATTGGTATTGTAGGTTACAATGTTTCAAAACTTTTTATTTAAGAAACACATACTCAAACACGACAAACAGAATGCAGATGGGTTTGTTTTATCGTGGTTTAATTGCAATATTTGAGGGATTGACTGCTTTAGTTTATTAAAAGAATTAACCCAATCTAAAGTAACAGCCTATGTGAAGTGTAAGTACTCCATTTCCATGGAGAATAAACACATTTCATTTAGCAATTCGCTCACCAATTTGTGTAGCTGCACTACTGTTAGTCCAAAAAATGTGATTAAATTGAATTTAGAATTAAGATAATTATAGGTTTCTCCAGTTAATGGTATAAATAACCTTCAAACTGAACTTCTTGACATGAAACCCTCCTCATTTCTATGTTAAGGTGTAGACACTGGGCAATAGCAGCAACTGTTCCTGAATGTGGAGCATAAAGGAATCAGACTTTCATGTTTTGTTAGTGATTTTTTCTACCCCATTCTCCTTCAACCAAGACTCCCCTCAGCCTAAGATGACACACCACAAATCACAGTTCCTAGCACTCCACACTGATAACCAGCAGAGACTTGAGTGTTGGCAAGTCTCAGTTAGCAGCCGAAGCTCTGCAGGAGGAGCAGAATTAAGGGAGCATCAGCTACAAAGAACTTGACTGAGTTTGTTTTAACATGACATACAACAAAACCAAGCTTTAAACTTACTTCCACATTTAACAAACTCTTCTCCATGAAGAGTCATTGGTCATTAGCAGACAGAGAAAACCTTCATGTTACTACAACTGAACTGTCAAGAAGTTATACAAATCCAGCTTCAGCAGAGGGGAAGAAAAAACTGACTTTCTAAATATCAACATTTGTTAAGGACGTTATAATCTCTGAATACAGCTCAATAAGTGAAGGGGGGGAAAATCACAAACCCACAGGCTGCTGCTGAAGTTAAATTGGTACTGAGTGGGAGAGTTTCAAGGTTTATAACTACTTTAGAAAAAAAATCCAGTTTTAAAACACATATTCCTCATTCACTCTACACAGCTGATTAATAAAGCCAGACCTGATAAAATCCAACAATCTCCACAGTAAACACACAATGGTGAGCTAATACCCATGTAGCCACATTTGGGTTTTTTATGTTTTACAAAGATTCAGCAGTTTTAAGTCATCAGGAACAGATTTATTCTTACACAAAGGAATAATTAAAAAAAATTAAGTACAATGTGTTAGATGTGGAGAGACACAATTAAAGCCATTTCATTAATAGTTATAATGGTAGAAAAATAGAATGAGTTTATCTTTTGGAAAAAATATTTAATTTTAAGGTAGATCTATTCTCTTGCAGTTATAAGCCTGATCGCTTAAAATATACCACTCAGCAACTTTGAATAGCATTTCCAGCTTTAATTCCATCATCACAGAGAAAGAGCTGAAAATCTGATCACCATGTCACAAGCAACTGAACAGTTACATCAGCTCCTCTTTGCAGAGCTGTTCTTCATTAATTTATAATTAACAGGATGTGATAAAACAATCTGTATTACTAACTTTTAACAGCCTTCTTGTGTCAGCTGGAAATGTTTTTGTGTGGTGAACCCCAGAGCTCCAATGCTTCTCTCCCATGCCTAGCACCTCCCCAAAATTCCATCTGGAGGTGCCCACCAAGCTCCTCTGCCCCCTGCTGCAATCAGAGACTTCACATGAATGCTGTCCTCTTCCTCCTCCTGCCTCCCATGAAACTCTTTATCACATGGACTGAGGAATTTGACTGGGAATGAGATACAGACACTTATCTGCTGCCAAGCAAACTGTTTCCATGAAAGGGACCTTGGAAAGGGAAAATGGCAAAGAGCAATCCAACACTCTTCAACATGTTCCAGGCACTCAAGAGGAACAAAAAGCAAAAGACAAAAGGGGGGGAAAAAAAAAGCAAAACCAACAATTCAGTATTTTAACAAAAGTGAAATAAAGCCTTCGAAAGCTGTGCTGTCTTGGAAGGCCTGAATGTCTTTTTCCTAAATCCTCAGCAGAAGTTCTGTAACAGCTACAGAAATTCTGTACAAACTCAGGGATTAGCAGCATGCCTGAGGAGGAAGTGGGATATTTGCTTCAAGCACCCTCTTCACATTTAAAAGGTTGTAGGAATTTGGATAAGCCTTCCTTACAGCTATGCATCATCCTAGTAGCAGCAATTCTGAAAATATCCTAGGGTGATGTTTTCCTTTTTTACTTATTAATCTTCCTCATCCTCAACTTCTAAGCTACTCCAGCTTTTCATCACAGCGAGAGAAGCAGGACAAGTGCTCAAATTTAGTCTGTTTATGCCAGAGAAACTTTATGTTTGGCTTTTTTGAGACAAGACAATCATCACTTGATGCTGACATTACAGAGAACCAGGTTCTATTTTGTAACAACAATCTATGCTGAAAATTATTGTGTTTTTAAAATAATGATTAAAGACACAACCAACAACCCCACAGCTCTTTCACATATGTACTAAAAGCAACAGGAGCTACACACAAAGCAAGTGTTTTTTCAGAAGAAAGGCAACAACTATAGAAATGTTGAACAGGATCTCCTTTTATCTTTGTTTTTTTTTTAATTCTCTTTGATTACTTTAACTTGCACAATATATATCCCACATTTTATTTCATTTGTTATGAATATCTGGGCAGAGCTCCAGTGCTTTGGTGAACTGGTCACAGTGAACAGCTCAGTTCAGCATGAGCACTACCACCAGCAGGGAAAGCTGGAGAAGTGGAGGAGATAAAACACCATTGTCACATCCATACAGGACAAGGCTGAGACAGCCAAGTAAACAGGAACTGAGTTCCAGAGAGTTTCTTCATCTCAACAGGAAAGAGAGGTCCAACCAATGTAGGACTTTAAATGCAAATCCTCTTCACAATTAATGTGGTTACCTTTCAATCTGAACAAGAAAAACAGATTGCAGACACAGCATGAACAAATATTACTGTCTGCAACTACAAACATTTGATGAAATAAAAGCAAAGACTCAGACTTCTATGCATTGAAACTTCTCATACTAGGAATAAAAAAAGCTTTAAATTTATTCTCTAGAGAAAAAAGCATCAGATTACATAGTTGTATGAAATGTGCATAAGCCCAAATCCGTGTTTAATTTTGTCTTTGTTATCAGACTGCAAGACAACTTCTTTTTACTGGAAACAGGCATTTAAGGCAGAAATATACTTGTGTCACATATTCTGTTTCATCATTCATGCAGACAGGATTATCTACAGTCACTGACATTTGAAGAGCCACATCTGGGCTCTTAAACAGCACCAATTAAAAAATGGACCAAAATCAGGAAGTTCACTCACAATGGGGCTCAGAGAAGACAATAAATTTACATTTAACCAGAGGACCCCAGGCTTTTGGGATGACTAAATATGATTCCATCAGGGCTGGTAGCTGAGACAGAAGATGGAGAACACAATCTTTCCATATTTGCATGAACACATTCAGGAGTAAACACTTTCCCTTGCTTGACCCTAGGAAGCATCATGCCTAAAGGGATTTTTGAGCCAATGCTCATCCCAGTTCCTCCCTGATGGGCTGGAAGGGTGAGGGCTGTTTGGAGAATGGAGAGGGAATGTTGAAAGATGCTGGGCAGGGTGGGAGGAAAGCACTCAAGAGCATGCTTAAAATAGTCCCACAAACACATCTAGCCTCTTTCAAAGATTAGAAAGCCCAGGGGCTCAAAACCATCAACACCACTGCAGCCTAGTTAGGAACATGACCTTCAGCAGAGCTGGAAAACAGAGTGTGTGCAGGTGGCAGGAATGGGACACTAAAGGCTGACACTTCAGTAGGGCACAGACAAAAGGTTTTGTCAACTCCACACTGGTAACATGCGGATGTGTAACTTTGGGAACTGTCCTGCTCTGCCTTACCTTGACCTCTTCCTCAGTACTATGTGTAAGGGCATTTTAGCAGTCTAAATGAGTAATGCCACCTGCAGCTTAGAAATATGCTTCATATCAGAGAGAGACATTAAAAAAGAAATATCAACTTTACCAACTTGCTGAATCTTAGAGTTCTGTGAGATGTTTTCAAAAACAACCCCAACAAACCCTTTGAACAATTCAAGATCTGTGCTCTCCTCACGCAAACCATGGAGAGAGTGCAGCTTTCCCAACAGCTAAGAGACAACGTTGAATTTTATTTGACCAAGTGAAATGGTTATGGGTAATACAGCTACACTATATGTATTTCAGGGAGGGCTTGGGGTTTTATTGTTATTTTTAAAAGAAAAATCAATTCAGGTGATAGATTGGAAGACAGATTCCTGTTAGTCATGCATCTTACTGTATTTTTGTACAGTTTCCTTTTAGATTGTTCCTTAGAGCAGGAAATAAAAAGGCCATTGTTTTACCATGTTCTCCTATCATTATAATGAGATGCATCAGATTGGAGTTATTGAATAAGCTCCAAACTCCTCAGGTTACATTCTTCTTCATCTTCAGCCTCACCTTTCAAGCGAGCTTAACTCTTATTAAAAGGATCAGGGCTGTCCTCAGGCATACCCTGTCTTTAAACATGAAGCCCCAACCACATTTTATGGAAAAGAACTGTCAGTCTCTACCTTTGCCAAACTCCATAGCAGGTTTAAATGATTATGCAAGACAGTAGATTTTTATTCCAGGCTCCTCTTACTCAATATCAAGTCCTAAAAATAATATTTTTCTTTCTGCTAGGGCACCTCCAAATAGTGATGATCCAACGGCATTAAAGAAAAAAAAAGTTACAACTTAAAGAGCGTGACACAGATTATGAATAAAGAAACCCTTCCCATATGGAAAAGTTTTAAAAATTTGACATTTCTTTTCAATATGTGTTAATCAGAAAGACAGTAGTGAGTTCTCACTGCTTCAGACAGAAAAGAATCAAACCTCTTGGGACACATTACACAAAGGCAACTGCAAAGAAGAGAGAACAATCCTGTAGTTTCTTTTAAAACCATACTCTGTGTTTTTTTAAATGGCTGGGAAAGTCAGCAGTTTGGAGCCAGCCACATGTTACTTATCAATGCTTCAAATGCAGGGTGAGTTAGAAAGGCCATGCCTGGTTCCTTTTGCAATTGGGAAAAATCTCTTTTGAAGTCTTTTTGAGGGACTGACGGGGGAGAAAGTGTCAGGAAAAGGATTTGACAGGTTCTGCACAGTGAGGGGCAAAAAAACGTCAAGAGTAAAATCCCTTGTCTAAAATGAGCAAAGAGATAGAAACCTCTCCTTCAGCACTGGAGACGCCAGATAAAATGTCTAAGAGTCCCTTGTATCTTTTTTCCAGCTACACATTAATTCCTTTTTATGCTTTTTGCCAGCTTCTCATCTTACCAGGAGCCTGCAGGAGAAGCCAGTCCAACACTGCAGGGAATGCAGCCACACTGGGGCTCCATGTCTAGCACTCTCCCAAGATCCCGGGAAAACATCTTGTATTTTAAATACCCCAAGCATCACAGAAGACCTCAGTTTCAAGGTGGAACCAATGATCTGAATCATCTCAAAGCAAAAGTGAAGGGACCAAGAAATTACCCAGTTTCTTGAAATGAAAAGCATTATTGACGAATGAAAAGGCATCATTGACAACAACACTGTTGGTTTTGCTCTTGGACAGCAGACAGGTTTTGCTCTCCTGTATTTTCAATTCTGTCTAAATAACAGATATGAGTAGTTTTGTATCACATGCAATGTAAGCATAACTACCACCAGCATGTCAAGAACTGAACACATTTTGTTTTTACTGGGACCATAAGTTGCGCTGCCCTTTCTTTTACATTCTCGCATTCTTCAAACAAAATGTCCATTATTTTTTCCATCAATCACAAAGACTTCATGTAACTCATCTCTGAAAGCTGTATTTATAGCAGAAATTTGAGAAATTAATTCCATATAAACTCTCATCTGTAGCAAACTGCTTTTGCATATGTGGCACAAGCAACTTACACAGCTACAAACAACACAAACTTAGCATCCACAGGACAGAAAGGAACCAGAGTTCACTACATCACTACTCACAGGTAACAAGTTGATGCACTCTCAGTGGAAGAAGGCAGCTCAGCTCCTCTCAATTTGAAGTGTACAGAAGTACAAAATCAGCTTTTATTACTGAAAGCCATTGTCTTTCCATTTTGATGAAGTGATAATATTTTGACTTCTTCCTTGCTTCTGCCTCATAGTGTTCTATTTGCAAGGTACGTGTAGCATCTCACAGATAATACTTCACAGCAAAGAAAGGAGAAAAACTTTCTCCAACTAAGAAAAATCTTTCTAAAGAACCCTATCCAAGTGCTAGCAACAGGATTATTTTAATATAGTCTTTTTAGTTACATAACAGACATGAAAATGCAAGTTATAACACTGTCTTATTTTAATAAAGACCTGGGGAGCTAGATAAAAGAGTGCTAGACAAAAAATACTTCAGATAAGAGATTAGGCACTCAAATCCCTAAAATATTCCACTGTAAGAGTGTTTGCTGCCTATTATTATAAAGACCACAACACATGTTATCTATACCACAGAGACACTTTTAAGACATTAACAGAAGTGTCTGAAAAATGTATAAAAGAATCCCCAGTTCAGCTTGTAGAATCCAGGCTGCTGTCAGGTCCTGCCATCTTCCCACCACTCCTTTTGCATCTTTAGAGCTGTACATGGAGCAGTTAACTGCTGTTAGCTAAGCCTGCTAACTGCCCTGAAGAAAGTCAAAGCTGCAGTCACCACACTCGCTCATTTGATGATATTTATCATCAGCTGGTGCCTGTACCCCACTGTAGAAAGAGGGAATATCCACCTCACTGGGGCTGGAACTTGCAGAACACCTCACTACCCCTATGTCTGTGCAGTTCTATTATATATTTACAGCAAGTATTATGCAGCTTTGTTCAGACTCTTGTACGCACACCAAAGCTAAGGTAAAACTTCATCCCACAGAAGTACTTTGCACAACATTAATGAGATTATTGTGATGGGGTTTTTTGTCTGTGGTTTTTAATAAAACCATTTTAAAAGTGGCAGGTCACTGATTCAGTTCCCTCTTCCCCCTTAATATTGTTACACTAGAATACAGCAAGAATTCAGGCAGTAAAATGTTTTAGGTACCTTGAGTTTTTCCACAGCTCTCCTCCTCTCCAGTAATACAGTTGACCTGTAAAACAGAAAAAAGACATGACTGACTTGTAGTAGGCTTGCCAACATAACTGGAATATACTGTATACTGTATATTTATCTTCTTGAACCCGTTTTCAGAATTTTTCATTGAATTAAATTTTAGTTTGTTATCACATAATGCATTTTGCATATAACAAAATCTCAGAGTAGTCCCATTTAAGAGTGCCTAGCTGGAAATCTCAGGTTACAACTCACAAAATCCGGACTACCTGCTGCATTTTTAAAGCAGAGCATAACAGCCACAATCCATAACTCCTCTGGTAGCCCTGAGGAAGCTGAACCCCAGAGCAGAGGCTGAGGTGGGGCAGGAGCAGAGCACAGGAACACAACACCTCCCTTTGAGCACTGACCAGTGCCCAGAGCTCCTACGGAAACAACCGCCCTGCTCTGACCCTTTCCCTCCACCAAACAGGAATGCGTTTTCCTCTTGCATTCATCTTCTAACATTAATGTAAAATGAGTAAATAAAATAGCAATTGTTTACTTCTATCATCTTTTGTCTTCACAGGCTTTGACCACAAGTTATCTTCAGTCAAACCCGACAAATTATTTCTAGCACCTTCCTTTTTCCCTCAGCCACTCCACCAAGAAAAAACAGTTATTTCCTGGGGGACAGGGGCCAGGCTCCTTCCTTTCATGCATCCATACAAAACATATGCTACATTTTCTAAGATCTGTACATTGCAAATTAGACATTTTATGCATTGTGAAAACACTGGGCTCAGCCTACCATGAGGCAAGGCTGGTACCTCTCACCAACTTGTTACCCCATTTGAATTCATCGGGTTGCAACAGACTCTTTCACCCATTCTCTCCTCAAGCATTACTGCTTAGGTTTTCTCAGCATATCACACTACAAATACTTCACCAGTTTCAACACTTCAGCAGCCTGGTTATCCCATTTCCCATCAGCACTAAAATCTTGATTATTCAATGTGCTCTATGAATTTCAGAAGTAAAGAACTGACTTGCAAAAAAAAAACCAATGTGCAAAAAAATAATGCAAGTAGAATTACGCAAAATTACTGGAAGACACTATAATTACAAGATACTCTAAAGCAAAAAACCAAATTCCAAGAGAAGTAAAAATAAGATGTTATTGTGTCTTGCTATTGCTCAAATTGTCTATTTCCCCTGAATTATTTACTTATATAAAGTCAATGCCTTGCTCAGCAAGTTTGCATTTAGAAATGAACAATGTACTTATACGTGTAATACAGGTAAACAGCCACAAGACTATTTCATCTACTTTTAGAGCTGACAGAAGTACAGATTTAGGAGAGATTTAGAGGACAGAATTCTTTACCTAGGTGCTCTCTGTGGGGCTTGGGCATATTTGCTCATTTTGCTGTCTTGCCAACTGCTCCCTGGCAGAGTACACAAAGCAATGGCAGTGACTGGGAAAGAAGAAGAGATTCATTGGCACCAAAATGCCACGCTAGAGCGTGAGTACTCCACAGCAGGAGTTTAAACAGGAATTTAAACACTCTAACGTGACTGTTTATTCTTGGCATGAGTACAGTTTATTTTTCATCTACTTCACACTGTTAGAGATAAGGGAACACTATTTTTACGCAAGCTCCTGATATGTTATTTTAAGCGTAGCCGTCACAGGCAAGGAGAGCCTCTCTTCCAGGCTAGCAGCTACTGTTTCCAGAGGGCATTGACAGACCGCTCTCAGACAGCAAAATTTCAGTCTCTCCAACTTTCCAGCTTCAGGTCTAGTAGCACTGGTTTGCAGAACACAGAGGTGCCCCTATCTGAGGTGTTGGACACCCCTTCAGTCTCCCTAGCATGGCACAGCCCTGCTCCTGCCTAGCACAGCCCCAGGACAGCAATGGGCAGCTTGCTCAGCTCTGTCCCCACCTCTGGGCACTGCACAGGCTGGACATCCTACAGCTCTCACTAGAAGGAGGTGCTGTAGGAGAAAGCCAGAAACTGTGACACTGCAAACATAAAATGCTCTTGAGCAAATTTTTCTCCTGTCCTTTGTCACAAGCTCTTTGTTACAATCTTTTTCTTCTGCTTCACATCCCTTCTCCCTATTACCACTCAATGCACTTTCACAAGCTTTTCGTCCCTCCCCACTTCAAAATTCTCATTATTAAAACAATAACAAAAATATGTGACAATTATCAAACTACTCTGCCATTTAGTGCTATGACTTAATTCCCTCTGCTTAATCCAGTAGAGGGAATTTCCCATTCATCCTGTTCTACCCACTCCTGGAGTATGAGCAAGAAACTTTGACACAGGCACTGGTCAGGAAATGTCTTCACTGCACTTTGCATTGTTTAGGTGACATTCTCAGCTCTTGTTCATCAGTTATATGACTCCATGCCCAAAATAAAATTATATAATCAGTAACAAAGGATGCAGATCATATCAAGAATGGGAAAAAGAAAATCTGGGAAGAAGTAACAGTCACACATTAAACAATAAACTCAGAGTCACCTCTCAGATCAGGGAAAACAGCAATATACATTCTTGGATGAATAAATTGGGAGGAGAAATGGATTTTAACTAAGAGATGACAGCAGTGAGACAGATATTGAACATGAACAGCTTTGGAAAAATTTTCAATACATTTGAATAGCTGCATATGTCAGAAATCAGACATACTACACAAATCCTAACAGGATATTGAAAATGCAAGTACAAATTAAATGCTAAATGTGGGCTTCAGTCTGTAAGACAAAAGAATTTTTCTGTCAGAAAAACCATTTATCTTGAGCATTAAAGTGCAAAAGTCACTTGGTTACTTGAGAGCTACCTCTGCCTCTCTTAGAGAAGTAATGTTTTAGAGCTGTATCCAGAAACTATGAGTAATCACAATGATGGATAGTCCAGGAACTGGTGGGATATCCCAAAGAAACATGCCCTGGAATGAAATTATAATCTTCCTCAGCTACTCATATTATAATGGCTGATCAGTGTGCATTAGGAAAATACACTTCTGGTTTGAATCCAAACCTTGAGTATAAAAGCAAAGCTCTAGTAAATATTTAAGATAATTTTGAGTTCCAAACTGAAGAGCTGGCAACTAAGTTCTTTCTCTTTTTTTTCTTTTTTTTTTCTAACAAACAAAACCATCAAAAGATTGTGCAACTCTAAGAGCCCTTAAGGAAACAATTGGGAATTTTTCATAACATGGTATTTCCTTATACTGCTGACCACAGGAATGCAAACAGTTCCACCAAACAGAGATTCTTCATTGGAAACAACTGACAATCTAACCATGTTTCCATCTTTTCCATTCTCAGCACTCAGCATACAAAACAGATGATATAATAGAACACAGAACTGTCATACCAGGGCCACAAGACATCTTTACTATAAATCAGCACCTGAGAAACTTAACAAAAAGAAAGGCAGGTGAGGCACAAAAACATGGGCTGATACTCAACTGTGTTAGTGAAAGGAAAAGCAAGGCTACACTTTGTACCTTAGAAGACATCCGTGTAAATCTAATGGATAAATTTCCTCACCACCTTCTTCATTTAGGATTATTTGAGCAATGTCAACTGATACCATGAATCCCTCCAAAGGAAGCTGGAAATGTTTGTGTACCTGTACAGAAATGGTGCTCAGAACTGACATTCTACCAGAAACTGCACAAGGAGAGCAAGTACCTCAAGGGAAAGGCAAGACAGGACTTACAAAGAGACCTAATTTTCCTGACAGATAATTAACAAGTCACTAGAGAAAGCAATTTACACTCTGTGCTGAACTCCATGCTGTGAAGAGAGAAATATAGGATAAATGAACATAGGCAACTGAAAACACAGTATTGTCAGAATTCAGGAAGGCACCAGGAATGGGAAAGGTGCTACATCAGCGCCCTGACCAATACATGTCATTGCAAATTTGCAACTCAATTAAGGCAAGATTTTAATCAGAGCTACAACTGCAGTTAATTCTCTCAATTCAAGCTGAAGGAAAGCAAGAGGAACAAGTCATGAAAGGAGAACAAAACTGGAATGTGCTACAAAGAGACCAAATTGTTTTCAAAAGGAAAAACCAAAACAAACAAAGCCAATGAAAGACAAAGCTTTATGGAGTTAGTTTGCCAAACAAGTCAAGAATTTTGGATGGTAGAAAAGACAGACAAACGTCTTAACTTCAGATAGAGACATAAAAAGACTTTGCTAGTGTGGAAATGTTTACAATCCATGGCAGAGAGTATTATTCTTGTAGTCAAGGAAACCACTCTTACAGGATTTCAAATTTTGGAATTCCCCTTTCAAGAGGGAACACAGGAATATCCTCCATGCTCTTCTAAAAGGAGAATGAATATGGCTTTAGTGTTCCAAACAGGGCCACAAGGCTTTGACAACAAACTGGTTCCAATGGCTCCACAGAGGAAGAGGTCACCATCATAAATGAAACATGCACTTTCACAGATCATCAATGATAAAATAGCCACTACATCCTATAATATTTTCACATACAAAACTATCTACCAGGAGTAGCTAAAATTTTCAAGCTAGGCTTTATTTAAATTACTGCATCTCTTGATGTTTTCTTTCAAAGGGATGCCCACTGAACTCTCAAAAGCTGACCTTTCATCACAGCACACTGCTGGTCTTGCAGAATTCAACTTTTCTGAAGTTACAAACATGTGAAACCTCCCCTCCTGTTTAGATGATTCTGAAGCTCTAAACATAAATTATACAAAGAAACAGCTTGGTTTAATTATAATAGTAGAGCAAAACTTATTTTTCCAGTTTTTATCTTAACTAGATAACAAAACCCCACTTCAGCTGATACATCAAAGCGTGCTGAGATTTAGAAGAGAACTCAAAAACTATCTTTTATTTTTATTGCTGTCAACATCCTAAGAAAAAAATATGCACCAAAAACTTTTCAATTTAATCTCTCTGGTGTTGCTAGAGAACTACCCAGCTTCTGCAGACTATAAAGCAAGGCAGCACTTACAGCACACCACGATCACCATAATTAGAACATAGTAATACCAAGTGATGCAAGAAATTATTTGCTGGTTTTCATTAAAATGCACAGTTCATTTTTAATTTTTCCTACAGTCACTGCACCAAGACGCATGTTCAGAATGGCAAGAAACTACTAGGCAAAATTTATGTAACATTCATACTCAAGTTGAATTAGCACTACAATCACTAGAAGCTTTGGTGCTGATAAGGAAGCAGAGACTGATTTTAGAAAAATATTACAAATTAAAGCTATTGAAGAGTAACTGAAAACCTTTAATTATGACTTCTGGCTGAAATAAATACATATGAAAACGAAGGTGTTAATTCACACTTACCTTATGGGTTATTGTTTATAGTAACTGGCTATTTAATTTTACCTCTGTCATCTGATAAACCCCACTAACAAAGGCCCAGTGCTCAACAGTTTGGTTTTGTAAAGAATAGAGCTGCTGTCTGGTACCTATCTTAATGACTGTTTCTCAGCAAGAATAAAATTAGTTTCAGGTGGGGTATTTTAAGTACTGCACTACTAAGTTTTCACATAAATACAGCCTAAGCAATGGGAAATGACACTGTCAGAAATCATCTGAATGGCCTTATCTGACTGCTGGGTGCAGTTTTGCAATAGACCTTCTAACTGGCCTCAGGGAAGTAATTCCTGCATTATGTAACTTCTGCTCCCCTTGCTCCCTTTCAAATGAGGTGAGGTCTCTGCTGAGACTGTCATGAGAGAAGGTGTGTGTTAATATACTATAATACACTGCATCTCTTCCAGTAATGGCTATGTCAAACCAGACAAAACACAAGTGCTAACTGCAGCTTCAAAAAGCCTGTCAAGAGGAGGCAGACAGTGCTCCTTTAGCCTTCCTTACAAAAAACGAAAAAGCACTGGTTAAAGCTACACCAAATCCATTTAAGTAAAATAATTTTCAAGCCACGTCCAAGGTTTGGGCCATTGTGAAGAAAAGGACACCTAGCATTTTTCAGCTGCTATTTAATGCCCCTGAACCTGTTTTTTCCCCCTCTCTGCTTCTTTTTTGTCTCACTCCACATATATTCTTGTATTCAGACTTCTCAGATTTTAAGTCTCTCCTGAAAGAAAAAATATCTTACATTCCTTTATAAAAAAGGAAATGTGAAGGCCCAGCATGACTCCTTTCTCACTTTTTGGTAACACAGGTTTCCTGCTTTCTTCTCCCCAAGACAAAATCTTCCATTTTCTACCAATCTCTCAGTGTCAACTTCAACCCATTAGCTTCTACTGCAGTCTCACTTCTGTCCTCTGACCCCACCTACTAATGTACAATGGTCATTGCCAAAGCTGCTCTCGGTTTCTCACCAGAAACCATCTGCTCCAATCACTCCTTCCCTGTGGTTTGCAGGATCCCACTCCTGGCACTGCATGCCCCTTCCAGAACACCAAGACTACTAATGGTTGTAAGAAATCCTACCCTGCACCCACTGCAAGTCCCTTCTGTCACGCTACTTCTGCATTCTGTTTTCAGCACCACCAGCCCATTCCTCCTCTTCCACTGCCCTGTGAACTCCTGGAATGGGAACTGCCCAGACACGTTGTGCTGGCCAACCACCTCAAATGCACAACTGGAAGCAACTTCTTGGTGCTGTACACAGACCACCCACCTCCTACTCTGTCCAAGGGACCCAGCACAGCCTCAAAGCTTCAAGAAAGGAATGGGCACTTCATGGAGCAAGACTTCTGCTCCCTTGGGTTCCATTTCCCACACAAGGAAACAAGACCAACTTCCCAACTTGCTCAGGTATGTGCAGGTATTTTGAGACTCCCTTCTCACTAGTGTGAGTGTACAAAATACACTGAAATATTCACACTTGTAACACTATAGTATAGCAGTAGTGGTCTGCCTAAGGGTACAAAGCAAGGCAAGATTCATATGGACTCTTTCCATATGTTTTCTCCCATAAAGTAAAAGCAAGACCTAGCACACTCTTACTCTACGTTTAATTTCTCAGCAATTCTTTTTGCAAGCTGCCTTTGTCGCGTCAGTCCTAAAAATGTCCATTAAGGATGTTTTTACTAAGAAGGGGTTCTTCCTAAATTGATGCTTCAACCACCAGAGCAGACACTGATTCCCTTCTATGCTCACCTTTTCCTTTAATGCTACTTTGGTTTTATTTTGCAAGCCATCAAATCCACAGCAGCTCTTAACCTGCACTCCCATAGAGCTTTGTCTTTCAGCTCTGCAGCTGAAGTGTTACTCTCACTCTACTGCAGCAATATTACTTCTGAGCATTCCCAGCAAGGTTACTGGCACTATGCAGCTCTTTCTGAGACTGACAAAACTCCTCTCATACTGTGCCTGCAAACAGGAAGAGAATGGTGGAAGTAAAAGTGAAGGCCTGCAGCTGAGGTTTGAGGGGGCTGGAGAGGATTTTCCCCATGCTCCCAATGGTGATCAGTGGGGCAATTAGCCCAGTTGCATCAAGGCAGGACAAAACCACCACAAGGAATCTTTGCCTGACAACAGATGATCAGAAGATATTTCACAACATAAACTTCAGATGTATGATATTATTTTCTTCCAGCATTAACCTATGGATAAAGCCATAGCTGGATTCATGACACCAAATTATTGCTGCAAAGCTAATAATGTACATAAAGATCTTGAAACACTTTTCCTCCTCTCTGAAATACCAAGCCCCTCATTTATTAGAACAAGCTGTATTTGGAAGTTGAGGTTATGATTTGTTTACAAACTGACCAACTTCACTGGTGAAAGAAAAATAGGTTCTCATCAGTATTCATCTTACTTTATAATGACATTATGAACAGAAACATTGCCTCTTTATATTCTTTTATTTAATTATGCTCATGAAACAGTCAATTCAGCCCCCAAACCTGAGAAAGGATCAAAACCAACTACAGTTTTATTTTTTTAAACTCTGTATCTCACTCGCTCACTTTTGACTTCTGCAAAGCTTAATTCAGCCAACCTCCACCCTAACCCCTGGGAGCATCTTGTACTTTCCAGCCATCTGGACTGTATTTACATTACTAAGAAGAAAGTCAAACTTGCTCATGAACCAAGAAAATCTCCTTACTTTCTGTCTTGTCCCCACCGTTATCTTTTAAGTTCTTATTTTTTCAAAAAAATTACTGTTCTCTCTAGGGACCTCACTCAATCTCCCTCATGAGCTCTACTGATGTCATACAACTTCTTCGCTTATAATTTCCTAGTGCTGCCTTTAAAAAAAAAAATTAAAAATAGAAATTACTATTTTTCCCCTCAGTTTTCACCCTCTCTTCACAAAAGCCCTTACAAACAGCATGAAAGTTCATGAATGATGGATTAGGATAGAAGCAATTGTACCCAAGTGTTTATTTAGACAGTAAAAGTGACAGCTTTGCAAATAAAATGAACTATTGCAAAACTAAGATCAGAGACAAATTTTAAGAGGTACATGGACAAACATTTACTTTTGAACTTGTATCCATTTTAATGATATTCCTCCCTCTGGCAGTGACTGCTGCATCTTGGCTCCTCCAGAACAGAGGAGCATGCAATTTTTTAAAATTGCATTTTCATCAAACTGTCTGTGCTGTGACCCCTCTCCCAACACTGCTGATCCAGTGTGCTGAGGAAATCTGAAGAAAAAGCACAAACTGCAGAAGACAAGAAACTACTTCAAACTGGTTTTACTTTCAACCATATGTCCTTAAACCCCACCATTTTTTACTTTATCTGAGCTGCAGTATTAGTCTGCCTTTAGTATTTTATAACTCTATTTTTCAGGGCACATTATCTCTTTTGATCAAAGGTAGTCTATAACTACAGCTTATCATTAAAAGCTATTTTGCAGATTTACTCTGCTCCAGTTGACATGCACCAGAAATCTGCATCAAGTTTAAATGAAAGCCAGATTGGTGTCTTAGTTACCCAGAAAATTGATGAAAGCAATGAGTGATGCTTGACATTCAGCTTTTTAACCAGGAATTGAAGAGCCCCAATGCTTTTTGATGCCTGACCCAAACATCTGACTAATTGCAAATATTAATTCAGTTTAATGAATTTAAAACCTGTATAAGGGAAAAATGCCAATGTAACATAAATTAGAAAATACTTACTAGGAAGAAAAATACATTTCTAGAGGGGTGTTTGCTTAAAGAGAACTACCTACTGTTGTTTATTTTCAAGCTGAACCTCTGAATTCAATTCAACAAAGTGACCCTTCAGTGGCATAATGACTTTCAATGATCATGTCAAGTAACTTCTTGTCTCTTCAGCAGCTCTTCTGGAATACCAAGGAGTAGAAGTTCAACTACAGATGTATGGTAGGCTGCACACCACAGCCACAGTAAGATCATTAGAGCAAGAAATACACAGCAGAGAAGTAACAATCAATTAAAAATGCAATGAATATGCCCACATGAAAAAATAACTACTGAAATAACTCACCCAAACACTACCACATTCGGCTTGCTTTCTTTTAAAGATGCCAGTTTCTAGAATGATTCAACATTGGCCCTTCCAGTTTTTTCCTCCTCATCTCCAAAACTCAAAAGACCAGCAGAGCAAATAAACACGGTTTGTCATTAAAAGTAGCTGAAGTGCTGTGAAGATGCAACATTCTGCTGGCCTCTGCTTTAGGGAAGCACAGCCAAATTACTTATCAGAAACAAAACCCCAGGAGATCTGATATCATTTGAGCAATACCTCTATTAAAAAGGACTTCTCCCCCTCCATTTCAAGCTGTTCAAATTTTCCCCCAAATTTGCAATATTTTTTCTTTTTGAAGACATGGACAATAAACAGTCAGGCAACCCTAAACTTCCTTTTCTTGAGACACAAGCTGAACATTTTATGCAAACTACTAAAAATAAGTTTTACTTCCAGCAGTGACAACTCCTCACAGCTTTAATCAAAGGAATAGCAATCACAGCCTAATGGGCCCTGTTCTCTAGAGCATCCAAGTTGAAAAATTATTAGTAGGAGAATATTTGCTGCAAAGAAGAGAAGAATCTGCCAAGAAGCGAGGACTAATATATTTGCACTTAGTCTGCCTCAATTTGGTTTTACATGTTTCTAACAGAGAGAACAAAAAGTGACTTGATGCTCAGTCTGCAGCTATGGTATGAAATTAGTTTCTAAGGAAACAGGGCAGAATCCAAGGGACAAAATTTCTGTGTTTGTGCTGCTTCTGTAGCAAACACAGCATCTGCTGCAGAAGGCACGTGAAGCAAAACTCCAGACTGATTAAGGGACTGGACCTTTGGCATCCTGAACCAGCAATTTAACTGGCAGCCTCACTGGTGAGGCACTCATCTGTTTGAGGAGAGCACAGAGGTGTAAGCAGGATGCACAGCAGCTCACAGCCACTGCCAGCCTACTCCTCTCAACTGCAGTGCAGAAAGAGACACTAAAAATAATACAGCTGGCACTGAATATAGTCTGCTCCTCCAGGCATGCACAGGCTCTGCTGTGACTTTTAGAAAATCTGACTGCCCACATCTCGTGGTTCCTCTTTCAGAGGAAAAACAAATCTTTAACTACTGAGGCAGAAAACTTTTCTGTCCAAGAACTCAAAGTGGGTCAGATTATAGGTGCTGATTTTCAAGAGAGGTTTCCACACCATGAATGCCAAGCAGGTTTCCCTGCTGTGATGAGTACTGGGCTTTGGAGAGCATCCCTCAACCTGATGGCAAGGGGCTGCTCTGGATGCTCTCCCCAGCTGCTGCTGCACCCTACGTGCAGGGATTGCACTCAGGATGCAGACAGGCAAGAAGGGCAGCGACACCAGGGAGCTCCAGATGATGAGATCCTCCAGGCCAAAATAATCAGAATTCCTTGGAGAATTTCAAACTTCTGAGGTTTGTGGTGCACTCTGAAATGAAACATTCCTCCTATCAACCAGCCACATAACTCACTGCTTAGCAACAGAGGTTGCACACGTGTACCTGTCTGCAAGAGGGAAAACAACTCTTGTTATCCATCATTCTCACAACACAATTTCTCTCTGAGTATACACAGGGTTTGTTGTTTGTTTTTTTAAATGATCTTAAACTCACATTTCAATATAAATCCAGGTCCTCTCTATATCCAGTGAAAACTAGATTGTGAATTGAAAATTGAATGTTTCTAAAGCAGTTTCAATATAGGTGCTTGAGTAAGGCTAATTTCAACTCAAGAGGGAACTCTCCTTGGTTTGCTGTGTCAATTTGGGCAGTGACAGTTCTTTTTGCACAGCTTTCCTTTGCAGAAGGAAAACATGAATGCACCTCAAAACCTCAGTGTTAAGAGTCTACTGCTAAAACTGTTTGCCTGATGGCCAGAGGTGACACCCAGCCCTGAAATCTCAAATACATTGCCACAGGCTGGGGTATTATTTCCACTGTGCTATTCCACTGCAGAACACACATCAATACTCATCTCTGTCCATAAATCAATGGAACCTATTTTAGGCACAAAAGCTTCAAAATAAATCCTTCTGACCAACCTCTCAAATTAATTATGCAAATGCTGTATCAAAGTGCACAGATAATTTTTACTTCAAATTTTTAAAATCTGCACAGATTCTCTGAAAGATACTAAATGCCTAATTATACACACTGAATAATCCAGATAATGGCCTGTCACATGCATCATTCTGAATGCAAATCAGAACAACGGTTTTAGCTGTAAACACAATGTGGAAACATCAAGTAACTTTGATCTTGTCTTTGGCAAGAACACACTTTCTCAAGATTACCTTCTGTATTCAGTGGGATATATATATATTTATTATTATTATATTATATATATATATATATATATATAATATAATGAAGTCTTTTTTCCCTGTTGAATCTCAAAGCCTTTCCTTACAAAACATACTCTATGAATTATTCCAAGAGAGATGAATTGTATTTCTCCAAACAAAAGGACACTGCCTCTGACTGCCCAGCTAGAAACGCTAAAAGCAAAAAAAAACCTTGTTTGATCCTTTACTTTCATTCAAGCAAAGTGTGTTTGGTTTTGTATTCAAAACATCCACAAAGTGTGGCTGTACCCAAAAGCTCCTGTGCTGAGGAGCACATACCAGCTTGGGAGAGAGGAAGAAAGCCATACCCAGAGCAAGCAGCTGACCTCCTAATGCCTGCTGTGGAAATGAGTCCTAGCACACACTCCAGGCATGTTTAGGAGGTAGGATTTTCTTCATTTCAGCCCACTTCTTCCTAACACAGCAAGCCAACCATGCAGAAATCAAGTAACCTACCAAAGGAAGGGCTAAAACTGAATAAATGTGAATGCTCAGGTTGGACATGCCAGGGAGGCAGTGGAAACCACTGCTGTCCTCTTTGCCTAGTACTAAAAAATTCCTTGTACTACTGCCCATGCTATTAAGACAAATTTCAGCAAGTGTAAAAACTAATTTCATGACGTTGTTAGTAAGGGGAGATTAGGCTTTTAATGCAACAGTTCCACAGCTTAAGAAACTGAGGCTGGAAATTAAAAATTAGGAATTTCAGTGGTGACTATGGCTAACAGTGACTGAAAGGTCTAAGTGCAACAGGAAAGTCTGTAGGGTGCAGCAGTCCTCCCTCACTTGCCATCCAGCTTTGCCTTCCAACACCTTTTGCCACTTACAGATAAAACACAAGATACTAAATTTCATGTTGTGGTTTTATTAGTTTTAATGTATGAAGAAAGTATATGAAAGTAACAATACAGGAAAATAAATTAACAACTTTAAAGTCACCTCTCAGTAGCTGTATTTCTAACAAGATCCTCACCTCTCAGTAGCTGTATTTCTAACAAGATCCTCAGCTAAAGGCATTTATTGCACACACCTGGATCCCTTCAACAAAAATTACTTTAAAGGAGGGAAGGGAACGTGTGCTGATCAAACAGAACACTCCATTAAATGGGTGATGCAAGACTGCATGAGATACACATTGAAGGCCAGCAGAATTGATCCACACCCAGGTCTAAAATAAAACAGTACTACAGAATTGTAAGATTTCCTGAGTATGTGCACCTCAGCCAACTTACACAAGCCCTTACCTATCTCTGCAATTCACTTTTTTCCACTGCTGAAACCGCCAAACTCAAGAAAAAAACCAGCCACTTTCAAGGCAGTCACACTGAGAACTTGTACATCAAATTCAGTTAGGAAAGTGAACAAAACTAGGACAGACACCTTCAGCTTGAATTTGTTGAATGTTTAAATGATTCAAGTCTAATTGTGAGGTTTTAGCTAGGCTTTTCTTTTTACTTTTTTACAGTAATCTCTGCTTATCCAGACCAGGTTTCAAAATGTAAACAAGGACTTGTTACCTGCTTAAACAGAACTCCTATCCAGTGTAACATTTGTTATGACACTACTTAAAACACTGTCTGTATTCTCCCCTCTCTGTCTTCTGACATGAACTCATCCCTCATTTGCTGTTCCATTCAACAAACTTTTGTTACTTGGTCATTTCTGTTGGCAAAATGCACAAGTTTGTGTGTTTGTAGGAAAACAACCATATACCTTAGGAATTGCAAGTTGCAATTATCAAAACATCTTATGATCTTTCTCCTAAGCTTGCATCAGCCTATAGGCTTGCTAGCAAACGACAGTCGTGCATGCAAGTTTCCTGTTTTAGTATTCCTCCTCCTCCTTTTTTAAGCAAGATTATTCTCATCCTTAGAAACAGGAAGTCATTAAGTTAAAAATGTTTATACTAAATGAAAACACACACATTGCCGTGACTTCTACTCAGTGACTATTGGGTGGTCTCAATCTGAATCCACTTTCTGACCAGCAAGTGCTTCCCTTAGAGAAATTATCAAAGCATGGCCTCAGAGACCAAGGATTGGAAAGGTATAAACTATCAGCTACTATAATTACAGTACAGGATTTAAAATTTTTTTAGAAGACTTTACTATACCCCAACAAAACTCCCAAACATCTGTTTTCAGTAAGTATTTAAATAAATGTTTTTCCTGAGCTATATCAGAAATTGGCTGGTGCTGTGTGTTTCTTGGGATGAGGTCAGCAGTGTGTGTTGGTGCAGAGCCTTTGCTGCAGCAATCACCATGTTTATTTGTGGCAGAGTGTGGTTGAGGGGGGAAACCCACAGCCCACTGGCATGCTCCACCTTCAGAACCCATCCGCAACCACCTGGGACCAGTGCCTCCAACGTGCCAGCTCTGGTCACACTCTTCTTATTCATGAACTCCTCATCTTTCCTCTTGAATTTAATAAACTTAAAAAAAAAAAAAATCTTCATTTTACTCCTGTGATAACAATACACTGATGGGTGGCCCACAAAGACTCCCCATGCACAGAACATCTGACTACAACTCTCCCCACACTAAGAAAAATCTGTCACTTTTGTCAAACTTATTACTGTTTGTTTTTTATGGATATAAAGTACATCTCAGGAAAAACCAAACTTCAGTCCACCAGCACACATTTTCAATTGCTTTTTCAACACCACCTGTCCCTATTACAGGAAAATGGACTTCCTCCCAACCTCAATATTTTAATTATTAAATAATTGGAAGAAGTGAAGAATGCTTCTCAGAAGGGAGCTGCACAGCAGTTCCTCAGTGATTATGAGCACTTTCAGAAAACTTGAATGCTCTTCCAGCACGCCCACTTGCTTCCTGTGAACAACCAACGTGCAGAATTATTTGGAGAGGTCTTCCAAAGCGCTGAGAACATGATTTCTGTGCATTTTGATGCTCTATGAATCACCAAGAACAGAATATGAAGCCAAGAAACAGTAAAACATGCACATGCACATACAACAAAATAAGAGCTGCTAAGACTAAAAATACCAAAATATATCCTGAAAATAGCAGGAAAAGGCCAACAGGAAGCTACACACTATGCCACTTCCACCTGAGACTCTTTACTTTTGTTTGGACCCAGAGATCAATATGAGTGTCAGGAATTAATAAAGCTAAGCAGGAGAGATCAGCTCTCCAGAGAGCAGCCACATCTGCTCAGCAATGCCAAGCTGCCAGCTGGACAGAGTCCCAAAAGCCTTTAAAGGGTCATCATGCACAGCAAAAGCTTGTACTCGAGTAAAAACCTTTTAGCTTAGCAACTAAAAAGGTAATAGATATTCTGTTAATTACATCAAGTAATTAAGTCATGTTTAGCTCTGTTAATTAGGGTGCCTAATTTTAAAAGGTCTAATAGCCACAATATTTAAATTTCTGGTTTGTTTGGGTAATGCAAGAAAAATCTATTCTAAACCACTGTCATTTTTTTTTGACTGACTCAAAAGAAGAAGTTATGCTGCTAACAGAAAAGTTAATCAGTTGCAATGAAGAGTCAAATAAATTATTACTTGTTGAGTACTGCATATTCTAAGCAGCTTTAGTGTATGAATAATCAGTTAAGAAATGCAAAATGAAAGACACCCTGGATCTCAGTCGAGATCATCAAGCACACAAGGATACTTTATCTGGGTACAAATTGTCAAAATGCTCTTTCCTTGTGCACATTTGATAGAAATCTGTTCAGGGAAGACATAAACCCTGCAGCAGATGACATTTGCCTCCCTCCCCAGTATGTCCCTCACTGACACACAAAGTCTGGCAGGGTAGAAAAGCTCCCATCGAGCTTTTGATACTTGAAGCTATTTCTGAAATAATTGCTGGCCTATGTGGAAATTGCTCCTTCCAAATATCTCAGATTCAGGAGCACAGTACCATCCATGCTCAGTTAAACCCAGCTTCTTCTACAGCTTCTACAGCTGCAGGTGGCTCAACTTCCATGTGACAAAGACACAGCTGACACCCTTCAATACCTGGGCAGGCACATGCTGAGCAGATCTGCTGTTTGGGATTTCAGCAGCTGAAACCCCACTGGGAGCTCCTCCTGCTCCCAGGGCATCACTGCCCAACACAGGATATCACACTGCTGATGTCTGCAAGGCATTTCCAGTTCTTACCTTCTGGCTTCTTTCCAAGCAGAGCCCAAGAGGTGAGTCCAGGCTGGACCACTACCAGCCCCACAGACAGCTTGTGCTGTAAGCAAAGAAGCCACTTCTGAGAGCCCAGTTAAGATTAGCCTGCTGAAATAAGTCTGAGCAATTCATGCTCAGCACAGCAACTGCAGGGCTGGCCATTTTAATAAAAGCAAATCTCTGCTCTCAAATTTTACTCAGAGCAGTGGCCACTACCAGAGGGTTACTAGCAGTCCTAAAGGCATTGTGTCTGTGAAGGTTTGTCCCTGCACAGTAAGGCTCCTTCTGACCCCATGCAATGCAGCAGGAGCACTTCCAGCATCACACACCCACTACAGAATGTGGGACACTCCCCATGAAGGCACCTGGAATTATTAGCCCCCATTCAATTAGCAAATTCAGCTACTAATTTTATATGCCTTTAAGCAGGGCTTATAAACCACACAACACAGTGCCCCAAACCAGCCATCTGGAAATGCAGATGTCATCTGCTCACCTTGGTAATCTGCTGCAAGGTTTTTCAGATGAAGATGTTTTTCATCTTGTGGTGCTATATAAATAAACAAAGTATTATAAACAATCACTTTATCTGGCTGGGGTTATGTCATATGGTTTGCTTTCTCTATGAAAGAAAACATGTACATAAAGTGCAACCAGATGTTGTTGGCAGAGAATCCATTTAATATGGACTCATTTCTAAAAACATGATTACAGATGTGGCCTACATCCTGAACCCAGTGTTTAAGGAAAAATTCTCTCTATGTGAATTTCACCCATTTTCTACGTTTTCTCTAGGTCTCCTAACTCACAAAGAAAATGTTTCCTAGAACTGAAAAAGTTGCATGCCCTCCCCTTTCACAAATAATCAAAAGAAATAATTGAAGCACATCCTTAGAAAAAACCTGATCATGTACTGAGGAAACCCTGCTCTGCAGCAGCTCACTGCTATAGCAGCTGTGAGAAGGCAACGATGCAGGTCACAACCAAGCCTAGACTGAGCTTCCTTGCCACAAACAATACTTAGCTAGCACTGCACCTGACTTGTAATTTGATTTTCAAAGTGCAAAAATAGTTACTACAACTCTGCTTACAGAACTGTGAAAACTGTAGATACTCTAAGCAATTATTTGCAGTGTTTTAAGTAAAGAAAATTAAAATTCAGCTGAAACATACCAAAGGTTTTGATTAATAATATCATCCTTGAAATATCTTACAAATTTAGCAAGCTCTCAGTAAGGCAATTAAAATATAAAATAAAGATTTAATTGGTGTACTATAGGATTGCTTAGGATATAGAAGGTTGTTGAATTCTGATAAAAGCAAGAATTTTGTCTGAGCAACCAACAAAAAGAACAGAAACAAGAGAAAAGTTTTAAATTCAAAATCAGTAAAGTCTGAATAAGAACTCCACTGTTTCATGCTTGTTGGTTTATAAAATCCTATCTAGAGCCTCAAGAAAATTAGAATAAAGCTCAAACTCTTTTCAAAACAGAAGAGAAACAGTACAGAAAGACTGACTGCATCATTCCACATCTGAACCCAAGAGATTTTCACCATATTTGATAGCCAAGTATTGAATTAATTAAGAACAGTCCTCTTAACAAACACACTCCTGAATTAGAACAGACAAGTTCTTACTCATATGAACAGAGAATCCAATGCTTAAGAAAAATTGTCTCTCTTTAGAATCATTACTCTCACTCCACATCCATGAGCATGTGAAGTTAAAGTAGAAAACCCCCCAAATGTTACTGAGACTTTTCCCTTAGCAATGCATTTATTGAAAGAACAAAAATACCTGAAAAGCTGGGTTAGTTAACTGCCAGTGACATCACTGAGAACCAACAGTTGAAAAGAAAGCAACCCCTTTCCCCAAATTATTTTTGATTACACCTTCAAAAAATTAAACTAAGTAACTCCTTCAGAGGACAGCACCACGCAGGAGCACCTACATTTATTGGTAAAGCTCATATATTTGATTAATCTAGATTATCTTTTCCAGTAAGGTATTTAAAAGGTCATATGAAATGATGAAAAAGTCAAAAAATAAAAATCAAAACAGAGGAAAGTCCTACTTTCTCCTAAGAAATTTTGTGTCAGATGATGTGAATGGAAGTGAAATTTTAAAATCCTCTCAAGATCAGCCAATTTCTAACCAACAGGTACACTGCTACTTGCTTCTGGAGGCTGGAAGATGGGACAACTGGAATTTTACACAACTCTTTAAAATGTCCCAAGTGACCTTTAACGAGAGCTTTAAACATCTGTTTTGAGAATCATTTTCAACAGGAATTAAATATATAATGCATGGTTGTAGAAAGCCTGTCTTTAGCAGGGGAATCAGGCTGATTTAAAGTGTGGTTACACCTCGCTCAGAGAGGAAGCTCTGGGAAGGATGGATAAACAAACACTGAGCCCAGAGGTGAGCAAAGGCTCTTTCAGTGAGAGGCTGCTCAAGTGCCCAAGCTCTGAAGCTCAGCTGTGCTCTCACCCAAGGGTTTGCAGCTACTGTGGTGGCTCTGCCCACGTGCAGTCTATCTGCAGAGCATTTAAAAATTACCTCCCAACTTCAACTGCTCCAGCCTCACTTAAAAAGACAGCCCTGATGTGTAGGTGCACTCACCTACTATTTATAACAGAAGCCTTGACAGCAAAGCCTTTTCTTTAAACCTAAAAGAAACCCCAGTTTGAGAAGCTTACCTATGGATGGGGGTAGGAAAAACAAATGAGGATGTGTGTGTATTTTTTATTTTCTTCAGAGACAAGACAAATAAATGGAATTGCTTGAGAACCCAAAACCTTACAGGTGGTTTCTGTACACATTAATGAATCAATGGCAAAACCTTCATTCACCTACTAGTTGCCTCACAGGAAGGGTTTAACTGTTGCCAAGATGGGTGAACATGAACAGCTGTCACATCAGTATGGGATAAAAGATCTTAAAAGGAGAAAAATAACATACTGCAGCACTTACACAGCTTGTGTTAAGAAGTTTGAAAAAAAAAAAAACCTCACAGCCCAAGTCTTCTCAGAGATTAAGCCAAAATCCAGACAGAATATTTAAATATAACAGCAATCTGAATAACGAGCTGAGAATTAACAGAGTTGTTATCTGGGTGTTATCTGCACAGAGCTGAGAGGACCCACAGGTCCAGGTCCCTGGTACCAAGACTCTGTATGCAGGAATAACAACCCCAGTGTGCCACTCACTGCTCTGCTGGGGCACCTTAATTAGCCAGCCAAGCCTGACTGGAGTCTGCCTTGTTTTAAGGCTTCCAGCATCCTTAGAGTGTTCTCCAAACAGCAATTCAAAGCAGGAATGTGATTAAGGGGAAAGCCCTGGCTGGCCACAAACAGTGCTGTGAATACCTCCTGCCTTTCTGCCCCCTGAAGGGCTGAGCCAAAGAAAGAGCTGTGGCTCAAGAGAACATCCTGGGTCTGAGTGTGGGTCCAAGTCCAGTGCAAATTCCTCTCCACAAGATGCTACAAGGAAGTCTCTGCATCTCAGGGTGATAACAGTTCTCCTTTCTGCTTTTACAGCCACCACTCCTCAGAGCTGATCTATCAAATACACAAAAGAGAGCACTCTCAGTAGAGAGCTGCACAATTGCACACTTTTGGTCATTTGTGCTAGCTCAGTGTTTACCACAAAGAACAAACAACTACAAGATCAGATTACCTTACAGTGAATAACATCACTCAGACCTCTCAGGAAACTTAATTTCACACAACTGCAAGGTAAATAAATAAATTGAAGATATCAGCTGCAACCTTTTATGTTTTTCACACCATGTTACACAACCTTACAGCCTCAAAACCCACAGGTTCCTGTAGATGTGTAGGACTCTACAAAGCATCCACACTTGTGTCACCTCTGGTCAGAAGTAGACATTGCAATAAACTTCTGGACAGACAAATCCTATTTTTACAAATGCTTCAATAACTTAGGCACTTCAGGGCAGATTTTTTTCTTTCTTATGTAATGCCCATTGCTGGAATCCAGAGAAATATTTCTAAAATTTTATCCTTGGGACAATATGTAGTTTTACTCCTTCTGTCAGCTTGCCTTCTTTCTTTCATCAAGCAGAATCCTCCTGTACCACATATTGCATAAAAAGACTAGAAACACTGTGTCCAGTACATTTGACCATAATGCACAGGGCTGATGCACTGCAAGTGCTAATCTCAAATCACATACAGCTTTTTGCTCCATGATGAATCTAGTTTTCATCTTCCAAAATGCTACATATTAGGCCACTGTAAGGGCTTTCATTTTTACCATTTTTACTTTTAAGCCACTAAAGGTAGAAAAGATGCAGGAGCAGAACTTAAAGCTATGCCATTGAACCCTAATAAGGGAAGGAGCATTAGGAAAGCTTCTCCTAAATTTCTGTGAATAAAGAATTGGATATGGTACATTGAAGAGCACATGCAGAAAGAGATGGGAAGAGGAAAGAGTTTTGTGTACTGGATATGATTCAACCACTGCATCCAATGTGCAGGGACACAGAAGTTTTTGAGAATAAGGGTGGGGAAAAATACCCCAAAGCATTCTAAAATAATTTAAAGGACATTTAAAAAACAGTTACAGCTTTGACTTCAGCTTTATGTAATATCTCTTAGTTTGTAAATGTCAAAACCAATACTACTTTTTTCTCCTCCTCTCTCTCCTTGAGAAGTATCTGCAGAAAACTACAGGAGTGCACACTCTCTACCCTGAAGGACCACTGTTCTGGCACAGCAGAGGCAGTGAAAAACAGATTCAACAGCATTCCCCTTCTGGCAGTGCTGAACATGAGAAAGAGAGAGAGCCACCAGCATACCCTGTGTTCTTGCTTCACACTGTATTTCTGGCTGGCAGTCATTTATTTACAGAATCTCACAGCAATTTTGCTTGCATCCTGAAGTGCATTCTGATTATTTTATCCCTATTTTAGCACATTACAGTTAATAACATTTTATAAGTGTAGTAAAACACAAAATATACCAATAGCAGCTAAGGGAGTAGCAGCAAGTGAGAGGCTACAGAAGTGCAGGTCAGGTACTCACTCTGCCAGAAAACAGCAGCTTCTCACTAAGCACGAGCTCAATGCTTGGAATCAGTGTTTCAGAAACCCCAGGCACAGGCAGGTCTGTCACACTGGCTTTAGTGATAGTCCTTTGAGTGAATCTGGATGTCTCCTGTTGGATTTACTGCTCTAATGGCATTTGAATCAAGGCAACTTCCTGAGTAAGCCAGAATTCAAAATAAATGCACAAAGATAGGATATAATGATTAAAAGTATTGCCCAAATCATCTGCTATTGGTCTCTCAGTTCCTTCAGGCACTCAAACTGCCTCAATTTTAAACTCTGCTTAAAGTAAAATGAATGAACGCCAATAAAAAAGTTGGATGGAAAATCCAACATCAGCCAAATCTGGCATTGTTTGTTTCAGTTATATGGAATCATTGTGTCCGGTCCTTGAATCCTCTTTATTATACCCTCATTTCCCCTGACTGAAGAAACCTCTGTAACAGAAAACCCTCAGGAGCCATAATTTAACAAAGACAGCATCCAAACTTGATACAACTGTATGAATGAAGCCAGTAATCTGGGTATGGTTAGAGTTGAAAAAAAAAATAAATTTCCAATAGACAAAATGAAAAACTACATTTGATAATAAATCTTCTTTTTATGAGTAGGCTTAATACTCTTCCTCTTGATACAAGAATGTAATACTGTCTTCCTTGCCAAGAAAAAAAAAAGGACAGAAAACCCACACATGACAAGAACTGTAAAACACAGAATAAACATCACATACACAAAGCATTTTCAAAAAGTTCTCATTAAAAGTTCTCCCAGACTTTTTAAGAACATCAGTGCTTTAAATGAGTCTTCAGAAAGGCAGCAGAAGTCAGAGACACACCAGGGCTGGGGCAAAATGAGACAATTGCAGAGGAAATACTAGAAAAGTCCCTCCACACACTATACTATGACAAGAAAGCAGCAGGCTACACGTGTGCAAGCATGGCATTCACACACAGACCTCGGGCTGGAAAATACCCACACCACCTTTCTACTACAAACAGCTGAGAACACAAAACTAACTGAGCTTAAATGAGGGTGGTGTTTGCACCCAAACCCAGGCACTGCTATTTTCACAATGTGAACAAGAGCAAAACTGCTGCTTCTCCTGCTTGTGCGTTCAAGAGGTGCCCACTACAACAAGCTCTCTCTGAAGCCATTTGGCTGCTCACTTGTAAAATTCAGGGGCTCTATTTTGGTTTATCTAACACTGAAATGCTACCAACAGAAACTAAGTTCACACTGGGGCAATACTGCAACAGGCAAAGTAATTTTCAGAAGCTCTTTCTGTTGAAGTCAGTATCAGGTCGTCCAACACGCTGACACAGCTAGAGCAGTTATTTTTAAACACAGCCATAGTCTATTTAACTAAAGCATCTTTACTCTGACTGAGCCAGTATTACTTTGATAAGACTCCTTAAGTCTCTACACTGAAGCCTGCATATCATATGAAACAGAGCAAATGCAAACTTTGGAAGACAATCCTTCTCTGCAGCTAGAAGAGGAGAAAAAAGGAGAAGAGAGGTGCAGGAGAAAGCTGGGAGGACCTGGCACTGGGGACAATAAAGTGCTATCTGCAGGACAGCTGCTCACACTGAGAGCTTCTATCACCCACCACCTGCACAGAGATGCCCTGGAACGATTTCAGTCAACTCCAGCAGCAAAGAGCTTTCTGCTCTTAGGAGCTCAGCATTACACTCCTAAAACAATTCTTCTGCCAGGTTTTCTTACACATTCTTTAACTGATGAGAACCTGGATGGAAGGAGAAGAGAGGCAATGCCATTGTGAAAGGCACCTAAGAGGCTGCAAGCTAGAATTAGCATTTTGGGCGGCTCGCTGAGATATGCTAAGCAACTTATTTGTATACATTTTCTTCAATGGAATTCTGAATTCTTTAAATATAAAGTTGTCTTGTAAACATATGCAGAAGTTCATTACTAGAACCAAGAGCAGCCTCACCCTTCCCTCTCACCAAAGAAAGAATTTGTTCTATACATATAGACAGTGTGGCCTACTTGATGTAATAAAGTTCTCCTATGGCAGTATTTAGCCTCCACTTCTTATATATAACTTATGAAATAAAGAAAAAGTAAGAGAAGCAATGGTAGGCACTACTCAGTAGTGCAAACCTTTGCATTTTACTATAGAAAAATTAGTTGTGCATCTTGTGCTACGCATGGATACTGCAGGCTCTGGAGGCATGGGAAGGCTGCTGTGGAAAGCAACACCAAGTGCCCAAGACCAGCATACCACACAGGATTGTCACCCCTGGAAAGCCACACAGAGCTGGGATATGCATAGGGTGCTGAGATTATTTTAATTAAAATATATTTGAAATTATGTCATTTTGCCAAAACCTTGCATTTATCCCAGAATCTCCCTTTAAACATGACACCCTCCCAGTGCTCTCAGAATCTGAGGGGGAGCAAAGGGGGAACCTCGCAATCTGGGGGCTGCTGCATGGTATCTCAAAGCCCAGAGAAATGGTTTGATCACTTTTGCTGTCCTACCTTGCAAGTTCCCTTGCAGAAGACTCGGCTCACTGACACCTGCCAGTGCTGCAGGCAGTGCCTGGCTGCAGAGCATCATCACACCAGGAATCTCAACCTGGAGCCCAGCACTGACAGCGCCCCATCTTCTCAACCCCCCTTTTCCCTGCTTCTCCCCAGTGCCTTCAATGGCACCTTGAACACCCAGTGCTCACTCTACCCTCTCTTGAGTTAATTCAACTGCTTAAAGAGAGTTAATGCAGTCAGAGGGGGGAGAGGAGCTTTTCTGCTGCAATTCACAGCGAATTGCACAAGTTCAGCAAGCAGCAGGGCTTACACAAGAGAGGATGAGGCAGGACCACAGGGCCAGGAGGGAAGAGCAGGGTATCCCCTTTAGCTTGGTTGTAATGCACAACCCAAATATTTCAATCTCACGGAAATCTGTCCTAGAGAGGAGTGACTGCACTAAATAGGTGATTATATTTATTGGAACAGTGACATACAGACTTCTTATTCGACAGGGCTCTTAAATAGGATTACAGGGCTTTAATTTGGCTCTTTAAATTGGTTTTGGAGAGAGAGAGAGAAACACAAAAAAAGTTCAGAGAGAGAGTGGAATAACCTTGGAGGGAGTACACTATATTATGCCATGTCAACCATAATAGCTTCCCTAGCACAAATATATGCTCGTGCACATTCTCCAAGTTAACTAATAAACAAAGGACCCATAAAAAAAGATAATTACTTACACTATGTATTTGCACACTGCAACTAGTAATTTTGTAGCTTTAGTTCCATCTTTCAAGTATCACTTATATTGACAAGGAACAGTGGCAGCAGTGTATATCACAAAATGAGTAAACAAATGACCTTTATCTGACTTTATTAAAGTAATAAAGGACAGACTTTTTTTTTTTACTTACTTCAAAGAGAGTTTTATAGCTAGCTACCAGCAGGGTGTGGACTGAAGCTAAAAACTTTGAAATGGGTCCCTGTGAAATCTGAAACCAAAATACAGCAGAGGTCACCTCTCTGTGAAGAACCGCCTTGTCTGTACATATACTATATGCAAAGCTCTGTTAGCTCAGCCTCGGTAATAATGTAATTCAACTTAGCCCCTGGGAATAGCAACAACATCAGGTTTCTACTACAAAGATAAATTTACTGCCCACAATATCTGTTACTATATATTTGCAGCATGTTTGATAGTAGCCAGACACTAGTGTTACATGCTATACCTCAAGCTATTTTCTCTTGTTAAAGGCTAGCCCAGGCTATAAATAAATTTTTATTCTTACTCTCACCATTAGCCAATTCTTTTTAATCAACATTGCACATACATTAGTTTTATGCAATGTACTAGCTAATATTAATAGGAAAGGAAGCGATACATCTGGGAGTTTTTGGTTTTAATTTTTAAATATTTTTCCCATACAGGGGAGAATTCCAACCCTTTTCAACAAGGAAACTGATCATTTTTCCAGTGGAGAGAGAGAGAATCTCCTAAGACAAGTATTGTCCCAATAAGACCAATATACTTTGGTCTGTCTCACGGGTTCCTGTGAAACAGTTCACTGACCCAAGCTCGGTGACAAGCACTCGAGGTCCTTGGAAAGGGACCATGCACACACTGCTCTGCTGACACACATGGCCTAGGCTGCCTGTTCCTGCAGCTCTAGGAAAGGAGCAGGCAGAGGAAGCTGCTGGCCCTGGAAGCACTGGGTGAGCCTGGGCTCCTGCTGGCCCTGCCTGCGGAGCAGAGCGCTCCCATCTCCTGCCCCCATTCAGAGCTCTCCATCCCTTGCACCCCAAGGTCCCTTCTGTGGGTTTGCCAAATCTCTCCTCAGATGGAAATCTCCACATGTAAGCAAAGATTTCCCAAAGCACTGGACTGAAGTGTTGCTGGATGACACCTCTCTGGTACAGAAGAAATAATAACCACACTTAACAGCCTCCATCGGCCACTTTGGGTCCATTGCTTGAATGACAGCGCCTTGATCCAGGCAACTGGAGACTTTCAGACTTAAGATACTTTGAAGGCCACAGGATCCCACCAGGCAATACATTATGTGCCACTTGATTTGATTAGAAGCATTGGCATGCAATAAAATAGTCATGTTAGGAATGGCAAGGAAAAAGAACACTTTCCACTGACCAGACAGCAAAAGTTTCCATTTTGAATGGCGTGGTGCTTGAGAAGAACTAAGCAGTCTTTGAAACCCAGCCCTTAACCAGGAGCTGTTTTAGGACATGTTAAAACTAGGGGCACAGATCTTAAAAAGCATCTAAGTTTTAGCAAACACACACAAAGAGCATAATGTATATGCAACAACCCTTTAAAGAGGAAGCAGTATTTCAGTTTCTCCCCAAGTTCTTGGCTCACAGGAAAACATCTGATGTAAAAAGGGAACCAACCCAATCTGCTCCCCTGCCACCTCAGGGCAAATTATCCAGGCACCTATAAAAAAAACCTCCTGATGCTTTACAGCTTGAATGTTTTATATAGTTAAACTGAGTTGTCTTGAGTTCACATACTTTATGTTATTTGATATGTTTTAACTAGGAAGCTACCTGGATCCATTTCAAGATTTTCTTTTTTTTTTTCCCCCTTTTTTTTGAACTAACCTGTTTTTGAGCACAGACTCTCTCATGCTAGCACTACACAGATGTATTCAATCTCTGTGCATGCTGCAGAAGTATTTAAACAAAGTTTGAAACAGAGTAAAAAAATGGAGGGGGAAACCTGACTGCCAGACCACTTGCTTTGGGTCCTGCTTTTGTGTTGGGTTCATTTATTTATTTTGAAACACCATAAATTTCAATGTATTTGCAATTTCTTCTGCATTTTTTTTCCTGCTCCATACCAGACCCATAATTTTGATCAGGTTGATAAAGAACAAAACAAACAGCTAAAGAGGGCTTTGCTGGTTACAGACATACTGGGCTTTACAAAACATTGTACTAGCCATTATTAAAACATGCATCACAAGTCCTCTTTTCTTCTTGAGATGCTCAGAATTAAATCTCTGCAATAAAAATATTTATGAAATTTTGACTGCGAGATCTACTTTGGACAGTTTGTCTTGGAAGATGGAGTTTTTTGTTCCCAATCATGCACACACAGAGGTATCTGCCAAGCTCTCCAACTGTGTCACTCCAGTCCTTAAGCCATTTAACACAGAACACGCACGTGTCCTTTGAATGCCAAGTCAGCTACGTGTCAAAGACAAACAGCTCTGCACAGCCAACCCATTCCAATCAGCACATCAGTAAGAAATCTCATTTTGTATTCAGGATTATGCCCACTGGTGGGAATGGGGGAAAAAAAAAATTAACACATACCCACAAATGCTTTTACAACCTCAGTAACTTTAGGAATAAGAAAGTTACACAGACTTTGGCCTGAAAAGACACAGTTTGCTCCAGGGGGGAACAGCTTCTATTTAGTGGGTGAATTAAAGACCATGAACATCTTTGCCTTCTGCCTTGATGGCTGGGTCCAAAAACATTTGGGTTACCAGAAGCGTTTTGCCTTTGCCTATATGTTTAGACATATTTAGGCATTTAAAGACAGTTGCAATTGAAAGCCAGAAATTGTACAGATTAACTGTGAACACTACGAGGACAATTATCCCTTAACCAGGTATTTAGTGCAAAGCTTCATCTGCAATCAAGATCTGAAACAGGGTGATGGGCTTGTTATGGGTACTATCACAATTTAATCAGAGTAACAGAAATATATATTGAACTAGGTATTAATTTATTATTGCAGTAATGCTGTAACAGGAGAGCTGCATAGGCTAATGTAGCATAGGCATGCCAGGTATTATTTTCATATACAAGTTCTTACACCCTAAATCTCAGCACCTTCAAAGAACTGTAGTCAATACAGTTGAAAATAATCATTTGAGAAAATCTGATCTGACCTTCCACAGGGCAAGCCTTCAAATACTGTATAACGTCTGTATGTTCCAAGAAAAAAAATTTAGGTTAGGTTTTGGTGGTTTAGGATACACAGCAAATATGGTATGTTGCATGGTGTGTAGCAATAATTTAAATAATATTAAAAGGCAGCTTGCTTAAATTGTGTTTTACTCCTGTTTTAGCACTGACCAGGAGCCTAGAGAAATTGTTATGCAATTCATTAACACTCCTAAAAATGGTTGTGTATCTGAGTCAGGAAAAAACAGAGGTACTTGTGAGGTCAGTACTTTCAAGTTATTGTATTCAGTTCTAGACAGAGCTGGATGCACTGCCTAGTATTGTCCACTGTTTCCGTCCCAAAATTCTATTTTCAATTTCACCTAATTTTTCATGTTAGGCTGAAGGTTGCCTCTGCTAAGTGTCTGCTAGATCTGAAGCATCTGAGCCAAAACACTTCTCTCTTTCTGACATCAGGGCTCCTAAGTGTACTTTCCAATGCTGTAATTTAATTTTTAAATTGAGGATATTTTCTTTGGAAAGCACTACCCAGCTTTCAAATACTTGACTTTGTGGCCTTAGTGATGCTCTTTATAAATACAGAGGTTTTTTGTATATACATCCATAAAGACTAAAACATCATATGGGTTGTTAAGACAGTACTGGGATACTGGATTATATGAAATGACTTACATTAATACCAGCAATCTCTTTGAACCCAGCCAATTTATAATTTACATTGCTCTAGAAACTATTTATTTGAATCAGACAGACAACTTCAGTACCAAGCTGCTCCCACAGCATTCTGCCAAGACTTCTAGAGCTGTCCAAAAAAAAAAAAAAAAAAAGAAAAGCTGGTCTACATTTGTAGGGGGGAGATATAATATATATTTCAAATTATATTTTTCCTTCCTTGTTTTGACTGTATTGAATAGTTAAGCAAGCTTTACCCATCAAGTAAGCTTTCCTATTTTGCACTCCATTTACCACAGGACACATGCAGGTGTCCTTCCAGGGCTGACATTTACTGTGCATTTGCAAACAGAATATGCAGCTCCACCTGGCCTCTAACCTAGGTTGTGTTTAGTGTAATAGCAGTGGATAATATGCACAGGGATATTCTTTGTTTTCTAAAACTAAAAAAAGCCAAACAGAAGCAAAACAATGAAACTCCTGTATAATTTTACACTTGAATATAAGCATTAATACTTAAAAAAAAAGTTTGAGATCAGTTATTACAGGTATAGATGAAGACAACAAGCAGAGATTTTCAAAGCAGTTCAATGAATCCTCTTTGGCCAACACAGCAGAGTTCAGCTCCTGGCTGAAGCGCTGCAGTAACACCAGGTAAGGGCAGCAATGGGAACAGCAGCAAGCTGCTGTCAACTCTGTGCTGCTCAGGGCTGCCACGTACTTCAGCTGCAGGAGTAACTTCAGGAGATTCCAACTGCACAGGGGAGAAGGGATTTACCAGCTGTCAGCCGCTGTGGGTCAAGAAAACACAAGGTGAAATGCCACAAAGCAAGCCCCAGCTCTCACACCAGCCTGCGATTTACGGATTTCACCTCAGCCTGCCGACTCACATGAAACTGCCTCCTGCTTTGATGTCACTTGGATTTTAACACGCCAGACAATACAAGGCAAGAAAAGAGTTTCTTCCTAGCCAAGACCCCAACAGTCTAACAGAGAGAACAATGAATGAGGCTATTAGAATGTTTCCCTCATTAGCACTTTGTAACAGCTGATTGCATCCTTGTCGAGTGGAATTGACATTACCACCATAAGACACAAACGATGTTTAATATGCTCCCAGAGGCCTATATAAACAGATACCTACATCACATTCACCAGACTGTAAAGATCCAGGGGGCAACACAACACCTGGAGCCATCACCCTCACACTGAGGTGGGATGCTCTCAAGCCTTCTCCCACTATCCAACTTCTCAATGAATCTGTAGATAATGTCAAGTTTTTAGTAGCCAACATTTTCCAGTTTACTCTACAGTTCTGAACTGCCATCCCTCTGCCACCAGCCCAGATTCAGAGCTTGCCATAACTGAACATACTTTCTTATCTAACCAATTAAAATTTGTTTCTCTTAATTAATAATCTGGATCACAAATTATCTGCAAAAAAGCCATGTACTTGCTAGGATATCTTTAAATGAAATACCTCAAAATCCCATTTGTGATGATGTACAATGACATGTGTTATCTTGAATACAGAAAAGAAACAAAAGTGTTTTCCCACATGTCAAGTGACTCAGAGTTAGTATAGAAGCAGAGTAGACTCTGTGGGCAAACAGAACTAATATTAGCACACAATGAGTAAGTTACTGCTTGTTCCCTAAGGGTCAAGTAGTTTTGATTCATCTTCATCTGCCAAAAAACACTACACAAAAGACAACTAACCCCCAAGAATCCTACCAGAAGCCACACCACCATCTCTCATATGGCAACAGGCATTTCAAAACATAGCTTGAAGAAAAGCCTGTGATGTAAGGGGAAGCAATGCCATTAAAAAATATAGATTGCATTCTTCTAAGTCAATACCAAAACAATGACCTACTCGGTTTTTGAAACAGCAGCACTATGAAAATGCAAAATTGATTTACAAGGGAAATAATAGCCAGAGGTTACTATGGCTGCTAAAGTTACAGGACATTTTTAAAAGAAACTAGAATTCATATCCAGTTTAAAAAGCGCTAGCAAAAAGGCAATTTTATGCACCATCTCAAAGTGAAGCAAGTTATTCCCCTAAATTAAAATTGTTTTTTTTAAGCATTATCATTCCAGCACCATCCACAGCACAGCAAGGACAACACTGCAGTTTTAACTGGCAATGATGATTTTAACAAGGGAAAAACCAGCAGCCTTTTGCCTTCTTTCAGTTCAGTTCTTGATCCGTAAAACATTCCCTTACAAAGGGAAACAAACTAATGTCGGCTTTTCTTAAAACAGTTTTCATTTCTCGCCTCTTACATGTTAATTTCTCACGATTTTCACTCTTACATGTTAATTTCTCACGATTTTCACAGCAAAGAGAGTCTAATGCCAGGTCATTTGGCCTCTAACAAGTGGAGCTGAACAAAAGCCGGCGGCCCCTGTGTGCAATGTCACCTCTAACATCACATGCAACAGGGACCGTTCCAGCACAGCTACACCGAGCCCAGCTGGGCTCAGCCAGCCCTGTCCACCAGCTCATTTCATAACCAGCAGAGGGGCACTGCAAGGGCTGCAGTACACCTTGCTGGCCAAGGCAGTGAAACTGCTCTGTTCCCCCAGGTCGCTCCAGTCCAACCTCCCTGCAAAGCCTGCGGAGTCAGAGGCAGCTCCTGGACCCTCTCTTTGGGTTACATGATTGTGGGGTACATGGCAGCTTGAATGCACCACCCTAAAATCACCTTTCCCTTAAATAATGTCAGCTGCCTCAATCCTCAGGCAAGAGTCAAGGATAATGACTGATTTAACCAAGAGACCATTAAATCCCCAGATATCCTAAAGCATAGCAGCACTCCATCTATTGGTCAGGAATTAAGGACGTGCTTAATCATCATCATCATCATGCACTAACCTCTATCATTAAACACTCAACCCCTAAGCAGCCCACCCCTTCCTGCCTGGGACTTCACATTCTTCCAGCAAAAATGAAACTCAAGTAATAGTATCTTCTGAGAAATAATGCAACTAACACTAAAAGCATTAACATGACAACATCTAAACTTAAAACTGGTATACTCTATTAGTTACACAATTATCATTTTGTTTCATTGAGAAATACACACACTTCTTACTCAAATCAGCATTGAGGAGCTTGTCTGATAACAGCCCAAGAGCTCATGCTGTCCCCTGAGCTGACACTTTCTTTCCTGCAAGGACTGGATGCCACCAAGGAGGTTTGTACAGTTCGTTCACACGCAGTTTCCAGCCAGCAAGGCCACTGAAGTGACGGGGTGTGTAGCCCTGAGAACTCCCTGGTACACAGCAAACCCTGGCAGGGAGGCAAAAGGGAGTTTTTCACAGCAGAACTGCTGTCAAAGCAGACACATGCAGAACCTGCCCTGTCTTGCACCACTCCCCCCAAAAGCCACCACCATCCCCTCCCAGCAGATCACACACAGCCATGCTTCTGCCACACCTGTGCTTCACTCCAGTCATCAGCAACTGGACCAGAAGGTAAGCGAGACAGCTGCCCCAGGCACACCAAAGCGCTCTTTGAAAGGCTGAGGTTACGTATGTCAGCTTCATTCCTCTGGTACCAAAGCTCATTTAAGCAGCAACTTCTCCCACACAATTCAGCAATTCCATACATTCATGCTTTTATAACCTTTGGCCATTCATTTTTTGGCCCAGATATTCATTGCCATTGATTTTATCTGTTTTTTTTTTTTTTTAAACTAAACTCCTCCACATAGTGGAACTACACAGATGAGGCACATGCCTACACATTTTCCCTCCACTTGGTATCACATCACTACCCTCCAGACACGAGTCCAGGACATGTGAATGAAAACCAGCAGATTCAGGCTCAACCTGCCTGTAACATAATGATGCTGAGACAGAAACAGAGGCAACCCACCTCCACGACTGTGCTGTTGCTTTTTGAGGCGTGCTCTACCCTCTTTATAGAGCCACTCCAAGGCTTCCTTGCCAAAATCCCATGGTTCAGTCATGCACACGCTGCCTGCCCTGAAGTCTGCAGTGAACACTGACTGAGAACTCCACTCTGAATTCTTAAATAAGCTTTTTAATGCGAGATGAAAACTGACCAACACCGAGGAACAAACTCCCAAAAGGCCCATCGTAAATCCTCCTTTCTGGAGCCTAAAGTTCAAGGCAGCAATCCTGAATTTCCTCCTCCCTAAGACAGGCACAGAATGGAGATAATTCCAAGCTGCGAGCAGGGCAGGGGGCCGGGTGGCCACGACGAGCCCGCAGCAGCGAGCGGCTGGGGCTGATGCCGGTCACGCCGGTGGCTCCGCGCTGCCGTGACCGGAATGCCTGAGCCTGCACCGGGCAGCGCAATCCCGGGCTCTCCGCACCGCGATCCACGGCCAAGGTGGAGCTGCGCGCCACTATAAAAACCCCAAATCATGTGGATTTTAAGAAGTTTTCCGAGAGGCGTAGGGAGCCCGGAGCCTTGCGGTGGAGGAAGGACAGCCCGCAGTTACAACACTCACTCCCAAGGTTTTATTTGATTAGCGGAGTTTCGGAGCGGAGGCGCAATTATTTAAAGCCCCGTCCTCCTCCTCAGCCCAGCGCCGAGGCAGAACGGCAGCACTGCAGCATCTCCCCCGGCGGAGAGCTGGCGCAGAGCCGCGGGCAAGCCCCCCTCGGCCCCGCGGTGCCCCCGCTCGGCCCCATCCCGCCGCCGGCCGCGGCCCCGCGCTCCCCCCGCAGCCCCGGGGCGGCCGCGGCAACGCGCGGAGCGCTCGGGGCCTCCGGCCGCCGCCGCCCCCCTTCCCCGAGCGCGGCTCCGGGCCGGCCCCGGCCCCGCGCTGGGCGGGAAGGGAGATCCCCGCTGCCCCGCCGCCTCCGTGCCGGTGCCCGCAGCCCGGGCAGCGTTACCTCAGCGGGCCCGCGCCTTTGTGCTGCAGTCCATCCCCGCGCCCGGCGGCGGGAGCGCCAGCACCACCGGGAGCGGGCGGGGAAAGGGGCGGCGCACTATGTGGCAGGAAGGGACACCTGGGCTCCTCCTCCCGCGCCCGCCCGCCCGCCAAGGATCACTATCTGGCAGCGCGAGGGGTCTCGCCCGCCGCCCTTCCCCGGCCGCCCCTCGGCCAAGTTGGAATCTCGGCCGCCTTCCCTCGCCCTTCCACGGCTTCCAACTTGGCCGAGGGGCGGCGGCACCGCCAGCGTCCTCCCCCCGGCTGCCCTCCATTGTTGCGGCCCGCCCCGCGCCCCGGCGGTACCTGCAGTGCGGGGCTGAGCATCGGTCCCGAGGGGCCGCGCCGCCCGAGAGCGGCTCCGGGAGCCAGCACGGCTGGGACCTGCAGCGAGGTGCGTGCGGGAAAAATGAATAAAGAACCCACGCCCCCTGAACAAACAACAACAACAAAACCCTGGGTTGGAAGTGAAATTGTGAGAAATTTAAACAGTTGTTGGGGCTGGAAGGCGGCAGACGGCTTCTCCAGATGGCTCGTGCTGCTCAGGAGAAAGCTCTTTTGCCGAGAGCAACCCTGGCTAAAAAAAGCTGCACAAAATGCTAAAGTCATATTGGCAAACACTGTCCGTTCTTTCGCTCTCATTTTTTTTACTCCCTGTTTTTTGTTTTCTTGGCTTTCTGTAGTTGTTCCGCTTTGCGGCTGAAATCATCCTTGTTCTTGGTTCCCCACCCAAAGTTACTTGGTTTCTCGGTTTCAGGGCTGGTTTTGTTGCATCTGAGCGGCTCTGATCAGACGTTTGAAGCCACGAAAGCACTGGGTGATAGTTCTCCTTTTTATGCAAAAACAAAACAAAACAAAAACTAAACCAGAACAAACAAAAAACTCCTCTGTATTTTAATTGTGTTTTTAATTATTTCTAAGACGCAGAAGTCCTCAAATCCAACAAGTCCCCATGATCCAGGCTAGGAGTGAATTACAAGTAGGATAAAGTAGAAACTTTGTAAAGTATGCTTGAAAAGTCTTAGACGGTCCCTTTGAAATCAGCACTGCTGTTTACAGGTGTAAAATTACACATTAACTAACTCCATGGAGGTTCGGGGGACAAAACCTTTTAATTCTGGGTGCTGCTTGCCTTTAAAGAGCCCCTGGAGGACTGTGGTGATGGGGAAAGCAGCAGGGCTGGAGCAGGGCTGGATGAAGACCCTGTGGGCCAGGAGCCCCTTCTGATGGAGTCACAGAGGCTCCAGCCCGGCCGGCTGCTGCCACCACATCAGTGCAGGAGCTCCAGGAGCATCACAGAAAAGTGAGCAAGGGCCCTTGGGAGCTAGAGAGGTCCTTGGAGAAAAAAGTGCCTGAGGCACCAAACTGTCCAGCCATGGGGTGTCTGATTTGAATATGGAGAGGGTGCAGAACACGTTTTAACTTTGCAAATGTGTACCCAGCACTGAGATGGCTCCACCTGACTGCACCAGCACCACGGGAACCTGCAGGTACCAGCCACTAATAAGGGGATGAGGTGGCACAGCATCTGTTATTTAATACAGGACTTTTAACTATCTGGTGGCTGTTGGAAATGAAAACTTACCTTGGGCACAGGAAGAATAAGTAACTACATGTGGAGTGTGCTCTGAAGGTTGGAGCAATTGGCTTTCTCCAATTTGCCTCTTAATTCAGCTTAACACTCATGGAATTAGTAGGGCTGTTCATCTCCTCATTTTTATTTCCTTTTGGAAAAAAATTTACAGCTGTATCATGTTTTAATAAATCTTGAATCTGAAGAGGCCAATAAATTACAAACTTTAGGTGTGGTTTTGAAATCAGTGGATTGGGATTTGCCTTGAATTCTGAGCTCTGGCCCAGACAACTGCTGAGCTAGAGAGGGTGCAGGCACATGAGTGATTGAATAGGAACTGGCCACACACGAATTTCAGCTGGAAACCAGAAGAGAGTTGTTAACCATTAGAGCAATCAAATACTGCCTTTTCCGAGGGGGGTATTTGGAATGGAAATCTCACTGCTTTTAAGCTGTAGTTTATTAAAGTCATTATACAATGCATTGTCTGCAGCAGCAGGGGACAGACTTGATGTCTCAGGTGTGCTAAGGTGCTGTGTGACATTGATCACACACCCTGATATTTGAATTTCAGAGGCAGCAGTTGCTTATCCCAGCAGGTTTATTGTAGGGTGAGTTTTCTTCTCCTGGGCATGTAGATGAGTTCTACTTTAGTCTAGGAAGGATTATGAAGCTGACATGTACTGATGATTCAGGCTATAAATGGATTACAAGCATGATCAAGGAGAGACTTTCCTGCATGGAATAGACTTCTCCCATTAGTTCTGGAGCTTTTGCTCCCTCCTTCAAAAGAGCTGCCAGGTGCTTCTAGAGAGTGAGTGGTGTGGACTCTCTAACTCTCTAGCTAGACAGATCTCTGTGCTGCAGCTCCTGCAGGTGATGCAGCAAATGGACACCTCTGCCTGTGCAGACATCCTGCTGTGGGGTGGGACAGGTCACAGATGACTGAGCAGGCAGGACTGTTCTTTTGGGGTTGGACTGTATCTTAGCATCAAATCCCTCCCTTAACAAGTGAAACCAAACACACAACAAGCTGCAGCAACAGAGATCTGTCTAGCTAGAGAGTTAGAGAGTCTCCAACTTTTGGGGAGTGACCCCTCAGACATACACCTGCCTTTGTTACCCTCTCTGGACCTCACACTGTTTTTCTCTGTTGGCCATGTCAAGGAAACCCTCTCTGTGTACATTTCTTGCTAAATACATTGAAAAAAAATCCACAGAAGAAGTAAAGTGTTTCCTTCTCAGGAACCCAGTGTGGCAGAAATGCTTTGCCACTCTTTGCCACTTTACATGCTAGGGCAGCCTTTTCACCCTCCATAAAGCCACGTGTCTCATCAGTGGACCTAGCTGAGCTACTCATTAGAAACTTGGCCAAACCACAAACATTTGTTTCCTTGCTTTATGCCAAACTCAGAGAAAGGACGAGGGAGTGGCATGGAGCTCATGTTAATGAGTCCTTCATTCCCCACAGAGAGATAATCAGAGCACTGCTCAGAGATTCATCAACTTTTTTTTTATTAGCACTTTAATGACCTACATGTTTGGGTTTTTTTTGAGAAGTTACTTCAGCTAAGAGCCGGATAATTCCTCATGCAGCTGTGGTTTAGGAAGCAGCTCAGGGGACACATATGCCAAATTACTTTAGCTCTAGTTAAAAAAAAAATAAATATACCACAAGGTTTCCTGGGTGCCTCCCTTTTCAATCAAGGGCATTATGTCCTCAATCCATCTCTTCTGGGTCACGTGTGGGGGGTTGGTTTCTTTTTCAATCTTTGCAGCTCCGTGAGCAGTACAGCAGAATGCCAAACACTGGTGGTACTGCATGTTCCCCACAGACAAAGGGCTGTACAGCTCCCTGACCCCGCTCACTCGGGGAGGGAGGCTCCCTTGGGAGCAGTTAAAGCATTTCCAGGGACCAGCACAGATCCCACAGAACCCAGTGGCTGCCTGAGGAGCAGAGCTGCTAAATGCTGGGAGCTGGAACATTTTCCATGTTGCTGCAGGGTGAACCTCTAACCAAGGGATTCTGCAGTGCCTGCTGAGGAGTCTCTGGCCCTGCCCGTGTGGTGGGAACTCACTGCAACCATCAACACGTTACAGTGAACGCCAATGGCAACAAAAATCTCTCACAGGCTTGGCAGAGGCTACTCAGAAATTATCCAAAGTTTGGTATTTGCAGCTTTCCTCATGTAAGGAACTGCTTATGGTGGCAGTCAATAATGGCAGCTGCTCAGCAGTCCCTTTGGTTTAAAAGTGAAGAGCTGCTGGCCTTTTGCTGTCACTCAGGAAGGCCATCGGATGGAAAATGTTGTAAAATCTCTTCCCATGCCTCCCCTGCTCCCCAGTGACCAGATTTCCTTCTGGTCTTCTGGAGAGAGCTGTGAGAATATATACATTAAAGACAGGGATGTAGCCAGATACTGCAGGATAACCAGGGTTATGAGAGTGTTATAAAGGGATAGGATTTACTTTTTCCTGAATCAAGCCCCAAGTGTTTCCTGTCAGACCTCGGTACAATGGGATACAAATACACAGTCCATTACGTTCACATTTCCTCCAAACTGCTGTCTCTTTCCTTGAACACAGGAAAGGATGCTTTCTGCCCCCACTCATGTCTCTCAACTGACTTTATCTCATTCGAAAAGGGAATTGAGACATTTAGCATGCACTGTCTTCAGTAGGTTGCCTCCCTTCTAATGTCTTTTGCCTTAGGATGAGAGAGGTTGTAAACATGGAGGAATGCCTTTGATATCAGAGAGTTTCATTGGAGTAACATCAGCATGAATGAATGCAAAATTAGGTCCATGGGGAATGAAATGCTAAGGCTGGGGAGAAAAAAAATCAAGATTCACAGCACTAGTCCAGAAGAATAGTAGCTCATACCATATGAGAACCCCATAGTTCTCATTTCCTCCTTATCCCTTCAGGACAGGAAAGAACATCCTGCTCTTCTAATATGAACAAAATAAAAGTTATTTTTGGAAGGAAAAACTCATGTTCAGAGCACATTTTTAAAAAGACATCGCTAATCTGTGATTCTGATGATGCATTTGGAGCACAGCACATCCCTTTGCAACAAGAAGCCCACATTTGTTGGCTCAGCACCATCTACACCCAGGCAAAAGGTTTGGGTTGGTTGAACAACAAGGTGGGGATTCTTTGTCACCACATGAATGGTGACTTAAACCTCAAGTGCCATCTCTGACATGGGTGTGCTGTCACCATACACACACCAGCTGGGAGAGAGGAGCGTGGAAGTGTGGGAGCCAAAGGTCATGGCACACTGATAGATGTGCATGCTGACTCAGTAAATCTGAAAAAGGTTCTCTGTAACTACCCTGGAGTTCCATTTTCTTCTTCATTACCCCAAGACAAATTGAATATGGGACAAAGACAGAGTCCCCCGTCCTCAGTTTTGAGGTATCTTGGCATGCTGAGCTTTTTGTGCCATCTCAGGGCTCACAGAGGAGCATGTGGTGTAATTTCCTGGACAAATGTTTCGAAATTTAGAGCATCAAGTCAAATTCAGAGCTGTTTGGGGCAACTGGTGCCTTTCATATTTGATGGATCACTTGAAAGGACAGCAAGGCAATGAAATCAGCCTCAGATTTGTTAATATGCCTAAACAATATTAATTCATGAAGAATGTTTTATTTTGGATTTTGATAAGTAATCGTCACTCCCGCAGCTTCTTAGGAGGCAAGTAAGATAGAAGAATGTGTATTAGTGCAGTATCTAACAATGAGGATAAACAAATTGTAGAGGAGTTAATAGTTTACCCATTCAAGATTAGCAAACAGCTAATGTACTATAAAAAGAGTTCCACTTTCCCTTTAAAACCATTCATAGAGTATAAGATTTTGGCTCCTCTCAGTGTCAAGGGCCCCAAATACCTAAGCAGACTCTTGGGAATGACCTCATCTGTAGTTTCTGAGTGTATTCCCAGGGATGTGTAATGCTAGGAATGGCTGGATCGAAAGCTGGGGGCAGGAGCTCGCTGCCCCAGCACAGCAGGGCTCCCCAAATTGCAGCACAGGCCAGCAGTGCCTACAGAGAGCCCCTGGCACCAGCCTGCAGCTGCCAGAGTGTGCTCAGGGCAGTGTCCTTCTGTCACTGCAGCCATGGAGCAGCCTGAAAAAACCATCCCGAGATATTCCTATGAAGTCAGTGGATTACTCACATTCTTAAAGCACTGATTTCCCTGGTGGGACAAGTTGTGTTCAGTGGTTTTCATACGAAAGGATGTGAGATTGCTGCTGCTGACTGTCTCCATTTGTTCTCAGACAGGAAGTGGAGAAGGGCAGTGGGACCGATGATCAGGTCTGTGCAAACAGACACTGGAAACTCAAAACAAATCAGTCACAGAAGTATGTGGATAGAGAGAAAAGAGAAAAACCTTTGCTTCTCTTTGCCCAGCAAATCCTGGTAATTCTTCAGAATGTGTACTAACCAGTTCCAAGTCTGTCTCTTACCCTGTGATGATTTACCCTAAATTGCAAAGTCTGTGGTTTTAACTGGGATATCTGAACTCTCTGGGACTCCACAGGGGAAAGATAAATGAATCTACAGAGCAGACTTCAGTGTCACAGCTGAGGGAGATAAAGAAACTGTGGAGAAGTAAAAGCACAAATTCCCTTTAAGAAGAATGTGTAATTCTACGTAGCATCACTTACATACCAGAAAATAATACACAGATCCACTATCTAATTAGAGTTCTGAATGTGTGTGTTATACAGCAGATGAAGCAGCTCAAGCTACTGTGCAGAAAACAGACCTTGGATTGTCTAAAGATAGATGGTGAAAAACTATCAAACATCCAGAGTTTCCTAGACCTCACCAGAGTGAGAGGTACATCAGTACAAATTGTCTCTGGCCTCCTGGAGCTCTGCAAATCATCAAAAAGGACATTAATGTCATTAGCAAAACCAACAAACGTGCCTATACTTATTACTTGTTTGTAATAAGATTTGGCTAGTGTATAATTAGCAGGCTGCAGAAGTCTTTTACGACCTCTGAGAACAGTCTCTGCCATGCTGAGGCTCACCAGAAAATTCCCATTCTTTCCATGTAGTTACAACTTCCCCATTGGTTTCTACCTCATCAGACAGACTGACATAAGATAAGTATATCCAACATGTCATATGAATCCATGTGAAATATATATATGCATATATATATATATATATTTCATGTGGATTCATATGACAAATTGCATATATATATATACATATATATATACATACACATGCATTAGTTTGGTTTGATTTGGTAGAATAAAATTCTACAAGGATAATCTTTGACCAGGAAGAAGGCTTGTTCCCCAACAGGCAATAACACTCTTCTGCCAAGCAGGACAGTGAGTTATCTTGTGTATTTGTGGTAGGTAGACACAGGATTACCCATTAGTTGGCTTGAACACATCTCACTGTGCGTGGTTGATTGAGCTGGTTCTCTGCCCTGCTGCTGGGATGCTTTTTTCTCAGGGCTTAAGCATGGCTGTAGTGGGTTCTTCAAACATGTCTAACTAAGGCAAGGGAGGCTGGAATGGGACAAGTCACTGAATAGCTGCTGAACTGGGGCCCTGATTTGGATCCCAGTGCCAGATAGGTGCCAGAAAATGGCACTGAACAAGACAGCAATTCATGTCACAACCCTATAGAAAGCTGGAGGAATGTTTTTCTTTGGTTTAGGCTTGTATGATGCTGGATGGGAAAATGGCACACAAGTGTTCATCTGACACTGAAGCAGATGAGAACAGCGGTGTTGGAGTTGGCCCTCTGTCAAGCTGAACTGCAGCTACAGATCAGGCATCCTGCCTGGCTTTCAGATAGGAAACCAGCTCCAGACCTCGCAGCTCTGCTGCGCTTTTCTACAACGGGGGGCTTTTCAAAGTTGTTGAACCTATACATGAGAACCGGCTGTTCCACTTCCTTTTCCAACACCAGAGGTGTAAAGAGGCCAGCAAGCAGCCAAGAAATGGGGCCCTGAGTCAGCTGGGATTTTCTGAGCATCTGACTGATAGCTCCCCTTCCTCAGACGGAGCACTCCAGCTGCTGGAGATGGCTGCTGCTGCTAGGGGCCAGCTCTCAGGTTGCTTTAATGTTCTCTGTGCTGTGCTCTGCAGCTCAGCTCAATGATACAAGTGCTTTGGGAAGCTAGTGTGGAGGGACCTGTTTTGTGATACACCTTCTGTCCCTTGCACCAGTGTTGTGCCCCCCATGCTTTGGGAGAACTGCTCTTGGTTGCAAAATGTGTAACTCAGATGTTGCCTCTCTGCCTTGCAAGCGGGTGCTTGGGACAGCAATGCGCTGGGACTGTGGGAGTGATCCCTTCCCATCTCATGGATGAACAATACATTCCCTTCACTTGTGATATTGTTATCAATGATTCAAAATGAGATAGCACAAATTCTTTCCATGCTGTGTAACGAGCTTCCTAGCAGAGAGATCCAGCTGCAGATATGATACTCATGCTCTGGTGCTTTCAAGGATTATCAGTGTAATGTTGGATGCTAATGGAAAGATACACTGAGCGTTAAAAAAAACCCCAAACAACTGCAGTAATAAAACAAGACTGTAGTTCTGTTGCTGCTACAAACTTGGTGTATGAACATGGGCAGATCTTCAGGAGAAAACATCAAGTTTGCATACCCATCTCAAAATTTTCCATGTCCTGATAGCTGGTCTTTCAAATCCCATTACAGCAGGTATGGTCATAATTCATAACCTTTCTTCTACCTGGGTGCTCATTTTCCCAACCCTTGACTAAAGTGTCCTGAGCCACTGATTTGTCTGACTGGATCCAACACTATGCTTCTGTTTCAAAGCCTGCTAGCAGGCAGGCAACACCAGCCAACTTTACTTACAGAGCCCCTCTGGTTTCTGAGGAACTTTCATTTCTCTCAAAGTCAAACTGGCGATTCAAGACTAATGAACTGCTGTGAATACTCTGCTTTATCAGAGGAAATAGTTGGAGGCTGAAGTCTTGGTCCCTAACAAGTCTTTGCGAAGATATTAAAGTGTCTTGCCAAGACCTAGTAATTCCCTCGCAGCCAATGCAACATTCCTCAGAGGCCATAAGGCAAGGCTGGAAAGGGGGATCATGTGGCTGGGCCCAAGCTGAATTTGCTGCTCCAGAGAAACGCCCTGAGCACGTGACTTCTTTGCAGACACGGATCTAAAGCAACAAACCCACCTGATTTTGGTGAATCCATTCAAGACATCTATTCTCAAGATGTCTTATGCAAGAAAAATAAGAATACATTTTCCAAAGTGAAACTAAGAACTGTACATGCAATGTTATAACCATAAGAAAAGAAATAGACTTGATGATTGGGGTAAATAAAAGGAAGTGGGGAAGAAGACATTGCCCCAGCTATGCTTACATTTTATTTGCTTGTTCTCCTGTGAGGAAAGTGTCAGGACAAGAAAAACAGAAAGATGCTACATGTATCCCCTGTAACTGATTATGCAAAATACTGTCCTTCTGGGAGCTGCTTAGAATAAGTTAAACCTGACTTTCAGGGATGAACAGCAGGTTTTCAATTATGGCATTTGAGACCTCCGGAATGAGGATTATGAGAAGACAGCATAAGTCAGATGGCCCTTTTGAGACGTGCTTTTTATTCAGTGACAGACGAGCCCTCACACTGGTACTCCTGCAAGCACTCAAGGTATGTACAGTAAAGGGCAGCACCAAGATCTTCAAACAGGCTCCAGGAGCAGTGGAGCACGGTTTGGGCTGGGGGAGGATCAGTGCCTTGGATCCCAGGGTGTCACCATGGCCGTGCCTCTGCTCAAATGCCATGCAGCTAATTAGTTGTGGGAGCAGCCTTGGTGCCTGCTGGTTACCTCTGTGCCACATGCTATTGCTGAGCTATTTCTCCAGCCTGAAGGGCAGAAGGAATCTTACCAGCAGGTTCAGTGAAAACAGGCCAGCAGGCAGTGCTTTGCATCTCCTACACTAAGAATCTTTACTTGGTTCACCACTCATTGTTCTGACAGTTGTCTCATTTATTCACTTTTTACATCAAAATCCATTCCTCTGAAGCTTATGTTTAGCCTAAAGCTTCAGCATGTGCTAATAGTATTAATCATTCTGGAAATAGCTCTGTCTGCTCTGCTATCAGTAGCTATCTCGATGACACACTGTCCCAGCTCCACATTGCTTCCCTGCTCTCTGGGGGTGTCTCTCCAGCAAGGGCACAGCAGGGAAGGGGGACAGGAGGCAGAAGGAAGCAGAGGGGGCTGCCCTTGGGCTGTGCATCCATATTTTAGAGGCTGTGCCAAGGTGCATTTAGCTGCAGTGCTTTTCAGCCCTGGCTCGTTCTGGGGGATCTGAGCTTCCCCTGTGTGTCCCATCTGTCCTGGAGGAGGCATCACACAACAGGTTCAGGCTGGTTAACATGGTCTAGAAAGCTTCCAAGAGGGATCCCATTGTCACAGGCTTTAGGGGCAGATGGGACTTGCAGATAGGAGAGCCAGGTCTTGGAAGTGCTCCGGGGTCCTGCAGTTCAGCTAAATGTTGGTGTTGCTGTGTGACCTGCCCATATGGTTTTGCCTTTTTGCTAGCCTGACTTCTGTGTATGCTTCCCTTCAGAAAAAGGAAGGATATTCTGGAGGGCTTCAAAAGCTTCTCCTGAATATATTAAGAAATAACACCATGTGTGGAATCACCAGCAGAGAAATTAAACTAAGACTAAAAATAGAGTTTCCTCTTGCTTTCTTATTAAAATAATAAAAAAAAATGCAAATGCCCAGATCTTGGACTCTCATGTTTTGTTATCTAATGGACAGTCTCCAAACAAAAACATCCTCTGGGGCAATGCCATGTTCCCTTCACAATTGCCTGAACCAGTTTTTCCCTTCTTTCTGATTGTATAATATCTCACAGTTAGCTATGGCAATTGTGGAAAAATGCCAGTAACAGTAGTAAGGGTGCAAGTAACACATTGCCAGCTTTTTTGAATATAATTTAGCTGCTAAAAACCAAATGATGGCTACAAGCATATGACCAGTCACCTGCCTGCTTCCTGGCCCACGGCTTAAGAACTTAAAAATAGCACAAAAATATTTGCCACTTAATTAAAAAACCTGACTTTTATGAAGGTCAATAGAGATGGCTCTGCTGAGGAATGCACACACAAAAAAATTCCAGCACAATTGGCAAACCACTTCCCATGTCTTAGTTTCCCATTTTAATATAATAGAAAGTACTTGCAGACCTGACTTTTCCATGATCCACAGCAGGTGCCAGAAGAACAAATTCCCACACAGGGCATTTGCTCAGGTGGAGTACTACTGTACTGAAAGTTGCACATGATGGAGTAGTCATTGAATAGGAAAACATGAGGTCATTTTTAGCTATTGATAATTCATGGAAATGTAAAATATATGGGGAATAAGTGGGAGTGGAACGGAATACTGCTATGGTAATTGTCCAAGAAATTTTATGCTTTTATTCACAAATCATTTGACAAGTCAGCAAGTTCATCTGAGATTATTGTGTATCTGAGTTACTTCTGCAGTACTTGAATTTTAGAACCCTAGTATCCCATAGCAATGTAAAAATATTGTATGTGTAGTTGAAATTAACGTAATTACCTGACTTCTTCAGCACTGATCATTTATTTTGACTCTGTGGTCCTTGGGGTAATATTCTTCCTTCAATTCAGAGTATACTGTCAGCATTAACAGTGAATCATAGACAGGAGAGAATAATCAGCTTGCAGCTTCATCTCTTTTCCAGCTAACCTTTCACTATGAAGCATTTTTAAAAGGCTGGAAATGAACATAAAATTGAAAGTTGACTGAGCTACTTCATGGTTTTTACTACAGCAGTAACAATATTTGTGCCACTAAACAAATTTACTGAGAAAATTATTTTTGCTGTCAACACTGTTGGGAAAAAGCCAAAGTTCCCATTCAAATTACAGCAGCACTGCCCAGGCTAAACAAATTTAAAAAGTGAGGATTTTGTGATTTTGTTTTCACTCTCTCCAAAAATGCATCACAAGCTAAGACATCCTGTTCAGCCACATTATTTTTTAATCAAATGCTTTCCTTTACCTATTGCTTGACATTAACCCATTGCTCCTCCTCTGGATCCTCTCCTCCATATTTGTGCTCCCATTTCCTTTCTGCTGCTGTGCTTTTTAAGTTAACATAAATTTTAAAAGTTCCCTTTTAATCAGCCCAGGCCTGCTGGCATGAGCTGTCAGCAGTATTCATTTCTCTAGGCTCTTGCCTTGTGTTGCATTGCCTTGGCAACAAGATTTAGCAGCAAGGCAACAGTCTTGAACTTGTCAGAGGCTGTTGCAACGCGCCGAGCATGTATTACTCTCCAGCACCTCCGGTTGCTATAACAACTACTAACAATAAAACTCATCTCCTGGCTTTTAAATACAGGAACTTCCACAGTCTATTTCCTGGCAGGGCTGCAGCAATATTATGTGATTCCTGGCTGCGCTTGTTTTGCCTTCTCCTTCCTTTGTGCACATGATAGCAGCCTGCAGGAGGGAGGCACGAGGCACGGGAAGGAGCTCGGCATGGGCAGCACAGCTGTGTTGGTGACCACGGGCACTGCCAGGGCTGGGAGTGGGGAGCAAAATGCCAAGGGATCCCAGGGACAGTGCAGGGCACAGAGCCCCAGCAACAAACCATAAATGCTCCAGACTGGTGATGCCCAGCACCTGTACCAGGCCCTTGGCTGTGGCATTTTCGGTTTTTTCCCATTACAGCAAAATACACCTTGTGTGGTAACAGCATCCTGGGGAGGAGACTGCAGCCAGAAGAGAGGCACTTTTGGTCTCTAGCAGCACAGAGTGCTTTCTCCTATCTTTGCAAATGTTCTGCTGGCAGTACTGATGATAATATAGGAGCAGTGTAGTGTGGAAAGTTGGGCAAGGGACCAATGACAGTCATCAGATCATATAATATCTCAAGCTGGAAGAGACCCATGAGGATCATTGAGTCGAATTCCCTGCTCCTCACAGTATTACCTACAAATAAACCCTATGACTGAGAGCATCCTCTAGATGCTCCTTGAACTCTGGCAGAGTTGGTGCAATAACCAACTCCCAGGGAGTCTGTTCCAGAGATCAACACCCTCTCAGTAAAGAACCTTTTCCTAGTGTCCAGTCTGAACTTCCCCTGACACAGCTTCATTCCTGTCCTATTGCTGGTCACCCGAGAGAGATCAGCACCTGCCCATCTCCTGCCTGCTGTGAGGAAGCTGCAGACTGCTATGCTGCTATGAAGACACCCTTCAGTCTCCTCTTCTCCAAGTCTTCTGCAAATTAAGTCTGAATCACTGGTGCTAGGTATTTAAAAAACCTTTTAGCACAGACAAGACTGTTAGTGCCAGAGGAGCCCTTTATGAGGAACATTTTCAGTCAATGAAAATGCAGGATGAGGATGCAAATTGAGCCAGTGCAGAATAACAAACCATGGAAATTTCTCAGCAGCTCACCCAGTGCCCTGTCACATCTCCTTCCTGTGGCTTCATTCATGAGGACAGAGCAAAGCACTCATCCTTTTCCTGTATGTCACATCCATGAGTATCTCATGCAGACTCAACACCATTCTCACTTTTCCATAACATGGCTCATATTTCTTCAAAGGGACAGAATCCATAACCCGTGACGTGAACAATGGGAAGGCTCGTACAAGAATAACTCAGGATACAGCTCATTGCAAGTGTGGTGAGGGATGCAAACAGGAACAGAAAAGAAGCAGCAGATTTTCCTCCTTTATGAGTGAAGCTCAGGTTCTGCAGCAGGAAGCACTGCCACAGTGGGATGTGGAAGGAGGCAAAGCTCTCTCTGAGCAAAGGTCTGTTTGTTTAAGCAGATTTTATAATGTAAAAATGGTGCTTTTCATTTTCTGCAGTTGCTGCCAGCTGAAGGACAGTGGTTGCAGATGACAGGAGCTGCTGGAGATCTGGTCACACTGTTTTGCACTGGCTGCCTTCCTGTGGGGCCAAAGGCTGAGATCCCTCAGGGTCCCCAAGCACAGAGCACAGCCTGGACCCTCAGGTCTTCTAGAATTGACCCCAAACAGGACTCATGTGGGTAATGCTGATGATAAAAGAATCACTGCAGGCCACAAAAGTTGCAGGCAAGGAGCATCCCTGGATATGCATGATCTTTCTACAGAGAGAAAAGTTATCTCATTTGATTTCTCAGGCTCCTGCTTTCTCCTGTACAGAGTTTTGAGTAAACATTCCCTGTATGAAGTTGCTAAGAGTCAAGGGGCCAGCCTGACAGAGACACCCTGGCCCCCAGATTTCTCTGGAGTGCCTCATATTTCATATTTCATTTGGGAAAAAAAAAAGAAAAATCAGCCCAGGTTTTCTCACTCCTAATCTAGAGTTTTGGTTTAACAGACAAAACCAACTAATCAAATATAATGAGCCTTTATTTTAAGGAAAAGAGCTAATTTGAAAAGACCAGTTCTGCAGTTAGATCTCAGGACAGCAGTGTCTAAAGAATTGAAATGTCATAGGTGGGTCTCAGATGTCCCAAATCTCTCATAGATATCAGCTATGGATCACTGTCCCTTGGGCATGAGTTAAGGAACACGGCCAGACACCAAAGTAAAGCACCCAAGCCTCAGTTTGGTGTCATGTGCAGGCCATGTGCCAGCATCCAGTTTGTGCCCAGGTGCTGATCACAGCCTGGGAATGCCTCATGGCAACTGCAGGTTTGTTCCCCTAAGGCCAGGCACACAACCTGGGCTACATTTTTAAGGTTTAAAGTTTCTACACTGAACACATGTAGAATGTTTAATCCCAACTTTTCTCTGCTTTGTACTGTTATCTGAGACAGACAGTAACCCAATACTTTGTGTCTGGACGCGTGCACTCACTGGAATAAACATCTGTTTCTTGTACTGTGATTCATTTAATATATTATACAGCTTGGGACACCAAATTATTTCAACACATTCAGGCTCAAGGGATTTTTCAGCAGGTAAGTGGGCTTTGCTCACAAAGGCAGTGACTTTAGGTGGGAACTGGGCTTGTAAAATGTGGCATTTTTATATATTTATACAAATAAATGTCTACTACCCTGCAGATATTAATTAGAAACAAAATCCACTGGCAATCTCAGATGCTAAACTGGTGTTAACACTGGGAGGAGTGCTGCTATCCCAAGCCATGGCAGGAGCTCACAGGAGGGCTCTCATTTGCCTCCCAAGCAGACAGGACCTAGCAGACAGCTGGCTCCATTAGTTTTATTGCTGGAGCAGATAAGGAAACCCTGTGTAATAAAAATATTTCCCAGGTGTCAGGCTAAAACACGAGCAGGTCACTGCAGCCTGTTAATGTTTGTGCTAGTGAAGACTGAGGAAGAATGGCATCACAGAAACTGGGTAAAGTCTCTGTTGTGCAATGAGCATGATTTTAAAATTTATACATGGAATATATTCATAAATATATGCAATTCATCAGGATATACTTCCTTGGCAGAATGGAGTTTCATGCAGGCTGAACAAATGGTCTCCTAAAGCATTTAACACCAGTGCTGCACCAGTGACCACTGTAGTCTCTTTTGCTTACATTAGATCTAGCTTTCCCCATCTCTTTTCCTGCTAGAATGGACAAGGGAAAACTAAGGAGTCCTGGGAATAGCCACAAGGCTCAAATCTGGGCCATTTGCAAAGAGGATAGTGCAGGTGACAGGGGATGTGTGTGCACTATGTGGTGTTGAAATGGAGCCAGGCAGAGAATGCAGCAAACATTTCGTTTTCCTCTGAGTCGTTAAAGGTTTGCAGGCAGAGCCTGAACATCTGGTATTCCACTTAAAGGAGCAGACGTGGAAGTACTCAGATATCTACCTGGCCTACTGCTGCCTCCCTTTCCTTTCCAAATGTGGCTGCTGGGAACCACCCAACCATGATCAACTTCCAGTGCTGGCCAGATAAATTGTCCTCCCAAGAAAAACGAAGATAAGATCTCCAGATAGGCTTGTTTCTTCTCTCCCTGCTATCTTTTCCCCCAAACACAACATTTGTTGTTGCAGTTTCTAGTTTCACTGTTTCCAAACATACAAAATTTATTTTAAACATGATCCAAGAGGACTCATGCCACATGTTTGAAACCTTCATTTAACTCAGAGCTGAGAGCTAAAAATACAAACAATTTTTTGCTGTTCTCAGGCCCTTCCTTGTCTTGGCACATTACAGCACTGCTGTTATATACTACCAAAACACTGGCATTAATTGTTGTTAGGTAATTTTCTAGGGTGGAAATAGGAAGAAAACTGGACTTGCTGTTCCCCACATGGACATAAGTGTGCCCCTGGGCTGGGAGAATGTGACCCTGCCCAGCCAGCACTGAGATGCTCACTTGGGTTGTTTTGAGTAAAACTTTCACGTGACAGTTTGCAGGACAGTCCCTGGAAACACAAACACAAGAGGGTGGGATATTGTCCAGGCAATCCCAGCACGCATATCGATGGGAGGGACTGCTCAGTCATGTGTGCAACCTTGTAAAAATGTGTTTTGGACCTGTGTTGGCAGGGAGGAAATGATCCCACACTTCACCTCCAACCCCCTGCGTGTCTCCTGCTGCGTTTCCCAGCTTGGAAACGGTGCTGAGGCTGTGGCACTGTGGGGCCATGGCAAAGAGCCCAGTGGTGCTGGTGGCACTGGCCTCTGTGTCAGGGAAGCTGGGCTGAGAGCACCCTTTCATCTGTCCTGTGGCCAGGAGATGTCCCAAGCCACTGGCAGACACCACTGGCATCCCCTGTCCTTGGTGAGAGCTGTAGATGCTCAGCCCCCTACTACAAATCCCCGGTTGCCATTGCTTTCTCCCACAACAATCTGCATTACTTTGAGGGGGAAAAAATAAGTCCTGGTCACAGACTGGTTGCTGGGTCACTTCTGACACCACAATCTCACCAAGGTGCCAAACAGCAGCTGCCATCAAAAGGCTGTGGGATGCTCGAGATGGGCAGGGGGCATTTTTGGTGATTAGATTGCAAAGCAGGAGTCTAAATATCACAGGTGCCCCAAAAGAAGAAGGTGGAGGAAATGAAAGTTACAACCACAATAAAGGTATAATGGGTATTGGAGGGTTGATAAGATAAAGCAAGTTCTTTTATGGCTTATTTCCTGGCCTTGATCACTTGATACAGATCAAGATTACAACAGTTAATGGCTGTTATTTGGTGACGTTGGTCTCTGAGAATTTTGGTTGCTTCTCTTCAGGTCTTTCTCCCTCACTCCTCTCTTTGGTTATCTGATGCAAAGGACATAAAAGATAGCCCAATTAGGAAAACTTAATCCAAAGCAAGGTAGATTGAAGTGCTCTCATAAAATTCTTTGCATCAGAATTTTCACCATTTTATTTGAGGTCAAACAACCACTTAGAAAGGACATTTTCATCTCTTTGAACATTTAATAACATATATCATAGACAGCTCTGCCTGATACATTAATTATTAAAGATTTTACATTATCTACACTGGCAAGTTCATTAGGACCACTTCAAAGCTTCCCAGAGACTCAAAATGCTCAGGAAACAAGCATCAAACCTTTTGGCTTAACCGGAAAGCTCACTCTGCCTTCTCTTATTTAACTTATTAGCCATATATTATTCAAATGAAATAAATAGTGCTGCTTCCTCTGCTCATCCAGGCAAAGCCTGTAGCAGCAATCCACTGGCTCATTCAGCCTGGGCATGCACCAACCCCCATGCAATCCAGAGCCCCTCAGGGCTCACCCATGGGCTAAACACTGCTCCTGTTGGCTCAGGGGGTACTGAGATGCTCGCAGTGCTCAGAGCCAGGTCCCTGCAGACAGGCAGGACAGCAGCTCACATGGCACACTCACACCTCCACCTGTGACATGGCTGTTCACTGCAGAGGACTTGTCACCAGCACAGGCAGGAGATATCTGCACAATGCTTTGTGACATGAAAATATCTTTTCTTACAAGATCATTAGTCTTCTGGAATGAGGTTCCCATGCAGAATACCCATCAGTTTGTCATTATTAATTCTATCAGGAAGGAAAGCAAATTAGTCTAAATTTCAGTGCTCAATGAGTCAGAACCAGTTAGAAGTCACCTCTGGGTACAGAAACCTTAACAATGTGGCTCTGCAATACCAGGCACTCAGTAACAACCTAGAAGCTCTTCCAGACATCAATATTTTCCCTTCTGTTTTCTGCTTTCTTTAGCACATTTTTTAGGAGATGGGAATGAAGCTTTTTTTACCTTTATTAAATAAAGAACTTGATGAGGAAGACAGAATGGGGACACATTTTGGCCACCAGACAATGCAGTAAGGTGCTTTTGAGTGGTGGCTTAATTCATTTTAAATTACATAGAGACATCAATACCACATTGATAGTCTGTCCACAGTGATGCTTGTTATTTCTGCCCTGAACTGGGTCCAAAGTAGAGAAAGTTAATAAAATTCAATCCTCCTGGTTTGTTCTCCTCTCTTGCTGAGGCTGTAGGAGGAGGGACCTGCTTTCACACTGTAGTTGTTTTCCTTGGACTGGCTGTGGACAGGCAGAATGGCATCTCTAGACCTGGAGCAACTGGGCCAAGTTCTGTGCAGATGCTGAGCTTTCCCCTTCCCTGCCCTCCCCCTGGTACACTGGGATCTGCCAGCAGCTTGATTATTTCATACTGTGCACGCTCCCCAAGTCACACTCCCACATACAAGAAGTATTTTCTTTCCTCCCTGTATTTGATTGCCACTGCTCCCACGGTCCATGAGCTAGCCCAAAGTGATATAATAATGATTTGCTGGCAAAAAACAATCAAACAAACAATTTCAGAGGCACAGGCTGATTACCTTGTGTTTAGCATCTGTCCTAAATTCAAACAAACTGAAAATGCTGCAGAACAGGAGAGGAGAAGGCGTCCCCACTTGGAGAGCTGAAAAGGCACATGACAAACATTTGAAATGTTTTGGACTGATCCTTTTCCCTTCCCTGGGCTGGTGCACAGCTCTGGCAGGTGCAGTTTTCCACAACCCTCTATTAAGAGCCACAGCCAAATTCAAAATCTAACCCCAAATTATTATTATTACTGTTATTGTGAGTCAGAGGAGGCTGAAAGGACTATTTCACAACCCTGATTGGATTCAGCTGCAGAGTTCACCATCAGCAAATGATGGTGATCATCGTGCCAATGTTGCAGTGCTTTTAAAATGTCCTGACACGTGCTTTAGTATGAACATTGCTGGATTCTGGCTGGTTTCCAAGAAATTAATCTTCTCAGCAAATATTCTGCAGGGTGAGCATAATGTGGTCTGTAACACAAATGCAAAACACGGCTGTAGTTTACCCTGAGGGGGACACTGATGTGTGATGAACTAAATGGGCCTTTTTGGCCCAGACTGCCAGGATTGTAGGAGTCCCTTGTGGGCAAGACTGAAAGATAAGGTGAGAATAATCGAGAAACAGCAATTAGCTTCACCCAAGGAGGTTAATGAGGAAAGAAATTTTCCTGTTATAACAGTCCTGGTCACCAGCCTCTCCCTTCCCTCTCTCTTGTCCCTCCTCAGGGACAGTCTGCAATGCCAGCCCCAGCCAATGATCCTTCCCAATACTGGGATGCAGGTTGCAAACAGACCTTTTATTCTCTTCTGTTGGATTACAAGTTTTGCTGTGCTGTGTTGTACCCTACATTGTATTCCAGGGACCTGCAGTGTGGAGCACACCACAGTTGCTGGCCAGGCCTGACTGCAGGGGAGCTGGAAATGCTGAGTCTGGAGAACAGTCTGAGAGAAAAAGAAGCCAGACCCTTTCCAGATGTGCACAGCAAAAGGTCAAGGAGCAAGCTGCAATGCGAGAAATCTGCTTGGGTATCTGAAATAAACCTTTTTGCCCCAAGGCGGTCAGCACTAGCACCAGCTGCCCAGGGTGGCTGTGCTCCTTTCTTGGAGATACTCAAAACCCCAAAGGACAGTCCCTACACAGCTTGCTCTAGCTTTGAAGCTGGCCTTGCTTTAGCAGAGAGTTGGACTGGAAACCTCCAAAAGCCCACTGCTGCAGGCAAACCCCTCTTGTCTGGACACAGTTACAAAGCAGAGCTTTTTCTTTTGCTGTAGCCTTTCTTGGTGGTGATCTTCTCACATTTGCATTTCTGTAACAGCCTCCTGTTTCTGTCAGTAGGGTTCACTTATAGCCTATGATACACTGCCAGGGCAGAGCAGGGCCATGGAAGGTATTTTCATTAGGAAGCATGCATAGGAAATGACCAGATTTTCACAGAATCATCTAATAGTTTGGGTTGGAAGGGACCTTAAAGACCATCTATTGTCAACCACGGGTACTGGACCAGGTTGCTCAAAGTCCCATTCAGCCTGGCCTTGAACATTTCCAGGGCTGGAGCATCCGCAGCAACCTGTTCCAGCGCCTCAGCACCCGCACAGCACAGAATTCCTTCACAGAATGGAGTTTCCCCCTGTCCATCAGAGTGGTGCTGGGGGAGCCGGTGTGAGCCCCCAGCCCCTCCTGCCCTGCCCCGGCTCCTTCTCCGCCCGCCTTGGGCCCGGGGCCGGGCGCGCTCGCTGCGAGGCTCCATCGCTGCTCCACGCTGGGTTTTGGAACTTCAAGGGCGAAGCGGATCCGGAGGCGAGCACAGATCGAGGTGTGGGACAGGCGCCGTGCTCCGCTCCGGTCCCTCCCAACGGGCTGCAGCGCACTCCGGTGCCCCGGGCTCCACAGCGCCTTCCCCTCACCGGGACACGGAGCCCCGCGCCCTGTCCGGACAGCGCCGGCGGGGGACAGCGCCAGACGGGACGGGACGGGACGGGACGGGACGGGACGGGACGGGCGGTCCCCTCAGCGTTCAACCGGGCGGTCACGCCGGGCCGGGCAGCGCGGCGATGGCCGTGACGGTGACGGTGCCGGGGCCGATCCCGGTGCCGGTCCCGCCCGCGCCCCGTGACATCAGCGGTGACGCGCTGGGGGCGGCCCTGGCGGCCCACGTGGGCGCTGACGTGGCGGCGGCGGGCGGGCCGGAGGCAGGTGAGGCGCGGCGAGCGGGGCAGCCCCGGGTGGGTGCCCCAGGCTGATGGCAGAGAGCGGGATCTGTGCCCGGGGCCCGGCCTGGGCACGGCTTTCCCCTCCAGCCGGTCTCCGGAGGGTCCCCAGGCCCAGCCCGGGTGCCCAGGCCCCGCAGGGGATCCGGCACTGACAGCCGGGCCCGGCCGGGGTGGCCAGGCCCAGGCGGCTCCGTCAGTCCTCTGGAGGGCTGGGGGAGGCTTTTAGCCCAGGTGGGCACGAACATCTCCCTTACGAGGAGATCCGGTGGGAGCTGGGCCTGTTCAGTCTGCAGAAGAAAAGACTGAGAGGGGATTTCATCAATGCATGTAAATGGTTTGAAGGTGGGTGCAAGAGGATGGTGCCAGGCCCTTAGAGGTGGTGCCCAGTGACAGGACGAGGAACAATGGCCATAAGCTAAAACACAAGAAGCTCCACCTCAACATGAGGAAGAACTTCTTTACATTGAGGGTAGCAGAGCACTGAACAGGCTGCCCAAGGATGCTTTGGTGTCTCCTTCCCTGGAGACATCCAGAACCCACCTGGGTGTGTTCCTTTGTCACCTGCTTCAGGTGACCCTGCCTTGGCAGGGGTTTGGACTGGACCAGAGGTCCTTTTCCACCCTAACAATTCTGCTGTTCTGTCTGGTGAGTTTGAGGTGCTGCAGGTGCTGTGGAGAGGGGACAAGCAATGGCCTTGTGCCAAAGTGTATGGCTGCTTGGGCTGCCCTGTGTGCAGGGAAGCAAGAGCAGCCTGCCTTTGAGGTGGTGCTGCTGGCTCCTGACTATCCAAGCCAATGTGCTTATTTTGAACAACACTGTTCATAAAAGAGAAAGTGGAGAGGAAATTATCACAAGGATGAGCATATCTGAAGAAAACATGACATAAACGCTCAGGGTGGTCTACACAGCAGCCACAGGCAGACCCAGCTGCAGCCAGAGCTGCTGGCCTTGCTTCCCTTCCCCAGAGTGGCACTGGCACACACCCTGACACAGGGAGCCTGGTGGCCATGGCCATTGCTGGCACTGGGGCTCACAGCAGCCCATCACTGTGCATGCATGTGGGAGGCAGGAGGACGTGTCTGCTTCCTCTGGCAGCATTTTCGCGGTTGCTCTTTGCCCCATGTGTCGGATGGAGATGCTGTCCAGGCAGGATCTGGTCTGGGCTCTTGGAGAGCTGCCTCCTGCAGTCTGAGTGAGGTGTAGATAATATATGTCTAGACAGTGGCAGATTTTGGGATCCAGCTCTGACTCTTGTCATGCTACAGTGGTACTTTGCATGTTACTCCTGCTCTGCCTTAATTTCCCCATCTGTAGTATGGGGAGTGGGCCCTGATAGAGTGACTAAGAAAACAAATTGGCATAAACCAGCACACGCTTGCAAGATTTAATCATAAATCTTGACAAGCAAATGCCTGACCCTTGACATTCCCTTTTCCCTCATGGTTCACCCTCAGTGCATCTCTAATCTTACCACCAAGAACACAGTGTTCATGCATGTTCAGCTCAGGCTGGGGGATGAGAATGTTTTATGGGCGGGCAAAGTTTGTTAGCCACTTCAGTTTTGCCCTTTGCTTTCTCAGGCCTGGTGGAGCTTATGAAGGCCGAGCAAAGAGCTGGATGGTATTTTGTGTGAGCAGAGACAAGTGGCATCCAGACGCGGGGAACTGCAAAGACAGGTAACAAAGGAGCCTGATACCTTGGAAAAAGTTGGGGCAGGAAATAGGGGTGGTTCTTGTACTGCTACAGCCACTACCTTAATTTCACCTGTGTTTCGTTTTAATCTGATTAAATAATGATAGAAGTAATGATAGAGAAGCTGTTTTAACTTTGTAGAGGCTTGTAATTATGGCCAAGAAAGGAAGAGTAACCTGTTAAGGCTTATAGGGGTGACCAGAGTAAATGGCTACCAACTATCTCTGAGAAAACAGCTTCTATTTCTCTGGAAACTGAAAACAATTTTTATTGTAAAGTTTGTGAAGAATCTTTTGAAAGCCATTTCTTATAATGTGGGGGTTATCAAAAGTGGAAGTACTCCTTAAGTTGGGTTTTGATGCTAATCTACCTTAGTTGTGTTTTTAATATTGAAAGCAAATCTTTCAACGGTTAGAATACTTTTAAAATTAATTTTTTTTGTCCTTGAGAGAATCTCATCTTGCTAAGAAAACCATGGCTTGTCAGCAAGGAGCGTTATTAAAAGGCAAAGCCTTGTCATGCCTTGCCTATTTATATGAGACTTCTAGACTCCTGGAGACAAAGCACAGGCCAAGAAAGGAAGCTGTGTCCTTATGAGTTTGTAGAAGGAGATTCTTTTCTGCTGGCTAGTCACTATGTTGTTGTTCTCTCTCCTGTGTGTTTCACTCTATCTGAACATAAATCAGCAGCAATGTTATAGAGTATTACAGCAGCTCACTGTGGAGGACAAACAGAAACAATCACAGTATTGTAAAGTTCAGTGTAGCTTGCAAACACTGTATAAAACAATGACATTTGTGCTGGAAATAAATCTGAGGTGGAATCCCCTGCAAAGGGATGAGATACCAGTTTGAGGATACACCAGTATGGTGCCTTTTGAGATTGATTTGCTTATTGTGTTCTGGGTTTTAAAAGACTGTACCTGTGTACCTGACTCTGTGGGCAGAGTCAGTCTCACACAAGTCTGGTGTGCTCTAAAGTTCCTGTGATGAGACATGTGAATGGTGGTCTTCGGTTTTCTTTACACCTGAATGCACCAGATCTTGGTTCAGGTTGTGATTTGGTCACAGGGCTACTGTGTGACCTCGGTCAAATCAAACCTTGTGAAAGGGAGGCAGCTTTTCTGCCTTCCTGTTCAGATGGCAAACATCTCAGGGGAGGGACTGTGCCTTATTGTGTTTTGCCATAAGAGTGTAATGTCATCTGGGAGTCCTGGTAGCTACTCAGGTGTAAATAGAATAAGTGCCTGGATAAGCAAAAAATGTTTGAGACTTGCATGCTGTTTGCTTCTCCCCTCTATGACCCATTTGTAGACATGGCTGTGAAATGAGCTGTGAAATTAACTGGTCAGAATAAAATACTTTATAGCATGGCCTTCAAGCAGCACATAACCCACCTTGCCCTGGAAAGCGACAGCATTAAAGTTATAAGAGTTCTTAAAAATGTGAGAGGCCTGGGGAGAAAACTGGGAAGGGAATTATCCCTCTTTGGGAACACTTTGGAGATATGAGTGAAGAAAAAGGTGGAGAACCTCTGAGGTTCAGGCTGCTTGATTTATTTTCCTGGTTTTTCTGGCCAGTCATCCTCTGCAGCCAGCATGTGCCTCCCACTGCAGCCATCTCTCGTGCCAGCACAGCAGCAGGGCCTGGTGCGTCACTGTGCTGGCGCTCACAGCGGGCACTGGCTCGTGAGGGTTTGGGGGAGCACATGGAGAGGTTGGTGTTCACTGCAGTGCCAAAGACTCATCCATTGCAAAAATACACCCAGGGAGGCTGGCCTGTGCCCTTGGTTTTCCCTCTGATCTGCTATGTGCCACCCAGGCTGTGCCCCACTCCTGCCTGACACCAGCTGAGATCTGCAGAGCATTTGCCAGAGGTCTTTAGAGAATATTCCCACGTTCCCATAAGCATCCTTGGTTGTCCTCTGGCAGTCACTTTGAGAGCTCAATGGGCTGTTCCTCCTGTTACAGCTAGGTTCTTGCTAGGTGAACTAGTGTGCAGCCCTGAGGTCAATGTAGCCAGTGAATACATCCCTCTGAATGTCCTTGGGAGCAGATTTCTTTTGTCTGAGTTAATTCAGTCAGCAGTTCACGATGAAACTCTGGGCTACGTAAAACATCTAAAAGTTACATGTATAATTGGTCCATTTCTGAGTTCCTAATGGGCATGTCTTCCTCTCCCAGCAGCCTGTGCTCCTGTGGTGTATAAGCCACAGCATCCCTAGCCCTAAAGTGAAAAGACTGAGAGTTTCTCTCAGTGCACTTGGTAGGTGGGGTGATTCTGATCTGTGTGTACTTGGCTCCCATGCCAGGACCTTTCCTGGCTGTCACAGGGCATGTCTGAGGTGCTTTGTTCCTGATGCTCTCCACGTGCAAGAAGGGGTTGACCAGTGCATTAAGCTTATGTGTATCACCACAGGGCATGCCATCCTTCACCAGGTGGGAAGGATCCTTTCCAGGACAGGCCAGCTTTGACTCTCTGGCCTTAACCTGATTTCTTGTTATCAAGAAATGAAGAGACAACACAGGTGAAATTCTGGTCTGAGAGGGGTGAAGTTGGCACAGTTGTCCTCAAGGGGAGTTCCCAGTGGAAACAGCTTCCTTCAGCCTGTGCACGTGGGTGACCTGGGATGGCTGGGAAACACTGAAGTTTTGTGCTTTGTTTTAGTTGCAGGTAGGAAGATGAGTCCAAAAATTACAACAGAGCTGCTGAAGCACCTGCGACAGGTGATGAAGAACCCCAGATATGTACAGGAGCCTGTCCAAGCCTACATAGTGCCCTCTGGAGATGCCCACCAGGTATGGATGGATGCATTATGGGAATGGTCATACTTTCCTTCCCTGCAAAAATTAAAAGCCAGGTATTACTAAAATCGTCTTTCGTTCACTCACTTTAATGGTTCTAGCATAAAAGTCTGGGAAACCTGAGAAATATCATGTTGGAAAACATTTCTGGGGTCTGTTCAGGAGATGGAGGTTTTCATGTTCTTGTAACAAATCAGGGTGGGTGTTCCACCAACAGCTTTTCATCACAGTGTCTTCAGGGAGCTCACATGGCAGAAAAGGGAGCTTGCCAGGGCACTTGCTGTGCCCATCCTGGCTGTTGGGAAGAATGGGTTTACTGGGGGAGGAACAGGCCTTATCTGGGCTTTACTTTCCCAGTAGCATCTCTCTCAAGCAAGGTAGCAAAGGTTTAGTTGCAGAATTTTCTCTTTGCTAGATCCAGTTCTTGGTGGAATTTGTTGCCTTATGCTGGAGCCCTTCAGATCCCAGATGAAGGGGCCTTAGGAGAGGCAGGGAAGGAACAGGCCACAGTGGCAAGTTGCCTTTCCATGCTGCTCTGTGCACTAAAGACAGGAGGCAAGTCTGGACCCAGGGTGGTAACCCATGGCAGTAACTGTTGTGTGCTGCTTCCACTGTTAGGAATTTTGTAGTCCATGACATAAATTTTAAATTGCTGAACTGCCTTTTACCTCCCCTGCTTGCTCATGTGTAAGGTTCACTCTGTTAGGAGACCCAAGAACTGCTGAGGGTTTTCCCCTCCTCAGCCATTTTCAGGAAACAAAAGACCTGAAGCTTTACTGGCACACACCCAAAGCTCCCTTTTACCCCAGGGTGCACAAGAGCAAAATGCAACTGAATCAGAACCTTTGCCCTTGACTTGGCACTGGGGTGAGCCGGGTCCAGACTTGCCTGTGCCCTGGGACCATGTGTGCAGCATCGTGTTTCCTCATAGGGAGATCCAAACTTGGGCAGGTAGGGGGAAGGCGTTTTCTGCAGCTGCTATTGTCTGCTGCATTCCTGCCTCAAGCTGCCTCTGTCCATATATAACTCTGGTTTCATTTCACTAGACATTAAATGCTGTCATGTGAGTTGAAGAATGTGACCCTCAGGACTTCTGGGTTTTTCTGTTGCTTTCTTTTCCTTGACAAAGTGCAGTTAAGCAGAGAACCCCATGTTGCTATTTCCTGCCAGGCGAGTTGGTCAGGTTTCTCTGCAGAGGGAATCTATCTGAATAGGAATGATTACTAAAAACTGCTGATTCTGGTGCCTCCTGAATAGCTGGTGCAGGATTTTTTTCTGTAAGGGTTGGGAATTGATGCAGTTTTTGCCAATGACAGAAACCTGTTGATCCCAGAACAGCCTTATTGATTCCAGGTAAATTGTGATGACCTGTGATTTGAAACTTCTCCATGTTCCAAGCAAGGGTTTGTTTCCTGTGTGCAAACAAGAACTTTACAGCCTTGCAGTCAGATTTTGCTCTTAGGCAGCTCCCTCCATGAGTCAGAATACTGTAGTTTAATGATACCCAAGTGTTTGGTGGCCTAAGCCATTTCCTCCCTACAGTCCAAACAAGATATTTATTACTGTCCTTGCCTCTCTCAGCTATTCCTGAGGCTGTCCTGGCATCTGCATCACAGAACTTGTCAACAAATAGGGCTTTCCCTCCTGTGGTGTTGCCACAGGGTTTAGATTGCGGGAAACTTTATTCCCTTCTGGGTTGCAAAAGAACCCTTGGATTGGACTGATGCTGATACACCCTGGTGCTGCAACTTGCTGACTAATTTCACTTTGTAACACTGGGAATGTTGATGAGCTCTGAGTTCTGTGATGCTTTTAATATTCGTTTTCCTGCCAGGCTTGGTGGCTTAGATTATTATACTGCCAGGAGTCTTGCTACCAGTTGTATCCTTTGCTTTCCATGTTTAGTTGTGTAAGGAACTGAAAGACTTGAAGAGCTTCTCAAACACACCTGCCTCTGACTCAGACTTAACCAAGGCTGCCTTGGATTTGTGGCTCTTACACTCAGCCCTGGATATTGGTTGGCTGTTTTAATTTTTGAAAACTTTGATGCTGGTGATAAGAAGTCAGAGAAATAGTCTCTTTCCTTGGGGGCCTGGGTGGTCCAGAGGCTGATGAGAAAGGAGGACGGTCCCAGCCAAAAGTGGAATGAAACTCAAAGAGTCCCACTTCCTTTCATGAGTGCTGGGTGGCTACAAGTACCCAAGGATCGTGAAGGAATGAAAAACCATGCTTTTAGGAATGAGGTGCCTAAACCCTCTGTGGTTTGGTTAAAAATGTTAGAGCTTTCGGGATGTTGCAGTGGTAAAAGCAGGATCCATTTTTATGTTGAGTCAATGTGTGTTTACATTGAATCTGGAGTCTGCCCATATGGGACTATTCAGAGACTGGAAGAGCTGCTTCTTAATGGGAGGGAATGAGGTTTGGATTACAGCTTGGGTTTGGAGCCAGTCACAGCTTAACTGCAGCTGGCTTCACCCTCCAGGCCTTGACTCAAAACAAATTTGGTCAGATTTGGCTGGTTGTCCCCATGAAGGAAGCACCTGCCCAGCTTAGGGCCCCGTGTTTGGGTTGGCAGAGGTGCTGTCTTCTGCTCAGGGCTGGCTCCTCTGACACACACTTGTGCTAAGCTGAGGAATCAGCCAGGTTATAAAGCAGGAGATGGCGTGTGCACAGGTTGCTCTGGTGTGTTCCAGATTTTAGCAATGCAGTTGTGTTTTTGGCAGTGAATGCCTCCCTCCCTCCAGGTACACTGCAGTGTTTGTTCTTTAATGACACCAGTGTCATGCCTCTAAGGGTAGCCAGATGCACTTTGCATTGCTGATCTTGGTTGACATTAGACTAGAATGAGCTTCAATGTGTTTACAGCACAACCATGCAGGCTCTGGGGATAAGCAGCACTGATTTTTTGGGGGTTCTTCCTGGCTTAGATGAGGGGTTTTTGTGATGTAGCCCCCAGTTTTGTCTGTGTGACTGACAGATGTGGTGAGAAGCAGATGTGAAAGGACTGAGGAGGGCCAGGCTGAAGGCCATCAAAGCTGCAAGACAAGCCCCAGGGAAATACCTTGTTCTCACTGTGCTGTGATCTATGCTTTGTGTGGCATACACAGGTGTTCCCCATGTAATTTTAGCTTGTGCAAAACATGAGCTCATCTTTACACAGTGGGGGTTGCTGCATGGAACAGAACAGGTGGGTGTGCAGGAATTCAGACTGGCATGAATGAACTGTCTTTCCCTCCAGATCCCTGATACTCCCTTTTAAAGCCCTTCTGCCTCATTGTAAACACTCAAAGCACTCCCTGGTCTGTGAATGGGATGGTTTTCACAAGCGTGAGGTATTCACAAGCAAACCAGCCTGTAGTCTCTTCTGTGTTGGTCAAGAGAAATGGAAAATAAATCACTGCTCTCATTTGTACATCATTTGGGATGTATTTAAGTGATGTGATCCATGATGGGAAGTTTCCAGGATCTCCTGTTGGCATTGGACCCTGGGAGATGATGTCCCACCTTTGAGCTGGGAAGTGTAGGAGAGGGGAGGCATAGCAGTCAGCAGGCTGAATAGTGTGAGTGTTGAAAGGAGGAATCCTCAGGTCTGGCTTCTCTCTGCCTTCATGTTCTGTCCTGCTGCTCTGAGGCAGGCAGTGAGGAAACAGACACTTGATTCTGTTCCTCAACAGCTTTGTCCACTCTATCTGCTGATGCCTTTGCCATTATTTTAAAGGGGCTCAGAGGTGATCATGTGCTGTGTGGGGTTGAGGGATCCACCCCATCAGCTGGAGCTGGCTAAGGGCACTCATCCTTTCCCAAGGTGGCTATCCTGACCTTCCTTCTCCCCACAGGAGACGTGTGACATGCTGAACATATCACAGCCCTGTGGGGCTGAACAAGAAAAGGCACAGGAAACTAACTGGGCCCTCATGGTCTCCATACCCCCCTCCTTTCTGCAAACTTTCACTAGTGTTTGGATAAAATGGAGGATTTCTTTGGAGTATATACCAGGAATCTTCCCTGGCAATTGGGAGCAAAAGCCACTCAACAAGATCCTCTAAGATTTGCTGTCCCAAGTTTCAGTTTCAAAATGTTAGTGGTGGATGGTTGGTTGGCTTCTGCCAGGAGGGGACAGACATGGCTGTTGTGGAAGGGGTTTGATGATGGAGTGATTTGGAGCAGAAATAAAGGTCCCAGGTGCTGTAATTTGTGCTGCTCACTCATTCCTGTGCTTTGAACCCTGTCTTCCTTAGAACAGTGAAGAGTAACAGATTTGAAGGGAGTATATTTTAACAATCAGGTGATTCTATCACAGTAGGGACTAAAAGCACCTGAGAATTGGGCTGTGATTTCTTAGCTCAGTTCCTAAGATGTTTCTTTTGCCCCAGCACAGCTGGGGGCAGAGAAACAGACTTGAATTTCAGGCCATTTGTAAGGTACAAATCCAGGGGTTTTGCAGCTCAAACGTCAGTGCTGTCAGCCTGGATTAAGCTGATTTGCTGATTTGCACTAGTTCATTAACAGGCCTACTCAGCAGTTCTGACCTACAAACTTGCCAGAATGGAATCCCATAAAAAAGTCATGTGGGTCATGTGAAGGTTCAGTTGTTTTAATTTTGGCAGTTCCTGTTAATATCAGGTGTCTGTGCATTCTCAGGCTCTTCAACATTTTGAAACGATGTATCCAGAAACACAAGTTGTAACAGGTTTAGGATGAAGATGAACTCTTATTCCCTCTCATCCATCAAACCATGCTTTTGTGGTTTTGGCTGTAGTCTGATTTTGAGTAGGCAAGGAAGAAGTGAAAGCATCAGCATCTATTTGTCCCAAGTGTTAAATTTTTTACAGTCTTACCACCTTGATGATTTTCTTTCAGTGTCACTATTGCAGGAAAAAAAAAGTCTTAAAGGAATTCTTATAAATGCCTATAAAGTGAGGGGGCTTCAGTGGAGATAGTGAATTTTACAGATTTTATGTGCTGATTACCCAAGAACAAGGGGTGCTTCTGGTTTCCCTTCCCTTCACGTTGCAGCTTCAAAGGCATGATTTGTTTGTTGCCCAAAGGGGAGGCTGAGTGTGAAATAAACGTCTGCAAACTCTGAAGCACTTCAGTGTTTACAGATGTTTGTGGGAGAAAAGTGCTGCAGCTTAAAAAAACCCACCAGTTGAACATAAATACAGTATAATCACAGTGGAATAGAGCCCAGGAATTTTTAACTCATTTTGTTCTCTCTGAGGTGTCCTTTAGGAGAAAAAGCTTATCAAAGTATTTGTCATCAGCTGATTGTTTTTTTCCCCTGCTGCTATAAATAATTGCTGCCTCTTTTGTTTTCTAGAGCGAGTACATTGCACCCTGTGATTGCAGAAGGGCGTTCATCTCTGGATTTGATGGCTCTGCAGGTACCTTTCCAGAACTTGGATTCTTGCATAATTTTCCTCTAAAGAAATAGTTCCTTTCATGGCATAGAGGCAGGATGGAAAAGAAAATCTATCCAGCTTGTTTGGACTGTTTTATTCCCATTTCAGCATCTGCAGAATTATGTCTTGGCTACCCGCTGGAATTATGTAATATCAGCGGAATAACAAGTTTTCACAAAATGTGTGACCCCTAAATGAACCTCTCATAAAGTAAAATCCTGTTAACTGTTTCATGTGGTGCCTGTAACCTGTGGTCATTTCTTTTGATGTGCAGCCAGTATGAACAGATTTTTACGTTGCCCGTTTGGGCTGGGTGAATAGTGGATGGGCTTTAGCTGGCCTTTCTGTTTGAACAGAGCCAGGGCCAGAAACTCTGCATTTGGAAACTGAGCACTGTGGAAAAGTTTGCTTATCTTGCCGAGACAGGATGTTTTCTTGGCTGTAGGATAGGTCTGTGTTTCAAGAGACCTAGTTTTTACCCTAGCTCTACCCTAAGCTGTGCAAATTACTCTGTTCTGTGGTTGTTGGAAAGTCACTTTAGTCTGCTGAAGTTATTTTCCCCTCTAATTGTATACCATTTTAATAAATACTGGTACCTATGTTTGGAGGGTCTATTCATCAGTTCCTATGAGCTCTGGGACCTCATTTGGAAGGTGATAAATCCAGGGCTGTGGGCTGCTGTTAATGGCTAACATGAATCCTGTATTAATTCTGCTCCTTCTGCACAACCGCTTCATAACCTTCCTCTCTAATTTTGCCCTTGTTATGTACTTGGAAGGTCTGTTCCCAGCCTAATGCACAGTGAGGTTTCACACAGGGGCTCACCTTGTGTTTCTTGCTTCATCTTTTCAGGCTGAAGCAACTTAAATGGGGTTTGTGTTGGGGGAATTTGGTAGAAGACAATGAGTTAATAATTGGAAACTCTACTCTGCTAATCTGAGTATCAGTTTTTTGTGACAGAGTATTGTCAAGATACAGACTCCAAAGACTTGGATTCAGTTTCAGTTTGTGCCATGGTTTGTTTTGTTTTGTATTGTCAAGGGCAAAGCAGCTTGAGTGCCTTGCTGGGATGTCGCTGCCCCTCAGCTGTTTGCATCCCTCCATCTGGAGTCAGTGGAATGGGACAGACAATGAAACCAGCAGAAGTTTATGTTCATGTTTCCTGTTCAGCCATCTCTGCTAGAGCTGTAACATTTGGGAAAGGGGTGCAGCTGACATATGGGGGTGATACCCGTGTCTGCAGGCCTGCTATCAGCTGTGTTTTGTGGGTGGCCAGAGCCCAGGCTTCCTCTCCAAAAGAGGCTGGGATGGAATTCAGAGATGTACAGTATATGTTACTGTGACAGCAGCCAAGTTAGACCACAGTCTCTGTTACAGAAGGTTTGGAAAGCCCCACTTACCCAGTTCCACTGGCTGGCTGAGATTTGCTTAAGTTGAGTTCATCTGAGGCAATTCATTAAGGTGCATCCTTGTGCATACTGTCTCCAGTAGGATTTGGAAGGTCACAGGGCAGGGGAAACAGCGAATATCTCCACTGAAAAAGGAGTAACTTGAACAGTGATCAGAGGTGCCTTTTAGGGAATTAGGGTGAATTTCAAACCCTGTCCCTGCTGTCTGTGTCTCTGCATGGTGGCTGCCTGACCTGAATCCCCTTTCTGCCTCCCTGCCTAGGTACTGCCATAGTCACCGAGCAGCACGCAGCCATGTGGACTGACGGACGCTACTTCCTGCAGGCTGCACATCAAATGGATAGCAACTGGACACTCATGAAAATGGGTATGCAGGAGCTTGGGGTACTGCTCCACTGATCAACGAAGAACAGACACTTCCCACTAGTACAGCTTGTGCTGTAGGGATATCCCATCTTGCAGGGACTTTGGGACATGTTGGATACACAGCTTCTGCTTTAGTGTCCTGTGAGAACTCTTGCCTCTGGGTCTAGACATTCATTAGTAGACATATCTAATGCATTAGCTTGGACTTTTTGCATAACGTGGGAATGTTTCAATGTGACTGCTTCTTTGAACTTTTTTTTTTTAATCCTTGAAGGTCTGAAAGATACACCAACTCAGGAGGATTGGCTAGTGAGTGTCCTCCCAGAAGGCTCAAAGGTGGGAGTGGACCCTTTCATTATCCCAGCAGGTTGGTTTTACTTTATACTCATAACTCTGGGTAGTGCAACTGGATTTTTCTTCCTTTCTTCTCTGGCTGAGCTGTTGTGTGATGGTGTGCAGCTAACCGTGTTTCAGATGTAGTGGTGGTTAAACTGTTATGCAAAACAAGTTGGATTTTGGTTTAACCACATATCACAAGAATTACATTGCAGTGCATTGACTCCAAAGCACAAGGGATGAGAACTGCTTTCTAGGCTTGCAGTGACTTTACCTGAAAAGCAGAATTCTGATCACCTCTTTTTGTCTGTGCTTTGGCTTGTCATGGGCACTTCCGTACAAAAGTGATGAGTGCCTAGGTCAGCATGTGAGCAAGAACACCCAGGCACAATTCAAGCTGTTATTCCTGCTTGGTGGCCTTGGGATCTCTGCAGCCTTCCCTGTAGGAAACACAGGGAGAGATATCATTTATATCAGAGTAGCCATCTATTCATGCTTCAGAACATGAGGCACAATGCAAAGGTCACTGGAGGCAAGGAGAGATACTTGCTTGTTCAGATGGATTAAGGACCTGTCTTGTGGCTGTGTGGAAGTGACTCTTATCTTGTCTAGCTTAGATCTAGCATGGTTCTGCACTGAGGGAGAGGACAACCTTAGGGCTTCTTCTGCTGGAAGAAGCTCGCTGTGCTTCTTCCAGAGACTTCTGTCTCCCAGGTGGAGCAGTTCTTCTTCAGCTCAAGAATGAGGCTTCAGTACCTGCCACTGGCTTCTGTGGCATGTTTGTGGAACTGTAACTGCAGTAGATTTTGCTGCCTTTTTTAAGGAAATGGGAAGAAAAAGAGGCTGGAAGGAAAGGAGAAGACTGAATTTTGAGTTTGACCTTTGTGAAGAGAGCTGTTGTTGAACATATGTGTGTTCCTTAAAGCCCCCACTCTTGACTTTATTCCCTTTGGCAGACCAGTGGAAGAGAATGTCCAAAGTCTTGAGAAGTGCTGGCCATGACCTTGTGCCTGTCAAAGAAAACCTGATTGATACAATCTGGACAGATTGCCCTCAACGCCCCTGCAAGCCTCTCATCACACTTGACCTGAGTTATACAGGTGAGGAGCTGAACTCCCAATAGATATAGGTTGTTCCTATTGCCCTATATCCCCCTTTTGCTCCTCTCTTACAGAGGAGAGGTAAACAGTACCACAGCACAATGTGGTCACTGTGAATAGGTGAAGAAGGTGATCAAACCTTAGCTAATGACCCCTCTGTCCTCAAAACTTCAAATAACCATTTTCTAGAAGTTGGATGACTTCAGAACAAATCCACGGGCATCTAGAAGGCAGCTCATTTGAGACAGTTCATATCACTTATTAGAAAGGAGTGAGGAGCACAAGTATGATATGTTGGTCTGTGTTTACATCATCATCCCCAACAAAGTTAGAGACTGTAGCTTTTCCTGTTGTGTTTTGCAGGGGTCAGCTGGAGAGACAAAATTGTAGCCCTCCGTTCAAAAATGGCTGAGAGGAAAGTGATGTGGTTTGTGGTAACAGCCTTGGATGAAGTAGCATGTAAGTCTTTGCATCTCTTTTCTCAGTTCTTTCTACAAAATAAATGTTCTTCCTGCCTTGGAAAGGAAGAATCATGCCAGGGTGAGAGGCCCTTGTGAAAGCATGTTTGTTAGACATGAATTAACTTCCTAGCAAGTGCAGCAGTGGTAACAAGTTAAAAACAGCAAGCCTGTATTTCTGCACAATGCCTCATTACACCAGTGCAGCTCCTGAGTACAGTTTTGGCCCAGGAAATGCAGCAAATCACCACCTTTGAAAAACAGCCCAGACAAAGGGAGAAGGTCACAAAGCCTGAGGCAGTGTGATGGAAAGAAAAAGACCTGTGAGATTTTCTGGCTGTTAAATATCCTGATGCTGCCTCACCCATTGGAAAAATGGAGACTGTTTTCTGCTGTGGAGTCTGGGCTATAAACAAAGCAGTGCAACATGTGGCTTTGTATACATAAAGCAAGGGTGGGGTACACCACATTCACAGTAATCTTCCTAATTGTCACAACTTCTTAAGTCAGTCTCTACCTCTCCAGTGTTCAGCCACTGCTTTGGTTAAAAGAAGTATGTCAGGGCTCAACTTGTTTTTCCAGATCATTTCAACCCAGGGTCTCACTAGAGTCCCCTCTGTGTTTGGGGCCCCAGGATGGCTGGGTCTCTACACCCTGGCTCCCAGCCCAGTGTGTAGGAAGGGAGAATGGCCAGAAACAGCAGTGATTTCCCCAGAACTGCTGTTCCTAGGACTGTGTGTCCTTTTTGCAGAAATCATCAGTGCACACACTGCTGTAGGGGGAATGTAACACTGGCAGGGTGCGAGTGCTGCTCAGCCTGGGCCCCGTGTCTGATCTGGAAAGGTAGAAATGGGGGTGCTGTTTTCCTCACTCCAGCACTGCCAGCACAATGTCCCTGGCACTGGGTGAAGCCAACCTGATGAGGTCCCTGGGCTGTTCTGGATCTGGGACACTGAGCAAAGAGCTTTTTTTGTGAAAGAACTACTTCTGAGAGTAGTGAATATGACTCCTCCCTGGGGAGGCCTGCATGAGCAGAGATTGTATGTCTTACCTTTTCAGGCGCATCTCCAATTAAATTAATGATAAATTGGTGCCCTGAGGTGGTTTCAGATTAAATGTCTCCAGCAAAGTGAAGCTTGGTTATGAATCAAGTGTGTTAAGATGAACCAGAGAAGGCCACGAGAGCAGCTCATTTTCGGGTGCCTGGTTGATTTCTTATCCTACAGGGGGAAGGGGAGAAGTTGTTTTAATTTTATCTAATTCAGTTCACTGTGTTAAACTCCAGGCAAGTTTCTGGGGACAGAAAAAGAGCCACAAAGGAGATTGTTGCCTTCTTACTGCATTGGGAGTTGGCTGAGCGAGGAAGTTTGTACCCATGCACTAAAAAGTTCTTTGTGTCTCTTTCCTGCATTCAAGTGACCTGCTGCTTCCCTGGAGAGAATTAAGCTCTATTTTTACTTTCATGGCAGAATTTGCACAGTTCGATGAATACAGTGCTGGGTTGTAATTTAGGACATGTTGGTTCTTTTCCCAGCTGTCCTGCTGGCTGGCCTTATTGGCTTGAGTAACTTATTTCAGCTAATTGGATACCCTGGAGTTTTTATTTGACCCTAAAATCAGGATTTTAGAGATGCTGGATATCCACTTCTCCTCTTGACTTTGCCCGGAGTTGTGTGGGACAAAATCTTTGTGAAAAATAGCTAAGACTGTACAGTCTGAATCTGAGATATTGGAGGGGCCCAAATGAGAGGCCTTTTTGAGGTATTGTAGTCTTGCCTATTGTGTTTTCCTCTTACCTCAAATGTCAAAAGGATTGGAATGAAATGATAGTTTGTAACCTTGAAGTTTTCTGGCTGTTACAAAGTGAGCTTTTATTGCATTGCACGGACCAGAAAGGGCAGACCCTACCTTTGGTACTCGTGTCCTTGTCTTTCGTTGCCTGTACCTGCTTTTTTCTAAGCCAGGCCTCCTTTAGAAGTTAAACACCAGTTTAAACACCCGGGAGTGTTCATGCTGTGGTTCTGGTGCCATCTCCTGGCACAAATTTGGGATTGCCAGGAATGAAGCAGGCTGTGGGACAGCTGGGTGGGAGCTGGACTCACAGCCTGCACCCACGATGTCTCATTGCTTGCCTGTGTTTTTGTGAGATTATTTTTGGCTTTCTCTGATGTTGCAGAAGATGAACCAGGACTGTGATTCTTGGCGTTCTTATTTTTCAGGGCTTTTCAACCTCCGAGGCTCTGATGTCGAGTACAATCCTGTGTTTTTTGCATATGCCGTCATAGGAATGAACACAATCAGGTGCTTGTATTCCCTTCCCCAAGATCCATTTTTCTGGGGGAGAGCTGTTCTAGCCAAGTATTTGTCTTTTCAAAACCACCTATGCTTGGTACTTTAGTGTCCTTCCTGAGCTCTTTTGTCTCCAACACTCATTACCCTCCTCCCCTGATCAGGGCTAGAGAGGCAGCCAAGAGCTCTGCTGCACTCCTCAGCACCTTGGCTGGCTTGCTGGGTGACCTTGGGCATGATGGCAGAGTCCTCTGTCTGTCACCCTGAGATAATGTGCAGGGCCTTTGGAGCTCTGGGTGAAATGTGGCTGGCCTGGACATTACAAACTTTAGGGAAAAGTCTTATTGCTGAGTCACTTCAAAACTGCAGGGACAGTGCAGGAAAGTTTCAGGGCTTATAACAGAAGGCTTCTTTCCTGTGACTGCCCCATATATTGAGCCTCAGCAAGCACAGTTCCTTTGGAGGCATCTGTAAGCTGCTACCTAGATCCATCTAAGGTAAAACCTAGCTGGGTGGGTGAGTACAGGCTGTGTGAAGGTTGAGCTGAACTTTTCAACTTGGTGAAAGTGAGAGCAATGTGATACTTAGAACTACAGTAGCTTTTCTCTTTCCAGATGGTGCCCTTAAAAGTTAGAGAGAGGCTGTTACTTGCCTCTGTTACTTTCCTGTTTCAAGCACAGTGATGGGATGTAGCCATTTTGACTATGTCATACAAATAGAAATGCTATCAGCTCCTCCCTCTCATTGGGGTGGCACATCTTAATTTCAAGCTGGGATTTAAACTGTGATTTTAACTGTGTTAAAGCTGGTGGTTAAAATGACATAGGACAAAGTAGAGTGCATAATTCATTATTTCCTTTCTCCCTGAAATGTTGCCAGAATGGTTTTTCCTTCCCTCCTTTATTCCAGCCACTGTTAGATGTTGTCTCACCTATTTGATCTCTCCAATTTGTTTCTCAGGCTCTTCATTGATGGTGACAGGATGATGGACCCAGCTGTGAGAGAGCACTTACAGCTTGACTCCACCCTGGAACCTGAGTTCAAAATCCAGGTGCTGCCCTATGGATCTATCCTGTCGGAGCTGCAGGCTGTTGGTGCAGGCCTCTCACCCAAGGAGAAAGTGTGGCTCAGTGACAAAGCCAGCTATGCTCTGACTGAGGCCATTCCCAAGGTCAGTGGCCCTAGCAGGGGAAAATGCTTTTCTCTTCTCTGCTCATTGTGGTTAGCAAGGGTGTTAATGAGGGCAGCTGGCCTCAGTTTCCCCTCTGCAAAACCCAATGCAGGCTGGAGCTTGTGCAGAAGGGACCCAGCCATGCTGAGGTATTGAGGAGTTGTTAATTCTGGGGTTGCTCCTGCTGGAGCTGCCCTTCCAACTCGCTAAGCCGATTTATCCAAAGAATTGTCAGCTTAAGATAAAACAAGTTCAGTGAGAGAGGGGAGGGAAGAGTCAGCAGGGTGAACTCAGGTCATTCTGCCCATGGGTGGAGCATCAGCCTCATGTGGGTGAGCAGCAAGACCTGGGAACTTGCAGAAATTGAAGCAGGAAAGTTAAGCAGGACTTGTGGGAGAGTGCATTTGGCTTGATTTGAGTGTCTGAGGGTGGTTGCCTTTATTTAGTTCAGTGGCTTGAGGATATCAGGCAATATGTGATGTCCTTTACTGAAGGCAGGAGGGAGAAGATGACAGTTGTTGTAGCAGGGAATCTTGTGAGGACACAGATAACCTGCAGGCACTGGTTGTCCATGCACTTAGTGCATCTGCTGAGGGACAGTTGTAGCATCAGAATAATTTCTGCACAGCCATACATGCTGTATCTTGCTATCCTTTTGAACTTGCTGTCTGGGACTTTCTCTGTCCAACTAATATTCTAGTAGCCATGAAAGATACCTGGGGAAGGAAGGACACAGCAACTGTGGACAAATGAGCTGGTTTCCATGCATCTTGTGTACATCTCTTGTTTGCTAGAGATCACATTCTCTGGAATACCATCCAGTTTATAGTGATGTCTAGTAACTAACAGACACTGTGAGTAAATACACAGGTTTTTGTCTCTGTCCAGGGTTAAATATTCAGACACCATCAGTCTATTTCTAGGCCTCCTAATACAGAATACTGACAGCATAGTGTCTATGGAGCATTCAGAATAAATTGTTGTTCTTTTGACTTCAGAGTAGAAAGCCCCTTGCTGTAGTTGCAGTCAGTGGTCTATCCCCAGTTTGGGTAAGCTGCTGTAGTTGATTTATGTACAGTATCCATATGGAGAAGTACAGAAGGTCTGACCTAGAGAAAGGAATATAATGAGTTGGAGTGACATTATTCTGTGAGCACTGGAAGTTTTGGCTGGTTCTGAGTCATTACAGTGCTGCATGCCCTGTGTGCAATGGGGAGAGTCCCTGCCTCAAGGAGCTCTGTGCAATAGAAAGCAGGAAAGGAGGACTGAAATGTCTTGATTAAAAGCCACTTAGAGAGTCACTGAAAGAGCCAGAGTTTTTCTAGTTCCTCCCTGGCTCTCCACCACTTCAAAGCACTCTAGGCCAGTTGCTCAGCTGGTGTGAAGAACACCAGTACTGGAAGTCCATCTACTGTCTGTCTCCATCAGAGCCAAATATTGACACTGGCAAAAATCCATTCCATTATTAAACACAGATCTGCAAACCCTTTACAGATTTGTTTATAGCTGCCTGTAAATATACTTTTCACAGAAGATTGATAGTACTTACCAGTATCTATAAAGGCCAAGCCAAACTAAGAATCTGACTGTTTATTCTGACTGATAAAAGGACTTTTCTGACTTTCTTGTGACTTCTTCTGTAATTTAGTTTCTGCATTATGTAGTGTAGTTGTTTTGCTGTTTTTAAGAATTTGGGAATTGTAAGCCTGTAGGATTTATGTGAATTCAGTCTTTGCAGAGGATCTACTGGGCCTTTCCTTGAATTTGAGTGATATATTTGTATATAATGCTGATGCATTTAAAGTAGGAAACAACATGTTGCTTGGGCTGTGCTTCTGTAGGTGTCATCCCATCTCCTGATATATAATGGGTAGGGCAGAGAACTGGGCAAAATACTTGGTTCTTTTTCTGATGCCAAGTGTGATGAGATTTGGGCAAGTCACCTCAGCTGGTGAATTTCTGAAGATGTGCTGAAACCAGCCAAGCATTCCTGCTAATCTAAGGACAGCTGGTGTTTGGGGAAGTGTGCAGTAGTAAGGGATCAGTTACTAGTTGTTAATGCAGGGTCACCCCATCCAAGCACAGGAGAGCTTTGTCTCAAACCACTGGTGTAAGCTCCTTTCAAAACTGGCAGCGTGTAAAGCTGAGCTTTGCAAGGGCCTTTCATGTTTCCTCAGTTCTTGATGTGTTTGTCAGAGCTGCTGATCATTAGCAGTGGTGGTGCTCAGTATTTGGTACCTGGGCTGGGTACCTTTGCTCCCTGCTACTTGAGGGTGGCTGTCAGGTAACAAATCAAGGTGTCTTTTAGGTCATTTCCACAGCCTAAGTTCTACCATAGCATCAGGGATTAGTGTTTCTCATTGGCCTCTGGGCCTTCAGTGTCCATCAGCAACAGGAATCTGTAGCACATTGATATAGATATATGGTATTTAGGATATGCAGGTCTTCACCCTGCTTGACAAGCTGTTGTTTAGTTCTTTGGATTTCCCTATGGCTGTTCTTCTTTCAGTCAGGGACTGTTTCTCCTCTCTGTTCCCCAGTGCACTTAGCTGACTGTTGGCAACCAGCATCTCACAGTGCTGAAGGTTGAGAGAGGCTGCCAAAGTACAAATTGTGGCCAGGCTGAGTTATTAAATCTGTAGGATTATGTAGTCTGACTAATCCACAAGTAATCCCTGTCCTTCTGCTGCAGGCTTACCGATACCTCACCCCATATACCCCCATCTGCATTGCAAAAGCTGTGAAGAATGCAGCAGAAACAGAAGGCATGAGAAGAGCACATGTAAGTGAAGCCTTGAGTGTCTCCTTGCACATGGCAACAGGTTTGCTTTACTTTAAGGGAAAGAAGTAACATTTTCCTTTCAGTTTTAATGTTTTGGATAAAAAGCAAATAAGAATTTGGATGGCAGGATAAAAAAGGTCTTCTGTCAGACATCTACTGCTGTTGAAGCAGGTTTTTTGCTTGTTTTGCATTCCCTTGAAGAACAACATTTGCAATAGTGTGAGGAAACAGCTTTGCTCTGTGGGAAGACTGTGCAGACTTGAGAAATGTTTTTTGCAGTGTGGGCCCTTAAAGGGATGTTGTTTCCCCTTTGCTAGTTCTGTTGTCTTTGTCAGTGGAGTCTTTAAATTGTTATCACTTGAATAAACACAGCCTAAATAACACACAGAAATTCTTCGACACATGGTGCAAAGATCAGGCCAAGATGTTCAGAAGCAGCCAGTGTCCTCAAAGCACTCTCTTAGTCTTGCCATCATGACACTGAAAATGAGGCTGATTTTCCAGGAAGCTTCATATTTTCAAGCAAGCAATGTGCCTGTGAGACAGGTTCATGGTGGGGCTGAACTTTTCTCTTGTTTATCTCCTGTTAGTTTTCAAGCAGCAGTTTTCACAATAAGAGAAATGTGCCAGTTGAAGCAGGGCTGACAGTTTTGGGCTTGTCCCATATTTTCTTCAGCTTTTTGGGTACTTTCTATTTCAATGCTTTTCTCTCTCTATTAGTTAAAGGGAAGTAAAAATAGTTGTACTGAGAAGAGACACTTTGTCACCTGCCACCTGAGGAAAAAATTGTGCCTTGTTCTTGTACACATCTCCTGCTTCTTGCCCCAACATGCTGCAAGCACGCAGAAAAAAAAGGAACAAAAATGGGGGTCATAAGGCAAGAGAGCCAGAAGCTGTGTGACAGAGACTGTGTGGTGGCTGTGTGCCCAAAGGACACGTTCCCCTGTCACATCACCAGATGTGTCGTGTGGTTGCCTTCTGCCATCTGAGATGCAAGATCTTGGCTGCTAAAGGAAAATAGTCTTGAAAGTGATGTATGGGGTAAAGCCAGACTTCACACAGTAAGATATGTCCCAGCAGTAATTATTAACATTCTTTTAGCTCTCCAGGTAAATTTCCAGTGTTCATATTATAATATGTAATAATTACATGGTGCAAAACCTGAAAATACCTCTTGGATTATCTCTTAGTTTGTGTTTCTGAAACTTACAGGTTGAATGCTTTTGCATCAAAACCTGTTCATACTGAGGCTTGATAAATCTTCTCCTTCTCAATTGCCTTTTCTTGTGCCTATTTTAACACAGATTAAAGATGCTGTTGCCCTGTGTGAGCTCTTTAACTGGCTGGAAAAAGAGGTATTGTATAACTTTTTTTTAACTTGAAGGTTCTATTGCTGTGTAAAATTATTCATTAGCATAAACTTTGTTGTTAGTCTTTATAATGCCTTTACTAAAAGTGGGGAAACAGTTGGGGGTTTATCTGGTGGTTTGGGTTTTTTTGTGAGGATTTCAAACATGCTTTTGTCCAAGGCTGAATTTTTTTTTTTTTTAAATATTCTCCCATTCATTTTATACAGACAAGTGAGAAATTACCTGAGCAGGCTTAGTGTAGTGTTAATGCTGTCTTGTAGTGTAAATCATGAAATAATTTGGTAGTGTAAATCATGAAATAATACTCAGCTTCATACAATACTTTGGAGTTATTCTCATGATAATCAGTGTTGTCTGCCAGTATGAACAAATTTGGCATTTATGAATGGGAGATGCAGTGGAAATGGGATAAAAACAAATTATTTGTGTATTCACTGGGTTAGAAGTACTCAGTGGATGTGCAGAGTGCCAGGTGTTACACAGCAACTTACTAAGCCGTGCCACTGCATGTCTGAGTCTATTGCCTTTATTTAAGGAGAAGGCTTGATGACTTCCAGAAGGTGCCTTTTTACATGTCTGAGTACCTCAAGAAGTCAGCCTCAGGGGTTATGAAACCTAGCTCTTGCCTTGCTTCACTTGTTTTCCAGTCCAGGGGAAGCTGGGTCACAGGTTTGAATTTATCAAATGCCTAAAGTAAAATTTAACACGCTTTGTTTTTTCTGCAACTGTTTCCATTCCTGATTTAACAGCATAAAATTTCTAACAGCATGGGCTGTTAAAGAGAACTATTTAAGCTTAGTGTCACCTGACTGTGAAGAGATGTTGCCTTGTGAGATGTTGCCTGTGCACATCTCAGTGAAGTTAGTACTGCACTAACTGCTCCCTAGTCAGGGTTCAGCAGTCCTGCTGTGACCATCTCCACTTCCTTCTTCTCAAATGCCCTGCACAATGTTGCTGGGTTTGTGTTTGTCATTACTGAGGAATGAGGACAGAAAACCTGGAAAGAAGCCACTTCCAGGGTTTCATAAGGCACAGACAAGACCCAGTGTTTAAGCATTTAGGGTTTTCTTTGCTTGTTTGCACTAATCCAGCCCATGTTCTTGTCCACCAGGTCCCAAAGGGAACAGTAACAGAAATAGTTGCTGCAGACAAAGCAGAGGAGTTCCGCAGGTAAAAAGTAAATCTATTCTGAGGAGGTTTTCTGGGTGGCATTCTTTATCCATTGTTTTTATTTTATTCTTTAGAAATGCATCTCACTTGCAGATATATTTTACCTGAGGACTTTACTAATGGATTTATTTGAAAACTTGAAAGAGTTGGGAAGAATTGGGTCTCTTGGGAAATAAAAGTCCCAGCCCACTGGATCCTGTCCACTTTCCTTTTGAGATAGCAATGAGGAGTACTGCAGGTTAGGACACTTAAATACAAGGCAATTGTTTCCTTACCACAGAGAAATGTATATTTCAAAGTCAGATTTCTTCCTCTTCTGATAGAGAAGGAGCACCATTTATTTTGAGAGTTACTCCCATGTGTACATCAGCAGGACCTCTAAAATGCCTTTGAGTAAATAAGGAACAAAGTAGAAATTGTTCAGCACATATATTCTTGGGTGATTTGGGTTGTGAATTTTCTTCTTTTAAGGAAAGAGTAGATCTGGAAAACAGCTGGCTGGGAGAAGAGGGCTTCAAATTGTACATTTCTTCTACCCAAATTTGCTTGTCTTGGTGGCTTTCAAGGCCAAGGGGAAGGCTGAGGTGATGTGAAATTGAGGATGGGGCCCTCCAGGTGCCCTAGGTGCTTGGTATGCTCCTCTCACTTGTGTTGTAGTGATCACAATCTTTTCTTTCAGTCAGCAGAAAGACTTTGTTGAATTGAGTTTTGCTACCATATCAAGCACAGGTCCAAATGGAGCCATCATTCACTACAAGTAAGAGAAACACAGCTTCTCCTTTCAACCTTCAGCAAACATAGTTGGAACGAGCTGTCTCAGTTCCCCATGGAGTCACAACAGAGTACTCCAGGGAGATGTTGCTTGCTATCTTTCTTTACTCCTTACTAAGTAAAGATCTTTCTCTGCTGGCAGCATGCATGTATTATGATGCTGATTTGCTCAGGGCCATAGGAAAAGGCTATTTTGGGGCTGGAAGTCTGGGAAGGATGAGTATGAAGTGCCACAACTGTTCTGAAATACATCCAGAAGCAGATGTTGAGGGCTATGCTGGAAGCAGCAAAGCTCTGTACTGTAGTGCCATTTGCTGTATACAAATCCTCTCCTCAGTATGATCCCTGGCTCAGCATGTGTGGGATTTCCATCACTGCCACAAGAAATCAGAGCCAGCACATCCAAGCTTGTAGTTAATATGGTTTCTGGACTGCAGATGTGGGCTGGAGACCTTAAAACTGTGGAACAAAACCCTTTGTGTTTAACTGCACAGGCCAGTTCCTGAGACCAACAGAACGCTGTCGGTGAACGAGATCTACCTCCTGGACTCAGGAGCACAGTACAAGTGAGTGCATGAATGGTGCTGAGCTGCCAGGTGTTCTTTCCCCATGACCTCTGCAGGGTCAGCTCACATTTGCCTTGGCAAGCAAGGCAATGTGGAGGTTTGAGTAGACAGATCAGGGCTGCTGACAGGCCTTGCTGGGGTCAGGGACAAGATGTCAAAGTACAGTTCCCATCTGAATCCCATCCATCCCCAGTGATGGGAGCTGTGCTTTAGCTGGTGGTTTTGGTATTAAGTTGCAGGAGCAGGGAGCAGGCCTGACTGCCCTGGCTTAGCCTTGGGCTGCCTACTCAGTAGCCTGCACAGCTGGGTGAGGCACCTACCCTGCCAGGATCTGCCCTGTGGGCAGATTTGACTGATGTTGAGCTCAGGACAAGGTGGGGTGAAGAAGCAGGACAGCACTGCCCTCTCTGCCTTTTCAGAGAGACTCAGAGTCAGGGTTCCTCATCCCAGTGGCCTCTTGGGTATGTTTTTGGGAGGGAATCATGTCTGAAAACTCACTCAATGCTGTTTTGACAGTGCCATTCAGTGGCCTCAGTTCCTTTACTGTGGAACTCTTGACTCCATGGAAAATGAAAGAAGTGATGTTTTTAACCAGTGTAAATAGATGAGAAGTGGCTTGTTCAGGAAGATGCAGGACAAGCCTGGCTGCTCCTTTGAAATGGGCTTTGTCTTTAGAGCTATGCCTTTTTGTTATGTCAGTCAGGAAGAGCTTTGAAAAAGAACCATACAGACATCCTTTGATAAGATTTTTACAAGGAGATCTTTTTTCCTCCCCTCTGATGGCCTAATTAACGATTTCCTTAGTGCCACTATGAAAAGCAGCCCTTTGGATACAATGTAAGCTGGACATCAATGGCACTTACCACAGCATTGTGACAGGGATGCTTTGCTTGTCCCTGCTGAGAAGTTAAACCGTGAGCTCTTTGTGCCCAGAGCCTGTGTGTGCTGGGGAAGAGCACAGGGACAGGAGCAAGTTTCAAAGGGAACTCGTTATTTCAAGAGCCACTGTGTTTTTGACAGCAGGCTGAAAATGCTATTTGCAGAAGGAACTTAGAGCCAGTTTCTGATGTATTAGATTAACCCCTGTCCAAATGCAGGATGATTTGCAGAAATCTTAGCACAAGACATTCTGAAGATGAAAGGGATACTATCCCCCCTTACACTTCCCTTTTCTGAGCTGGTAGCTGTCATTTTTGCACAAATGTGTGTTTTAAAGCTTTTAGTGAATCACCTTCCATACAAATAGGCTGAATTTGGCCTGTTCTCAATGGACAGGTACCTGTTGCTAAACCTCAAATTAGCATCGTTTTTATGAGCAGTTTAGATTCTAATTTGGGAAGAGCTTTGGGGTGCTTGTGATTGAAAGATAGCAGTGTGAATTGTAAACCATTATTGCTACATCTGGGGCATTGTGTTCAGGAATTTTTGAGATTAGGAGCGGTTACATCATCAGCCTTGTGTAGCACAGAGCAGATGAGTTTATCCATTTATGAGCTTGGTTGGTTTGCTGCAGTGTGACTGGGTTTCCTGTGCATTCTCATTTTGATCTTTCTTTTCCCCCCATCCCTTTGGTTCCTGCATCTTTGCTTCTGAAGAGATGGTACAACAGATGTGACCAGGACAATGCATTTTGGCACACCATCAGCCTATGAAAAGGTAAGTTGGGATCACAGTGTGGTTTGTGATCAGACCCTTATTATTAGAGATGCTTAAATTTGTAATGTGCTCTATTGCTATGCAGTCAAAGTTCTCTATGGAGTTACCATTTATTTACCAGTATGTGGCAGCATTTGGATAAGGACTGAAAAGGAGACTGTCATACTTCAGACTTCCAAAACATAAACTGTTCTAGAGAACTGACACCTTTCTATCTTAAAATGCACAGCTCTCATCCTCAAAATAACACGTTTCCTCTAAGAAATAAGAAAATCAGCAGATTGAGGATAAACATTACTGGTTTGTCCAGTAAGGGAGCCAGGGGGGTCTAATTTAATGCAAAGCTCAGTGTGTGATGCAAGGCTCCAGTCAGATTGTGCCTAGTGTATGATATAAAAAATCAGTCTCAGACTTACCTGAAAAGGTCTGTGTTCGAAATTTAGCAATGTAATTTTGTTTATTTTAAATTGCTTTTTAAACTTTTTATTAGTCTTAACTAAAACTAATTTCATTATTAAAGTTCACTTAGTGACAAAAATAAGCTGTAAGGTGTGCCCAGGAAGTAAAAGTACAGCCACAAAGAGAATCAGTCATGTAGATCAGGGGAATGCTGCTGCTAAACCTGCACTCTGAGTTTGTGATAGTCTCTCTGTAGTTACTGGAGAGGGATCTTCAGAGTGATCTAAACTCCTTCTGCTCATGGTTTGCTTTGGCATTACCAGCCACACAAGAGCATGAGCAAGTTTTTCCATATCCTTTGCAGTTGGCTACAAGATGCATCCTCTCTTTTCCTTCTTGGGGAATACGAAGCTTTTCCTTTCCCTCTTTACTTATGGCACACATTTCTTTGACAGGAATGCTTCACATATGTCCTGAAGGGACATATAGCTGTCAGTGCTGCCATCTTCCCAAATGGAACCAAAGGTGGGTTGGTGAGTTGGAGTGTTTTGACCTCTGAAGAACCATTAAGTGGTCTGATAACAATGTTATGATTGACAGATAGGCAGACCAGGCAGATGTTGTACTGTCTGTTTCCATCACATGACTTTGGATTCTGGATTACTGATGCCTTTTGTCTCAGCATCAACCAGTGCTGAAAATTCTGAGGCAGGCAGTCTGAAGGATTTTGTAAGCGCTCTGTTTCTAGGGTGATAGTGACTTTCATCACTCAGTGGTGCTCTAACACATGTGCTTGGAGGTTGTCTTTATTCTTTACTAATGGCCCTATCAAAGTGAGAGGTCACTCTCCAGCTTCACAAGGACTGGCTAATTCTCTTCCAATTACTGTGGAATCTCTTGTATCAGTGGGAAAATATATGGGAATATGACACACAAAGGAGTTATTATTTTGTGCAGGAGAAGTAGTGACATATCATCCACTCTGGATGATATTTTCTCCCTGGTCACACCTTATACAAAACCAGCTCTTTTTAGAGATTTCTTCAAATTTGCATTCTTGGGTAGGTAAGGTAAAAGCAACAGCACAGTGCTATGAAAAACCCAAACTGAAACTGAAGGGTATCTGAATTCGGATGCATGGGCTTGGTGCCACATGCAGGCAACAGAAATTCTGTGCCCCCTGGTTGAAACTGTGTGAAATGAGTGGCCTTCCAGGCAAAAAAGCCTGGATTAGTCTGCCAAACACAATTGGCAGGTCTCCTATTTTCAGTTCAATAAGTGCAGCTCCTTTTAAGACGGGTACTGAATTCTCTGTGGGACTTTTAACCATTAGATTCTTTCCTGAAAATGTCAGTAGAACAAGCAGCACTGCAATGTTACTGTTACAACCATCTCTTGAAGACCTGTGTAATGGAAGAGAGAAGAGCTCTTCACCTGAGAAAGGGACTGAATGTCAGAATTGACAAATCTGCCCTGTAACTTCTAGCCATCCAATGACTTGATTTGTTTGTGGGTGATGAGGCTTTTTGAGGGGGTGGTGGTAGATTTCTTTTTTTTGCGGCTTTTTTTTTGCATGTTTTCCAGGTTTGAACCTTCAGCATGGTTCTCAGTGTCTCTGAGGGAGCCTGACTTGATTGAATTTTCTCCCTGTCTGTCTGCAGGTCACCTTCTAGACTCCTTTGCCCGCTCTGCCTTGTGGGACTGTGGCCTGGATTACCTGCACGGGACAGGACATGGAGTTGGCTCTTTCCTAAACGTGCACGAGGGTCCTTGTGGCATTAGCTACAAAACCTTTGCAGATGAGCCCTTGGAGGCTGGCATGATTGTCTCTGATGGTATTTAGCACTGGTGATTCTCTCTGGTCACTGGGGAGGGACCAAGCTCTTCAAGATGCAGAGGGAATAAATGTGACTGATGGAAAGGCTGGATCAAAAGCTCTGGGCCTGCCTCCTCAGCTTGCTGGTTTAGTTGTCATTTAAGCTGTCTAGGTAAAGACCCTCACATCAGCTTTTCACCTTCCATGAAGCACCTTTGCAGTGGGGTGCTGCAGGACTGCTCCCTGCAGCACAGCCTCAGAAGAGCTGTGCTGACCAGCTGGCTCTGGCATACTCTGGAAGAACTGGCTGCAGTACAAGGTGGACACCAAGCTTTCAGGAGCTAATCCTGTCTTTGCTATGGGCTATTTGAGGCAGCTGTTAAATCTTTGCATGCCTTATTCTTCCAGTAGTAAATTAACAGCCTGCTGGGGTTTGCTGAGAGACTTACATTCCTTCAGGGCTGCAAAGTCCTCTCAGGAAGTCAGGGAAACAGTCTCTAAAAGAGTGTTTTGAGGAAGGGGTTACCTGCTCATGAAGACATTAATATTTTCAGAGTTTCTGATATTTGAACACAAGTGTTCTGTGCTTTCTTGAATTCCAAGGAGATTCTGAAGCTTGAGGGCTGTCTGTCTTGTTTCTTCTCTCTTTGAGAACTTCTGCTGTCACCTTGCTCGGGGCTTCTGTGCAGATTTAGTAGCGTCAGAAATTTGCCTCTGTGGTTGCCTGATGTCAAGATTGCTTAGTGACTTCAGTGGACTAGAGACATAGAGGGGAAGCTTGGCCATAGGGGATAAGTACTTGCAGATTGCAGCAATGTGGCTTAGTTAATTACTGTCTGTTTCTGCAGAGCCTGGCTATTATGAAGATGGGTCCTTTGGGATCCGAATAGAAAACGTTGTCCTTGTCATCCCTGCTGAAACCAAGGTGAATGACCTGCTCACAGTGCACCTTTCTCCATGACTTGCTGCTTATAAATTACTGGAACTTGATGTGGGGCTATGCTGCAGACAGTTAAGTCCTACTCAAGATTCCTGGTCTCCAAAACCCCTTATTGATGAACACTGGTTCTAAGTCTCCCCTGATAATGGGAGCACAAAAGGCAGTTTTGCTTCTGCAGAGTTTCTATAGGTTGAAATGTGTGTGTGAGAGTTGTTCTAAATTGTTTTCTGTCTGTGTGTTGAAGCAACTTTATTCGTTGGAGTTATTGCTGTAGAACTGGTTGATCTCATGTTGGGATTTTCCTCTGTGGTAGGGAGCTGTCAGTGCAGTAGAAACAAAACTACAGGCAGATTTTGACATTATAGTTGCCAGTCTGGCTGGGTTATGCTTTTAGAAATACCAGACTGAAAATGATCATGTAGTCATCAAGCTGAAGTCCTGTACAATTTTCACCTTTAGAAAGGAACCATTAAAAGAAGTAACTAAGGTTTATATAAAGATTCTTTGTTTGAGCTTTAAGAAAAATGCTGTAAGTTGCTACCCTCTCATCTGAATGTTACCTTGGTTATTCTGTAGTGATGACATAACCAAGGAGTAAGTGTGATCAGGGTGGAGCTGTTTCTAAAACTGTACAATCTCTGTCTTTCTGCTGCAGTACAATTTCAAAAACAGAGGCAGCCTGACCTTTGAACCCTTAACCCTGGTTCCAATCCAGACAAAAATGATTGATGTTAATTTGCTGACAGAAAAGGAGGTAAGTAAAACAGGTTTGCATTGCCTTCTTTGCACTAGAACCAGCTTATTTTGTTCTGTTTGCTCGAACCACTGGCCACAACAGCCATTGTTCCATTTCATAGATCCAGAGAGCAATCCTGAGCACTCTGACTTATTTTTAAGCTTGACCCACTTTGAAGTGGGGGAGTGAACTAAACCAGCTTTTCAGACATCCTTCCAATCTATTTTATACGATGAAGACAGTGAGGATCCCACCAATTAATGTTGTTTTGGTAGTTCCCTTAATATGATACTTGCTGCTATCATCTCTTTCCTATTCCTGCCTTGATTTGCTTCTGGCAATCGTCTGTCTTACCATGCTGTCTCCCCAAGGACAACAGTGATGACTGTCCTGTCTCATTGTCTGCATCTGCTTGTGACCAGTCCCATTCAGGCACACCCCTTTGCTCAGTACACATGAACTCTGAGCAGCCTTCTCTGATACCTGCTTAGCAGCATTTATTTCCTGAACAGCTTCATACTCTAAGCTTTCTGTTTAAGTCTCCCACTACCTTCTCCATGGCATATTTCATCCTGTTTTTCTACTATACTCCTTATTTTACCTCAGCACATCATCCTTTTTGCATTTCCATTTGCTGAATAGGGCTGTGAAGGGTACCAAGATCTGCCCTAGGGTTACCTGTTCAGATCAATAGAGCAGCTTGTGCCCCAGGAGTGCATTGTCCAGTCACAATTTTGCAAAGCCATTTATTAAACTGTGCCAAGGTAGCTATTCAGACTTGCTGGAGGCAGTGATTTGCAGAGACTTTACTTGTCAGCTGAATTGACCCTTGGCTCCTCTGAAAGCCCAGGACGAATTCCTTCAGTTCCTACCCTCAAATGTACAAGTCACTTCCACATAATAGAGATGTGTCTCTTCAGGACAGGATCCCAGCCCAGCCTAACAGCTCAGACCCAAAGAGCACAAGGGCTTACAAATGTTTTTGGCTGTACATAACTTGTAAGGTCACGAACTCTCCTCTGTGCTCATGCTGAATGTCCTGCCCCTCCGTTTCTGCAGCGGAACTGGGTGAACGAGTACCACCAGAAGTGCAGGGACGTGGTGGGAGCAGAGCTGGAGAGGCAAGGCCGGCACGAGGCTCTGCGCTGGCTCCTCCGGGAGACGGAGCCTCTGGCCCCAGTGCAGTAGCACCAGGACAGCTCCGTGTTCCCATCACCTGCGTCTTCCTGGAGCCTGGCACCGCTGGGAGGACGTTCTTCAATGAGCATTTGGAAATCAGGAAGGGATTTTGTGAAGTGTTTCTTGCCCCACTGCACGTGCGGGTAACGCGGGGCTGAGGAGGGTAACTGTCTGAATAAGTGTTTTGGGGGGAGGGGTTAAGCATAGAAAACAAACAATAAATAAGCACGTTGCCTTTGAAACAGAGGTCTTATTTCAATAATGGTTCTAAAAGGCAATACTGGAATATTTTATACTGTCTGGTTTTTCACTGTGAAAACTCAGTATTTTTGCATACTTGGGTTCCAGTTGCTAAGATGTTACCCACACAGCAGGACTGATTACTGAATAAAAGATTCCAATCCACTGTTTGCTCCATCTGTCTTCTCTTGCAGTCAGTGATGTATGTGTTGGGTTTGGCAGCGTGAAGAAGGACAGGAACCTCATCTTTCCACCCTTATGTGTGCATCTAACTCAGACAGAGAAAAAATATGTTTAGGACTGCCTGGTTCCAGGCGCTGGGCAGAGGTTATGGAGAGAGCTGGCAGGAGCAGTCATTTCTGATTTGTGACAGGTCCTGGAAGGATATGGAGACGCTCGGCAGAGGTTTGTGTGTGCAGAGTGCCCGGGCCAGTACTTCTGTCTATTGTTATGTCTTACTGAGTGCTCGTATAGCCTGTGGCAGTGCAGGATGCGTGGGCAGTATCACGGAATTGCAACTCTTCCTGGACACAAAGCAATTAGTAAGTTAAAATAAATAAATGTGCCCACAATGGACAGAGGACGAACTCCGCGGCGGGGGCAGCGCGGCCGGACCGGGCGCAGCGACACCTGGTGGCCGAGCGAGGCAGTGCGGGCTGAGCGGTTCTTGAGGCACTGCCGCGCTCGCTGCAAGTGTTCGATCAAAACTCCAGTTTTGATCAGTATCAGATAATAAAGGAGCAATCGGGAACAGCAAAACGAATTCCTGATCTTTCAAAGGCATTTTCTGAGCAAATGGAAATGTTTGTGTACATAGTTTTCTTTCCCTCTTCCCCCCGCCCCCAGCCGCTTTTTTCCAAGGAGGTGATAAAGCAGAGGTGCAACAAGTGCTTTAAAAGGTCAATATCACCTCCCAGCCACTGCAGACAGGTACATGTATTTAAATAATCAAGTGATTTCTCACCACCCGCTGGAAGCAGCAGCTTTCAGCTCAGCTGTGTCTGCGGAAGACCTGCTCACACCTCAACCCCTCCCAGGTGTCTCATCAGGATCTGCTGCCAATTAGAACGGGAAGTGGCAACACATCCTCATGAGACGCCTATTAAGCCTCACCTTAATACCCTCTCTGCCGAAGGAGCCTGTTACCCGTGGCTACAGGGTCAAAGGACAAGGGAGGGGTCTCCGCACAGGCTGTGCTGTGGCACGGCGGGTCTTTCCCCGAAAATCCCCGTGTTCGCTGGGGCTGAGCTCGGGCCCGGGCAGCCCGGCGCTGCAGCCTCCCCCGGTCCCTGGAGCTGCTCTGCAGGGCAGGGCGGGGGGCTCCGGCAGACTCTGCTGCTCGCTGCAGGCCTGTGCGGAATGCGCTGCTCACCCGGGCCTTCCCGAGGTGATTCGGCATCCCGGATCTCCCGGCAATGACCCGGCCGGGAAAGGTCTCTGTTCAAATGTAAGGGCAGGTGTTTCCACAGAAAGGTGGAAGAGGAGGATTTCTACCAAACAGAGAAACGCAGAGGCCAGGCATGCTTTTGTCCCTGTAGTGCCAGTGTGGCTGGCTTGGACACTGGTGTGAAGGGGGAGCACAATACCAATAGGAATATTCTAGGTTTGAATAGCCTTATTAGACCTTTTCCCCACCTCAGTATGCTCCTTGCAGCCAGATGCCACCCTGGGGCCATTCCCACACAGATCACAGAAATTCATGGCTCGTTCCCATCCCAAAGCCTCCTGCACAGGGTCAGAGGTAGGACGAGCCATACTTGTGTCCTCCTCTGGGCACCAGTCCTGAAGCCTCAGCAGATCCCTCTCCCATTCACTCCCCAGCCCATCCTCCCTCCCCACACAGCCCTGTGGGCTTGCAAGGAATCTGACACCAACCCTTGGTCACAGCTTGGAGATCTGTGCCCCTTTCTCGGGTTTGGCACCTCAGCAGGGGCACACGGTGTCAGGGCAGGGCTGCTGACACACATCCCTAGCTAAGGCATTTATCTCTCTCCCTATTCACTCCTTGAAAACACAGCTGCCTTTTGTATCCTGTCCTGTCTGAGCTTTAGGTTTCCAATGGAAATTAAACTTGGATTCTCTTCTTTTCCTTTTATCAGGTTTTCATTTATTCCATTAGTGCCTGCTTTCCCTGAGTGGTTTCTCCCTTCCCCTCTCCCGGTCAAAGAAAGAAGTTAAGGAAGAGAGGAGCAAGGATAAAATTGAATGGAAACCAATGCCAGGTTTAGGTTTTATTTTTTTATGAACCATCCACAGAAATAGCCACAAAATTATGTTCTTCAAATGAAAAAAAATATTTAATTCTGGTAAAAAAAAAAGTCCATAGCGGCTTTTGTTGTTGTTGTGGGAAAGCAGGAAGGAAGGAAGGAAGGGGCATTTTCAATAACAACATACTCAATGTTCTATTTTCAAACAATTTTGTTTTGCAGTACTTTTAACCTAGTGGGCATCTTGTAGCTTTAGATCATGCTGCAAAGCACATTTCTGAGCTGTGAGATAACAGCTCCTGCAGGGGTGTTTGTGTGTTCAGCCCATCTAGTCCTATCCCTGCACCAACCCAGGAGCTTGGTGGCTGTACCTCATCACCACCACCACCACATGATCCTGTTTGTACCCTTGGGACGGGACCTCAGCAAATGCAAACTATACTCAAGGTCCATGTGTGGCCACCCTGCTTTATGTCACCAGAGCACTGGCCTCTCTGTCCCCTTCCCAGCTGTTTGTTAGTGTTTGTGCTAGAAATTTCCAGCTACACTATTGCTGTGTTCAGGGGCTCTGGAATTCTTTGTTCCCTTGGAAGCAGGAGACAGACCTTATTTGCCAATGAAGGAAAACCCACCTCAGCTCCACAGTTCCATCATGAATCATGATGCACACATTGTTGGTGTGCAAGGCTTTTGAGGCAAATAAACCATTTCTCCTTGAGCAGAGGGATCATTCATTCATCACCAGGTACTTGTGCTCCTTGCCTCCATAGGCAGGTGACTGCTTGGCTTCTCCAGTCACCCCTTCTTCCTCAATCTGTGTGTATTACCTTAGGTGTACTTGGTAGCAGTAAAAATCAGTTGTTTTTAACTTAAATGGCTTGTAACTGACCTGTAATCAAACCCCCACTATTGTTTGCGTGAGTATTAAATGGTCACTTCCCACAACAGCTGTTGGAGCAAGTTTTGATTTACAGTGGTAGAAAGAAGAAAACTTTTGAGAACACAGTCACTGAGGGCCTCCTCAGCAAATCCATCAAACCAGCCTGATGTGGTGGCTGCACACAGGAAAATGATTGCCCAGAAGCACTGAAGGGCTGGGGGTGTTGTGGGGTTGGTGCTTGTTCCTTTGCTTCCTTCAGCAGGGGACAGTGAGAGCCAGGTGGTGGGAGCAGCCAAATATCAAAGCTCTCCTGGGGATCCAGAGATCCTTTGCCACTTCTGTTCCTCAGGAGTCTCCTTTGGGTGGCCTGAGGCAGAGGACAGCATGGAGCACTTTGGAAGATATTCATGGCATGCTGAATAAGGCTGTGTGGTCATTCAGGCAATGGACAAAACCCCCACCTGCTTGTTGTCACTTGATGCCTGCAGAGGCCCTGTCTTTGCCCAACACCATTTCCTTTTGGCACTCACTGGGGTCACTTGGCTGCTGGTGCTAAGGATTGTTGACATTAATTTTTGTTGACTTGTAGCAATTCACACCTTGTTCCTGGAGTCCTCTGGCTTGTTTTTGGAGAAGAAACTGCAGGCCTGGACATCTGGCAGTGGTGTCTGGAGATCAGGAGTTAAATAACTTGCATGGTGTCACTGCCCTCAGCTTGTTTTACATGATTAGGACAAAACTCCCCATGGCTTTGGATGTAATAAGAAAAAAAAATGAAACAAGAACCTCTGGAGGGTAGAAATATGAACTGTGTTAGTGCTTAATTAAGTTGCCTATTAACAGTTGTGTAGTGGCCTGGAAGAATTTTAATGTACCAATTAAAGCAAGGAGCTATCTCCTCGGCTTTCCACCACCTCTGGGGACGCTGTCAAGAGCAGGGAGCTTGCAGATCAAGTGTTGTTTATTTTGTTGCTTCCAGCTTGTTAAAAATTGTTCTAAATTTGGGAAGTGGCGGATGCCCGTGGATGTGTTTGCTTCCACGAGGCAGCAGTGATGTCTGTCTGATGGGGATCCACATGGTAAAGGAGCAGAAAAATGCTGTCTGACCCCATAAACTCCCTCCTGTTTCTTAGGGTTCCTCTGAGTTGCTGCAGGAGGAGGAGGGGGCTGGCAGCCCTGGGGTAGCTCCATGCTGACAGTGGGGTGTGCTGCTTTGGCACATCCAACCTGGACATCTGGGTGTGCCAAGTTATCCTGCCAGTTCCCTGGCTGTCCCAAGCTATCCTGCCTGTTCCCTGGCTGTCCCAAGTTATCCTGCCAGTTCCCTGGCTGTCCCAAGTTATCCTGCCAGTTCCCTGGCTGTCCCAAGCTATCCTGCCTGTTCCCTGGCTGTCCCAAGATATCCTCCCAGTTCCCTGGCTGTCCCAAGCTATCCTGCCTGTTCCCTGTCCCATCACTGTATCAAACCTTTCAGGAGTTTCCCCCTGATTTAAGCCACAGGGATGGGAGTTCCCCCTCCAGTCTTGTGTGAGGTGGTCAGAGTGTGGCTGCTCTGATGCCTAAAATGGCTCTGATTTACAGCCAGAAGGTACTTAAGGCTATTTTAGTGCCAGCAGACGTCAAACTAAGACATAGCAGCAGACAGAGAGAAATGCATTTTTTTAAAAATTAATTTAAATTGCTTGTATTTTACTGGCCTGAGGGCTTGTGAAGGTTGCAGGGGAATTGGTTCATCAGGGCTGCCCACTGCCATGGGCTGCTGAAGAAGTGTTGCTCTGCTCTCACGAGACACCATGTGCACAACTTCCATTCTCACATGGCATTTGAATTTAAAAAAATCCATTTCTGTCCATTTTGTGTGTCCCTGTGGATGGATGGCTCGCTCTGGTTCCTGGTGTCAGGGCAGGATTTTGCTCACAGGGCCTGAAGGTGGATGGCCTCCCACGTGTGTGCTTGGCTGTGAGCCCTTCCTTGCAGCTCTCAGAGCCTGTGACTGCCACTCACCAATCTGCATTGGGCTGATCCTGTTTAGGAACAAGGCTGGGGCCAGCATGTTGTAAACATCTTCCAAACATGACCCAGCTGAAGGGTGCCTGCTGTGTCCCTTTGGCATCCCCCTGCCACCCCAGCATCCTGTCAGGCTTTCCTGGCTGGGCATCTCTGGAGCTGGAGGAAGTCCCCACTCACAGCCAGCTGGCCCTCTGTGCATCCCCTCTCCTGCACAAATGCTGCTGTCCCCTCTGTGGGAGCAGACAGTGTCCTTTGCTGCCATCTGCCTCTGGAACACATCTTCCAATAAACACGTCTTCCAACAAACACTACCACATTCCTCTTGAGGCCTGAATACAAAATGAGCTGGGGAGTTTCAGACAAATGTAGCAATAGCTTGGAGCACCGTGGTCTTCCAGGAGGGGATTTAAGGGGCTTAGAGTGGTTGTGAGAATATCTGTGCTTCAATCCAAACAGGCAGCTCGGTAAGTGCAAAGTTGAGGAATGTGTCCTCTTCTCCTTGTATTCTATTAATATTTAGGGCTGGGCTTCAATTATTCATTCCTTCAGGGTGTGCTTTTATCATCTCAGTGCTATAGCTTTAGCTTGTGCACTGTCTCTGGGCATTCAGAAAAGACCTTTTCATAGTATTTGTGAAATTTCATATCTGAGAGGCCTTTTGCAAGCAAAATGTATGCCATGCCATTAGTCAGAAAAAGCAAATCTTCCTCATCCCCACCCAAAGCTTTTCTAAACCCACAGAGAGCTCAGCCTCAGCAGATACACAGGAGATGGCCTTGGCTGGGGATGTGCTAATCCAGCACTTGTTGGTTAGAGATTATTTCCTTTTTTTTGGGTACAAAACCAAGGATGTATATAATGATATTAGACCTAGACCAGTTCCATACACACCCATGACCCTTGGCACAGGCGGCTCGTTTGTCTGAGCTGAGGACAAATTGAAATGTGCTGTGATTAAATACTCCAAATTGTTGACATCTGTGCTGTAAACACCTGACTTGTTAACAGCCCATCTTCCTGCTGGGGCACAAAGCCTGACACTCAGTTTGCTCAAATGAGGATAATCAGATCACATGTTTCTGAGTGCAGCTTGATCAGGGAAGGGACTGGGAAGAATTCCTCCTTATTTGCACAATATTTGGGCAAGAATATTTTTATTTCATTAAGTAAAGCCAACCATGAAATTAGTGTTCACTTTCTCCCTTCAGGAGGCTAAATGCCTATGGGAACTCAACAGTGCAGCAATTTTAGACTTGGTCAAAACAAGGGACAAACAAAATCTTTCTTTTTTCTGCCTTTTGAAAATATTTTGTAAGTCTATCCTGTTCTTGGATGAGATGATAAGATCATGAAAAATTTTGTTTACAATAAACCATGGAAAAATTGTTGAGCTGAAAGAGTCACATCCATCAAATATTTTAATTTTTATTATTATAGAGGTACTTTGTAAATACTGGCTATTCTAACTAAACTGAAAAGATTGGATTAGTTTTCAGAGCAGTAGAAGAAATATTAGTTAGAGGTTTTTTGTTGGAACAAGGTAGTCTGACAGTTTTTGAAACAGTGCGAAAATATTTTTTGACATAAACCTGATGAAACTGGCCCTAAACTCCTATGCGAGCTGAATTTTGAAGAACTTGAACTTTTCAGACAAGAAACACAAAAGCATAAAAAAATCCCCTGAAGTAAAACATTTTGCTGAAAATCTGCTAGAATGATTGCAGTGCTTCTGAGAAAGAGGAGTATGAGCTGAGACAGCCAAGTGTGGGTTCATCCTATCGGGGCTATGACCTTGTGTTTGCACAGGGAGCAGCTTACCAGGTGAGCAGCTGGCTGCACCTTGCTTGTTTGGGCATCCCTGCTGATGCTGAGTGCTGTGGGGTCTGTGGGCAGCCAGCACAGATCTGTGTGCATCCCCCCTCTGCTGCCCACAGCTGAGCTGTGTCCTGTGCAGCCCCTTGCCCAGGTTATGGCAAGGCAGTCTGAAAGGGCTCCCACCTGGGGCAGGGGCAGCAGGTGCTGTTACTGTCTTAGGTTAAGGCCAAATGTTTCTGCTTGGGAGCACAAATAACCCTGGGCATTGGTGCCTCTGCATTTTCCCTGCTGAAGGCTGTGGGTACTTGCACAGCTGGCAGTGCAGGGGATGGGATGGGATGGGATGGGATGGAGATGTCTCCTGCAGTTTGCCTTGCTTCTGCTGCAGAGTGGAGGTGATGGGAGGCAGGTGTCTGGGCCATTGCTTACAAAATAGCCCCTCTTCACAAGTGAACTCTTCAAAGAAAAGAGCACTGGTTTTATTATTACCACAGGAGCAAAGTTGTGTGTTTCTATACCACCATGAAGGGTGAGCTTGTGTTTGCCCCACAATAAGCAGAGAGTCAACAACACAAACCTCTTCCTGGGCAGCAGGCAACAGGTGAGACTGTGGCTGTTTTGGGGCAATTAGCCCCTTATGCTGCCAGGCTGAATACAGCCTCTCCTGCAAAAACTCCTCTGAAAGCATTGTGGTAAAGCGAGCAGCCTGATGGAGAGATACCCAGCTCCCTCACCTTTGCCCACAGGGTCTTTCCACCAAAAGCTGCAAACCCATTTTATATTAAAGGTTCTGCATAGCTACAAGGAGGCTTAGTGTGACTCAATTTTTCTTTGTGAAATATCAGTAGAGACAGCTTTTTTGCACGCTCTCTCCTGCTCCTGCAGCAATGGCTATAATTCCTTACCAGCTCTGGATTCTGCAAGCAGCCCCAGCTGAGCACCAGGCAGGTGCCAGTATTAAAGAGGGAGCAGTGTGGGCCCTGACACCAGGGTGGAGAGCAGGAGTGGTAGCTGGCAGTAAAGGCTGACAACCACAAATTATTGCTGCTTTTAAGTATCAGCTCCCAGTAGAAATAAACCTTGAATCCTACCAGGCATAGCTGTAAAATTGCATGGATCTCACTTTAATCACCAGCTGAGCACCCTGAGCTCTCTGTTGCTGTCTTGGGGAGGGTGGCACAGTGCCTGTCTGTCCCATTTAACAAAAAGTGGAGATAATGTGAATTGAACACTCTAGGAAAGGGTGTTGGCACTGTCCAAATGTGGGCTGTCCCCAGGGAGCAGCCTTGTCCAGGAGCATTCCCAGTTGTACCAATGTGGCCTGCTATGTCCTGCCACTCCTGCTCTGGACTGGAAGATGAGCTCCAGGGCAGGGCTCACCATCCTCTCCTGCCTGTGCTCTTCCTCCTGAGTGGTGCAAACCATCTTAACAACAGTTGGGATACCCATCTTTCCCTTGAGCCTGAAGATATGAAATTAATCATGCACCGTGTGTGATCACAGGCTGCTGTGCAAGATCTGGATAAATGCAAAAGTTCCTGAGAAAGTAGGAGGTTTTGTGCAAGAGAAAAGTACAAACACTGGGACAGAGAAGGCTGTCTAGAAGGTGTTCCAGCTCCACTTATCCAGTTCTCTGTGTGCAGAGGGACATCACTCAATCACAGATCAGATATTCTTTGTATGGTGAAACATCAGGGACACAGTTGGACCTGCAGCAGGGGAAAAGAGTTCCCAATGTGGGGTGGAAAAACTGTAAAAACTCAGAAAAATTCCAGTTGCTGAATGAAAAGGAGACATGCAATGGCATCAGACAGCAGCAGACTCACAACCTACCTGGTAATGACTCTGAGCAGAGCAGGATCCCTTTACCTTTAAAGAACAAAGCAAGGGAGTGTTCTGCTGCTACAGCCAAGCACTTAAAAGTGCATTTCATAAACAGAGAATTTTTAATACATGCCATCCCACCACTAATAACAGTCTTTCAGCATTACAAATTGTACAGCAGATACATGGTTTTGCCAGTTTTGAAACATCAGCTAATTTAGTTTTAATCTGCTGTAGAGCTAGAAATAGTCCCTGTAAGGATGACACTGTTTTGCATTCAGTGCATTTCTTGAGATGAGAAAACCAGCAAGCATTAATTTAAAGTGATTAATTCAGTAACATGCAAATGTGAAGGCTCTGTGGAAGCAACAGATCACATGCTGCAAACCAGAGTTCAGTTCCTTGGCTCCCCTGGGTTCACCACCGCAGAGCAAACCTCCTGCACACAGGGAGAGAGAACACAGTCTGAAGGAAAAGTGCTGACACCGAGGGGGGTGGTCCAGGATGGGGTTTGGGTTGGCAAAAACCCATCCAGGAGGGTGCTGGGCAGTGATCTGGACATAAGCCTGGCTAGGTGGGACACTGTGGTCCAGAGGCTTCATGCACAAGGGGCCTGAAAGGAATCCTACCCAAACAGAGTGTAGGGGATCTCCTTGGGGGAGGAAGGCAGAGTGACCCAGCCCTGCTGTGTATATTGCATATTGAGCATGACTCTCAGCTATCTGTGACATTTTCACAGGACTCAACAGTGCCAAAGTGCTCTGAAAAGAGAGGAAACAGCCCAAGAAGAGGAGTCTTTCCATAGCCCTCATAATTTGCAGGAGAATGGTCAAGGGACCTATGGGAGCTCTGCCCTGGTGAATGGGGCAGCAGTGGATTCAAGCCCAGCACAAACTGGTCTCAGTTACTGCTTCTTCCTCAGGCTCAGGATGACTTTTGGGAAGGTGGCAGCCATAAGTCTCCTCCATCCCATTGGGGACCCCCTCCACCCTGGCTGCAGTAAAGGAACCACTGTAGTGATTTGCCTTCCTCTTCTGAAGGCCAAACCTTGGCTTGGTCTGTAACACACACGTTCCAGCTGGCAGAGACAAACTGGGTCATTAAGAAAATAAAAACAGCAAACGTATAGAGAAACATGAAAAAATGACCCTGGGATGCATTCACATTTTATGCAATTACTGGGATAAAACCTTGAGTCTATAATATTAAATCAGAATGTCAAAGAGATAGCTTATGCTAATTTAATTAAAGGCAGCATCCTGGTGCATATGGGTAAGGAGCTGAATTAATATTGTGCACCACCCACTAATTTTGCCTGCCATGGCTGTGCTAAGGCTGGGTTGTCCTGATGTGCTCTTGGCTTTGTTTTTTCTGGACAGGATGGGTATATCCCTGCACACACATGGTCTACCAAAATTAGGCAGAATCAAATTTAACACTTTGAAGTCCCAAAGCTCACTAAATCTGTGATAATTACACTTTTAGACACCTGGGCACTAATTTATCCACCTGTACTAGAGAAGTGGGAGATCTTGCCTGCCCTTGCTTCCTGTCAGGGGAAAAGAGAGGGGTTTCTCAAGGAAGCCTGAAGTTAAATACTGTGAACTCCCACCCCTTTCCCTACATATGGAACAGGATTGAACCCTTCTGGAAAAGAAATCAACTTGTTAATGGAGTTTGAGATATCATAAAGGTACCATAAGCCTTCAGCTTCACACTTCACATGTCTATATCCTAATTTTGTTTTGGGCATATTCTCTTCCTTCATATGTGTGGGAAAATCATCCTTCAAGAGCCACAGTAGGGTGTGATTTTGGAAAGTTTGACCTTTACCTAGGTGCCAAAATAGAGCATCATTGGCTGGTGGGCAGGGACAGGGGATGGTGAGCTCTGTCTGCCCTTTGGGTGGAGAGATGCATCCAGCCACCTCTCTCCTGCCTCCCAGCCCTGGCCTCCCACTCCTGACAGTTTGAAGTTACAGGTGTGGGTGTCCCTGTCATTTATACAACAGACACATCTTAAATCCACAAAGCAGGAACAAATACCTCACATCCTCATATGCTGGACCTTATCAGCAGCTAGGTGACTCTTTAGGAAATAGTCTCTGGTGCAACTCAAACCTCATCCAAGCTAATGGGAAAGTGGGCCTCAAAGAAATATGGATCAAATGGATCCTTGTCCCAGGGTTGGGCACAGAAAAGAGCTTTATGGCTTCTTTGTGCAATGCACTGCAATGTGCTGAACTTGCAGAACGTGTTGAACTCCCCCAAAGTTTCTTGGTAGCACCAGAGCTGCCAGACAGCTTCTGAACTGCCAAGTACTCACTGCTGCTTCTTTGGCATGGTACTACTTGTGAAACAAACCTATTTTTCTTACCCAGCCTGGGTTGTGAAAAGGGACAACAGGCAATTAAAACACTGTTTTGTGAAACCTGGTTATCAATCCATAATACAGATTTCCCATTTGGATCTTCAAATCTTCTTTCAAAAAACTTATTGAATGCTTTTGCCCTCTGTAAATCAGGCAGAGATCTGGAGTCCATTGCAGATGGAGCTAACTGGGGCTGAACCTGTGGATTAATTTGAGCCCATCAGAATCAGAGGCAGTGTGTTTGTCAGTTCCCTTCACTGGGGCACAGGCACTCCTCCAAAGTGCCAAGAAAGTGGAGTTTCATTAGTAACTGTGAGAACTGTGGAAGGAAGTGCATCTCTGAGGGAGTGAGGATTGCCTTGCTGGGGAATATGACTGTCATTATAAGCTGGGCTAGGAGCAGTTTTGATGAGAAGAAAGTAAAATAGGAATAAATTGCAGTATAAAGTTTCCTGTTAGTGCTCTTTTTCCAGGCAGAGGAAGCACTAAGCATGAGTGCACTGTAAGGCTGCAGTAATACCTTCTGCTGATAAGTTATAAGGAGAGCAAAGCATTCTCAGGATGGCACCTGTAACTCCTCTCTGTTAGGCTAAAAATGGCTTAGGGATGTCTAAGTGCCTTTGCAAAGGAAGCTGCTGGTGTGCAGAGATGTCTGTGCTCTGCAGCAGACTCGGTCACAGGGCCAGTCCTGCCCATTAGCTGTGAACATCCTGAAAAGAGTTATCATGGAGCAAAGCACCCAGTCCCACGTGAGGGGCTAGGACAGCTCTTAGACAGCCCAGGGGTCGGCGAGAATGAGGGGTCACTGCCACCACCAGGGACATTAAGATGGGACCTTTCTGGAGTGTGTCACTGCTGGAGCAGCAGTTTCTATGGTCTGTAGAGGAGGTGCTTCAGAACTTTATGAGCTGCTACCTCCCTGGTTTATAGAAAACCTTACTGCTGCCTTATAGCACTGGCAGAAATCTGGCACACTGCTCCTAGGAAAGGTGCAGCTGCAAAACATCTGTATTCAGCAAACATGAGGGTGTTTTTTCTTCCATTAAAGCTGAGCTACTCAGGTGATAAACACCTGTTATGGGTAATACGGCAAACCAGGAATGAAATCTGAAATACTTGGGACTTGGATTGGCACTTAGTACTGCTTCCCACCAAAGGGTGTGAATGAAGCAACTTAATACCTTACTTGTCTGAAGAGTATGTAATGTCAGACCCCCAGAGGAGTTGGAAGGACCCCTCTCACCCCCAAAATTTCCTGCTGGCTACCAGGTATTCTTTTATCATCGCACTTTAAAGTGAAAACACCTACGTTATTCTCTATGAACTGTATTGCAGAACATGACTTGGGAATGACCTGAATAGGAAGGTCTGACAGATTGCTTTTACTAAAGGCTCTTCAGGGAAAAAAGCAGACATGACCCTCTGCTAAATTATACCTGTGTTAAAGTAGTGCATTGCCACTGCTACTGACAGCTTTGCACCTGGCTAAATGACTGTGAAAGAAGGATTGGAACCAGCATCAAATTATTTTCCACTTAGTAGAATTGCTACGGTCTTCTCTAGCCCAGGGGAGTTTAGAAAAACCTCCTTGGTTCTGACCTCCTTGCCCCAGGTTTGACAGGTCATTAGAGGTGGTGAATCATCCATATCTTCAATACAGTGATTTGGGGCACTTAGAATGTAAATAGTGTTCTAAATAAGATTTCATTATTTTGGACTACATCAGTGGGAATGTGCTGTAGATGATTTGTGAGGAAAATATTTGAAGACAATTTGTTGGGTACGAGCTGCTGAACTCATGAAAATTGCTGTTGGTCCATCCTCTGCCTGCTGCACTAAGATCATTCATCCTTTCCCCATTCTGCCTTCTCTTCCTATGTGGGAATTTGGAATTTGTGTCTCTGTCCCTGTTGAGGGGAGGACTTATAGATTCATTTCCCTAAGGCTGGGGAGGAATAGTGTTTTCCATTCATGAAAGTTCAGATTATTTGGCAGCCTGAAAACCTGAGTGCAGGCAGTGCCTTGTTTTGTGTTTGGGTTGTGACCTGCTGATCCCCTCCCTGCTCTGAGGTGGAGGAGAGGATGCTGTGGGGCCACACTGCCACATGCACTACTGTAGGAGCAAGTAATCCTATGGCCCTGGGAGTATCTGCACTGTCCTGGTACATTGCTGCCTGCCCCAGTGGGCTGAGCACCACAATGGGATCAGATCCAGGGATGAAAATCCCACCTGAAAATCATAGAATCATAAAACTGTTTAGGTTGGAGAAAACCTCTAAGATATTGAGTCCAACCATTTACCCATCATTGCCAAGACCACCACTAAAGCACATCCCTAATCACCACATCTGCACTTCTTTCCAACACCTCCAGAGATGCTGATTCCACCACTTCCCTGGGCTCCTATTCTGATGCCTGACTACCCTTTGGGCAGGAAATTTTTCCTAATATCCAGTCTAAATCTCTCCTGGTGCAACCTGAGGCTGTTTCCTCTCACCCTGCCACACTTGTTACCTGGGAGAACAGGCTGACCTTGTCTGGCTACACCCTCCTTGTTTGTATTGTTGGGAATTGTAGAGACCAGCAAGGTCACCCTGAGCCTCCTTTTCTCCAGGCTTAGCATCCCAGCTGCCTCAGCTGCTCCTTGTATGATGAGCGCTCTAGACCCTTCTCTGCACACCTCGCTGCTCTTCTAATACTGAAAACAAACACAAAACCGAAAGTAGAAAATTGAGTCCAGTGTTGCTGGGCTGGACCGGGGGACCCAGCGCATCCCAGGCAGGGTGAGTGGTACCCGGGCTGTCCTGGAGCCAGTGCATCCCGGGCAGGGTGAGTGGTACCCAGGCTGTTCAGAGCCAGTGCATCCCGGGCAGGGTGAGTGGTACCCGGGGCTGTTCAGAGCCAGCCCATCCCGGGCAGGGTGAGTGGTACCCAGGCTGTCCAGGAGCCAGCGCATCCCGGGCAGGGTGAGTGGTACCCGGGGCTCTCCGGAGCCAGTGCATCCCGGGTAGGGTGAGTGGTACCCGGGCTGTTCAGAGCCAGCCCATCCCGGGCAGGGTGAGTGGTACCCAGGCTGTTCAGAGCCAGCCCATCCCGGGCAGGGTGAGTGGTACCCAGGCTGTCCTGGAGCCAGTGCATCCCGGGCAGGGTGAGTGGTACCCGGGGCTCTCCGGAGCCAGCGCATCCCGGGCAGTTCCGGGCAGGGAAGGCGCAGGGGCATCCCTCGCTCCGCTCCAGCCGCCGCCGCCGCTTCCATCGGCAGAGGGACCCCTCGGACCGGCCATGGGGAGCTGCCGGCCGGGGACACACCACCCGTGCCCTGCGGGAGAGAGCTGACGTGGGAAAGACCTGCGGACGAAGGAAAAACAGATGAGGTGGAAAGGAAACAGCGAATAATCAAGTTTTCCAGGTTACCTGCTGTTTTTTCAGCAGTTTTTGTTGACAAAGTGTTTGAAATTATGAAGGTAAAGTAGTCTTGATAAAAGTAAGGCCTTTTGCTACTAAGCTTGTTCTGTAGAGTCTTATTCATGATTTTGTGGGCCCTAAGACAAGTAGGGAGTGATTATGGGTTTAGATGGATGCAGGGTGCAGGTGTCTTTGCTTGGAGAACAACATTTGCCTCTGCTATGCTGCTGCCTTAGCCAGTGTCATACCTGTCCCCATCCTCTCCCTCCAAAAAAAAAGTAAGAAATGTCCCATCGATGTCCTGGAAGTAATGAATAGAGTCATAGAATCATTAAGGCTGGAAAAGATCTCTAAGATCATCAAGTCCAACCATTATCCTAAATTAGCAATAGGAAAAAAAGCAGAGCAATCAAAGGGCATCTGCTGCATCCTAAGAAACTGCTGGGCTTCACTATGCTAAAAGCTGCAATTATTAATGTAACAGATAATGGGGTTGATTTGAAAGCTTTAGTGAAGTCAGCTGTAGCATTTCTTTTCACCCCATCAAGGCTAAAATATGAATTATGCACTTGTAAAGAATAGTTTTTCTTAGAGGGAGTGCAGCTCCTGGTTTTGAAGGAGAACAGAAAGTCCCCCGCTTCAGCTCTCTCTGAGAATGGCCCTTTGGAGAGGAGTTTGCTGTGCAGCCCGAGGCCCGTGTGCTCAGGCTGCTCCAAGAGCTCCCTGGGTACCCCTATGAATTCTGCTACTGAAAATGCCTCAGAACCTTCTTGTCTTTCCACTGTCCTTCAGAAACTGCCAGTTGGAGGGGGAAGAATTTTAAGTGCATTGATCAAGATCTTTTCAGGAAGCCAAACACTTTTTTCAGTTTGTCACTCTTTCTTTTTGCGAAGGATTCCCTTTCTTTCATAATTACCAGCTGCAGTGTTGTAGGTGTGCCTAGGAGATGTCAAATACAGGTTGGACAGACCTGAAGATTTATACCCAGCTGAAGTGGAAGATGGGTCCCTGTCCTGGCTGCTTGAGTCATCTGTATTCATGTGTGCTCCAATAATCCTTCCTGCAAAGCCAGCCATGTGCCTTCGTACAGCTGCGTGACTAATCCTTAAGTAATCGTTTATTTGGGGAATGTCACCTCTGGGTGTGCAATTTATTGGTCCATAACAGTACATTTTGAAGGGAGCAGGTTGGAATAATCTAATTAGCATTTCCTGAAGGGGGATAGGACCTCTTCCTCTTTTCTCCTTGTCCCCAGCAGAGTACGAGGAGTACATGGTGTGCATGTGAAGAGATGGGAATCTGAGTTTCAAGGAGATGAGGGGTGTCTGAAGGCTGATTGCAGTGTGAAGGACAGACTGGGGAGGAAACACAGGGAAGCACAATGTGGGAAAAACTGCTTTGCCTGGCTGCCGGAGCAGTGGAGTCCCAGAGTGCTTTTTGAAGACATGGTGGGAGCCATAACACCGTGCCTTGCTATGGGATGCTCTGTGGCTGGAGAACACCTGGGCTTCTCTGTCTGAGGCCTCATCATGGCCACGCTGTGCTGCATGAGTTGTATGCAGCCCAAACATTTCTAGTTCTCCTGAAATGTCCCTAAAGGTCATGACCCTCCAGGTGGAGAGTTCTCTGGTGTTGGTCCCTCAAGAGCTTTGGTGGGCTGCAGGAGTGTAGCTGGCTCTAGGGGTGTCTCTCCTGCTACAGGCTGCTGTGTTGGGAAGGTCACAGCACAGCCAGTGAGTCTTTAAGGGCTCTAGGAAGCCAGGAAGGATGTTGTACCTGGAGCCAAATCCCATCCCAGCAACCCCTTGGAGTGGAGAACTTGCCCTCTCAAAGGCTGGATCCTGGACATAATGCTCCAACTTTGATATACTGCTTAACACCAGTGAAAAGAACATTTGCAGTCAAAATTCCTCCTGTTTTTTTTTTTAACTTAATTTTTTTTCTCCTCTTACAAGACAACTTAGGAACTTACCAGCTTGAAGAGGAGGATGCTGGCAGTCCCTGGGGCTGGTTCCTTGCTCTGGCCTGAATACCAGGACGTGATTTGAGTTGTTGATAGGACTCAAGAAAAATCCAGCTCGTTGCAGGACTGGTTGCTATGACATTTTTTATATCACCATATCAAGAGCTATTGGTGTAAGAGTAACCTACATTCTGCTTTGTGTCTGATTAAAGCCTTTTTGACAGGAACTCTATGTGTTTGACATGAATATGGATGGTTTGGGCTTCATAAACCAAAAAAATCTCTATTTACACAGTGGTGGTAAAGCATAACTCCAGTGGGACAACTTCAGGGTCCTTATGCCTTTTAAGGGATAAGTTAAAAATAAAGCTATTTTTATTCATCTGTTGCTTCCTTTGGCAATAATATTCATTGCTTATATTTTGGCATGGTGGGGAAGAATTTCTAGGTGAAGATTTGATCTGAAAAGTCAGAGGAAATGTTTCTACAAAAACTGATTCCCACAATATGAAGAGTGGGCTGTTTTTTCCTCTAGTATAAGATACAGAGATCAAAACTGGGCACTTCCAGACAAGGCTGAAGGTGTGTTTCTGTTCTGCTCACTAAAACCTGAAGATAGTCAATGGGTCCTTGGTCTTTTGTCCCAGAGGCATTATATGTAAGACAACTTTGCTGACTTTCAGTCAATCTCCTTAATACTGCTGCAGTGGAGGAAAAAATAGCTGGTTCAAATGAGGACCAAAATCTGGATGTCTGATTCCAAGAGGACTTTTAAGGCAATGCAAATGTTTCTTAAGGCTATTTTTTTGCATTCTAGTTCAAACTGCTCTCTAATCCTGTGTAGCATCTGGTACTTCAGAGGAAGGAAGGGAAGAATGAAATGAAACCTCCCTGTAGACCCAGAGTATGCAAGTAAGCTGCAGTTTTTCTTGTCTTAAAACAAGATTAGCAATCATTAAAAGGACAACTGACAGAAGAAGAGTGTGGGGCTGTGGTCACTTGAATGAAGTTATCAATACATCCCTGGGCATGAAATCTTCATTTTCAGTGCTTCCCATTAAAAAACCAGCTCAGTGGGGTCATCATGAGGTCACTGCCATGACGTGCATTGGTTACTTTTCCCAGCTGATGCCATTACCTATTTTGACTTTGCCCTTTGGCTTGCCTTTGGCACTTGAGCTGTATGAACCACTGGTGATATGAATCAGCGCCCAGGACTGACAGACTCAGCCACTCAGGCAAGCTGGAGATGTGCCAAATAAATAATCAAAGCTCCTAATGAGGCTGCATAATGCTGGGGGCTTGTGGGGAACTTTCTTGCATTGTGGTTGTGTCACAGTTATTTGAGAAGAAGAGGAAAAACATAATGTTTGTTACAGCAGAGAGAAAATCCAGCTAGAATATTTTAAGTCAAGTGATGAGCAGCTATGGTGCTGTTTAGATTTTCTTGCCACATGGCTTATGATGTTTATTATTTATGATAGTACTGTTGGAGCTGCAGTGGTATGAAGAGAAGAGCAGAAAGATTTTTAGAAGTAGTAAAAGATCTTAGTTGTAAAGAAGCCATTGCCTCTATCTAAACCCACTTTTTTTCATTGTTTTCACATACGTGTCCACATCAGCAGAGTGATTGTGCAAATTGCAAGCAGATCATCTGCGTTTTTTTGGCTAGAATGATTCCTCAATATTGCATTTGAAAGCTATAGGCTTATCTCCTTCAGGAATTTCCATGTGTTAAAACATCAATTATCAGCTGGGACTTGTGGTAGCTGATTGACTACTGTGGTCACTGAGGAAAATGCTGCTTCTGCACTTCAGATTTACCAGGAGAGTGGAAAGAAAGGAGATGCAGAGTTCACATGCAGCACTGGGAACAAATTGTAGCAACTCTCAGTAACCTTCACCACTGGAACCTGCTGTTCATTTTGTGGAAGGCCAACATGGTCAGGTCTTGCTGTAACAAACTACCCTGAGCACATCTTTCCTCATCTGGCCAGCCAGCTAATCCCTGCCTGTCCTCAGTTGTGTGCAATCTTGCTGTAAGTCATGGCCAGGGAAGGAGGAGAGAGTGGGAAGCTTGTCCTTTCCTGCCCTGTGCTGTAACATGTATTTTCAGCCTCTTGGTCTCTCTCTCCCACCCCAGAAAGAAAGTGGAAGGGGAAAATCTGATTTGATAGAGGTAACTAGAAGAGTTTGCTAGATAAAAGCCTGTGGAATTGCAGGCACACTTCATCAGTTCTCTGCAGGAACTTCTCATCACATTTTGAATATTTCTGGGAATCCTTTCCTCTTTCCCCATCTTTCTAAATGCTGAGTTTGGAATTTCTCAGCCCTCCTTAAAAACCCCCCAAGCAATTAGATGTGCTATATAGTCCCTTCTCGCAGCCTCTTTAAATTTGCACAATTTTGATTCAGTCACAAGGACCATGGTCTCTCCTCACTGTCCTGCTGGGAGCCTGCCAGGGCTGTGACTTCTAAATCCACCTTGGTGCCTCCCTGCATTGGGAGGGATGGAGGACACAGCACATGGGACATCCCTGTCCCCCCAGCCCTGGTCTCAAAGGACCTGGATACCATTTTGCCTGGCTGATCCAGGGCATGTTGCCTTTGGGAGCAGCTCACAGAGCCCAGACAAGAGAGGCAGAGCTACCAACCACGTTAAAATCCTCAGGCACCTTATCCAAAAGTCAATTAATTATGCCCCAGCCTCAAAATCATTAGTCAGCAGTGGCCATTTTTTCTTTCAATTACGGGGTTTAAGGGATTACTGTGAGTCATCACCCTGAGGCATTAATAGCTGCATTGCTTCCGAAACGATTCAGGTGAGGTGGTGGTGCAGCAGCTGCACCCAGGGCAGCAGGGAGCTGGGAGCATGACCCTTCCTTTTAGTGTCTAGAGCAGATCTGGAAGGAAAACATGCCCTTGTGTTAAAAATTCAACTCATCCCACAAGCTTTTCACTTTGTCTCTCGAGGGGTCAATTAAAGCTTCACGTTCTTTCCTGCCACACTGGCAAAAAAAGATCTTCATCTCCCTTCCTTTGATTAACTGTGTTGTTATAAACAGACGATGCAGCACAAGCAAGGGAAACTAATATGCCTTCCCCCCAGCCAAGGTCCTTGTAAATGAATCCATTAATTTGAACCAGGGCACCCCTGTGCTCAAAAAGGTGCAAAGCTGGCACACAGCTAAAATCCTGCTGAAATCTAGGTGCTGTGGGGACAAGTGGCCTCAGATATGGGAAGCACTCACAGACCTCACACATGCGCCTGGGCAGGAGCTTGCTGACGTGGTTTGCTGCAGATCCTTCCCCCAGTTTGGCCTCTTGGTTCCACAAAAAAAGATGCTCAGAGCAGGCATTTAAATTTTTATGAAGTGCTTGCTTTATTATCTTAATAAATCCTTGTTTGGTTTGCAGAATGCATCCCCATTGAAGTTAAGAGTTTATATGAAAATTAAAACGGCACTGTATCTTCTTAATTAGACAAATGTACAGATAAAAAGAAACAAATGTCAGCTGGCACTGGAATTTAGCTTTGCTGGAAGGGCTATTTTATATTTCTCTTTCAAGATGCTTGCAGAGGTTAATGCTGGTCCTGAAGGCATTCAAAGGGACAGCAAAACTGCCCCTTATCAGCAGGCAAAACACAGGTACAGTCTGCTCTTCTGTGTTGTGACTCTCATCAGTGCTGAATTATTTACTTCCAAAAATAAGTTACATAATTGTTATCACATAAAAATTAAGCATATTTAATCTTCACAGGTGAACAGCCAAGGCTGAGCCCATGAAACCTTTGCTCTGGCTCATTATTTAAGGTGCACTAACTTACAGGCTTAATTGGCAAAAAATGGTGGGAGAATATCGATCAATTAATTTTTTATTCAGATTGTTTTTGGCTTTCAGAAGCAAGACATTTAAGAAGGAGGTCATAATTACTTCTTACTTACATCTCCTAAAGGCTCCAGCTGTAAATCAAGGGGAGTCACCCAAAAAGTTCTCACAAGAGAGCTTTTTATTTTTTTGAAACAGACAGGAAGCAAAATTAAGCTGAATTGTGGGAATAGTTTTCTTCTAGCTCAGAGCTGGCTGCGTTTGGATCTCAGGCTGCATTTGCTCTCTTAGCTACACATGCCAGAAGAGTATCTGGTTCTCAGAATGGAATATAGTGGGAGAAGCTACTGGGTTATAATGTAAACTCTTGTAGTTACTGGCTCTGATGTCCAGGGTTTTAGTAATGAGTTGTGTTCCATGTAATAGGTTGGGATAAGAGATATTTTGCAGCAGGTCTAGTGCAGCAGATATAGGCCTGGCTACAGAGCTCCTCATCTTCTCTCTTGGGATGAAGTGGATGGAGACTTGGCAGGAGGCATCAGTCTGGAGAAGTCCCAACAAATGGTTCTGAGACACTTGGTTGTACAAGGAGCTTCATAACCCAGCCCTGAAGCAGGAAGAGATGTGGCAAAGCTGTCACTGCAGTGGCTGAACTAGGGGTAGAAAGCAGAGAACAAAAAAAAATGTAATACAGAGTTTAAAGATATCTTAAAGCAGATCAGATACTTTCTGTTTACTGCACAGTTTAAAACACTATTGTCAATCAACTCTGCTTAAAAGGTTTTTTGTTTTGACTTCTCATCCTTCTTTTAAAACTTTCTAAAATAGGGAAATTGTCCTGCTTCTAAAGGGAACATAACAGACTTGAAGAGACTTCTAGAATGAAACCAAGACCATCAAAACAAAATCCTTGATTGGGGCAGTGTTTTTGTCTAGCAGAAGCCACAGGAAATTTATTACAGTGCTGCTACTGGCAGGGTGAGAGGAGACCTGCAAGTGTCACTGTGCCATGGGGGGCATTGGTAAATCATCAGCCACAGGGGAACTGGGGCCAGTTCCACAAGCACTGAGAGTCTGAGGGCAGGAGTCACTGATCTGCCAGCCCTGGGGGCCCCTTGCTTTGGTGACAAGCTCTGTCACTGCTGAGGGGTGAGCAGGGGCTGGGACTGCTGTGCAGGATGTGCTGCTGGGCTGGGATGGGCTTTGGGGAGCTTTGTGCTGTGCAGGATGTGCTGCTGGGCTGGGATGGGCTCTGGGGAGCTTTGTGCTGTGCAGGATGTGCTGCTGGGCTGGGATGAGTTCTGGGGAGCTTTGTGCTGTGCAGGACATGCTGCTGGGCTGGGATGTGTTCTGGGGAGCTTTGTGCTGTGCAGGACATGCTGCTGGACAGGGATGGGCTCTGGGAGCTTTGTGCTGTGCAGGATGTGCTGCTGGACCTGGATGGGCTCTGGGAGCTTTGTGCTGTGCAGGATGTGCTGCTGGGCCTGAATGTGCTCTGGGGAGCTTTGTGCTGTGCAGGATGTGCTGCTGGGCTGGAATGGGCTCTGGGAGCTTTGTGCTGTGCAGGATGTGCTGCTGGGCCTGAATGTGCTCTGGGGAGCTTTGTGCTGTGCAGGATGTGCTGCTGGACCTGGATAGGCAATGGGAGCTTTTTGCTGTGCAGGATGTGCTGCTGGGCCTGAATGTGCTCTGGGGAGCTTTGTGCTGTGCAGGATGTGCTGCTGGGCTGGGATGAGTTCTGGGAGCTTTGTGCTGTGCAGGATGTGCTGCTGGACCTGGATGGGCTCTGGGAGCTTTGTGCTGTGCAGGATGTGCTGCTGGGCCTGAATGTGCTCTGGGGAGCTTTGTGCTGTGCAGGATGTGCTGCTGGGCTGGGATGAGTTCTGGGAGCTTTGTGCTGTGCAGGATGTGCTGCTGGGCCTGGATGAGTTCTGGGGAGCTTTGTGCTCCAGAAGCTTTTATCAGGAGAACAGCCCACCCCAAATTTTAAAGTGTTGAGCTGTGACCCCTCTTGCTGGGGCTGGGCAGGAACTGAATATATTTGCTGCCTGGATTATCTGCCCTTCTTCTCCCCTGGAAAATGCAGGATAGAAGCAGCAGGATTCCTTGGGAGAGAAGCCTTTTGGGGGAGATATCCTCTCCTAGGCACACAGCAGCAGCCATCATTAGTTTTGTTGCAAGTGTATCTTCCAAATGGGGAGATCAATTCTGAATATTTTATGGCTTTAATTACACCACCCTGCATGTGATGCAGAGGATGGGTTATTAGGCTGCAGGATGCTAATTTCCTTCTAGGATGAGGGTTTGTTTTTTTTTCCCTCATGCTTTTCCTGCTTTAGATGGCAAAATATTGTATGCAAGGAGGCAAAAATTCATGGCTGCGTTGAACTAGCTGTTAGGCTTAAAACAAGAGCTGGCAGAGCAAAAGGTCTCCACTCCTTTCCAATATGACTCAATAGCTGAGTTATCAGCAGCATATGGATTTCAAAGGGCAGGGAAGGAATTATTTATCACCAAGTCATTCATATCTGCTGCCAGAGAGATTCTTCTGCAGTTCAGTCAGAGTCCCTGTGTTTGGATCTAACACCCAGGACACAGGGATGGTGCTCAGGTGGGTGTAATCCAGGCCAATGGTGCTGCCTGGCCCTTCCATGCCTGGTTCAAAGAAAGGGACCAAGCTTGCTGCTGCAAGGTGCCACCAGAGCCACTCCTAGCAAGTGCAGTCAGAGCCTGGGGGCTGGAGCTGCACGTAGGGCTGAATGAAACAGCAGCAGTGGGGCAGCAGCTTTCTCACACAGGGTCTGGACTCTCTCTGTGCTATCTCAGCTCACCCACAGGCAGGTCAGTCTGTCTATGCAGGGTCTGCAAGCCCTTGAAAAGCCAGGTCCAAGGAAACAATCAAGACACTGTGAGCTCAGATCAGTGCTCTGATGAAGTTGTCTTTTCCCATCTGAGCCATCTGTCTGCCTCTCCCCTGGTATCTTCTACCAGATCTTTCAAAGCCATTTATTTTGACAGTCTGCACAATGACATGATGTAGCAGAGGCTATCTGCTCCAGCAAGTAATGACTTCAGGTATTTTGCTTTGCATATGGGTGCAAAAAGCCATTGGCCTCAGGTTGGATAGGTTGGCCTATCATCACATCAAATCTCATAAATTAAACAGGATTGAAACACAGAATCAGCAATTGTTTAGACTGAAGAAGACCTCTAAGATCATCATGTCCAACCATTAACCCAGCACTGCCAGGTCCACAACTAACTTGTCCTTAAGTGCCACATCTACACATCTTTTAAGTACCTCCAGGAGTGCTGACTCCACCATTTCCCTTGGCAGCCTGTTCCAGCACCTGAAAACCTTTTTGGTGAAGATTTTTTTCCCTAATATCCAATCTAAACCTACCCTGATAATCTTAAGACCTTGTCCTCTTGCTTGTGATCGGGGAGAAGGGACTGAGCTAGACCTTACTACACCCTCCTCTCTCTGAGAGTCTGAGGTCTCCTCTGAGTCTTCTTTTCTGCAGGTTAAACAACCCCAGCTCCCTCAGCAGCTCTCACAGGACTTGTGCTCCAGACCCTTCACAGCTCTATTGTCCTTCTCTGGACACACTCCAGCCCCTCAATGTCTTTCTGGTTGTGAGGGCCCAAAACTGAGCCCAGTATTCCAAGTGAGCATAGGGCTGGAACACCATTTCTGATACAGACCAGGTGCCATTGGTCTCCTTGGCCATCTGGGCACACCTGGCTCATTTTCAGCTGCTTTGACTGGCACCTGCAGGTCCTTTTCCCCCGGGCAGATTTCCAGCCACTCTGCCCCAGCCTGTAGTGCTGTGTGGGGCTGTGTGACCCAGGCACAGGACCTTTCACTTACTTCCCTTTGCTGAATCTCATACAGCTGGCCTTGTCCCATCAATCCAGCCTGTCCAGATCCCTCTAGACTAACTTCATCTTAGCATCTTCCACGGGAGTGGATCTGGTGATTGCAGGAACCATAGAATCTCTCCTGAGACTGAATTCCTGGTCTTGAACAGCCTGAGAGGGGCTCCACAAGCACACTTGTTCTGCTATTTCCATCTGTTTGAACATACCCAAACATTTCTGGGTAAGCATGGGTGTTGAGTTTGCAGGGGTCCCCAGGATGAGGTGAGAGATGAGCGAATTTGACTCCATGTTCTTAGAAGGCTGATTTATTATTTTATGTACTTATATTATATTAAAGAATGCTATACTAAAGAAAGAGTAAGGATACAGACAGAAGGCTTGACAAGAATGATAATGAAAAACTCGTGACTGACTCCTCAGAGTCTGACACAGCTGATGGTAAAGTAAGCTGATGGTAAGTAAAAACAATTCATATGAAACCAATCAAACAATGACCAGTTGGTAAAAAAATCTCCTGACCACATTCCAAAGCAGCAAACACAGGAGAAGCAAATGAGATAATACTGTTTTTTCTCTGAGGCTTTTCATCTTCCCAGGAGAAGAAATTCTGGTGAAGGGATTTTTCAGAAAATATGACAGGGACCCATGGGCTAGCTGGGGGATCCACCAGGGCTCCTGGAGCATGGCCCATGTGTGAGTGCTTGAGCTGCTTTCCTCTCCACAGCAGGTTATGCTGCAGTGCTGCTCTGTTTAAAAGGCTCAGTGCTGGCCTGGCAGAGGCTGTGCTTCAGAGGACAATGCTCTCAGGATTGGAGGAACCGGTTATGGCTGGAAAATAGCTCTCCTCAGTTCCATCATTTATCAATGACACATTGCACTTATCTTCCTTGGGACTGGATTTATAGTCTGATAAAGTAAATGGCAGTCTCTTTGTTGACTTAAGAGGATTTTTGGGTTCACAGTTAAGACTTGATAAAGTAAAAGTATACTGCCTTTACAAGTCAAGGAAAAATAACCCATATTAGACTAAATTTTACTTTCCTAAATAGTCTGCATTCTTGTTTTTTTGGCACTGTTTCACATAACTGCTATATGAGGATGTCTATTTTGTAATTGTGCAGAACAGATAGTTCTTTTCTTCTCCAAATAACTTTCAAATACATCTTTCAGCTGTGTTTTTTGCTCTTCATCCAGCACAGCTGAAGGCTTAATGCATCTCGACCTTTAGCAGATCTGCCTTTTTAAGACCTGCTTGACTTCCTTTGTGACTATTCTTTGTGGGGCAAAGAAATGCACTTTTCTTATTTTGCCTCCCATAGTTGGGATTTCTGTGAAGTGTGGGGTTTCTTTCCCTTTCCATTAAACCTGTGTGCCCCCCAAACCCCTGTGAACACTGGGGGAGGGGGGGGGGGGTGTCTGTGTGTAAATCAGGTGTTTCTTATTCACATCTTTAAAATTCTCAGTCTTTTCCTTTTTCCAAATGGTATTTTTCAGGTTTTTTTTACAATCTTGTGTGAATTAGCTGTGCATTTAGAAGCTGAGTTAAAAAGCTTATAGAGAGTAAATCTTTAACAATTTGCAGTCTGAGTTCTAATCTTGGTTACAGTGTTGAGGGAGGGGGAATTCCAGAGTGTTAGCAGAAACCTGGGAAGTTTCCTGAGAAGGAGCCTGGACCAGTCTCTTCCTCCTATCCGTCCCCTTACCTCCAAAGGGCTTGCTACTTTGGTGCCTATGAGAAAGCCATGATTATTATTTCTTACAAACAGGCAGTCGAGATAACAGGGTGGTTTGGCAGCATTCCTCATTCCCAGAATCATGTAGTTTCTCTTTTTTGTCAAAAAGAAGATTGTTTCTCTCTGTAAGTCCTCCCCTCTCTTCATTGATCCCCCGTTGTGGTGTGGCCAGGGGAGAGGAACAGCTGCATTTGCATCAACACAGATCATCTTCTCTCATCTTGAAGGTTTTCCCTTCCCAGCAGAGCAGATGATCTCCAGCTATGCTTATCTTTAATCTCATTCCATTGCCTATGATTCTTTTTGTGATTTCATTAAGTGTCCCTTATGCTTATCTTGGAGAAGTTTAGAGGAGCACAGAAAGATCCATGTGATGAGGAGGTGATGAGAAAGTGTGCTCTCAGGGGTACATAGCAGGTAGGGAAGAAATAATGATTGCAAGATATGTGAATACTATTGCTATGGGGGTCAGAGTTAAGGTTAATTAAATGTCTTCATTGTGCATTGTCTTCCCCTTAAGGTTTTTGAGAGCCTTCTAAGAGAACCATTAACTCTGAGCAGCCAAGGCTCTTAATGAATATTTTTATTGATTTTGCTTGCAACAGGTTTGCTCTCAACTTACCTCTATGTGTTCCTCATGTATTTTGCCTTGAAACTATATTTAAATTTTCCCAATTCAATATTACTAACTGGTACATTTTAAATCAGATATGGCATGTAAATATTCCTACTTTTTTAAGAGAAAGACATCAAAGTGTACATAGTCCTTTTTTTCCAGCCTTTTTACAAACATGATATGAATAAAATATTCTGGAAATTACATACAGATAACTAATGTGGCTCCTACTGAAATAGGCAATTAAAACATCTCCATATGAATTGCTTGGTGATATGCAGAAGTATATGTTTTAGCATTTCCTGCATTATACAGGATTTAGGATTAAAAAGAACATTGCATCTAGATAAAGATCTGAAAATTGTGGCGTCTCTTGTTTATAACCTCCATGTTGCTGTGAGAGATTTAGGTGGATATTAAGCATGAGCATTTGTGATTCATTTCTTCTGTATGTATGAGCATTTCCTTTCAAAATGCCTGCTTCTCATTTTGCATGAAAACTACTGTTTCGCTGCCATGGAAATGAGAAATTGTGAGAATTAATGGAATGATGAATCTCCATTGCTTGAAGACTTTCAATCAAAGCTGGCTGTCTTGAAGAGTTATTGTTCTCAGTGTAGGAGGAACTAGAGGAGGCACTGACCTATGCCTTTCTTTAAGGCCCTTTTCTGGCCCTAAAATGATGTTTCTGATGCAAATTTCTTTTTTTATACTCAGTCTAGCCAGATTCCCTGGAGGTCTCAGCTCCTGCTGACAGTGCTGTGTGTGTCCTTAGGAATGCACTTGACCTGACACTGGTGTGGTTAGAGCTCACTTAGGACAATGCTATGGGTCTCCTCCATGATATTTTGGTTTCTCACTTCCAGCAGATCTTCAAGTGGCTGCATTCTGTGTTTAGACTGTGGGGCACATGACCTACACAGAGGTGTCCAGAGTCCTCATCACTGATTCTCCAACCTGTGGATCCA